>NC_140593.1:65712303-66936990 GCF_964204655.1 Triturus cristatus | reverse complement strand
AAATCTGCATATTGAGATTACTATTTTTATATAAAGAAGCGTATTTCCCCATATCTAAGCCTGGTGTCCGTTTCTGGGGGGATTGATGTATTTACTGTGTGTGTGATTGTAAGTGCTTAACCAACAACGCCTGGAGAATCGCCTTGGCTGCTCACGCCACGCACCTAGAGGGTGAGCAAGGGTCATTCCAAAAGGGGTTATCCTTTGCCCTGACGTGGAGGAGAGGGTCCCTGCTTGACACAAGGGCAACCTTGCGCCAATCAGAGATCCCCGACTCTAACAATATTGTTTTACTAAACACTGTTATACTGCTAATCTCTAAATTACATGAGCAGCGCCACATTGTGGCAGACTGCCCTAAGTGTGGTCTTGACAATTGGGTGCCGGTGCCGAGCACCGACAACCAATTAAGTGCCGGTGCTCAGCACCGGAAAGTTCCGGCCCAAATTCAGCACTTTGACTGACCCAGAAAACCCTACGACTATAAATCTCCAAGATAACCCTTTCTAAACTCTGCCCTCCTCTACCCCTCCTGGATCACCCTAAACCTAATGTACTACTACGATGTCCCAAATATTCCATCTAAGTTATGCCCTCACCTATCCCTTCTTTGACTCATCGCAAACCTCATTTTACTAGTATGATCTCCCTAATGCATTTCTAGAGACTCTTCCCTCCTCAGCTCTCCTTTACTCATACCAAGCCTCATCTTACTACTGTGATCTCCCAATAAACGCTTTTTAGACTGTTTCCTCTTCTATCCCTCATTATCCTTTTCTAACCAACTAACAGACTCACATGTCCACCGCTCAAATGAACTCAAATTTCACTATACTAATCCACCACTGTGCAGCATGCTCCATGTGATACTGATTTTGTTGTTGTTTTTTTGTGTTGTAAGTCCAATTGCTGCCCTGTAAATAATCAGTGTTGTTATTGCCGGGTTAAAATTACTTCATTTAAAGGTTGTGGTGAAGTGTGGCTCAATGATTAGAGCGGCAAACTCTGATGCAGTGGTCTAGCCCGGGACCAGGGTTCAATTCCCCTCCTCGGCGGGTCTTGGGCTCAAAAATTCCATGGACCTGATAATTCTCGCCTTGGTGCCTATTCCAATCATGGAGTCTCACTCTGCAACTCTGGGCAATAGCTTGCTTAATCTCCACAACGGCCCCCACAACGCTAAGGATGCCTGGCCTCCACCTTGGGGGTGCCCAGGAGTGGACGCCTCACAGGGAAAGTCAGGATGGGTTCCACAGCGGTATTCGTACAAGCGCCTTGAGACCCTTGCGGGTGAGTAGTGCGCTATACAAGTATCAATTTACATATCAATTTAGGTTTCGGAAAGATGAACGGCTGAGTTGACCCGGGTTTGCTTTTGTGAGCTTTAGATCACATGTGCGTCTGCAGCTAGCGCTAAAGCACTCTCACTTGCGAGACGTCTTATAGGCAACAAGCAGCTTGCAGCCCATCCATTGCTTACCATCCGTTGGCTTCTTTTTCACTTTTATTTGCTGCCTTGTAATGTGACATTGTGTGCCGGCGTCACCTTATTTTCTTCGGCTGGAGCATGGACCAAATGCAGCTGGCGTTTCAGTTTGATGGCAGTCCTACTGATGATCGAGGTACTATTTTTATTTTTATCATTTATTCTTTGTGTTGCTTCCTCCTCCTCCCACCTCATACCCTCCTGTAGTCTGTGTTGTTTCTTCCACCTCCCCCTTGCCATTAGGAAAACAAGTGATACCACAGGCCCAGCGCTGGCCACGCCATACCACTTTTTCAACTATCCCATTGCCAGTTCCCTCCCTCCTGTTGTTCATGTTTCACCTTCCCTCCCACACCCTCCCACTGTCGTGTTTGCCCATCCGCATCCACCATACGGAAAAATAAGCGCTATGGCGTAGCCAGCACTGGCCATGTCATAGTGCTTTTTGAAAACTTTTAACCATGCTGCACAGCAGTCGCTCTGCTACACGGCATGGCTAAAAGACATTTGCAAAGCCCATAGGTCTTGTTTAGGCCAGACAGTTTGGCTTTGCCAATGCTTGTTTTTAATCTTACTATTCCAAAATGTCCATCAGAGATATTGTAATTGTAAATTAACAATAAAGTTTTGAAAAGCATATTCAATTGATGACTGCTGTGCCGTGCTCGTCTTGGAACTGTTGTTACCATTGAATAAGGAAACAATCATTGGAATAGCCTGTAACTCTTTCACCTCATATTCAATGCCAGGCCTTTTGGCTTTGACAATACTTTTGAAAAGTATTTCTTTCCTTGAACTTGCCACCGCACTAAACTTGGTGCCCTTAGCGGCCATCTACTTATCATGTATGGAAGGGCAGCCTCGAATAAAACACATACATTTAAAGATGATCATGTATTAAATCACAGCTGGAACCACCACAGCCCTGACCATGTATAATTAAAAGTGGAGAATTGCTGTGACGAACGGGAGCTCTCTTCTGAAACTCCCTTACAGTCTGGACATGTCCAGGTGGACGGCTGGGAGATGGCCCCCACGAGACGTGTGATCTCTGAAGGCCCAGGACCTCCACCCAGGTGGTTTGAGATCAATTTTCACTGGATTGACCTTAAAAGGCCCCCAGTGAAATCTGATTGAGGTAATGTCTTCCCCTGAAATAGACGCAGAGCTGGAATAATGTCCATCACCGCTCATGCACAGGGGTTCGTGTATGTGTCCCTACCTGAAATACGCCTTTTACTGTGCGAGTCTAGCGCCTGGGAGAGTCTTGGGCAATGGAAGGAAAGTTGAGGGAGTGCACCAGGCATAGTGGCTCCATCAGGACTGACCTCCCACAACACATCAGAGCCTCCTCCTCCCTTCTTGAATTCCACAAGAAACTGACCACCGGACTCGTCAAGGAAGCCCCTCCTGAGGCCAGCCTCATACGCACCAGGATACCCTCACGGGTGATAGCACACTATAAAAATACAGGTAACATAACATGACATCTGCGAATGAAGGATCAATCTATGTCCACCCGTCAGAGACGGACACAGGGGTTGATCCTCCTTTCAGAATCCACATTGTGGGAACAGTAATGCGTGTGACCAGCAGAAGTCCCATGGAAAGTAGCGTGTGGCAGAGCACGCTGCTCGCCATCCTTTGGGGGTAATGCAGCGGTGCCAGAAAATAGGTTTTATCCCAAGGATCCAGAAGAAAAAAACCTGTAGAGAAGAATATCCCCCCCCCGCCCCCTTTTCAGCGGACCCCCACTATGAAGGTCCAAGCAGAAGAATGGAAACTAGGGCACCATGCATAGTGCTTCACATTATATCAGCTTAGAAATAATACGACACGAAAGGACAGGGGCTAGAAGTGGCCATCATGGACTGACCCCAAGTTGTGCCCCAGAAGTAGCCAAGTGTTATACTAGGAGAGAGTCAGGCGAGGAACTGTGGGATGAAGAAGCCAAAACAAGAGCTGGCATCTTGAGGGGTCCAAATCCCATAAACCAATGAGGAGCCAATCAGAAAGCAGCCAGTAAAGCAAGTGCAGGTTCTAAGAGGGCAGCTGGGAGAAGGAGTGCTGGCAGATGGACCCGGATGAGCAGAGCAGGACCCTGTGCAGAAAAGTGCATAAGGATGCTTTGTAAAGCTGAAGTGCGGGAGCACACAGAGTGGGTGTAGAAGTGAGTGCCAACGGCGAGTCAGAGAGAATCCAGAGTGATAGCTGCCAAATCAGAATGATTCCAGCACCACAAGAGCCATGGCCAGTGGTGTCAGCCGGCTCTTAGTGCCAAACACAGTGAATGTGCAAGATGCCTCTTCCTCAGCTCTTAATTTGTAAAAAACATAAGTGCCAGAGCCCTCGTCAAGAGACAACTGCAGCTTGTGACAGCTATTGCCCCTGCTATGCTGCCAATGACAGTACAGGTGCAACTACTAACCATCAAACTTCCAACAAGTGTGACAATACAGACTATTCCAGGCCCCCAATGCTATCAGAATGGCGTGAGCAGCAGGTATGAGTCCTTTTTACTGTACAGTGAACGAATAAACAACGGCTGTCCTCATCTTTAAATTACACAGACAGCGCCACCATGTGTCTGCTGTCATAAGTGAAGGTGTTGACAATTAAGTGCTGGTGCCGAGCACCAGAAACCACCAGCACAAATTAAGCACTGCTTTTGCTACTCTTCTCCCTAGGTGCCCTTGGTTTCCATAGAGAGCCTTGAAAGCAGCAGGAGAGCACAAAGAGAAGGGCCAGGCAGTGCCCACTACAGGGATAACCTTTGAGGGGGCCTGAAACTGATGGCAGCCCCCAGAAGAGTGTCTGAATTCTTCATATCTCAAACTCAGGATTCCAGCCCCTCACGACAGTCAGTATTTCTCTGGAACTCAGGCCAGGGACCCCGATGCGAACTCTACTCCATGTCCTTTTAGTCAGATAGGCTGTGGAGTGACCTCAAGAGTCTGAAGTTACTGAACAAGGGAAAAAGAGAAGAGAAGGAGAGAGTCTCAGGCCAGTGCCAGGACCCTACTCAGGAG
This sequence comes from Triturus cristatus, assembly GCF_964204655.1. NCBI lineage: Eukaryota > Metazoa > Chordata > Amphibia > Caudata > Salamandridae > Triturus > Triturus cristatus. The sequence goes on along the minus strand of NC_140593.1, from coordinate 66,932,475 downwards.
GCCACTGCAGATTGCACCACCCATTGCGCCACCAGTGACAGTACCTACACAACTACTAACCATTACACGCCTACAAGAGTGACCATTTGGACTGTTCGAGGCCCCCAAAGCTATGAGATTAGCTTGTGCGGCAGGTAATGGTTATTTTTAATGGAAATTGAATTAATAATTTACTATTGTTGTGGTCATCTCTAAATTAGCCAGACAGCACCCTGTTGTGGCAGTGTCGACAATTAAGCGCAGAGCACCAGAAATCACCAGCTCAAACCAGTGCTTAATTTGTAAAAAAATAAGTGCCAGGGCAATAGTCAGGCGGTCTCTGCAGCTTGCACCACCCATGGCCCCTGCCAGCGCTGCCAATGACAGAACCAACACAACTACTAACCATCACACTGCTACAAGTGCGACAAGTCAGACTGTTCCATGCCCCCTAAGCTATAAGAATAGCTTGGGCGGCAGGTATTTGTTCTTTTTAATGCATGCTGAATTAATAAACAATTGCTGTTCTGCTCATCTCTAAATTATACAAACAGCGCCACTATGTGGAAGCTGTCATAAGTGCTGGTGTGGACAATTATGTGCCGGTGCCGACAATTAAGTGCCAGTGCTGAGCACCGGAAACCACCGTCTCAAATTAAGCATTGGCTCAAGCTAAGCACTGTGTCAAGCTGGACTCTAGGATAGAGGCTTTGCAGATAGAAGGAGGGAGAAACACGTGTCAGAATGGATGGTGATGGAGTAAGCAAACTCCGCCGTAGGTATTTACAGTTTCTAGTGTGCGTTAGCGGTGTTCATAAAACATTGCAAATACCGGTCTGGTAATCGATTTAAATGTTCCGTTCGACTAGTCCAGGCAGAATGGAAGCCAGATGTTTCAGTACGCTCTGTTCCTCTATCCACATTGCGGCCTCTAGATTGATCCCTCATAGACCTTACTGTAATCATCTGTCAGGACAGCTGCCCAGATTTACCAGCTCTGTGTATGCTGAGAGCTTTTTAAAAGCCCCCTGTAGGGCACATTTTGCCAAAAATGGACCTGCCCCAATCTTTTTGTGACCCAGACAAAAAACCTGTGTGCATGTCAGAATCCTTTTATCGGCCTCTTCAAACTTGTGATGTGCGCTCTGTGTCAATACCATTAGCGCAGGAGAGAGAGCTTGCTTCTACAATGTACCTGGAATATGGCACACTCATCCTCAAAGCAAAAAAAGCGCTTGAAGACTATTTGACACTTAGGAAACAAGCATTGGCAAAGCCAATCTGTCTCTTCTATGCAAGTTCTATTGGTTTTATAAATGTATTTTTAGCAATGTTGTACACCTTTTCTACAAAAGTATTATTATATCATGATACATCATATCATATTATAATGTATATGTATATATTATATAATTTATAATATGACTGTATGATAACTTTTTGTATAGTATGGCATGTTATGTCCTGTCCTTGTATAGTATGGTAATGTGGTATGGTATGGCCTGTATTCTTTTAGTCTGGTATGGTCTGTCATTGTATAGTATGGTATGGTATGTTATGGCTTATTTATGGTATGGTGTGGTATGATATGGTCTGTCATATGGTATGGTATGTTATGGCTTGTTTATGGTATGGTGTGGTATGATATGGTCTGTTATATGGTATGGTATGTTAAGGCTTGTTTATGGTATGGTGTGGTATGATATGGTCTGTCATATGGTATGGTATGTTATGGCTTGTTTATGGTATGGTGTGGTATGATATGGTCTGTTATATGGTATGGTATGTTAAGGCTTGTTTATGGTATGGTGTGGTATGATATGGTCTGTCATATGGTATGGTATGTTATGGCTTGTTTATGGTATGGTATGGTGTGGTATGATATGGTCTGTTATATGGTATGGTATGTTAAGGCTTGTTTATGGTATGGTGTGGTATGATATGGTCTGTCATATGGTATGGTATGTTATGGCTTGTTTATGGTATGGTGTTGTATGATACGGTCTGTCATATGGTATGGTATGTTATGGCTTGTTTATGGTATGGTGTGGTATGATACGGTCTGTCATATGGTATGGTATGTTATGGCTTGTTTATGGTATGGTGTGGTATGATATGGTCTGTCATATGGTATGGTATGTTATGGCTTGTTTATGGTATGGTGTGGTATGATATGGTCTGTCATATGGTATGGTATGGTATGATCTGTCATTGTATACTGTAGCAGTGCTTCCTGAACGCTTTAGATCCATAACCCAATTTCATAGAATGACAAACATTCGCCGCCCGCCTTGCTCTGGTGGTCGTGAGGCGGCGATTTTTTAATGTAACTAAAGCATCAGTTATTAGTGAACTGTCATTTACAGACAGCGCATCATCCATCGAAATGGCTAATACATTTGCACAGACTGGCAGTGTTACTGATAAAACTGTATTGCGCTCAATGATTATGTCTAGAAATTGTGTTTCAGTGAATATTTATCATGTGCGCATCACCAAGTACAGTGTCTTGATTTGTTTTGATCCTATTAAAATCTTTGTTTCCATCACACTTCAGAATTTCAAAACATTTTGCTTCATTTCTGCTTTCCTGACTACTGAATGAATGCAGTTCATTTAATGGTATTTAAATGTTTTGTGTTACCAAAATTACATTGTACAACTTTTATTTTAGCCCTCCGTGTGCCACAGCAATATTATTAAATAATTAACTTTACTTTTCTTTCTCTGACTGCAAAGTGAGAGGAGTCTGGAAACACCAATCCCCATGGTAAAAAAATAAGCAGCAATTTGTATGAAGACCCAGCCTGACATTTGACCTTTGTGTTTAAAGAACAGCAAATGTGACAAGATGAATACAAATTTGGAAGTCATTTTTATTTATTTCTTGGACTTTTGGGACCTGCTAAAAATGGGCCCTGGACCCATAGTTTGGGAAACACTGTACTATAGTAGAGCCGTGGGCCGTCTACATGGTATGAGTGGCCACACCACCTCACGTTTTTCCTGGCAAAAAGAGTGTCTGTCAGGTTGAACAAAGCTTAGCCGGACAGACACTCTTCATGTGCAGGTCAGGGAGCGAGGAACTAGACACGCGCTAAATGCGCATGCTCCTGGCTGCTTTGGCGAACTTTGCCAGGCTGAGGTTTTCACAGTCCTGTGGGTGTGACCTCCTTAACCTGGCAAAAGTGCCTTGAGGCCTACCCTTCATGACAAGGGGGAGAGTCACTGATTGACGTGGACCTGGGCACTTCAGTTTTAAGCCCTGAAGTGCCCTGGGTCGAGTGTCAATCATTGACACCTAGTCACACAGTGAGGAGGGGTCAGCAGTTCGTCACAGAGTGGGGTGGGGTCAGCAGTCTCACTGACCCCATCCCACTCTGTGATGAATGAGGGACTGTTGCTTTCCCTCATTGGCTGACATTAGGTGAGCCAATAAGGGAACGCAGCAGTCCCAACCCTCTCTGGCCCCCACATGCTTCCCTATTTACAGTGAAGGTAAGTTTTATGTGTTTTTTTATGTTTGATGCATGTGTGCGTGTATGTATATATGTATATTTGTGAGTGAGTGTTGTGAATGGGTGTGTGGATGCATGAGTGTGTGTGAGTGTGTATGTGTGAGTGTGTGGCTTACCACCCCAATTCCTGGTAAAATTACTGCCCGTCACTGCTATAGTATGGTATGGCTGGTCATTGTATATTATGGCATGGTATGGTCTGGTATAGTGTAGTATGGTAAGTTATGGTGTGGTATGGTATGGTGTGGTGTGGTATGGTGTGGTATGGTATGGTGTGGTATTGTAAGGTATGGTCTGGTATGGTATGGTCTGGTATGGTATGATATGGTATGGTGTGTTACGATGTGGCATGGTGTGGTGTGGTATGGTATGGTATGATAAGCTATGGTGTGGTATGATTTGGTATGGTGTGGTGTGGTATGGTGTGGTATGGTATGGTATGGTAGGGTGTGGTATGGTGTGGTCTGGTATGGTATGGTATTGTAAGTTATGGTGTGGTATGGTATGGTCTGGTATGATCTGGTATGGTATGGTCTGGTCTGGTATGGTATTGTAAGTTATGGTGTGGTATGGTATGGTCTGGTATGATCTGGTATGGTATGGTCTGGTCTGGTATGATATGGTCTGGTATGGTCTGGTATGGTCTGGTATGGTCTGGTGTGGTCTGGTATGGTCTGATATGGTCTGGTCTGGTATGGTATGGTATTGTATGGTATGGTGTGGTGTGGCCTGGTCTGGTCCGGTATGGTCTGGTATAGTATGCTATGGTATGGTGTGGTCTGGTATGGTCTGGTATGGTCTGGTCTGGTATGGTCTGGTATGGAATGGTATGTTGTGGTATAGTGTGGTATGGTGTGGTCTTATATGGTCTGGTCTGGTATGGTCTGGTATGGTATGGCCTGGTATGGTCTGGTCTGGTATGGTCTGGTCTGGTATGGTCTGGTCTGGTATGGTCTGGTCTGGTATGGTATGGTCTGGCATGGTCTGGTCTTGTATGGTCTGGTATGGTATGGCCTGGTATGGTCTGGTCTGGTATGGTCTGGTATGGTATGGTCTGGTATGGTCTGGTTTATATGGTATGGTGTGGTCTGGTCTGGTATGGTCTGGTATGGTCTGGTCTGGTATGGCCTGGTATGGTCTGGTATGGTCTGGTGTGGTATAGTGTGGTATGGTGTGGTCTTATATGGTCTGGTCTGGTCTGGTCTGGTATGGTATGGCCTGGTATGGTCTGGTCTTGTCTGGTATGGTATGGTCTGGTATGGTCTGGTCTGGTAGGGTCTGGCATGGTCTGGTCTGGTATTGTCTGGTATGGTATGGCCTGGTATGGTCTGGTCTGGTATGGTCTGGTATGGTATGGTATGGTATGGTCTGGTCTGGTCTGGTATGGTCTGGTATTATATGGTGTGGTGTGGTCTGATCTGGTCTGGTATGGTCTGGTCTGGTATGGCCTGGTATGGTCTGGTATGGTCTGGTGTGGTATGGTGTGGTCTGGTCTGGTATGGTCTGGTATGGTCTTGTATGGTATGGTCTTGTATGGTCTGGTCTGGTATGGTCTTGTATGGTATGGTCTGGTATGGTATGGTCTGGTCTGGTATGGTATGGTCTGGTATGGTCTGGTCCGGTATGGTCTAGTATGGTCTGGTGTGGTATGGTGTGGTCTGGTCTGGTAGTCAAGGTCACCTGCTTGGAACCCAGACCCAGATACACACCCCGGGCACCAACCGCCAGGTACATCGGAGCATGTGTGCCTAATACTTGTAAGACAATAGAAGGGCAGTGGCAAGTTTCCCTATCTCACATAATAGGAACAGCACACTATCAACGGTGTGCTGTACCTCACATAAAAAGTACATCCAGGCATAAACAGTGCAAGTTTAACTTCTTCACAGAACAAGTACAACACAGGCGCTTGAGTGCAAGCTTCATTCTTACAGAAAGGGTACAGCACACTATCTGCAGTTGTAGCGTCCAATCCTCACAAAATAGGTACAGCACAGGACCAGATGCCGAAGCCTTACCTTCACATAACAGGTACAGGACACCATCAGCAGCTTAAGCAGCCCTGACAGAATAGGTAGACTTGGGCATCAGTAGTGCAAGCTTCTCTCTCTCTCATGAATAGGTGCAGTCCACCATCATCAGTGCAAGCAGTCCTCACAGAGGTACAGCGAGGCATCAGCAGTGCAAGCTTCTCTCTCTCTCACAAACAGATACAGTCCACCATCATCAGTGCAAGCAGTCCTCACAGAACAGGTACAGCCGGGCATCAGCAGTTCAAGCTTCTCTCTTACACGAACAGGTACAGTCCACCATCATCAGTGCAAGCAGTCCTCACAGAACAGGTACAGCCGGGCATCAGCAGTGCAAGCTTCTCTCTTTCACGAACAGGTACAGTCCACCATCATCAGTGCAAGCAGCCCTCACAGAACAAGTACAACTGGGCATCAGCAGTGCAAGCTTCTCCTTCACAGAACAGGTACAGGACACCATCAGCATTGCAAGCATTTGTCACAGAACAGTTACAGCTCGGCATCAGCAATGCAAGATTCTCTATCTCACGAACAAGTACAGCATTATAACTGCAGTACAGGCTTTCCTCCCTGACAGAAAAGTTCTAGCACTACATCAGCAAAACAAGCTTCCTGTAGGAAAGAGTCACAGCGCAGTCAGCCTCAATAGTGCAAACACCCTCACCTGTTTGATGTGTTTGCATTAGTATGGCTGTGTGGACTGGTAAGTGCATGGATGGCTGAGTGGGTAAATGGATAAATGTGGATGGGTAAGTGGCGAGTGAATGGCTGTATTCATGTGTGAGAGGATGGAGGAGTGGGTGGTAGGAGGGTTGCTGCACTTCGAGCTGCTCTCCTTGGTACATGGTGAGCTGTAAAGAAGGGCTTGTGACCTTGCAGTCACTTATATCAGCCTGCTGATCAACATAGCACTGTGATTCACTGTGATGGGACTGCACCGACATCTAACACTACTGGGAATCCGGACACTACACAATGACTGCGGTGCTGGCTTTTGTGCACTTATGTGTCATACTCGTATTAAAAGCTCCAAAAGCAACAAACATAATGTCTTTCATATGAAGCTGTGACTCAGACACTGCTGGCTGTAGGATAGACACATTACCAAAAGGGGAGAGTTGTCCTAACGGCTAGGGCAGTCAACCTTGAATCTGGGGAACTGGGTTTGAGTCTCGGCAATGACGCTGGACATCCTGTGATTCTGGGCAAATCACTTAATCTCTCCGTGCCTAATAAAAATGAATGTGTCCTCATCTTATGCAACTGGTGCTCATGTAAAGCGCTCTGATACCCAATACCTTCGGGTCAAGTTCGCGCTATGTAAAACTCCGTAAAAGAATAAAACAAAATAAAGAAAAGCTCATAACTTAAAGTATACAAGTGAGCCATCTCACAACGAGGTATAACATGCAGTAGCACTAAAATAAAAAGTTAACATGCACCTTCCAATTCTAAGATCACATGCGCACAACTGTGACTCCAACAAGTGTGTTAACCGAGTGATCAGTTATCAGAATCCTGTTTATTTACAGTGCTTAGGAATGGCATAGCATGAAGCGCTATAAGAACTAATTATCCTTGTGCTAAGGCACTGTGAGCACCTCTACGTGTTTGCACTATGATTCTCAGCATAGGGTCCCATAGTGCATAGATTGGGTGACCCAACTTTAAGTGCTGGGGCATTGTGCCCCAGTGCCCAATCACAACATCCAAGGCAGACAGGGGCACGAAGCTTCGACACTGCACCTGGGTCAGATCATCATCTCAGGCAACACAAAGGAGTTGAGTGAGTGACCGAAGGGGCCCTCTGCATTGTGCCAATTTAAAATCAGGCCACTCTAGGAGCCCTGATCCCTGCACTCATCCTTCATGAAGGTGCTTGATGAACAGCCGCAGGACCCGACTGGCACTGCCAGGCCATGACCCGACTAAGGAAATATTCATGGGATGTTTCACCCCCAAAGAAACTCCCAAAGTTACGCCCCTGGGTACGGTTTGTAATTGTACCGGACAGTATGTTATGTCCTGCTATTGTATAGCATGGTACGGTAATCTTTGTTACAATGTACACATTAGGCTACGGGAGGAAGTGCAATGGGAGCAGCCAAATAACGAAAAAAAGCCCTTTAAAATGTAATGCTATTTTCACTGTAGAATGTTCTATCCAACCCACCAACATGTAAACAAAAAACAATTTAAAACACACCCTGTTTTGCATAAAACATTTTAATCATGACGAAAACATCCTATAAATCATGAAACACGTACCAAAAAGCACTTTGTTACAAACAAATGCAGAAAGACCATCACCCACGCACTCATAACCAGCAGACTGGGCTACGGCAACGCCCTCTACGCAGGAATCTACAAAGCCCTGCTACACAAGCTCCAAACCATCCAGAACACCGCAGCCAGACTCGTCCTCGGAACCCCACGACACGAGCACATGACCCAGCACCTACGACACCTACACTGGCTCCGCATCGAGAAGAGAGTAACATTCAAGCTACTCACCCACGCCTACAAATCCCTCCACAACATCAGACCCAAATACCTAAATGAAAAAGTCTCCTTCCACATACCCAAAAGGAACCTCCACTCCACCGACCTCGCCCTGGCAGAGACCCCACGCATCTGCAGAACCAGAACAGGCGGAAGAGCCTTCTCCTACCTCGCAGCAAAGACCTGGAACGAGCTCCCAGTCAACATCAGATGCACACCCACTCTCCACACCTTCAGGAAGAGCCTCAAGACCTAGCTCTTTGACTGATCTGGAGCTGCCCCCCCTCCCCCCCACCCCCCCCCCCCCCCCCCAGCGGTTAGAGACCCTCACGGGTGAGTAGCGCGCTATACAAACCCCTGATTGATTGATTGAAACTAAACGAGTGATTACTTCATAGCAATTGGAAGAAGCCATTCATTTATTTTGAAATCATTTTTGAAATCGAGGCTAACAACATGTCGCCTGCTGGTGTTATGCCACACCAAAGAGTAGAAGAGGATAAAAAGGAGAGGATGAAAAGTAAAACAGAACAAACACCAACACAGAAAAAGAACTGTCACACAACAGCGCGGAGTAAAACCAGGAGCAAGGCATCCTAAAAACGCATATATACTTAGGAAGTGCTGCAGGTAGTAGAAAAAAAATAGGCTGAAGACAGAGAGTGGAAGCAGCAAAAGAAGACGTCCAAAAAAACAGGAAGCCGTGCTTGGTCCATGCTCAAGGGATGAAGGTAAAACACAACCAGAAAGTGAAGCCAGCATGTTCTGACCAAAATAGGAGCCAGTAAATAAGACTGACCATTAAGCCAACTTATGGTAAGCAATAGGCGGGCTCTAAGCTCCCTGTATGTAAACAGAATGTCTTCCAAGCGACAGCACATGCCCTGTCTCCGGTGAGACCTAAAAGTGAGAACCTGGTTCTTTCGAAAGGAAGTTTGTACACGCCTCGCCTGTGCCCTCACCCACCTCCTACAACGGGCTGTTCTTCGTGCTATCCTTTGCCTTCCCACCCTGTCTGTGCCTGAAGAAGGGCAAAGCCTGGAAACCAGCATGGGTTTCTAGGTGCTAAGCTTCTAAAAATGGACGATTTTACACAATGCATGTGTGGTTATGATGACATACAAACCAGTGTGTCACACATCTCAAGGACTAGTTAGATGTAGCAAGCAGATCAATGCTTATTTACGGTGTCCAAACACATACATATGCTTGGATTCAGTCTTAACTGTTCCACATGTAATAGTCTGCTGCCTCCACTTAGATGTGATTAATGTCAATACCAGGCTCCCCAGAATCTGATAGTTTAATCACTTTAAGCAGAGTTAGCAGAATGGCCTGATAAAGAACCTGCTGAAGAAACAGGGTGGTTGCACCAGAGACATTGATAGTTTTAGTAACCTGCAGCTCGTGCAAGATAGTTGAATCAAATGCATTAATGTAAACTTGCAGCAGGAACAAGTTAGTTGCACCACAGACATTGTGTAATTTAGTAACCTGCTGCAGAAACAACGGTCTTGTTACTGATACGTCGATGTAACTAGTAATCTGCAGAACAAAGTAGTTATTCCACACACATTGATGAAGTTAGAAACATGCAGCAGAACAGAGGTAATTGCACCAGAGATGTCATTAGTAATCTTGAGCAGAAGAAAGGTAGTTGCACCAGAGACAGAGATGTCATTAGTAACCTTGAGCAGAAACAAGGTAGTTTCACCAGAGACAGAGATGTAATTAGTAATCTTGAGCAGAAGAAAGGTAGTTGCACCAGAGATGTAATTAGTAACCTTGAGCAGAAACAGAGGTAGTTGCACCAGAGACAGAGGTGTAATTAGTAACCTTGAGCAGAAACAAGGTAGTTGCACCAGAGACAGATATGAAATTAGTAATATTGAGCAGAAGAAAGGTAGTTGCACCAGAGACAGAGATGTAAGTAGTAACCTTGAGCAGAAGAAAGGTAGTTGCACCAGAGACAGATATGTAATTAGTAACCTTGAGCAGAAACAAAGTAGTTGCACCAGAGACAGAGATGTAATTAGTAACCTTGAGCAGAAACAAGGTAGTTGCACCAGAGACAGAGATGTAATTAGTAATCTTGAGCAGAAGAAAGGTAGTTGCAGCAGAGACAGAGATGTAATTAGTAATCTTGAGCAGAAGAAAGGTAGTTGCACCAGAGACAGAGATGTAAGTAGTAACCTTGAGCAGAAGAAAGGTAGTTGCACCAGAGACAGATATGTAATTAGTAACCTTGAGCAGAAACAAAGTAGTTGCACCAGAGACAGAGATGTAATTAGTAATATTGAGCAGAAGAAAGGTAGTTGCACCAGAGACAGATATGTAATTAGTAATATTGAGCAGAAGAAAGGTAGTTGCACCAGAGACAGAGATGTAAGTAGTAACCTTGAGCAGAAGAAAGGTAGTTGCACCAGAGACAGATATGTAATTAGTAACCTTGAGCAGAAACAAAGTAGTTGCACCAGAGACAGAGATGTAATTAGTAACCTTGAGCAGAAACAAGGTAGTTGCACCAGAGACAGAGATGTAATTAGTAATCTTGAGCAGAAGAAAGGTAGTTGCAGCAGAGACAGAGATGTAATTAGTAATCTTGAGCAGAAGAAAGGTAGTTGCACCAGAGACTGAGATGTCATTAGTAATCTTGAGCAGAAGAAAGGTAGTTGCACCAGAGACAGAGATGTAATTAGTAACCTTGAGCAGAAACAGAGGTAGTTGCACCAGAGACAGAGGTGTAATTAGTAACCTTGAGCAGAAACAAGGTAGTTGCACCAGAGACAGAGATGTAATTAGTAATCTTGAGCAGAAGAAAGGTAGTTGCACCAGAGACAGATATGTAATTAGTAACCTTGAGCAGAAACAAAGTAGTTGCACCAGAGACGGAGATGTAATTAGTAACCTTGAGCAGAAACAAGGTAGTTGCACCAGAGACAGAGATGTAATTAGTAATCTTGAGCAGAAGAAAGGTAGTTGCACCAGAGACTGAGATGTCATTAGTAATCTTGAGCAGAAGAAAGGTAGTTGCACCAGAGACAGAGATGTAATTAGTAATCTTGAGCAGAAGAAAGGTAGTTGCAGCAGAGACAGAGATGTAATTAGTAATCTTGAGCAGAAGAAAGGTAGTTGCACCAGAGACAGAGATGTAAGTAGTAACCTTGAGCAGAAGAAAGGTAGTTGCACCAGAGACAGATATGTAATTAGTAACCTTGAGCAGAAACAAAGTAGTTGCACCAGAGACAGAGATGTAATTAGTAATATTGAGCAGAAGAAAGGTAGTTGCACCAGAGACAGATATGTAATTAGTAATATTGAGCAGAAGAAAGGTAGTTGCACCAGAGACAGAGATGTAAGTAGTAACCTTGAGCAGAAGAAAGGTAGTTGCACCAGAGACAGATATGTAATTAGTAACCTTGAGCAGAAACAAAGTAGTTGCACCAGAGACGGAGATGTAATTAGTAACCTTGAGCAGAAACAAGGTAGTTGCACCAGAGACAGAGATGTAATTAGTAATCTTGAGCAGAAGAAAGGTAGTTGCACCAGAGACTGAGATGTCATTAGTAATCTTGAGCAGAAGAAAGGTAGTTGCACCAGAGACAGAGATGTAATTAGTAATCTTGAGCAGAAGAAAGGTAGTTGCAGCAGAGACAGAGATGTAATTAGTAATCTTGAGCAGAAGAAAGGTAGTTGCACCAGAGACAGAGATGTAAGTAGTAACCTTGAGCAGAAGAAAGGTAGTTGCACCAGAGACAGATATGTAATTAGTAACCTTGAGCAGAAACAAAGTAGTTGCACCAGAGACAGAGATGTAATTAGTAATATTGAGCAGAAGAAAGGTAGTTGCACCAGAGACAGATATGTAATTAGTAATATTGAGCAGAAGAAAGGTAGTTGCACCAGAGACAGAGATGTAAGTAGTAACCTTGAGCAGAAGAAAGGTAGTTGCACCAGAGACAGATATGTAATTAGTAACCTTGAGCAGAAACAAAGTAGTTGCACCAGAGACAGAGATGTAATTAGTAACCTTGAGCAGAAACAAGGTAGTTGCACCAGAGACAGAGATGTAATTAGTAATCTTGAGCAGAAGAAAGGTAGTTGCAGCAGAGACAGAGATGTAATTAGTAATCTTGAGCAGAAGAAAGGTAGTTGCACCAGAGACTGAGATGTCATTAGTAATCTTGAGCAGAAGAAAGGTAGTTGCACCAGAGACAGAGATGTAATTAGTAACCTTGAGCAGAAACAGAGGTAGTTGCACCAGAGACAGAGGTGTAATTAGTAACCTTGAGCAGAAACAAGGTAGTTGCACCAGAGACAGAGATGTAATTAGTAATCTTGAGCAGAAGAAAGGTAGTTGCACCAGAGACAGATATGTAATTAGTAACCTTGAGCAGAAACAAAGTAGTTGCACCAGAGACGGAGATGTAATTAGTAACCTTGAGCAGAAACAAGGTAGTTGCACCAGAGACAGAGATGTAATTAGTAATCTTGAGCAGAAGAAAGGTAGTTGCACCAGAGACTGAGATGTCATTAGTAATCTTGAGCAGAAGAAAGGTAGTTGCACCAGAGACAGAGATGTAATTAGTAACCTTGAGCAGAAACAGAGGTAGTTGCACCAGAGACAGAGGTGTAATTAGTAACCTTGAGCAGAAACAAGGTAGTTGCACCAGAGACAGAGATGTAATTAGTAATCTTGAGCAGAAGAAAGGTAGTTGCAGCAGAGACAGAGATGTAATTAGTAATCTTGAGCAGAAGAAAGGTAGTTGCACCAGAGACAGAGATGTCATTAGTAATCTTGAGCAGAAGAAAGGTAGTTGCACCAGAGACAGAGATGTAATTAGTAACCTTGAGCAGAAACAAGGTAGCTAATGTATTTCCTTTATCATGATCTTGAGGAAGTTTGTCAGTTTCACTGGACACGATGGAATTATATGTCTTTTATCAACACAATGAATGGACAATCTTGAAAGGGTTTTTAGGGCTTCCAATATGTATAGGTTTTTCATCAGGAACAGATGCAGCTGTCGGCTCGGGCATACACTCAAGACGAGGGGGCAAAGCTGCCATTCGGGCTTCCTGTCTCTTTGCGACTGTTCTTTCCACCAATCCAATATTTGGATATGAACCTGCAAAACAAACGCATTCGATCCCGAAAGAGTATCAGGACGGTACACGCGTGTTAACTCTGCCGTAATATCTCCATGAAGCCACCAGAATAAGACTCTTCATATAAATTCTCCTGACCCCGCTGTGGCCGGTAACCCGTTGAAGTGTGTAGGTTTGGTCAGACCATCTCTTGAGCCCCATTTGAGATCCCACCACTTCTTCTCGTTGATTTTCAAGTCAATCAGAAAGGTTGGAGCGTGTGTATGGTTATAGCACAACTAGTTCAAAACTGATCAATGTAATCCTTGATAACTGGTAACAGTGAACCCCATGACCAGGAGGCCTCCGCCAGGATACTTCTAAACACTCTCTGCTGGCACGACCAGCCTGAAATAGCAATGGGCAAAGTGTAAATTGTACCAAGAGAGATTACAAATTCTTTCACCTTCGAGGATGCCCATGAAATGTGGGACATGCAGAGCTAGTCGTCCGTGAGTCCATGAGTGTCCGTGCAGGCTGCGTTGGGCTAATAGCAGCTTTTAAATTCTGTAAAGTAACACTCTGGGCAACCATAGATCCATGAGCTCAGACTGGGCATAGAAGCGCACCTTACCTCGGGTCTAAGGCGAAGAAACTGGAGTCAGGAGGATCAACAAGGAATCGAAGCCACCGCCTCCTGTCCACCAGTGGGATCTCTGCCCCAAAGATCCACGTGCGCCTCTTCTCCACTGACTTCTGCTCACTTTCCCTTTATGGTATAGTATATCCAGTGTCCTTATCATTATCATCCACTGTATCAAATAATCCTAACGCTTCTTCTTTTAGCATCTGGATGACCTGCGTGTTGCCAAGTGCATCTGCATGGCCCATGGCCCTTTGCAGTTGAATAAACTTGCTTTCGTCACTGCTTCTGAAGGATCTTTGCATCTGGGGTAGAACTGAACTTCTTGTTTAGACCATTGCACCTGAAAGAACTTTGCATCTCAGGTAGAAATGTACTTCTTGCTTTTACACCACACTTACATTTCCTGTGCCAATCTCCATATGGTAAACTGCATCTTACATGTTCCATTGCATTTGATTGTCCCTTTGCATCTGGGTAATCTATGTATCGTACGCTGTCCGTTACTGCAGAAGGGCTTGGGTGTCTTTGCATCTTTGGTGAACTGCACCTCCAGCTTGGTCCTTTGCATTTAATGGTCTGCGTCCCTCTGCCTCTTGGTGACCTTTGCCTTTACCCTGACCCCTGCATCCATGTCACTTGTATCACATGACCCACTGACCATAGCCACATCACTTCATGAAGCTACTGGTGACAAACAAACCCCCGTGGGGTGCGTAGATGTAAGTGGCAGTGCAGTCCTAGAAGGTGTATTAAAAAATGGCTGGAGGGGGAGTGATTAATTCTTTTTTAAGGTGATCCCTCTGTCATTATGGTGCTGCTTTAAGGGGTATTATGTCCCTTGGTAGCTGAGTAACTATATGTCCCTAGTGGGCATATGTTCAACGATTCACGTCTACTTGATAAGACCAGGGCATGTTTACAAATAAAAATAGTGATACAGAGAACAACCCTGACACCATTCTCTCAGCACTAATCATTGATCTTATATGTCTGTCTGTCTGTCACTCAGCTGTAACTTCCCTTTTCACAATTTTTAGAATGACCACAGCACCTTTAGCTCATGTATATATAACGCAACCGTTAGCAGTAATGATCACGCCACAAACTACAAGCACCTGGCTCTCCAATGGAGAACCCAGACCTTAGCAAAACTTCCATTGGTATAGATACCCTAATGGCAAACTGTATCTTTGTTTCTTGACTCTTGTCGTTTCAGAGGTTCTACTCCCTTTATTTATCCGGGAGCACCGAAAACTTCGGGCCACTGTAGATACAACTTTCTTACTCGGTCCTAGCGAAGCGCCCTGGATCTCCCCCTGAGACCACTAAAGCGCGAAACATGTTGACCAGAACATATGCCCACTAGGGATATATAGTTACTTAGCTACCAAGGGACATAATACCCCTTAAAGCAGCACCATACACTTTGTTTTAATAATGACAGTCCGCACGTATTTGTTTTACAAATTAAAAACTGCTGCTAAGTACATGTAAATGGGGTCACAGTGCCTAGTTGTCTTAATACATGTCATAGTTTGCCACAACAGCAAGGCTGAGCAAGCTAGAAGCAACAGTAAAACACTGAACAACAGATAGACTTGGAGTGTGTGCAGCAATACTGATGTGAAGGTAAATGAGGCGGTTGAAGAGAAACCTGGGAGAGCTGCTCCGAAAGGCGGACGATCCTGCGTGAATCACCGCAGGGGAAGAAGAACTCACGCCGAGCTCATGGTTTGCTGAATGACCAAGTGGGTGCAAAAGGGGATGTGTGTTCCTGGGAGTAAACAGAAAGAACTCCCCATAGTGGCCTACAGGATAACGAGGATTGAAGCGTGTAATGCTAACAACACATCATTAAAGCAGGTATCACACGCTTCAAGCCACGTTGCTGTCCAGTCTATGGAGCGAGCAGGAAAAGAAACTCACCTGCACATTTGGGAAAACCCATTAACACACGCTACAGGGGAAGCAAGAAGAAGACCATGAGAGATAGCGTAGTGGTCGTCGTGGTTTTCTCCCCCCCCCCCAAACAGTTGCCTTCACTGCCCCTTCCAGTTTTTTGCTGTCGGATATGTGCTAGAGTAGGTTGTTCCGCAGGTGATGGCTAGAGACTGAAAAACATCTGTCTCCTTTTCTCTTACTGTTCCTTTTGAGACCATAAGTAGTTTAAGGCCATTGATTGGAGAGCTGTATGGGGAGGGTGTAGCCCTCTAGTTTATTTGAAAGGTGTGTTGGTGCTGAACCATTTAGGCGTATAAAGATGGAGCAGGATATTTTTTAAGTGGCTCTGTACCTTATTTATAGCTTTGCGGACGGGATACTCTGTCAAAATGTGTCTGATATCCCGTTCACTGTACTATAAGTGCAATACATGGATGGGACATCTGCCACATCTGCAGTGTTTGTGACAGAGTATCTGGTGCTCCAAACTTTAAATAAGGCCCTATGTGTTCATTGGTATTTAGTAGTTGGTTACACAGTGCTTGGTGATGTTTTGAGTAGAAGACACTGGCATAGTGTAACCATGGGTTAACCATGGCTCTAGCCACTGAGGGATTTTGTCCAGCCATTTGTACCCAAAACCAGTTTTCTGCCTAGCCTGGATGGAAACTGTTCGATTGTTGTTAAAACGCTCTATCAATCCATCGGACTGTGGGTAATAGGCATTGCTGGGTGAATGGCAAACTCCACCGGCATTATACTTTCCATGACAACATTGCCAAAAATGGAAAAGAAGAGAAATTATTTTAGAGCCTGTGCCAATCACATCCCAGATACTATGACCATATGAGTGTGGGCAGGGAAGTGTGTATCAGAACAAAAATCTATTTCTCAACTCAACTCAAGCTGGACTTATAAAGTGCGGCTAATCATCCGTGAGGGTATCCAGGCACTGAGAGTCTTGCTGTTTTAGGTAGGTTTCGTTGAACAGCCAGGTCTTGAGTGCCTTGCAGAATTCTAGGATAGAGGTGGAGGTCCAAAGGTGCAGGACGAGGTCGTTCCAGGATTTAGCTGCTAGGTAGGAGAAGAAGCGTCCTCCACTGTTGCTTTAGCGGATGCAAGGGTGTGTGTGCAATGGAGAGGTAGGCAGAGAGTAGGTGTCTGGAGGGTTGGTGGAAGTTCAGCCGCTGGTTGATGTTTGCTGGTCCTTGGTTGTGCAGGGCTTTGTAGGTGTGGGTCAGCAGCTTGAATTGTCATCTCTCCTGTATGTGGAGACAGTGGAGTGTCTTGAGGTGAGGGGTGATGTGGGTCTATTCGTGTAGGTCAAGGACGAGTCTGGCCCCTGCGTTATGTATGGTTTGCAGTCTCTTCAGGAGGTGCTCTGTGATTCCTGCGTAGATTGCGTTGCCGTAGTCCGGGCGGCTAGTGACTAGGCCTTGAGTGACAGTGCATCTGGTGTTGATGGGGAGCCATTTGAAGATTTACCGCAGCATGCGAAGGGTGAGGATGCAGGCAGATGAGACTGCGTTGATCTGGGTTTTCATGTTGCCTTTGTTGTTCAGGACAATGTTGAGGTTATCAGCATAGTCTGTCGATGTGGGGCAGGGTCCTAGTTCCGAGGGCCACCAGGCATCATATGTGCCAAATGAATAATCTGGACGCTCTGGCCTATTGTATTTATATTGATGTGCACTGGTAATTACATATTATTGTATTCTCATTCCATTGTACTCTATATAGTATTTTGTGTGTCATCAGTGGTACCCCTAAATTTGAGGTGTTATATATTATGGTACGTATGTGGAAGTATTGTGGCAATGTGACCACACACATTGAGGAACGCTGCCTGGTGGCATCTAGATTATGTGGATCTGCTCCCATTGCTCAGTAAACGAGACGTAATGGAGTCTATGTGACTTGAACCTGTGTGGCTTCCCACTAAGCCTGGGCAAAGCACTACGCTACGCTCGCGTAGTTTGCGACGTTTGCGCTACTTCGCACTACGCAAATTGCACGTAGCACAGTGCAAACACGCGTAGCATAGTGTTGCGTAGTGTAGTGGTCATTTTTTGCTTGCTCGCGGACCTCAACGTCAAGTTGGCGACCGCGACCAAGCAAAATGACATCCCGGCGAGACTTTTTCCTCGTTCGCGATCAGCAACATCAAGTTGGCGATCGCGAGCGTCGAAAATAAACCTCCCGGCGAGATTCTCAACGCGAGGAGGTCATGTTTCTCATTGCGAGTGGTCACGTATGCTTGCGACCGCTCGCGATGAGAAACTACCAGTCCGCGTTGAGAAAGCTGCTGCTCGAGTAAGAATCTACTCGAGCAGCAGAAAACTACAGCTCGCACTTGCTTGTCCGCACTGTGCAATCATTGAAAACGACATCTTGGACAGTGCGGACAGGGTACTACACAGTTCGCGAAGTGCTACGCGTAGCTCGCGTAGTGCGAAGTGCACTTTGCGTAGCTTCGCGTAGTGCTACTTCGCGAACTACGCCCAGGGTTACTTCCCACATGCCAGGCTGTCCCTTCTCATGGTACACCTGCCACATCACTGCTTGTACAAAGTCAAGGAACACTGAGGCGCTCATGTATCATTGAGGGTCTGTGCCTTCACTTAGTAGTTTCATGACATGGAGGAGCTTGTTTGTTTGCGACTGTAGGTGCCAGAAAAGTTGATGTTTTGTGCCCACTCTCTCCAACTTTAGAGGCAAGAGCTAGAACGGTCAGGTGCACAGTGTGAGTGTGTCTCTGGAGGACAATGTGGAAAGGAGCACTCTGGGGAGGAAAGCACGGGCTGGCAGAGTTACATAAAAACTCAGTGAGATTCTGCAGAGTTCTGCAAATGGGCGTGAATTTTCAGGAGATTTTCAGGAAAAGACTGAGGACCTTTCTTTTTTAGATAGTTCTGCTTTGTTCTGCCACGTGCCGGGACACTCCGTTGGAGTAGCTGTGCGCGATACAAGTGCTGTCTAACATAACTAACATAACATTGTGCTGCTCGCGCTGCAATTTAGCGTCAGTAGCGTGAGCAGTGATGAAAATCAAACCAAACGGCACCATGCGGTGCACACGAGCACGGGGCCATTCGAGTAGATCTTGCTGCCGCTCAAGTAGAAAATCTACTCGAACATCAGCAAATCTACTCGAGCAGCCCTCTGAGTGTGACCGCTCATGTTACAAGATGGCTCCAGGGGACGCCCATAGTCACTCACGCTTGCATTTCTGAACCCTCACGGGAGAAAAATCCACCACGCAGCGATTGTCAGAATTTTCCTGCAGCACCGCATTACAAGAGTAACGCGGAGTTGCCTAATTCTGCCCAATTTCACAGGGCGGAATGAAGCATTCCGCCCACCCCTAGAGGGAAGCATAGAATGCCTTTGATGCTGACTCCTGAGGAAGGAGGGAAACAGCCAATTACAGGATATGAGCACCTGGGCGGCACCAGGAAAAATGCTGGCGCAACCACTCTTGTGGTAGTGAGGAACCCATAAGCAAAACAGAAAGGTAGGCAAAGGGGAGGGGGTGTTACCTTAGGGCGAGCTGTGACAGAGGCCACCTGGTTCCAGTGAGGAACCCTTGGCTCACCTTTGGTCGCCTGGTCTAAAGCCCAAGGTATCTGCCCAGAAAGGGCGCTCTTTGCGTGAAACCGGTAGCCGAAAGCGGTAACATGTAAACCACTGAAAGGGTTCAACCAAGTCAGTTAAAAGATGGCATTCATAACAAAAATAAAATCAACGAGACTCTAAGGAAAACTGAGCAAGAGTGTTCTACAAAGGATGGGAGGGCTGCTGAAAGAAGGCAATGGGCCGACAATAGTCACAAGTCACTCAGTGTGTGCAGCAGCACAGTTCAAATCACCTGAGCAGGTCCAACCATGCTGTGCGACCTACATAAGCGTTGTCAGATAGCAGGTGGCTTGGCAGATCAAAGGCATGGGCGGCGGCACTGCAGTGGCAGCCGGAAGAGCGGCTGATTGGCAGGAAGCTGAGTTCGAGGATGGTTTGATGCTTTTGAGCCTCCTGTTCAAAGCGCCTCGCTGGAGTCCAGCAGTGTGATGCTGAATGGTGGTTCAGACTTCAAGGCGCTGCGGATGAGGCCAGAAGCGCAGGCGCGTCCGGGATGAAGGCGCAGGCCCGCGCGCCTCTTGTGGTGACGGCACAATGCTGGGTTGGCTGCTGATGTGGCACATCCAGGGTCTGAATGGAAGAGAGAATGAAAAGTGGTGTTTGTGGGTCTCCTGAGGGCGAAGGCCTTTGAACTTGGCACCTTTTAGGATTCTCTGAGCAGCAGCTCGCTTTATCTGAGGCTCTTCTAAAGCCAACGTCGCCCAATGTTCTCAAAACTCTGCAGCTGGAAAGCTCTGGGCCTGTGGACCCCTGGGCATCCCACAACCAACCACTAACTCAAACAATGACGCTTGACTCAGGTGCCCAAAAGAGAGTCAATCATTCGCTTGAGCTGACCCCTTGGTCCCCTCCCTGATTCTAGTTTAAAGGATTCAAGGGTGTCAAATGCAGCTGACGGATCCTACAACAGCAGCGGGGCTGCCAGAGCCTCCTGCATAGACTCCAGAGCCGACTGAACAAGGAATGGCAGTGTGTGTTCCACAGAGCCCACTACAGACCACCCAGCATCACAAAAAATGTGAGGGAATCTGTATGGTTATCGCCTTCTCCAAACATTTAAGATTGAAATATTGGCGATCACTTTGTAATCAATACTCACTGCGGGATCCAACAAGGCATTTTTAATTCAGGTGTACCCCCAAGCAGGTTGGCGATCCTCTGAGGCAAAACAAGTTGTTTACAGACCCCTCGATAATGGAAGCTGAACCCTGTACACAAGCTTCGATCATCGGAGATCGATCTGGGCTCAAAGGACCTACTGTACTAATCCTTGTTTGCAAACTCGGATGTGTAAACTGCACACCCACTGGACTGTGAGCAAGGATTGAGTTTGCAGCATGATGTAGGCACAAGGATGTTGCATCAGAAGCAGGGCCAGACTGGGAACCCACAGCAGCCCTGGCAAATGTAGTCAGACCCGCCCCCGTACCGTGCACAGCCCCGAGCACTTCCAGGGAGCCTGAGCCTGACCGTTACTAGAGGGCTCGGGGTGCCCCCGCCAAGAAAAGGTGGGCAAATTGTATTCGTTTTTAAAGCATCGTAAATGATGACCTTACAGTGCACTAGGACACGGCAATCTTTACTGGGGCTCCTCAATGACCCCCTCACTATCCCATCCCACCAGGGCCTCTCATCACTCCATAGCCCTCTCTCACATGCCTTTCATTTGTTTTAAAGCACCTCTCATACCAGTGTAGGGTATCGGAGCACTTTACATCACGCACACACACAGAGACAATGAATCATGCATGTGTAAATCAGTGCGTAGAAAATGTTACATAAGAGAAAGGAGACTACAAGGTGTAGGACTCACGTGTCATCCATACTGATGGGCATTTTTTAAGAGTCCTTGGTCTTGAGAAGCACAAACCCAGGATTCAGAACGTATCAGTAGGTAGGGTTGTATCTATGATATAGAATTGATTACTAAGGATAATATATGTTCCGATAACAGACACTCCAGCTTTATATGTGGTTAGGGCTGTCTTTATTAACAAGAATGTATTTCTACCCAAACAAACTCTTTTTTTTATCAATATTAGGATAATGAAAGACTGGGGGGGGGGGCATAACTTTTGATCTTGTACCATGCTGTTTGCATGCAGCTGTTTCATGGGAGTTCATAGCTCACTGTGCTATATTACGATTGTGACTTAAGAACTGCAAGCAACAGAAGGATGTATGTGATAAAAGCAATAATCCACATTTCAATCTGCATAAAATAACACGTGTGATCTGCATGCTGCACGTTTTTGCAACCGGCGTATTCAATTCTGCTCCACCTTAAAGGAGTCAAACCACCTCGAGCCACTGTGACTGCTGAAGGGAAAGGTCTTCCTAGAGGCGGCGAGCGTTTAGTACCCATTTTATAATACACTGAGGATGTGGTTTTGATCGCCCGAGACTTTTAACTCTTTCATGAGCGTCCTTAACCTAAACATTAATCACCAAAAATCACACATTATGACGTGTGGTCCAAAAAAACCCTTCCTCTCGCTATTTTCACATCGATGGTATTTCCATCACAAAAGTCCATAGTCATTCTTTCAGATAAGTTGAGTTGGGATGACTTGATAAAACAGAGGGCTTGCAAGTTTGCAAGGACTATTGATGGTATTTTTTGTTTTTTTGAAAAAACGAAGTCAAAAGCCATTAAAGGAGCTATTAACTTTATATAAAAGCAAATGTAAAATGTGTGTTTGTATTTGTAAAGCGCACTGCTACCCAATTAGGGTCTCCTGTCGCTGTAACTCATACCGCTGTGGAACCCTTCCTGGCTTTTCCCTGTGAAATGTCGACTCCTGGGCACCCCCAAGGTGAAGCCAGGCATCCTAGCACTGTTGGGGCCATTGTGGAGATTAAGCAAGCTATTGCCCAGAGTTGCACCCATGATTAGAATAGGCACCAAGGCGAGAATTAACAGATGCGAGGAAATTGAGCCCAAGACCCGCCGAGGCGGGAATTGAACCCAGGTCCCGGGCCAGACCTCTGCATCAGTGTCTGCCGCTCTAACCATTGAGCCACACTTCTCCACTGCTTTTCTATAAGGTGTTATGGAGCAGGTGTTTGGGGGTACACCTTTCCGGTAAGTCTCCGGAAAACTGAGAAACAATTTTTGCACAGGCTGCTTGCGACACCTTAGTACGTCCAGCCTTATTGTCCACCTGGAGGCGGGACTTTCATACTTAGAGGACTTAGTCCAACAAGCGCCCCTTCACGCCTTTGCTCCAAATCTGGAATTAAAAACACACGAGCTTCTCTCGCTCGGATATAGAAGACTGTCTGAAGTAAGATGGAGCTTTTTCAATCCCCTGCTAGCTCATGTCAAAAGGGCTTTCTCTGATATAAGCCTTTCTAATCTTTTTTTCCTCCAATGAAATTGACAATTCATCTACGTCTACGGTGAAAATCCTTTGCTGCCAATTTAAAAACCAAGTCAGATCTGATCAAAATCAACAATTGAAGACTGTACAGTGCTATCTAGATCTACAGCAGGAAGCGGGAATGGAACGCTACCTATCACGGGTCACAAATAAGAACACAGGTTTTATTTAAGTCATTTTAGACTCAGCACCTTGCACTTTATGGTAGCCTGCCCCCACCAGGGCACATGGCTTCACTCTTTGCCCCCTGTCCCTGTGATAACATCTCTAATCAATTCCACATTTTATGTTTTTTGTAAATTCTACGGCCACCCTAGACAATAAAACGTATTCCCATTTATACGCACCCTTAGCTTAAGTTCTTATAAAGATTGTTTGCACTGTCTCCAAGCTTTTAGACCCGGAAAAGGATTGCAGGATGGATGCCTTTTTTAATCAATTATGATATTTTTGCGTTGTTTTTCTTTTTATATTGTTAATATTGTTTTATGGATTTTATACTGTATAGTTTTGTCTTTATTTTTGTTCAGTATTATTGATACATTTTTACTTGTGATGTAATATCTTTTATGGTTTTCATTGATTGATTGAGTCAAAACTACCCCTAAACAAAACTCGCATCTTTCTCTCCAGCAGGTACATTTATCACTAGAGTTACTTGACACTTTTATTGTTGCCTGAAAACTGTTTGATATACAAGGAACTCTGCAGCAAGTGCTTTTAAAACCGCTGCACTTCTACAAAATGGATCCCCAGTAATAAAACCAACCCCCCACTGTTCGAGTCTGCCCGGGAAACGCCCAATGCCTGGCAGGGCCAGTCCATTTAGGGACTGTTTGAGAATGGACAACTTCTGATCAAGATTTGTCCATTTGCAAACAGTCCGTAAATGGTCTGTCTAATTGATGCCAAGTAGACAGGTCCCAATTCACCCCCAGGGCTGCTGGTCGTGCTATCGGGAGCAAATGCAGGGACGGTGAACTGCAAGGAGAGCTGAGCTACATCCCTGCATTTGCATTCCCAAATGGAAACATGTTTAAAAGCAGCCCCCGCCCATTAAAGGGACAGATGCTCGTTCAAAAGAAGAGGTTGCCTAGGAGGGGAGAGCATGCCATGGTCCAGAGTCACCTGAAGCAGACACGGGCACAGTTTCCTCTTTGCAAATCTGATGCTGCTCCAACTCCGGTGTCGGTTCCTCACCAAGGGTTTCCGACCATAGATACTTGTGATTGTGGTTCCCAATTCGTAGGATACGGTCCTTTCATTCACCCTCTTGACTATGATTCAGCATCAGTAGCTGAACCACGTTTGCAGCTCAGACGCAATCTTTGGTGATTGCAGACGGTGAACATTGGGCCCACAAACTTTGGGAGGACTTCCCAAGGACGTTGTACCTTTGAGATGAGTGTTGAAGGGGCGTGCACTATTCTTGTTCTTTCTTTGAATGAGCGCTTTGGGGCTGTCTGTGTGATCAAAAGTGGCATTTACTCTGCTCCCATTCTGGGATAGGTGTTTTCAGCAGGACGGTCATCACCACAGATGCGGGTGAGGATGCGCCGGGTGCCACAGTGCCCAGGCGCTAGAAGGACATCAAGTGATTACGTCATTTGCTTATAGGGCACCTGAGATGCCAAGGTGAGCGGTTTAGCTTTGACCTGTGGATGCATAGAGTCTGCCCCCTTTCCCTATAGTAGTTTGTGAGTAGTAGAATGTGTGTAAGAGGCCTTGGTTGGAATAGCGCGTGCGGTACTTTGTATCGCTTGAAGCTGCGCTTTGAGGGAGGACATTGATGGGTCATATCACCCTTAAAAAGAGAGTGTACGTGCGTATTCGTCAGCGGGTGCTCTCAAGAGCGCCTTCAGTGCTTTGGGAGCCCATGTTCACGCTAATGTTAAATTCTTTTGTAGGGCGCACAAATGCCATGACCAGACAGGGTCCCAGCAACAGTGGGGACAAAAGCTCATTCGCCGAAGGGGTTAAAAGCCAGGTTTTCAACTGTTTCCTAAATATTAGAAGTTTGTCTGGGTTTTGATGTGGTTAGGCAGAGTATTCCATCATTTGCATGTGGAGTAGGAGAAGCTTCTGCCTCCCAAGCAAGGTTTTTGTACTCTAGGGATAACTACCTTTCTCGCAGAGCTGGAACGTAGATCGCGAGTCGGAATAGGACATTTAAACATTTCTTGGAAGGGGAGAGGGCCAGTCTTGTCAAGAGCCTTGTGGGCCCAACAAAGGGCCTGGAACTTATCCTCTCCCATACTAGCGGCCAATGCGGATCCATGATCGCGTGTGAGGTTGAGCTACATTTAGGGAGCTTCATTAGTGCGCGAGCTGCCCGTCTAGGTTGGTAGCGGTTCTGCCTCGCCCGGGTGTGCTCCTCGGGTTGTCTCCATGAGAAGCAGATGAGCTGCTACTTTCCTCATCATCACCACTTTTCCCAGCTGGGATCAACATTGTTGGGTTTGTGCTGTTAGGGTGTGGGCGACTCACACCGTTTGGACTACCTACAGCCTACATGTATGCGCGTCCTGGTGGGCAGGCCGTGCTGTTGTGGTTTTACCCTACCTTCTAGCCTGTCCGCTGCTCCCTGGGGTCTCGAACTCCATGTCAAACCATGAAAAGGGGCATGAGCTCTCCTGAAGGCACACATCGAGAGGATCTTTTCTCTTAAAGACCTTAGTGACATCACCCGCTGCTCCCAATTATTTGTCATAAGGAAAACGTAAAGGTGAGTGTGAGAAGTTGGCCTGATATATGATGTTCACTAGTTAAAGTGACCACCTTGTACCATGCCAAGCAACCCTTATGGTGTGGTTGTAAGTCAACCTTTTCGGACTAGCTGCCCTAGTGGTAGCGTAGGCTAAGCAGTCTTTGAGGCTAAACTCGTGAAGCGTGTTAAGCCAGCTGTTTTACCAAATGTAACCCCCTTTTATACCAATGAAAGGACACCACACAGATATATATTCAAAATATATATGTATTTATTTCTCAAAGTAACCCCTAGTCTCTTTATGAGCACAGGAGCACAAATCGTCAAACAAGATTACAGTAGAATACACAGAAGTTGCACTTTATATGGATAGGCCCTGGTGGCCGCTCAAACCATGTACTAAAATAGTGGTATAAGTACCACGAACAGAAAAGGGAAAAGGCCTAGGGCCTCTAGAATCGCTGGGCCTACAAGGAGCTAACGTCAGTTAGTGACCAGGAGGTCCACGGGTGGCGTGTGCAGAGCAAATAGTCACACGCGTGCTCCCATAGGTTTCAATGGGTGCGTAAAAAGTACAAAGTTACTGCAAAGAGGATCTTCCGGATGGACTAGGAACTCAAGATTTGGAACACAGACACTAGAGATGTAATACTACACTTGGGCACAGGAGTGCCAGCTTTACCTCACCCACAGGAAGCGGGTGCATAGGCCTCGAAGTGCGTCGGGTTTCTTCTATCTGTTCCGTGGAGCTTGAAGACAAAGATGCTGCAGGCGGTCGGTCCGGGAGAGATGCAGTGGATCCAAGAGTGGATCGGAGATGTTGAAGACCTGTAAGCAGAGGGGACAGTGTTCACAGTCACTAGCCAGTGACCAGCGTGGCACCAGGTGGGTACCTGGCAATGTCGGGTGCAAACAGGAAGAAAGGTGTAGCTTGTCTCTGCAGCCACGTGGTCCCTGGAGGTTGACGACGTCCAGGAGTCGGTTCACAAGCTGTCCCACGCAGGCTCTCGCTGTCGGCAGTGTCGGCGACTTGATCGAAGCAAACAAGCCTTGGCAAAAGCAATTGTTGTAGGAGATGAAATAAGCTGATGGTTCTGACCAGCAAGGTCAGAAGGACTGCTCCTTTGGAGGGGAGCAAGGGCCAGTCTGGAGCAACCAGACCAGCGGTGTATTTCGTAAAGTTCGTCACCAAGATGGCTACTAGCCAGCGGGCCAGCAACCGGTTAGGCGCGTCGAGTGGCAAAATGCAGAAGGGCCCCACGCAGATCGTGGAGATGCTGGAGGGCTCACCTTTGGTGCAGATGCTGCTCGGGTGTTGGGCTTCTCAGATCCCAAAGCACAACTTGGAGGGAGCCTCGGTTGTTGCACTTGTCAGCTTGTCGTGGTCGTTTCAAGATGGCTGGCTCCACATGTCTCGGTGCCTCCACGGGTCTCCTCTTTTCAGGGACTGTGGATCGGGCGGTGAGAGGTCTGGAGGTCCAGGTCTTGTCAATCTCTGGGCTCGGGCTCCGGCGGGAGGCGGCGGCAAAGCAGACGTTGATTCGCTGGATGGTGCTTGCGTTAGCAAGGTGGTCACTCCCTGACCACAGGGGAGATTGGCTTCAGTCCTCTGTGCAGCAGAGCGTCGAAGTTCCCGTCTTCTTCTTAGTGTTAAGTTGATTCCAGGATGTCTGAAGTCTTAGGACACAGCTCCTACCTTTAAGCGGATTCTAGGGGCCGGACTACCTGCTAGGTCCCTCCCTATGGGTGGGACCAGGAAGGGGGGTGGTTACACCCCCAATCCTTTGTCCAGCTCGCCCCAGGCCCGGGACTGGTGTGCCCCAGGACCGGTTTGAACTGGCATATGCACCGAGGCTCCTTGTGAGCCACAGGCATGTCTGGTTTCTTTCAAGCCCTACCTGACCAATACACAAAATCCTGTCTGGGGTGGTGCACGCACCTCCCCTGGCAGGAAACCCTTTGTCCACACCTCCCAAGCTGGAAGGACTCCCAGCAGCAGGAGGGCAGACTTGTGTCTGTGGTGGCAGCATCCATTTTGTGGAGCTGAGGCTATGTCTGATTTTACCCGGGTTTCAGGTACTGTACATGTCGTGTCCCTCTAGAAGGGTGGAATGCTAACCCCGTCGCCAGAATTGGCGAGGGGTTAGTATTCCAATTCGTATGACACCTTACTCGACATGTTTTGATAAAGCCAAACCAAAGATAGCATTTAACTGCGAGGTTCATAATGCACTTAAGAGTATATGGTATGACGATATCTGGAAACAGTAGAAGGAAGTTGTTCCGACCACTGCAGACAGGCTCAGCTCATGCCAGAGCACCATCTCACATGGAACCAAGCACTCTGCCTTCAGGATTGTTAAGGCCTGCCATAGGAGTGACTTATAGGTTACCAGGTGTCCCATTTAAGGTTAGGTATAGGTATACTACACCTAAGTAAGAGGTGGTTACACCAACTTACCCCAGCTGAGTGATCAGCCAGTTGTGTCAAATTGTTAGGCCAAGCCTGGGGTGGCATAATACATGCTTCAGCCCTTGGCAGGCCTTGGGTACACCAATGCCCTGGGTACCTAGTGTACACTGGTACAGGGGCTGACAGGGTGATCCACTTCCAATTGGTTATGCACCTAGGGTGCATAGTTTTAATTTAGGAGAGAGAACAGCAGGCTGAGATCCTGAATGGCAGGATCTCAGGCCAACTAAGTCGAAAAACCAGCTAGACACTAGGCAAAAATTTTGGGGTAACCATAGTCAGATATCCACCTTCCTACAGTGAGGATTTGTTCTGGGTTGCATTATGGCAATTTCTGGCTTTTCGGGTTCATCCAAACACCTTCTTACATAACGTCATCTTATTCAAAACTCTGAGGTCGCCTCTTCACGCTGAGACGCAGGACCCATATCGCTAATGATTTTGTCAAATTAGAGAGGTCTCCTATCCCTAAACGTTTGATTCTTAAAGCAATGTGCACCAGCGTTCCCACTGGGGGTGGATCAGACCCCGTCCTTTCACCATTTCGTCTATGAAGGTATCAGTCAGCTCGAGCCCTCCGTTCTGGAGTTGCTGAACTCTTGTACAAACCTACAGTGAAGCGCTGTCACTATGCAGGTTATTGACAGGCAGGGCTGGCTTTAGAGATGGTGGCGCCCTGTACAACAATGTTTGTTGGCGCCCCCAATGACCACCTCCACCATGGATTCTTTCACTACCACCCTTTAACAGTGCCCCTCAAGTCTCCATAACCACTCTCTCTCAGATGCATTTGTTTATAGCACCGATTATACCAGTTTAGGGTGTCAGAGCACTTTACATCCACACACATTACACAGAGGTATCCCCTATCCTGAAGAAAACTACAGCTGACCCCTCGGATCTAAATAACTACCGTCCGATCTCTAACATACTGATGCTAGCCAAACTCCTGGAAAAATGTGTTAACATGCAGCTGAACAGTCACATTGACCAATTCAAACTGCTTAATCAATTCCAATCAGGCTTCCGAGTAGGTCACAGTACAGAGTCTGCCATGACACATGTAATTGACGACGCTCTGAAAATCCTGGACCAAAACGAAGCATGTCTACTGATCCTACTCGACCTGTCCTCAGCATTTGATACTGGCTTCTAGGTTCTCCTGAGCGAGCTTCCTGAAGCGCTGCGCTTGGTTGCGGATGGCCAGCACGTAGCTGAACACATCCTGGGGGGTTTTCCCACGGGATTTCTCCCACCCCTCCTTCACCAGTGTGAGAGGTCCTCTAACAGGGTGGCCATACAGCAGTTCAAAGGGGCTGAACCCTAAGGACTTCTGAGGCACCTCCCTGTAGGCAAACAACAGGCATGGTAACAAGACGTCCCACTTCCGTCTCATGGGCTCCGCTAGACCCATAATCATACCCTTTAGGGTGCGGTTGAACCTTTCAACCAACCCGTTTCCTTGAGGGTGGTAAGGAGTGGTGAACTTATAAGTTACTCCACACTCCTCCCACAGAGACTTCATATACCTAGAGATGAAGTTGGTACCCCGGTCGGAGACCACCTCTCGAGGGAACCCCACGCGGGAAAAGATCCCCATCAATGCACGGCCCACCACGGGTGCTGTGATTGTCCTGAGAGGGACTGCTTCTGGGTACCGAGTGGCGTGATCCACCAAGACCAGGATAAACCTGTTGCCTAAGGCGGTCTTGGGATCCAGGGGCCCTACGATATCAATGCCCACCCGCTCGAAAGGGGTGCTCACTACAGGAAACGGCTGGAGGGGCGCCACGCACTTCCCTCCGCTCTTGCCACTGGCTTGACAGGTTTGGCATGACTTACAAAAGGTACCGACGTGCTTCTTCATCTGGGGCCAGTAGAAGTGGGTGACAAGCCTGTGATAGGTCTTGTCTTGCCCCAGATGTCCTGCGAGAGGCACGTCGTGAGCCAGACCCAGTAAGAAGTTCCTGAAGCGCTCGGGTACCACCAGCACACGGGCTGCACCGGGCTCAGCGAACTTAGGCTCACTATACAGTAAGTCATCTTCCCAGTAAATCAAATGTTCCTTGGACCCTAGGCCTGCTGCCTGGTCTGCAGCCTGCTGCCGCACACCAATGAGAGAAGGGCACTCCTTCTGAGCCTGGCAGAATTCCTCCCTGGAGGGGCCACCCTCTTGCTGCCAATGGGTCAGCTCAGGTAACTCCCCCAGTTCGGCCACCTGCTCCCCTGTAGGTTCCAGGGCATCCCCCTCAGGTTCTGCTTCCTCCTGGACCGTGGGAACAGTGGGGGCTGGTTTCCCGCGCCCTCTGCCCCTTCCTCTCCTGGCAGGTTCCTGGGCCATTGTTCCAGGCTCCAGTTCTACTAATCCACCCTTACTGGCTGTCATGGCACGTGTGGATACACAGATCCACGCTGGCAGTCCTAACATTTCCAAGTGAGTTCTGTGCTCTACGTCCTTCCATGGAGAACTCTCCAGGTCGTTACCCAACAGACAATCTACCGGCAAGGCATCACTGACACAGACTTCCAAGGTACCAGAGACTCCCCCCCATGTAAAGGGAACACGCGCCATCTTGCAGAGGCGAACTGAAGTGTCAGCTGCCACTACTGGGCGGAGCACATTGGGAATTACCTGCTCTTCAGACACCCACTGACACCTGACAGATGTCACACTAGCCCCGGTGTCTCTCAGAGCCTCTATCTCCCTCCCATTGATGGTCACCTTTTGCCCGTATTTCTTAGTGTTAGCGGGTATCAAGGTATCCTGGACCATCTCTTGGTCTCCTAACGAGACAAGGGTCATCATAGCTAATCCCTCTTCCCCACTGGAAATCAAATCCCCTCCCAAAGCTACACTAGCTAACCCTGGGACTGGAGCAGCAGCTGGTGCTGGGGGTTTATTGGGACATTTAGGGGCGATGTGCCCCACTTCCCTACAAGCATAGCAAGTAGGCGGTGGTCTGTTGCCCTTAGGGGGCCAAGACCTCTTCGGCTTGGGGGCTTGGGACTCCTTCTCCTGGGAACTGTTTTGGGGCCCTTTAGAGAACTCCTTACTGTTACCCTTGTCCTCCCCACCTTTCTGCTGGGGACCCTGTCCACCCTTGGCTGGCATACTTACCACCCCTTTGTTGACCCTGGTGCTAGTCCAGCGGTCTGCCTCTTTAGCAAGCTCGCTGGGATCAGTTAACTTGCTGTCTAAAAGATGCTGGCGCAGCTCTGGAACACATAGACTACTCAAGTGCTCCCAACTAATCAAGTGACACAACCCCACATAATCAGTAACTTTGCTGCCCTTTATCCAACCTTCCAGTGCACGCGTGTACATACTCACACACTCCACCCACGTACTCGAATCAAGTTTCTTGAAGTTCCTAAACTTCTGTCGGTACTGTTCTGGTGTAAGCCCATACCTGAGGCATAAGGCCTCCTTCATCGTGGGGTAGGTTAAGGTCCCTGCTGCTTCTAAGGGTGCTAAGACATCCCTCCCAGAGGCCTCAAAATGCTTCCACAAACCTGCTCCCCAACTTTTCTCAGGCACTTCATTCATCTTCAAGGCAAGCTCATAGGATCTAAACCACGCATAGATATCCTCACCCCTCTGATAATTCTGCACCAAATCTTTCGGTATGTATACTTTACCCGCCTGTACTGGTTGTGCGCTGCCACCATTCGGACTGGACGCCACCTGTTTGGCTTTAATGTCCAGCTCCCTCATGCTCAACTCATGAGCCAACTGGAGTTTCTTCTCTTCTAACGCAAGAGCATTCCTCCTCTCCTCCGCCTCTTTCTCACTGTCAAGGCGCAGTTTCCTTTCTTCCGCTTGAGCTTTGAGCTTAAAAAGTTCAATCTCATGGGCTCTAACCCTCTGGTTTTCCTCCAGCTCCTCTGGAGAGAGGCTCCTACTGGAATGGGCGCTGCCAGCCCTAGACGCTGGCCTATTCACTGGTAGATCATCGGATCCAAATCCGTGCTCCGGTGTGCCATCCCCTTCCGTAGTTTCCTCGGTTGCGCCATTCTTGGCCTCCCACCAGGCCCTTAGAGCTTTCTGTAGCTCCGTCTTGTTGGCGCTGCCCTTCGCTGGGCATCCAAGCTGCTTGCAGAATTGCTTTAGTTGCTCCTTCTTATACTCGAGCAACTTTTTCACTTCAAATTGCAATTCCGACTCCTCACCTACTCCATTCAGAGACATGATGCTTCGTCGATCCTCCAAGAATAGTCTTCGTAAAAACTTCGTGCGATGCAACTGCTTACTAGATTAGTGATGTACAAAGAATCACTGCAGGTCAAGTGCAAATACTGGTTCTAATCCGCACCGCTGACCACCAATGTTAGATCTGGGGGTCTCTAGTTGGCAGAGGTATTCACCTTAGACCAAATAGGGACCCTTGCTTCTAGTCAGGGTACAGGGACACACACGGTAGATAACCCCTGCTCACCCTCTAGGTAGCTTGGCTCGAGCAGACAGGCTTATCCCCAAGGCAATGTGTACGGTATTTGCACGTAGACACCACAATGACCCCTCCTCCGCACACCACAAACTTAGACCACACAGGTGAGTTATATCAAAAATAATATATCTTTATCTAGTTTCCGCAGTTGAAATCAAGCATCACAGGTTTACACAATAGTCGCTTTCTTAGTTGGTCGGGACCGTCAGACGATAGTCTCTAGTCTCTTGAGTGATTCGATACTCACTGAGAATGAATCAGGTTGTAGGCTCTTGATGTTTTTAGGCAGTTACGTTGCTCCGGCGGTGTCACTGCGCTCGTTACACAAGCGCTCCTCGGGCTGTTCGGTGCAAGGATTCCACAACTCCCTCGACGAGCCCCCAGTGACGATGTCGACGTCACCGGAGTCAGCCACTCACAGCGCGGCTTCGTAGAGCAGGGAAATACGACTCTCGATCTGCTTCAGGCCTCCGGGTCGCGGCAAGGCACGTGCCGATGAGCACGTCGATCTTCTTGATGCGGCAACCGGTGTCGGGCCCGGCTCGGTGTGGTACTCTCTAGCAAGACAGAGAGCAGCCAGCCCACCTCACAGGCAGATGTTGAGAAGCTTGGTAGAACAGTCCACGGTCCCTGCGGCACACAGCAGCGCAGGTGGGACACAGCAGAGTCTTGAGTTCTTGGCAACCTTTCTATCCCTGGGTTGCGAAACAGGAGGCCAGCTCTTCTCAGGCCCTTGGAGATTCAGTTGAAGACACAGCACACAGCAAAGTCTTGTTTGGTCAAGTGGATAGGGTCAGCACACAGCCGGACCCCTTCTTCTCCTTAGCTTCAGTTGTACGCCAGAACAGGTCAGCCTTTAGAGCACACAGCACGGCAATCTTCCTTTAGTTCTTCAGCGGTCCGTCTTTCAGCAGAGGTTCCTCTCGATGGTCGAATCTAAAAATCTGTTGTCAGGGGTCTTGTACTTATACCCCTAGAAGTCTTTGAAGTCTTTGTGCAAGTGGGTCCTGAGCCCGGTCTGATCCAGTTCTGGGTGTTGCTGGAGCACTTTGTTTTCCTGGCTCCTACATTCTTTTCAGAGCGAGGGGCAAGGTCGTCAGCCGCCCAGCAGGAGGTGGAGCCAGCAGAGTGGCAGGCAGGCACAGCCCTATTCAATCCCAGGTGCTATCTCCTCCCTCCACTCTCCTTGCGATTGTCGCCATTCAGCAGAGGGCTGACTCAGCCAACCTCCCGGGGGATCCCCAGCCCCTGTCACTCTTAAACCAGACAGTCAATCCACAAGCGCGCCCAGGCACACAGAAGGGTCAGACAAGAGAACAGCTACTCTCTAAAAAGTACTGTTCTCCAACTCAGGATTTAAAAACAATCTCTCCTAAAAGATGTGTTATGAAATGCTGAGCTCAGGGATATCAAACACTCATGTCTTATCTTGTTCGTATGAGAAGATAGGCGGATAGCCATTGGCACACTCCTCCCTCATGTTAGCCTATGGAACAAGATAGCCTTGCAGTAGTGAACACACAAAATGGCCGGTGTTCACTACCAGAACATGTTACCTGCACTAGTACATGCTCTACCTTCTACATACACTGCACCCTGCCCAGGGGGGTACCTTGGGCCTTCCATAGGGATGACTGACGTGTATGAAAAGGGAAGGGTTAGGCCCGGCCAGTGTGGACACTGGCCAGGGGGACATGGCAGTCCGGGGACTGCAGGCAGGCCTGCGGCGGCAGGCCTGAGACACTGTTTTAGGGCTACACAGGTGGGTGGCGCAATCAGCGCTGCAGACCCACTAGTAGCATCCGTCATCACCAGCCCTGGCACACACAGTGCACTTTACTAGGGACTTCATGGTGATACAGATATGCCAATCAGGTATATCCAATCAATACGATATTTTACACAGGGAGCACTTACACTCTGGCACTGATTAGCAGTGGCAGAGTGTCCAAAGCATCTAAACCAGCAAAACGAAATCCAGCACAGCATCAAAAATCCATGTAGCAGAGGCAAAAGATAGGGGAAAAACCCACGCCAAGGATGTCAGGTCTAACACGTGTCCCCTCCAGCTGAAAGCGGGGAGAACTACCCACCCTCTTGGGAGTTCTCATCGCTAAGGCGGAAAAACCTGGACAGACCATCAGCATTGGCGTGCTCTGTACCGGGACGGTGTTCCACCGTAAAGTCCATTCCCTGTAGGGAGATGGACCACCTCAACAGTTTTGGATTCTCACCCCTCATCTGCATTAACCATCTGAGGGGCCTGTGGTCGGTCTGAACATGGAAGTGAGTCCCAAACAGGTAGGGCCTCAGCTTCTTCAGGGCCCAGACCACAGCGAATGCTTCCCTTTTAATAGCGCTCCACCTCTGTTCCCTGGGAAGTAGCCTCCTACTAATGAAAGCTACGGGTTGGTCCCCGCCATCGTCGTCCATCTGTGAGAGTACTGCTCCCACGCCTTGCTCTGAAGCGTCTGTCTGCACTATGAACTCACTCGAAAAGTCAGGCGCCTTAAGCACCGGTGCTGTGCACATTGCAGTTTTCAGGGCATCAAAAGCAGTTTGACAGGCCTTGGTCCAATTCACTTTCCTGGGCTGATTCCTTGAGGTTAGTTCCGTCAAGGGGGCAACAATGGTGCCGTATCCCTTGATGAACCGTCTGTAATACCCGGTGAGTCCTAGAAAGGCTCTCACCTCTGTCTGCGTCTTGGGGGGTTCCCAAGCCAGAATGGTATCGATCTTCGCCTGTAGGGGCGCCGCCTGGCCGCTCCCCACCTGGTGTCCCAAATACACCACTGATCCCTGCCCTATCTGGCACTTACTAGCCTTGATAGTGAGGCCTGCCTTCTGCAGCGCCCTCAACACTTCACAGAGGTGTTGCAAGTGTTCGTCCCAAGTGGAGCTGAACACAGCAATGTCATCAAGGTATGCGGCGCTGAATTGCTCCAGCCCGGTCAGTACCCGGTTGACCAGTCTCTGGAAGGTGGCAGGGGCATTCTTCAATCCAAAGGGCATGACTCGAAACTGGAAGTGCCCCTCTGGTGTTGAAAATGCCGACCTCTCCTTTGCCCCGTCAGTTAAGGCAATCTGCCAGTACCCCGAAGTCAAATCGAAGGTGCTGAGGTACCGGGCAGCTCCTAACCGATCCACGAGCTCATCAGCTCTGGGGATGGGGTCGCGTCAGTCTTGGTGACCGCATTGAGCCCGCGGTAGTCCACGCAAAACCGAAGTTCTGACGGGCCACCGGGTGTAGCAGATTTCTTGGGAACGAGGACCACTGGGCTAGCCCAGGGACTGCTAGAGGGCTCAATTACCCCTAACGCCAACATCTTGGAAACTTCTTCCTTGATGCTGGCCCTGACCTTGTCAGCTACTCTGTAAAACTTCTGTTTCACAGGCAGGCTATCTCCAGTGTCCACATCATGGACGCACCAATTGGTGACACCTGGTGTCAGGGAGAACAGGGAGGCAAACTGACCCAACACCTGGCGACAGTCGCTCTGCTGCTCCGGGGTCAGTGTGGGCGAGAGGACCACACCATCTACTGACCCGTCTTGCTCCTTCGCTGCCAGGAGGTCAGGGAGTGGATCACTATCCTCTTCCCCACCGTCATCTGTAGCCATGAGCATCGTCACTTCAGACCTCTCGAAGTGGGGTTTGAGGCGGTTCACATGCAAGACTCTAAGGGGCTGCCTAGGAGTCTTCATGTTGATCAGGTAGGTCACCTCACTCTTGCGCTCTACCACCTCATAGGGCCCGGTCCATTTGTCGCGGAGCGCACAAGGCTCCACCGGCGCCATCACCCACACTTTCTGCCCGGGATGAAATTCTACCAGAGTGGTATTCTGGTCGTACCATCTTTTCATCTCCTCCTGGCTGGCTTCTAGGTTCTCCTGAGCGAGCTTCCTGAAGCGCTGCGCTTGGTTGCGGATGGCCAGCACGTAGCTGAACACATCCTGGGGGGTTTTCCCATGGGATTTCTCCCACCCCTACTTCACCAGTGTGAGAGGTCCTCTAACAGGGTGGCCATACAGCAGTTCAAAGGGGCTGAACCCTAAGGACTTCTGAGGCACCTCCCTGTAGGCAAACAACAGGCATGGTAACAAGACGTCCCACTTCCGTCTCATGGGCTCCGCTAGACCCATAATCATACCCTTTAGGGTGCGGTTGAACCTTTCAACCAACCCGTTTCCTTGAGGGTGGTAAGGAGTGGTGAACTTATAAGTTACTCCACACTCCTCCCACAGAGACTTCATATACCTAGAGATGAAGTTGGTACCCCGGTCGGAGACCACCTCTCGAGGGAACCCCACGCGGGAAAAGATCCCCATCAATGCACGGCCCACCACGGGTGCTGTGATTGTCCTGAGAGGGACTGCTTCTGGGTACCGAGTGGCGTGATCCACCAAGACCAGGATAAACCTGTTGCCTAAGGCGGTCTTGGGATCCAGGGGCCCTACGATATCAATGCCCACCCGCTCGAAAGGGGTGCTCACTACAGGAAACGGCTGGAGGGGCGCCACGCACTTCCCTCCGCTCTTGCCACTGGCTTGACAGGTTTGGCATGACTTACAAAAGGTACCGACGTGCTTCTTCATCTGGGGCCAGTAGAAGTGGGTGACAAGCCTGTGATAGGTCTTGTCTTGCCCAGATGTCCTGCGAGAGGCACGTCGTGAGCCAGACCCAGTAAGAAGTTCCTGAAGCGCTCGGGTACCACCAGCACACGGGCTGCACCGGGCTCAGCGAACTTAGGCTCACTATACAGTAAGTCATCTTCCCAGTATATCAAATGTTCCTTGGACCCTAGGCCTGCTGCCTGGTCTGCAGCCTGCTGCCGCACACCAATGAGAGAAGGGCACTCCTTCTGAGCCTGGCAGAATTCCTCCCTGGAGGGGCCACCCTCTTGCTGCCAATGGGTCAGCTCAGGTAACTCCCCCAGTTCGGCCACCTGCTCCCCTGTAGGTTCCAGGGCATCCCCCTCAGGTTCTGCTTCCTCCTGGACCGTGGGAACAGTGGGGGCTGGTTTCCCGCGCCCTCTGCCCCTTCCTCTCCTGGCAGGTTCCTGGGCCATTGTTCCAGGCTCCAGTTCTACTAATCCACCCTTACTGGCTGTCATGGCACGTGTGGATACACAGATCCACGCTGGCAGTCCTAACATTTCCAAGTGAGTTCTGTGCTCTACGTCCTTCCATGGAGAACTCTCCAGGTCGTTACCCAACAGACAATCTACCGGCAAGGCATCACTGACACAGACTTCCAAGGTACCAGAGACTCCCCCCCATGTAAAGGGAACACGCGCCATCTTGCAGAGGCGAACTGAAGTGTCAGCTGCCACTACTGGGCGGAGCACATTGGGAATTACCTGCTCTTCAGACACCCACTGACACCTGACAGATGTCACACTAGCCCCGGTGTCTCTCAGAGCCTCTATCTCCCTCCCATTGATGGTCACCTTTTGCCCGTATTTCTTAGTGTTAGCGGGTATCAAGGTATCCTGGACCATCTCTTGGTCTCCTAACGAGACAAGGGTCATCATAGCTAATCCCTCTTCCCCACTGGAAATCAAATCCCCTCCCAAAGCTACACTAGCTAACCCTGGGACTGGAGCAGCAGCTGGTGCTGGGGGTTTATTGGGACATTTAGGGGCGATGTGCCCCACTTCCCTACAAGCATAGCAAGTAGGCGGTGGTCTGTTGCCCTTAGGGGGCCAAGACCTCTTCGGCTTGGGGGCTTGGGACTCCTTCTCCTGGGAACTGTTTTGGGGCCCTTTAGAGAACTCCTTACTGTTACCCTTGTCCTCCCCACCTTTCTGCTGGGGACCCTGTCCACCCTTGGCTGGCATACTTACCACCCCTTTGTTGACCCTGGTGCTAGTCCAGCGGTCTGCCTCTTTAGCAAGCTCGCTGGGATCAGTTAACTTGCTGTCTAAAAGATGCTGGCGCAGCTCTGGAACACATAGACTACTCAAGTGCTCCCAACTAATCAAGTGACACAACCCCACATAATCAGTAACTTTGCTGCCCTTTATCCAACCTTCCAGTGCACGCGTGTACATACTCACACACTCCACCCACGTACTCGAATCAAGTTTCTTGAAGTTCCTAAACTTCTGTCGGTACTGTTCTGGTGTAAGCCCATACCTGAGGCATAAGGCCTCCTTCATCGTGGGGTAGGTTAAGGTCCCTGCTGCTTCTAAGGGTGCTAAGACATCCCTCCCAGAGGCCTCAAAATGCTTCCACAAACCTGCTCCCCAACTTTTCTCAGGCACTTCATTCATCTTCAAGGCAAGCTCATAGGATCTAAACCACGCATAGATATCCTCACCCCTCTGATAATTCTGCACCAAATCTTTCGGTATGTATACTTTACCCGCCTGTACTGGTTGTGCGCTGCCACCATTCGGACTGGACGCCACCTGTTTGGCTTTAATGTCCAGCTCCCTCATGCTCAACTCATGAGCCAACTGGAGTTTCTTCTCTTCTAACGCAAGAGCATTCCTC
Source organism: Triturus cristatus (assembly GCF_964204655.1). Classification (NCBI taxonomy): domain Eukaryota; kingdom Metazoa; phylum Chordata; class Amphibia; order Caudata; family Salamandridae; genus Triturus; species Triturus cristatus. The sequence continues at coordinate 66,893,627 of NC_140593.1, read as the reverse complement.
CTCTCTTCCGCCTCTTTCTCACTGTCAAGGCGCAGTTTCCTTTCTTCCGCTTGAGCTTTGAGCTTAAAAAGTTCAATCTCATGGGCTCTAACCCTCTGGTTTTCCTCCAGCTCCTCTGGAGAGAGGCTCCTACTGGAATGGGCGCTGCCAGCCCTAGACGCTGGCCTATTCACTGGTAGATCATCGGATCCAAATCCGTGCTCCGGTGTGCCATCCCCTTCCGTAGTTTCCTCGGTTGCGCCATTCTTGGCCTCCCACCAGGCCCTTAGAGCTTTCTGTAGCTCCGTCTTGTTGGCGCTGCCCTTCGCTGGGCATCCAAGCTGCTTGCAGAATTGCTTTAGTTGCTCCTTCTTATACTCGAGCAACTTTTTCACTTCAAATTGCAATTCCGACTCCTCACCTACTCCATTCAGAGACATGATGCTTCGTCGATCCTCCAAGAATAGTCTTCGTAAAAACTTCGTGCGATGCAACTGCTTACTAGATTAGTGATGTACAAAGAATCACTGCAGGTCAAGTGCAAATACTGGTTCTAATCCGCACCGCTGACCACCAATGTTAGATCTGGGGGTCTCTAGTTGGCAGAGGTATTCACCTTAGACCAAATAGGGACCCTTGCTTCTAGTCAGGGTACAGGGACACACACGGTAGATAACCCCTGCTCACCCTCTAGGTAGCTTGGCTCGAGCAGACAGGCTTATCCCCAAGGCAATGTGTACGGTATTTGCACGTAGACACCACAATGACCCCTCCTCCGCACACCACAAACTTAGACCACACAGGTGAGTTATATCAAAAATAATATATCTTTATCTAGTTTCCGCAGTTGAAATCAAGCATCACAGGTTTACACAATAGTCGCTTTCTTAGTTGGTCGGGACCGTCAGACGATAGTCTCTAGTCTCTTGAGTGATTCGATACTCACTGAGAATGAATCAGGTTGTAGGCTCTTGATGTTTTTAGGCAGTTACGTTGCTCCGGCGGTGTCACTGCGCTCGTTACACAAGCGCTCCTCGGGCTGTTCGGTGCAAGGATTCCACAACTCCCTCGACGAGCCCCCAGTGACGATGTCGACGTCACCGGAGTCAGCCACTCACAGCGCGGCTTCGTAGAGCAGGGAAATACGACTCTCGATCTGCTTCAGGCCTCCGGGTCGCGGCAAGGCACGTGCCGATGAGCACGTCGATCTTCTTGATGCGGCAACCGGTGTCGGGCCCGGCTCGGTGTGGTACTCTCTAGCAAGACAGAGAGCAGCCAGCCCACCTCACAGGCAGATGTTGAGAAGCTTGGTAGAACAGTCCACGGTCCCTGCGGCACACAGCAGCGCAGGTGGGACACAGCAGAGTCTTGAGTTCTTGGCAACCTTTCTATCCCTGGGTTGCGAAACAGGAGGCCAGCTCTTCTCAGGCCCTTGGAGATTCAGTTGAAGACACAGCACACAGCAAAGTCTTGTTTGGTCAAGTGGATAGGGTCAGCACACAGCCGGACCCCTTCTTCTCCTTAGCTTCAGTTGTACGCCAGAACAGGTCAGCCTTTAGAGCACACAGCACGGCAATCTTCCTTTAGTTCTTCAGCGGTCCGTCTTTCAGCAGAGGTTCCTCTCGATGGTCGAATCTAAAAATCTGTTGTCAGGGGTCTTGTACTTATACCCCTAGAAGTCTTTGAAGTCTTTGTGCAAGTGGGTCCTGAGCCCGGTCTGATCCAGTTCTGGGTGTTGCTGGAGCACTTTGTTTTCCTGGCTCCTACATTCTTTTCAGAGCGAGGGGCAAGGTCGTCAGCCGCCCAGCAGGAGGTGGAGCCAGCAGAGTGGCAGGCAGGCACAGCCCTATTCAATCCCAGGTGCTATCTCCTCCCTCCACTCTCCTTGCGATTGTCGCCATTCAGCAGAGGGCTGACTCAGCCAACCTCCCGGGGGATCCCCAGCCCCTGTCACTCTTAAACCAGACAGTCAATCCACAAGCGCGCCCAGGCACACAGAAGGGTCAGACAAGAGAACAGCTACTCTCTAAAAAGTACTGTTCTCCAACTCAGGATTTAAAAACAATCTCTCCTAAAAGATGTGTTATTAAATGCTGAGCTCAGGGATATCAAACACTCATGTCTTATCTTGTTCGTATGAGAAGATAGGCGGATAGCCATTGGCACACTCCTCCCTCATGTTAGCCTATGGAACAAGATAGCCTTGCAGTAGTGAACACACAAAATGGCCGGTGTTCACTACCAGAACATGTTACCTGCACTAGTACATGCTCTACCTTCTACATACACTGCACCCTGCCCAGGGGGGTACCTTGGGCCTTCCATAGGGATGACTGACGTGTATGAAAAGGGAAGGGTTAGGCCCGGCCAGTGTGGACACTGGCCAGGGGGACATGGCAGTCCGGGGACTGCAGGCAGGCCTGCGGCGGCAGGCCTGAGACACTGTTTTAGGGCTACACAGGTGGGTGGCGCAATCAGCGCTGCAGACCCACTAGTAGCATCCGTCATCACCAGCCCTGGCACACACAGTGCACTTTACTAGGGACTTCATGGTGATACAGATATGCCAATCAGGTATATCCAATCAATACGATATTTTACACAGGGAGCACTTACACTCTGGCACTGATTAGCAGTGGCAGAGTGTCCAAAGCATCTAAACCAGCAAAACGAAATCCAGCACAGCATCAAAAATCCATGTAGCAGAGGCAAAAGATAGGGGAAAAACCCACGCCAAGGATGTCAGGTCTAACACCCGCCCACTGATCCGCTCACTCAAATAGAGGAAATGCATGAGCTATAACTATGCGGACGACATACAGCCACGTTTCAGGATTGACAGCTTCCAAGAATCTAAGGAAAAAGTTCAAACCACAGTGCTGTTCATCCGCAGCTGGATGAACAGCAATCACCATCAACTGAACTTGGATAAAACCGAAATTGTCATTACTAAAAGTCAAATGGATTACTGGACAGCATCGTTCTGGCCCCTGGAGATGGGAACACCCCAAACCCCAAAGAAATCAGTAAAGAGCCTCAGGGGATCATTGATGCCAAATTAGCCATGAAGCCACAAATCGAAGCAGTAATCGCTTCGCCTTCGCTATGCTTCATAGAGTCAGGAAAATTGCAAAATTCCTGACCCCGGAGGCCGTCACTCAAGCTGTCATCACACATGTCATCTCTAGGATGGGATACACCAATTCCCTATACGCTGGCCATCCTAGATGCCTCATAAATAGACTACAAAGCGTCCAGAACCAGGCAACACGATTAATATACCGACAACCCAAAGAGTGCCACATCACCTCCCGATGAAAGAACTCCACTGGCCTCCAGTGGCATAAAGAGCAATATTTAAAACTGGCTGCGTCATCTTCAAAACGCTTAACAATAAAAGTTTGGTATTTATTACCTCCCTTATCCAGAAGTACACCCTGTGAGAAGTTGGCCTGATGTATGATGTCACTAGTTCTAGTGTACACCTTATATCAGTCCAAATACCCTTATGGTGATTGGTTGTAAAGTCAACCTTATAGACCAGCTATCCTAGTGGTAGCATGGACAAGAGCAGTCTTAGGCTAAACTCTGAATGGCATGTGAAGCCAGCTGTGATACCATATATAATCCCTTGAATACCAAATGAAAGGACACCACAACAGATATATATATAAAATAAAGTGTATTTATTCTAGTCAAACGCTCAGCACTCTTTATGAGATTAGAGGTAAGTACAACACAGTCTTATTTAAGCATACATTAAGTCACACAGGTAAGTAATACAGTTAGGCCCTAGGGGCCACGCAAACCATATACTAAAGAAGTGGTATAAGGACCACTGTCACGGAAATAGGATAGGCCTAGGCCTGGGAAATCGCTGGGGCTACACTACACTAGCAACAGTTAGGAAGTGGGAGGCCCACGGGATTCAGGTGCAGAGTGGAAACACTCACGTGTAATGCGTAAAAGTCGATAGAATTACTAGCAGTTAGAAAGTAACAGTTTAAGGACACTTCTGAAGCAGCTAGAGAGTCGAGACTCGGAAACTAGACCCTAGGATAGTCACTACCCTTGTGAGCACCGAAGTACCCAAGTTACCTAGCCAACGGACTGCGGGTGCATAGGTGTGAACTTGCGTCGGGTTTCGTCGTGGACTTCTATGGATGCCTGAAGGAAAGTTGCTGACAGGCAGTCAGTGAAGAGTGTCCGGTGGATCCCAAGGCTGGGATCAAGAAGAGAGGATACCTGCAAGCAGAAGGGACAGAGTCAAGGTCACTAGCCAGTGACCACGTGGAACCAGGAAGGAACCAGGTGATGTCGTGAAGATTGCAGGTGAAGGTGAAGCTTGTCGCTGCAGCCACGGGGACCAGGAGACGTCGAGGATGACCAGGACCAGGAGGCGAGCTGTCCCACGAAGGCTCTTGCTATCGGCGGCGTCGAAGTCGAACTAGGACTCACCAAGCCTTGGCAAGCGGAACCCACGAAGAACGGAGGACTTGCTTCTGGTGCAGACCAGGAAGGTCTGGGGTGCTTCTCTTTTGCAGGGAAGCGGGAGCCAGTCTGGAGGAGCCAAACCAGCAGTGAAGATTTCAGGGAGCGTCATCACAAAGGCCACTAGCCAATGGGCAAGCAACCGGACAGACGCGGCAAGCAGGAAAATGCAGAAGGGCCCCACACAGGACTCGTGGAGTGTGGGGGGCTGATCTTCGGTGCAGATGGTGCTTGGGGTTGGGGCTTCTCAATCCCCGGTGCACAACTTCGAGGGTACCTCAGAAGCTGCGCTGGAAGACACTCGCCACTTTTCCCAGGTAGCCGGTCCCACGTCTCTCGTCGCCTCCACGGATCTCGGCTGTGGATGTGGATCAGGGTCGGAGAAGTCTGGAAGTCAAGGCTCTGGACGGGCTCTGCAGTCGGTCCCTCGTAGAACTTCAGCAAAGCAAAGGGTAGTCTCTTGATGGTGCCTGTTTGCACAGGGTAGCCACTCCTTGGCCACAAGGGAGATTCTTCAGTCTTCTTCTTTCGTCGAATGTCGAAGGTCCAGAGTTTCTGTTCAAGTTGCAGGTTCAGGATAATCTAATCTCCTGGGGCCCAGCTACCACACTTATACTAATCTGGGGGGCTGGGTTGCCTGCTAGGTCACGCCTTATGGGTGGGACCTGGGAGGGGGGTGGTTACACCCCCTTCCCTTTGTCCAGTTTCGCGCCAGGACTGGGGCTGGTGTGCCCCAGCACTGGTTTGAACTGGACTATGCATGGGACACCTTGTGTGCCCCAGGCATGTCTCATTCCTTTCAGCCCTCTTTGCCCCAATACACTACAGTCTGTCTGGGGAGGTGCTAGCACCTCCCCAAGCAGGAAACCTATTGTCCAAGCCTCCCTTGCCGGGATCACTCCCAGCAGCAGGAGGTCAGACTCGTGTCTGTGGCAGCAGCATCCATTTTGTGATGCTGAGGCTTTGGTCAGAGTTAACCAGCAAAGTAGGATTTTAACATGTCTCTCCCTCTAGAAGGGAGGAATAATATCCTCATCACCAGAAATGGTATGGGGGTATTATTCCAAAGTGTTAGACACCTTACACGACATGTTTTGATAAAGCCAAACCATAGTTACCATAACCGTTTAAGATTATAAGGCACTTTAAGAGTATATGGTAGGCTATATCATAGAACAGCTATAAGGACATGGTTCCGAAAGCTGCAGACAGGCTCAGCTCATGCTAGAGCACCATCTCACATGTTACCAAGCACTCTGCCTCCAGGATTGTTAAGGCCTGCCATAGGAGTGGCTGATAGGTACACATGCGTCTATTTTAAGGGTAGATATAGGTATACTATATCTAAGCAAGGGGTGATTACACGACCTTGCCCCAGCTGAGTGATCAGCCAGTTGTGTCTGATTGGAAGGCCAGACCAGGGGTGGCATAATACATGCTGCAGCCCCTGGGAGGCCTAGGGTACACCTATGCCCTGGGTACCTAGGGTACACTGTAAAGGGTCCAATAAGGTGATCCTTACCAATTATGTATGTACCTAGGGTACATGGAGTCCATTTTAAAGGGAGAGCAGACAGCCTGAGACCCTGAATGGCAGGATCTCAGGCCAACTAAGTCGAAAAACCAGCTAGACACTAGGCAAAAAGTTGGGGGTAACCATAGTCAGATATCCACCTTCCTACACAACCCCACCCCCCAAACGAAAGGAGATAAGGCTGTCCTTGACCAGGTAAGCCTATATTGCCTACGTGGCCATATAAGGAAGAAACAGCACTGGCATGGTTACCCCCTGTCTCATGGTCCACCAAGCAATCCCTCATCCTAAAGGTATCATAGGGTCTCCACCATAGGGAATCTCTACCTTGGGTGTGTCTTTGCAAAGTAAACGGCTGGTGTTGAGATGGAGTACAGAAGTGAGTGTCCTCAAAGTGAGGCCTCAGCTTCCTCCAATCATCCTCCACCATGGATGCCTTTCTTTCTTTAACTGAGTTGCACTGTGCTCTCAGGGTCAGCCTCTGGCTACCTAAAGCTGGAGGCTGGGTCCCTTTTGTGGGCTTACTGGAGGGACAGGTCAGGTTTGGGGCCCTAGGGTCCCATGTTTGCCTGTGCCCAACAGAATCCCTCTGGGGGAGGTCCCTAACTACCTGTAAAGGGGATCCCTCAGGAATGTTTTTAACCATCACCTGGCTAGGGCTACTAGCCAGGCAATCCTCATTCTGTTGATGGGGGGGGTTCTTGTGGACAGGGGCCCTCTTGGGGTCCACTGGCCTCCCTGACCTCTGCAGCCCTGGGCTGACTGAGGCAGGGTAGAGAGAGGCAGGCTACCTGCACCAGACTGGGTCCCACCTTGGAAGGGGCCACTGACATCAGAGGCTCTGCCAGGCCAGGCCTGGCTACCTCTGGGGCAGTTCCTTCACAAGGGGTGAGGTCAGATCCCCGAGGAGGCTGACCTTTTCCGAATGTCTGGGGAGAGGGAGACTTTTCTTCCTCTCCACTACTCTCTGTTTGTGTGGAGTGATCCATAGTTTCAGGCTTCACTACACCTATGTCAGTCTGAGTATGGACTGAGACCATTACAGTCCTGCCAACCTTTTCAGGGGGGCACTCAGTTTGTGTTTGAGCTGTGACTGTCACAGCTCTGCCAGTCTCTACAGGGAAGTCTGTCTTTGCCTGGGCTGTGGCTACCACTGCCCTTCCAACCTTTTCAGGGAGGAAATCTACTTGGACAGGGGTTGTGGCTGGCACAACCCCACTACCCTTTTGTGAAAGGCCTACCATTTTAGAATGGGTGTCTTGTTCAACTCCAGCCCAAGCTGAGAGTTCTAAATCATTCCCCAGTAAGCAGTCTACAGGCAAGGTTGGGGACACTGCCACCCTTTTAGGGCCAGTGACCCCTCCCCAGCTGAGACATACCTCTGCCATGGGATGACTGTTCTGTTTGCCATCAATGTTAGTTACCTGGTATGAGAAACCAAGCAAAAGCTGCTCAGAGGGAACTAGCCTATGGGCCACCATAGTGATGCTAGCTCCTGTGTCTCTGTAGGCCTCAGCTTTTCTACCATTGATGTAGGGCTCCTGTCTGTACCTACCCAAAGTGTTGGGACAGGCAGTGAAGTTGGCAAACCCCATGCCACCATCACAGACAAGAGTAGCTGCTGTAGGGGAATTGGCTAAGCCAGGGTCCCCCTGTGTTCCCCAAGAAAACCCAACCAAATTTTTGGGGGCTCTCCCACCACCTGGGGGATTACTGCTGACAGTAATAGGTGGTGTGACAGGAGTAGTTGGAGGAACAGTTTTGTTTTTAGCCTTTGGGCAACTGCTGTCAGTTTTCCAATGCCCAGGAGTTTTACACTCATGGCAGTAAGGCTTTTTAACTGTGGTAGAGGAGGGAGCTTGGGACCCACCACCCTGTGTGGAGTTTTGGGGCTCTGAGGAAGATTTCTCTTTTGTTTTATCCCCACCCTTCTCTTGAGGCTTGGTGGTATCTTTCTTTTGGTCACCACCCTGATTTTTAGGCCTAATCCTGGTCCTGACCCATTTATCTGCCCTCTTTCCCAATTCTTGGGGAGAGGTCAAATCTGAGTCTACCAGGTGTTGATGGAGAAGCTGGTTCTGACAATTACTAAGGATCTGCTCCCTCATAATCAAGTTGTGCAATCCTGTATAGTCCTGCACCTTGCTGCCAGTTAACCAACCTTCCAAAGCCTTAGTGGCACAATCCACAAAATCAGACCAGTCCTGTGTCTGTGTCTTCTGGGTGTCTCTGAACAACAACCTATATTGCTCAGTGGTTAAGCCAAACCCATCTATCAGAACACTCTTCAGGACTTTGTAATTGTTAGCATCCTCATCACTGACTGCGAGGAGCTTGTCTCTACCTTTGTCAGAAAAGGAGAGCCACAAGATAGCTGCCCACTGACTCTGGGGTACCTGCTGTACTTTGCAGGCCCTCTCCAAAGCAGTCATCCACTTGTGGATGTCATCCCCATTCTGATATGGGGGGACTATCTTGCTTAGGTTTCTATGGTCATAAGACCTATCCCTATCTCTAGTAATGTTGCTGCCACCAGTGGGTTCTGACCCACACAATTTTTGCTCTCTGGCCAGAGCAAGCTTCTCTTTGGCAAGGGCAAGTTCTTCCCTTTCAATCCTCAGTTTGGCTTCTTTCATTCTGGCCTCATGCTCTCTCCTTTGGGGGGAAGTCATCCCCCTGTGGGATGAAGCATTGGAGCTTCTTGAGTGATAGGAGTGGAGTGAGTCCCCTGAGGGAGATCTACCCCTTCTATCTCTCTTTTTAAGATTACTTGGGGGCCTGTAAGGGAAGCTCCCATGCAAGCTCCCATGCAAGCTTAAGTTAGCCTGACTAAGTCTTCTGACTGGGGTCTTGCTACCTCCCTCTTCCTCTGAGGCCTCTTCTGACTCATCTGTATCAGTTAAGTCAGGGGTCTCTTCTGTGGAGGGGAGGCCCCTATCTACAGCTATGGCACCATACTTGGCAGCTCTTTCAGCATCATAGGCCTCCAGAAGCTCCACTAGCTGTCTAAGGGTAGGGTTGGAACCCTGTTTTAATCTCCTGGAGGTACACAGTTGTCTCATCTCCTGGAAAGTGAATGCATCATATCTAGAGGGAATCTGTCCAGGATTCTCCTCTCCTGAGGGAGTATCAGTGTGATCTCCATTCAGGGACATGATTCTAGTGAGGGTGTGGTGTGTGCACCTACCTACACTAGTTGTATCTACTAAACCTCTCTAGTAGTTGTAGTCAGGGTGTGCTAGGCCCTTCAACCTACAACAACTAAGTCCAGTAGGACTTAAGTATTATAATCTATGTTATATGTACCTAGACAATATCTGTGTGATCTTTCAATTTAGTATCTCAAGATTACAATGGTATTACAACAGCAAGCTCAGATCCCAACCGCTGCTCACCAATGTGAGAAGTTGGCCTGATGTATGATGTCACTAGTTCTAGTGTACACCTTATATCAGTCCAAACAACCCTTATGGTGATTGGTTGTAAAGTCAACCTTATAGACCAGCTATCCTAGTGGTAGCATGGACAAGAGCAGTCTTAGGCTAAACTCTGAATGGCATGTGAAGCCAGCTGTGATACCATATATAATCCCTTGAATACCAAATGAAAGGACACCACAACAGATATATATATAAAATAAAGTGTATTTATTCTAGTCAAACCCTCAGCACTCTTTATGAGATTAGAGGTAAGTACAACACAGTCTTATTTAAGCATACATTAAGTCACACAGGTAAGTAATACAGTTAGGCCCTAGGGGCCACGCAAACCATATACTAAAGAAGTGGTATAAGGACCACTGTCACGGAAATAGGATAGGCCTAGGCCTGGGGAATCGCTGGGGCTACACTACACTAGCAACAGTTAGGAAGTGGGAGGCCCACGGGATTCAGGTGCAGAGTGGAAACACTCACGCGTAATGCGTAAAAGTCGATAGAATTACTAGCAGTTAGAAAGTAACAGTTTAAGGACACTTCTGAAGCAGCTAGAGAGTCGAGACTCGGAAACTAGACCCTAAGATAGTCACTACCCTTGTGAGCACCGAAGTACCCAAGTTACCTAGCCCACGGACTGCGGGTGCATAGGTGTGAACTTGCGTCGGGTTTCGTCGTGGACTTCTATGGATGCCTGAAGGAAAGTTGCTGACAGGCAGTCAGTGAAGAGTGTCCGGTGGATCCCAAGGCTGGGATCAAGCAGAGAGGATACCTGCAAGCAGAAGGGACAGAGTCAAGGTCACTAGCCAGTGACCACGTGGAACCAGGAAGGAACCAGGCGATGTCGTGAAGATTGCAGGTGAAGGTGAAGCTTGTCGCTGCAGCCACGGGGACCAGGAGACGTCGAGGATGACCAGGACCAGGAGGCGAGCTGTCCCACGAAGGCTCTTGCTATCGGCGGCGTCGAAGTCGAACTAGGACTCCAAGCCTTGGCAAGCGGAACCCACGAAGAACGGAGGACTTGCTTCTGGTGCAGACCAGGAAGGTCTGGGGTGCTTCTCTTTTGCAGGGAAGCGGGAGCCAGTCTGGAGGAGCCAAACCAGCAGTGAAGATTTCAGGGAGCGTCGTCACAAAGGCCACTAGCCAACGGGCAAGCAACCGGACAGACGCGGCAAGCAGGAAAATGCAGAAGGGCCCCACACAGGACTCGTGGAGTGTGGGGGGCTGATCTTCTGTGCAGATGGTGCTTGGGGTTGGGGCTTCTCAATCCCCGGTGCACAACTTCGAGGGTACCTCAGAAGCTGCGCTGGAAAATACTCGCCACTTTTCCCAGGTAGCCGGTCCCACGTCTCTCGTCGCCTCCACGGATCTCAGCTCGGCTGTGGATGTGGATCAGGGTCGGAGAAGTCTGGAAGTCAAGGCTCTGGTCGGGCTCTGCAGTCGGTCCCTCGTAGAACTTCAGCAAAGCAAAGGGTAGTCTCTTGATGGTGCCTGTTTGCACAGGGTAGCCACTCCTTGGCCACAAGGGAGATTCCTCAGTCTTCTTCTTTTGTCGAATGTCGAAGGTCCAGAGTTTCTGTTCAAGTTGCAGGTTCAGGATAATCTAATCTCCTGGGGCCCAGCTACCACACTTATACTAATCTGGGGGGCTGGGTTGCCTGCTAGGTCACGCCTTATGGGTGGGACCTGGGAGGGGGGTGGTTACACCCCCTTCCCTTTGTCCAGTTTCGCACCAGGACTGGGGCTGGTGTGCCCCAGCACCGGTTTGAACTGGACTATGCATGGGACACCTTGTGTGCAAAAACCAAAGGAAATGATGGACGGAGTGTTGAACATTGCAAGCACTCACCCACAGTCAACTGATCTGGGTTTAATCCATCACTGTTTTTAGCCCACTCTGCCACCCCAGTTCAGACATGGCCATATGCAAATCAGTCTGACCCTGTGCCTCATGGGAACAGTCCAGCCCGAACTGCCAAGCCATGTCTTCCCTGGACCGGAAACAAGCTTCCTATGACCGGTTTCTGGCATTTCAGCCGTCTTCAGCCAGGCTTGCTTGAATCCAGTGGCAAAGTGAGCAAGGGACTCACGTCTGAGCATACCCTACCAACTTATGGCGAACAAAGCAAAAACCAAAGGAAATGATGGACGGAGTGTTGAACATGCCCCAGGCATGTCTCATTCCTTTCAGCCCTCCCTGCCCCAATACACTACAGTCTGTCTGGGGAGGTGCTAGCACCTCCCCAAGCAGGAAACCTATTGTCCAAGCCTCCCTTGCCGGGATCACTCCCAGCAGCAGGAGGTCAAACTCGTGTCTGTGGCAGCAGCATCCATTTTGTGATGCTGAGGCTTTGGTCAGAGTTAACCAGCAAAGTAGGATTTTAACATGTCTCTCCCTCTAGAAGGGAGGAATAATATCCTCATCACCAGAAATGGTATGGGGGTATTATTCCAAAGTGTTAGACACCTTACATGACATGTTTTGATAAAGCCAAACCATAGTTACCATAACCGTTTAAGATTATAAGGCACTTTAAGAGTATATGGTAGGCTATATCATAGAACAGCTATAAGGACATGGTTCCGAAAGCTGCAGACAGGCTCAGCTCATGCTAGAGCACCATCTCACATGTTACCAAGCACTCTGCCTCCAGGATTGTTAAGGCCTGCCATAGGAGTGGCTGATAGGTACACATGCGTCTATTTTAAGGGTATACTATAGGTATACTATATCTAAGCAAGGGGTGATTACCCGACCTTGCCCCAGCTGAGTGATCAGCCAGTTGTGTCTGATTGGAAGGCCAGACCAGGGGTGGCATAATACATGCTGCAGCCCCTGGGAGGCCTAGGGTACACCTATGCCCTGGGTACCTAGGGTACACTGTAAAGGGTCCAATAAGGTGATCCTTACCAATTATGTATGTACCTAGGGTACATGGAGTCCATTTTAAAGGGAGAGCAGACAGCCTGAGACCCTGAATGGCAGGATCTCAGGCCAACTAAGTCGAAAAACCAGCTAGACACTAGGCAAAAAGTTGGGGGTAACCATAGTCAGATATCCACCTTCCTACACACCCCCAACCGCAGTCTAAGCTCTGCACACTCAGGCTATCTGTTGGTACCCAAATTTAAGTAAGAAGAAGAGGACTGATGACACCAGATTCTCAGTCATCGCACCCAACATCTGGAAATCCTTCCCCCCAGATAGTAAATCAGTCTCATGGTACCAAAAAATCAGGAAGATGTTAAAAACCTGGATTTTCAACCAATCATCTAACTAAACCCTTGTTTACAGCACTCTGATCTCACCACTCCACACAGCGCCATGAAACCGACCGGTGTATGCGTGCTTTCCAAATACCATTAACATAACATACCATAACATACCATAACATAAGATAACATAACATAGCATAGAGAAACATAAATAAGCCAGATGCATAGAGTGGATCAGGATCTGGCATTCTTTGATTGTTCCCAAGATGGTGTTGGCCTTACTTGAAAGCCTCTTTGAAGAGTTCTCTTTTCAAGAGTCTCCTGAACTGAAGGTGACTGACGTCTCATACGAGTGAAAGGCTGAGGCTGATCCTTTTAAGTAATTAACTTTAAAAGATCTTCCAGCGGGAGGAGCCTAGCGCGCAACCAAGATGGCCGCGTAGGTGCGAGGCTCCCGAGGACCTCCGCGACCTCCTGAATTAATCCTGGCTATATCCTGTCCTTTTTGAGGGGACTGTGTCGGTGAACCCGAGCTGAGGCGCCACCCGTTTTCCGTGTTCGAATCGGACCCCGAACACCGGCGGGAGCGCCGATCGAAGGTTGCGGCCTTCCCCGCGCCGGCCCCCCGGATTGGAGTAGTGGGGCGATCCGGGGACAAAGTGAACAACAGCGGCGGGCACGGCTGGGCGACTCGCGTACCCCGCGCTTTCACTTTCACTTTTGCACCCTCCTCGCCTCCAGCGAGGTAGGGTCGCGAGGCGGGGTGCGGTGGTGTGGTCTTGTCCAGGTGCCCGGCTGACCCGCCAGCTGTGGATCGTCCTGCGGTGCGGTGGCCGCCCTCCCCCCCCCCCGGACCCCGTAAACGGGTTTATCGGCCCTTTTGAGGAGATTGGCACGACGGTGGGAGAGCAAGCATGTCCACCAAACAAGATGGCGACCGGGCGAAGGTGAAGACGACCCGCCGTGGCCCGGCGCACCAATCCAACAGTATGGACCGCTACACGCTCCAGAAGGGATCTCCGGAGACATCGCGCACGTCCCCGGCGGGCCTGACGGAGACGCCTGCCCAGCCGGTGGACCTGACCCTCCGGGACGTCATGGGCGCCATCGCGGAGATGAAGGCCTCGGTGGACCAGCGCTTCGACACCCTAGCGCAAAAAATAGACTCGGTCCTTGTGGATGTGAGCCTGGTGAGGGCCGACCTGTCTAAGACGAATGACCGGGTCGATTCCCTGACCCACACCACAACGGGCCTCGAGACAGATGTGGCGGCCCTCCAAAAGGAGGTGCGCCGGCTTGGCCAGGCGAGCGCCCTGATGGACCGGCGACTGGAGGATTCCGAGGGTCGTGCCAGGAGGAATAACGTTCGTATTGTGGGGGTGCCGGAGGGACGAGAGGCGGAGGCCGCCGACCTTTTTGTGGAAGATCTAATCCTTACCCATCTGCAGCCCCGGGGCCTGAGTAAGCTTTTTGCGGTGGAGCGTGCTCACCGGGTCCCTGGGGGTAGGCCGAAGCCCGGTGCCCCGCCGCGGCCTCTCATTGCCCGGGTTTTTAACTTCCGGGACAGGGACGCTATCCTGCAGACCTCCAGGCAACAGGGACCGGTCAAGCTTGACAACATGGATGTGCGTTTCTACCCAGACTTTACTCCGGCGGTCCAAAAGCAGAGACTGAGTTTTCTCGGTGTTAAACGTCGCCTGCGGGACCTGAACCTAAAGTACTCAATGCTCTTTCCAGCTAAGCTAAGGGTGGAGGTGGAAGGTCGCACACACTTCTTTGATCGACCCGAGGCGGCTGGGGACTGGTTGGACACTCTGCCTGATGATCGGGGCCGGGGGGTGGGGGGGGTGCGGGCGGTGGAGAGGGCCTGCCGGATCAGAATTAAGGGGTGAATAATAGACCCTGCTCGGGACAATACTTCTTTACCATTTCTCGATCGTGTATGTTCCCCTCCTATGGAGGTCGTACGGGGTCTGTTGGGGGCTTCCCTCCTCCTCTGGGGTACTAGTTAGTCTTTCTCTATGGGGCGACAGGCACACTGCACTTTGGGGGGGCTGACTGGGCTCATGCAGGGGTGCAGGGAGGGGGGAGTTCTGTTGGGATGGGGGGGCGGGGGGGGTGTGTTGTTTGTTCGCACCGCAAGGCAAACCCTTTACCGTATTGCTGTTCTCGAAATGCTCTGTGGGGGACGACTGATTGCTTCTACGTATGATGGGGGGTAGGGACTTGGCTGTGTTGTCCTGGAATGTTAACGGCCTGGGGGATCGGATTAAGCGTGGTGTGGTCCTGCAGTTCCTGAAGCGTATATCGCCAGATGTTGTCTTCTTGCAGGAGACACACCTTATAGGTAACTCCTTCCATGCCATGAATCGGCGAGGCTATCGTTTGGTGGCCCACTCGGGCTTCACTTCGGGGTCGCGGGGGGTGGGTATCATGATCAAGAACTCGCTCCCGCTGGAGATTGATGAGGTGCGCCATGACGAGAGGGGACGCTACACTGTCCTGGTGGGTAGAATGGAGGGTAGAGTGTTTGTTTTCATGTCAGTGTACGTCCCGCCTGGGTTACAAGCTACTACATTTGCGGACCTGGGGCGCCTCCTCCTGGACCTCCCGGGTGGCCTGCTGGTGGTTGGGGGGGACTTCAATGCGGTAGTTTCTGGGTCTATGGATCGTCACCCCCCTAGGGACCTCCCCCGGGCACAGGCGTGGCTGTCCGGCCTTTTAGACACACTGGGCCTGGTGGATTGCTGGCGACTAAAGCACCCTACGCAGCTGCAATACACTTTCCACTCGGGTGCCCATGGTAGCCTCTCGCGACTTGACTACATCCTGGTCCCGGCGGCCCACGCTGGGAGGGTAGGAGAGGTGTGCCATCTGGCGCGGGGTATTTCGGATCATTCCCCATTACTGTTACATTTTGATGTCTTCCCGAGGGGGGAGGGCAGGGTGGCCCCAATCAATGCATGGTACTTGCGAGACCCCACTATTCGTGCCGACTTGATCAAATCCTTACAGCGATATTTTGACGAGAATGTGGGGTCTGTCCCTTCGGCCATCTCCCTGTGGGAGGCCTTTAAGGTAGTCCTCAGAGGGGAGGCCCTCTCCTTTATCTCCCATGCCCGGAGGCGTGAGCGGGAGGAGGTGACCCGGGTGGAGGCCGAGATTGTGGAACTGGAGGGTGACCTGGGGAGCGGGGTAACGGATGCCAAGTTGCATGTTTTGCACCTCAAGCAGGCGGCTTATAGGGCCCTCGTCACGGAGGCGGCCAGGGGCCTCAGTAGAGAGCAACAGGGACGATTGTATGATGTGGGCGATAAGGCGGGTAAATTGATTGCGTGGTTGGATAAGAGGGAGAGAGCGAGTCGTGTGGTTCCTTTGATTGAGAGGATGGATGGTGCGCGTGTCACCGAGCCGGAAGCCATTGTCTCCTGCTTCGCGGATTACTTCCGCGAGGTGTACTCCCCGGTTTCCCCCTGTTCGGAGGAAGATTCCCATTCCCTGCTTCGGGACATAGCGCTGCCCTCCCTTTCGGTGGAGGACAGGGATTCGCTGGACGCTCCTCCCACCTCGGACGAAATTGCCCTGGCTATTCGCTCGGTCGCGTCCGGCAAGGCCATGGGCCCTAATGGTCTCCCCATCGAGCTTTACAAGCTGCGCCCGGATGTACTAGCGCCCCACCTGCGCGCGATGTTCCTGGCGGCCCACTCGCAGGGTTCCCTCCCGCCGGACCAGCGTCTGGCCACGATCGTGGTGATACACAAGGAGGGGAGACCCCGTGAGCGGGTCACATCCTACAGGCCAATTTCGCTCTTGAACGCGGAACCCAAAATCCTCGCCAAGGTGTTGGCCAACCGGTTGGTCGGTGTGGTGGGCGACCTGGTCCACCAAGACCAATCTGGATTTATACCCCATCGCAACACGGCTCTTAATCTGCGACGCTTGCACGGGGTGCTCGCGCGTGTCCCGGTTGTGCGGGAGCCGGCCATCTTGGCATCCTTAGACGCCACCATGGCGTTTGACACGCTTGAATGGCCATACATCTGGGCGATGCTGGCGAAATTCGGATTTGGCCCGGGGTTCATTAGCTGGGTCAAATTGTTGTATTCGGGCCCATTGGCTCAGGTGGTGGTGAATGGGCGAGTCTCGGCCCCATTCGAGCTGGGGCGGGGCACGCGTCAGGGTTGCCCCTTGTCGCCGCTCCTGTTTGCACTGGCCTTGGAGCCCTTGGCGGAGTGGCTACGGTGGCACCCTTCTATCCGTGGTCTCCGCTGGACCCCTGAGTATGAGGACCGCGTGTCCCTCTACGCCGATGATATCCTTTTGTATCTCGCCTCCCCGCGCAAATCGCTGGTTGTCCTAGTTGATGTTTTGCGCTCCTTCGGGCGTAACTCAGGCCTTGTCATCAACTGGGCGAAATCCTGCTTATATGTGCTTTCCGGGGAGGCTCCGGCCCTACCGCGTGACTGCCCGATCCAGATTGCCTCCCAGGGGTTCCGGTACCTGGGTATATATATCACTCTAGACCCGGAGGCCCGCTATGAGCGGAACTTGTTGCCCCCCCTCCAGCGCTTGCGAGAGGATGTCGCCCGCTGGCGGCGTCTTCCGCTCTCGCCACTTGGCCGAGCGGCCTTGTTTAAGATGATGTCCTTGCCGCGCTTCCTGTACGCCCTCCAGAACACTATGGACTTGGTACCAGCGCGCTACTTCCGCGAGGTGGAGGGCCTGCAGCGGCGCCTGTTCTGGGACGGGAGGCCGCGTATTGCTCTGGCCAAATTGACGCTCCCGTGGTACGATGGGGGGGTCGCCCTCCCGGACATTAAACGGTATTACTGGGCCTCCCAGCTAGCTGCAATCAATCATGGCCTTTACGGGCCCGCCTTGAACCCGGCATTTGAAATGGACAAGATGCTCCTGCCCGGTGGCGATTATAATCGAGCGCTCTACTCTGGCACGCCCGACTCCCGTCTGACGGGACCGACGCGTGTCATGGTGCGTGTATGGCACGCGGCTAATGCAGCTATGGGGTGGAAGGACCGTTTGACCCGGGCATCACCGCTATATGCGTCTGAGAGGTTGGGCTCCCTGTGGACATCGAAGGGCTTCGAGAAGTGGGACACGATCGGAATCAGCACGGTGGGAGATCTCTGGACGAGGGGGGGTTTCAAGACTTTTGAGACGCTGCAGACGGAGTTTCAGCTGCAAGGCAGTGAGTACTTTCGATACTTACAAGTCCGCCACGCGCTGGCCTCCGTCTTCCCGGATGTTGCGTCCATTCCGGAGTCTTCCCCCCTAGAGGACAGAGTGCTGGATGGCCATGTACCAGACAGCACGATCTCCCTTATATATAAAAAACTGATCAATGACAGATCGTGCCTGCTGACTGGCCTCCGCGAGGCCTGGGTTGCCGATGGGCTGGAGCTGGACGACGAGGACTGGATCTCCGCGGTGGCCTCTCCGAAGGAGGTGGCCATCCCGGCTCGCCTTCGCTTCGTCCAGCTTAAGATCCTTCACCGGGTTTACGTCACGGGGCCGAGGCTTCTACGTATGGGCTTTGCTGCTGACGGATTGTGTAAGCGCGGCTGTGGTGCTTTGGCAACTTTCATGCATATACTGTGGGAGTGCCCGAAAGTGGAGCGATTCTGGCGTGGTGTGCATGAGGTTTTGCGTGTGGTTACGCGTGTCGCACTGCTGCCTGAAGCGAGGAGATGCTTGCTGAATGTGTGGGAACCAAATGATTATTCGGTCCCGCAGACGCGGTGGGTGACTCTGGGATACATGATAGCGAAGCGTGACATTGCCCAATTGTGGGGATCCCAGAGGCCCCCGGCGGTGTTGGCCTGGAAAGAACATATGGATTGGTGTATGTTTCGTGAAAAAGTAGTGTATGTGGCGAGGGGTAAGCCTGGGGCGTGGGTGAAAATCTGGGGCCCCTGGAACGCTTACCGTGGGGGTATTTGTGAGCCGCCACTGCTACCGGCAGCCTCGCCAGCCCCATCTCCTTAGCCGACCCCCTCCCTCAGCCGTGGGCACGTGGCTCCCCAGTCCCTGCTATACTCCCATTCCCCTCTTCAGAGTTCTGCTGCTGGTTAGGATCCCCCATTTACGGAGCACGTACTGTCACTTGGATCGCGGGTTGCCTTGCGGGTGTGGTTTTTTTTTTTTTTTTGTGTTGTTTTGTTTGACAAAAGGAAACCGTATTGTGGGCTAGGTGTTATGCGGCCTACGCTATTGATATCACCTGATTTGCCAATCTGCTCCGCCAAGAGACTCTCACTGTATGTATGTTGTATGCCTTTTGCTACTCTAGCGGCCGGCCGGATGGTTGTAGGCCCATGCCTGTAACTTCTTCATTGTGTAATAAACGGTTTCAAAAAAAAAAAAAAAAAAGATCTTCCAGCAGTGGTTTGTTTCACTCCATGTTGCGTGACTTATGTTTGGTTCTAGAGCCGGGACACTCCAGGGAGTAGCTGCGCGCTCTATAAATATGCTTTAACATAACATAACATAACATAACCATACTTCAGTGGCTGGCCAATTTCTGAAAGTAGCCGAGCCCTTTTCCCTGAGATGCTTTATGCATAATACCCAGCTTTTTAAAATCGATCCTGAACCCAAATGGAGCCCAGGGAGAGCATTCCTAGCTGGCGTCATGTGTTTCCATGTCTGTAAATGCTGCCATCATTTGTCTGGCTAATTTCACCCTCATACGACTGAGATGAGTTTTGTTGGACGATCATTGTACATTTTCCAAGAGAGCTCGCCTTTTCCCTCGAAAGAAGAAGCGATGAGGTGCTGAAATTGTGCCTATATTTATAAGCTACAATTTCAAGTTATAAAGTGTTCTTCAAATGATAGTCTGAGCGAGGATCTCAATCCGTCTCATGCTTTTGGAAAGCACTCTGCAAAGCCCTAGGAGCCAAAATAGGACTGCCCTCTTGATACAATCCCAGACTAGTGGGCAGACTGAGTGTTTGAATCACTCATTTTAGCCAAACGTTTGTTCCTAAAGTAACTCTGATCAAAATAACAGGGCTCTGTTTCTGCCAGTTGCATAATTTATCTACGTTATTAGGGTTCACTTAGATTTCCCCCCTTCTATTGTATGCACGGTTGTGGTTGTATTTCATCCCATTCTCCATTCTTTCTTCCCCTTCATGGTTCATTCCACCCACCCCTCTGCTGTTGTATTAAACTCTTCCTAGAATGCTGCGAACATTCTAAGGTGCGCTCCCTATCCCAACTCTCATTCTGGGCCATGGGTGTCGAATGGAACTGACGAATAAAGCTCACCTAGTGAATGGATAAGCTGACCTCGCTATTGAAGCTTTATTATTTCAGTTGTCATCTCAAGGGGCTTCCGCGTTCCCTTCACCTAACCACAGGTACTGATTTGAAGACTTGGATATGGAACTGGAGTGCTGGGCTCACTGACAGTCCAAACTTTGTCAGATTGACAATGAAATGATATCCTGAGGTTCATCAGTCTCCTGCACCCTCCTGTTCTGCTGGAAACTGTGTTTTGCTGTCATCCGAGTGCCCCTTGTCTCTTCTCAGTCATTGTATGCCTTCAGGTGCCTTCAACATCTATGATACTTCTGGCCTCTCACCACTTGCAGCATTTACGTGTAACCGTACATCACTTGGTCCTTCTTCAACACCTGTTAATGGACAGATTATGAAGGTACAAACCTGAGTGGCTCCCAACCTGTGCTGTGGACAGCTTTACTCTCTGCTAGATTCAGGAGGGAATCCCAACAAATGAGAAACCATCGAAACCAGCCGTTTCGGTTCATGCCCCTGTCTCGGTGCATTCATTTCTAGGCTGCAGCCTACCAGACAGTGCAACTTGTTTGCTATAGATCTCTTAAGGCTTTCAGAAATTTGACCTAGAACTCACATTTTCTGGCTTTCTGTTTGCTGGCTGTATTTGCTTTAGGCTCTCTGGGTTCAGTTTGTTCCTCCTGCTGCCTAGAGAGTATTTACTGTATTCTTCCGCGAGTTTCCTTTCTGTAAACAGGCCTTCAAATCGTATTCCTATCTTGTCACATTTGCTGTGCATTCAAAGACGGAGGTCAAATGTCAGGGTCTGTCTTCCGAAGGCGTTTGTTTACTTTTCTTTCTCTGACTTCAAAGCGAGAGGATTTATGTGACAATCTTGCTGATACTGGGAGTAGGAAAGAGGTTTTTTCTAGGACACAACTGTACGTGTGTGCAAATGTAATGGTCATTTAAAATTAAAATGTGTTGTCTGTAATGGCAATGTTCTACCACACCACGAATACTCCACTCTACTCTACGCCACTCCTCTTCACACTACTCCACACCACTGCAGTCTCTGAACCACTCCATTCTATGCCACTGCACTCTACGCCACTTCACACTACGTATCTCTACTCTACCCTGTACTACTCTACTTTATGCCATTGCCCTCTTCGCTACTCTACTCTACAGCGCTGTGCTCCTCGCCACTGTTCTCCACTCCAGTCTCGGCCACACCAGTCTACTCTGCACAACTCCACTCTACACCACTGTACTCTACGCCACTTCACACTACGTATCTCTACTCTACCCTGTACTACTCTACTTTATGCCATTGCACTATTCGCTACTCAACTCTACAGCGCTGCGCTTCTCGCCACTGTACTCCACTCCAGTCTCGGCCACACCAATCTATTCTGCACAACTCCACTCTACACCACTGTACTCTACGCCACTCTGCAACACTGCACCCTATGTCACTGCAATCTTTGCCAATACACTCTACGTCACTCTAATCTACTCCTCACCACTGCACTTTACACCACTTTATTCTATGCCATTACACTCTATGCCACTCTAAGCAGCTGCACTCTACCCTGAACCACACCACTCTACATCACTTAATTCTAGTTTGAAACACTGCACTCTACGCTGCTCTACGGCACTCTGCACCACTCCACTCTGTGTCACTGCATTCTATGCGACTCTACTCTTAACCACTGCACTCTGCACCAATGAACCCTACACAACTGCACTCTATGTCACTTCACTCTATGCCACTGAACTCTACTCTGCATCACTGTACTCTACGCCATTGCTCTGTATGCCACACTACTACACTCTACACCACTACACTCAATGCCACTCTAATACACAACATTCTCTGCCACTCCACTCTACAACACTCTACTCCAATCTTCACCATTCCATTCTACGACACTCCATGCAACTCTCCTCTATGCCACTAACTTTTAGCCATGCTGAACAGCAGCTGTGCTGGTGTGCAACATGGATTAAACGGACAGCTAATAGCTCTTGCATTGTCGAGACCTATTGGCTTTGCCAATGCTTGTTTATGCTGCTCAGGCCAAATTGCCAGCTACGGGATCTGAGCATGTTGTTAGAGCATAGGTGGCACATCCAATTACCGCCAATTCGATTTTTCACATGCGGCTTCTTTTCATGCTGGCCACTCATACCTGCTGGCTCGGTGGGCAGGTGGCGCGTTAATTGCATCTTGACTCGTCCCTGTATTCTTCTGGCCTTTCTGCAGCACTTTGAGGCCTTGTGTGGCAGACGCCATGGGATGGTTATTGGGTTCTTCCTATGGTCACTGCACTGCAGGCATGGAACCATCGTGGTATGGAAACCTTTGTTGCTGGGGCGCCAGATACTCTATACCAGGAGTCTCCAATAGGTCAGTCGTGAGCTACCAGCAGTCTCACACATTATAATTGCCTGCCAGTTGGTTTGAGAATATTCAGCAGCACCCCTGTCAAGGCAGGACATTAAAACACTGTACACCGCATTCTATGAGACCTGGGAGGCTGCCTACAATGCAGGACCATACAGCCCATTGTCTTGTGAAAAATCTTTTTTTTTTCTTTCTTTCTTTCTTTCTTTCTTTCTTTCTTTCTTTCTTTCTTTCTTTCTTTCTTTCTTTCTTTCTTTCTTTCTTTCTTTCTTTCTTTCCCATATATTCTTCTTCCTTCTTTTTCCCTGTTCTTCCTTTCTTTCCCTCCTACTTTCTCCTTTATCTTTTCCTCTTTTTTTGCTTTTACCCTCTTTTTCTTCTTTTTTCCTTCTTTCTCTCTTTTTCTTCGTATCCCTCTTTCTCTTTTTGCTACTTTCTTCCTCTACTTCTGTCTCGATTTATTTATTTTTCTCTTTCTTTTCTGTCTCAAATGTTTATTTTCTCTGCCTTTCTTCTTTGGTGTTTTTCATTTTCCTTTTCTGCCCTTTTTTTTTATTTTTCTCATTTCTTCCCCTATTTTTCTCCTTCTGTTTTTTCTCTTCTTTTTCTGATTTTCTTCTATCTTTTCATCCTCTTTCTTTTCTTCCTGCCTCTTTCCTTCATTTTTTTCTTTCTCTACTATACGTTTACTAGAAATTGCAGTTACAGGGCTGTAAACCCAGATACGATCTTCAGTAAAACACCACATCCCTTTCCTGTACCTCTTCCCTGTCCAGGGGATTTCGAATGACTATAGTCCCCAGAATACTGTGAGCGTAGGCATTAGTTAGGTACAGGTGCAGATTACTTCAAGTTACCCTTCTGATTACATGTGCAACTCAGTCCAATGTCTTTTACCCCTTGCATCCTCTTGAAGGAAAGCTCTTAAGTCCTCACAGCAGATCCTTCTGTGCGCTCTAGTCCCTCATTCCGATTGCAGGCTAAGCCCCACTTTCACCTGTTGGAATGGATGGTGTTGCATTTCTAGCGGTGCAGTGGGTGTGGTTCATGTACCCACCCTTACAGCTGCAGCTTCACTTCTGTTGGGGTCACTGCGGCGACCTCACGATGGAACAGTAACCACTAGACTGTGGCAGTGCAGCATGCCTGCCCATCGGCACGCACCCTCAGCAACTGCAGCCTTGTTGCTGGGTGTAGACCGGTGCCCAGGTACGGCGGTGGCAGACATCGCGATTACTCTTCGGCAGCAACGCGTCTGCTCTTGTCATTGTTATTGGTGACAGCACCGGTCTCTCCATCTTCCACAGTGAAGCTTGTTCTCACAAAGTCTTGGTGCAGTTCAAGGGACCCTTTCACAGCACTGGTCACTCCTGGCTTCACTCAGTTGTAATCAGCTGTCGCTGGGTATTTCTCAAGATGGTGACACACTGGGCTTCTCTTTCTGAATAGTCTCTCCTTCCCTCTCCTAGCAGGAAGGCCGGCTTCTAGGCACAAGAAGACGGTGGACACAGGCAGAGCCTCCAGCAGAAAGTACAGAGTTCAGGTGGTAACCTTCCCTGCTGGTTGGTGGTTCAGACCCCACTGTTCTACACATTTCCATACATGGGGTATGGTTCCAGTGTCTAAGGCTTCAGATCCGGTTCGCGTTGGCTCTCCTTGAAATGTAACTCTCTGGCTGTTACTCAGACACAGCCTTTGTGCAATGCAATGGGTCTCACAGCGGGCGGCAATGATGCTGACTGCAGGCACTAGTAACCAAAACAAGGGAACAATGACGGGTGAGATCTCTGCCTCTGGCTGTCATGGACCGAGAACAGGGCAGGCCCTGCCTAGAAACTCCCTCACCCTTACCATCTACCAAATGCAGTTATTGGGACGCAAATGTCACCTGCATGGCGTACAGCTTTGTCCCATGCCCGAGTGCCCAACTGGAATGGTCTGGTATCCTGGTTTTGGGATTTTTTTGCCCCGGCCTTTGGCTAATCTAGCAAGTGTGTGAAATCCTAGGCCTTTCTCTTGACGTGAGTGCAGACCTGGATCTGTCCTGAACCCAGAGCGATGCCATTCTTTTCCGTGACCAGCTGTAGCCCTGTACCCCTGTCTCTAATGTGAAGTAGTTTCACAATGATCGGTCTTGCTGGTGCGTCCAGCGGTTGTCTCGGAGAACGCGAGCAATGCACATATTCCTCTACTCATATACAGGAGTAGGTTTCTTTGTAAAATAAACTTTTTTTAAAGTCTCATGTATACCTCAAGTGTTTCATTGCTGGTAGAATCGGGCACTCCTAAAATGTGCATATTATTCTGATGGAATCTTGCTTCCAGATCTTTGTTCTTTTGTCTGATCAGTGCTAGAACCTTTTTAATGTCGGGATTTTTTTATTCTTTTGCTGCTGTTCATCCTCAATGCCAGAGAGACACTGTTCGGCTTCTGTCAAAGATTGTTGTCCTTGTCCATCCAAATTGATTGACATCTGCTCAGCTCTGGAGGTAAGTGGGTCAATTTTGCTCTCTATTACCTTTTTTGCATGATTTGTAGTATCGCCTTCAAATCTGGGCTGTCTTCTTGTGGCGCGCGGTCCGAGGCACTGTGTTCGACGAGCTGTGAATCTATCTCCACCCCCTGCTGGTGTAGCTTGGAGTACAAAGACAGTTTTGTCTGTTTGTTAGCATTTTTGCCGATGACGCCTTCTGTTAGTTGTAGATCGCTTTGACGATTTGCTTTCTGCAAGTTGAATATATGACAGGGCTCTGGGTTAGAGTTCAGATCCCGAAATCCCCACAACTGAGGTATAATTGGGTAGCACAGGCAGACTCTTCTGTAAAGCTAGATGTCTCCACACGGCTCTTGAAGCCTCTAGCACAGTGCGATACCGCTGCCACATTCAATTGAAGGTCACCCAGCAGGTCCAGCTCTCCCGTGCTGCTGCATCTCTCTTGCTCCTGTCTTCTCCCTGCTTTCTCCCACGCTTTTTGAGTGCTATCTCTTCCTTTTTTCTCATTTTCACAGCTTTATTCTCGTTTTTCCCATTTTATTAGTACCTCCCCCTTCCTTCTCCTTCGTTTTTCACTACTTTCTCCTGCTTTTTCCCGTGTTTTTGAGAGTCTTCTTGCTTTTTCCTTGTATTTGCTGATTTCTCCTCTCTTCCCCTGTTTTTTGAGTCCCTTCTTCTCCTTTTCCCTCATTTTCACTGCTCTCGCCTTGCTTTTTCCCCTGTTTTGACTGCCTTTTCCTTGCTTTTCCCTCGTGTTTCACTGCTTTCTCCTTGCCTTTTGCCCTGTTATTTTAGAGTCTTCTCCTTGCTTTTCCCTCGTTTTCACTGCTTTCTCCTTGTTTTTCCCTCATTGTGACTGAATGAACAGATCACCACAAAGCAGTTAGCAACCCCAATGCCTTGAGACCCTCACGGGTGATTTGCTGCGCTATATTAATCATGATTGTTTCACCCAGTTCCCTTGCATCTATATGCTCATTTGTTATCGGTGCTGGAAGACACGTTCTCTCCTCCCAACTTCTTTGATCCACCTTCCTCTCAGATCTTCAAACCTGTCACCTGAGGGCAACATGAAAGCGTAGAGGGGGGACACCCTGTATTTATAAATGATAGTTTTGAGTGGGCGCTACCGCCCACCCTTAACAATATCAGGCCCCCGCATCAGTACCACACTCCTAGATTATTTGGTCAGACTTTGCCTGCTCCAGGCACCCCGCAGTCACTTTTTTACATTAGCAGGCTGCGGCTTATGCATTTTGTCTTCTTGCCCTGGGTTTTATCCTCTCTGTCGCCACCGAGGGCCTCCATCATCCACAGGTCCAACACTCCCAGCTAGGCATCAGATCGCTGCTGCCCACCAGCTCCACACCACCTTCCTCCAGCATGTTCCCACTGGCCCCATAAGGTTGACCGATTGCAGGGACCACTTCCAACTTCAAACAGCCCCGGCCGCCTCCTTCCCATTTCTCCTCTTCCAAGGGAGGTATTCTCTACAGAGTGCCCAGAGAACTGTTGAATAGCCATACCTGGTGTCTGCCTGACAGGCAGCTTCCCAGAAGTGCGGGGACATCACCTGGAGTCTGACCTAAAGGAAGTTACGGAAGGAAGAGAAGAGGGCAGGAGCAAGCCAACCCTGCAGGAGGCACTGACTACCAATGTGGACAAAACTGGTCGGCCCTGGAGCAGAGGGTCCATCCACCAGAGACTCCCAAGACCACGGCCAGTTTACCCCTGATACAGATTCTGTTACCTTGCTAAAGCGGAGCATCCTCGGCATTTGCCAAAGTATCAATCTTACAAAAGGCATCCTACCACCCTGTACTCAACTGTAAAATAATGACCTGGCCCTGTTGCTCCTACAGGAATATTAAGTATTTTTATTGTGGACCCTCACACACCCTATTGGTGTCAAGCTTCATCGCTGGTCATTAAAAACCAGGGTGGGCAC
Organism: Triturus cristatus; assembly: GCF_964204655.1. NCBI lineage: Eukaryota > Metazoa > Chordata > Amphibia > Caudata > Salamandridae > Triturus > Triturus cristatus. Next base: position 66,866,857 of record NC_140593.1, on the reverse strand, counting down.
CACCATCTCTCAGGGAGCACCTATCCTAATCCTGACAGGAACTATAAATGTTAAAAATATCTCATGGTCACCCTGGTTTACCTTTATTTTGTGCACGAGGGTGTAGGGGAAGTAACCCTCCTCTTCATTACACAAATTTAACTTGTTTTTTAATCCTACCAGTGGCACCCAAAATAAAGGGAAACCAAGGTGACCACGAGGTATTTTTATGATTTACACTCCCCGTCAGGATAAGAACATTATCTAAACTGATCCCTGGAAGATGGTGGAGCCCAACCTGGATTTTAGGGACCGGGTGTGATCCAGTGATGAAGCTTGATACAAAGAGGGTGTGTGAGGGCCGCAATAAAAATACTTAAAATCCCTTTAGGAGCAACAGGGCCAGGTCATTCTTTTATAGTTGAGCACAGGGTGGTAGGATACCTTGTGTAAGATTGATTCTAGGTATGGAGACAGTATCCTACGGTCCCCAATACTACATTTTCTCTCTCGCATCCCACACGTTAGTGGGATTTTGTGATTGAAAACTTGCCAAAGTATGCCCGAGCAGATCGCCTGGTGAAATCTGCTTGTTTAAGTTTGCCCAAATGAACCCCTGTTGTTGTAGCCCATGACACTTGCTCTAAACATGTCCCAGCAGTATGGCCTTGTGCGAAGGGTACCCAAATGGACTTCATTGTAATTTCCCACTGCACGTGCCCAATGTGTACCTGGATGGACAACACCGCAGTAACTGCTACCTCGAGGCACTTGCCAATCGTGTGCCTGAATGAAATGTGTTATTGTGACCCAAGCGTGACTGCCCAAGGGGCCGACCAAAAGTGTGCCCGATCGGACTGTGTCACCGCAGCCGAGATGTAAAACACCTAGCAGGGGCTTAAATGTTGCCTAACTGTTGCCTTATACCAAAAGGGAGTCACCGTTCCTAAGTAGAGAGAGAAAGAAGGGAAGTAAGAGGTACTCTCGTCGTGTGCTACTCTAATTGTGGGGGGCAGTGTGTCCTCATCCTGATGCCCTCACACACCCCAAAGAATGTCAAGCTTCATCAACAAAGTGTATGGTGCTGCTTTAAGGGGTATTATGTCCCTTGGTAGCTCGGTAGCTATATCTCCCTAGTGGGCATATGTTCTGTTCAATATGTTTTGCGCTTTAGTGGTCTCAGGGGGAGACCCAGGGCGCTTCGTCAGGACCGAGTAAAAAAGTATTATCTACAGTGTCCCGAAAATTTCAGTGCCCCCGGATAAACGAAGAGAGTAGAACTTCTGAAACGACACGAGTCAAGAAACAAAGATGATACAGTTTGCCATTAGGGTATCTATACCAATGGAAGTTTTGCTCAGGTCGAGCTAAAGGTGCTGTGGTCATTCTAAAAATTGTTAAGAGGGAAGTTATAGCTAAGTGACAGACAGACAGCCAGCCATATAAGATCAATAATTAGTGCTGAGAGAATGGTGTCAGGGTTGTTCTCTGTATCAGTATTTTTATTTGTAAACATGCCCTGGTCTTATCAAGTATACGTGAATTATATAAATAAAGTCAAACTTCAAAAGTGAAAAGGTTCTATTATCCAGTAAGCGTGTGAACCTTTTAAATCTAGGTAATTAATACCGTCGGCCCCACCATTGATGGCAAACCTCGAGACGCTGTGTTATATGCACAAATACATAGATAGTATATCTCACCCCTTAGTAGGTAGGGTAAGATCCCATGAAATCAGTGAGGGTCACTTGAGAGCTGTAAAGAAAACAAAAACAGAAAACCACATGTGACATTTTGGAGGGCTTCCTAAGGCTCTAAGGTATAACCCACAGCTGGTTTTTCAAATGAAGGGAGGGGATGCTGCCATGTGCAGGATCTGTCTTGGACCGATCTTACATCTTAGTTACTCACGGTTCTCTCGGTGCATCTGGGCTGTGTCAACTGTGTGCCTCTCGCTGTCTCCGCCGGTGGAGAAGTGAAAGCCCTGTCTCCTTTTATAGGAGTAGCCTGCTTCCGGGTAGGTCGTTAATTGTTTAATGACTGGCTAGATTGGCAAGTTTTTGCTGTTACTATGGGTGCCATCTTAGAGTGGTATACTCTATATTAAGCTCGTATGAGGAATATTCTCGGGTGTTGGATATTTGTGTGCAGTTTTTATGTGTCGCTGGCATGGTGATATTTTTCAAAGGGGGGTCGATGCATGAATTATGCATAAAGTTATATGTATATTAGATTGTGTTTTAGTGCGGCGCGCATGGGAAATGTTTCGGTCGCCATCTTGGAGTGGGTTCTTTCGATAGATGTTGGTAAGTAAAGTATCCCTGGTGGACTAATGAGTAACAATAAAAGGTTACCGCATTTTTTGGTGTTATTTGCGCCACATCAGTGTCCTCTTTGTCAGTTTGTAAAGTTAGTGCATCATTTTGCGGTGGGTGGTGCACCTTGTATATTTTCATAGTAGTCTTAAGAGTTGAGAGGTGTGCTAACATAGTCATCACTATAGTGTTTATGAATGTCGCACTGGTGAGGTCGATGTCAAGAGTTTGGTTTCTATAGTACCTCAATCCAAGGTATTTCATCGTTAAGACCCAGGGCGTTCGTTTGGAGGCGATGGACCCATCTTCGCTCTTTTTGGAAAAGGGTCTTTGTTGTCCAAAGGGGATTGGACTCAATGACGTTCCAATTGACTTGGTCTGGTGTATATCCCTTTTCAATGTAGTGCCTGCTCATTTTGGTGGTGTTCCTACCGCACCGGATGTTATTCCTGTGCTCATTTATCCTTGTTCTTACAGCTCTAGAGGTCATCCCTATGTATAGTAGGTTACAAGGCCATTTCACCATGTAGACGCAATTTTTTTGTTTTGCAATTGGTGTGTCTCTTTTGTGTCCATTCTTGGTTCTTCAATTGGAGTGTTTGGTATGTGCTGTGAGCGGGCAGATATTATGAGTTCTGTATGGATAGTGTCCCTTGACTGTCGGCAGGTCCCAAAATGTCCTCTGTCTGTCCCCCCTGTTTTTTCTGTGGTCTCGTGTGGAGAACGTTATCTTTTATGTTCTGTGTACGCCTGAATGCGAATCTTGGGCATTGCAGCTGCATTTCGCCTGTGTTCAGGATGTTCCAATGTTTTAATAGGACCGTTTTAACCTGACAGTCAGAGGACATTATGGGACCTGCTGACAGTCTCTAAGATGGCACCCATAGTAACAACAAAAACTTGCCAATCTAGCCAGTCATTAAACAATTAACGACCTACCCGGAAGATGGCTACTCCTATAAAAGGCGACAGGGCTTTCACTTCTCCACCGGCGGAGACAGCGAGAGGCACACAGGTGACACAGCCCAGATGCACAGAGAGAACCGTGAGTAACTAAGATGTAAGATCGGTCCAAGACAGATCCTGCACATGACAGCATCCCCTCCCTTTGTTTGAAAAACCAGCTGTGGGTTATACCTTAGAGCCTTAGGAAGCCCTCCAAAATGTCACATGTGGTTTTCTGTTTTTGTTTTCTTTACAGCTCTCAAGTGACCCTCACTGATTTCATGGGATCTTACCCTACCTACTAAGGGGTGAGATATACTATCTATGTACTTGTGTATATAACACAGCGTCTCGAGGTTTGCCATCAATTGTGGGGCCCGACGGTATTAATTACCTAGATTTAAAAGGTTCACACGCTTACTGGATAATAGAACCTTTTCACTTATGAAGTTTGACTTTATTTATACGATTCACGTCTACTTGATAAGACCAGGGCATGTTTACAAATATAAATACTGATACAGAGAACACCCCTGACACCATTCTCTCAGCACTAATTATTGATCTTATATGTCTGTCAGTCTGTCACTTAGCTATAACTTCCCTCTTAACAATTTTCAGAATGACCACAGCACCTTTAGCTCACGTATATATAACGCGACCGTTGGCAGTAATGATCACGCTACAAACTACAAGCACCTGGCCCTCCAATGGAGAACCCAAACCTGAGCACAACTTCCATTGGTATAGATACTCTAATGGCAAACTGTATCTTTGTTTCTTGACTCTTGTCGTTTCAGAGGTTCTACTCCCTTCGTTTATCCGGGGGCACCAACATTTTTGGGCCACTGTAGATACTACTTTCTTACTCAGTCCTGATGAAGCACCCTGGATTTCCCCCTGAGACCACTAAAGCACGAAACATGTTGACCAGAACATATGCCCACTAGGGACATATAGTTACCTCTTAAAGCATCACCATACACTTTGTTTTAATAATGACAGAGGGATCACCTTAATAAAAATTAATCACTTTCCCTCCAGCCATTTTTAATACACCTTCTGGGACTTCACTGCCACTTACACCCATGCACCTATACGGCTTCATCAAAAGATCTCCCGAAAAAGAGACCCTTCGGGGGACCCATAGGGCATTGCAGCGCGGGCCCAACGAGGAGCAAAAGCCCAATGATGAAGCATGACATCCTTCGGGGGGTGTGAGGGCATCATGATAAGGACACACTGCCCCCCACAATTAGAGTAGCACACGACGAGAGTACCTCTTACTTCCCTTCTTTCTCTCTCTACTTAGGAACGGTGACTCCCTTTTGGTATAAGTATAACTTCGGGAGCCAGGGTCACCGGACCTTTTGAAAACCTCATACAGTCCCCCTCTTTTGATAAATAGGCTTAAGTGTTGCCACCAGGACCAAGGACCCAAAGTGGACGGGATCACAACGTTGACTCCCAGGAGGCTCTTCCCAGCTGAGCCGCTGACTCATCAAACAGCACAAGTGAAAGATGGATCCTGCCAAGACACATGGGCTCTTACTTCCAGCCAACTCATTGTCAGCCTGGAAAAGGGCCAATCTTCTGATAGATAGCCTGGGCTCCTGCTTGCAACCAACTTCTGGCTTTGGCACGTGACCCCGGATCTCCTCCACAGCTCAGAATAGATAGCTGGTGCACCTCCTGCCAGTGTGTTCTGCCAGAGCAGAAGAAGGACTTGGACTGACGTGTGCTTAGGTCTGGCTGAGGCCTACCACGAGGACTTGAATTTGGTGAGAAACCTAAGCCTGAGAGATTGAGCGCGTGACTCTGCCTGGGGGAGCCTTGCACCTGTGCCAGAGACCCACACCAAATTTGCCATAGAGTGGAGAAAGAGAGATAGGAGGTTGATGTTGAGGGGAGCATTGAGGGCACCCCTGCCTGTGCTACAGTGGCCCTGCAACAGAGACGGTGCATGCATATTGAAGTGTAAAATGTTATGGTTTAAAGTGTATTAAAGTACTTCTCTTTCACAAATATAAGGACCGGGTTGTTACGTTGTTGGGTGTTTGTTGAGTTCCCATACACACCTCCCTGAGAAGCCTGCGACTGTTCACCATCACTGCCACTGAGAGTCAAGTGCTGAAGGGGTTGTTCTTGGCCCAGTTTGCAGAGTCATAGAAAGATGCACCCTGGGACATCAGAGGCATGTGCCCCCATCCCCCATGGCTGAGGTCTGAAGCCCCTCCGTGCCCTATGGCCCCCAAAATGGGGTCTGGCCGTAGTGCTCAGGAAGAACTAAAAAGCAGCCTTTTGCTAACAAGGGCCTCATTAAATGTCTAAGGGAAGCCCTGGTGTGTCCTCCCTCACTTCAGTGTCTGGTTTTCCTTCCCGCAGTCCCAGGAATGTAGGCAATACACGCTCACTGTCTGGGAACGCTGCTGTCATCCTCCATCGTAGGCCGTGCTAAAGCAGGGCTTTCGAAGATGGATCCCTCTGGACCCAGCACTCAGACTCGTACCCTACACAGATTCCTACTACCATGCATTTGCTACACCTTCACTGCACACACCTATGCTCAACACAAGGTTCTTCCGGTTCACATACTAGTGGAGGTGTACACGAGAGAGGCCAGCAGAGCGCATTCTGACACAGAGAAAAAGATCTGGTCAAACTAAGGATCCACAAAACACAGTAGAAAACACATACTAAACACAGTATTAAACACAGTACTAAACACAGTACTAAACAGTAGGCTTCAGCTACTGTTTTATGTTATTACGCGCAGGGCATGGGCAGTGCTCCAATGCGCGCTATGAGGGCACGCTTGCTGCACCACTCACGCTTCTGCGCACGCGCTAGATTAGCTTTACATCACAGCAAAACAAAAAGTCAAAATACAAGTTTCACATACGGCCGGGCACTCCGGGAGGGGAACACCCTTGTTCACCATATAGGGGACATTCCAGTCCCAAAACCTGTATAGGCACAAAATGTACAGCTCTGCCAAAAACCTATATTAAAATTACATTTTTATTCATCAATCATAATTCTGAAATTTAGAAAAGGTTTTATTCTTGAAAAGCACAAAATATACATATATAAAAACATAAGAACTAAATAACATTTGTAGCTCCCTTTTACATACAGAACATTAATCACAATATCAGCTTACTTTATCGAGACTGTTTTATAGATAAATCCATTTCCGCTAAGAATTACTTCATCAAAAAATATGGATAATGTAAACAGTAATCTATTTTGATAATTAGTGGCCGTCTTGTTTCTGTAGTTTACAATGTTCTCTCCCACCTTTCTCAGGACAAATACACAATTGGATACAACTCGATAAATTAGCTACTATGGCCCTCATTTCGAGTTGGCTGATAAAGTCCGATATGCGTGCTAACTCCTGATACCGCACATATTGTGATTACAGAGTTTTGCAATACAAATCGTATCCCTCGATACGTTTCGGTAGGTCAAGCCTGCTGATGGTTACCAAGGCAGAAATGCCCGGTAAGTACCAGGACATACGTTTTACCGTGCAGTACCACTAAAATTTGCCAGTTATTCCTCATTTTTGTGATGAACTTGTAAAAGGGGTTATTTATTACACCCGATAAATAATATAAGTAACACCGGGTACTTGTAATAAGAGCCTTAAAACTTCCTCCCGGGGAGTCCTTCTAGTAGTTCACAAATATCCCTTTCCTTTAGGTTGGGAATTTAATCCGAATTGCAGTTCATAGATTCAGTGGTGTAATCTTTGGTGTTCAGACTTGACGTGATCAGTATAACTCAATTGCGGCTGCCTTAACAAAAATACAAAAGGGGCGGAGCCACCATAATGGTTTTTCCATTTATTTGGTATCCTATAAGCAGAGACCTTGTGGGGTCTGTCTTTTTTCTATTACGGTGCGTTTGTTTCAGAGATTAAGTAGATTCTTTCCACTTCTCCTGCCGTGTAACTCTTCCCAAGGATACCTACAGTCAGGGCCACTGAAATTATCCAATTCTGCGGCAGCATCTTTTATTGCATGATTATGGATTTACCGCATTTGCCACATAATCCATCATCTACTGCATAATATGCAGATTTTAACAAAAAAATATGTTTCTAACTCAAAGGAATCAAAAGTTACTAAAAACATTGTGCCAAAGAAGTGGAAAGCCCTTTGCAAAGGTTAACTGACCTTCTTTAGGCTGGTTATTTCTGTTTGGATGTTCAGGTGATACTTGGAGGGGAACTCTGTGCCCAATCTGTGGTACCATGTGTAAAAATTATAAAATGACGAATTAATACTATCAAAAAAGTTCAGCATTATGCCGCATAATTTGCCTTTTCTTGCCGCATAGTTCAGTAGACCCTGCCATATCATTTGGTGCTCCCCTGTCGCATAATTTCAGTGGCCTTGCCTAGAGTAAATCTCCATCCAGGAGCCTTCCCGACGCCCCTTATCTTCGAGCTCAGCATAAACGGAATCACATGTAGGGCATGGCCGTGAGTTTGGATGAAAGAGAGAGGTATAGTGTTGGACCTAAAGTCCTAGGGTAGCTTGGCTCAAGTGGAAAGGTCTCATTCCAGAGTAGCATGTCGTGCTTGCATCCCACTCACCTCAGCACTCCAGCGTACCACCAATAAAAACGACACCACACCAGAGAATTTAGAAAAATTAGAAAAGCTTTATCTTTCCTTCCATCATGTTTTTCTTTTCCTTCAAATGAAACCAAGCAGTTTTTATCTACATCACGTTAGGGTCAAAACATTTCATCGTGACTAGATTGGCATTGCATAAATATCTTAGACCTGGTATGAAATCAAGCGCACCATCTGGTGGTCAAACACAGCACAGCAAATTCCATAGCGCTTTAAATAGAGTTATTAAACATAGCGCTGCTCATATCGATTTAATAGCACCTTAAATAGAGTTATTAAACCTAGCGCTGCACATAGCGATTTCATAGCACCTTAAATAGAGTTATTAAACTTAGCGCTGCACATAGCGATTTCATAGCACCTTAAATAGAGTTATTAAACATAGCGCTGCACATAGCGATTTCATAGCACCTTAAATAGAGTTATTAAACTTAGCGCTGCACATAGCGATTTCATAGCACCTTAAATAGAGTTATTAGACTTAGTGCTGCACATAGCGATTTCATAGCACCTTAAATAGAGTTATTAGACTTAGTGCCGCACATAGCGCTGCATCTGGCAGAACATTCGCACTTCAATTATGGAATCAATAACACGTCAGATGTGGCCCTCCAGCATAACGTAGTGATCCAGGAATCAATAGCGCTTTAACACATGGCAAGTCTTTGAGGCACCTGCTGGACCCTTCTCCCCGTGGGGCACCTCGTGAAGGGGGACCGTGGTCCAGGTCAGTCATGCTCTGGGGTCGAAGGGGGCCTCACGTTGGATCTCCACGGGGGAGGGGCGTGCTCCGGACCTTGTGGGCCTCCCGCCCTCCTCCCCGGAGATTACCTGTGTCTTTGGCCTTTTTCAGGCCCTTGCGCCGGTCTCTGAGGCTTCGGGCCCAGACCCACAGATGTTGGCTCGGAGTCCCGCATTGCTGGTACTCCGGCAGATCTCCCCGTCAGCTCCGCATTGGGGAGGGATCCGGCAGAGGCGCGCCCGCAGCCGCCAATGGCAGTGCGGCCTGCGTGGGCGCGGCTCACAGATTGAATCCTGCAGCGGCGGGGGCGGCGTCGCGCAGTCCGCCGCCGTCACGTGACGGTGGATCACGGCTTCAGGCCTTCGCGGCCTTCTTTGAACTCCGGCGGCCCTCTCCTCACAGAGAGCCGCGTCAATGAGGCTGGGACAGCAGCGGCGGGGCCCCGGACCTCCCCGCGGGCCCAAGGATGGCAGGAACAGGCGACACGGCCCAGGGCCACGGCGGTAAGTTACCCTCTGGGGCAGCCCCGACGGGGGTGGCACAACTTAAGGGGTGGCGATGTTCTCAGCGCCTAGCGCTCCCTTCTTCCTCACACAAATTAAGGGGTGGCGATGTTCTCAGCACCTAGCGCTCCCTTCTTCCTCACACAAATTAAGGGGTGGCGATGTTCTCAGCGCCTAGCGCTCCCTTCTTCCTCACAGCGATGGCCTGGCTCAGGGCAGGTGGGTTGGGAGGTAGCAGTCCACACGCCAGAGGCAGATCAAGATAGGGGGGCCCAGGCCCAGTCAGGGAAGTAGAAGATAAGGTCGTAGGTGTTATCTCCTTTCCCCGGTTCTCTTCAGGGGTCCTGGCTAGGCGGGGAGCACAGAAAGGTTAACGTGATCCCAGGGTCAGAGGCTGACGGCAGGGCTAGGTCACGAGGTAGGGGGCAGTGTCAACCGAGGGGGGGAGAAAGCAGGCCCTAAGAACAGTCAGTTTCCCCCTCCAGCGCACCTACCTCCCCACTCAGGTGCCTTACTCCTGACTACCTCACTTCACACAAAATGGCCGACACACCTCACCTCTATATATAGCCTGGGCCCTGACTGTCCAGAGTGGCCCAGAAGGTTCTGGAACTCCTCATGTCAGCCTATGGCCCAGTCTCTGAGGTGATAGTTTAGGCCACCATTTTGTAGAGGAGCTCTCACTCTCCCTCCATTTTAGGGAAGCACTTTGCGCCACACCATCAATTAGTGATAATGGGGCACCCAGAGCCTCTAAGTCAACACCAAAAAAAACTAGTGGACAGAAAAATTAGATGGTAAAGGAAGAAAAATGAGGAGGGGACAGCCAAAGGGCTGGCAGGTCTAACATATAGTTACCAATCTCTAAAGTATACATAGAGTGCACTTTGGCTTCGCCCAGAGAAGTGGCGCTCCCTCACCTCACGCCATCGGGCTTTGGGTGTATCATTGCACCTACTATGTGGGGGGCTATTTTACATTTCCAAAGTATACTGATTCATAATATATTAACATATTTGTCTTGTTGAGGCATTGTACACAGAAAAAAAGTCCTACTTTCCTTTGTTTTTAGGTCGAGCCTAGGCAGCACTTGCACTGTCTCTTAGAGACATGCTGTATTCAGGATATGATATAGAGATAGGGTGAACCCAATATATCTTTGGAGGCTTGGGCAAATCAAACAGTAACAGGTAAAAAATGCCTACAAGGGGTTTTGTTTCAGATAAAAAATAGTGATTAGTTATTCTGAAATTACTCTGCGAGTGAGTCTAATTAGAACATACACCCAATTATCATCTGGCAACATCAATAAATGAACATAGAAAGCACAAAAACACGGGGATATCTTTTGTTGAAAATACAAAATTATTTATATAGATGAATCAAGTTAAAAGGAGTACAGCTGAACAATCAATTCAGCAATAGATCATGAAAGAAGTAAAATCAAATTAATCCTGCAATTCATGAAAATAGCATCTATTCCAATGAGATCAACAATGACATATCTCCTAATGAGAATAATGGTCACTTGAATGCAATAAATATTTCGGAAATAGATGGTGGAGTCGACGTTTCGGTCTTTAAAGGCGTCAGTCCGTCAGACCATCTTCAGGACAATGGATATTGCAAATAAGGAAGGATCCCTATACAGACATAATACAATAAGTTACAAAAATGTAAACATCATTGCACTGTAAACTTATAATACAGCAATACAACAAGATACCCGTGTGCAACCAAAAAACCCGAAATTATTACTCTAGTGGCAACCCAATTGTACCAGCATTTTATGCAGTGTTATAATTTGTACACTTTCAAGGTGAAAAGATAGTATCATGCTTCGTGTCTATCACCACCCTGAACTGAAAAAGTGTTACTCAACAGACTAGCCGTGCTTACTTTTATAGTCAGACTTGACACGATTAATCCTAATTGTGGAGATATAGTCAACACCGCTTATATGGATGGCGGGGCTGTCACTATAAAGTCCGAAAATAGGAAATGTGGTTAAACTGGATGATATCAGCTTCATATATAGATGATCTTTTATTAATGAGTTGTTTCCAAAACATACCTGATCAATAGATCAAGGTCAAACCAAATTAATGGCGATAATTTGAAAGTCCGTCCAAATCAATGGCGTCAGTATTGGGAAGAGATGAACACTCATCCAATAACAGATTGTCAATAATATCTATAGAATGTAAAATAACATCTTATACATATCATGTTAATATTCGTGTGTCTTGCAACTCAGAGGTAATAGATGACATAATTATCCTGTATTATAATTCTTCAGGGCTCTGACATCATAGAGAGAACTATCTAGATATTCGGAATGTACCTTGAGAAGAATGCAACCTTATTGAGTCACGTCTTACTCACTAATGTTGTTCTAGTTATATTAACTTGAATATTGGCAGCGTCTTATAAATAAACTCCCAAGATGGTAGTAGTTTCTAGCAGAGGATCAAAGCCGTGGATCTATACCGACATCTGAAAACATAATGCATGTAATTCCCTGTTTTATTCAGGACATGCAGCTCATACGATACACTAAACGATGTAGTTAGGCATGTTTGACAACTTGTAGTTGATAAAGAGCGCATGATAACTAGGAGTTAAATATTAAAAGAACTACACTTTACAGTGATAAAGACGACAGAGATCATTGAGCCTAATCATTATTGAATTGTTTATACACAGCTTGTCATTCCTTTTTACAGGATAGAACGATAATCTCACATAAACATCGAGCATTATATCAACTCGTGTTACTTAACACTAATATACTTATTCCAAAGGGACTCATATACGTTTAAGTTAAAGCCTTCGCATACTGAAAATTGAGCTGGACTCCCTGCCGATTAACATTAGCTTCGCACAGCAATATTTGTATCAAAGAGACTCATACACGTTAAAATTAGAGCCTCCACACACTGCAAAATCAGCGGGACGCAGTGAAGATTAACATTAACATTGTACGGCAATAGTGTGCAGCGAGTCTGCCTACTTACTTCGGGTGAGACGTTGTTTGAAAGCTACCGTCAGTCCTTGGAACAACGAGACGAACCTGTACTGGTTGTGTCGACGTCTATTTCAGCTACAAGAACCGGAAATAGACGCGTTAATGACCCGGAACATAAATGCGGGTGGACCCAAAACAGAGACTACAGCTCAAATGGCGGCCATTTTACCCTGCCTTGTATTACACTCTATGAATATAATCTATGATTGTACGTCAGTCTTTGAACGCTTCCATTGTTATTATTTTCACCCAGAATGTGTCCACATAAGGATAATACTAAATGTGTATATTTCCGAGCACATGTGAACCGAACAGTGCCGAGTGTAACATACTTAGATTTATGACATTAATGACTCACAGCACTATATAAGAAACATGTATATTGTTGTCAGCTAGAACATCACAATATGATATCAACATCGCTACACCATAACATAACAATGTGCTATATACATTATCCTAGTGACTAACGGGATAGACATTCCAGTGTACATGTATAGCGTTAAAAACAGTATTGACAAGTGACACTCAACATGTAATTACCTATAATAATCAACATTCAATATGTAGTTACCTATAATAATCAACAGCAGATGGATAATCAGGACGCTACAATGTGATCCCCAGCGTCTCTAATCGAATATATCAGTATTAACAATACCACACGGGGATCCTACTCACATTACATCGGTCCGAAAATTTTAACTATGATGTAGTGGGAGTGGTGTGGCTCACTGGTTAGAGGCAGCAGACCCGGAAGCAGAGGACGGCCTGGGACCAGGGTTCAATTCCTGACGTGGCAGGGTCGTGGACCAGGGCCAGCGGACTTGATAATTCTCGCCTCGGTGCCTACTCTAACCAGGGATCACACTCGGCAACTCTGGGCATTAGCTTGCCTCATCTCCACAACGGCCCCCCATATTCGCCGGGGATGCCTGGTTTCACCTTGGAGATACCCAGGAGGGATCATCTCACAGGGATAGCCAGGACGGGTTCCCCAGTGGTCTACAGCGCCAGGACGCCTCAGGGCAGCAGTGCGCTTTACAAGACGCATACATTTACATTTTCATCAGAGACATGCTAGAGTGTGCCACTCAGTGGCAGAATTCAAACCCTGTTTAATACTGTCAGCCAGACAAATCCATCGGTTCTCTTTCAATGTGAGGACCTGATCTACATTGGATTGTCTGATAGTAGGTTTCACTACTTCCAGTACCCACCACAACATGTCTTTCTCTGTGTGTTTTACTCTAACATAATGTTCCACAAGTGGCGCATTTTCAACCTTACATCGAATCCTGGATTGATGCTGCAGGATCCGTTTCTTAATCGTTTGTGTCATTTTACCTATGTAATTCAAGCCACAGGGGCATTGAATACAATAGACAACGTTGTTGGTGTTATAGTTAGAAAAAGACTTAAGCATGATCTTATCACCATTAGTGTTGGACAGGCCACACGAAGGGCTTGCTCCCTCCCCGCACGACAGGGCCCGAGCTCCGGCCCGCCAGGCATAACCCACGAAAAGCACCTGTACCCCGTCTCCCGACGGATCTTCTGCCCTCGGACCTCTACTCATCACGGGGCCCAGCCCCACCGGCTCCCCCGGCCGGTTCAAGCCGCCATCTTGGGCCCTGCACCACGAGGCCGCGTGGCCTCGGCCCGACCCTAACCCCGGGCCTGGCCGGCCCCGACATCCCGGCACCACCTTCCACCCAGGAGGTGAACGGACCACTTGGCAGGTCAATGGGAGAACGAAGTGTCAAGAGCTCTTCCCCCGCCAGGTGCCGATCGCCTCCAGCTCCCCCAGGAGCTGGCTCCAACCCCTGCTGGGTGTCTGGACACATTCATCCCGGGCCCTCCGACCTCCGAGTGCGAGGGTCCGGACATCAAAGGGCGCCTGCCCTATAACTGGGGCAGCTCCGGAGCAGGAAGGCAGTTGTATCCTGGAGTCGAGAGACACCGAGAGAACTCAGCCTTGACGGACTACTGGCGCTGCCGTAGCCCGCTCTTGTGAACCATCGTCCTGCCTGCTGGCGCTGCCGCGGCCTTCTGCAACATCCATCCTCGTCGGGACCTGCTGGCGCTGCCGCGGCCCGTTGTAACGACCATCCTCACCGGGACCTGCTGGCGCTGCCGCGGACCGTACATCGACCATCTTTCCGGGACCTGCTGGCGCTGCCGCGGACCGTGTACCGACCATCTCAACCGGGACCTGCTGGCGCTGCCGCGGCCCGTACCAACTAACCCACCAAGCTCGAGGATTGTGAGCTAGTCATCATCTCATCCGAACTACCTGACTGGTAGACAGACTGTCCCGCTACCCCTTACCCTGCTTTGAGAGACTTGAATCGAGGGGACCCCTGAGTCCAGACCTCCTTGTACCATTCAACCGTACCCTAAGAAGTGCTTATAAAGAACCCTGAACCTTATCCGTGTGTGGTATCCGTCTGTGGGGGGGGGGGAAGTTACTTGTCTGTACGATCGCTGGAGACGGCTCTCCCCGGAGACCTCTCCTCCTGACCCCGGCCGACCCTCCCGGTCCGTCTACCCTTTCTAACATTGGTGGCCAGCGGCGCGATCCGAATCAACGCGTAATCGTACAGAGAGTAGCTCACCCCACGACAAAAACACGATGTCAGCCAAAGATAGCAACTCCACCGAGAAATTCCAAATGGATAAATTAGAAGAATACAACCACCGCGAACTGAGACAATTCTGCATAGAACTTGGCATTGCTACCACCGGCCTGAGTACCAAAGATGATCTAAAGCACGCCCTAGAGTCGTGGACAGAAACTGGGGTCGCCGGACCCTCCGACCAAAGCAGCATCACACCAGAGGGGAACGCCACGGCTCCCGAGGAGCGGGGAACGGGCCTCTCGCAGGAGGAGATCCGAGAAAGAGAAAGAACCAGATTGCACGAGTTGGAAATGGCACGACTCAAGATGGATGGGGAACTCAAGTTAGCTGAACAGAAACTCAACCTCGAGCACATGCGGCTCCGAGATGAACGAGAAGAGAAGCAGAGACAGAGAGAGCTGGAGGAGAAAAAAATAACGCTCGAGCACGAGCGCAAACTGGCGGAAATAGAACTTCGGAAACAGAATAAAGAACTGGGGGTGCCTGAGCGACCACACACCCCGGGGCCAATCGAGAAAAAAGTCCACATCCCCAAGGATGTTGTCCGCGAGTATGTCCGAGAAGACGACATACAACAGTGGTTTAAAGCCTACGAGATCGCCATGACCTCCCACCGGATCGACCGGAGTGATTGGGGAGCCGGACTTTGGGGGAGGTTTATCAACGAGGGTCGCGATGCCCTACTGCAGCTCCCAGATCACCAAATGTCGTCCTACGACCACATGAAGGCTGCCCTCCTCACCCGCTACGGCCTCACACCCGAGATGTACCGCCAGAGGTTCAGAGATTGCACCCGGATCCCAGGTACAACTTGGGTAGAATACGTGAACTATTTCAGCCGTGCCTTCGAGGGTTGGATAAAGGGGAGCCATGTCACCACCTACGAACAACTCTTTAACCTGATGGTATGGGAGCACCTGTCGAACAACTGCTTCGTCGAGCTCAGGCAGCACCTCCTCGACAGTAAGCTGACTGACCCCCGGCAGCTCGCCGCCGAAGCTGACCGATGGGAAAGCACCCGAGTGGGCCGGAGGGGGCCACACAAACAGAACAGAAACAACCAAGGCCAGCACCGTCCTCGGGGAGGAGGAGGGGGCCAGGGGCGAGGGAGAGACGCCTTGCCCGCAACACCCGTGGCCAGCACCCCGCCTCCGGCCGGCCGGGGCAACCCCCCGTGGCGTCCTGGGGTCCGAGCCAACGTCACGTGCCACCGATGCCAGCGAGTCGGCCACTACGCCAATGACCCGCGCTGCCCGCAGAACCAAACACCCAAGCCCCGCCAGGTAGCTGCCGCCGCCCTGGGGGAAGAGCGATCATCGGAGGAACCAGAGGAGTATGAGCCGGCCCAGCAAGAGTGGGAACCGGCCGCCATGGTCCTGGCGTGCTTAGGGGGAAGAGACATGGTCCCGTGGGCTCCCCTACCCGCTAACACCAGGAAATACGGTCAGTGGGTGACCATTAATGGACAGCGAGCCGAGGCCTTGCGTGACACAGGCGCCAGTGTGACGGCCGTCCACTGTCACCTGGTGAAGCCCGAGCAGATCCTGCCGAACATTCTCTGCCCCGTCCGCTCGGCAGACAACTCTGAAAGTATGTGTCAAATGGCCTGCGTCCCATTCGAATGGGGAGGGGTCTCCGGCCTGTTGAAGGTGACGGTCCGGGACGATGCCCCCGTGGACTGCCTCCTGGGGAATGACCTCGAGAGTTCCCCGTGGGCCACCGTTGAGAGAAGAGAGCACCTGGGGATGCTGGGCCTCCCGGACTGGGCCTGCATAACCACCCGGTCCATGGCCGCCCGTGCCGTCCCTCGATCAGAAGAACCAGAATGGCCAGCACCTCCGCCCCCGGTCGCCCCAGTAGAAGACAACGACGAGGCCAGCCTCCCAGACCCGACGACCGAAGGGGACGCGCAACCCCAGGACCTTCCTGACCTGGCTCAGTGGCGTCAAGAAGGGGGGCCCACCCAAGAACAGTTCCGCCAGGAACAAAAGACCTGTCCCTCCCTCGAGGGACTCCACCAACAAGCCAGCGCCCAGAACGCAGGGGACTCCACCGGAACTCACTGGGTCTACTGGGATAACGACCTGCTATACAGCGAGCAAAGAATCGCCGAGCTGGGGGCCGGTCGAGTACTGGTGGTACCTCTCCGCTTCAGAGACTTTCTGCTCAACCTGGCCCACGATGTCCCCCTGGCTGGACACCTGGGCCAGGATAAAACGTACAGCCGCCTAGTGACCCACTTTTTCTGGCCGAAAATGAGGAACGACGTCCTGAACCACTGCCGATCTTGCCCCACATGCCAAGCCAGCGGGAAGAGTGGTCGGAAGCTGAAAGCCCCTCTGCAACCCTTCCCTGTGGTCACCACCCCGTTCGAGAGGGTGGGGATAGACATTGTGGGGCCTCTGGACCCCCGCACGGCACAAGGACACAGGTTCATCTTAGTACTGGTGGACCATGCCACCCGCTACCCCGAGGCGGTGCCCCTACGGACCGTGACAGCTCCGGTGGTTGGCCGGGCCCTAATGGGGATCTTCTCCCGGGTAGGCTTCCCCCGAGAAGTCGTCAGCGACCGAGGCACGAACTTTATATCCAAATACATGAAGTCCCTCTGGCAACAATGCGGGGTCACCTACAGATTCACGACCCCCTATCACCCCCAAGGGAACGGACTAGTGGAGCGTTTTAACCGCACCCTCAAGGGGATGATTGGGGGATTGGAAGAGCCCCTCCGTCGCCAGTGGGATGTACTACTCCCGTGCCTCCTCTTCGCCTACCGAGAAGTTCCCCAGAAGTCCCTCGGTTTTAGCCCTTTCGAACTCCTGTACGGGCACCCTGTGCGAGGGCCCCTCAGCCTAGTAAAAGAAGGTTGGGAGATGGCCCCCCTGAAGACCCCTCCAGACGTCTTCAAATACATCCTGGCCCTACGCAATCAGACCCGGCGCTTCAGAGGGATGGCCAAGGCGAACCTCGAGGCCAGCTAGGAGGACATGAAGAGGTGGTATGATCACAATGCCTCCTCCGTTGAGTTCGAGCCTGGGCAACAAGCATGGGTGATGTCCCCCACCGAACCATGTGCCTTGCAGGATAAGTGGACGGGGCCCTTCAAAGTGGTCGAGCGCAAAAGCCCCGTCACTTACCTCATCGACCTGGGGACCTCCCGGAACCCCCTCCGGGTCCTCCACACCAACCGACTCAAACCACACTTTGTGCGCTCAGAACTCAGCCTCCTGATGGCTACGGACAGTGGGGCAGAGGAAGACTCCGAACCCCTTCCGGATCTTCTGAAGACTCAGGAGAATGACGGCTCCGTGGACGGGGTCCGGCTATCTGACGCCCTCACTTCGGAGCAACGCCAGGGCTGCCGAAACCTCCTGCTGCGGTTCGCTACACTGTTCTCCCTCACCCCCGGGGTCACCCCTTGGTGTTTGCACGACGTGGACACCGGGGACAGCCCCCCTGTCCGACACCGGGCCTACCGCGTACCAGATCGGGTACGGGCCTGCATACAGGAGGAAGTGGCCAAGATGCTCACAATCGGGGTCATCGAGCCCTCGGACAGTCCCTGGGCCAGTCCGGTGGTATTGGTTCCCAAAGCCGCTGCCCCCGGCACCGCACCTGAACTGAGATTCTGCGTCGACTACCGGGGCTTGAACGCTGTCACCCGGACCGACGCTCATCCGATTCCCCGAGCAGACGAGCTGATCGGCCGGCTGGGGGCCGCCCGCTACCTTAGTATCTTCGACCTAACAGCGGGCTACTGGCAGATCGGCCTCACACCCAGGGCTCAGGAACGGTCAGCCTTCTCTACCCCCGATGGCCACTACCAATTCAAGGTCATGCCCTTCGGCATGAAAAATGCCCCCGCCACGTTTCAACGCCTCGTGAACCAGGTCTTGGCGGGGCTCGAAGAGTTCAGCGCTGCCTATCTGGACGATATCGCTGTATACAGCCGCCACTGGGCCGACCACCTCCGTCACCTCCACGAGGTCCTACAGGCCCTCCAGTGGGCCGGCCTCACAATTAAGGCCGGCAAGTGCCAAATTGGCCAAGGGTCTGTGACCTACCTTGGGCACCAAGTGGGAAGCGGGCTGGTGGCCCCGCTACAACTTAAGATTGCTGCCATCCAGTCCTGGCAGCCCCCCGTCACCCAGACCGAGGTCCGAGCCTTCTTGGGGCTCACCGGCTACTACCGGCGGTTCGTGAAAGACTATGGCAGCATCGTGGGGCCCCTCACGGGTCTCACGTCCAAGAACCAGCCGAAGCGGATTAACTGGACCCCCGATTGTCAAGCGGCCTTCGAGAAACTGAAGGCCGCCCTGTGCACCGCCCCTGTGCTCCAGGCCCCCGATTACAGTCGGGAATTCGTGGTACAGACCGACGCCTCCGACCACGGCATCGGAGCCGTCCTTTCTCAGTTAAACCCCGAGGGTCATGACCAGCCGGTGGCCTTCATCAGTCGACGTCTCCTGGCCCGAGAACAGCGCTGGAGCACCATTGAGAGGGAGGCCTTCGCAGTGGTGTGGGCCCTCAAAAAGCTCCGGCCTTATCTCTTCGGTACCCACTTCCGGGTACAAACCGACCATCGACCCCTGCAGTGGCTGATGCAGATGCGGGGAGAGAACCCAAAACTCTTGCGCTGGTCCATTTCCTTGCAGGGAATGGACTTCACTGTGGAGCACCGGCCAGGCCAAGACCACGCCAACGCGGATGGCCTGTCCCGCTTTTTCCGCCTCGACGAAGAGAGTCCCCAAGGAGATGGGTGACTCTCCCCGCCTTCAGCTGGGGGGGACGCATGTTGGACAGGCCACACGAAGGGCTTGCTCCCTCCCCGCACGACAGGGCCCGAGCTCCGGCCCGCCAGGCATAACCCACGAAAAGCACCTGTACCCCGTCTCCCGACGGATCTTCTGCCCTCGGACCTCTACTCATCACGGGGCCCTGCCCCACCGGCTCCCCCGGCCGGTTCAAGCCGCCATCTTGGGCCCTGCACCACGAGGCCGCGTGGCCTCGGCCCGACCCTAACCCCGGGCCTGGCCGGCCCCGACATCCCGGCACCACCTTCCACCCAGGAGGTGAACGGACCACTTGGCAGGTCAATGGGAGAACGAAGTGTCAAGAGCTCTTCCCCCGCCAGGTGCCGATCGCCTCCAGCTCCCCCAGGAGCTGGCTCCAACCCCTGCTGGGTGTCTGGACACCTTCATCCCGGGCCCTCCGACCTCCGAGTGCGAGGGTCCGGACATCAAAGGGCGCCTGCCCTATAACTGGGGCAGCTCCGGAGCAGGAAGGCAGTTGTATCCTGGAGTCGAGAGACACCGAGAGAACTCAGCCTTGACGGACTACTGGCGCTGCCGTAGCCCGCTCTTGTGAACCATCGTCCTGCCTGCTGGCGCTGCCGCGGCCTTCTGCAACATCCATCCTCGTCGGGACCTGCTGGCGCTGCCGCGGCCCGTTGTAACGACCATCCTCACCGGGACCTGCTGGCGCTGCCGCGGACCGTACATCGACCATCTTTCCGGGACCTGCTGGCGCTGCCGCGGACCGTGTACCGACCATCTCAACCGGGACCTGCTGGCGCTGCCGCGGCCCGTACCAACTAACCCACCAAGCTCGAGGATTGTGAGCTAGTCATCATCTCATCCGAACTACCTGACTGGTAGACAGACTGTCCCGCTACCCCTTACCCTGCTTTGAGAGACTTGAATCGAGGGGACCCCTGAGTCCAGACCTCCTTGTACCATTCAACCGTACCCTAAGAAGTGCTTATAAAGAACCCTGAACCTTATCCGTGTGTGGTATCCGTCTGTGGGGGGGGGGGAAGTTACTTGTCTGTACGATCGCTGGAGACGGCTCTCCCCGGAGACCTCTCCTCCTGACCCCGGCCGACCCTCCCGGTCCGTCTACCCTTTCTAACAATTAGGTTCAAAAGATTTTAAATTTGTAGTACTAGGACATGCTACGCAGCTGTTACATTTATAGTGTCCAGTCACCGGTACAAGCTGTCTCATA
Source organism: Triturus cristatus (assembly GCF_964204655.1). NCBI lineage: Eukaryota > Metazoa > Chordata > Amphibia > Caudata > Salamandridae > Triturus > Triturus cristatus. Next base: position 66,846,049 of record NC_140593.1, on the reverse strand, counting down.
TTATCCACTATATTCTGCTCAGGTATTTTATATGCATGGACCAGCCGATCTTTGAAATTCGTACCCCTTTTGAAGGAGAATAATGGTTTCTCAACCAGTTCTGATTGTTCATCTGTACTCCTTTTAACTTGATTCATCTATATAAATAATTTTTTATTTTCAACAAAAGATATCCCCCTGTTTTTGTGCTTTCTATGTTCATTTATTGATGTTGTCAGATGATAATTGGGTGTATGTTCTAATTAGACTCACTCGCAGAGTAATTTCAGAATAACTAATCACTAATTTTTTCTGAAACAAAACCCCTTGTAGGCATTTTTTACCTGTCAGTATTCAGGATATGGGTATAAAGCTCCGCCCACTTTCCTCCCCATCTTTTTAATTGGCTCCTGTCCTTTGTAAATCGTGGCTTTTCGTTGGTCAGTAGGCTTAGTAGTCCCTCCTTAGTACCGCCTTCTCTCTTCTTGTAACCATGACGACACCCCCTGTTACATGTGTTGTTACTCCCTAGGTTTTAATTACAGCCTCAGAGCACTATGTTCTTAAAAGGCTTCAGGCATGACACACGTTTGGTCCTAAGCTAGGCTGGTAATAGTTACTTTACTCACTAGAACATCTCACAATTATATGAGACCGTCTATAAATTTCCCTTCCTCAGATCTAAACAGTGTACAACCTAATCCGAAATTAATGTAATAATTCTTTTGTCAAATTTCAAAGCTACTAATTGTATATATGGACATAGCTATTTGAATGTACTCGTAGTACTGTCTTGCTTGCAATGCATTATGGGTAGGGTGGATTTACAATGGGTGCAGTACCATATGTGACCAATAGAGGTCTCCTTTTGGCCACATATGGTACTGCACCCTACAACATGGCTAGGTGAAAAACATTGCCATTTATAATGGCAATAACTCCAACTTTGTAGCTTGCGGTACTGCACCTAGACATGCCATGCTGGTGCCTTGCTCACTAGGGACCTCTAGGAGCAGCTTGCGGTACTGCACCTAGACATGCAGTGCTGGTGCCTTGCTCACTAGGGACCTCTAGGGCAGCTTGCGGTACTACATCGAGACTTGCGGTGCTGGTATCTTGCTCACTAGGGACCTCTAGGGGTAGCTTGCGGTACTACACTGAGACATACAATGCTGGTTCCTGGCTCACTATGAAAAATAATGAAAGATTCTGGATGAGTGAGAGAGAGAGAGAGAGAGAGAGAGGAAAAACTCGGGATGAGATGAGATCAGGGACGAGGCATGAGAATGAAAACAGAGGGGGGACAGTAGAGGTCGAGGGAAGGAGAAGGAGGCTGGGGGAAGGGGGTGTTAGGGTGCAGAGGGTCATACAGAGGAGTAAACATCAAGGGGCAGGAAAGCGCTATAGAAACGCTATATACAATACACTGCAAGGTGGTGACAGAGACCTCCACAGAGGAGAGAGCCTGGAGAGAGCGAGAGGCGGCAGGAGGCCTGCCCAGAGGCTGGTGTGTGGGGGGGAAGAGATGCAGGAGGATATGAAGGAGACTCGAGGGAGAGCGGTGGTGGGAGAAGGACGCCCTGACACAGAAACGGGGAGGGGGTAGCGATGAGACGGTAGAGAAAGGTACAGGGGGTGGTAGGAAATGCGGGATGCCAGAGATGCAGGGGGAGGTGAGAACAGGAGGGAGAGAGGTACAGGATACGGACAGAGGTGCAAGAGAGGACGAGGGGTGCAGGAGGAGATAAGAACAGGAGAAGGACAGAGATGCAGGAGGCGGGAGATGCAGGAGAAGGACAGAGGTGCAGGAGGAGGAGGAGAGAGATGCAGGAGAGAGATGCAGAAGAAGGGAGATGCAGGAGAAGGACAGAGATGCAGGAGAAGGACAGAGGTGCAGGAGGAGAAGAGAGATGCAGGAGAAGGACAGAGGTGCAGGAGGAGAAGAGAGATGCAGGAGAAGGACAGAGGTGCAGGAGGAGAAGAGAGATGCAGGAGAAGGACAGAGGTGCAGGAGAAGGAGAGATGCAGGAGAGAGATGCAGAAGAAGGGAGATGCAGGAGAAGGACAGAGATGCAGGAGAAGGACAGAGGTGCAGGAGGAGAAGAGAGATACAGGAGAAGGGCAGAGGTGCAGGAGAAGGACAGAAGTGCAGGAGGAGGAGAGAGATGCAGGAGAGAGATGCAGAAGAAGGCAGATGCAGGAGAAGGACAGAGATGCAGGAGAAGGACAGAGGTGCAGGAGGAGAAGAGAGATGCAGGAGAAGGACAGAGGTGCAGGAGAAGAACAGAGGTGCAGGAGGAGGAGAGACATACAGGAGAAGGGAGATGCAGGAGGAGGACAGAGATGCAGGAGAAGGACAGAGGTGCAGGAGGAGAAGAGAGATGCAGGAGAAGGACGGAGGTGCAGGAGAAGGACAGAGGTGAAGGAGGAGGAGAGAGGAGCAGGAGAAGGACAGAGGTGCAGGAGGAGGAGAGAGATGTAGGAGAGAGATGCAGAAGAAGGGAGATGCAGGAGGAGGAGAGAGATGCAGGAGAAGGACAGAGATGCAGGAGAAGGAGAGAGGTGCAGGAGGAGAAGAGAGATGCAGGAGAAGGACAGAGGTGCAGGAGGAGGAGAGAGATGCAGGAGAAGGGCAGAGGTGCAGGAGAATGACAGAGATGCAGGAGAAGAACATGGGTGCAGGAGAACGACAGGGGTGCAAGGGGAGGAGAGAGATGCAGGAAAAGGGCAGAGGTGCAGGAGAAGGACAGAGGAGAAGGACAGAGATGCAGGAGAGGGGAAGAGGTGCAGGAGAAGGAGAGGAAGAGGGGTGCAGGAGAGAGATTCAGAAGAAGGGAGATGCAGGAGAAGGGCATGGGTACAGGAGAAGGACAGAGGTGCAGGAGAAGGACAGAGATGCAGGAGATGGGAAGATGTGCAGGAGACGGAGAGGGGTGCAGGAGAGAGATGCAGAAGAAGGGAGATGCAGGAGAAGGGCAAATGTGCAGCAGAAGGACAGAGATGCAGGAGAGGGGAAGAGGTGCAGGAGAAGAAGAGGGGTGCAGGAGGAGGTAAGAGGAGCAGCATGAGAGAGAGCGAGGTGCAGGAGGAGGAGAGATGTGCAGGGGAGGAGAGGGGTGCAGGAGGAGGGGAGAGGTGCCGGAGGAGATAAAAATAGGAGAAGGACAGAGGTGCAGCAGAATGACAGAGGTGCAGCAGAAGGACAGAGGTTCAGAAGAAGGACAGTGCTGCAGGAGAAGGACAGAGATGCAGGAACGGGCGAGGGGTGCAGGAGGAGATAAGAACAGGAGGACAGAGGTGCAGGAGGAGGAGAGAGATGCAGGAGAACTACAGGGGTGCAGGAGAAGTACAGAGGTGCAGGAGGAGGAGAGAGATGCAGGAGAAGGACAGATGTGCAGGAGGAGGAGAGAGATGCAGGAGAATGACAGGGGTGCAGGAGAAGGACAGAGGTGCAGGAGAAGGACAGAGATGCATGAGAGGGTGAGGGGTGCAGGAGAAGGACAGAGATGCAAGAGAGGGGGAGAGGTAAGGAGGAGGAGAGAGTTGCAGGAGGAGGAGAGTGGTGCAAGAGGAGGAGAGAGGAGCAGGAGAAGGACAGAGATGCAAGAGAGGGGGAGAGGTAAGGAGGAGGAGAGAGTTACAGGAGGAGGAGAGTGGTGCAAGAGGAGGAGAGAGGTGCAGGAGAAGGACAGAGGTGCAGGAGGAGGAGAGAGATGCAGGAGAATGACAGGGGTGCAGGAGAAGGACAGATGTGCAGGAGGAGGAGAGAGATGCAGGAGAAGGACAGAGGTGCAGGAGGAGAAGAGAGATGCAGGAGAAGGACAGGGGTGCAGGAGAAGGACAGATGTGCAGGAGGAGGAGAGAGATGCAGGAGAATGACAGGGATGCAGGAGAAGGGCAGAGGTGCAGGAGAAGGACAGAGATGCATGAGAGGGTGAGGGGTGCAGGAGAAGGACAGAGATGCAAGAGAGGGGGAGAGGTGAGGAGGAAGAGAGAGGTGCAGGAGGAGTAGAGTGGTGCAGGAGGAGAGAGATGCAGGAGAGAGATGCAGAAGAAGGGAGATGCAGGAGAAGGACAGAGGTGCAGGAGGAGGAGAGAGATGCAGGAGAGAGATACAGTAGAAGGTAGATGCAGGAGAAGGACAGAGATGCAAGAGAGGGGGAGAGGTGAGGAGGAGGAGAGAGGTGCAGGAGGAGTAGAGTGGTGCAGGAGGAGAGAGATGCAGGAGAGAGATGCAGAAGAAGGGAGATGCAGGAGAAGGACAGAGGTGCAGGAGGAGGAGAGAGATGGAGGAGAGAGATACAGTAGAAGGGAGATGCAGGAGAAGGACAGAGATGCAGGAGAAGGACAGAGGTGCAGGAGGAGAAGAGAGATGCAGGAGGACAGAGGTGCAGGAGAGGGCGAGAGGTGCAGGAGGTGGGGAGGGGTGCAGGAGAAGGAGAGGGGTGCAGGAGGAGGGGGAGTGCAGGAGGAGGAGAGGGGTGCAGGAGGAGGTAAGAGGAGGAGCAGGAGAGGGCAAGAGGTGCAAGAGGAGGAGAGGGGTGCAGGAGAAGGACAGAGATGCAGGAGAGGGGAAGAGATGATGGGGAAGGAGAGATGTGCAGGAGGATGTAGGGACAGGAGAGGCAGAGATGCAGGAGAGGGGAGAAGGGTGCAGGAGGAGATAAGAACAGGAAAAAGAACGATGTGCATTAGAAGTAGAGGGGTCCAGGAGGATGTGGGGAAAGGAGAAGCAGAGATGCAGGAGAGGGGAAGAGGTGGAGCAGTGAGAGGGGGGTGCAGGGGGCGGTAAGAGGAGGAGCAGGAGAGGGCGAGAGGTGCAGGAGGAGGAGTGGATGCAAGAGGAGGAGATAGGTGCAGGAGGAGGTAGAGATGCAGGAGAGGGGAGAAAGGCAGGAGAGGGATATGGGTGCAGGAGGAGGAGGGGGAGGAACATGACAGACAGAGATGCCGGAGAGGGGATGGGGTGCATGAGAAGGAGAGGGGTGCAGGAGGAGGTATGGACAGTAGAGGCAGAGATGCAGGAGAGGAGAAGGGGTGCATGAGAAGGAGAGGGGTGCAGGAGGAGGTATGGGCAGAAGAGGCAGAGATGCAGGAGAGGGGAAGGGGTGCATGAGAAGGAGAGGGGTGCAGGAGGAGGTATGGACAGGAGAGGCAAAGATGCAGGAGAGGGGAAGGGGTGCATGAGAAGGAGAGGGGTGCAGGAGGAGGTATGGACAGGAGAGGCAGAGATGCCGGAGAGGGGAAGGGGTGCATGAGAAGGAGAGGGGTGCAGGAGGAGGTATGGGCAGGAGAGACAGAGATGCAGGAGAGGGGAAGGGGTGCATGAGAAGGAGAGGGGTGCAGGAGGAGGTATGGGCGAGAGAGGCAGAGATGCCGGAGAGGGGAAGGGGTCCATGAGAAGGAGAGGGGTGCAGGAGGAGGTATGTGCGGGAGAGGCAGAGATGCAGCAGAGGGGAAGGGGTGCATGAGAAGGAGAGGGGTGCAGGAGGAGGTATGGGCGGGAGAGGCAGAGATGCAGGAGAGGGGAAGGGGTGCATGAGAAGGAGAGGGGTGCGGGAGGAGGTATGGACAGGAGAGGCAGAGATGCAGGAGAGGGGAAGGGGTGCATGAGAAGGAGAGGGGTGCGGGAGGAGGTATGGACAGGAGAGGCAGAGATACAGGAGAGGGGAAGGGGTGCATGAGAAGGAGAGGGGTGCGGGAGGAGGTATGGACAGGAGAGGCAGAGATGCAGGAGAGGGGAAGGGGTGCATGAGAAGGAGAGGGGTGCGGGAGGAGGTATGGACAGGAGAGGCAGAGATGCAGGAGAGGGGAAGGGGTGCATGAGATGGAGAGGGTTGCGGGAGGAGGTATGGACAGGAGAGGCTGAGATGCAGGAGAGTGGAAGGGGTGCATGAGATGGAGAGGGGTGCGGGAGGAGGTATGGACAGGAGAGGCAGAGATGCAGGAGAGGGGAAGGGGTGCATGAGAAGGAGAGGGGTGCAGGAGGAGGTAGAGATGCAGGAGAGGGGAGAAAGGCAGGAGAGGGATATGGGTGCAGGAGGAGGAGGGGGAGGAACATGACAGACAGAGATGCCGGAGAGGGGATGGGGTGCATGAGAAGGAGAGGGGTGCAGGAGGAGGTATAGACAGTAGAGGCAGAGATGCAGGAGAGGAGAAGGGGTGCATGAGAAGGAGAGGGGTGCAGGAGGAGGTATGGGCAGAAGAGGCAGAGATGCAGGAGAGGGGAAGGGGTGCATGAGAAGGAGAGGGGTGCAGGAGGAGGTATGGACAGGAGAGGCAAAGATGCAGGAGAGGGGAAGGGGTGCATGAGAAGGAGAGGGGTGCAGGAGGAGGTATGGACAGGAGAGGCAGAGATACAGGAGAGGGGAAGGGGTGCATGAGAAGGAGGGGTGCAGGAGGTGGTATTCACAGGAGAGGCAGAGATGCAGGAGAGGGGAAGGGGTGCATGAGAAGGAGAGGGGTGCAGGAGGAGGGGAAGAGGACGAGGACCAGGAGAAAGACAGCGAGGCAGCAGGAGAGGGGAAGAGGTGGAGCAGTGAGAGGGGGGTGCAGAGGCGGTAAGAGGAGGAGCAGGAGAGGGCGAGTGGTGCAGGAGGTGGGGAGGGGTGCAGGAGAAGGAGAGGGGTGCAGGAGGAGGGGGAGTGCAGGAGCAGGAGAGGGGTGCAGGGGGAGGTAAGAGGAGGAGCAGGAGAGGGCGAGAGGTGCAGGAGGAGGAGTGGATGCAAGAGGAGGAGATAGGTGCAGGAGGAGGTATGGACAGGAGAGACAGAGATGCAGGAGAGGGGAAGGGGTGCATGAGAAGGAGAGGGGTGCAGGAGGAGGTATGGACAGGAGAGACAAATATGCAGGAGAGGGGAAGGGGCGCATGAGAAGGAGAGGGGTGCAGGAGGAGGTATGGACAGGAGAGGCAGAGATGCAGGAGAGGGGAAGGGGTACATGAGAAGAAGAGGAGTGCAGGGGGAGGTATGGACAGGAGAGGCAAAGATGCAGGAGAGGGGAAGGGGTGCATGAGAAGGAGAGGGGTGCAGGAGGAGGTATGGACAGGAGAGGCAGAGATACAGGAGAGGGGAAGGGGTGCATGAGAAGGAGGGGTGCAGGAGGTGGTATTCACAGGAGAGGCAGAGATGCAGGAGAGGGGAAGGGGTACATGAGAAGAAGAGGGGTGCAGGGGGAGGTATGGACAGGAGAGGCAGAGATGCAGGAGAAGGAAAGAGGTGAAGACGGAGAAAGGTATGAGACGTGGGAGGAGAGAACAGACGACGGAGAAGGCGGAGCGGGGCGCGAGATGCAAGCGAAGGGGCGGGGCAGGGGAGGGGTGCAGGGGGAGGGCGGGGCTCGAGGGCCGTAAGAGGGGTTTCCTCTACCCAGCTGCATCAGACCCTGAACCAGCAGCTGCCCCCTTTTCCTGTCCCACACCCTCACACTGCCCCCCATCTCCCGCCTCAGCGTCTGTCCCTGGGGGAGCCGTGGGACGGTCCCCGTCCCCGCCCCCCTGGCCCCCCTCGCCCCTCAGAGGGGCTGAGCTGTCAGAGGATGTGGTTTGTAACCGAGCAGCTCGGAACATAGTTTGTGCCGAGCTCAGAGCAGAGGAAGAGTGTGTGGGGGCTGGCGGAAGAAGAGCCCCCCCTACTGACAGGGTGTGGGTGAGTGTCCCCCCAGAAGCACGATCATCTCCCCAGGACAAGAGAGCGACCCTTGAGGCAATAGTGACCCCTAAGGCAGGAGTGCGTCCAAGAAGCATAAGTGCACCCCGGAAGCAAGGATGCAACTCTAGGGACAGGAGTGCACCCCCGAAGCACGGGCGCACGGCCAGTGACAGGAGTGCACCCCCGAAGCAAGGGCGCGCGGCCAGTGACAGGAGTGCACCCCCGAAGCAAGGGCGCGCGGCCAGTGACAAGAGTGCACCCCCGAAGCACGACTGCACCTTCAGGAGACAGAATCAACTCTGGAATCAAAGTTCACCTCCAATAAAAAGGACACTCCTCGGTAACAAGAGGCACCGACAGCTGTAAGAGTGCTCTTCCACGGCAGGGTGCCTGCCAGCAGCAAAAGACCAGAGACAGAAGTGCGCCTTCGGTAACAAGAGGCACCGATAGCTGTAAGTGGGCTCCTCCAGAGCAGAGTGCCGGCCAGCAGCAAAAGTGCACCAGAGATAGAAGTGCGCCTTCGGTAACAAGAGGTACCGACAGTTAAGAGTGCTCGTCCGGAACAGGTTGCCTGAGAGCAGAAAAAAGTCCATCAGGTACGGAAGTGCCCCTTCGGTAACAAGAGGCACAGACCGCTGTAAGAGGGCTCCTCCAGAGCAGGGTGGCGGCTAGCAGCAAAAGTGCACCAGGGACAGAAGTGCACCGTCGGTAACAAGAGGTTCCGACAGCTGTAAGAGGGCTCCTCCAGAGCAGGGTGCCGGTCAGCAGCAAAAGTGCACCAGGGACAGAAGTGCACCGTCGGTAACAAGAGGCTCCGACAGCTGTAATAGTGCACCAGGGACAGAAGTGCGCCGTCGCTAACAAGAGGCACCGACAGCTGTAATAGTGCACCAGGGACAGAAGTGCGCCGTCGCTAACAAGAGGCACCGACAGCTGTAAGAGTGCTCCTCCAGAACAGAGTGCCAGTCAGCAGCAAAAGTGTGCCTTCGGTAACAAGAGGCACCGACAGCTGTAATAGTGCACCAGGGACAGAAGTGCGCCGTCGCTAACAAGAGGCTCCGACGGCTGTAATAGTGCACCAGGGACAGAAGTGCGCCTTCGGTAACAAGAGGCTCCGACGGCTGTAATAGTGCACCAGGGACAGAAGTGCGCCGTCGCTAACAAGAGGCACCGACAGCTGATAGAGGGCTCTTCCAGAGCAGGGTGCCGACCAGCAGCAAAAGTGCGCCGTCGGTAACAAGGGGGTACCAGTTGGACAGTAGAGCACCCCGGAACAAGAGTGCGCCTGAGAAAAAGAGAACCCCCCAAGATAGTAGAGCAGCACTAGAAGGAGACGGCACCTCAGGTCAATATGAGCTAGAATGCAACCCCAGAATTAAGAGTGCACCCCAGGAATAAACGTGCACCCCCTCCCCATATTACAAGAGGATCCCAGGAGGAGACGGAACCAAGGGACGAAAGTGCACCCCAGGAGACAGAGTGCACCCCCCGATATAAGAGCGCCCATTTCAGGGGTAAAAGTTCACCTGTAAAACGAGGGTGCACCCCGGAAGCAAGATTTCACCCCCAAGAAAGGCGCACCCCGAGTTCCCGCCCAGCCTGTATATGATGTGCGCCCGGAGACTGCCTTGAACACCCCAGAACCGCGGAGGGCAGAGAACAGGTACGTGGTCGGGATGGGGGGGAGGGTGTGGCTGCACGAGGGGCAGGGGTTTTAGGGAGACACGCCAGGCTGCTGCCCATCCAAAGTGTGCCCCAGAAATGGTGCAGGGTGCGGATAAAACTTGGCCGGGAGGGGGGGGGGGGGGGCGACTGACTGGTCACCTGAGCTCACTCTACCATAATGCACTATTATTTTTATTTTATTCCCTTTGGGTTTCTTTCGCTCATTCATGCCTACAGCCACCTCTTTCTGTCGCGCGCTCTTTCTCTCTCTCTCTACACCGTCTCCCTCCCTCCCCATTGGCCCGTCGTTCTCTCCTCTTGCTCACTCACTCCAATTCATCTCTTCGCTGGTTTCAACCCCTTTTCTTTCTCATCTCCTTTTATTTTCTCTCGTTCTCCGCTGGTTTCTCACGCCCCCCCCCCCAACCCCCCCGCCCCTTTCGTTCTTCCTTTTCCACTGATTTCTCCCCTTCCTCTCACAGGTTCTCCCCCTCTGTCGCCCTCTTTTATCGTTCAGTCATTTTCTTCACCCCTTTCAGCCCCCATCCTTCCACTTTGTTCGGCGCCTGTTTTTTGCCACACAGGTATATTTTCGCCCCTCGTTTCTCCTAGTTTGCCCCCTGCTCTTTCCCTTTTATTTCGTCGCCCGTCTTCCCAGCACTTCCTCTTCTGTTTCCAGTTTCTGTTCCAGAGAAGAAGGAAAGGCCGAGTCGGCCCTGCTAAGCGTGCTCATTGACGCGCAGCACGTACATTGACCCTCCGCGCTATCTTACGAACTTGAAATAATGTAAGCCCCACCCCCACAGACACTTTTCTCAGTCAGCATCACTGTCTGACGGGGGCGCTGCGCTGGGAGGGGCCAATACCTGCACGTGCGATTCTGGATATATGAACTGGATTCTTTGGAGCTATAGGCAAATCAATTTTTTTTTTTTTTTTTACGGAGTTTTATATAGCGCGAACTTGACCCGAAGGTATCTGGCATCAGAGCGCTTTACATAGCACCAGTTGCATTACATGAGGACACATTCTTTTTTGTTAGGCACGGGGAGAATAAGTGATTTGCCCAGAATCACAGGACGTGCAGCGTCATTGCCGAGACTCAAACCCATTTCCACAGATTCGAGGTCAACCGCCCTAGCCTTAGACCAACTCCTCTCCCCAAATAATGGATGCTTCTGTTAAAGGCACTGGAATTCGTACAATATAGGGGCAGGTGAGTAACATGATCGTGTGAGTGGAGGCAGGGCACAAGTCCTAAAAAAAGAAGTGGGGGGGCTAACCAGGTCAGGCAGTATGCAAGGGAAATCCTGACACATGCCATCCCAGCGCATGACCTCATTGCAGTGGCATCACAGGAAGCGACCTCACTGGAAGTGACATCACAAGAAGTGACATCAGATATTAAGCCCTCCTCCATATGATTATCAGGTGTATCATGAGTACATTTAAGCGCATTATGAGATTTAACAAACTGGATTTGGCGCCGGGGTTGTGCCAAAAAGTGGCACAATGCCGAGAAAAAATCTGGGCCTCAAATAATTCATTAAAAAAAAAAAAAACCTGCCACAAAGAAATTGGCAACCAGGAGGGGCGTGGTAGGAGATCTGTTCGGCTGAACTGGTTGCAAAGTCTGTATTTTCAATATTTTGTGCGGTGAAGGCCCCTGCTGCAGAGGTGCCCAGTAAATCTCACGGAACAGTAATCATGGTGAGATAACGCTGGAGATAAACACTTTTGTGCAGTCCCAGATTTGAACAAAAGTAGTACAGAAGGTTAATGTGTCTCCCGCAAAGCACACTATGTAACACGCAGGTGACAGATTTGTATTTGATGTCGATGGGTAAGTGGATTAGTGCTTTGAACAGAGATCCTTTGGTTTCCTGCAGTTCATAGAGTGTAATCCTTCTAGTGTAGCACAGTGAGATGTGGACATGCGACTCCTACACCTTGTAACCCTCACTGTCCTATGTAACACATCCTGTACATTGACTTACACACGTACATGATTTGTTGGCAATGTATAATGTGCACGTTACATTAAGAGCTCTGACACCCTGCATTCGAATGCGTAGCGCTATAAAATAAATAAAATAGAGCTATTTAAATTGTTATTTGTGCAAATACTGGGACAGATCAGCACAGCTAACATCCTTACAGCGCACGCACTTATATACCGGGACTAAACCGAGTCAAAAGCTGCCTCTCTTAAGTACCTGTGAAGAGATAACAAGCTGAGCGCCTTTGTTTCCCCTCGTTTGCATTTACATTTAAGTGTAAGGTTCCAGGGCACCTCCAGTCAGGATACTCGATCAAGAGGAGGCCGGATGACCCCTTAACTTCCGCCTTTATCTGTGGCCCAGCTGGAGGTGTAGAAAAAAGCCCCCATCGCTACCCGCACGTTGCTGCTGGGAATGGAAAGCAGACTGCGCGCGGGCGCTGCTGAATGTGTCCCAATGTCTGAAAATTACACCAGCATAATTCCAGCATGTTTCTGTGGGACCCAACTTTTTGGCAGGGTGGACGGTGTCCACCCTGCGAGAATAGTGGGTGGGTGCTGTGCACCTGCGTGTACCCTCGACTTGTGCCCTGAATGTAGGGTTAGCTGTGCCTGTTTCAACATAGGGGAGCGATGTGTTAATGTAAGTGTAGCGTGCGTGGCCTGTGCAAGTGTAGGGTGAGGGTGTAGGCATATTAGACTAGGGTGTGCTGGGCAGTATGCATGTGTGAGTATAGGGTAGGGGGTGCATCTGTGTGAATGTGGGGTGGATAGTGTGCCTGTATTAGTGTAGGTGAATGGTGTGTGCCAGTGTGAGTGTAGGGTAAGCAGTGTGCTTGTGCGTGCACAGTGGGCGGAGTGTCTGCATGAGTGTGCGTTTGGTGGTGTGCCTGTGTGAGATTCCGTCGGGCAGTGTGTCTGTGTGGGTGTACTGCGGGGTTGGGAAGTGTGCCTGTGTGAGTATAAGGTGTGTGCTGTGCCTGTGTGAGTTCACGCCTGGCAGTGTGTCTGTGTGGGTGTATTGCGGGGTTGGGAAATGTGCCTATGTGAGCATACGGTGTCTGCTGTGCGTGTGTGAGTTTCCGTCGAGCAGTGTGTCTGTGTGGGTGTACCGCGGGGATGGGAAGTGTGCCTGTGTGAGCATAGTTGTCTGCTGTGCGTGTGTGAGTTTCTGTCGGGCAGTGTGTCTGTGTGGGTGTACTGTGGGGTTGGGAAGTGTGCCATTTGTGAGTATATGGTGTGTGCTGTGCCTGTGTGAGTTCACGCCTGGCAGTGTGTCTGTGTGGGTGTATTGCGGAGTTGGGAAGTGTGCCTGTGTGAGCATACGGTGTCTGCTGTGCGTGTGTGAGTTTCCGTTGGGCAGTGTGTCTGTGTGGGTGTATCGCGGGGTTGGGAAGTGTGCCTGTGTGAGCATACGGTGTCTGCTGTGCCTGTGTGCGTTTTCATCTGGCAGTGTGGGTGTATCGCGGGGTTGGGAAGTGTGCCTGTGTGAGTATAAGGTGTGTGCTGTGCCTGTGTGAGTTTTCATCTGGCAGTGTGTCTGTGTGGGTGTACCGCGGGGTTGGGAAGTGTGCCTGTGTGAGTATAAGGTGTGTGCTGTGCCTGTGTGAGTTCACGCCTGGCAGTGTGTCTGTGTGAAGGCTCTGCGGGGGTTGGGGAGTATGGCTGTGTGAGTTTGGGGTGTGTGCTGTGCCTGTGTGAGTTTATGCATGGCAGTGTGTCTGTGTGAAGGCTCTGCGGGGGTTGGGGAGTATGGCTGTGTAAGTTTGGGGTGTGTGCTGTGCCTGTGCGAGTTTATGCCTGGCAGTGTGTCTGTGTGAAGGCTCTGCGGGCGTTGGGGAGTATGGCTGTGTAAGTTTGGGGTGTGTGCTGTGCCTGTGTGAGTTTACGCCTGGCAGTGTGTCTGTGTGAAGGCTCTGCGGGGGTTGGGGAGTATGGCTGTGTAAGTTTGGGGTGTGTGCTGTGCCTGTGTGAGTTTATGCCTGGCAGTGTGTCTGTGTGAAGGCTCTGCGGGGGTTGGGGAGTGTGGCTGTGTAAGTTTGGGGTGTGTGCTGTGCCTGTGTGAGTTTATACCTGGCAGTGTGTCTGTGTGAAGGCTCTGCGGGGTTGGGGAGTATGGCTGTGTAAGTTTGGGGTGTGTGCTGTGCCTGTGTGAGTTTATACCTGGCAGTGTGTCTGTGTGAAGGCTCTGCGGGGGTTGGGGAGTATGGCTGTGTAAGTTTGGGGTGTGTGCTGTGCCTGTGCGAGTTTATGCCTGGCAGTGTGTCTGTGTGAAGGCTCTGCGGGGGTTGGGGAGTATGGCTGTGTAAGTTTGGGGTGTGTGCTGTGCCTGTGTGAGTTTACGCCTGGCAGTGTGTCTGTGTGAAGGCTCTGCGGGGGTTGGGGAGTATGGCTGTGTAAGTTTGGGGTGTGTGCTGTGCCTGTGTGAGTTTATACCTGGCAGTGTGTCTGTGTGAAGGCTCTGCGGGGTTGGGGAGTATGGCTGTGTAAGTTTGGGGTGTGTGCTGTGCCTGTGTGAGTTTACGCCTGGCAGTGTGTCTGTGTGAAGGCTCTGCGGGGTTGGGGAGTATGGCTGTGTAAGTTTGGGGTGTGTGCTGTGCCTGTGTGAGTTTATACCTGGCAGTGTGTCTGTGTGAAGGCTCTGCGGGGTTGGGGAGTATGGCTGTGTAAGTTTGGGGTGTGTGCTGTGCCTGTGTGAGTTTACGCCTGGCAGTGTGTCTTTGTGAAGGCTCTGCGGGGTTGGGGAGTATGGCTGTGTAAGTTTGGGGTGTGTGCTGTGCCTGTGTGAGTTTATGCCTGGCGGTGTGTCTGTGTGAAGGCTCTGCGGGGGTTGGGGAGTATGGCTGTGTGAGTTTGGGGTGTGTGCTGTGCCTGTGTGAGTTTCCGTCTGGCGGTGTGTGGGTGTGAATGTTGGGGTCACGGTGAGCCTCTTTAACTGTGTCCCACTGTATCGCGACTCCATTCATGATTCATTCCCCATCGCGGGGCGCCAAAGCCAATATGAGACAGGTGCGACATGGCCCCACAGAGGCGTGCTTGGTGTACAGGATTGTGCACTTGTTGTGAGCCCATGTGGGAAGTGCTTTGGGCAAGAAAGGCGCTCTTATCGTGTCGTGGGTCGCAGTGCTTGGTGGTGTGAAGGAGGAGGGCGCGCGAGAGAGCGCTCACACCCCATTGGCTGGCTCTGGCTACTCTGGCGCTCCCTGGGGGAGTTTGCAATGATTACTGAAAAGCTGCAGCACCCCCCCCCCCCCGTGCTGGATGCAAGGAGGCCCCCCTCCCCTCTGGAGCTTGACTTGGAGAGCCGAGATATAGGGAGAGAGGACAGTGTGTGAGGGGTGACCAATGTGTCTGTGTGACTGTAGTGTGAGGTGTGTTTGTGTACATGCAGTGTGGACATTGTCTCTGTGTATGTATGGTCAGCTCTGAGGTGTCCCTAAGTGAGGTGTCCCTAAGTGATGGATAAAGATTGTGCCTGTGTTAGTCCAGGGTGAGTGTGTACCTGTGTGAGTGTCGTGTGAATAGACCTATGTATGTGTGGGATGTGTCTGTGTGAGTTTCGGGATGGACTGGCCTGCGTAAGTGTGTGATGTGCCTGTGTGAGTGTCGGGGAATGGACGTGCCTGTGCATGAGTGGGATGTGCCTGTGTGAGTGTTTGGGGATGTACGCGCCTGTGTACGTTTTGGGATGTGTCTATGTGAGTGTGGTGGATGGACATGCCTGTGTAAGTGTGGAACGTGCCTGTGTGAGTGTGGAACGTGCCTGTGTGAGTGTCAAGGTGTGGGATGTGCCTTTGTGAGTGTTGGGTGGGTAGACCTAAGTAAGTGTGAGATGTGTCTGTGAGTGCTGGCTGAAGAATGTGCCTGTGTTACTCCATGTTGAGGGCTGTGCTAGTGTGTATGTATTGTAAAGAGTGTACCTGTATACATTCAGGTTGAACCAGGGCCGGACTAGCCGTAGCGGACACCGGGCGTTTCCTCGGTGGGCCGCCAGGATGGCGGCTGATTTTGGGCCTCTGGGGGCCGTTTTTGTTACAGGGCTGTGTTTGCAGCACTGGCCCCTATAACAAAATCGGCGGAAACCGGCCCTGGCAAACAGCTCGGCCGCACCCTCAACCCCCCGGGGATCTGGCCGAGCACTTTGCCAGGGCCGGTTTTGGTTCCCAGTCCGGCCCTGGGTTGAACAGTGTGCCTGTGTAACCAATGTTTAATTTGAGCCGGTGGTTTCTGATGCTCGGCATCGGAACTTAATTGTCATCATGATGCTTCTGACAGTCCGCCACATGGTGGCGCTCTCAGTCTAGTTTAGAGATGAGCACAAAAACAGTTATTCATTGATTCAGTATACAGTAAAAATGTCGAATACCTGCCGCCCGAGCCATTCTCGTATCTTTAGGGACATGGAATAGTCCGATTGTCCCTCTTGTAGGAGTGTGATGATTAGTAGTTGTGTTGGTTCTTCTATTGGCAGCGCTGGCAGGGGCAATGGGTGAAGCGAGCTACAGTGGCCTCCCGACTAAGCCCTGTCAATAATTTTGTTGCAAATGAAGCACTAGGTGTATCTATGAGAATGTCAGATAAAGTATGTTCCTGTGTTATTCCAGGTTGTGGGGTGTGTCTGTATCGGTGCAGTGTGGAGGCTGTACCCGTGTGACTGCAAGGTGAGTGGCATTTCTGTGTGAGTATAGTGTAAACAGTGTGCCTATGCATATGTGGGGTGAATCATTGTGAGTTTAGGGTGTGGGATGCGTCTGTGTGAGTGCTGAACCATGGACGAGCTTGTGGAATTGCCGAGTAGGGATGCGTCTGTGTGAGTGTTGGGTGGTTAAGCCTGAGTAAGTGTGAAGTGGGGCTGTGAGTGCAAGGTATGGGACATGTCTGTGTGAGTGTCAGGTGGGTAAGCCTGAGTAAGTATGGGTTGTGTCTGTGTTTCAGGGGATGCACGTGCCTATGTAAGTGTGGGATGTGCCTGTGTGAGTGTAGGTGGGATGGACGTGCCTGTGTAAGTGTGGGATGTGCCTGTGTGAGTGTAGGTGGGATGGACGTGCCTCTGTAAGTGTGGGATGTGTCTGTGTGAGTGCAGGGTGTTGGATGTGCCTGCGTGAGTGTATGGTGTGGAATGAGCCTATGTGAGTGTAGGGGTGGTTGAGCCTGTGTAAGTGTGGGATGTGCCTCTGTGAGTGTCGGAGGATGGACGTGTCTGTGTAAGTGTGGGATTTGTCTGTTTGAGTGTTGGGTGGATAAGCCTGAGTAAGTGTGGAGTGGGGCTGTGAGTGCAAGGTATGGGATGTGTCTGTGTGAGTTCAGGGAGTGGGATGTGCCTTTGCGAGTGTTGGGGTGGTTGAGCCTGGATAAGTGTAGGATGCGACTCTGTGAGTGTCAGGGGATGGACGTGCCTGTGTAAGTGTGGGATATTCCTGTGTGAGTGTAGGGTGTGGAATGTGCCTTTGTGAGTGTCAGGGTGTGTGAGTCTGTGTAAGTGTTGGATGTACGTTTGTTAGTGTCGGGGTGGTTGAGCCTGAGTAAGTGTGGGATGTGCCTGTGTAGGTGCAAGGTATCGGAGGTGTCTGTGTGAGTGTCAGGGGATGGACGTGTCTGTGTGAGTGCAGGGTGTCGGGTGTGCCTGTGTGAGTGTCAGGAAATGGACGTGTCTGCGTGAGTGCAGGGTGTGTCTGTGTGAGTGTCGGGGGATAAATGTGTCTGTGTAAGTGTGGGTTGCGCCTGTATGAGTGCAGGGTGTGGGATGTGCCTGTGTGAGTGTTGGGGGGATGGACGTGTCTGTGTAAGTGTGGGATTTGTCTGTGTGAGTGCAGGGTATGGGATGTGCCTTTGTGAGTGCAGGGTGTCGGATGTGCCTGTGTGAGTGTCAGGGGATGGACGTGTCTGTGTGAGTGCAGGGTGTGTCTGTGTGAGCGTCGGGGGATAAATGTGTCTGTGTAAGTGTGGGTTGCGCCTGTGTGAGTGCAGGGTGTGGGATGTGCCTGTGTGAGTGTTGGGGATGAATGTGTCTGTGTAAGAGTGGGCTGTGTCTGCGTTAGTGCAGGGGGTGGGATGTGCCTGCGTGAGTGCAGGGTGTGGGATGTGCCTGTGTGAGTGTCAGGGGATGGGCGTGCCTGTGTAAGTGTGGGCTGTGCCTGTGGGATGTGCCTGTGTGAGTGTTGGGGATAAATGTGTCTGTGTAAGAGTGGGTTATGCCTGCATGAGTGCAGGGTGTGGGATGTGCCTGCGTGAGTGCAGGGTGTGGGATGTGCCTGTGTGAGTGTCAGGGGATGGGCGTGCCTGTGTAAATGTGGGCTGTGCCTGTGGGATGTGCCTTTGTGAGTGTTGGGGATGAATGTGTCTGTGTAAGAGTGGGTTGTGCCTGCGTGAGTGCAGGGTGTGGGATATGCCTGTATGAGTGTCGGGGGATGGACGTGCCTGTGTTAGTGTGGGTTGTGCCTGTGTGAGTGCAGGGTGTGGGATGTGCCTCTATGAGTGTCAGGGGATGGACGTGCCTGTGTAAGTGTGGGTTGTGGGTTGTGCCTGTGTGAGTGCAGGGTGTGGGATGCGCCTGTGTGAGTGCCGGGGGATGGACGTGCCTGTGTAAGTGTGGGTTGTCGGTTGTGCCTGTGTGAGTGCAGGGTGTGGGATGCGCCTGTGTGAGTGTCGGGGATGGACGTGCCTGTGTTAGTGTGGGATTTGTCTGTGTGAGTGCAGGGTGTGGGATGCGCCTGTGTGAGTGTCGGGGGATGGACGTGCCTGTGTTAGTGTGGGTTGTGCCTGTGTGAGTGCAGGGTGAGGGATGCGCCTGTGTGAGTGTCGGGGGATGGACGTGCCTGTGTAAGTGCCCAGCTCTCCTTTGTAGGGGGGTCCCTGCAGTCGGTGGGCCTCTTTGATAAACACATTCCACACCGTGTGAGATAAGGGCCCGCTTGCTGCCTCGCACCGAACTCCCGTTTCCTGAGATCTCGGCCTCTCACTCCCAGCCAGGAAGGAAGGAAGGGGGCTGCAGCTCTCTGCAGAGAGGGCTCGGGAAAACACAGGGGGGGGGGGCAATGGCAAACCAGGCTGAACACAGGCTAACTTTAGAGACTAGAGAAAAATGGGTCGATAGTCGATACACACACACGCACGCACACACACACACACGTGCCTGGACTATACTGAGAAAAAGAGTGACTCAAGAAGGCATAGAGGGCCAGCGTCCCTGTGTGTGGGCTAGACGACGGCGATCACTCTTCGGAGCACGTAATGGCCGACGAGATAGTGAAAGTGCTAATTAATGTACGTAAACCAATGTGTATCGGGTTGCTAGGACATTGTGTTCCAAAGATCAGATTTTTTCTTTTTGCTGAATTCTGTGTCATCATACTTCGGAATTTATGGTTTAAATATGTCTGCAAGGATCCCTTGTTTTCTGAATCCCTGGGGTGGGCGACAGGTCTTTAAGCCTCCTGCTCGGCATCTCTCCTTCACTTCTTCACTTCAGTCTCAGTCCTCTGTCCTTGATCAGGTCCTCACAGTCGGGGGTGCGCCCCTCAATCGTGGCCAAAGCCCCTCCTGTTCTTCCAAGCAGGACACAGTAGCAGGGCCTCCAAGGCCGGCTCCTCCCATCAAATCATAACTTGTAAAATGCACTTTTCAGCTTTTGGCGCTGAAGAATAGATGCTTATTGCTACTTATCAACCCCAGAAGGATGAAAGACTGACTGAGCAGCCTGGGGGCTGACCCTGTAACGCTGAGGTCTAACGCGGATCCCTGGAGTGGGTGCATTAGTTCTCTAGGCCTCCACACCCTGCTTGAAGGTACAGCAGCAGATATGGGGGGCCTGACTGGTTTATCCATGAGGGTGTCAGTGGACCTCAGAAATACAGGCGAGGCCTGTGTCCCAGCACTATTCACCCCGCCCCACAGGTGGGGTACACACTGAGAGTCCCTCCTGTCCAGCACAGCCATGCAGGGCCGCCCGAAGGGCAGAAAAGCAAAGTCCACAAACACAAAAACAGGAGCAGAGCATCACAGCTTCCTGCACAGTGTTTGTGTTCCTAAAGCACGGCCCTCCCTCCCAGATCTGACGTCATATGCCACTCCTTCCCAAGGGCGCCCCTGCCCTCCGATTGGAGCCCCTCCTTGACGGCCCATCAGTATTGCCCATCTTTCTACTCCACAGTGACGTCACGCCTTCCATGGACAAGAACCACTTTAGGAGCCTGGTGGATTCACCCTCACAACCATAAGAGACTGAGTCGCCCGTCCTTCATCTGGAGCTGAAATGGGTCCCAAACAACAAGAACCCACACGTCTTGAGTGCCAGGCAGTGGTGCCCGAGGCCTCTCAACCAGGGGCCACTTCACTGAGGCCCCGGCAGGCCACGCGGACGTGCAGGCCGGTCGACCCTTGTTTTGGAACTAGAAGCCCTGGGTTCAGAAATGGGCTTTAGAAATCCTCAAAGACTCACCATCCTGGCATCTGGACCACCTTCACCTGACGCCGTCCTGCGCTTTCCCTGACACCATGCAAGTGTGTTCTTAACCGGAAGGCCACTCCTCGCGTCAGTGTCATGGCTGCCGGCTGGGGTTGGCCTGGCCATCGAGGAAAACAGGTTAGCACAACACGTCAGCATCATGGGGCCCTTGTAGTGCTGTGCGGGTGCCAGGCCAGGAGAGAGGTTCACTCTCTGCGCTGGACCACCCCTTCCTGATCAGCCCAGCAGGTTGAAACAGGAAGCTCCCGCCCACATCCCAGTACTGGTTGGTGGAAGAATCCGCCCTCCGGTGAAAGGCTTCCACCCAATGACACAGTGCACCTTGTGTAGGTCGATGGTGACTCCAGTATCAAGGCGGTAGGTACCAGAGGAACCGTAATGACAAGGAGGGCACACCAGTGTTGTTAACATGGATGAATTTAACACGCACCTCGACAACTTCCAGTGCGAGCCTGCTGTCAATCCTGCATATGCCCAGGCCAAGCGTTTTGACCAAACTGTTGGTCCCACATGCCCCAGTGAGGCGGCAAAGATCTGTGGCTTGTGCCTCCTCCAAGTCGCCTGCTTTGGGAGGAGCATTGCCAGGCTAGGGAACTCTGTGCCTGAGAGACAGATTCTTCATGGATGTCCACTCAGATTTAGTCTCATTGTTGACCATGTGCAGGAGCATTGACCATTGAAACTCTGCTCTTTTGTTGACCTCCTCACCTTCTCTCCTCATACTCCTTCTTAGGGCGGGCTTCTTCTTGGTCCTTGAGCAAAGGTGACAGCTTTTGGTTTGTACACACATACACTGGAAATAAATGAAATTCCAAGATGGCTACCACTTTGCCTAAAGTCCATTCTTTGTTTTGGTGATTGGCAATGCATTAAAATGTCAGGGGGCCTACAAGGAAGGATGACCCGCCCCTTCTTGTACTCTCTGTCCTGCAATGGTCTAGATCAGAGCAAGCTCGCTTTTGATTGGTTTCCAGAGTCCTTATTACAAGGAGCTTAAAAGAAGTGAAGTTTGAAGCCACACAACAAGCCCATAAACATGCAGTAAGGATCTAGGCAAAAAGTGTAAAGGATATTGGCAAAAAAGAAGGTGTGTGTGTGTGTATGTGTGTATATGTGTGTGTTACTCTTAGCAGATGGTCATCTTGCTACACCTCCAGGTGTGCTTGGCTGAAAGACTTGAATTTCAGTGTGTATGGGTGTGTGTGTTTATGTGTGTGTTTTACTCTTAGCAAATGGGTACCTTGGTACACCTCCAGGTGTGCTTAGCTGGATGACTCTTGATTTGCAGTGTGTATGGGTGTGTGTGTGTTTGTATGTGTGTTTATATATGTGTGTTACTCTTAGCCGATGGGGACCTTAGTACACCTCCAGGCGTGCTTGGCTTGATGACTCTTAAATTGCACTGTGTATGGGTGTGTGTGTTTGTATGTGTGTGTTTATGTGTGTGTGTTACTCTTAGCAGATGGGGACCTTGGTACACCTATTTAAATCAAGGAGGAGGGAGAAAGAAGGGGTTATGACCCACTCAGCTTCTTTGCCTCAAACGTTTCAATATCAAATGGAGAGTGGATCACAGGTCCTGAAAGAACCAGGGTTAGCAACAACAGTACAGAGTACTGTTAAGAAACCCTCAATCACTGTTAGAAGGCGACCTCAGAGGGGCCAGGAGGGGGCCCTGACTGTCCTGAGACCCACCCTCGAGGTATCGTAGCCGGGCACTGGCGGGAGACTCCTCAGGGGAGAAATCTCGTATCTAGGATCGTACACTCGGCACCACACGACAAAGAGACACCACACCGGGAGTTCTTAAGAATAAATCTTTATCAGATCGGAGTTGTAGGATCTTTATGATCAGCAAGGCAAATATATACAAGTGGAGCGCTGGTTCACAAAGTCTTGGAGGGGGGGTAGGAGGTAGCGGGACAGTCTTTGGGGATATGGATCAGATGCAGGAGCGTACCCGGCGCACAGCTCCCAATCCTCGAGCTGGGGGGTACGTTTGTCCTCGTGGGGTCTGGCGGGACCAAGAGAGTCTGCGGGAGCCGCGAGTCACTCAGCAGGGCTCCGGTACGAGTTCGGAGGTCTTACGATCTTCAGGGAGCCGCGAGTCACTCAGCAGGGCTCAAGCACAAGTTCGGAGGTCTTACGATCTTCAGGGAGCCGCGAGTCACTCAGCAGGGCTCAAGCACAAGTTCGGAGGTCTTACGATCTTCAGGGAGCCGCGAGTCACTCAGCAGGGCTCAGGTGTTTCCAAGGTGAAATCTGCCGGACAGTCCCAGAGCACCCCTTGTTATAGGGCGACTCCTCTTTGATGTCCGGAGTCTGTGCAGGCAGGGGTCTTGTCACCTGGGGGTCGCTTGTTGGGGTTTCCTGCCATTGTCCTTTGATCCTTTCAGGGCCGGGGCGGAAGGAGTCCCAGACACCCAGCAGGCGTGGAGCCAGCCCTCGGGGAGGCCGGCGGGTCGATCGAAACCCACCTTCCCAGGGAAGCGCAGAGGTGTGATGGAAACTGCTCCTCCCTTTCTTATCCCAAGGGGAGCGCGATGTCCTCCAGCCGGAGTGGCGCCTCTAGGCCAGGGTTGCGCTGGGGCCGGGCGGCCATCTTGGTGCATGAAGTGGGCACGCAGGCCCGGTGTGGCTGAAAGGAGGAAGGCCACGGACGGGGAAGTCCGGGTCGGGTGTGTGTGTTCTGGTGGGAAGGATCGGCTAGGCCGTGGGCTCGGGGGCTGGTGTGAGGTGCAGGGGTCGGGTCTGGCTATGTTACGAGGGCCAGGTCTAACAATCACGTGTTAATTTCCAGGTGGAATTTAGCGGTATGTTCGATTATCTGCTATTTGTTTGACAGCGTGACAGCATCATCATCGGGTTAATGAGTGCTTCCTCCACCCGGAGGTAATTCCTCTGGTTTTTTCAGTTGTGATCAGAAAACCGTGTTGGGTGTTTAGTGAAGTGTTATAAAGTGAGTGAGAATGTGTTTTTCAATTAAAAAGCTCGTAAAACCAGTTTGTAATTTTAATGGAACTGGGTTCGAGTTGAATTTAAAACGCTTATCGTGCACAAAACAGACTATTTAGGGTCTGGTGCACTATAAAAATGTGTCCAAAAAATAGGTCGACATGTTTCAGCCTTATCTCATGCCCATGAGGGTCATATAGGCTTTCATCAGGACCCTAGTGTATGTATAGGAGACTCTATTGTTCAAAAGATCTCCCTCGTGAAAGAGGTGAGAAATGTTCTTCACCAGCCAATCTTTTGTCGATTTAAACCTTAATAATTCGATTGGAGGGTTACATCTGGTAGGGCAAGCTGTGCCCGCTCTCTTCGGCGGCAACAAGCGACTTGTTCTGAACACCGGGTGGAGAGAAGCAGTGACAGAACAAGTCGCTTGTTGCCGCCGAAGAGAGCGGGCACAGCTTACCCTACCAGATGTAACCCTCCAATCGAATTATTAAGGTTCAAATCGACAAAAGATTGGCTGGTGAAGAACATTACTCACCTCTTTCACGAGGGAGATCTTTTGAACAATAGAGTCTCCTATACATACACTAGGGTCCTGATGAAAGCCTATATGACCCTCATGGGCATGAGATAAGGCTGAAACATGTCGACCTATTTTTTGGACACATTTTTATAGTGCACCAGACCCTAAATAGTCTGTTTTGTGCACGATAAGCGTTTTAAATTCAACTCGAACCCAGTTCCATTAAAATTACAAACTGGTTTTACGAGCTTTTTAATTGAAAAACACATTCTCACTCACTTTATAGCACTTCACTAAACACCCAACACGGTTCTCTGATCACAACTGAAAAAACCAGAGGAATTACCTCCGGGTGGAGGAAGCACTCATTAACCCGATGATGATGCTGTCACGCGGTCAAACAAATAGCGGATAATCGAACATACCGCTAAATTCCACCTGAAAATTAACACGTTATTGAGGGTTTCTTAACAGTACTCTGTCCTGTTGTTGCTAACCCTGGTTCTTTCAGGACCTGTGATCCACTCTCCATTTGATATTGAGACCTTGGTACAGCTCCAGGTGTGCTTGGCTGGATGACTCTTGAATTGCAGTGTGTATGGGTGTGTGTGTTTATGTGGATCTTGGTACACCTCCAGGCGTGCTTGGCTGGATGACTCTTGATTTGCAGTGTGTATGGGTGTGTGTATGTTTGTATGTGTGTTTATATGTGTGTGTTACTCTTAGCAGATGGGGACCTTGGTACACCTCCAGGTGTGCTTGGCTGGATGACTCTTGAATTGCACTGTGTATGGGTGTGTGTTTTTGTATTTGTGTGTTTATATATGTGTGTTACTCTTAGCAGATGGGGACCTTGGTATACCTCCAGGTGTGCTTAGCTGGATGACTTGATCTGCAGTGTGTATGGGTGTGTGTGTGTTTGTATGTGTGTTTATATATGTGTGTTACTCTTAGCCGATTGGGACCTTGGTACACCTCCAGGTGTGCTTGGCTGGATGACTCTTGAATTGCAGTGTGTATGGGTGTGTGTGTTTATATATATATGTGTGTGTTACTCTTGGCAGATGGGGACCTTGGTACACCTCCAGGTGTGCTTGGCTGGATGACTCTTGATATTAGTGTGTGTGAGTGTGTGTGTGGGTGGTGTGTGTGTGTTACTCTTAACAGATGGGGACCTTGGTACACCTCCAGGTGTGCTTGGCTGGATGACTCTTGATATTAGTGTGTATGAGTGTGTGTGTGGGTGGTGTGTGTGTCTTACTCTTAGCAGATGGGGACCTTGGTACACCTCCAGGTGTGCTTGGCTGGATGACTCTTGATATTAGTGTGTGTGAGTGTGTGTGTGGGTGGTGTGTGTGTTACTCTTAGCAGATGGGGACCTTGGTACACCTCCAGGTGTGCCTGGCTGGATGACTCTTGATATTAGTGTGTGTGAGTGTGTGTGTGGGTGGTGTGTGTGTGTTACTCTTAGCAGATGGGGACCTTGGTACACCTCCAGGTGTGCCTGGCTGGATGACTCTTGAATTGCAGTGTGTATGGGTGTGTGTGTTTATGTGGATCTTGGTACACCTCCAGGTGTGCTTGGCTGGATGACTCTTGAATTGCAGTGTGTATGGGTGTGTGTGTTTATGTGGATCTTGGTACACCTCCAGGCGTGCTTGGCTGGATGACTCTTGAATTGCAGTGTGTATGGGTGTGTGTGTGTGTTTGTATGTTTGTGTTTATATATGTGTGTTAATCTTAGCAGGTGGGGACCTTGGTACACCTCCAGGCGTGCTTGGCTGGATGACTCTTGATATTAGTGTGTGTGAGTGTGTGTGTGGGTGGTGTGTGTGTGTGACTCATAACAGATGGGGACCTTGGTACACCTCCAGATGTGCTTGGCTGGATGACTCTTGATATTAGTGTGTGTGATTGTGTGTGTGGGTGGTGTGTGTGTTTTACTCTTAGCAGATGGGGACCTTGGTACACCTCCAGGTGTGCTTGGCTGGATGACTCTTGATATTAGTGTGTGTGGGGGGGGTGGTGTGTGTGTGTTACTCTTAGCAGATGGGGACCTTGGTACACCTCCAGGTATGCCTGGCTGGATGACTCTTGAATTGCAGTGTGTATGGGTGTGTGTGTTTATGTGGATCGTGGTACACCTCCAGGTGTGCTTGGCTGGATGACTCTTGAATTGCAGTGTGTATGGGTGTGTGTGTGTGTTTGTATGTGTGTGTTTATATATGTGTGTTAATCTTAGCAGGTGGGGACCTTGGTACACCTCCAGGTGTGCTTGGCTGGATGACTCTTGATATTAGTGTGTGTGAGTGTGTGTGTGGGTGGTGTGTGTGTGTTACTCTTAGCAGATGGGGACCTTGGTACACCTCCAGGTGTGCTTGGCTGGTTGACTCTTGATATTAGTGTGTGTGAGTGTGTGTGTGGGTGGTGTGTGTGTCTTACTCTTAGCAGATGGGGACCTTGGTACACCTCCAGGTGTGCTTGGCTGGTTGACTCTTGATATTAGTGTGTGTGAGTGTGTGTGTGGGTGGTGTGTGTGTGTTACTCTTAGCAGATGGGGACCTTGGTACACCTCCAGGTGTGCTTGGCTGGTTGACTCTTGATATTAGTGTGTGTGAGTGTGTGTGTGGGTGGTGTGTGTGTGTTAATCTTAGCAGATGGGGACCTTGGTACACCTCCAGGTGTGCTTGGCTGGATGACTCTTGATATTAGTGTGTGTGAATGTGTGTGTGTGTGGTGTGTGTGTGTTAATCTTAGCAGATGGGGACCTTGGTACACCTCCAGGTGTGCTTGGCCGGATGACTCTTGAATTCAGTGTGTATGGGGTGTGTGTGTGTTTGTATGTGTGTGTTTATGTGTGTGTGTTAATCTTAGCAGGTGGGGACCTTGGTACACCTCCAGGTGTGCTTGGCTGGATGACTCTTGATATTAGTGTGTGTGAGTGTGTGTGTGTGGGTGGTGTGTGTGTGTTAATCTTAGCAGGTGGGGACCTCGGTACACCTCCAGGTGTGCTTGGCTGGATGACTCTTGAATTGCAGTGTGGCCTCTGCAGGGAGCACTTTGCTGTCACGTGATGAGTGGAGTGGTACTGTTAACCTGTCACCTTTTGTGTACACGCACTTATGTGCAGAGTGGATTGGAGAAGCCTGTGGGATAGGTATGCTTCTCATCATGTCTGCTGGACCTGTGGGTCCTTCGCCCGGTGTCTTCCCGAGACCTCTGGCGGCCATGCTCTCCGTGTAACCCAGATCTCTTGACTGGGGGAGAATGTCTGCATTGTCAGCATTCCGTCCATCATTTGTTTGTTGTAACGCTTTTCGCCCTAAGTGGGATGGGTATTCCCAGACGTGGGACCCGTGCTCACTACGCCACTGGAGTCAAGCTATCCTGGCTGATGACGGCTGATAGCTAGAAACCGGTCCTAGGATGCTTGATTCCGGTCCAGGGAAGACATGGCTTGGCAGTTTGGGCTGGACTGTTCCCATGAGGCACAGGGTCAAGACTGATTTGCATATGGCCATGTCTGAACTGGGGTGGCGTAGTGGGCAAAAGAACTATGGATTTAACCCAGATCTCTTGACTGGGGGAGAATGTCTGCATTGTCAGCATTCCGTCCATCATTTGTTTGTTGTAACGCTTTTCGTCCTAAGTGGGATGGGTATTCCCAGACGTGGGACCCGTGCTCACTACGCCACTGGAGTCAAGCTATCCTGGCTGATGACGGCTGATAGCCAGAAACCGGTCCTAGGATGCTTGATTCCGGTCCAGGGAAGACATGGCTTGGCAGTTCGGGCTGGACTGTTCCCATGAGGCACAGGGTCAAGACTGATTTGCATATGGCCATGTCTGAACTGGGGTGGCGTAGTGGGCAAAAGAACGATGGATTTAACCCAGATCTCTTGACTGGGGGAGAATGTCTGCATTGTCAGCATTCCGTCCATCATTTGTTTGTTGTAACGCTTTTCACCCTCCGTGTGGGGGCCACTGGTCCTGTTGACGCCTCTGTGTGGTGTTGCGTCATCTTTACTTCCTTCCTGAACTCCACATACTCTGGGATATTCTTGGATGTTTCAGGTCTTTTCTGAGAGGGATTTCCTCAGTGTTGCCCCGTGCAGAGAGCAGGAGGCTCCACCCATGCATTTCTTCTACTTCCGGGGTGGGAGGGCGGTGCCAATGACAGACTGCACCAGCTCCTGTGCATTCTGCGTGTTTCCATGAGCGTGCCAGTTCTGGGGGGTTCATCGGGCCTCAGATGTGGCAATCTTGGCACACGTGTTGTCGCACCCTCCCCTCCTGCTCACTAGTAATTGTGAAGTTATGAGTGTGCTAAGGACAGGACGTGGTGATGGTGTCTCCAGTTGAGAATCCACCGCTGCACAGTCGCCTCTTGTTAGTTTCATTTTATTAAAAGAAGGTTCGGGTGAGAATCCACGTCTCACTGCAGGTCGGTGTCACACATTGTGGTACTTTGTGGTCGTTTAAGAGTAAAACCTGAGCAGAAGAGGTGACACCCATAGCAGATCACGGCCCGACTGATGAACGACTCGACTTGAAACCCTAAAATCTTCTCCCGTGGAATTACTTCTATTTTGAATCAGGTGTTTGACTCCCGTGGGATGCACAGTGAACGGATACAATTTGCGCATCAAATTCTGTGATTCGGAATCCTGCATTTCCAGAAACAGCCTTCAGTTTTATTCTATACATTAAGCTGAGCTGCGCGCGATGCGTTGACGTCAGCCCATGTGTTGAACCTCGGCATGAGGGGTCCGTTTTTTCCAAACTCAGCGCAAACACTTATTAATGCTGGGAACGAATAACAAGTTTGACACATTTTACCGCATTCTCCGCATTTTTTCCATGTGAATTTTCGCAAATGAAACTTACCACAGTTTACCGGGGGAAGGGGGGGGGGGGGGCTGCCTGGTAAATACCGGTACCTGCAGATTTTGGTGTACGGTAATGATGGCCCATGTGTGTTAAAAGGGCTCCGTCGGTCATTGTGCTCACCGGAAGAGACACATTCCACATATTTGAAGAGATCTGTGTCACTGGGGGAATACTTCACAGCAAGATCTAGCTGAGATGAAAGACAACCCTCTCCTGTTGGTTGCTGTGGGTGGTGAGTGCTTCGTGAGTCACCCCCCTCCCACCCTGCCCCCGCCTGTCCCCTTCTTGGAAAAGTAAAGTAATGGCCCCACCCCCACAGCTCCTGCCTCCACCGAGGGGGGTCATACTTGAGTGTTTTTATAGCAGCTTCCAGGATTTGTGGTCCAGTGGCCAATGTGCTGACCTGGGGCTGCGAAGGCTTCGTATGAATCCTAGCGTGGCGCTAGGCTGAATGGTGTGATTGTGGGCACATCGGTTTTCTCTCAATGTGCCTCCCACTGTAAACATGTAATCATCAGTAATCCAATGACCTCCTCTTAACGACCCATGGACCACTCCCCTCTTATCCGGGCTTCAGCCGTCTGGCTTCTTCTGGACCTCACACCCCTGACCTTTGATCAGCACTTCGTTCTGTGAAATGTTCCTGCGACAATCAACAAGCATTGGCAATGCAATTTGGTTAGCGTTGGCTGACAACCTTTTGGCTTGTTAATGCTTATTCTATTTTGGCTTGTCTTCTTTTTTAAACGTTTTAATTTGGGGCATGGCCCAACCATTGCTTATATTTTTTTTTAAACTGTCTAAAAGCAAACATACTTTTGGTTTCCATTGGTAGCCATTGGCTGAAGGCTGCCCCGCTGCCCCATGCTGCGTGGTGTAAGGGCCAAGACACATGTGGATTACAGAGCAGCCGACCAATGAATGAAGAGGACTGTCTGAGAGCCCAATACATGAGTATATTATATACACGATGGAAGTAAAATCAAAAGCTAGTGGCTAACACTTGACTAGACCTAAACATGAGAAGCGCTCTGCCCCAGGTCTGCGCTCTCTGAAATGCCCTTCAGAAGAAGATCCCCCAAAACCCCTCTAAGCTCTCTACAAAGACTGTAGAGCAGAAGCCCTCCCCAGGTATCACGAGCCGACAGGTACAGCACAGCACGCGTCTATTTTGTATCCATATACCTCCCTCAGCAGTTTTCATTGTGTCCTCATCAAGTGCTTCGAGGCAGTTTACAGTTGCATGTAGCACTGTGAAGAGGAAACACAGTGGATAAGAAAATGAACCGTCTGTGGTCCACCTGCACAGTCACCTAGAAGCGTCCTTGGTTCGGATCCGCTCGCCTCACTCAGCGCTTGGAGCGGGGAACCCTGTGGTCTCAAGGCGCTAAGATGCTGGTCGGTGTTGATGGTGGTGGATCATGCTTTCCCAGAGAAATGGAAGGCTTGGCTGGTTTGGGTTTAGCACCAGGGTTGGTTTAACACTCCTGATCTCGACAGGGTTGGATGTTTAAAGCCCCCTGAGGTTGCAGCCCTGGGAAGCCTTGCTGCGGATCGGCATTAGGTCTGGACTTTGACAGCACAGTAATGACACGACCTACTGTTAACAATAAACATAGAGGGATTAGGGCCCGCCCACTTCAAACACTGGATTTGTTGGCCACCCTTTCTTCAACCGTTGGCACGAGACTTTGTCAATCACGTCTTGGCTCAGCCAAGTGGAGTGGCGCCTTTCACCTAATGCTGCTGGCTCTTTGAGTGTATCCTTCCACCTCCGCCCAATGCTGGATTGAATGAGGCACTACTTTACAACGTTAGTCCTTTCTGTCTGCTACCACTTCTCCCCCTAACCCCCCAGCCCCCCATGCTGCTGCTGCTGCGTTCACTAGCACCTGAAGCCTAAACCCAAAGTCAGGCGTGTTTTATAAAGTCACTTTCATGCTAGTGAGCATCGGGGTCCCGAGAGGCAGACCTCTCTGCCCATCTGCATCTCAGAGACCGCAAGATTACTTCATCCATAATTTGAAGGGACCTCCGTCTGTAGGGGGCACTTTGTTGGCGTGATTTCGCTGCATGGCATATATTTAGCAAGCTTAACAACAAACGCTTTTAGTATGTCATTTGATAAAAACATATTTGTAGAGAACAAAGTGTTGAGAACTTTTGAAGGATTTTTTTAGGTCAGGGCTTACAAAACTCATTCATTTTGTCTCAGAATATTGTTCGGAGGGAAAAGGTTAGTTAAATCTAGAACGGAAAGTTTTCAAAGAAAACGCTTCTATCAAAAGGCATCTCCACCATTTCTTTCGAAAGCTGCCCCCGGATCTCACATTCCACTGTCACTCCTTTCACTCCCTCCAGAACGGTGAAATCCGGAGTCACTCGTGCAGCTGCGAGCGTTCACGATCAGAGCGCTTTTAACCAATCCCTGCTCTCCGGAGAAGAGACTGTTCGGCTCGCGCTGCACTCCATAGTGGGCCCACTTCCTGCGCAGGGGCTGCGAGCGTTTCCTGTGGGAAAGTGCTCTCTGCATTAACTGAAAACAAGCCGAGCATGAACAAATGTGTATTTAATTATTTATTTATGGGCGTTCTGGGCAGGAGCAAAAGCCCTAAATATGTACAAAGAGATGTTTACGGCTTCAAGGCAGAGTGCCTAAGTGAAGGGGGAGACGAGTTAGCGCCTTACAAATGACCTCAAATGAAGAGATGTCTGGGAATGGCTCTAAACCTGAAGTGACGTCAGATTGGTTGGTTATGCAACAGAACGGGTGCGCGCTGAGGGCACTGGTGCAATGGAGAAACACTTGTGTTATAGCGTAGTTTGCATTCATAAAGCGCTTTCCACCCCTGACAATGCGTCGGACCGTTTTTATGGGTGATAGCGTGCCACCCCTTGGGAAGGCTCGGGTGGAGGAGTAGGTTATGGTTGTGATGTGGCCTGCCTGTGTGGGTAGAGGTTTGATGCCCTGCTTTGTCATGCGTTGGCGCTGTACTCTGCCCTGCAGTGACGCCAGGAGTGACAGACAGCCTCGGGGTCGGCTGAGGCTTGGAGTAGAGGTGGGCGCAGTGTGCCCTACGTGCGAGGGGGTGTGCTTGTATGGCAGCGGCTGTCGCTGCAGACGTGTGGCTGGGGCGGGGAAAGGACAGTGTGTAGCGTGGGGAGCGTGGTGTGTTTACCACCCTTGAGGATGTCTGTTCCACATTAGAGGGGGGGGGAGGGGTGTAAAGGTTGGCTATCCGGGCAGCACCGTTTCACCAACGGCGCAGCTGAGTGCCGCACAAACAGCTCCAGAACAGCTCTAGAACCAGGCCAAGATACAGCCGGAGTTTGCAAATTCCACTTAAGGGAGAGTTTTGTGAGCGAAGCACTTCACCAGGTGGGTATTAAAAAATTCAAAATGTACACCTCCGGCTAAAAAAATTGCCTTCCTCTATGTCTGACGTAATCCGTAATTTAAATCACCGAGGTGTTTCATACTTCCAATGTCGATAAATCGACCAGAATCGCGATGTCATACTAACAGCGCCTGCTTTTCACTGCTTCGAAGCCACAAGCCTTTGGCAGTAAGCGCTACATAAATACTGCATTTTTACTGACATGCACCTGACCCTCCAGGGTGGGAGTCGAGCCTTTCTCAATGTTCGTTGTAATGGTTTCTCTGACCCAGGCCCCCCCCCCCCCCCCTCCACACACACTTTTCTGCTCATCTTCTCTCTTCGTTTTCATTTCGATCTCACTTCTCCTTTTTGGGAATTTTGTTTGAGTTGATTAAATCCCTCGGTGCATAAATATTAGCCGAGGACGGAATTCTCACGTTTTTTTTTCTACGTTGCTTCCCCTCTTCCCCAGCGCGTGACCAGTGAGGCCCGGATTAAAAATAGATTTTTGAATCGCTGCTTTCAAACTGAACTATCGCACCCTGAGCTGCAACCATAAGCGGTGCTCCGACAGCGCTTGCTCTGATTGGACGGTTGGGTCGGGGAGATTGTTAGGGTTCCAGAAAGATGAATGGGGTTGTTGGACAGGCCACACGAAGGGCTTGCTCCCTCCCCGCACGACAGGGCCCGAGCTCCGGCCCACCAGGCATAACCCACGAAAAGCACCCGTACCCCGTCTCCCGACGGATCTTCTGCCCTCGGACCTCTACTCCTCACGGGGCCCAGCCCACCGGCTTCCCCGGCCGGTTCAAGCCGCCATCTTGGGCCCTGCACCACGAGGCCGCGTGGCCTCGCCCCGACCCTAACCCCGGGCCTGACCGGCCCCGACATCCCGGCACCACCATCCACCCAGGAGGTGAGCGGACCACTTGGCAGGTCAATGGGAGGACGAAGTGTCAAGAGCTCTTCCCCCGCCAGGTGCCGATCGCCCCCAGCTCCCCCAGGCGCTGGCTCCACCCCCTGCTGGGTGTCTGGACACCTTCATCCCGGGCCCTCCGACCTCCAAGTGCGAGGGTCCGGACATCAAAGAGCGCCTGCCCTATAACTGGGGCAACTCCGGAGCCGGAAGGCAGTTGTATCCTGGAGTCGAGAGACACCGAGAGAACTCAGCCTTGACGGACTACTGGCGCTGCCGTAGCCCGCTCTTGTGAACCATCGTCCTGCCTGCTGGCGCTGCCGCGGCCCTCTACAACATCCATCC
Organism: Triturus cristatus; assembly: GCF_964204655.1. Classification (NCBI taxonomy): domain Eukaryota; kingdom Metazoa; phylum Chordata; class Amphibia; order Caudata; family Salamandridae; genus Triturus; species Triturus cristatus. The sequence goes on along the minus strand of NC_140593.1, from coordinate 66,813,281 downwards.
TCGTCGGACCTGCTGGCGCTGCCGCGGCCCTCTACAACATCCATCCTCGTCGGACCTGCTGGCGCTGCCGCGGCCTTCTACAACATCCATCCTCGTCGGGACCTGCTGGCGCTGCCGCGGCCCGTTGTAACGACCATCCTCACCGGGACCTGCTGGCGCTGCCGCGGCCCGCACCAACTAAGCTCGAGGATTGTGAGCTAATCATCATCTCATCCAAACTACCTGACTGGTAGACAGACTGTCCCGCTACCCCTTACCCTGCTTTGAGAGACTTGAATCGAGGGGACCCCTGAGTCCAGACCTCCTTGTACTATTCAACCGTACCTTAAGAAGTGCTTATAAAGAACACTGAACCTTATCCGTGTGTGGTATCTGTCTGTGGGGGGGAAGTTACTTATCTGTACGATCGCTGGAGACGGCTCTCCCCGGAGACCTCTCCTCCTGACCCCGGCCGACCCTCCCGGTCCGTCTATCCTTTCTAACAGGGGTGATGCCAGTGTCGCCGGACGAAAGAAAAAGACGACAGGACTTCTGTTGGCAATATAGTATAAAGTTTATATAAAGCGTGCGACAGTGGCGAAACAAAAGCCCCCGCGGAGGGGGGAGGCGAGCTCCGGGGACCCCCTGGACTAAGAGCTCTGATCTACATCCAGAGCGTGGGCGGGCCCTGCACAATGCACACAATGCACCAACAACTGCACCTGACTCATGGCGCACCTATCCTTGCATCTAGGCACACAATGCACCATCAATTGCACCTGAACTCGCAATGCACCTATCGCTCATTGCACCTTAACACACATACAACTGCACCTGACTCATTGTGCACCTATCCCTGCATCTAGGCACATAATGCACCAGCAACTGCTCCTGAACTCGCAATGCACCTTTCACTCATTGCACCTAAAGACACATACAACTGAACCTGACTCATGGTGCACCTATTCCTGCATCTAGGCACACAATGCACCAGCAACTGCTCCTGAACTCGCAATGCACCTATTGCTCATTGCACCTAAACACACACAACTGCACCTGAATCATGGTGCACCTATCCCTGCATCTAGGCACACAAAGCACCAGCAACTGCTCCTGAACTCGCAATGCACCTATCGCTCATTGCACCTAAACACACATACAACTGCTCCTAACTCATGGTGCACCTATCCCTGCATCTAGGCACACAATGCACCAGCAACTGTTCATGAACTCGCAATGCACCTATCGCTCATTGTACCTAAACACACCTACAACTGCACCTGACTCATGGTGCACCTATCCCTGCATCTAGGCACACAATGCACCAGCAACTGCACCTGACTCATGGTGCACCTATCCCTGCATCTAGGCACACAATTCACCAACAACTGTACCTGACTCATGGTGCACCTATCCTTGTATCTAGGCACACAATGCACCAGCAATTGCTCCTGAACTCGCAATGCACCTATCGCTCATTGCACCTTAACACACATACAACTGCACCTGACTCATGGTGCACCTATCCCTGCATCTAGGCACACAATGCACCAGCAACTGCTCCTGAACTCGCAATGCACCTATCGCTCATTGCACCTAAACACACCTACAACTGCACCTGACTCATGGTGCACCTATCCCTGCATCTAGGCACACAATGCACCAGCAACTGCTCCTGAACTCGCAGTGCACCTATCCCTGCATCTAGGCACACAATTCACCAACAACTGCTCCTGAACTCGCAATGCACCTATCGCTCATTGCACCTTAACACACCTACAACTGCACTTGACTCATGGTGCACCTATCCCTGCATCTAGGCACACAATGCACCAGCAACTGCTCCTGAACTCGAAATGCACCTATCCCTCATTGCACCTAAACACACATACAACTGCACCTGACTCATGGTGCACCTATCCCTGCATCTAGGCACACAATGCACCAGCAACTGCTCCTGAACTTGCAGTGCACCTATCCCTGCATCTAGGCACAATTCACCAACAACTGCTCCTGAACTCGCAATGCACCTATCGCTCATTGCATCTGAACACACCTACAACTGCACTTGACTCATGGTGCACCTCTCCCTGCATCTAGGCACACAATGCACCAGCAACTGCTCCTGAACTCGCAATGCACCTTTCACTCATTGCACCTAAAGACACATACAACTGCACCTGACTCATGGTGCACCTATTCCTGCATCTAGGCACACAATGCACCAGCAACTGCTCCTGAACTCGCAATGCACCTATCGCTCATTGCACCTAAACACACACAACTGCACCTGACTCATGGTGCACCTATCCCTGCATCTAGGCACACAATGCACCAGCAACTGCTCCTGAACTCACAATGCACCTATCGCTCATTGCACCTAAACACACATACAACTGCTCCTGAACTCATGATGCCCCTGTCCTTGCGTCTAGGCACACAATGTACCAGCAACTGCTCCTGAACTCGCAATGCACCTATCGCTCATTGCACCTAAACACACCTACAACTGCACCTGACTCATGGTGCACCTATCCCTGCATCTAGACACACAATGCACCAGCAACTGCTCCTGAACTCGCAATGCACCTATCGCTCATTGCACGTAAACACACATACAATTTCACCTGACTCATGGTGCACCTATCCCTGCATCTAGGCACACAATGCACCAGCAACTGCTCCTGAAGTCGCAATGCCCCTATCGCTCATTGCACCTAAACACACATACAACTGCACCTGACTCATGGTGCACCTATCCCTGCATCTAGTCACACAATGCACCAGCAACTGCTCCTGAACTCGCAATGCACCTATCGTTTATTGCAAGTAAACACACATAGAACTTCATGGTGCACCTATCCCTGCATCTAGGCACACAATGCACCAACAACTGCTCCGGAACTCCTGATGCCCCTGTCCCTGCATCTAGGCACACAATGCACCAGCAACTGCTCCTGAACTCGCAATGCACCTATCGCTCATTGCACCTAAACACACATACAACTGCTCCTGAACTCGCAATGCACCTATCGTTCATTGCACCTACACACACATACAACTGCACCTGACTCATGGTGCACCTATCCCTGCATCTAGGCACACAATGCACCAGCAACTGCTCCTGAACTCGCAATGCACCTATCGCTCATTGCACCTAAACACATATACAACTGCACCTGACTCATGGTGCACCTATCGCTGCATCTTGGCACACAACGCACAAACAACTGCTCCTGAATTCATGGTGCTCCTGTCCCTGCATCTAGGCACACAATGCACCAGCAACTGCTCCTGAACTCGCAATGCACCTATCGCTCATTGCACCTAAACACAGATACAACTGCTCCTGAACTCGCAATGCACCTATCGCTCATTGCAGCTAAACACAGATTCAACTGCTCCTGAACTCGCAATGCACATTTAGCTGCACTATAGTGCACAATGCACCAACTAAACAAGAACTTACGATTAACCTATCACTGCTCCTACGCACACAATGCATCAAAAACTAAGCATGAATTCACAATGCACTTAACACTGCACCTCAGCACATGACCAACAACTCCGCCTGAACTCACAATGCACCTATAGCTGCACCTAAACTCACATACAACTGCGCCTGAACTCCCAATGCACCTATAGCTGCACCTAAGCGAGCAATGCACCAACAAAAGCACCTGAACTCACAATGCACCTATTGCTTGTTGCACCTAAACACACAACTATGCCTGAACTCATAATGCATCTACAACTGCACCGAGGCACACAAAAAATCAGCAAGGCTTAAGAAGAAACAGAACCACACGGACAAAAGACACCAAATTAAAGTACAACAACACTTGAAACCTGGAGTGTATTAAATGCATCTTTAGTCTACATATACTAGCAACCTTATGCATATATACATATATAGATGTGATCAAGACCGGGTTTGCCCGGTCGAAATGCGTCATACTGCTATTCATGGAGGAATAAAGCACTTTCATCCTTAATTCACGTAATTGAGTGGTCTGTACCTGATTTGCGCGACCTGCATCTCTTCAGGATTTTGGTTTATATATATATATATATATATATATATCTTTCCTCAAAAACGTCCATTTAACAGTGGGAGCGCTTGGTTCAGTTGGTGCCCGCGTCGAGACCAGGACAGGGTCACGTAATACTTATTATCACAAAATAATAGCACGGCACTCCTCTTGATGGTATATTGTTATTTATTCAAATCGTGGCTTTCTCCTACGCATTTCGAACCGTAGTTCCTGATCACGGTAGAATAAATAACATTATACCATCAAGAGGAGTGCCGCGTTGGCCGATCATGTAACGATGTACTGATTCCTGCAATAAAAATAATTTTAAAAAAAAAAATCAAGAGGAGTGCCGCGCCATTAATTTGTGATAATATATATATATTTATATATATATATATATATATATATATATATACCTTCCATGTACTTATGTATCTATACATGTATTACTTTTCTTCTAATTCAGCATATCCAATGCCCTACCCTATTTCTCACCCTATATCACTCTCAATATATCCTTTACCTCAACTCTCTGACTCATCTCAAAACTCAACAAATCCTATGCACACACAAAAGAGTACAAAAAAATAGTAAAACACTGCTCTTGAAGTTCACAAATGAAGAAGACGTAGTCCTTAACCGGTGTTGTTCATTTTTAATGCAGTGTTCCTGCGCAAAACCAGCCAACACGTGTTTGTCAGTGGGGTATAAGTCCCTTGACTTCTTCAGGGCTGTGGCGAGTATAATAGGTGCTTAAACCTCTAGACCGGTGATAATTCCGACCCAGTTGATCATACAACAATCATTAATTTGGTGTGACTCTGATGATTCCAAATCTCAGATCCAGAGAAATGTCTGGTCCGAACCTCTAAAAATGTTTTCGAAAGGAGCGGCGCTTCCAATATAAGTTTAGACAAGGTATAGCGGACGGCAGTGTAAACGGTATGATTGTCCAATTTCAGGACCGTGGCGAGTGCGCCCAGCATTCCGTGTGTTCCTGGGGTCTGTGTCAACCGGATAGTTGATCTCAAATCTCATTCTACTACTCTTTTCAATGCACTACCCTATTTCACACCCTATACCTCTATCAATATATCCTCCACCTCCACTCTCTCATTCATCCCAAACCCCATACCACCACTATGATGCCCAAAATAACCCTTTCTAGACTCTTCCCTCCTCTACCCCTCCTTGCATCATCTCATACCTCTTTTACTTTTCAGATCTCCCAAATGAGCCTTTCTAAACCCTTCCCTCTGACTCTTCACCCTCCACCTCCCTTTTACTTATCCCAGGCGCCCTCCTACTGCTATGAACTAAAGACAAGCATTGGCATAGCCAATAGGTCTCGCCTTTGGGACCTTATAAGTGTTTAGTTAACCAGCACCATATCCTTGATGCAACAACATCAAGTGTTGCATGGCTAAACACTTCTAAGGTCCCAAAGGCAAGACCTTTTGGCTATGCCAATGCTTGTTTTGAGTGAGTGGCTCGTGCAGATATGCCACTGTGAGGTAGAGATGCGGCGAGTGCTTTTACAGGAGCCCCTGTGAGATTGAGCCTCTTCAAAATTTATCTTGGCTCTGGTGTAATACTTCTAGCCCCTATTCCTGTCTTCTCGCACCCAATGCATCCTTAAATGACCCATGTACAGCCGGGGTTGACACTCCTATTACCCCTGCCCTCCAGTGACACTTTACCTGTCATGGGTGGTGGTGGAGGTGGTGGACATGGTGCTAGTGGTGGTGGACGTGGTGGTGGACGTGGTGGTGGACATGGTGGTGGTGGACGTTGTAGTGGTGGACGTTGGGGTGGTGGTCGTGGTGGTGGTGGACGTGGTGGTGGTGGCCTGGTTGGTGGTGGATGTGGTGGTGGTGGACGTGGTGGTGGACGTGGACGTGGTGGTGGATGTGGTGGTGGCCTTGTTGGTGGTGGACATGGTGGTGGTCATGGTGGATGTGGTGGTGGTGGAAGTGGTGGTGGACGTGGTGGTAGATGTGGATGTGGTGGTGGATGTGGTGGGGGTGGACGTGGTGGTGGGTTTCGTGGTGGTGGATGTGGTGGTGGTGGATATGGTGGTGTTGGTGGCCTTGGTGGTGGAGGTGGATGTGGTGGTGGATGTGGTGGACATGGTGGTGGTGGACATGGTGGTGGTGGGCGTGGTGGATGTGGTGGTGGTGGACCTGGTGGTGGTGGACATGGTGGTGGTGGTGGTGGATGCAGTGGTGGTGGACGTGGTGGTAGTGGTGGACATGGAGGTGGTGGATGTGGTGGTGGACGTGGTGGTAGACGTGGAGGTGGTGGTAGATGTGGTGGTGGTGGATGTGGTGATGGTGGACGTGGTGTTGGTGGACATGGTGGTGGTGGACGTGGTGGTGGTGGAAGTGATGGTGGTGGTGGACGTGGTAGTGGTGGTGGACTTGGTGGTGGTGGACGTGGTGACAAATAGTGAGAAAAGGTAAAAGCAAAACACAGAGTGAATGATAAAAAAAAAAGAAAGCAAGATAGAGCACGAGGGAAGAAGTGATGAGAAAACTGTCACAGTAAAAGCAAAACACAAAGTAAATGATAGCTGTGCACCAGTGAATAACTAATGCTGCTATTTTAAAGCACACGTGTGCTTGTCACAGTAAAAGCAAAACACACTGCTGGGACTGCAATCGTGTGTTTGCTGGCCCGGGAGAGGTGTGTGCGCGCACAGTCCGCTCTTTTTAGAAGCACATACTCGTGCTTGTGGGTGCGCCCCTGTTCGCTCCCGCAAGGTGGATGCCGCCACAAGCACGAGTATGTGCTTCCAAAAAGAGCAGAGCGATGGCTAAAGGTCCTCCTATGTAGCGCATGCGTGCTGCTTAGACGAAACCTAAAAAAGAAGGGAAAATATTGAGCCCATGTGAAAGAAAAGGGAATCACCAGGTGCCACGATGTTGAAAAAGAATATTTGGTACTCACAAATTCTTGGGATCAGTCACTTTGTAAGTCTGTCAAAAAGGCACAAATAGTTGTGCTAAGTTACTTAAAGCAAGATATGTACATAGACCATGATTGGAAAAAAAATAACCCTTGTTCCAATGTCACTATCACATGAATACAGAGGTCAAACGAGGGCAGGATACGATCTGAGAAAAATACATATATCAGCAAAAGGCGCTTGAAGTTGCAAAAAATACGTTATAAAACTCAATTGAAGAGGGTTCTTATGCAGCTTGGGAGCTTACCAGTAGGGCATGTAGAGCCCAGAATGCATCAGTAATCTAATCAACAGTCCGCATTGTGGCCATGAAGAACATGAATCAAACAACTAGGCGCGGATGCATTTATGTCAGTGTCATGAGAAAATGACCAATCAGGAGGCAGGGATGCTCCCTGTCATGGCGGGCATCCGCAAAAGTCTAGGATGAAAACAAGATGAAGGAAGGGCACGTAGAAACTACCTCCATGTTGCTTCTCAATGAGCCAACATCACTTTATTTGTAAAAACAAATCGTGTATGCGGACAGAGAGTCATAACAACAGTAAAAATAATAAAAGTGGACAAATAAATGGAAGCAGTAATTAATTACATATACAGAGGTTATCGCTAGTGATATTAAATTACAATTTTTTGCAGTTCTGCTTGCATCAGAGTCTACTGCTGTTCATACATATGAAAGAGATGATATCCCGAATTGCTAATGCACGACAAAGTTCAAAGAATTGCTAAACTGCTGAATTCCAAGATTTCACTGAAGCTGAACCCGGTGGGGTGTATGTGGTCTGTGCAGAGGCGTTTTCTCAGTATCAGCAGATTTACAAAATTACCACTTCTAGAGTTTGGTTGATCACCTCCCACATACCTTGAAAAGTGGACAACAGGTTCCACTGTGGCATGGCTTCCCAAAGGGAAGTTATGCCAGGCAAACCCAACTGACTGATTCATTCATACTTTGAGTTTCTGGATTGTGTAACCAGTAAGATACAGTAAGTCACAATGAAGAACGGTAATATGTATTAGGTCAGTAAAACCTTCCCTCATGTAATATAGAGGAACATGAAGGAAAGGTAAGATGAGATTCGAAAGTGGAAAGTAAACCGTGCTAGGTAGAATGGTGCCAAGAAACTGGAGCCCACGTTGGGATGTGAGGAGTCAAATAGGATGCCACAAGGGTTCCGATCTCACGTTAGAGTTGTTTCATGTTTTCACAAATTACAGTGGATGCAAGTTGTAAAGTAAAGCAAGCCTATATGCACATAACATCAACATAGAAATTTCGTATGGGGAATAACATAAATCATAATTGTAAAACTAAAAATGTGGTCAAGCAAGGGACAATTTTTTTCTGACGGTACCAAATGCAAGAAAGTACATTTAAGGTCCACTGACCTCGGAAAAATATACACATTAGGGGGTAAGATTTTCAAGACTTCTAGACAGGTGAGGTATGTGTTGGGATATGCCCTGTGCTGGGGAGGTTTGGAATGCGGGGTGGGAACGTGGCATGTGTTCCATGTGTTTCCTGTGTGGAGCTCTGGGTGGGTTCCATTGAGAGGTTCTTATGGCAGTCGCTGCCGGGACGTCAGAGTTGGAAGAGGTAATAAAGCTGAGCTCCTACCAGTGCGTTGCGGGCCTCTTTGTAGCATCCTTTCAGTAGGTTATACACATCCCTACTGAGGGGTTGTCTGCAGTATTGTATTCATTTGTGATGGGCACATCACTAGAAAGGTAAAGACAGCTTGGAACTGGTCTAGATACAGGGCACCAAGAGGGTGTATTGTTTAAATCACAAGTCCTATGAAGAGAGGCTTAATCTTTCAAACCACTATCAACTAGACTGCAGGGTTCTCAAAAGTTGGTCCTGGAGGGTCCGATCCATGCCAGATTTTTAAGATAACTGCATGTATCTATATGGGGATATGCTAAAAATCTGGCATGGATCCAGCCCTCTAGGACAGACTTTGGAGAACCCTGAACTTGAGCAAAGATCGGATTGCGGCATAAAATAGACATTTATGTTAGTGCAGGGAACAGAGAGTACAAGCGCCAGGTAATTTTCTGCAGATTTCGAAGCAAAGCACCAAAGTTCAAATGTAAGCCCAGAGAATAAACGGGTAAGCAAGTTAATAGTCTTTGATAGGAGGTCGACCCTTCCGGAGGAGTGAAACAAGAATTCTCAAAGGCCCACGACAGACGCAGGGGGTGAATAAAAGCAATGGTAAATCTGAAGAGACACAGCATCTGTGATATATAAGAGAGCGATCTGGGTTTCAAGAGTGCGAAAGCGTATGGAAACCCAACCTGTGTGATCACCCAAAAAATCAATGGACAAGACAAAGTGTGTGCTGGACCTTCAACACAATTGTTTCTGGTATGTCATATCCTATGTTTAGGAGCACTGGTATTCAATGTTCGCACCAGGAGCACAAACAGGGCTGTTAACCCACAATGTTCAGCCGGGACGTCTCATTTTGCATTTTCCACTAGCAAAATATTACACTCACAAGCACGTGGCACAGCCTTCCCACACACACACAGCAGCAAACTTTAGGCCAGACATAAATATCCGAAACAACAGCCCCAGTGTTTCCTGCACGTTACAGCGATACCGGCTGAATCAAGGCCTGTGCGATTCAACTTCACTTCATCACATTGAGAAAGGGCAGGGTGTGCCCGAGTGTTGAAACCGAGCAGTCTGCCATCACAGGGCTTGTGAAACAAAACCCTCTTTCAACTCGAAAACACACCAGCGCATCGTGCATAGGTTTCCAGTCTAATGGGATGACATCAGGAGCATTGAAGTCACATGAAAAGGAAGGGGCGCTCCCCTACGCTGAAGCAGAGGTATGAGTGTTAGCATCAGCAAGGGCGCCAGCTGCGGGCAGTATGCAAATTACATTGTGCAGGAACTAGTTAAAAAAACAGTATTATTTAAACGGGCAGCTGCTAAGTATGCGGCAATACCATAGCGCCATACAAGATACAAAAAAGTTTTCAGCACAACACAACTTCAAAACTCTCAAAGAAGGGTAACACAAGCATTGGCCGCGTGGTCGTGAAAGTGACACGGCCGCGTAGCCCGCGAAAGTGAAAGTGATCACGATCAAGCATGGCAGAGGAAAGACAGATGGCGGCTGCGCGCGTGCACGCTCACGTGCTCGCAAGCTTTAGGCCACCAAAAGCCTGTGGCAGCACTTCGAAAACCCATACACTAAATGTCTCGCAGTGCAGCGCATGCGCTGGCTCAGCGAGTACTAAAAAAACATTCTGGACTCTTCCCTCTTCTATCCTTCCACTATTCCTTTTCAATCCAAAAAATAGAATAACATGTCCACCACTCAAATTCATTTCATATTTCCCTAAACTAACTACCCTCTAACCCTGGGCAGAGTTCGCAGAGTTGCACTATGCGGAACTCCGCGAAGTGCAAAAAAACCTCCGCTGCACTACGTGGAGCTCCGCAAGCGGCAGAGTACGATAGAAAAAAGCCCTTCACGGTGATTGTACAGTGCCGGATGCTTGTCCACACTGTGCAATCATCACGAACGGCACCATGCACAGCGCAAGTGGTCCCTGCTTTCCTTTGCTGCCGCTCGAGTAGATTTTTACTGGAGCGGCAGCTTTCTCAAAGCAAATGGTCAGTTTCTCAAGACGAGCGGTCACGAGCATACGCGACCCTCCTATGGCTATAAACTCCAGAAACAAAACATTCTATCCCTCCAATATTCCTTTTCAATCCAAACAGACTAACATGTCCACCACTCAAATGAATGTCATATTTCCTTCTACTAACTACCCTCCACTTCCCCTTTACGCACCTTCAAACCCTCTCCTACAGCTATAAACTCCAAAAACAAAATCAAAAACAAAAATTCTAGACCCTTCGCTCTTTTATCCCTCCGATACTCCTTTTTAATCTAAATAACTGACTAACATATCCACCACTCAAATCACTTTCATATTTCACTATACTTACTCACCACTAATCCTTAATGGGTTCCGGAGTAGCATGCTTCTCACTGAAAAAGCGCTTCAACACCTCACCAGAGGTAGCAAGCGCTATATAAATGCAAACCTTTTTTCCTCTTCCATACCACCACTATCCTTCTCAATCCAAAAAACTGACTAATGTATCCACCACTCAAATTGCTTTCATATTTCACTATACTAATTCACCACTAATCCTCTATGGGTCCCGAAGTACTGTGCTACTCGCCAAAAAGGGCTTTGACGCCTCGTCAAGGGTAGTTAGCGCAATATAAACGCAATTACAATACAATAATTTGTGGACTGAGGTTCACGTCATCAGGGCCCGCTGGAGCAGGTGGAATGCGCCTCCGAGACAGCGCAGAGTGCTACGAGGCCCCACCCATGTAGGTGTGCGCTACAGAACAGCAGATACCATCAAATGTACCCACTCTGAGGTCCTCGGCAGGCTCAGGCCGAGGTCTGCCTCCTGTCCGATGACCTTTCAGACTTGAGCTCAATTAAGAGAAAGCAAATGAGACCAAAACACCCCTAGAGTGCGCGAGCTGGAGTCACGGCCGCCATTGCTGGGAGGCGGAAATGGCGGCATTCTGTGAACGCGTCAGGAGGGGCCCTTAAAAGCCAGGCGTGGCGCCAGCCCTCGCTCATGGCCGGGCTCTCCAACGCCTTCCTGTTTACTTTGCCATCTCTGCTTCCCAGGTCACCGTCCGCCCGGGGCTTGCGAAGAGATCTGGCCTCCCAGGCACTCTGCGCCCGGAGCTCCAAGGCCGACTTAATTACCGGGCCGTTAATGGGCCGAGGGCCGGGATGAAGGCCCTGTGGAGCCGCTGTCCCTCCGGGGTCATTCAGGGGCGCCCCTGTGCTCTACACTGCCTCTGGTACTTTTATTAAATAAAACCATTACACGCTAAGTAGCCATTGGGAGGCCGGGCTCGCTGTTCCCCTAAGCGGCCATGTTAAGTCATTTCTATTACATTAGAACCCGGGGCCACTGAGGCCTGTTTACTCCTGGAGAGGACGCGTGGTCGGCTGGTCTGACGCGGTCCCACTGGGACCAGAAAGATGGTGCGGGCTTTCTGGTATGACGTTGTAGGAAGGACCTCCGCGACTATGGGGGATTGGGGTGGGGTGGCGCAAAGATTGACTGCCCCCTTACCTTTTAGGGTCTAGTATTTAGCGTACCAGGATACGTGAAATAGCAGGTAAAATAGAGTATTTGTATTTTTCGCAGTTAGTTTGGACACACATCAGACCTAAAATGTAAGAAGTGCACCTGGGTGACGTGCCTTACTTCTTATATTTTAATCGTTTCGTTTCTCTGCTCGTGTGTCGCAGACCAGCATCGGTGTACGCATGCTGCAGCGGCGTCTCTGGTTTATGTTTCCTCCCATTGCTATAGTTCAGTCTTTCTAGGTTTCTGCCCTTGTGCTGTTCATGTGAACGTTTTCACGTCACAAAATAATGAATTCAGTAAATGACAGGTACAGTTATGCAACGGGTGGGAACATTCATTGGACTGTACCAGGCGCACATCACGGGGGTTTCTTCAATTTCACCTCATCATTAAAATAACAAACTGTGATGCGCAGCCCTGCCCTGCACTGTGTGATCTCCAGATGAAGGGGCTTGTTTGGGAACCCCGGCCTCCCGGTTCAAAGGTCAACAACGAAACCACAGCGAGCACCATGTTATCTTGTGCACATTTGCCAAGGTAGACGGGGGTAAGATGTATTTGATAACATGCAGGGGAAGAGGTCATATGTGGTGGGTTATGGAAGCAGGGACTTCTTAAAGGGTCACTATTGTTCACCTTTGACCTCTTTCGATGGTCGTATTTTACTCCATGAGTGCAGATTCTGCTCGCGTGAGCTCCGCCACCACACCGAGGTTTGCCGGCACAGGGTAGATTTACATCCCCGGTGCACTTAACAATGGCATTTAAAATACCGTCGGTAACACTTCCCACCAAGCCTTTGGTGTCCTTCTCCTCATTGGGGACGCTTGCAGTCTGAAAGTGACCCTTTTTGTGCCCAGAAATCGTCCTTTGCTTTTCGCTTGTGGCCCAATATTCAAGAACGCCCAAGTGGCCTGGCAGCCAATGAGGTTCCAGAGCTTGGGTGAAGCGGGTACCAGCAGTGGCTGTGATCACAGCCGGGATGCAGGAGAGGGCGCCCCCTTGTGTCCAAATGTGAGGTTTTTGAAAGGCCAGCCAGCGGTGCGCCTGCTTCCTGCGGTCTAGGAGGAGCCGTGGCTTGAACCCTCGTCAACGAAGTTAGCAACTCCCGAAACGTCATCCAAAGCAAACTTTAGAACACGCTGATGTCACAGCAGCTTCACCTTGGACCGCTGACGTCAGAAAATCTGGATGTTGGTCTGTACTACCATAACTTATCTGAGTTTGGGCGGGAAAAACAGACCCTGCTAGACGGTGACCGGGCCTATCGCTGGGGGGCGCTGTGAGAAGCGGCACTGGTCGTCATTGTGAAGAGCTGGTAGTGGTGGGCACTGGTGAGCTGTGTGAGATCCTGGCACTAGTAAGCTGAGTGACAATCTGGCACCTGTGGGGACTATAAGGGACTGGCATTGGTGGTCACAAGGGAGCAGGGACGCTACCAGTAACCCAGCATCAGCGGGGTCCCACGGACTGATCCAACTGTGTCATGGCCATTGATAGCTTTGCTCTATGGCATGGAGGTCACAGGCGAATGAATACCACTGCAAGAAAGAAGGTAGCAAGAAGCAGCTGTGGGTGGGGGCCACTGGGGGCCGAACATTGATACAGAGATAAAGAGAGAAGCCAATTCAGAAGAAACAATAAGAGCGCGAAAACACGAGACTAAGTAGAATGCAAAGAAGAAAAAAGATAAAACGGAGAAAAAAACAAGATGGATAGAAGGCTACAATGAACGAAAAAAGAAGGGGAGAAGGAAGTAAAACAAATAATAACACGCATTGGCATAGCTTTTGGGACCTTATAAGTAGTTCGTTATGCAGCACAATATCCTTGGTGCAACAACATCAACCGTTGCATGGCTAAACACTTATACGGTCCCAAAGGCGAGACCTATTGGCTATGCCAATGCTCGTTCTTGAAGTTATCAGTCAAACATATCCATTGATAGGAAGCAACATTAGCAGTAAGACCATGCCTGGCCTTTGAGAAAAATTTGAAAATAAAGTTTCGATAAGGGTCCCATGGTACTTACTACAGGAGGTGGTCACGCCTCTCCCCAGCACCACATGGCTAAGCAAAACAAAACCCTCCCAGTCATGCTCCAGTGGCCTCACCTCCCTCACACAAACTCCACCTCCGTAGGAGGAGCTGAGAAAAGGGGCGGAGGTGGGAGAAAAGCTGTAAAAATGCAGAACGATAAGCTATCAAAGATCTCTCTGGGAATGCTCGATTGATGCTATTGTAAAGTTGATGTAGGATGGTCTCTGGGAGAGTTTAGTGCAAAGCCTCTCTGCATTTCACGGCTGTAGCGCAGACGAACCTCTGGGTTTTAATAGTGATGTATGTATAGCTTTTTATCAGCAATTCGAAGTTTGATGTGGAATAATTTAAGTAAGTGAATGAATAAGATTAAATGCTGGCGGTCAGAATGAGAAACTGACATTTGGGTGGGGCAGGGTGTGAAGCACTGCACCTGACAGGCACTTGCACTCGAAGGACAGCACTTTGAACTGCATTCAGGGGCTCTTCCAGTGAGAGCATCGTTTTTGCACTCCTGTGGCTAATCGATCTGTATAGGCTAATTAGGGTCCTAACTAATGTATAGTTTTTTTTTAAAAGTAGGATGACACCATGACATGGTTTAATGTAGTTATGGACTATGGCGCGTTTAAAGTGTGAACCTTGCCCAGAAGCGCATCCTGTGCATACTAACAGGATACAGAGCCACCCTGTGAGGATACACAGACACAATGGCATGGTAAGGGTGCGAACTGAGGATAACACATGAAGTAAATACAGAGAGGACCAGAAACACGGCAACATATGTAGTGCAAAGTGTAATTCATTATGGGGTCTACAACATAGTCATGGACACAGAGGAAATTAACAGAAGGTGTGTTCTAGGTGGTCCCAGATGGAAGACAGTTCCTTTAGTAAAGGCATGTATTTGGATGGACACGATGAGACAGCGGTCAAAGTGTACTACTAGGTAGGCTCTTCACAGACTTGGTGAAGGCTAACAACGGCAAAAGTGAAAGCAGGGGTGCACGCGCACTCACGCTGTTAAAAAAAAAGACAGCAAAAGTGAAGCAGGGGTGCGCGCGCGCCGGCAAACACACGAGTGGTGCGCGCGCAGCACCGCCAAAAGTGAAAGTAATCACGCTCCAGATGGCGCCTCGGGCGCTGAAAGCTGGCAGCTGTGCACGTTCACGCTCGCGTGAACGCAAGCTTTAAGCCAGCAAAAGCCGGAGGGTAGCACTTTGAAAACCCACTTACTAAATGTCTCGCCTGAGACAAAAAAGGAAGAGGGAAGGGGTGATACTATATTGGGGGAATAATTTCAGTAGACCCCCCAGAAGTGGCTGCACATACATTGTTTGCACGGGCATGTAGTTTGATGTGTTTCACAGTGGGGTATTTTATTTTTCTAGCTCCTCCCTTGAGTGTGGAGCAGGCACCGGTGGGCACTGTGAAGACTTCATCCTCTGTCTCTCTCACTCTGGCACATTTTACAAGCACCAGATTCACTCCTGCTGTCTCTCACTCTGACACATTTCTCAAGCACCAGATTCACTCTTGCTGTCTCTCACTCTGGTGCCTTACACAAGCACCAGATTCACTCCCGCTGTCTCTCTCACTCTGGTGCCTTACACAAGCACCAGATTCACTACTGCTGTCTCTCTCACTCTGGCACAGTTCACAAGCACCAGATTCACTATTGCTGTCTCTCTCACTCGGGCACATTTCACAAGCACCAGATTCACTCCTGATGTCTCTCTCACTCTGGTGCCTTACACAAGCACCAGATTCACTCCTGCTGTCCCTCTCACTCTGGCACAGTTCACAAGCACCAGATTCATTCCCGCTGTCTCTCTCACTCTGGTGCCTTACACTAGCACCAGATTCACTCCCGCTGTCTCTCTCACTCTGGTGCCTTACACAAGCACCAGATTCACTACTGCTGTCTCTCTCACTCTGGCACAGTTCACAAGCACCAGATTTACTACTGCTGTCTCTCTCACTCGGGCACATTTCACAAGCACCAGATTCACTCCCGCTGTCTCTCTCACTCTGGTGCCTTAAACAAGCACCAGATTCACTCCTGCTGTCTCTCTCACTCTGGTGCCTTACACAAGCACTAGATTCACTCCTGCTGTCTCTCTCACTCTGGCACAGTTCACAAGCACCAGATTCACTCCTGCTGTCCCTTTCACTCTGGCACAGTTCACACACGCTAGATTCACCACTGCTGTCTCTCTCACTCTGGCACAGTTCACAAGTACCAGATTCACTCCCGCTGTCTCTCTCACTCTGGTGCCTTACACAAGCACTAGATTCACTCCTGCTGTCTCTCTCACTCTGGCACAGTTCACAAGCACCAGATTCACTCCTGCTGTCCCTCTCACTCTGGCACAGTTCACAAGCGCTAGATTCACCACTGCGTCTCTCTCACTCGGGCATATTTCACAAGCACCAGATTCAATCCTGCTGTTTCTCTCACTCTGGTGCCTTACACAAGCACCAGATTCACTCCTGCTGTCTCTCTCACTCTGGCACAGTTCACAAGCACCAGATTCACTCCCGCTGTCTCTCTCACTCTGGTGCCTTACACAAGCACCAGATTCACTCCTGCTGTCTCTCTCACTCTGACACAGTTCACAAGCACCAGATTCACTCCTGCTGTCTCTCTCACTCAGGCACATTTCACAAGCACCAGATTTACTTCTGCTGTCTCTCACACTCTGGCACATTTCACAAGCACCAGATTCACTCCTGCTGTCTCTCTCACTCGGGCACATTTCACAAGCACCAGATTCACTCCTGCTGTCTCTCTCACTCTGGCACATTTCACAAGCACCAGATTCACTCCTGCTGTCTCTCTCACTCGGGCACTTTTCACAAGCATCAGATTCACTCCTGCTGTCTCTCACTCTGACACATTTCACAAGCACCAGATTCACTCTTGCTGTCTCTCTCACTCTGGTGCCTTACACAAGCACCAGATTCACTCTTGCTGTCTCTCTCACTCTGGTGCCTTACTCAAGCACCAGATTCACTCCCACTGTCTCTCTCACTCTGGTGCCTTATACAAGCACCAGATTTAGTTCTGCTGTCTCTCTCACTCGGGCACATTTCACAAGCACCAGATTCACTCCTGCTGTGTCTCTCATTCTAGTGCCTTTCACAAGCACCAGATTTACTTCTGCTGTCTCTCACGCTCTGGCGCTTTTCACCAGCACCAGATTCTCTCACTTTGGCCCCTTTCACAAGCACCAGATTCAGTCCTGCTGCCTCTCTCGCTCTGGCACTTTTCAACAGCACCAGATTCACTCCTGCTGTCTCTCTCACTCGGGCACATTTCACAAGCACCAGATTCACTCCTGCTGTGTCTCTCATTCTAGTGCCTTTCACAAGCACCAGATTTACTTCTGCTGTCTCTCACGCTCTGGCGCTTTTCACCAGCACCAGATTCTCTCACTTTGGCCCCTTTCACAAGCACCAGATTCAGTCCTGCTGCCTCTCTCGCTCTGGCACTTTTCAACAGCACCAGATTCACTCCTGCTGTCTCTCTCACTCGGGCACATTTCACAAGCACCAGATTCACTCCTGCTGTCTCTCTCATTCTAGTGCCTTTCACAAGCACCAGATTTACTTCTGCTCTCTCACGCTCTGGCGCTTTTCACCAGCACCAGATTCTCTCACTTTGGCCCCTTTCACAAGCACCAGATTCAGTCCTGCTACCTCTTTCGCTCTGGCACTTTTCACCAGCACCAGATTCTCTCACTTTGGCCCCTTTCACAAGCACCAGATTCACTCCTGATGTTCAGCTGCGGATCCTTTGTATAAGACGAGCAGGCATCGCTGTAAGGCTTCAGTTTGATACAGTGAAACAACCCTTTCCTGCAGGGCAGCCTGCTGTAAGACAGATGTGTTACAACACTTCACCTCTGACCCCAGTGGTGATCCAGCCCCTCTCCTCTGATGTTAGCTGCTCATTTGCCTCCGTGGCTCCACTGATAGATGTGGGCAGCTCTGCCCTTCTGTGTGTTTTCTAATTTAACATTCACGTGCGCTTTGCTCGTTCGTTTCTATATGTCTTGGGAGAGTGATGGTAAAGTGTGGACCATCATTCTTCAGAAAGGTCATTCATGCTCCAAGAATCCCAGAGAAAGCTTTAAATTTTTCATTAAACATTGATCGGGTAAAATGGAATCATCGCGCTCACATCGAGACGCACTCCTGCACGAGGTACAGAAATATATGTATGCACTTAGCAAACTTGTGCAGTGCTTAATTTGTAAACAATGACGCGCCAGGGCCCATAGTCATTCCGGAGAGTCCACTGCAGCTGGTGCTGCCCCAGCTCCTGCGGCCACTTGTGAGTGACAGTGGTAACTATCTGCTAGTTTTTAAAAAAGATAATAAATTGGCACTAAGGAATTGTGCTAAAAAAATGAGGCTCACAGCGCCACCATGTGATAGATAAATATGTGGCGGTGTTTAGAGAAAGGTGCCAGTGCCGAGTACCGCCAAACACCGAAACAAATTAAGCACTGCATGGTGCTTCTGCACCAGGAAGAAGGGCGTTTCACATAGAGCTCAGAACATTATACATTACGCAAATAACACATTAAAAAACACATTGCAACTCGGAAAGGATTGCTTGGGCTAGTCGGGGTGTGTGAGAGGATGCAGCAGACAGGGCTATCAGGGGATTGCAGGGACCTCACCTAGGAGTGGTGGGACACAGAAGAGGAAAACAAGTCTTGGTTTATAGTCCAGAGTTGGGATGGAGAGCACAGACTTAAAGACAGATTTACCAACATTTTGCGCTGTTTTTGCATCACAAAGGTGAAGCAAACCAGCACAAAATGTTTTTTTTAAATTTACTTTCCAGTGCAAAACTTGTTTTCCCCTGGAAAGTGCCTAAAAGTAAAGCAAAGTAGCTCAAAGTGCTGCTTTGCATTACTTTGTGTCAAGGAGGCGTTACATGGGCGTTCACATGCACCCACTTATGCTTTTTGACACAAAACCTATCTACCAATAATTTGAGACAGGATTTCGCTTCAAAAATTAGCGTAATTTGAAAGCAGGCGTTAAAAGTAGAAACATTTTCATTTCTCCTTTCTTTTTCAGACTTTGCACGCGTGCTTCACTGTACAACACACTTACAAAGTAGGAAAAGTTTTCCAACAGGTCTAAGTATAGTATTTTGTACTGAAAGTGAACCCTTCCAATACAAAACCTATGCTAGACTCTTGCGCACACCCTTGCACTATGGCACACACGGGTGTGCGTGGCGCACGGCATCAAAGTTCTGCACCGGCGCTAGGTAGAGGGGAGGAGAGTCCCACAGCTCTGTAGACATGGCGTTCTCCTGCTCCCTCCCTGTCACGCAACGCAGCCCTGCATTTTTGGCTTCTGCTTTGGGTGACACATTAGTAAACCTGCCATTAAGTCCACGAAAATAGAGAGTAGACAGGTCTGCATCACTTCTGCATTGGCATGGTCTGTGAAATGACTTATTGCTTCCTGTCCAAGGCTCTATTCGCTTCATAGTATTAATTCAATGATTTATACGCAACAGCTGTAAAGCACTACTGCACAGTCACCAAGAAGTGATCTCTCTACACTCTGGATTAGTTTATTCTATTTTCCTCTAATTTTGATTAACCTGTGCCTACAGTTTCCTGGAGACATAAAGTGGTTCATGTAATGAATTATTTTAAAGCAGGGGTGTCCACTGTAGGTCTAGAAAGACCAGATAGAAGACAGTATGGCTGCACATTTGTATACAATTAACTTAATAAAACTCACTTAAATCGGGTGTTGTTATCCAGAACCTCTTGTGGTCCTCAGTTGGACTCCACGGTTCTAAAGAGGTATGAGGGTGAGATAGAAGCTGCCTGTGTTACTTTGAAATTAGCATTTTACATAAGGCATCACAGTGACGTCCGCACTCATGCTTCTGTAACAAATGCCTGTTTCCCAGCATGAACGCTTTGAAAACAGACTTCTCTTTGTAGGTGTGGCCTGGGGACAGCTTTAGATGGCTTGTGAGTCTTGTGCATTAAAAAAACATACATAAAATACACAGGCATGCATACATACATTCAAACATACATAGAGGGGGTTGGGTCAGCCCTCTGCTCCCATTTGTCTTTTGAACTGTCATTCACATGCTGCTTCCTCCTACCAAAGGATACAGCATGGAAGAGAGGGTCAGCCCACTAGAGGCGGGATCTCTTCCATTTTTGCTCATCGCGTGTGCACCTTTACCTAACAGAAGTGCACTTCAGTGCCTGGATGGTGGAACAATACTTTACTTTACCAAACCTTTTTTATCCCATTCTTTATTGTTTTCTTGTCACCCTTTTGTGCTTAAAATATGTCTTTGAGTTACAGTAATTCAAAGCCCATTACTACAACAAGCACTGGCAAAGTCAATAGGTCTCACCTATGCACGAGCTATTGGCTTTGCAAAATGTTTTAGCCATGCTGTACTCCAGGGTAGCAGCTGGTTAGCATGGCTAAAAATTAGTGGGGTCAAGGAGAGTGGAGTGGGGTAGGGTGGGGTGGATTGTTGTAAAGTGAAGTAGAGTGGAGTGTTATTGAGTGGTGTAGAGAGTCGTGGAATGGCGTAGAGTGGTGTAGAATAGCGTTAAGTGGCGTAAAGTGGTGTGAAGTGGAGTGTCTTGGAGTGGCATAGAGTGGAGTGTCATGGATGGAGTAGACTGGAAGGGCGTAGAGTTGAGTAGAGTTGAGGGGCGTGGAGTGGGGTAGAGTGGAGTGGCATAGAGGGTGTTGGATAGAGTGGAGTGGAGTGTTGTAAAGTAGAGTGGCATAGCGCAGAGTAGATTGTTGTAGAGTGGCATAGAGTAGAGTAGATTGTTGTAGATTGGCATAGAGTAGAGTAGATTGTTGTAGAGTGGAATGGCATAGAGTAAAGTAGATTGTTGTAGAGTGGAATGGCATAGAGTAGGGTAGATTGTTGTAGAGTAGAATGGCATAGAGTAGAGTAGATTGTTGTAGAGTGGAGTGGCATAGAGTAGAGTAGATTGTTGTAGAGTGGAATGGCATAGAGTAAAGTCGATTGTTGTAGAGTGGAATGGCATAGAGTAGGGTAGATTGTTGTAGAGTAGAGTGGCATAGAGTAGAGTGGATTGTTGTAGAGTAGAGTGGCATAGAGTAGAGTAGATTGTTGTAGAGTAGAGTGGCATAGAGTAGAGTAGATTGTTGTAGAGTAGAGTGGCATAGAGTAGAGTAGATTGTTGTAGAGTGGAATGGCATAGAGTAGGGTAGATTGTTGTAGAGTAGAGTGGCATAGAGTAGAGTAGATTGTTGTAGAGTAGAGTGGCATAGAGTAGAGTAGATTGTTGTAGAGTAGAGTGGCATAGAGTAGAGTAGATTGTTGTAGAGTAGAGTGGCATAGAGTAGAGTGGCATAGAGTAGAGTAGATTGTTGTAGAGTGGAATGGCATAGAGTAAAGTAGATTGTTGTAGAGTACAGTGGCATAGAGTAGAGTATATTGTTGTATAGTAGAGTGGCATAGAGTAGAGTAGATTGTTGTAGAGTAGAGTGGCATAGAGTAGAGTAGATTGTTGTAAAGTAGAGTGGCATAGAGTAAAGTAGATTGTTGTAGAGTAGAGTGGCATAGAATAGAGTAGATTGTTGTAGAGTGGAATGGCATAGAGTAAAGTAGATTGTTGTAGAGTGGAATGGCATAGAGTAGAGTAGAGTAGATTGTTGTAGAGTGGCATAGAGTAGAGTAGATTGTTGTAGAGTATAGTGGCATAGAGTAGAGTAGATTGTTGTAGCGTAGAGTGGCATAGAGTAAAGTAGATTGTTGTAGAGTAGAGTGGCATAGAGTAGAGTAGATTGTTGTAGAGTAGAGTGGCATAGAGTAAAGTAGATTGTTGTAGAGTGGAATGGCATAGAGTAAAGTAGATTGTTGTAGAGTAGAGTGGCATAGAGTAGAGTAGATTGTTGTAGAGTAGAGTGGCATATAGTAGAGTAGATTGTTGTAGAGTAGAGTGGCATAGAGTAGAGTAGATTGTTGTAGAGTGGCATAGAGTAGAGTAGATTGTTGTAGAGTAGAGTGGCATAGAGTAGAGTAGATTGTTGTAGAGTAGAGTGGCATAGAGTAGAGTAGATTGTTGTAGAGTGGCATAGAGTAGAGTAGATTGTTGTAGATTGGCATAGAGTAGAGTAGATTGTTGTAGAGTGGAATGGCATAGAGTAAAGTAGATTGTTGTAGAGTGAAATGGCATAGAGTAGGGTAGATTGCTGTAGAGTAGAGTGGCATAGAGTAGAGTAGATTGTTGTAGAGTGGAGTGGCATAGAGTAGAGTAGATTGTTGTAGAGTGGAATGGCATAGAGTAAAGTCGATTGTTGTAGAGTGGAATGGCATAGAGTAGGGTAGATTGTTGTAGAGTAGAGTGGCATAGAGTAGAGTAGATTGTTGTAGAGTAGAGTGGCATAGAGTAGAGTAGATTGTTGTAGAGTAGAGTGGCATAGAGTAGAGTAGATTGTTGTAGAGTGGAATGGCATAGAGTAGGGTAGATTGTTGTAGAGTAGAGTGGCATAGAGTAGAGTAGATTGTTGTAGAGTAGAGTGGCATAGAGTAGAGTAGATTGTTGTAGAGTAGAGTGGCATAGAGTAGAGTAGATTGTTGTAGAGTAGAGTGGCATACAGTAGAGTGGCATAGAGTAGAGTAGATTGTTGTAGAGTGGAATGGCATAGAGTAAAGTAGATTGTTGTAGAGTACAGTGGCATAGAGTAGAGTATATTGTTGTATAGTAGAGTGGCATAGAGTAGAGTAGATTGTTGTAGAGTAGAGTGGCATAGAGTAGAGTAGATTGTTGTAAAGTAGAGTGGCATAGAGTAAAGTAGATTGTTGTAGAGTAGAGTGGCATAGAGTAGAGTAGATTGTTGTAGAGTGGAATGGCATAGAGTAAAGTAGATTGTTGTAGAGTGGAATGGCATAGAGTAGAGTAGAGTAGATTGTTGTAGAGTAGAGTGGCATAGAGTAGAGTAGATTGTTGTAGAGTAGAGTGGCATATAGTAGAGTAGATTGTTGTAGAGTAGAGTGGCATAAAGTAAAGTAGATTGTTGTAGAGTACAGTGGCATAGAGTAGAGTAGATTGTTGTAGAGTAGAGTGGCATAGAGTAGAGTAGATTGTTGTAGAGTAGAGTGGCATAGAGTAAAGTAGATTGTTGTAGAGTGGAATGGCATAGAGTAAAGTAGATTGTTGTAGAGTAGAGTGGCATAGAGTAGAGTAGATTGTTGTAGAGTAGAGTGGCATATAGTAGAGTAGATTGTTGTAGAGTAGAGTGGCATAGAGTAGAGTAGATTGTTGTAGAGTGGCATAGAGTAGAGTAGATTGTTGTAGAGTAGAGTGGCATAGAGTTGAGTAGATTGTTGTAGAGTAGAGTGGCATAGAGTAGAGTAGATTGTTGTAGGGTACAGTGGCATAGAGTAGGGTAGATTGTTGTAGAGTGGAATGGCATAGAGTAGGGTAGATTGTTGTAGAGTAAAGTGGCATTGAGTGGAGTAGATTGTTGTAGAGTGGAATGGCATTGAGTGGGGTAGATTGTTGTAGAGTGGAGTGGCATAGAGTAGAGTAGATTGTTGTAGAGTAGAGTGGCATAGAGTAGGGTAGATTGTTGTAGAGTAGAGTGGCATAGAGTAGAGTAGATTGTTGTAGAGTAGAGTGGCATAGAGTAAAGTAGATTGTTGTAGAGTGTAATGGCATAGAGTAGGGTAGATTGTTGTAGAGTAGAGTGGCATAGAGTAGAGTAGATTGTTGTAGAGTGGAATGGCATAGAGTAAAGTAGATTGTTGTAGAGTGGAATGGCATAGAGTAGGGTAGATTGTTGTACAGTAGAGTGGCATAGAGTAAAGTAGATTGTTGTAGAGTGGAATGGCATAGAGTAGAGTAGATTGTTGTAGAGTAGAGTGGCATAGAGTAGGGTAGATTGTTGTAGAGTAGAGTGGCATAGAGTAGAGTAGATTGTTGTAGAGTGGCATAGAGTAAAGTAGATTGTTGTAGAGTGGAATGGCATAGAGTAGGGTAGATTGTTGTACAGTAGAGTGGCATAGAGTAGAGTAGATTGTTGTAGAGTAGAGTGGCATAGAGTAGGGTAGATTGTTGTAGAGTAGAGTGGCACAGAGTAGAGTAGATTGTTGTAGAGTAGAGTGGCATAGAGTAGAGTAGATTGTTGTAGAGTGGAATGGCATAGAGTAGGGTAGATTGTTGTAGAGTAGAGTGGCATAGAGTAGAGTAGATTGTTGTAGAGTAGAGTGGCATAGAGTAAAGTAGATTGTTGTAGAGTGGAATGGCATAGAGTAGGGTAGATTGTTGTAGAGTAGAGTGGCATAGAGTAGAGTAGATTGTTGTAGAGTGGAATGGCATAGAGTAGGGTAGATTGTTGTAGAGTAGAGTGGCATAGAGTAGAGTAGATTGTTGTAGAGTGGCATAGAGTAGAGTAAATTGTTGTAGAGTGGCATAGAGTTGAGTAGATTGTTGTAGAGTAGAGTGGCATAGAGTAGAGTAGATTGTTGTAGGGTACAGTGGCATAGAGTAGGGTAGATTGTTGTAGAGTGGAATGGCATAGAGTAGGGTAGATTGTTGTAGAGTAAAGTGGCATTGAGTGGAGTAGATTGTTGTAGAGTGGAATGGCATTGAGTGGAGTAGATTGTTGTAGAGTGGAGTGGCATAGAGTAGAGTAGATTGTTGTAGAGTAGAGTGGCATAGAGTAGGGTAGATTGTTGTAGAGTAGAGTGGCATAGAGTAGAGTAGATTGTTGTAGAGTAGAGTGGCATAGCGTAAAGTAGATTGTTGTAGAGTGTAATGGCATAGAGTAGGGTAGATTGTTGTAGAGTAGAGTGGCATAGAGTAGAGTAGATTGTTGTAGAGTGGAATGGCATAGAGTAAAGTAGATTGTTGTAGAGTGGAATGGCATAGAGTAGGGTAGATTGTTGTACAGTAGAGTGGCATAGAGTAAAGTAGATTGTTGTAGAGTGGAATGGCATAGAGTAGAGTAGATTGTTGTAGAGTAGAGTGGCATAGAGTAGGGTAGATTGTTGTAGAGTAGAGTGGCATAGAGTAGAGTAGATTGTTGTAGAGTAGAGTGGCATAGAGTAAAGTAGATTGTTGTAGAGTGGAATGGCATAGAGTAGGGTAGATTGTTGTACAGTAGAGTGGCATAGAGTAGAGTAGATTGTTGTAGAGTAGAGTGGCATAGAGTAGGGTAGATTGTTGTAGAGTAGAGTGGCATAGAGTAGAGTAGATTGTTGTAGAGTAGAGTGGCATAGAGTAAAGTAGATTGTTGTAGAGTGGAATGGCATAGAGTAGGGTAGATTGTTGTAGAGTAGAGTGGCATAGAGTAGAGTAGATTGTTGTAGAGTGGAATGGCATAGAGTAAAGTAGATTGTTGTAGAGTGGAATGGCATAGAGTAAAGTAGATTGTTGTAGAGTAGAGTGGCACAGAGTAGAGTAGATTGTTGTAGAGTAGAGTGGCATTGAGTAGGGTAGATTGTTGTAGAGTAGAGTGGCATAGAGTAGAGTAGATTGTTGTAGAGTGGAATGGCATAGAGTAAAGTAGATTGTTGTAGAGTGGAATGGCATAGAGTAGGGTAGATTGTTGTAGAGTAGAGTGGCATAGAGTAAAGTAGATTGTTGTAGAGTGGAATGGCATAGAGTAGGGTAGATTGTTGTACAGTAGAGTGGCATAGAGTAGAGTAGATTGTTGTAGAGTAGAGTGGCATAGAGTAGGGTAGATTGTTGTAGAGTAGAGTGGCACAGAGTAGAGTAGATTGTTGTAGAGTAGAGTGGCATAGAGTAGAGTAGATTGTTGTAGAGTGGAATGGCATAGAGTAGGGTAGATGGTTGTAGAGTAGAGTGGCATAGAGTAGAGTAGATTGTTGTAGAGTAGAGTGGCATAGAGTAAAGTAGATTGTTGTAGAGTGGAATGGCATAGAGTAGGGTAGATTGTTGTAGAGTAGAGCGGCATAGAGTAGAGTAGATTGTTGTAGAGTGGAATGGCATAGAGTAGAGTAGATTGTTGTAGAGTAGAGTGGCACATAGTAGAGTAGATTGTTGTAGAGTAGAGTGGCACAGAGTAGAGTAGATTGTTGTAGAGTAGAGTGGCATAGAGTAAAGTAGATTGTTGTAGAGTAGAGTGGCATAGAGTAGAGTGGATTGTTGTAGAGTAGAGTGGCATAGAGTAGGGTAGATTGTTGTAGAGTAGAGTGGCATAGAGTAGAGTAGATTGTTGTAGAGTGGAGTGGTATAGAGTAAAGTAGATTGTTGTAGAGTACAGTGGCATAGAGTAGAGTATATTGTTGTATAGTAGAGTGGCATAGAGTAGAGTAGATTGTTGTAGAGTAGAGTGGCATAGAGTAGAGTAGATTGTTGTAAAGTAGAGTGGCATAGAGTAAAGTAGATTGTTGTAGAGTAGAGTGGCATAGAGTAGAGTAGATTGTTGTAGAGTGGAATGGCATAGAGTAAAGTAGATTGTTGTAGAGTGTAATGGCATAGAGTAGAGTAGAGTAGATTGTTGTAGAGTAGAGGTGGCATAGAGTAGAGTAGATTGTTGTAGAGTAGAGTGGCATATAGTAGAGTAGATTGTTGTAGAGTAGAGTGGCATAAATTAAAGTAGATTGTTGTAGAGTAGAGTGGCATAGAGTAGAGTATATTGTTGTAGAGTAGAGTGGCATAGAGTAGAGTAGATTGTTGTAGAGTAGAGTGGCATAGAGTAAAGTAGATTGTTGTAGAGTGGAATGGCATAGAGTAAAGTAGATTGTTGTAGAGTAGAGTGGCGTAGAGTAGATTGTTGTAAAGTAGAGTGGCATATAGTAGAGTAGATTGTTGTAGAGTAGAGTGGCATAGAGTAGAGTAGATTGTTGTAGAGTGGCATAGAGTAGAGTAGATTGTTGTAGAGTAGAGTGGCATAGAGTTGAGTAGATTGTTGTAGAGTAGAGTGGCATAGAGTAGAGTAGATTGTTGTAGGGTACAGTGGCATAGAGTAGGGTAGATTGTTGTAGAGTGGAATGGCATTGAGTGGAGTAGATTGTTGTAGAGTGGAATGGCATTGAGTGGGGTAGATTGTTGTAGAGTGGAGTGGCATAGAGTAGAGTAGATTGTTGTAGAGTAGAGTGGCATACAGTAGGGTAGATTGTTGTAGAGTAGAGTGGCATAGAGTAGAGTAGATTGTTGTAGAGTAGAGTGGCATAGAGTAAAGTAGATTGTTGTAGAGTGTAATGGCATAGAGTAGGGTAGATTGTTGTAGAGTAGAGTGGCATAGAGTAGAGTAGATTGTTGTAGAGTGGAATGGCATAGAGTAAAGTAGATTGTTGTAGAGTGGAATGGCATAGAGTAGGGTAGATTGTTGTACAGTAGAGTGGCATAGAGTAAAGTAGATTGTTGTAGAGTGGAATGGCATAGAGTAGAGTAGATTGTTGTAGAGTAGAGTGGCATAGAGTAGGGTAGATTGTTGTAGAGTAGAGTGGCATAGAGTAGAGTAGATTGTTGTAGAGTAGAGTGGCATAGAGTAAAGTAGATTGTTGTAGAGTGGAATGGCATAGAGTAGGTTAGATTGTTGTACAGTAGAGTGGCATAGAGTAGAGTAGATTGTTGTAGAGTAGAGTGGCATAGAGTAGGGTAGATTGTTGTAGAGTAGAGTGGCACAGAGTAGAGTAGATTGTTGTAGAGTAGAGTGGCATAGAGTAGAGTAGATTGTTGTAGAGTGGAATGGCATAGAGTAGGGTAGATTGTTGTAGAGTAGAGTGGCATAGAGTAGAGTAGATTGTTGTAGAGTAGAGTGGCATAGAGTAAAGTAGATTGCTGTAGAGTGGAATGGCATAGAGTAGGGTAGATTGTTGTAGAGTAGAGTGGCATAGAGTAGAGTAGATTGTTGTAGAGTGGAATGGCATAGAGTAGGGTAGATTGTTGTAGAGTAGAGTGGCATAGAGTAGAGTAGATTGTTGTAGAGTGGCATAGAGTAGAGTAGATTGTTGTAGAGTGGCATAGAGTTGAGTAGATTGTTGTAGAGTAGAGTGGCATAGAGTAGAGTAGATTGTTGTAGGGTACAGTGGCATAGAGTAGGGTAGATTGTTGTAGAGTGGAATCGCATAGAGTAGGGTAGATTGTTGTAGAGTAAAGTGGCATTGAGTGGAGTAGATTGTTGTAGAGTGGAATGGCATTGAGTGGAGTAGATTGTTGTAGAGTGGAGTGGCATAGAGTAGAGTAGATTGTTGTAGAGTAGAGTGGCATAGAGTAGGGTAGATTGTTGTAGAGTAGAGTGGCATAGAGTAGAGTAGATTGTTGTAGAGTAGAGTGGCATAGCGTAAAGTAGATTGTTGTAGAGTGTAATGGCATAGAGTAGGGTAGATTGTTGTAGAGTAGAGTGGCATAGAGTAGAGTAGATTGTTGTAGAGTGGAATGGCATAGAGTAAAGTAGATTGTTGTAGAGTGGAATGGCATAGAGTAGGGTAGATTGTTGTACAGTAGAGTGGCATAGAGTAAAGTAGATTGTTGTAGAGTGGAATGGCATAGAGTAGAGTAGATTGTTGTAGAGTAGAGTGGCATAGAGTAGGGTAGATTGTTGTAGAGTAGAGTGGCATAGAGTAGAGTAGATTGTTGTAGAGTAGAGTGGCATCGAGTAAAGTAGATTGTTGTAGAGTGGAATGGCATAGAGTAGGGTAGATTGTTGTACAGTAGAGTGGCATAGAGTAGAGTAGATTGTTGTAGAGTAGAGTGGCATAGAGTAGGGTAGATTGTTGTAGAGTAGAGTGGCATAGAGTAGAGTAGATTGTTGTAGAGTAGAGTGGCATAGAGTAAAGTAGATTGTTGTAGAGTGGAATGGCATAGAGTAGAGTAGATTGTTGTAGAGTAGAGTGGCATAGAGTAGAGTAGATTGTTGTAGAGTGGAATGGCATAGAGTAGGGTAGATTGTTGTAGAGTAGAGTGGCATAGAGTAGAGTAGATTGTTGTAGAGTGGAATGGCATAGAGTAAAGTAGATTGTTGTAGAGTGGAATGGCATAGAGTAAAGTAGATTGTTGTAGAGTAGAGTGGCATAGAGTAGAGTAGATTGTTGTAGAGTAGAGTGGCATTGAGTAGGGTAGATTGTTGTAGAGTAGAGTGGCATAGAGTAGAGTAGATAGTTGTAGAGTGGAATGGCATAGAGTAAAGTAGATTGTTGTAGAGTGGAATGGCATAGAGTAGGGTAGATTGTTGTAGAGTAGAGTGGCATAGAGTAAAGTAGATTGTTGTAGAGTGGAATGGCATAGAGTAGGGTAGATTGTTGTACAGTAGAGTGGCATAGAGTAGAGTAGATTGTTGTAGAGTAGAGTGGCATAGAGTAGAGTAGATTGTTGTAGAGTGGAATGGCATAGAGTAGGGTAGATGGTTGTAGAGTAGAGTGGCATAGAGTAGAGTAGATTGTTGTAGAGTAGAGTGGCATAGAGTAAAGTATATTGTTGTAGAGTGGAATGGCATAGAGTAGGGTAGATTGTTGTAGAGTAGAGTGGCATAGAGTAGAGTAGATTGTTGTAGAGTGGAATGGCATAGAGTAGAGTAGATTGTTGTAGAGTAGAGTGGCACATAGTAGAGTAGATTGTTGTAGACTAGAGTGGCACAGAGTAGAGTAGATTGTTGTAGAGTAGAGTGGCATAGAGTAAAGTAGATTGTTGTAGAGTAGACTGGCATAGAGTAGAGTAGATTGTTGTAGAGTAGAGTGGCATAGAGTAGGGTAGATTGTTGTAGAGTAGAGTGGCATAGAGTAGAGTAGATTGTTGTAGAGTGGAGTGGTATAGAGTAAAGTAGATTGTTGTAGAGTAGAGTGGCATAGAGTAGAGTAGATTGTTGTAGAGTAGAGTGGCACAGAGTAGAGTAGATTGTTGTAGAGTAGAGTGGCATAGAGTAAAGTAGATTGTTGTAGAGTGGAATGGCATAGAGTAGAGTAGATTGTTGTAGAGTGGAATGGCATAGAGTAAAGTAGATTGTTGTAGAGTGAAATGGCATAGAGTAGGGTAGATTGCTGTAGAGTAGAGTGGCATAGAGTAGAGTAGATTGTTGTAGAGTAGAGTGGCATAGAGTAGGGTAGATTGTTGTAGAGTAGAGTGGCATAGAGTAGAGTAGATTGTTGTAGAGTGGCATAGAGTAAAGTAGATTGTTGTAGAGTGGAATGGCATAGAGTAGGGTAGATTGTTGTAGAGTGGAATGGCATAGAGTAGAGTAGATTGTTGTAGAGTAGAGTGGCATAGAGTAGAGTAGATTGTTGTAGAGTGGAATGGCATAGAGTAAAGTAGATTGTTGTAGAGTAGAGTGGCATAGAGTAGAGTAGATTGTTGTAGAGTAGAGTGGCATAGAGTAGAGTAGATTGTTGTAGAGTGGAATGGCATAGAGTAGAGTAGATTGTTGTAGAGTAGAGTGGCATAGAGTAGAGTAGATTGTTGTAGAGTGGAATGGCATAGAGTAAAGTAGATTGTTGTAGAGTAGAGTGGCATAGAGTAGAGTAGATTGTTGTAGAGTGGAATGACATAGAGTAGGGTAGATTGTTGTAGAGTAGAGTGGCATAGAGTAGAGTAGATTGTTGTAGAGTGGAATGGCATAGAGTAAAGTAGATTGTTGTAGAGTAGAGTGGCATAGAGTAAAGTAGATTGTTGTAGAGTGGAATGGCATAGAGTAGGGTAGATTGTTGTAGAGTAGAGTGGCATAGAGTAGAGTAGATTGTTGTAGAGTGGAATGGCATAGAGTAAAGTAGATTGTTGTAGAGTAGAGTGGCATAGAGTAGAGTAGATTGTTGTAGAGTGGAATGGCATAGAGTAGGGTAGATTGTTGTAGAGTGGAATGGCGTAGAGTAGATTGTTGTAGAGTAGAGTGGCATAGAGTAGAGTAGATTGTTGTAGAGTGGAATGGCATAGAGTAAAGTAGATTGTTGTAGAGTAGAGTGGCATAGAGTAGAGTAGATTGTTGTAGAGTGGAATGGCATAGAGTAGGGTAGATTGTTGTAGAGTAGAATGGCATAGAGTAGAGTAGATTGTTGTAGAGTAGAGTGGCATAGAGTAGAGTAGATTGTTGTAGAGTGGAATGGCATAGAGTAAAGTAGATTGTTGTAGAGTAGAGTGGCATAGAGTAGAGTAGATTGTTGTAGAGTGGAATGGCATAGAGTAGGGTAGATTGTTGTAGAGTGGAATGGCATAGAGTAGAGTAGATTGTTGTAGAGTAGAGTGGCATAGAGTAGAGTAGATTGTTGTAGAGTGGAATGGCATAGAGTAAAGTAGATTGTTGTAGAGTAGAGTGGCATAGAGTAGAGTAGATTGTTGTAGAGTGGAATGGCATAGAGTAGGGTAGATTGTTGTAGAGTAGAGTGGCATAGAGTAGAGTAGATTGTTGTAGAGTGGAATGGCATAGAGTAAAGTAGATTGTTGTAGAGTAGAGTGGCATAGAGTAAAGTAGATTGTTGTAGCGTAGAGTGGCATAGAGTAGGGTAGATTGTTGTAGAGTAGAGTGGCATAGAGTAGGGTAGATTGTTGTAGAGTAGAGTGGCATAGAGTAGAGTAGATTATTGTAGAGTGGAATGGCATAGAGTAGGGTAGATTGTTGTAGAGTAGAGTGGCATAGAGTAGGGTAGATTGTTGTAGAGTAGAGTGGCATAGAGTAGGGTAGATTGTTGTAGAGTAGAGTGGCATAGAGTAGGGTAGATTGTTGTAGAGTAGAGTGGCATAGAGTAGAGTAGATTATTGTAGAGTGGAATGGCATAGAGTAGGGTAGATTGTTGTAGAGTAGAGTGGCATAGAGTAGGGTAGATTGTTGTAGAGTAGAGTGGCATAGAGTAGGGTAGATTGTTGTAGAGTAGAGTGGCATAGAGTAGGGTAGATTGTTGTAGAGTAGAGTGGCATAGAGTAGAGTAGATTATTGTAGAGTGGAATGGCATAGAGTAGGGTAGATTGTTGTAGAGTAGAGTGGCATAGAGTAGGGTAGATTGTTGTAGAGTAGAGTGGCATAGAGTAGGGTAGATTGTTGTAGAGTAGAGTGGCATAGAGTAGGGTAGATTGTTGTAGAGTAGAGTGGCATAGAGTAGAGTAGATTATTGTAGAGTGGAATGGCATAGAGTAGGGTAGATTGTTGTAGAGTAGAGTGGCATAGAGTAGGGTAGATTGTTGTAGAGTAGAGTGGCATAGAGTAGGGTAGATTGTTGTAGAGTGGAATGGCATAGAGTAGAGTAGATTGTTGTAGAGTGGAATGGCATTGAGTGGAGTAGAGTGTTGTTGAGTCGAGTGGCGCAGATTAGAGTGGAGAGGCATAAAGTGTAGCGGTGTAGAGTGCATCAGCATAGAGTGCATTGGCATAGAGTATATTGGTGCAGAGTAGAGTGCGGTGGTGTAGAGTGGTGCAGAGTAGAGTATAGAGGAGTAGAGTGCAGCGGTGTATTGTTGTACAGAGTAGAGTGCAGTGGTGTAGAGTGGTGCAGAGTAGGGTGCAGTGGTGTAGAGTAAAGTGGTGCAGAGTAGAGTACAGTGGTGTAGAGTGGTGCAGAGTAGAGTATAGAGGAGTAGAATGAAGTGGTGTAGAGTGCAGTGGGTCAGAGTAGATTAGAGGGGTATAGCGTGTAGTGACATAGAGTGTAGTTACGCATCCTCCGATTCTGGTCAATTCACGTCATCTTCCCGCGCCTACGAGAAAGAACAACAGATGAATGGCTCCTTGTGCCATGCAACTGGCGCTCATGCAAAGCGCTTCAATGCGTTCGGATCGAGTTCCCGCTATTTCAAACCTGAAAAACACAAGCATCAGACCCGTGTATAATTCACAGCATCAGTAAGCGCCTAGAATCCCTGCTGTGTCCGCCACGGAGCTATCCCAGCAGTTGTGAGACGCGCACCCCCTCGCATAAACAGTAATAAACAGAGGCGCTCGCTCTGTCAGCACGTCAGACGCATCTCATTGCCGCCTTAGGGCCTCCGCAGACGGCACAGAGTGTCCCCAAAATAAATGAAGCTCGGCTGACTCTAATAAGTGACATCGCGCCTCGAATCAAGAGACGTCATCTGGGCGCAGACGTGCTGCGGAGAGTTACCGTGTGGTTAGGCGGTGGCCAATGGGTGTGTTCTTGGGTTGGGGGGAGCCCCGGGTGATGGATCCTGTCAGAAATGAGGGCCGACACGCCGTGATATATGTATTTCATTCGCAGCCAGAGCTCTTTACTGTATTGTGTTCATCGCTCGCGCCTTATCCATGTGCCGCGAAGCTCGACGCCAGGCGCTAGATCTGGGGTTCGCATCCAGTGTGTGACGTGCCTTCTCTTCTTGCCAGGCTCACGCTGTCGAGATGGGCTGCCGGCTGAACAAGCCCCCCAAGCAGGAGGCCCCCCGCCCGGGGAACATCTACTCCACCCTGAAGAGACCTCAGGTGGAAACCAAGACCGACGCGGCCTACGAGTACCGCTTCGTGGACTTCACGGCGCTAGACACCGGTGAGTGAGGGGCCGGGAGGAGGTGGGGGCAGGGTGGGCTGCAAGGTGCACTCTTAGCTTCAGAAGTACTGGCCGACAGGAGTAAAGCAGAGTTCAGAAGTAAGGAGAAGATGCAAATAGGTTTCCTTCCGGGGATGGGCCCTTGCGGAAGGGGGGCGCCGCAGCCACCGGCAGAGGGGGGCTTTCTCCAGGGCATTCACGTTGGAGCTTGAGTGTAAAGGCAGCGATGGAGGCCGAGGGGTGTCTGCAGCAGGGCAGGTTCTGTGAGTCTGGCTGTGCTGGGCTGCTTTGACTATGAATGCGTATCTTTATGTTAACAGACAGTGAGAGGCCTGTGTCACGCTGGAGCCCGCCGGGGTCTGTGTGCCCACAGCGGGTGAGTAGCTGAGGATACCCGACCATCTCTGTTCGCCCGGGCATCTCTTGAAAGCCTTGGAAACATTGTAGACAGTGCTGCATGTCTGTGCTCACTCTTTTTTTTTACAAATTCCCCCCCCCCCCCCCCCCCCCCCCAAGGACACTGAGCAGGCTCTACGTCAGAAGTAGAGGTTACGTTTGTTTTAAAAGGTAACCGGGACATTAAACTACACCCCGCAGGGCAGAGGCCGCCCCCGTCCAAGGCGCTTCCTCTCCCATCCCGGCGCAGCCTCAGACCGCCGTATCCTGTTTGCCCTCGTGTTTTCAGGACTCCCTAGTGACCACACCGTCATCCGCTCCACTCAACACGCATGCACAGACGTCACCCAAGGATTACACTGACACTTTCATTGTGGGTGAAGAACTGCTGCAGGTTTATTTCATACAACATAAGTATGACGATAAGTGGGTTATCTTACGGGCGATCCAGGGCAAGCAGCCCCTCGCTGCTCCGCCCGCCTGGCGAGCCAGCACGCACGGTGGGTCGATGCCCGGCAGTGCGGCACATATTTTCAGATCATCCACTGGATCACGTGATCTGTTTACTACTCCCGCCCCTTTTGACGGGGGCGGAGCGTGTTGTGGCACACCCCCGGTTGGTCAGGCCCCCCAACCGCCCGAAGGACTAACGGGGCGCCGTCGCGGTCTTCCCAGAACCTCCTTCGGCTCCCGGACCTTGGCTCGGGCACCCTTACTGTGCCTGACAGGGGTACCCTTACTGTACCGCCTGTCGCAGAGGTACCCTTACTGTACCCTTCTGCCTCCAGATCGCCCTGTAACTCCGCCTGCAACGCAAGAAAAAACATTAAAACATTCCAATAGCGCGCTGCCTCCGCCGCGCAGGGTAAGCGGAAAGGGTGGGAATTCGCGTGGCCCGGAGGAGCGGCGCAGGAAGCAGAGGAAGAACCGAGGGGGTGAGGCGCCTAAAAGGGGGGTCTAGCCTCGCCCACCCTATTGGCACGCCTCCCTAAGGTAAACCCATTGGGGGCCTCCCCTCCCCGAGGCGCGGCCTCGCTAGCGAGGCGGAGCGGGGGGGGGGGGGGGGAGGCTCCGACGGGCGGCCACTAGAAGGCTGCCCTGCTGATGTCCCTCTGCGTGGGACGCGGGCAGCGGCATAGTGACCACACCGTCATCCGCTCCACTCAACACGCATGCACAGACGTCACCCAAGGATTACACTGACACTTTCATTGTGGGTGAAGAACTGCTGCAGGTTTATTTCATACAACATAAGTATGACGATAAGTGGGTTATCTTACGGGCGATCCAGGGCAAGCAGCCCCTCGCTGCTCCGCCCGCCTGGCGAGCCAGCACGCACGGTGGGTCGATGCCCGGCAGTGCGGCACATATTTTCAGATCATCCACTGGATCACGTGATCTGTTTACTACTCCCGCCCCTTTTGACGGGGGCGGAGCGTGTTGTGGCACACCCCCGGTTGGTCAGGCCCCCCAACCGCCCGAAGGACTAACGGGGCGCCGTCGCGGTCTTCCCAGAACCTCCTTCGGCTCCCGGACCTTGGCTCGGGCACCCTTACTGTGCCTGACAGGGGTACCCTTACTGTACCGCCTGTCGCAGAGGTACCCTTACTGTACCCTTCTGCCTCCAGATCGCCCTGTAACTCCGCCACAGCTCTGGGGAGGCTTCCGTCGCTGCCAGAGCCCCCCTTCCTCCCTTCGCTGTTATGGTGCCCTGCCCCTGCGAGCCAGCTTTTAGTGGGCTAAATTATGGGTCCCGTTCTGTAACCCGTAAATGACGGCATTAATTTACAACATTACTCAGAAGCCCAGGGCAGACTAACAAAGGATGTCTTTTGGCCCCACTGCCGTTCAGCTTAGACGTGAATGGTGTTCCTAGCTTTCTTAGCGATGCCACTGCAGATCTCCTAACGTAATTATGGGAAGATCTAGCACCTACATATGGAGCCAGAATTGAACCATAGCTGAAATCCTTCATTCCATCGATTCCCTTCATATCCTAGCACGAAGAAGGTTTTAATTTTCACTTTGTCTACAAAGGTGATGCATTGATGGCGTCATGGTTCCCGAATTGCTGCTGCTGCGAGGATTGCATGATTTCTCGGCAGGGCAAAACCTCTAACGTAACTGCTATATGGACGCCTTATATCATGACTCCGGATAAAGCCAATATGACTGACTGAGCTGCCGAAGAATACATCTCTCAGCTCAGGGACCCAAATTTGTGAACGTTTCCCAACTCCCTGGCTCCAAGGAAGGCTGAGCGAGAAGAGCAACACCTAAATCTGTTTCTCAGGCTGGAAAATATGGCATGGGTAACAAGGCATTGGAGAAATAGGCGCTTATGGACCTGCAATCCTGTTAAGAATTTTCACTTCGCCAAATATGGGGCCTTCCTGGCTTAGAATTGTGTTCCCAGCAGCTACAGCACAATAAGCTCGTCTACCTCAATAACTAGCCATGTTTAGGAGTTTGCGGGAAGTCATGGTGTCTGTGCAAGACCTAATCTCTGGAGGTTCAAATATCTGGGACATAGTGTGAAAAAACATGTTCCCCCAAAGTGTTTCCATTTCAGGGATCCCTGGGGAACACCACAAGGAGTTTAATCATGGGGGTCGTGACGTGGCCAAGGGAACCCTTCACGTCGCCACATTCAAATCGTAGAATGGATGAAGGGAGCAGTATTTATTTTTATTTGGTTTTTTTGAGATTTTCACCATAACCACTTGATGTGCCATTGGCTTGACTGTTAGGCAATGTCCTTATCGAAGGAGTACAGCTCTCAAATATCATCCACCCAACACAGGGCATCTGTGAGTGACACAAAATATTTACAGCTCCTTGTGCTTACTAAAAGGGACCCGCTCCTCAGTTTCCAGCACACAATGCCCTTTAATGTCATCTGGCCCTGGTGCCTATCAAACAACTGTGACAGCCTCTGTCACCTTCATACAATAATGAACTTCACAAGGTCGCAGAAGACAAGCCAGGCTAAGTCTCGGTGGACCATATCACTCTGGGCTTTCCCTTGCTTCCCTGTGGCACAGGGAGAATAAACTTAAAGATGTTAATTGTGACACACAAACAACCCAGGCCTTCCCCGTGTCTCAAAACAGCTCAGGCTGCTGGCTGTCCCGTATAGACTAAGCTGCCACTATGACTGCGAGTTGCAGAAAACCTTACACCAGCTGTTTCCAAATAGCAATGCTAAATTTGAAAGGCAGCAGCATCTCTTGACTTAAGCGGGAACTCGCACTAATAAATACCTTTAGGGTGTTATGTAAGACACACAGACCCATGCCTACAGCTTGTCTCAAAACAGCTCAGGCTGCTGACTTTTCTTTATGGACTAAGCTGCCACTACAAGCTGCCCATTGCATTATGGTTGAAACTGGGTTTTGGCTGGACCTTTGACATATTTGTACTCCTGCTCCCAAGATAACATATATATATACATATATATCCTCCCTTATCCTGTTGCACCACTCGGGACACATAACTTTGTCACTTCGTACCTACTGGCATGGAGCTACCGCCAAAGAGATTCCCCCCTAGTACCAGATAACCCTACTAAGTGCTGGATTTTGGGACAAGATACCAGAGAACCTATGTAAAGCGCCTTCTGGTGCGTGTGAACCCATGTCATTGCGATCAGTAACTGTTGCTCTGTTTGAACAAAAACATGCCACTTTATTCATTCAGTCATTTAATCAGCACAGCATGCTGGAGATAGAGGAATATGTGGCCGTCCCAACGATATATACAGGTACGACTGCCCCTCAAAATGTAATTTAACTGACAACGCAAGCTGGAGCCCTACATGTGTACATATGAAAAGCTGATGTATTGCCAGTGGCGCAGGAGTTTCCTGTAGGTATTAAACTGGTCTCTAAAAAATTATCATCATCATGACTTGAAGTTGTAGAAAACCACTGGCCCTCAAACACTGCCTAAGGACATAAGAAATGTGGGTTTTTAATCCTATTAAGTGCTTGCCTGTATCACAAGAAAACCTTCCCCAATTTGGCCATACACACGACCGCCTCTAGTGTCCTGCAATCAGCTATTCCGACTCTGGCTAACGAAAACGACCATTGGCCCAAAGGTAAAACCACCAAAAGCTAGACCCATTGTGCTTCCCAATGCCGGTCATGCCTAAATTGCAGCAGCAATGCGAGCCCCACCACATTGTCTGAATCTTCCTAGCTGCCCCCAAGGGGGCATTGCACAAGAGATGCACATTGGAAATGCTCTGGGACGAAGGAATGCTGTCTGGCTGCAGCCCTAGCTAGCTAGCCATATGTTTCTCAAAACGCTTACCATAAACCATGATGAGTACAGACTCATCATATATCACCCTGTCCCCAAACCTTTCCCAGGGAACTAGGGAGAAATGAACTCATTTGCGCAGGGCAAGAAATTCCAAAAGTTAGGATGAGCGTTCGTAGATCACTGTTGACTATTGGGGCTTTAAGATATACATTGCGAGTACCAAAAGGATGCCTCTTTTGAACATAGTAACCCGCTGACCTATTTACATCATACGCGCTCTGAAATCTACCTGGCACACGTTCTTTGCAGCCGGCAAATTAACCCTCTGCACTAACTACACCGAAGTCAAAACCTCCACTATACTAGTTCCTGATCTCTCTTCAGGAAGATAGCGAATCCCCCTAGTTATCAAGACATTTTATGTAAGGCCTGGAATTGCCACGGAAAGAAACGCAGCATTCGGTGCGTCAAAGCATAATAAACTTCCATACCCGGCCGGAGGAGACAGCAGGGAACCGCGACGGGGGACCAGATAGCTGAACATGTTGGCATGTCCAGAAACAGAGATGGGCGGTGAGCCCCTGAAAGGAATAACTGCCCCTGAAAGGAATATCTGTCTTATGAGAGCAGCGCCTGCTGGGTGTGAACGGATCCTGTCCGAACAGTGTAGGAGGGGAGGGGTAACGTTATTGAAGGGTGGACACATTACAGCGAGGTACACTCAGCGACACCGGGGCAGAACATATGCGGGGTGCTTCCCCTCTCCTCACACACTAGGTCAGCCTGCCTGTCCCAACGCAGGCAATAACCGAGAAATCACACCTCCCTCACGGCCAAGAGCCATTCCATCAAGTTTAACAATGTATACGTAGACTAGGAGTCACACACTGCACAAAAGGTCAACAAATTGTGACACCTAACAAACTTCACCGCACTTTAACACTAAGTAAACCATGGCCACCAGAAGCGGCTTCCGTGAGATGGCCTTCTCAGTAGAGGGCGTGGGGCAAGCACCTCCACAGCAAAGTGCACCACCCTTCGCGCAAAAACAGGCCCGAGAATCTCGCAGAGCATATTCCAGATAGGCAAATCATGCCGCGTGAAAATGCAGGATTCAGCAGCATATTCATTTGCTCCTTTGTGTCCCCTGCCATAAACTTCCCTGTGCAAAAGTGACAGCACCATCAGAAACCAGCGAGAGGAAAAGGGGATGCGCCTGGGTGGAAGCATCTGCATACTGAAAAGAAAGGCCAAAGGACTGAAAAACAACAACCACCTTTGCCAGGTTTAACACCCACTCTGATCTACGCGCATTGCCGCCAAATAGACAAGAGCAGTATAATACCTATAAAATCTGTTTCCAAAATAGCATCATCCTGGTGTTCCCCTTTGGGCCTCCCATCCAAGTACTAACCAGGCCTGACCCTGCGTAACTTTCAGGTTGACCCATGAACGTGCACAACGAGTTAGTGTGTGAACATAGGAGCTAAAGTTGCATCACACACAGTGCAGTGTACACCGGGGCACAAGGTGTACCAACAGTGCACTGCAGAAACAGCCTTTGGGCACAACGAGCACACAGGAGGCATTACTGGGATAGTGCGTTAAAAAAGGGCTAAAGGTAGCACAGGCCGTGTATTATTGCTCAGATAGTCTTTTTGGCACAAGACGCTTAAACAACGTTGCACAAGAAGTACTGACAGTGCACTACTGAGAAAGCCTGCGGGCATGAAAAACACACATAGTGCTACTAGAAAATGTGCTGGCACAGAGAGCACCCCGGGCATTACTGTGACGGTCTGTGGGCACATGGTGCACACACAGGGAATAATTAACACGCTCGGAAACAGTAGTATTTGTGCAGTGGATTCAATGTCTTTGCTGCCTACGCACTAGCCAGCCAAATTATTTAGGCTACACGCGGCACCACCGAGTTCCTCGCCAAGTCCCTCCTCCGCCCCCAGGGTCCAGGCTGGAGCTCGGGCAAATGCGTTCCCCGGCTCAGCCTTCCGTCCTGTGCGCCGAGCCTTCCATCAACAACTTTACAGTATTAAAATCACTGACTCCCAAACTTTTAAGTGTGTCACGTAAGAAAATCCTTTTTAAAGAAAAAATACCGACATTTACATTTCGTTGTGGCCTACCACGCCCAAAAGTTACCGCTCCGATTGCTGCCAGCAGCGGGAATGAAAGGAAGGGCGGACATGGCACAGAACCGGTAGAGAGCGTGGATAACACAAAGCAAACAGCAGAAACTGGGGGTCACTGAGGCAGCAAGTGGACTGTCCTGCGGGGAGAATAAACTCACGGAACACTCCTGCCCCACCAAGCGGTCGTGCATTCGGGGCAGTCAACAGCGCCTTTTAGAGAGGATGCGCCGGCATCCCAGCGATGGGAACGCATTAAATTATTTAACGGTGAAACGTACCATGCGACAAGCAATACGGCATTATGTTCGCGTTTAACATCGGTAAGCGCATGCGTTGGGTTATGACGGCGAATTGCGGCATGAAGAGGATGGTATGGGATAGTTACAACAAGGGGGGGGGGGGAACTGCTCGTGCTTATTCCATGGTAAGAACACACGGGGCGGCAAGCACGCCCAGCACCCAAGCACCGACTGTGAGCCCCCCCTCAATGGCTTATGGCCACGGGGCTGCCGGCGAGACGGTGTGCAGGCAACTGGGCACAACAACCGAGACAAACTGCCCACTTGTAGCGGCGCCACGCACAAACAAGAATCCACACCTGTAAAGCGTGAACAATCACCCGTCAGGGCCTCCAGGCGCCAATTTGCCGCCGGCTCCTGGGAAAAGCGAGACCGATTGCATTGCAAATGCCAGCCCCAGTTAGGCAGGGGTAGATAGGGTGATTTGCAGAATCACATGATGCTCAGCGTCTTTCCCGAGACTCGAACCCGGTTACAGGTTCGAGGTTGGCCGCTCTCGCCGTTAGGCCAACTCCGCTCACCAAGCACAACCCTCTCGCCCCAACTAAAAGGTGAGCGTACCATGCCGGGGTAACCTCCCACCCACCAGGCCCGCCTCCTGGAAGAGAAGCCTCGAGACGCCTTACAGCAGGGGACAGGGAAGTCCCTGGCATGCCAGAAGTGTTTGAATTCGGCAATAAGGTGCTACGTTTTGCATAGCGCCCTGTGCCGGCTCTAGGGCACTGGGGCGCTGCAGCAGGTAAAGATAGGCAGACAGGAGCAGATGTATAGTCATGGGGGCGGTTGAGCCGCAAATCGGCCCTGTACGAGAGGAAGAGGCGGCCAAGCACTTTATCAGGGCCGGGTAGTCCGGCCCTGGATGATGTAGGTAGCAAGGGGGAGACAGGCGTAAGGGTGACTCCCTGCAACATCACAGCCCCACGAAAAGTTTATTTTCCTACAGGGGGCAGCCAGACAACAAACCTCTTCGACGTCCCCACAGCAACCCATCACTGCGTGGGCACCGTCAAGGAAACCGGAGGGCCACACACACGAACCCGAAGACACATGCTCCGACGCCACAGCAGTCAACCTCTGCACACCCACATCGCGCGAACCCACATCGCGCAACCCGACCCGACGACAATGGGGGCGACCCACTTCGCTCTGCATCTGCAGCGGCCATGGCACAATACGACAACGCGCTCCACCACCAAACAAGTACCAGCAGCGATCAAACCTCGACCACAATGTCCTCCGATCCGACGCGTCCCCACAACCAGCCAAGATCGGACACCGAGCCGCCCTCCCAGCGACCGGACTCGAAACCAGGCTCTCCCGCCACACAGTCCGCCCCCCGCCCCGCACAGCCCGCGAAAACGGCTCCAGCCGCCATCTCCAAAGCTCACCACTACCATATGCTCTGCTTCCCATAGCAACTACACACTACACTCACCAAATCGGTCACCGAACCGGTGTGCAGGACTGCGAGGAGGACCCAACGCTGGTGCGACTGGCGAACGGCGGAAAAGTAGTAAGGAGCGACCACGACTCGACCGACAACGGGTCCGACGCAAATCTCGCATGGCCAAATTCGCGTGGCCCGGAGGAGCGGCGCAGGAAGCAGAGGAAGAACCGAGGGGGTGAGGCGCCTAAAAGGGGGGTCTAGCCTCGCCCACCCTATTGGCACGCCTCCCTAAGGTAAACCCATTGGGGGCCTCCCCTCCCCGAGGCGCGGCCTCGCTAGCGAGGCGGAGCGGGGGGGGGGGGGGGAGGCTCCGACGGGCGGCCACTAGAAGGCTGCCCTGCTGATGTCCCTCTGCGTGGGACGCGGGCAGCGGCATTCCTGACTCTGGTTCACACCGACCGAAAGGGGCTCAGACCTCGGCAGAAGATAAGGCACGCAGGCCTCCCACGAGCACGCGCCTGGGTCTCTCAAAGATGCGCCCCCGTTACAGGCCGTGACGCATGCCCGGACGTTTCATAGCGCCCACAGGCGCTGCCTTTGCACAGACTTGTGACAAGCGCGCCCCCCCCCCACCCCCCCTTTTCTGTACATACAAGAGTGGTACAGATCAAATTAAGCATAGTACGCAGGGCAGCCCGGAGAATGGCATCTAAAAAAGGAAATGTGACATCCTTCATTGTGTGACTGGAATTAAAAGTGCACACCTTTTATTCGGAATTGCAGGGGAAGCACAATAGATCAGAAAAATGGACGCGCGCATCAAACGGAAGTTGTTTTTTTATGGCGCGAGTACAGACGCGATCTCTCCTCTTGGCACCCCTTACTTTTGGCGGAAATGAGACTTCATACAGTGGAAGAGAACGCGATCGGCCAGGAGAACCAAGTGTTCCTGAACAGGGACTGGACCCCCTGGGACAGGCGTGTCTCTTTCCGCCTTAGAGGCAACAGAAATGAACTCCCTAAAAACAAGGGATACCGGCATATATGCCCTTTCTAGGAGTCAGCCTGGCCTCGTGTGTTGGTGTCACGGTCCCCAGTACCCTGCTCACGCCCTGTCTGCACGTGCACTATTTGGGAACCCTTTGCACTTGTTATTGTACGCACTGCGTTTCATCCACGCCCCGGGTCTTGCACCAGATCAGTTCGTGTGATTGACACGTTGTGAGATTATCACGTCGCGCCAGTCCATTCGAAAACCACAGGAGATCTCAGTGGAAATCCATTTTCACCGTAGTGGGCGGCCAGGACTTCACGCCATTTCAGACAGCATGTGTTCTGTTAGCATTGCCGCAGGCGCAAGCCTCTCGGACTGGCCTCAGCCGTCTGCGGTGCTGCAGCATAGCTCGGTGGGCTGTGCGCATGCTGCAGAGATCTGCTTTCAGCTACAGACCTCCAGTCCCGTAAGAAACCGTCTTCTGCCCCTCTTGTGCTGAACAGCTTCAACCAACCAATATCCGACCCGCGACATCTTGAGGAGAAATTTGAAGGCGCAGTTACGGTACAACTCAAGAGCAGGTGGAACGGACTGACCTGCTGCGTGCTCTTGGACAGGGTTCAGCTCCGAGAGGGACATAGGCCCTCCTTGGACAATATAGGAGAGGAAATTCTCGAGAAGCTCCAGGGAATCCATCAAGCTGACAGGATCCTTCTCAAGCGCCTACTGGCCCAACATGCTGGCAGGATCCTTCTTGAGCGCCTACTGGCCCAACACACTAACAGGATCCTTCTTGAGCGCCTACTGGCCCAACCCGCTGACATGATCCTTCTTGAACTCCTGCTGGACCAACACGCTGACAGGTTCCTTCTTGAGCGCCTACTGGCCCAACATGTAGACAGGATCCTTCTTGAGTGCCTACTGGCCCAACACACTGACAGGATGCTTCTTGAGCGCCTACTGGCCCAACACGCAGACAGGATCCTTCTTGAGCGCCTACTGGCCCAACACACTGACAGGATCCTTCTTGAGCGCCTGCTGGACCAACATGCTGACAGGACCCTTCTTGAGCACCTACTGGCCCAACACGCTGGTTCCTTCTAGAGCGCCTACTGGCCCAACACACTGACAGGTTTCTTCTTGAGCGGTTGTTGGCCCAACATGCTGACAGGATCCTTCTTGTGCACCAGCTGGCCCAACACACTGACAGGATCCTTCTTGAGCGCCTGCTGGCCCAACATGCTGCCAGGTTCCTTCTTGAGTGCCTGCTGGCCCAAAACGGTGAGAGGTTCCTTCTTGAGTGACTGCTGGCCCAACACGCTGACAGGATCCTTCTTGAGCGCCTGCTGGCTCAACACGCTGACAGGATCCTTCTTGAAGCCTGCTGGTCCAACACGCTGGCAGGTTCCTTCTTGAGTGTCTGCTGGCCCAAAACGCTGACAGGATCCTTCTTAAGTGGTTGTTGGCTCAACAT
Organism: Triturus cristatus; assembly: GCF_964204655.1. Classification (NCBI taxonomy): domain Eukaryota; kingdom Metazoa; phylum Chordata; class Amphibia; order Caudata; family Salamandridae; genus Triturus; species Triturus cristatus. The sequence continues at coordinate 66,768,683 of NC_140593.1, read as the reverse complement.
GATGACAGGATCCTTCTTGAGCACCTGCTTTCCCAACACGCTGACAGGATCCTTCTTGAGCGTCTGCTGGCCCAACACGGTGACAGGTTCCTTCTTGAGCACCTGCTGGCCCAACACACTGACAGGTTCCTTCTTGAGCGCCTGCTGGTCCAACACGGTGACAGGTTCCTTCTTGAGTGTCTGCTCACCCAACACGTTGACAGGATCCTTTTTGAGTGGTTGGTTGTTGGCCCAAAATGCTGACAGGATCCTTCTTGAGCATCTGCTGGACCAACACGCTGACAGGTTCCTTCTTGAGCGCCTACTGGCCCAACATGTAGACAGGATCCTTCTTGAGTGCCTACTGGCCCAACACACTGACAGGATCCTTCTTGAGCGCCTACTGGCCCAACACGCAGACAGGATCCTTCTTGAGCGCCTACTGGCCAAACACACTGACAGGATCCTTCTTGAGCACCTACTGGCCCAACACGCTGGTTCCTTCTTGAGCGCCTACTGGCCCAACACACTGACAGGTTCCTTCTTGAGCGGTTGTTGGCCCAACATGCTGACAGGATCCTTCTTGTGCACCAGCTGGCCCAACACACTGACAGGATCCTTCTTGAGCGCCTGCTGGCCCAACATGCTGCCAGGTTCCTTCTTGAGTGCCTGCTGGCCCAAAACAGTGAGAGGTTCCTTTTTGAGTGACTGCTGGCCCAACACGCTGACAGGATCCTTCTTGACGCCTGCTGGTCCAACACGCTGGCAGGTTCCTTCTTGAGTGTCTGCTGGCCCAAAACGCTGACAGGATCCTTCTTAAGTGGTTGTTGGCTCAACATGATGACAGGATCCTTCTTGAGCACCTGCTTTCCCAACACGCTGACAGGATCCTTTTTGAGCGTCTGCTGGCCCAACACGGTGACAGGTTCCTTCTTGAGCGCCTGCTGGCCCAACACACTGACAGGTTCCTTCTTGAGCGCCTGCTGGTCCAACACGGTGACAGGTTCCTTCTTGAGTGTCTGCTCACCCAACACGTTGACAGGATCCTTTTTGAGTGGTTGGTTGTTGGCCCAAAATGCTGACAGGATCCTTCTTGAGCATCTGCTGGCTCAACACGCTGACAGGATCGTTCTTCAGTGTCAGATGGTCCAAAAAGCTGACAGGATCCTTCTTGAGCGCCTGCTGGCCCTACACGCTGACCCGATCCTTCTTGAGTGCCTGCTGGCCCAACAGGCTGACAGGATCCTTCTTGAGCGCCTGCTGGCTTAACACACTGACAGGTACCTTCTTGAGCTGTTGCTGGACCAAAAAGTTGACAGGATTCTTCTTGAGTGTTTTCTGGCCCAACACACTGACAGGATCCTTCTTGAGCACCTGCTGGCCCTACACACTGACAGGATCCTTCTTGAGTGCCTGCTGGCCCAACACACTCACAGGATCCTTCTTGAGCACCTGCTGGCCCAACACTCTCACTGGTTCCTTCTTGAGCGCCTGATGGTCCAACACGCTGACAGGTTCCTTCTTGAGTGTCTGCTGGCCCAACACGCTGACCAGTGCCTGCTGGCCCAACAGGCTGACAGAATCCTTCTTCAGTGCCTGCTGGCCGAACATGCTGACAGGATCCTTCTTCAGTGCCTGCTGGCCCAATACGCTGACAGGATCCTTCTTGAGCGCCTGCTGGCCCAACACACAGACAGGATCCTTCTTGAGCGGCTGCTGGCCCAAGATGCTGATAGGATCCTTCTTGAGTGGTTGTTGGCCCAATACACTGAGAGGATCCTTCTTGAGACTCTGCTGGCTCAACACGCTGACAGGATCGTTCTTCAGTGTCAGATGGTGCAGGAACCAGCTGACAGGATCCTTCTTGAGTGCCTGCTGGCCCAACAGGCTGACAGGATCCTTCTTCAGTGCCTTCTGGCCCAACACGCTGACAGGATCCTTCTTGAGCGCCTGCTGGCCCAACACACTGACAGGTTCCTTCTTGAGCGCCTGCTGGTCCAACACGCTGACAGGTTCCTCCTTGAGTGCCTACTGGCCCAACACACTGACAGGTTCCTTCTTGAGCGCCTACTGGCCCAACACACTGACCCGTTCCTTCTTGAGTGCCTCTTGGTCCAACACGCTAACAGGTTCCTTCTTGAGGGCCTGCTGGCTCAACACACTGACAGGTTCCTTCTTGAGCGCCTACTGGCCCAACACACTGACCCGTTCCTTCTTGAGTGCCTCTTGGTCCAACACGCTAACAGGTTCCTTCTTGAGGGCCTGCTGGCTCAACACGCTGACAGGATCCTTCTTGAGTGCCTGCTGGCCCAGCACTCTCACAGGTTCCTTCTTGAGCGCCTGATGGTCCAACACGCTGACAGGTTCCTTCTTGAGTGTCTGCTGGCCCAACAGGCTGACAGGATCCTTCTTCAGTGCGTGCTGGCCGAACATGCTGACAGGATCCTTCTTGAGTGCCTGCTGGTCCAACACGCTGACAGGTTCCTTCTTGAGTGTCTGCTGGCCCAACACGCTGACAGGATCCTTCTTGAGTGGTTGTTGGCTCAACCTGATGACAGGATCCTTCTTGAGCACCTGCTTTCCCAACACGCTGACAGGGTCCTTCTTGAGCGTCTGCTGGCCCAACACATAGACAGGATCCTTCTTGAGCGGCTGCTGGCCCAAGATGCTGATAGGTTCCTTCTTGAGCGCCTGCTGGTCCAACACGGTGACAGGTTCCTTCTTGAGTGTCTGCTCACCCAACACGTTGACAGGATCCTTTTTGAGTGGTTGGTTGTTGGCCCAAAATGCTGACAGGATCCTTCTTGAACTCCTGCTGGACCAACACGCTGACAGGTTCCTTCTTGAGCGCCTACTGGCCCAACATGTAGACAGGATCCTTCTTGAGTGCCTACAGGCCCAACACACTGACAGGATCCTTCTTGAGCGCCTACTGGCCCAACACGCAAACAGGATCCTTCTTGAGTGCCTACTGGCCCAACACACTGACAGGATCCTTCTTGAGCGCCTGCTGGACCAACATGCTGACAGGACCCTTCTTGAGCACCTACTGGCCCAACACGCTGGTTCCTTCTTGAGCACCTACTGGCCCAACACACTGACAGGTTCCTTCTTGAGCGGTTGTTGGCCCAACATGCTGACAGGATCCTTCTTGTGCACCAGCTGGCCCAACACACTGACAGGATCCTTCTTGAGTGCCTGCTGGCCCAACATGCTGCCAGGTTCCTTCTTGAGTGCCTGCTGGCCCAAAACGGTGAGAGGTTCCTTCTTGAGTGACTGCTGGCCCAACACGCTGACAGGATCCTTCTTGAGCGCCTGCTGGCTCAACACGCTGACAGGATCCTTCTTGACGCCTGCTGGTCCAACACGCTGGCAGGTTCCTTCTTGAGTGTCTGCTGGCCCAAAACGCTGACAGGATCCTTCTTAAGTGGTTGTTGGCTCAACATGATGACAGGATCCTTCTTGAGCACCTGCTTTCCCAACACGCTGACAGGATCCTTCTTGAGCGTCTGCTGGCCCAACACGGTGACAGGTTCCTTCTTGAGCCCCTGCTGGCCCAACACACTGACAGGTTCCTTCATGAGCGCCTGCTGGTCCAACACGGTGACAGGTTCCTTCTTGAGTGTCTGCTCACCCAACACGTTGACAGGATCCTTTTTGAGTGGTTGGTTGTTGGCCCAAAATACTGACAGGATCCTTCTTGAGCATCTGCTGGCTCAACACGCTGACAGGATTGTTCTTCAGTGTCAGATGGTCCAAAAAGCTGACAGGATCCTTCTTGAGCGCCTGCTGGCCCTACACGCTGACCCGATCCTTCTTGAGTGCTTGCTGGCCCAACAGGCTGACAGGATCCTTCTTGAGCGCCTGCTGGCTTAACACACTGACAGGTACCTTCTTGAGCTGTTGCTGGACAAAAAGTTGACAGGATTCTTCTTGAGTGTTTTCTGGCCCAACACGCTGACAGGATCCTTCTTGAGCGCCTGCTGGCCCAACACTCTCACTGGTTCCTTCTTGAGCACCTGATGGTCCAACACGCTGACAGGTTCCTTCTTGAGTGTCTGCTGGCCCAACACGCTGACCAGTGCCTGCTGGCCCAACAGGCTGACAGGATCCTTCTTCTGTGCCTGCTGGCCGAACATGCTGACAGGATCCTTCTTCAGTGCCTGCTGGCCCAATACGCTGACAGGATCCTTCTTGAGCGCCTGCTGGCCCAACACACAGACAGGATCCTTCTTGAGCGGCTGCTGGCCCAAGATGCTGATAGGATCCTTCTTGAGTGGTTGTTGGCCCAATACACTGAGAGGATCCTTCTTGAGACTCTGCTGGCTCAACATGCTGACAGGATCGTTCTTCAGTGTCAGATGGTGCAGGAACCAGCTGACAGGATCCTTCTTGAGTGCCTGCTGGCCCAACAGGCTGACAGGATCCTTCTTCAGTGCCTTCTGGCCCAACACGCTGACAGGATCCTTCTTGAGCGCCTGCTGGCCCAACACACTGACAGGTTCCTTCTTGAGCGCCTGCTGGTCCAACACGCTGACAGGTTCCTCCTTGAGTGCCTACTGGCCCAACACACTGACAGGTTCCTTCTTGAGCGCCTACTGGCCCAACACACTGACCCGTTCCTTCTTGAGTGCCTCTTGGTCCAACACGCTAACAGGTTCCTTCTTGAGGGCCTGCTGGCTCAACACACTGACAGGTTCCTTCTTGAGCGCCTACTGGCCCAACACACTGACCCGTTCCTTCTTGAGTGCCTCTTGGTCCAACACGCTAACAGGTTCCTTCTTGAGGGCCTGCTGGCTCAACACGCTGACAGGATCCTTCTTGAGTGCCTGCTGGCCCAGCACTCTCACAGGTTCCTTCTTGAGCGCCTGATGGTCCAACACGCTGACAGGTTCCTTCTTGAGTGTCTGCTGGCCCAACAGGCTGACAGGATCCTTCTTCAGTGCCTGCTGGCCGAACATGCTGACAGGATCCTTCTTGAGTGCCTGCTGGTCCAACACGCTGACAGGTTCCTTCTTGAGTGTCTGCTGGCCCAACACACTGACAGGATCCTTCTTGAGTGGTTGTTGGCTCAACCTGATGACAGGATCCTTCTTGAGCACCTGCTTTCCCAACACGCTGACAGGGTCCTTCTTGAGCGTCTGCTGGCCCAACACGTTGACAGGTTCCTTCTTGAGCGCCTGCTGGCCCAACACACTGACAGGTTCCTTCTTGAGTGCCTGCTGGTCCAACACGGTGACAGGTTCCTTCTTGAGTGTCTGCTCACCCAACACGTTGACAGGATCCTTCTTGAGTGGTTGGTTGTTTGCCCAAAATGCTGACAAGATCCTTCTTGAGCGTCTGCTGGCTCAACACGTTGACAGGTTCCTTCTTGAGCGCCTGCTGGCCCAACACACTGACAGGTTCCTTCTTGAGCGCCTGCTGGTGCAACACACTGACCGGTTCCTTCTTGAGAGTCTGCTCACCCAAAGTGCTGGCAGGATCCTTCTTGAGCATCTGCTGGCTCAACACGCTAACAGGTTCCTTCTTGAGGGCCTGCTGGCCCAACACGCTGACAGGTTCCTTCTTGAATGCCTACTGGCCCAACGCACTGACAGGTTCCTTCTTGAGCGCCTGCTGGTCCAACACGCTAACAGGTTCCTTTTTGAGAGCCTACTGGCCCAACACACTGACCGTTTCATTCTTGAGCGCCTCCTGGACCAACACGCTAACAGGTTCCATCTTGAGCGCCTACTGGCCCAACACCCTGACAGGTTCCTTCTTGAGCGCCTACTGGCATAACAAACTGAGAGGTTCCTTCTGGAGCACCTACTGGCCCAACACACTGACAGGATCCTTCTTGAGCGCCTGCTGGCCCAACATGCTGCCAGGTTCCTTCTTGAGTGCCTGCTGGCCCAAAACGGTGAGAGGTTCCTTCTTGAGTGACTGCTGGCCCAACACGCTGACAGGATCCTTCTTGAGCACCTGCTGGCTCAACACGCTGACAGGATCCTTCTTGACGCCTGCTGGTCCAACACGCTGGCAGGTTCCTTCTTGAGTGTCTTCTGGCCCAAAACGCTGACAGGATCCTTCTTAAGTGGTTGTTGGCTCAACATGATGACAGGATCCTTCTTGAGCACCTGCTTTCCCAACACGCTGACAGGATCCTTCTTGAGCGTCTGCTGGCCCAACACGGTGACAGGTTCCTTCTTGAGCGCCTGCTGGCCCAACACACTGACAGGTTCCTTCTTGAGCGCCTGCTGGTCCAACACGGTGACAGGTTCCTTCTTGAGTGTCTGCTCACCCAACACGTTGACAGGATCCTTTTTGAGTGGTTGGTTGTTGGCCCAAAATGCTGACAGGATCCTTCTTGAGCATCTGCTGGCTCAACACGCTGACAGGATTGTTCTTCAGTGTCAGATGGTCCAAAAAGCTGACAGGATCCTTCTTGAGCGCCTGCTGGCCCTACACGCTGACCCGATCCTTCTTGAGTGCCTGCTGGCCCAACAGGCTGACAGGATCCTTCTTGAGCGCCTGCTGGCTTAACACACTGACAGGTACCTTCTTGAGCTGTTGCTGGACCAAAAAGTTGACAGGATTCTTTTTGAGTGTTTTCTGGCCCAACGCGCTGACAGAATCCTTCTTGAGCGCCTGCTGGCCCAACACTCTCACAGGTTCCTTCTTGAGCGCCTGATGGTCCAACACGCTGACAGGTTCCTTCTTGAGTGTCTGCTGGCCCAACACGCTGACCAGTGCCTGCGGGCCCAACAGGCTGACAGGATCCTTCTTCAGTGCCTGCTGGCTGAACATGCTGACAGGATCCTTCTTCAGTGCCTGCTGGCCCAATACGCTGACAGGATCCTTCTTGAGCGCCTGCTGGCCCAACACACAGACAGGATCCTTCTTGAGCGGCTGCTGGCCCAAGATGCTGATAGGATCCTTCTTGAGTGGTTGTTGGCCCAATACACTGAGAGGATCCTTCTTGAGACTCTGCTGGCTCAACACGCTGACAGGATCGTTCTTCAGTGTCAGATGGTGCAGGAACCAGCTGACAGGATCCTTCTTGAGTGCCTGCTGGCCCAACAGGCTGACAGGATCCTTCTTCAGTGCCTTCTGGCCCAACACGCTGACAGGATCCTTCTTGAGCGCCTGCTGGCCCAACACACTGACAGGTTCCTTCTTGAGCGCCTGCTGGTCCAACACGCTGACAGGTTCCTCCTTGAGTGCCTACTGGCCCAACACACTGACAGGTTCCTTCTTGAGCGCCTACTGGCCCAACACACTGACCCGTTCCTTCTTGAGTGCCTCTTGGTCCAACACGCTAACAGGTTCCTTCTTGAGGGCCTGCTGGCTCAACACACTGACAGGTTCCTTCTTGAGCGCCTACTGGCCCAACACACTGACCCGTTCCTTCTTGAGTGCCTCTTGGTCCAACACGCTAACAGGATCCTTCTTGAGGGCCTGCTGGCTCAACACGCTGACAGGATCCTTCTTGAGTGCCTGCTGGCCCAGCACTCTCACAGGTTCCTTCTTGAGCGCCTGATGGTCCAACACGCTGACAGGTTTCTTCTTGAGTGTCTGCTGGCCCAACAGGCTGACAGGATCCTTCTTCAGTGCCTGCTGGCCGAACATGCTGACAGGATCCTTCTTGAGTGCCTACTGGCCCAACACACTGACAGGATCCTTCTTGAGCGCCTACTGGCCCAACACGCAGACAGGATCCTTCTTGAGTGCCTACTGGCCCAACACACTGACAGGATCCTCCTTGAGCGCCTGCTGGACCAACATGCTGACAGGATCCTTCTTGAGCACTTGCTGGCCCAACATGCTGCCATGTTCCTTCTTGAGTGCTTGCTGGCTCAACACACTGACAGGTTCCTTCTTGAGTGTCTACTGGCCTAACACACTGACAGGTTCCTTCTTGAGCGCCTGCTGGCCCATCACACTGACAGGTTCCTTCTTGAGTGTCTGCTTGCCCAACACGCTGAGAGGATCCTTCTTGAGCGCCTGCTGGCTCAACACGCTGACAGGATCCTTCTTGACGCCTGCTGGTCCAACAGGCTGACAGGTTCCTTCTTGAGTGTCTGCTGGCCCAAAACGCTGACAGGATCCTTCTTGAGTGGTTGTTGGCTCAACATGATGACAGGATCCTTCTTGAGCACCTGCTTTCCCAACACGCTGACAGGGTCCTTCTTGAGCGTCTGCTGGCCCAACACGGTGACAGGTTCCTTCTTGAGCGCCTGCTGGCCCAACACACTGACAGGTTCCTTCTTGAGCGCCTGCTGGTCCAACACGGTGACAGGTTCCTTCTTGAGTGTCTGCTCACCCAACACGTTGACAGGATCCTTTTTGAGTGGTTGGTTGTTGGCCCAAAATGCTGACAGGATCCTTCTTGAGCATCTGCTGGCTCAACACGCTGACAGGATCGTTCTTCAGTGTCAGATGGTCCAAAAAGCTGACAGGATCCTTCTTGAGCGCCTGCTGGCCCTACACGCTGACCCGATCCTTCTTGAGTGCCTGCTGGCCCAACAGGCTGACAGGATCCTTCTTGAGCGCCTGCTGGCCCAACACACTGACAGGTTCCTTCTTGAGCGCCTGCTGGTCCAACACGGTGACAGGTTCCTTCTTGAGTGTCTGCTCACCCAACACGTTGACAAGATCCTTTTTGAGTGGTTGGTTGTTGGCCCAAAATGCTGACAGGATCCTTCTTGAGCATCTGCTGGCTCAACACGCTGACAGGATCGTTCTTCAGTGTCAGATGGTCCAAAAAGCTGACAGGATCCTTCTTGAGCGCCTGCTGGCCCTACACGCTGACCCGATCCTTCTTGAGTGCCTGCTGGCCCAACAGGCTGACAGGATCCTTCTTGAGCGCCTGCTGGCTTAACACACTGACAGGTACCTTCTTGAGCTGTTGCTGGACCAAAAAGTTGACAGGATTCTTCTTGAGTGTTTTCTGGCCCAACACACTGACAGGATCCTTCTTGAGCACCTGCTGGCCCAACACACTGACAGGATCCTTCTTGAGCGCCTGCTGGCCCAACACACTCACAGGATCCTTCTTGAGCGCCTGCTGGCCCAACACTCTCACAGGTTCCTTCTTGAGCGCCTGATGGTCCAACACGCTGACAGGTTCCTTCTTGAGTGTCTGCTGGCCCAACACACTGACCAGTGCCTGCTGGCCCAACAGGCTGACAGGATCCTTCTTCAGTGCCTGCTGGCCGAACATGCTGACAGGATCCTTCTTCAGTGCCTGCTGGCCCAATACGCTGACCGGATTCTTCTTAAGCGCCTGCTAGCCCAACACACAGACAGGATCCTTCTTGAGCGGCTGCTGGCCCAAGATGCTGATAGGTTCCTTCTTGAGCGCCTGCTGGTCCAACACGGTGACAGGTTCCTTCTTGAGTGTCTGCTCACCCAACACGTTGACAGGATCCTTTTTGAGTGGTTGGTTGTTGGCCCAAAATGCTGACAGGATCCTTCTTGAACTCCTGCTGGACCAACACGCTGACAGGTTCTTTCTTGAGCGCCTACTGGCCCAACATGTAGACAGGATCCTTCTTGAGCGCCTACTGGCCCAACACACTGACAGGATCCTTCTTGAGCGCATGCTGGACCAACATGCTGACAGGACCCTTCTTGAGCACCTACTGGCCCAACACGCTGGTTCCTTCTTGAGCAACTACTGGCCCAACACACTGACAGGTTCCTTCTTGAGCGGTTGTTGGCCCAACATGCTGACAGGATCCTTCTTGTGCACCAGCTGGCCCAACACACTGACAGGATCCTTCTTGAGCGCCTGCTGGCCCAACATGCTGCCAGGTTCCTTCTTGAGTGCCTGCTGGCCCAAAACGGTGAGAGGTTCCTTCTTGAGTGACTGCTGGCCCAACACGCTGACAGGATCCTTCTTGAGCGCCTGCTGGCTCAACACGCTCACAGGATCCTTCTTGACGCCTGCTGGTCCAACACGCTGGCAGGTTCCTTCTTGAGTGTCTGCTGGCCCAAAACGCTGACAGGATCCTTCTTAAGTGGTTGTTGGCTCAACATGATGACAGGATCCTTTTTGAGCACCTGCTTTCCCAACACGCTGACAGGATCCTTCTTGAGCGTCTGCTGGCCCAACACGGTGACAGGTTCGTTCTTGAGCCTCTGCTGGCCCAACACACTGACAGGCTCCTTCTTGAGCGCCTGCTGGTCCAACACGGTGACAGGTTCCTTCTTGAGTGTCTGCTCACCCAACACGTTGACAGGATCCTTTTTGAGTGGTTGGTTGTTGGCCCAAAAAGCTGACAGGATCCTTCTTGAGCATCTGCTGGCTCAACACGCTGACAGGATCGTTCTTCAGTGTCAGATGGTCCAAAAAGCTGACAGGATCCTTCTTGAGCGCCTGCTGGCCCTACACGCTGACCCGATCCTTCTTGAGTGCCTGCTGGCCCAACAAGCTGACAGGATTCTTCTTGAGCGCCTGCTGGCTTAACACACTGACAGGTACCTTCTTGAGCTGTTGCTGGACCAAAAAGTTGACAGGATTCTTCTTGAGTGTTTTCTGGCCCAACACACTGACAGGATCCTTCTTGAGCGCCTGCTGGCCCAACACTCCCACAGGTTCCTTCTTGAGCGCCTGATGGTCCAACACGCTGACAGGTTCCTTCTTGAGTGTCTGCTGGCCCAACACGCTGACCAGTGCCTGCTGGCCCAACAGGCTGACAGGATCCTTCTTCAGTGCCTGCTGGCCGAACATGCTGACAGGATCCTTCTTCAGTGCCTGCTGGCCCAACACACAGACAGGATCCTTCTTGAGCGGCTGCTGGCCCAAGATGCTGATAGGATCCTTCTTGAGGGGTTGTTGGCCCAATACACTGAGAGGATCCTTCTTGAGACTCTGCTGGCTCAACACGCTGACAGGATCGTTCTTCAGTGTCAGATGGTGCAGGAACCAGCTGACAGGATCCTTCTTGAGTGCCTGCTGGCCCAAGAGGCTGACAGGATCCTTCTTCAGCGCCTGCTGGCCCAACACGCTGACAGGATCCTTCTAGAGCGCCTGCTGGCCCAACACACTGACAGGTTCCTTCTTGAGCATCTGCTGGTCCAACACGCTGACAGGTTCCTCGTTGAGTGCCTACTGGCCCAACACACTGACCCGTTCCTTCTTGAGTGCCTCTTGGTCCAACACGCTAACAGGTTCCTTCTTGAGGGCCTGCTGGCTCAACACGCTGACAGGATCCTTCTTGAGTGCCTGCTGGCCCAGCACTCTCACAGGTTCCTTCTTGAGCGCCTGATGGTCCAACACACTGACAGGTTCCTTCTTGAGTGTCTGCTGGCCCAACAGGCTGACAGGATCCTTCTTCAGTGCCTGCTGGCCGAACATGCTGACAGGATCCTTCTTGAGTGCTACTGGCCCAACACACTGACAGGATCCTTCTTGAGCGCCTACTGGCCCAACACACAGACAGGATCCTTCTTGAGCGCCTACTGGCCCAACACACTGACCGGATCCTTCTTGAGCGCCTGCTGGACCAACATGCTGACAGGATCCTTCTTGAGCGCCTGCGGGTCCAACACCCTGACAGGTTCCTTCTTGAGTGTCTGCTGGCCCAACACGCTGACAGGATCCTTCTTGAGTGGTTGTTGGCTCAACATGATGACAGGATCCTTCTTGAGCACCTGCTTTCCCAACACGCTGACAGGGTCCTTCTTGAGCGTCTGCTGGCCCAACACGTTGACAGGTTCCTTCTTGAGCGCCTGCTGGCCCAACACACTGACAGGTTCCTTCTTGAGCGCCTGCTGGTCCAACACGGTGACAGGTTCCTTCTTGAGTGTCTGCTCACCCAACACGTTGACAGGATCCTTCTTGAGTGGTTGGTTGTTGGCCCAAAATGCTGACAGGATCCTTCTTGAGCGTCTGCTGGCTCAACACGTTGACAGGTTCCTTCTTGAGCGCCTGCTGGCCCAACACACTGACAGGTTCCTTCTTGAGCGCCTGCTGGTGCAACACACTGACCGGTTCCTTCTTGAGAGTCTGCTCACCCAAAGTGCTGGCAGGATCCTTCTTGAGCATCTGCTGGCTCAACACGCTAACAGGTTCCTTCTTGAGGGCCTGCTGGCCCAATACGCTGACAGGTTCCTTCTTGAATGCCTTCTGGCCCAACGCACTGACAGGTTCCTTCTTGAGCGCCTGCTGGTCTAACACGCTAACTGGTTCCTTTTTGAGAGCCTACTGGCCCAACACACTGACCGTTTCCTTCTTGAGCGCCTCCTGGACCAACACGCTAACAGGTTCCATCTTGAGCGCCTACTGGCCCAACACCCTGACAGGTTCCTTCTTGAGCTCCTACTGGCATAACAAACTGAGAGGTTCCTTCTGGAGCGCCTACTGGCCCAACACCCTGACAGGTTCCTTCTTGAGCGCCTGCTGGTCCAACACGCTAACAGGTTCCTTCTTGAGTGCTTACTGGCCCAACACACTGACAGGTTCCTTCTTGAGCACCTACTGGCCCAACATGCTGACAGGATCCTTCTTGAGCAGTTGTTGGCCCAACACGCTGACAGGATTCTTCTTGAGCAGTTGTTGGCCCAACACGTGGACAGGATCCTTCTTGAGCATCTGCTGGCTGAACACGCTGAGAGGATCCTTTTTCAGTGTCAGATGGTTTAGGAACCCGCTGACAGGATCCTTCTTGAGTGCCAGATGGTCCACCACGCTGACAGGTTCCTTCTTGGGGGCCTGCTGGCCCAACACGCTGACAGGATCCTTCTTGAGTGCCTGTGGCACACGCTGACAGGATCCTTCTTGAGCGGCTGCTGGCCCAAGATACTGATAGGATCCTTCTTGAGTGGTTGTTGGCCCAACACGCTGAGAGGATCCTTCTTGAGCCTCTGCTGGCTCAACATGCTGACAGGATAGTTCTTCAGTGTCAGATGGTGCAGGAACCAGCTGACAGGATCCTTCTTCAGTGCCTGCTGGCCCAACAGGCTGACAGGATCCTTCTTCAGTGCCTGCTGGCCCTACACGCTGACAGGATCCTTCTTGAGCGCCTGCTGGCCCAACACACTGACAGGTTCCTTCTTGAGTGCCTGCTGGTCCAACACGCTGACAGGTTCCTCCTTGAGCGCCTACTGGCCCAACACACTGACAGGTTCCTTCTTGAGTGCATATTGGCCCAACACATTGACAGGTTCCTTCTTGAGTGCCTCTTAGTCCAACACGCTAACAGGTTCCTTCTTGAGGGCCTGCTGGCCCAACACACTAACAGGTTCCTTCTTGAGCGCCTGCTGGTCCAACACGCTAACAGGTTCCTTCTTGAGAGCCTACTTGCCCAACACACTGACAGTTTCCTTCTTGAGCGCCTCCTGGACCAACAGGCTAACAGGTTCCATCTTGTGCGCCTACTGACCCAACACCCTGACAGGTTCCTTCTTGAGCGCCTGCTGGCCCAACACTCTCACAGGTTCCTTCTTGAGCGCCTGATGGTCCACCACGCTGACAGGTTCCTTCTTGAGTGTCTGCTGGCCCAACACGCTGACCAGTGGCTGGTGGCCCAACAGGCTGACAGGATCCTTCTTCAGTGCCTGCTGGCCGAACATGCTGACAGGATCCTTCTTCAGTGGTTGTTGGCCCAATACGCTGAGAGGATCCTTCTTGAGCCTCTGCTGGCTCAACACGCTGACAGGATCGTTTTTCAGTGTCAGATGGTGCAGGAACCAGCTGACAGGATCCTTCTTGAGTGCCTGCTGGCCCAACACGCTGACAGGATCCTTCTTGAGCGCCTACTGGCCCAACACACTGACAGGTTCCTTCTTGAGTGCCTACTGGCCCAACACACTGACAGGTTCCTTCTTGAGCGCCTACTGGCCCAACACACTGACCGGTTCCTTCTTGAGTGCCTCTTGGTCCAACACACTAACAGGTTCCTTCTTGAGGGCCTGCTGGCTCAACACGCTGACAGGATCCTTCTTGAGTGACTGCTGGCCCAACACGCTGACAGAATCCTTCTTGAGCGGCTGCTGGCCCAAGATGCTGATAGGATCCTTCTTGAGTGGTTGTTGGCCCAACATGCTGACAGGATCCTTCTTGTGCACCAGCTGGCCCTACACACTGACAGGATCCTTCTTGAGCACCTGCTGGCCCAACATGCTGCCATGTTCCTTCTTGAGGGCCTGCTGGCCCAACACACTGACAGGTTCCTTCCTGAATGCCTACTGGCCGAACACACTGACAGGTTCCTTCTTGAGCGCCTGCTGGTCCAACACACTAACAGGTTCCTTCTTGAGAGCCTACTGGCCCAATACACTGACAGTTTCCTTCTTGAGCGCCTCCTGGACCAACACGCTAACAGGTTCCATCTTGAGCGCCTACTGGCCCAACACCCTGACAGGTTCCTTCTTGAGCGCCTACTGACACAACACACTGAGAGGTTCCTTCTGGAGCACCTACTGGTACAACACACTGACAGGTTCCTTCTTGAGCAGTTGTTGGCCCAACACGCTGACAGGATCCTTCTTGAGCAGTTGTTGCCCCAACACGTGGACAGGATCCTTCTTGAGCATCTGCTGGCTGAACACGCTTCGAGGATCCTTCTTCAGTGTCAGATAGTGCAGGAACCCGCTGACAGGATCCTTCTTGAGTGCCTGCTGGTCCAACACGCTGACAGGTTCCTTCTTGAGGGCCTGCTGGCCCAACACGCTGACAGGATCCTTCTTGAGTGCCTGCTGGCCCAACACGCTGACATAATCCTTCTTGAGCGGCTGCTGATAGGATCCTTCTTGAGTGGTTGTTGGCCCAACACGCTGACATTATCCTTCTTGAGCGGCTGCTGGCCCAAGATGCATGATTGGATACTTCTTGAGTGGTTGTTGGCCCAACACGCGGAGAGGATCCTTCTTGAGCCTCTGCTGGCTCATCACGGTGACAGGATCGTTCTTCAGTGTCAGATGGTGTAGAAACCAGCTGACAGGATCCTTCTTGAGGGCCTGCTGGCCCAACACGCTGACAGGATCCTTCTTTAGTGCCTTCTGGCCCAACACGCTGACAGGTTCCTTCTTGAGGTCCTGCTGGTCCAACACGCTAACAGGTTCCGTATTGAGCGCCTACTGGCTCTACACGCTGACAGGTTCCTTCTTGAGCACCTACTGGCCCAACATGCTGATAGGATCGTTCTTGAGCGGCTGCTGGCCCAACATGCTGACAGGATCCTTCTTGAGTGGTTGTTGGCCCAACATGCTGACAGGATCCTTCTTGAGCATCTGCTAGCTCAACACGCTGACAGAATCATTCTTCAGTCTCAGCTGGTCCAACAAGCTGACAGGATACTTCTTGAGACCCTGCTGGCCCAACATGCTGACAGGCTCCTTCTTGAGGGGTTGTTGGCCCCACACGCTGACAGGATCCTTCTTGAGGGATTGTTGGCCCAACACGCTGACAGGATCCTTCTTGAGCATCTGCAGGCTCAACACGCTGACAGGATTGTTCTTCTGTGTCAGCTGGTCCAACACGGTGACAGGATCCTTCTTGAGCGCCTAGTGGCCCAACACTCTGACAGGATCCTTCTTGAGGGCCTGCTGGACCAACACACTGACAGGATCCTTCTTCAGTGCCTACTGGCCCAAAACACTGACAGGATCCTTCTTCAGTTCCATGCTGGCCCAACACACTGACAGGATCCTTCTTAAGCGCCTGCTGGCCCAACACACTGACAGGATTGTTCTTCAGTGTCAGATGCTCCAGCAACCCGCTGACAGGATCCTTCTTGAGTGCCTGCTAGCCCAACACGCTGACAGGATCCTTCTTCAGTGCCTGCTGGTCCAAAACGCTGACAGGATCCTTCTTGAGCGGTTGGTGGCCCCAACACACTGACAGGTTCCTTCTTGAGCACCTGCTGGTCCAACACGCTGACATGTTCCTTCTTGAGTGGTTGCTCGCCTAACAAGCTGACAGGATTCTTAGTGAGCACCTGCTGGCCCAACACGCTGACAGGATCCTTCTTGAGCACCTTCTGGCCTAACATGCTGACAGGTTCCTTCTTGAGCGTCTGCTGACCGAACACGCTGACAGGATCCTTCTTCAGTGCCTTCTGGTCCGAAATGTTGACAAGATCCTTCTTGAGCGCCTGCTGGCCTAACACCTTGATAGGTTCCTGCTTGAGTGTCTGCTGGCCCAACACACTGACAGGTTCCTTTTTGAGTGGTTGATGGCCCAACACAGTGATATGATCCTTCTTGAGTGCCTCCTGGCCCAACAGGCTGACAGGATCCTTCTTCAGTGCCTGCTGGCCCAACACGCTGACAGGTTCCTTCTTGAGTGTCTGCTGGCCCATCAGGCTGACAGGATCCTTCTTGAGCGCCTGCTGGCCCAACACACTGACAGGTACCTTCTTGAGCTGTTGCTGGCCCAAAAAGCGGACAGGATTCTTCTTGAATGTTTTCTGGCCCAAAACGCTGACAGGGTCCTTCTTGAGCACCTGCTGGCCCAACACACTGACAGGATCCTTCTTGAGCGCCTGCTGCCCCAACACACTCACAGGTTCATTCTTGAGCGCCTGCTGGCCCAACACTCTCACAGGTTCCTTCTTGAGCGCCTGATGGTCCAACACGCTGACAGGTTCCTTCTTTAGTGTCTGCTGGCCCAACACGCTGACCAGTTTCTACTGGCCCAACAGGCTGACAGGATCCTTCTTCAGTGCCTGCTGGCCCAACATGCTGACAGAATCCTTCTTCAGTGCCTGCTGGCCCAACACGTTGACAGGATCCTTCTTGAGCGCCTGCTGGCCCAACACGCTGACAGGATCGTTCTTCAGTGTCAGATGGTGCAGGAACCAGCTGACAGGATCCTTCTTGAGGGCCTGCTGGCCCAACACGCTGACAGCTTCCTTCTTGAACGCCTACTGGCCCAAAACTCTGACAGGTTCCTTCTTGAGGTCCTGCTGGTCCAACATGCTAACAGGTTCCTTCTTGAGCGCCTACTGGCTCACCATGCTGACAGGTTCCTTCTTGAGTGCCTACTGGCCCAACATGCTGACAGGATCCTTCTTGAGCGGCTGCTGGCCCAACATGCTGACAGGATCCTTCTTGAGCGGTTGTTGGCCCAACACGCTGACAGGATCCTCCTTGAGCATCTGCTGGCTCAACACACTGACAGAATCATTCTTCAGTGTCAGCTGGCCCAACACACTGACAGGTACCTTCTTGAGCTGTTGCTGGCCCAAAAAGCTGACAGGATTCTTCTTGAGTGTTTTCTGGCCCAAAACGCTGACAGGGTCCTTCTTGAGCACCTGCTGGCCCAACACACTGACAGGATCCTTCTTGAGCGCATGCTGCCCCAACACACTCACAGGTTCATTCTTGAGCGCCTGCTGGCCCAACACTCTCACAGGTTCCTTCTTGAGCGCCTGATGGTCCAACACGCTGACAGGTTCCTTCTTTAGTGTCTGCTGGCCCAACACGCTGACCAGTTTCTACTGGCCCAACATGCTGACAGAATCCTTCTTCAGTGCCTGCTGGCCCAACACGTTGACAGGATCCTTCTTAAGCGCCTGCTGGCCCAACACGCTGACAGGATCGTTCTTCAGTGTCAGATGGTGCAGGAACCAGCTGACAGGATCCTTCTTGAGGGCCTGCTGGCCCAACACGCTGACAGCTTCCTTCTTGAACGCCTACTGGCCCAAAACTCTGACAGGTTCCTTCTTGAGGTCCTGCTGGTCCAACATGCTAACAGGTTCCTTCTTGAGCGCCTACTGGCTCACCATGCTGACAGGTTCCTTCTTGAGCGCCTACTGGCTCACCATGCTGACAGGTTCCTTCTTGAGTGCCTACTGGCCCAACATGCTGACAGGATCCTTCTTGAGCGGCTGCTGGCCCAACATGCTGACAGGATCCTTCTTGAGCGGCTGCTGGCCCAACATGCTGACAGGATCCTTCTTGAGCGGTTGTTGGCCCAACACGCTGACAGGATCCTCCTTGAGCATCTGCTGGCTCAACACACTGACAGAATCATTCTTCAGTGTCAGCTGGTCCAACAAGCTGACAGGATCCTTCTTGAGTGCCTGCTGGCCCCACACGCTGACAGGATCCTTCTTGAGACCCTGCTGGCCCAACATGCTGACAGGATCTTTCTTGAGGGGTTGTTGGCCCAACACCCTGACGGGATCCTTCTTGAGTGGTTGTTGGCCCAACATGCTGACAGGATCCTTCTTGAGCATCTGCTGGCTCAACACGCTGACAGAATCATTCTTCAGTGTCAGCTGGTCCAACAAGCTGACAGGATCCTTCTTGAGACCCTGCTGGCCCAACATGCTGACAGGCTCTTTCTTGAGGGGTTGTTGGCCCCACACGCTGACAGGATCCTTCTTGAGGGATTGTTGGCCCAACACGCTGACAGGATCCTTCTTGAGCATCTGCAGGCTCAACACGCTGACAGGATTGTTCTTCTGTGTCACCTGGTCCAACACGGTGACAGGATCCTTCTTGAGCGCCTAGTGGCCCAACACTCTGACAGGATCCTTCTTGAGGGCCTGCTGGCCCAACACACTGACAGGACCCTTCTTCAATGCCTACTGGCCCAAAACGCTGACAGGATCCTTCTTCAGTTCCATGCTGGCCCAACACACTGACAGGATCCTTCTTAAGCGCCTGCTGGCCCAACACACTGACAGGATTGTTCTTCAGTGTCAGATGCTCCAGCAACCCGCTGACAGGATCCTTCTTGAGTGCCTGCTGCCCCAACACGCTGACAGGATCCTTCTTCAGTGCCTGCTGGTCCAAAACGCTGACAGGATCCTTCTTGAGCGGTTGGTGGCCCCAACACACTGACAGGTTCCTTCTTGAGCACCTGCTGGTCCAACACGCTTACAGGTTCCTACTTGAGCGGTTGCTCACCTAACAAGCTGACAGGATTCTTAGTGAGCACCTGCTGCCCCAACACGCTGACAGGATCCTTCTTGAGCACCTTCTGGCCCAACATGCTGACAGGTTCCTTCTTGAGCGTCTGCTGACCGAACACGCTGACAGGATCCTTCTTCAGTGCCTTCTGGTCCGAAATGTTGACAAGATCCTTCTTGAGCGCCTGCTGGCCTAACACCCTGATAGGTTCCTTCTTGAGTGTCTGCTGGCCCAACACGCTGACAGGTTCCTTTTTGAGTGGTTGTAGGCCCAGCACAGTGATATGATCCTTCTTGAGTGCCTCCTGGCCCAACAGGCTGACAGGATCCTTCTTCAGTGTCTGCTGGCCCATCAGGCTGACAGGATCCTTCTTGAGCGCCTGCTGGGCCAACACACTGACAGGTACCTTCTTGAGCTGTTGCTGGCCCAAAAAGCTGACAGGATTCTTCTTGAGTGTTTTCTGGCCCAAAACGCTGACAGGGTCCTTCTTGAGGACCTGCTGGCCCAACACACTGACAGGATCCTTCTTGAGCGCCTGCTGGCCCAACACATTCACAGGTTCATTCTTGAGCGCCTGCTGGCCCAACACTCTCACAGGTTCCTTCTTGAGCGCCTGATGGTCCAACACGCTGACAGGTTCCTTCTTTAGTGTCTGCTGGCCCAACACGCTGACCAGTTTCTACTGGCCCAACAGGCTGACAGGATCCTTCTTCAGTGCCTGCTGGCACAACACTCTGACAGGATCCTTCTTCAGGGCCTGCTGACCCAACACTCTGACAGGATCCTTCTTCAGGGCCTGCTGACCCAACACGCTGACAGGATCCTACTTCAGTGCCTACTGGCCCAACACGCTGACAGGATCCTTCTTCAGCACCTGCTGGCCCAACACACTGACAGGATTGTTCATCAGTGTCAGATGGTCCAGCAACCCGCTGACAGGATCCTTCTTGAGTGCCTGCTGGCCCAACACACTGACAGGATCCTTCTTCAGTGCCTGCTGGTCCAAAACGCTGACAGGATCCTTCTTGAGCGCCTGCTGGCCTAACACGCTGACAGGTTCCTTCTTGAGTGTCTGCTGGCCCAGCACACTGAAAGGTTCTTTCTTGAGCGGTTGGTGGCCCCAACACACTGACAGGTTCCTTCTTGAGCACTTGCTGGTCCAACACGCTGACAGGTTCCTTCTTGAGCGGTTGCTCGCCTAACAAGCTGACAGGATTCTTCGTGAGCACCTGCAGGCCCAACACGCTGACAGGATCCTTCTTGAGCGCCTTCTGGCCCAACATGCTGACAGGTTCCTTCTTGAGCGTCTGCTCGCCCAGCACGCTGACAGGATCCTTCTTCAGTGCCTTCTGGTCCAAAACGCTGAAAGATCCTTCTTGAGCACCTTCTGGCCCAACATGCTGACAGGTTCCTTCTTGAGCGTCTGCTGACCGAACACGCTGACAGGATCCTTCTTCAGTGCCTTCTGGTCCGAAATGTTGACAAGATCCTTCTTGAGCGCCTGCTGGCCTAACACCCTGATAGGTTCCTTCTTGAGTGTCTGCTGGCCCAACACGCTGACAGGTTCCTTTTTGAGTGGTTGATGGCCCAGCACAGTGATATGATCCTTCTTGAGTGCCTCCTGGCCCAACAGGCTGACAGGATCCTTCTTCAGTGCCTGCTGGCCCAACACGCTGACAGGTTCCTTCTTGAGTGTCTGCTGGCCCATCAGGCTGACAGGATCCTTCTTGAGCGCCTGCTGGCCCAACACACTGACAGGTACCTTCTTGAGCTGTTGCTGGCCCAAAAAGCTGACAGGATTCTTCTTGAGTGTTTTCTGGCCCAAAACGCTGACAGGGTCCTTCTTGAGGACCTGCTGGCCCAACACACTGACAGGATCCTTCTTGAGCGCCTGCTGGCCCAACACATTCACAGGTTCATTCTTGAGCGCCTGCTGGCCCAACACTCTCACAGGTTCCTTCTTGAGCGCCTGATGGTCCAACACGCTGACAGGTTCCTTCTTTAGTGTCTGCTGGCCCAACACGCTGACCAGTTTCTACTGGCCCAACAGGCTGACAGGATCCTTCTTCAGTGCCTGCTGGCACAACATGCTGACAGAATCCTTCTTCAGTGTCTGCTGGCCCAACACGCTGACAGGATCCTTCTTGAGCACCTGCTGGCCCAACACGCTGACCGGATCGTTCTTCAGTGTCAGATGGTGCAGGAACCAGCTGACAGGATCCTTCTTGAGGGCCTGCTGGCCCAACACGCTGACAGCTTCCTTCTTGAATGCCTACTGGCCCAAAACTCTGACAGGTTCCTTCTTGAGGTCCTGCTGGTCCAACATGCTAACAGGTTCCTTCTTGAGCGCCTACTGGCTCACCATGCTGACAGGTTCCTTCTTGAGCGCCTACTGGACCAACATGCTGACAGGATCCTTCTTGAGCGGCTGCTGGCCCAACATGCTGACAGGATCCTTCTTGAGTGGTTGTTGGCCCAACACGCTGACAGGATCCTCCTTGAGCATCTGCTGGCTCAACACGCTGACAGAATCATTCTTCAGTGTCAGCTGGTCCAACAAGCAGACAGGATCCTTCTTGAGTGCCTGCTGGCCCAACACGCTGACAGGATCCTTCTTGAGACCCTGCTGGCCCAACATGCTGACAGGATCTTCCTTGAGGGGTTGTTGGCCCAACACGCTGATGGGATCCTTCTTGAGGGATTGTTGGCCCAACACGCTGACAGGATCCTCCTTGAGCATCTGCAGGCTCAACACGCTGACAGGATTGTTCTTCTGGAACAGCTGGTCCAACACGGTGACAGGATCCTTCTTGAGCGCCTACTGGCCCAACACTCTGACAGGATCCTTCTTCAGGGCCTGCTGACCCAACACTCTGACAGGATCCTTCTTCAGGGCCTGCTGACCCAACACGCTGGCAGGATCCTACTTCAGTGCCTACTGGCCCAACATGCTGACAGGATCCTTCTTCAGTTCCTCACTGGCCCAACACACTGACAGGATCCTTCTTCAGCACCTGCTGGCCCAACACACTGACAGGATTGTTCATCAGTGTCAGATGGTCCAGCAACCCGCTGACAGGATCCTTCTTGAGTGCCTGCTGGCCCAACACACTGACAGGATCCTTCTTCAGTGCCTGCTGGTCCAAAACGCTGACAGGATCCTTCTTGAGCGCCTGCTGGCCTAACACGCTGACAGGTTCCTTCTTGAGTGTCTGCTGACCCAGCACACTGAAAGGTTCTTTCTTGAGTGGTTGGTGGCCCCAACACACTGACAGGTTCCTTCTTGAGCACTTGCTGGTCCAACACGCTGACAGGTTCCTTCTTGAGCGGTTGCTCGCCTAACAAGCTGACAGGATTCTTCGTGAGCACCTGCAGGCCCAACACGCTGACAGGATCCTTCTTGAGCGCCTTCTGGCCCAACATGCTGACAGGTTCCTTCTTGAGCGTCTGCTCGCCCAGCACGCTGACAGGATCCTTCTTCAGTGCCTTCTGGTCCAAAACGCTGAAAGATCCTTCTTGAGCGCCTGCTGGCCTAACACCCTGACAGGTTCCTTCTTGAGTGTCTGCTGGCCCAACACGCTGACAGGTTCCTTCTTGAGTGGTTGATGGCCCAACACACTGATTTGATCCTTCGTGATGGATTGTTGGCCCAACACGCTGACAGGATCCTTCTTGCACCTCTGCTGGCTCAACACGCTGACAGGATCGTTCTTCAGTGTCAGATGGTGCCGGAACCAGCTGACAGGATCCTTCTTGAGTGCCTTCTGGCCCAACAGGCTGACAGGATCCTTCTTCAGTGCCTGCTGGCCCAACATGCTGACAGGATCCTTCTTCAATGCCTGCTGACCCAACACGCTGTCAGGATCCTTCTTGAGCACCTGCTGGCCCAACACGCTGACAGAATCCTTCTTGAGCGGCTGCTGGCCCAAGATGCTGATAGGATCCTTCTTGAGTGGTTGTTGGCCCAACACGCTGAGAGGATCCTTCTTGAGCCTCTGCTGGCTCAACACACTGACAACATCGTTCTTTAGTGTCAGATGGTGCAGGAACCAGCTGACAGGATCCTTCTTGAGGGCCTGCTGGCCCAACACGCTGACAGCTTCCTTCTTGAACGCCTACTGGCCCAAAACTCTGACAGGTTCCTTCTTGAGGTCCTGCTGGTCCAACACGCTAACAGGTTCCTTCTTGGGCGCCTACTGTCTCTCCACGCTGACAGGTTCCTTCTTGAGCGCCTACTGGCCCAACATGCTGACAGGATTCTTCTTGAGTGGCTGCTGGCCCAACATGCTGACAGGATCTTTCTTGAGCGGTTGTTGACCCTACACGCTGACAGGATTCTTCTTGAGCATCTGCTGGCTCAACACACTGACAGAATCATTCTTCAGTGTCAGCTGGTCCAACAAGCTGACAGGATCCTTCTTGAGTGCCTGCTGGCCCAACACGCTGACAGGATCCTTCTTGAGACCCTGCTGGCCCAACATGCTGACAGGATCCTTCTTGAGGGGTTGTTGGCCCAACACGCTGACAGGATCCTTCTTGAGGGATTGTTGGCCCAACATGCTGACAGGATCCTTCTTGAGCATCTGCAGGCTCAACATGCTGACAGGATTGTTCTTCTGTGTCAGCTGGTCCAACACGGTGACAGGATCCTTCTTGAGCGCCTACTGGCCCAACACTCTCACAGGATCCTTCTACAGGGCCTGCTGGCCCAACACACTGACAGGATCCTTCTTCAGTGCCTACTGTCCCGACACGCTGACAGGATCCTTCTTCAGTTCCACACTAACCCAACACACTGACAGGATCCATCTTCAGCGCCTGCTGGCCCAACACACTGACAGGATTGTTCTTCAGTGTCAGATGGTCCAGCAACCCGCTGACAGGATCCTTCTTGAGTGCCTGCTGGCCCAACACGCTGACAGGATCCTTCTTCAGTGCCTGCTGGTCCAAAAAGCTGACAGGTACCTTCTTGAGTGTCTGCTAGCCCAACACACTGAAAGGTTCTTTCTTGAGCGGTTGGTGGCCCAACACACTGACAGGTTCCTTCTTGAGCACCTGCTGGTCCAACACGCTGACAGGTTCCTTCTTGAGGTCCTGCTGGTCCAACACGCTAACAGGTTTCTTCTTGAGCGCCTACTGGCTCACCACGCTGACAGGTTCCTTTTTGAGCGCCTTCTGGCCCAACATGCTGTCAGGATCCTTCTTGAGCGGCTACTGGCCCAACACTCTAACAGGATCCTTCTTCAGGGCCTGCTGGCCCAACACACTGACAGGATCCTTCTTCAGTGCCTACTGGCCCGACACGCTGACAGGATCCTTCTTCAGTTCCACACTGACCCAACACACTGACAGGATCCATCTTTAGCGCCTGCTGGCTCAACACACTGACAGGATTGTTCTTCAGTGTCAGATGGTCCAGCAACCCGCTGACAGGATCCTTCTTGAGTGCCTGCTGGCCCAACACATTGACAGGATCCTTCTTCAGTGCTTGCTGGTCGAAAACGCTGACAGGTTCCTTCTTGAGTGTCTGCTGGCCCAACACACTGAAAGGTTCTTTCTTGAGCGGTTGGTGGCCCAACACACTGACAGGTTCCTTCTTGAGCACCTGCTGGTCCAACACACTGACAGGTTCCTTCTTGAGGTCCTGCTGGTCCAACACGCTAACAGGTTCGTTCTTGAGTGCGTACTGGCTCACCACGCTGACAGGTTCCTTCTTGAGCGCCTTCTGGCCCAACATGCTGTCAGGATCCTTCTTGAGCGGCTGCTGGCCCAACATGCTGGCAGGATCCTTCTTGAGCGGTTGTTGGCCCAATACACTGACAGGATCCTTCTTGAGCATCTGCCGGCTCAACACACTGACAGAATCATTCTTCAGTGTCAGCTGGTCCAACAAGCTGACAGGATCCGTCTTGAGTGCCTGCTGGCCCAACACGCAGACAGGATCCTTCTTGAGCGTCTGCTGGCTCAACACACTGACAGGATTCTTCTTGAGTGCCTGCTGGCCCAACAGGGTGACAGGATCCTTCTGGAGCGCCTGCTGGCCCAACACACTGCCAGGTTCATCTTGAGCTGTTGCTGGCCCAACAAGCTGACAGGATTCTTCTTGAGTGTCTTCTGGCCCAACACGCTGACAGGATCCTTCTTGAGCACCTGCTGGCCCAACACACTGACAGGATCCTTCTTGAGCGCCTGCTGGCCCAACACACTCGCAGGTTCCTTCTTGAGCGCCTGCTGGCCCACCACTCTCACAGGTTCCTTCTTGAGCGCCTGCTGGTCCAACACACTGACAGGTTCCTTCTTGAGTGTCTGCTGGCCCAACACGCTGACCAGTGCCTGTTGGCCCAACAGGCTGACAGGATCCTTCTTGAGCGCCTGCTGGCCCAACACGCTGACAGATTCCTTCTTGAGTGCCTGCTGGTCTAACACGCTAACAGGTTCCTTCTTGAGCGCCTACTGGCCCAACACACTGACAGGTTCCTTCTTGAGCGCCTGCTGGTCCAGCATGCTAACAGGTTCCTTCTTGAGCACCTACTGCCCCAACACACTAACAGGTTCCTTCTTGAGCGCCTGCTGATCCAACATGCTGACAGGATCCTTCTTGAGCACCTACTGGCCCAACAAACTGACAGGTTCCTTCTTGAGCGCCTGCTGGTCCAACACGCTAACAGGTTCCTTCTTGAGTGTCTGCTGGCCCAACATGCTGACAGGATCCTTCTTAAGCGGCTGTTGGCCCACCATGCTGACAGGATCCTTCTTGAGCATCTTCTGGCTCAACATGCTGACAGAATCCTTCTTCAGTGTCAGCTGGTCCAACAAGCTGACAGGATCCTTCTTGAGTGCCTGCTGGCCCAACACACTGACAGGATCTTTCTTGAGCGATTGCTGGCCCAACATGCTGATAGGATCCTTCTTGAGGGGTTGTTGGCCCAACACAATGACAGGATCCTTCTTGAGGGGTTGTTGGCCCAACACACTGACTGGATCCTTCTTGAGCATCTGCAAGCTCAACACACTGACAGGATCGTTCTTCAGTGTCAGCTGGTCCAACACACTGACAGCATCCTTCTTGAGCGCCTCCTGGCCCAACACTCTGACAGGATCCTTCTTCAGCTCCTGCTGGCCCAACACGCTGACAGGATCCTTCTTCAGTGCCTGCTGGCCCAACACGCTGACAGGAACCTTCTTGAGGGATTGTTGGCCCAACATGCTGACAGGATCCTTTTTGATCATCTGCAGGCTCAACACGCTGACAGGATTGTTCTTCTGTGTCAGCTGGTCCAACATGGTGACAGGATCCTTCTTGAGCGCCTACTGGCCCAACACTCTGACAGGATCCTTCTTCAGGGCCTGCTGGCCCAACACACTGACAGGATCCTTCTTCAGTGACTACTGGCCCAACACGCTGACAGGATCCTTCTTCAGTTCCACACTGACCCAACACACTGACAGGATCCATCTTCAGCGCCTGCTGGCCCAACACACTGACAGGATTGTTTTTCAGTGTCAGATGGTCCAGCAACCCACTGACAGGATGCTTCTTGAGTGCCTGCTGGCCCAACACGCTGACAGGATCCTTCTTCAGTGCCTGCTGGTCCAAAACGCTGACAGGATCCTTCTTGAGCGCCTGCTGGCCTAACACTCTGACAGGTTCCTTCTTGAGTGTCTGCTGGCCCAACACACTGAAAGGTTCTTTATTGAGCAGTTGGTGGCCCAACACACTGACAGGTTCCTTCTTGAGTACCTGCTGGTCCAACACGCTGACAGGTTCCTTCTTGAGTGGTTGCTCGCCTAACAAGCTGACAGGATTCTTTGTGAGCACCTGCTGGCCCAACACGCTGACAGGATCCTTCTTGAGCGACTGCTGGCCCAACACGCTGACAGTTTCCTTGTTGAGCGCCTTCTGGCCCAACACGCTGACAGGATCCTTCTTCAGTGCCTGCTGGTCTAACACGCTGACAGGATCCTTCTTGAGCACCTGCTGGTCTAACACGCTAACAGGTTCCTTCTTGAGCGACTACTGGCCCAACACACTGACAGGTTCCTTCTTGAGCGCCTGCTGATGCAACATGCTACAGGATCCTTCTTGAGCAACTACTTGTCCAACACACTGACAGGTTCCTTCTTGAGTGTCTGCTGGCCCAACATGGTGACAGGATCCTTCTTGAGCACCTGTTGGCCCAACACGCTGACAGGATCCTTCTTATGCACCTACTGGCCCAACACACTGACAGGTTCCTTTTTGAGCGCCTGCTGGTCCAACACGCTAAAAGGTTCCTTCTTGAGCGCCCACTGGCCCAACACGCTGACAGGTTCCTTCTTGAGCACCTACTGGCTCAACACACTGACAGGTTCCTTCTTGAGGGCCTGCTGGTCCAACACGCTAACAGGTTCCTTCTTGAGTGTCTGCTGGCCCAACATGCTGAGAGGATCCTTCTTGAGCACCTGCTAGCCCAACACGCTGACAGGTTCCTTCTTGAGCGCCTGCTCGCCCAACACCCTGCCAGGTTCCTTCTTGAGCGCCTGCTGGTCCAACACGCTGACAGGTTCCTTCTTGTGTGTCTGCTGGCCCAACACGCTGACAGGATCCTTCTTGAGCGGCTGATGGCCCAACATGCTGACAGGATCCTTCTTGAGCGGTTGTTGGCCCACCACACTGACAGGATCCTTCTTGAGCATCTGCTGGCTCAACACGCTGACAGGATTGTTCTTCAGTGTCAGATGGTCCAGCAACCCGCTGACAGGATCCTTCTTGAGTGCCTGCTGGCCCAACATGCTGACAGGATCCTTCTTCAGTGCCTGCTGGTCCAAAACGCTAACAGGATCCTTCTTGAGCGCCTACTGGCCCAACACACTGACAGGTTACTTCTTGAGCGCCTGCTGGTCCAACACACTGACAGGTTCCTTCTTGAGCACCTACTGGCCCAACATGCTGACAGGTTCCTTCTTGAGCGCCTACTGGCCCAACACACTGACAGGTTCCTTCTTGAGCGCCTGCTGGTCCAACACACTGACAGGTTCCTTCTTGAGCACCTTCTGGCCCAACACGCTGACAGGTTCCTTCTTAAGCACATTCTGGCCCAACATGCTGACAGGTTCCTTCTTGAGCACCTTCTGGCCCAACACGCTGACAGGATCCTTCTTGAGCACCTGCTGGCCCAACACGCTGACAGGTTCCTTCTTAATCTTCCATTGCCCAACAAGCTGTTGGGATCCTTCTTCAACTTCTACTGCAAAACAAACTGACAGGATCCTTCGTAACCACCTGCTGCGCCATCAACCTAACTCTGCATTATCCACCAGGGTCACTGGTTAAAGGTCCTTCGTGCTCCCTCCTCCCCATCCCATCCTGAGCCCGGACCTCAGCTCCATTAAAGGCCTCCGAGGCCCCAGTTTAATGAAACATGGATGTTGGTCCCATGGAGTACAAGGACCTAAACTTCTTCAAACCTTTGGCCCCCACTGTAAAGCTGAAACAAATTATCTTCGAATCAGGAAATTCCACAAAAC
This sequence comes from Triturus cristatus, assembly GCF_964204655.1. Lineage (NCBI taxonomy): Eukaryota > Metazoa > Chordata > Amphibia > Caudata > Salamandridae > Triturus > Triturus cristatus. The sequence continues at coordinate 66,740,348 of NC_140593.1, read as the reverse complement.
CGAACTATTCTGAAGGTATTGGACCGGATTACCCATCCCATTGGCCTCGTCGCCTCAGCATGTGATTGAACAATGAATGTTTGATTGCCTCCCCTATCAGCACCGCTGCGTAGGTATATTCACGTCTCCTAGAGTCCTCTGGAAAGAAGCCCAGTGTATTTTACAAAACACCCAAACAAGTAAGCTCAGGGGGTTATTGCGTCAGCAGCAGAGACCTGTGTTTAAACTGCAGAGCATAGGTTTCTATATGTAAGATAACAGAGTAGATTAAGGTGTCTGCTGCAGAGGTCTGATAGCAGGCGTAGTGCCAGCAATGACTCCGCTGGTTGGTTGTATGCCAGACCATGTAGCACATTGGAATACAAAACTATCACAGATCTAATATGGACTACCAAAATACTGTGGGGCAGATTTACAAGCCCCCCTGCGCCACTTTTGAGTCACATTTCCCATGTTAAAAGTGACACTAAAGTGGCGCAAGAGGCTTGTAAATCTGCCCCTGTAAAGGTAAATATATATTGGTAGGCATGGGTTTACTATTCTTAAATCCACATCAGTAGTATTTGAAGCTATGTATGTGATTATGGTCATGGTACATATAGGCAGAGTTATAGTAATTCTGTACGTGCCTATATACATGTAGCTGCACAATATTTGTGTAGTCGATGCTCTGGCGGCCATGTCTTTATGCCATGGTGTTTTACTTTTGATATTTTGAACCTATACCCATCTGGTTGATGGGCTTGTTGCCGATGTTTGTGTGTGTACATTCGGGGCATGGGTGTCATTCCCATTAAGATAGGTCAGTGGGTTTATGCGCTGCAAAAGTTAGCGAGGGAGGCTGATTAGAGCATCTTTCACTGAAAGCACCAGACAATAATTCAGCTTGAGGCGCACGTGCTCTATGAAAAACCCGATTATATGAATATTCCTATATATATGTCTACCTTCACATTAGCTGTGCCAGGAGCCTAGGGGAGAAGCTGAGGCCAGGCCCCACGAGGAACAACGCGCTAAAGTCGTATTTCCCTTTGATGGGCTTTTATACGAGTCTCTTGTATTATTTATAAAGTTCAGTGCATGTGGGCCGTGCTCCAGGGCTGAGTATAGAAGGCAGAGACATTAGGATGCAGTTGGGATCACAGCTTGAGAGCTAGTTCAGAGCCCCTGGGACCCCGGAGCCCACACACTGAGGTAAGCATGAGTAGGAAACATGGGGGAGACGTCCCACATCTCTCAGAGCCTACACCCTGAGACAAGACTATGACTGACTGTGCCTCGAGCCACACATGGAGGGAAGAGTAAGAATCAGTCCTCCACCCCTTGGTCTAGACACTGAGACTTGACTACGACTGACCCCTCTCAAACCACACAAGGAGTGAAGAGTAAAAATCAGTCCTCCAGGCTAGGGTCCGCACACTGAGACAAGACTACAACTGACCCCTATCGAACCACACAAGGAGTGAAAAGTAGGAATCCGTCCTCCACCCCAGGGTCCGCACACTGAGACAAGACTACAACTAACCCCCCTCAAACCACACAATGAGTGAAGAATAAGAATCAGTCCTCCACCCAGGTCCACACACTGAGGAAAGCATGAGTGAGAAACATGGGGGAGACGTCCCACCGCCTCTCAGGGTCCACACACGGAGACAAGACTATGACTGACCCCCATCGATCCACAAAATGAGGAAAGAGTAGGAATCAGTCCTCCACCCCTTGATCTACACACTGTGACAAGACTATGACTGACCCCGCCCCTCGAATCACACAAGGAGTGAAGAGGAAGAATCAGTCCTCCACCCCTTGGTCGAGACACTGAGACTTTACTACGACTGACCCCCCTTGAACCAAACAAGGATTGAAGAGTAAGAATCAGTCCCAGGAGCCACACACTGAGACAAGACTACAACTCACCCCCCTTGAACCACACAGTGAGTGAAAAGTAGGAATTAGTCCTCCACCCCAGGGTTCACAGACTGAGACAAGACTATGACTGACCCCGCCCCTCGAACCACACACGGTGTGAAGAGGAAGAATCAGTCCTCCACCCCTTGTTCTAGACACTGAGACATGACTACGAATGACCCCCCTCGAACCACACAAGGAACGAAGAGTAAGAATCAGTCCCAGGACCCAAACACTGAGACGAGACTACAACTGACCCCTATCGAACCACACAATGAGTGAAAAGTAGGAATCAGTCCTCCACCCCAGGACCCACACACTGAGGAAAGCATGAGTAAAAAACATGGGGGGAGACGTCCCACCGCCTCTCAGGGTCCACAGACTGAGACAAGACTATGACTAACTCCTCCTCGAGCCACACAATGAGGGAAGAGTAAGAATCAGTCCTCCACCCCTTGATCTACACCCTGAGACAAGACTACGACTGACCCCTCCTTGAACCACACAAGGAGTGAAGAGTAAGAATCAGTCCCAGGACCCACACACTGAAACAAGACTACAACTAACCCCCCTCAAACCACAAAATGAGTGAAGAGTAAGAATCAATCCTCCACATCGGGGTCCACACACTGAGACAAGACTATGACTGACCCCCCCCTCGATCCACACAATGAGGGAAGAGTAAGAATCAGTCCACCTCCCCAGGGTCCGCACACTGAGACAAGACCGCGACCAGCACCCCTCGAACCACACAATGAGTGAAGAGTGAGAATCAGTTCTCTACCTGAACCTTCTCCCCAATATACATTCAGTATATTGGGGAGAAGGTTCATGAATGTTCATGTTTTGCTCAATGTGGGCGCCCGGGGGAGGGGCGTGATTCATACTCTTTGCTTAGTGTATGTACCCTGGTTAGTGGGTTTAATTATAATCCTGGCTCACTGTGTGGACCCTGGGATGGAGGACTGATTCTTACCCTTCACTCAATATATGGCTCGATGGGAGCTAGTCCTAGTCTTGTCTCAGCGTGTGGACTCTGGGGGTACAGGGAGGGGGCTTGTGGATATGTGAGGGAACACTGCAGGGCCACCTCACAGGTAAATTATGGTGTGGAGTGATTCAACAATATGCATCCGTTTTCAATTACTGAAGTCAAAGTGGGTACACTTATTGCGGTGGAAGAGCCACACTGGGGTTTACTCAAATGCGCTTGTGTCTGTCTCTCATGTGATGCCTGCATGTGCTGAACAATCTTAATGTGCCTTTTATGGTAAAACCCGTATGCTTCTCCCCTGGTAAATTTTGGCAGGTTTGACGTGCTGACATTTAACAAATGTTGAGGTATTTAATGCATCCGATAATTATCGAATGCTTTAACCCCTTCAGCGCGGCGCGGATTTCCGCGCCGTGCTGAAGGTTCCGTGCGCGGGCGGGGCCGTGACGGAGCGGTTCCGTCATGCGCACAGCGCGACCGTCGCGCATGACGGAACCGCTCCGTCACAAGCATCGAAGGGGTTAAATACCTCCCAACTCGTAATTCAGACCCGTGCATAAACAAATTCCAATGGACATATTTCAAGATTTTCTCTCTTGGAGCACTAAGTTATCTCTGTTCTTGTATATTCTTCATTGTTTAGTAGATGGCTACACCTGCACACAATATCCCTCTCTGCTTGAATCTATTAACCATCTCTTGTGCTCTGTTTTCATATTTCTCATTATTTTGAACACTCCCGCAATTTCTCATCAGTTGTCGAACTTCTCCTAAAGATGATCAGCCTGGAAATGTTGCTGTGTTTGTTGTTTTTTGATAAATGCCTGTCTTGACAACCTTTTCTCTAAGCTCTACTCTAGAATGAGAAAGAGTGCCTCCGAGTCATTCTGGTCCATTATATTTAATCATTTAATTACTTGTGTTAAAACCAGCTTGTACATTCCCTATCTGTGTTTGACCAAAGAAGACAACTCCCATCAATGCACCTCTCCGACTTCTAGCCCTGCCGCTGCTGGGTGGGATCTGTCTCTTGGAAGCCATCTCATCGGAGGCAGGTTGTCAGGGGATGCAGGGGCGGCCTTAGGCATGTGCAAGCTGTGCACCTGCACAGGGCCGCCAAACCCCAGGGGCCGCCTGGCCACGAGGAATCGGATACAATACATATTCGTGGCGGCCCCTGGCAGGGATTTGGCGGGCTCCGGCTTCTGCCCCACCCGGACCCCCTCTTCCAGGGACCCCTACCTACGCTCCCTGCACAGGGCCACCATGAGCCTAGAGCCGCCCCTGGGGGATGCTACCTCCGTCTTCCTGTAGCTCTTTTCAGTTTGTGTTAGTGAGGACTTTAGGCTCAAGTCCTGGTAATTGCGTCCTGTAACGGTGGCTGTAACATTTTTCTTAAGTTACAGCAAGCCAATTTAACAGCTTTGGGTCTGGCGAGCAGACTTTTGGTTTTTGGACTCGCAATGGTCAACAAACAAAAAGTTCATCTGTCCAATCAGATATGTATGTTTTTTTTTATTTGAATCTGTGGAAGGTCCGTGAACTCAGGTATATGAATCCCCGCAACCTAACAGTTCACATAGCTGTATCTGTTTAACTATATCAAAACCACCAAGTTTTATTTGTAATGCTAATTTCCAGAAAACTGATGATTGTATTTACACCAACCCAAGCAAAGTCTCTTTCTTGAGTAAAGTTCTTCTTTCATGTCAAATTGCACATTATTCTCTTCAGCCATACTTTCTCTATACTGTATACGTTTTGCCCTTATTTTTTGGCTTCTGCATCACAGACCTTCACAAGCCGTGCCATCTCAACCCAAATTGTATTAACTTTTTTTCGGTAGATTTTGTACAGATTTGTTTAATGACGCCAAAGTTCTAAAGAAAACTAACATGCTTTGACAAAGCAATTAAGTCTGGCTTTAAAGTACCAATAAATGTAAACACAGGCATTTATAAATGCTATTTGCACGCTTTATATGCACACATTTTGTTAATCACTTTAAAACCTGTCCTACTGGCTTCGCTAATGTTTGGAAAAAGTAGCACGAAAACTGTTTTCTGTATGGAAGGCAGTGCTTAATTTGTAGAAGAATAAGTGCCGGGGCCCAAGCGTTTGCACCGAAGCCTGTGGCCGGTGCTATTGAGTATCAGCGTGCTGAGTACCAAGGCTGCGTAATCTCAGTCCCCCCTATGCCTCTTTAATCCCCCACCAGACCATCCTGGTGTTTTACTTTACTCTTGCCGAGTCCTGCTTTCTCCCTCTGTCGCACTTTTTCTGTCTTTCTCTTCTTCCTCCCATCCCTTGTGTTTTCACTCTCTTGCTCTGGGTCAAAATCTGGTGTCCAAATATAAGTGCCAGTCCCCAAAAATGAGAGCTGGTGAGACCTGCCACCACTGGTTCAAATAAAGCATTGGCAGAATGCACAGGCGAGAGGGGGTGGGGTTTATTTGTCAGACTTAGAATAATCCCTGGAGCATTCTGAAGGAAGACCTCCATGGAGGCGGAATGATACATCACCGGCTGATCACAAGATGGAGCCGAGCCAAAGCCCACTCCAGGCACGTTTTTAAACACTTGGTACAAATATGTCATGCGCACAACTGCGCTCTCAAGCCGGATCTAAAAAGGGAAGTTTACCGAACCCAGATAGGCTAATATGATGAAGAATTTTAAAAAGCTGTGTGCTAATATTTGGTCAATTTTGTCACCCATAGACCTCCTACTTAAGGAGAAATTTAGAATATGAAGGAAGCTGCAAAAAAATCTGGTGAAATGTGTGGAAAGTGGTTTCAGTGCATTTACACCATTTTTGCCCTATGAGGAAAGTGCTGCATTTTACACCAATAGTTGCAGAAAAAAAGACATAAACAATGCCTACATAGTTAGCTCTTAACTGGCTGTGTAACAGTATTCCAAATTGAGACTCCACAGCAAGCCATCTGACCTTCTGTAAATGACTCTCTCCGGGGCGGGGCCCCTTTCTCCCACAAGGCTGTGCGGCACAGCTCCACTGCACAGACACAGCAGGATGGTGTCCTGAAAGTGCTTCCACTGAGGACCTAAAACTTCTTCTAACTCTTTGGAAAATGTTTCTGTGCTGCTCGACACCACTAAGGGCCTTACAACAACATCCCTGGTATCACCCACTTACCCCTCCCAAGATTTCCCGATACCGAGGGCACTGATATCAGCAGGGAGGGAGGTGGTGATAGACATAGTAGGGATCACAAGGCGGACCCTGGGGGTCGCCTTAGAAATGAGGAATAACCAGGGGAGTCAGGAATCTGATTCCCAATTCCTCCCAGCATGTCACCCTTAGGGCCCCCCTATATTCAGCAGGCAGAGCCCCTGAGAGATTGTTAAGGCGTAGTAAGGAGTTTGTAGGGTTCAGGAAAGAGTAGCGTAAAGGTGCAGTAAGGAGTTTTTATAGTTCAGGGAAGGGTACCGTTAAGTTAGGATTCAGAAAAGGGTAGCTTTAAGAGGTAGTAAGGGTTTTTAGGGTTCAGGAAAGGGTAACAATAATGGGTGGTAATGAACTTTTAGGGATCAGGAAAGGGTAGTGTAAAGGTGTAGTAAGGGTTTTAGGGTTTAGGGAAGGGTAGCATTAAGGGATAGGAATTGTTGTTTATGATTCAGAGATGGGTAGCATTAAAGGGCGGTAAGGAATTTTTAGGGTTTAGAAAAGGGTAACATTAAAGAGTAGTTAGGGTTTTTTGGGAGTCAGACCCTAGTAGCATTAAAGGGTAGTAGTGAATATTTATTGTTCAGGGATGGGTAGTATTAAGGGGTGTTATGGGTTTGTGGATTTCAGGGCAGGGTAGAGTTAAGGGATAGTAAAGGTGTTTTGGGGTTCACGGATGGGTATGGGCATGGGTTAGTAGGTTTCAGAGAAGGGTAGAGTAAGGGTGTAGTAAGGGATTGAATCGGGTTCAAGGAACTATTGTATTTAGGTGTACTAAGGGTTTGTTTTTAGAATTCAGGGATGGGTAGTATTAAGGAGTAGTAAAGGGCTTAGAATGTTTTGGAAAGGCAGTGTTAAGGGTTAGTTATGAGTTTTTAGGGTTCAGGAAAGGTAGTTTTAAGGGGTAGTAAGGTATTTTTAAGGTTCAGCGGAGGTTAGGATTAAGGTTAGTAAGAGATTTTATGATTTAGAGTTGAGTAGCATTAATGAGTAGTAAAGGGTTTTCCAAATTCAGGAAAGGACAACCTTAATAGGTGCTAAGGATTTCTTTGGGTATGTGCAGCATTAAGGGATAGTTAGGGTTTTAGTGTTCATAGAAAGGTAGCATTAATGGAGAGTAAGGGTTTTTAGGATTCAGTGAAGGGTAGTGTTAAGGGGAAAAGGGACATTTGTAGGGCCAGGGAAGGGTAGCAACAAAGGGTTGTAAGGTTTTTAAAGTTCAGGAAGGCGTAGTGTTGATTGTAGCACAGGGTTTTTGGGGCCCAGGGATGGCTGGCATTAAGGGTTAGTAAGGTTTTCTGGTACGGGGAAGGGTAGTGGTGTTAAGGGGTAATATGGGGTTTCTCAGGGAAGGGTAGCTGTGAGGATTTTATGGGGTTTATGCCTGGGTTGCATTAAAGAATCACAGGGGTTTTTGGGTGCAGAGAAGAGTAGCATTAAGGAATAGTAAAAGGCTTTTAGGATTCACTGCTGGGTCGTTATAAGGGGTGGTAAATGTTTTTAGGGTTTAGGGATAGGTAGCATTAAGGAACTGAAAGCGTTTTAGGGTTCATGGTAGGGTTGTGTTAAGTGGCAGATGGATTAGGGAAGAGTAGTATTAAGGGTTAGTAGGGGTGTTTAGGGCTCAGGGTTGGTACTTTTAAGGACTAGTAATATATTTGTAGGGTTTAGGGAAGGGCAAATTTAAGGGGAAGTAATGATTTTCAGTGTTCGGGCATAGGCAGCCTTATGGGAAAGTTAGAGGCTTGCAGGGTTCAGGGAAGGCTAGTCATAAGGAGTTTGTAGCAAAGCACAACATATTTAATTTGTTCTTAACGTTGGTGCCTTATCATAGATCTGTAGGAGCTTTGGCAGATTGTTATCACCTTGAAAACAGTCTTGCCAAAATGTTTTTAATGCAAATATGTTAATGAGGGGCACAGTATGCTGGGAGGTTTAAAATGTTTTAAATTTGCTTATACTTTTGGTGCTGGCTAATGATTCTGCATACATTTGACCGGCTGTTAGCAAGTTAAGCCCAGTGCAGAAATCTTGGTTTCAACAGGATCTGACAAAGCTCATTGACAAGGAGGCAAAAGTCAATGTGCCACGTGCTTCAGGGTATTGGCCAAGGCCTGTAGAGTACGTGGGATGGAATGCCACATGCAGGTCAGGTTGGCCACAGGGCCTGCCTGGGACTGCGTCCAACCCGGCAGTAGGGTCTAGCCTCCAGTCAGGTCCCGTGCCAAATACTCCATAAGTGTTCAACCCCTGCTGTGCATCGCCTTCAACATGGTCAGTTGCTCAGGAAAGCCGACCTTGGGTTTCCGTGGCTTGTTGAGGCCGAAGGTCTGGAAGGAACGATGAGTATCTTTCCCTGAATTATCTTTCGTACTAGACACACAAATGGTAGTTAGTGCGCGTGATGAGGAATTGTCCAAAAATGATACAGTGACCAGATTCGGGGCTCTTTGGAATTTTCCAATGGTCTCGGCTTCAGGGGAGTCCTCTGTAGAAGATTTTGTATTGGTGTAGGTGGAAAAGGGCAGTGAAGTCTGTATGGCCCAGGAGTGCGTTCTCATATTGGAAGGCAAAGAGGCCATTTTCTTGAGGTCTAACCCTACCTGACAGCACAGCTGTCTGGCTGCTAAAGAGCTCTTGGGGACAATGTGAAAGCTGACCTAGGAATGCATTCTGCCTGTTGCTTACCATTGGCTTTGTGGTTTGTAACTCACATTTGCTTCCTTTCCATCTGCTGGCTTTATTTGTTTTATGCTGCCCAGCATGTCTTTGTCCCTCCAGTGGAGCACAGCCTGTTTTCTGTATTGTGCCGCAAGTTCTTGCTTTCTGTACCCAGGTCTTTAAATGCAGTTCTTATCATGTCACATTTGCTGTGCATTCAAAGACAGAGGTCAAATATAAGTCTCTATCTTCTGAAGGAACTTGGTGTTTACTTTTCTTTCCCTCATTTCAAAGTTAGAGGATGTATCTTACAATCTGGGGGTGTGAAAGGAAGTGCTTTTTTCTAGCACACAACAGAATGTAAATGTCTCTAAATTAACTGTACAGATATTTCAGAATATATCAGAATTAGGAAAGCACAAATGAAGCAATTTGTTTGTAATTCTGAAGTGTGGTGGAAACAAATATTTTAATATGAAGCAAACATATCAATAAACTAGGTGATGCCATTTCCACACATTATCGTTTGTGTGCTGTGTAGTTTTATCAGTAAAACTGTATGTGCAGATGTAATGGTTATTTCATTTGAATATGTGTTGTCTGTAATGGCAGTACACTAGAACACCGTGCATACTCTTTGCCACTCCATTCTACGACACTGTACTCCACTGTTTGCCACTCTATGCCACTCTACTGTACTCCAATTTACGCACCTCTACTCCACTGTATGCTGCTCTACTCTACTCGACACCTCTCTACTTCACTCAACTCTGCGCCATTTCACTCTATGCTACACTACTCCACTCTATGACACTGTACTCCACTCTATGCCACTGTACGCCATGGTAGGCCACTCAATTCCATTCCATGGCACTACACTCTACAACACTCCACTCTATCGCAGTCCACTCTACTCCACGTCACTCTATGCCACTCCACTCTACGGCGCTCTACACCACTTTTCTCCACTGCACTCTATGCCACTCTACGCTACTCTAGTCTATGACACTACTCCACTTCACTCTAACTCACTCTGCTCCTTGCTACTCTACTCCTCTCATTTCCACTCCACTCTACGACACTTTATTCCATTCCACTCTATGCCCCTCTACAACACTCCACTCTGCGACACACTATGACTCTCTAAACCACTCCATTCAACTCCACTCCACGCCACTTTACTCCACTCAATTCCACTCCACTCTACGATACTCCACTCTATGGCACTCTACACCACTCCACTTTACGTCACTACACTACATGATACTCCACTCTACACCACTCCACTCTATGCCACTCCAGTCTACGACACTCCACACTAAGACACTCCACTCTGCTCCACAGCACTCCACTCAACTGCACTCTACGGCATTCCACTCTACGCCATTCTACTTTGCGGCACTCCACTCTACACCACTCCATTCTACTCCACAACACTCTACTCTACGACACTCCACTCTACTCCACTCTACTTAACTCCACTCCACGACATTTCACAACACTCTTCTCCACTCTACGCTACTCCACAACCCTCCACTCTACTCCACGACACTGTACCCCACCTCACTCTACAACATTTCACTCCACGTCACTCACCTCTACGTCATTAACTGGTGTGCAACATGGCTAAACACATTGACAAAGCCAATAGCTCCTACATAGGCACAACATATTGGCTTTGACAATGCATTTTTCCGATGCCTTCGTACATGACTGTGAATCTGGCAAGTCCAGGTCTATTTCTACATAAAAACCAGTGGTGCAGGTGATGGTCAATGTTATGGGGTCCAGTGATGGCTGCAGGGGCGTGGCTTTGAAGAGGATATGGATAGGGTAGATCCTTGAGCCCCTGAATCTGATCAGGGCAGTTTTGGACAGAATAACTTTGAGCGCTTAACAGGCCTGGTTCCAGGATCTGGGAACTTGGAGGGCCATGAAGAACAATGGGCGGCCCATGAAGCACAATGGGCGGGCCATGAAGAACAATGGGCGGGCCATGAAGAACAATCGGAGGGCCATGAAGAACAATGGGTGGGCCATGAAGAACAATGGGCGGGCCATGAAGAACAATCGGAGGGCCATGAAGAACAATGGGAGGGCCATGAAGAACAATGGGAGGGCCATGAAGCACAATGGGCGGGCCATGAAGAACAATGGGCGGGCCATGAAGAACAATCGGAGGGCCATGAAGAACAATGGGAGGGCCATGAAGAACAATGGGCAGGCCATGAAGAACAATGGGCGGGCCATGAAGATGAGTGGTGCTGTCCAGAGACTCCCAGGTGTCTGAGAGCTGGGCCTGGGAAGGCTGCATGGTCTTGTACGGGGTTCTGTCTACTAGATTTAACTGTATATGTTTACAGGTTTAAACCTGTGGGCTTGGTCTCTTCTGCTGTCCCCACCTCACCCTCTTTTCTCTCTGTTGCACCTTCCTCTGTCGCAACTTCACCCTCCTTTCTGTCCACTGGACCCTCTGCCCTGCTCATTGCACTCTGTACTATACGTTTTCCTTCTATATCACTCTCTTCCCATCATCTTCCTCTCGCTCTCCACTGTATCCGTTTGTTTCTGTGCCGTGCCCTTCTCTTTTTCCACTTCACCCTCACGTTTCTCCCACCTCACCCTTTCTCTCTCACCTGATCTTGCCATCCGCTCACTGTGCATCCACTCACTCTTGCTTCACTTCACGCCTCTATTTGCATCTCATTCTTCCCTTACTACCTCACCCTTATCTCTCTCCTTCGCCCTTCTCTCTCTTCCTCGCCTTTTCTCTGTCCCTCACCTACCTCTCAATCTTGCTCACCCTCCTCGGTCTTTCTGACTCGCTCTCCTTCTCTCCCACGCAAAGTCCTACCGCTCACTGTCCTCCCTCGTACCTCAGACTCCTCCGTATTGCTCTCCGTTCCCTCTGTCCACCTCTCCTTTCTCTCTCTCTTACCAGTTTAGGACCCAAGGGGTAACAGCAGCACTACATTCCGGGCCCCTGGAATTGTGTAGCATCAGGACCAAAAGATGCAGTCTGGGTGACAACATGATGCAGGCTGATATGTGTTAGTTTTACTTTATTATTTAGTCCCTTTTACACGTTAGCACTGCCTAGAAGTATTAGTAACGGGTTAAAATGCAAGTACCTGGATTAGCAGCTGAAAGGGACGAATAAACCTTTGCAAAGGGCCTTCCACTCTGCAGGAACTTGTCAGCGCTATTTTAGTCATTTTTGATCCATTTAAAATAACTTTTTATGAAAATCTGCAAATTATGCAGCAGATGGTGGATTATGTGGCAAATTTGACAAATCCATAACTAAGCGTAAATTGTTGAAGCTGCAGAACCGCATAATTCCAGTGGCCCTGAGTATATGCAGCTCGGACTATTCTTGTGACAAAACGAGAGAATAAAGGCAGTCACCGGGGCCCCAGGATGGGGGTCCCTTCTTTAAAGTGCTTCTGATTATGTGAGGGAGCTCCGCCTTCTGCGACCACCTCTGGAGATTGAGACCAGAGAGGAAGCTTGCATCACATGATGCCGGTGCTGTCATGGGATTGTTGCCGGTGCTTTCCTGTGCATAATACGCCCTCGTACAACTCCTTCCCATTCACTATGAGTGTCATTTAGTGAAACCTGACAAGTTTTTTGACTTAAGAGTCAAAACTTGGCCATTATCAGTGGTTTTGTTTTTTTTGCTTAATTTAGTGCCGGAAGCAGGGCCCCGTGAATTATGCACTTCTGCAGCTGCAGGGCATGCCGCGACATTTGTCCCCTGCTGCATAACTTGCAGATTTTAACAAACAAAAATAGTTACTAACTCAACCGGTCAAAGGTCACTAGAGATGCAAAGGCGGATCCCTGCGCAGTGGACGTCCCTTCGCGCATGCGCACTGGTCATCTTGCAGTTGCCTTTGCATTGTTTTGGTGTTAAACTGGTTCTAACGAGGTGTAAGTAACCTTTGCCAAGTGTTAAAGTATAACCATCTAAAAAAATAATGAAATATTACTTTCACATTTTCACCGGTCGCAAAATTCCAGTGGCCACTGTCATAAATTAGGAATCGCATCACGACGGAAATAAATCGAATAAACCACCACTGAGATATATATCCTGATTGTATGAACATTTTTACTTACCTTACTTGCAGTTGCAAAACCTCTAACTCTGCTTTTTGCCAAAAAACAGTTTTCTCTGTTAACTACTGAGTAACTGGAGCTCGCGCTCTCGGTATAGTGGGGGTGTTTCAGCAATCCCCCCCCAACCCCGTGACCTCACCCCTGCCCCCAGGCACTTACAGTTGCCCATGGCATTGGCGTTTTATATGAAAGAGAAACTATGTGATAGCGATGCTGCAGGCTCGAGTTACTTTTTCATCAAGTAACAGAATAAAAGATTGTTTTCTACTTGTGATTGGACCCTGGGTGGGCCACGGGAGGGCCCGGTCCGCCTGGGCCACCCTCTAGAACCGGGCCTGGCGCTGAACCTGGTGGATTTGGGTTTCGAGGCCTGGCCGACCCCTGTGGGGCTCTGCCCGCGTTCGGGGTTGGGAGGGGGGGGGGCAGTGGACCACATCGCGCTGACCACACAGAACGGAAATGCTCAAAGGATGCAAGCCTCTACTCCTCGTTGAAACAGATAGCGCTTCAACTACTCCGAGGGAGCGGCAGCGCTCGGTTCCAAGGCGGGACGTGGACTCCGGTCCCTCCGCCGTCGAGTGCGGCCTACGCGCCCGCTCCATTAGAGGCCCCCGCCGCGCCATTACTGCCCCCCGCTGGTCGTCAAATTGAAGGCTGGTGGCATCAGGTGCAATTTGCGGGCCTGTAAGTGTTGGCGCCTGGCGGGATGCTGGCGCAAGCAGCCGCACTTGGTTTCCAAGGTTACCTCCGTTTCTTTATTCCAGACCTCTCTCACAGGCTCCCACCTCTGTGTGGAGGGGCCTCGTCGCCGTGAAGATGGCGCAGCCTGCCGGAGGGCGAAACCGGGCCACCATATCTGACTCACAGGGCCAGGTGCTAGAGCACGAGACCTAGCTCCTTGAAGCCCTAGTGACTTCTTATATGTGTACCTGCGGAGGGTCAGACTGGAGCTTACCCTCTCAGGCGCTACGAGACCTAGCTCCTCGAAGCCCTTGTGCCTTCCTATAGTGGTACCTGCCGAGGAGCAGACTGGAACTTACCTCCCAGGCGCTACGAGACCTAGCTCCTTGAAGCCCTTGTGACTTCCTTTATGTGTACCTGCGGAGGGTCAGACTGGAGCTTACCCTCTCAGGCGCTACGAGACCTAGCTCCTCGAAGCCCTTGTGCCTTCCTATAGTGGTACCTGCCGAGGAGCAGAGAGAAGCGTACCCTCTTAGGCGCTGGAGCTCTTTTACCACAGTCCCAGACAAAGCTCCTCTGAGTTCCCGTCTACGGCGTGTATACCCCGAAGGGTGAGGCCGGGGCCTACCATCTCTGACTCACAGGGCCAGGTGCTAGAGCACGAGACATAGCTCCTCGAAGCCCTTGTGACTTCTTATATGAGTGACTTTCGAGGATCAGACTGGAGCTTACCCTCTCAGGCGCTAGAGAGAGCTCTTTTACCACAGTCCCAGACAAAGCTCCTCTGAGTTCGCCTCAGTGTCGTGTATCAGCCAAAGGGCGAGACCAGGGCCTACCATCTCTGACTCACAGGGCCAGGTGCTAGAGCATGAGACATAGCTCCTCGAAGCCCGTGTGGCTTCCTAGAGTAGTGCCTGCCGAGGAGCAGACAGGAGGTTACCTCCCAGGTGCTACGAGACATAGCCCCTCGAAGCCCTTGTGGCTTCCTATAGTGCTAACTACTGAGGAGCAGACTGGAGCTTACCCTCCCAGGCACTACGAGACCTAGCTCCTCGAAGCCGTTGTGACTTCCTATTGTAGTGCCTGCCGAGGGGCAGGCTGGAGCTTGCCTCTCTGGTGCTAGAGCTCTTTTACCACAGTCCCAGACATAGCTCCTCAAAGCTCCTCAAAGCTCCTCTGAGTCCCCATCAGTGGCGTATATCACCCGAAGGGCGAGACCGGGGCCTACCATCTCTGACTCAAGGGCCAGGTGCTAGAGCACGAGACCTAGCTCCCCAAAGCCCTTCTGACTTCCTATAGTGGTACCTGCCGAGGAGCAGACTGGAGCTTACCCTCTCAGGCACTACGAGACATAGCTCCTCGAAGCCCTTGTGACTTCCTATAGTGGTACCTGCCGAGGAGCAGACTGGAGCTTACCCTCTCAGGCACTACGAGACATAGCTCCTCGAAGCCCTTCTGACTTCCTATAGTGGTACCTGCCGAGGAGCAGACTGGAGCTTACCCTCTCAGGCACTACGAGACATAGCTCCTCGAAGCCCTTGTGACTTCCTATAGTCAGTGCTTTAAATGGGCCGGTACTCACCGGTACTGAGTACCGGCACTTCCAAATTTTCTAGCCGTCAGTACCGGCACTTTTCTTCTGTCAGGGAGAGTACCGGTACCCTGATTGATGGCACAGCAGGCTCAGGTTCGGTATGTCCTCCAACACAGGGAATCTCGGAATCGCACTGAGGTTCTGAAGTAGACTTTTGCAGGGACGCTGCTAAAGTCTAGAGGCGCCCCTTTGAATTTACCCACACTGCAGGGGCTTGAGAGGGCTTGCATCACGCTGTGATTAACAGTGCAGGGTCCACTCTAGGCAGACCCTGCACTGTTAATTAGGCGTGCAACGAGCATTCAGGTGAAAGTGCTTTAGCCACCCCCTCCCCGTCAGGTGCGTGAAATGGCCTAGGCTGGGGCTGCGGTCAGTAATCCAGTCCCATTAAGAGGTATTGAACTGACCTTACAAAAGCGAGTGGCAGTGCAGCACAATCCTACACCTTCCTCAAAGCCGGTTTCTTTTCATGTTAGTTTTTTTTCCAGCCCAGGAGCTGCTTCCCTTTGTGTGCGCCTCCACCACTAATGGCTGCATTTACATAACAGAGAGAGATCCATGGGTGTGAAGACAGCCCTGCCCAAAGAGCAATGAATAGCAGGGAGCGCTGCATCTCCAGGAATGAGCTCACATTACTACTGACAATGGGTCTGGTTGGGGGGACACCGAGATGAACATAGAAGGAAGGGGGAGGGAGGAATGTAAAAAAGTGATGTGACAGGTGAAGTTAGGATTGACACTTTTGCAGATTAAAAATACCAGATATGTGTTCAGTTCTGAAATCGGAGCTTAGAAATGGAATTTTAACACAAATTTGTGTAAAGTTAAAAATCTGCTGTATTTCTTGTTAACTTTAATAAATATACATACATATCATTCATGTGGAGAAGTGTAGCTCACTGGTTAGAGGAGGCATACCCTGAAGCAGAAATCAGACCCGAGACCTGGGTTCGATTCCTGACGCGGCAGGGTCCAGAGCCCAATTGTCCACGGACTCGATAATTCTCGCTTTGGTGCCCACTCTAAGCACGAGTTCACACTATACAGCTCTGGGCAACAAGCCTGCTTAATCTCCACAACGGCCCCCCGCGGCGGGATGCCTGGCTTTCACCTTGGGGATGCCCAGTACGGGTTATCTTACAGGGAAAAACCAGGACGGGTTCCCAATGCAAGCGCCAAGATGCCCGTAGGGTGATAGCTGCGCTCTATAAGTACATCAATCAATCAATATATATATCTGTAAATTTTCAAATCTCATCCTGTTTGGCTTTCATTTTGTGTAATGATTAAGCCTGTTTTGTTTACATAAACACATTTCTGGTGTTTTAATATGTGCTGCAACTTGCATAGAAGTCATTATGTATAATCATGTCTTGCCCTTAGCCCCGCCCCTATCCCCGCCCACTTGCCACACCTCTAGCTCATTTTAATGAGTACCTGCACTTATTTTTTCTCATTTAAAGCACTGCCTATAGTGGTACCTGCCGAGGAGCAGACTGGAGCTTACCCTCTCAGGCACTACGAGACATAGCTCCTCGAAGCCCTTGTGACTTCCTATAGTGGTACCTGCCGAGGAGCAGACTGGAGCTTACCCTCTCAGGCACTACGAGACATAGCTCCTCGAACCTCCTTTAGTGGTGCCTGCCGAGGGGCAGACTGGAGCTTACCCTCTTAGGCGCTGGAGCTCTTTTACCACAGTCCCAGACATAGCTCCTCAAAGCTCCTCCAAGTCCTCATCAGTAGCATATATCCGCCGGAGGGCGAGACTAGTGTATTCAATCGCAGCCTCCCCCAAAATAAAGCGTAGATCCTCTCAGTACCTGCAAAGGGAACACCTAGTGACCACCTTGATAGCGTTAACGGGCCTAAGGGCACCCCTGGGGCCCACCTTGTAGGTAAAGTTCAGTATTTTTTGTAACATTTTCAACAAACATTTCCTTGTGCACAACTTCCTAATTCATTTGCAAGCGAACTACCGCAAAACAAACATAGAATCTAAAAATGTGTAATGTGTGAAATGGACCCATATTGTCACCTAAGGTTCTGGTGACATTTACAACCCACTCATCTTTGAGTCTCTTGATTAATGATGTCACCAGAACTCCTCAACAGCAACATGGCACCGCATTCCTCATTACACACATTACCCGTTATGCTTCAGTGGCAGTGAAAGAGAGAGAGAGTGAGAGAGAGTGGCAGTGAAAGTGAGAGAGTGGCAGAGAAAGATAGAGAGATAGAGAGAGAGAGTGGCAGTGAAAGAGAGTGAGTGAGAGAGTGGCAGTGAAAGAAAGAGAGTGGCAATGAAAGAGTGAGAGAGTGGCAGTGAAAGAAAGAGAGAGTGGCAGTGAAAGAGAGAGAGAGAGAGTGGCAGTGAAAGAGAGAGAGTGAGAGAGTGGCAGAGAAAGATAGAGAGATATAGAGAGAGAGTGGCAGTGAAAGAGAGTGAGTGAGAGAGCGGCAGAGAAAGATAGAGAGATAGAGAGAGTGGCAGTGAAAGAGAGTGAGTGAGAGAGTGGCAGTGAAAGAGAGTGGTAGCGAAAGAGTGAGAGAGTGGCAGTGAAAGAAAGAGAGAGTGGCAGTGAAAGAGAGAGAGAGAGAGTGGCAGTGAAAGAAACAGAGTGTAGAAGTGAAAGAGAGAGAGAGTGAGAGAGTGGCAGTGAAAAAGAAATGGAGTGACAGTGAAAGAAAAAGAGAGCAGCAGTGAAAGAGAGAGAGAGTGAGAGAGTGGCAGAGAAAGAGAGAGAGAGAGAGTGGCATTTACAGAAACATAGTGTAGAAGTGAAAGAGAGAGAGAGTGAGAGAGTGGTAGTGAAAGAGAGATGGGGTGACAGTGAAAGAAAAAGAGAGTGGCATTGAAAGAAAGAGAGAGTGAGAGAGTGGCAAGGAAAGAGAGAGTGAGAGTAAAAGAGAGAGAGAGCGAGAGAGTGGCACTGAATGAAAGAGAGAGTGAGAGTGGCAGTGAAAGAGTGAGGGAGTGGCAGTGAAAGAGTGAGAGAGTGGCAGTGAAAGAGTGAGAGAGTGGTAGTAAAAAAGAGAGTGAGAGAGTGACAGTGAAAGAGTGAGAGAGTGGCAGTGAAAGAAAGAGAGAGTGGCAGTGAAAGAGAGATGGGGTGACAGTGAAAGAAAAAGAGAGTGGCAGTGAAAGAGAGAGAATGGCAGTGAACGAGAGGGAGTGGCAGTGAAAGAGAGAGAGAGTGGCAGTGAAAGAAAGAGAGAGTGGCAGTGAAAGAAAGAGAGAGTGAGAGAGTGGCAGTGAGAGAGAGAGAGAGTGGCAGCGAAAGAGAAAGAGAGAGGGTGAGAGTGGCAGTGAAGGAGAGAGAGAGAGAGTGGCAGTGAAAGAGAGAGGGAGTGGCAGTGAAAGAAAGAGAAAGAGGCAGTAAAAGAGAGAGTGAGTGGAAGTGAAAGCAAGAGAGAGTGGAAGTGAAATAAAGAGAGAGTGAGAGTGGCAGTGAAAGAGAGAGAGTGGCAGTGAAAGAGAGAGAGAATGGCAGTGAAAGAGAGAGAGAGAGTGAGCAAGTGGCAGTGAAGGAGGGCGAGAGAGAGTGGCAGTGAAAGAGAGAGCGGGAGAGAGGGTGGCAGCGAAAGAGAGAGAGAGAGAGAGTGTGGCAGTGAAACAGAGAGAGAATTGCAGTGAAAGAGTGAGAGAAAGTGGCAGTGAAAGAGAGAGAGAGAGAGTGTGAGAGAGTGGCAGTGAAAGAGAGAGAGTGAGAGAGTGGCAGAGAAAGATAGAGAGATAGAGAGAGAGAGTGGCATTGAAAGAGAGAGCGAGCGAGAGAGTGGCAGTGAAAGAAAGAAAGAGTGGCAATAAAATAGTGGGAGAGTGGCAGTGAAAGAGTGAGAGAATGGCAGTGAAAGAGAGAGAGTGGCAGCGAAGGAGAAAGAGAGGGTGAGAGAGTGGCAGTGAAGGAGAGAGAGAGAGAGTGGCAGTGAAAGAGAGAGGGAGTGGCAGTGAAAGAGAGAAAGAGGCAGTAAAAGAGAGAGTGAGTGGAAGTGAAAGAAAGAGAGAGTGGAAGTGAAATAAAGAGATACTGAGAGTGGCAGTGAAAGAGAGAGAGTGGCAGTGAAAGAGAGAGAGAATGGCAGTGAAAGAGAGAGAGAGTGAGCAAGTGGCAGTGAAGGAGGGCGAGAGAGAGAGTGGCAGTGAAAGAGAGAGCAGGAGAGAGGGTGGCAGCGAAAGAGAGAGAGAGTGGCAGTAAAACAGAGAGAGAATTGCAGTGAAAGAGAGAGAGAAAGTGGCAGTGAAAGAGAGAGAGAGAGTGTGAGAGAGTGGCAGTGAAAGAGAGAGAGTGAGAGAGTGGCAGAGAAAGATAGAGAGAGAGAGTGGCATTGAAACAGAGAGCGAGCGAGAGAGTGGCAGTGAAAGAAAGAAAGAGTGGCAATAAAATAGTGGGAGAGTGGCAGTGAAAGAGTGAGAGAATGGCAGTGAAAGAGAGAGAGAGAGAGAGCAAGTGGCAGTGAAGGAGGGCGAGAGAGAGAGTGGCAGTGAAAGAGAGAGAGGGAGAGAGGGTGGCAGCGAAAGAGAGAGAGTGGCAGTGAAACAAAGAGAGAATTGCAGTGAAAGAGAGAGAGAGTGGCAGTGAAAGAGAGAGAGAGAGAGAGTTATGGAGTGGCAGTGAAAGAGAGAGAGAGTGAGAGAGTGGCAGAGAAAGATAGAGAGCTGGGGAGAGAGAGTGGCAGTGAAAGAGAGTGAGTGAGAGAGTGGCAGTGAAAGAAAGAGAGTGGCAGTGAAAGAGTGAGAGAGTAGCAGTGAAAGAGAGAGAGTGAGAGAGTGGCAGTGAAAGAGAGAAAGAGAGTGGCAGTGAAAGAGAGAGATAGGGATAGAATGGCAGTGAAAGAGAGTGAGTGAGAGAGTGGCAGTGAAAGAAAGAGAGTGAGAGAGAGTGGCAGTAAAAGAGAGAGAGTGAGAGAGTTGCAGTGAAAGAGTGGGAGAGTGGCAGTAAAAGAGAGAGAGTGAGAGAGTGGCAGTGAAAGAGAGAGAGAGAGTGGGAGAGAAAGAGTGAGAGAGTGGCAGTGAAAGAAAGAGAGAGAGAGTGGCAGTGAAAGAGAGAGAGTGAGAGAGTAGCAGTGAAAGAAAGAGAGAGTGTCAGTGAAAGAGAGAGAGAGTGGCAGTGAAAGAAAGAGAGAGTGAAAGAGTGTCAGTGGAAGAGTGAGAGAGTGGCAGTGAAAGAAAGAAAGAATGAGAGAGTGGCAGTGAAACAGTGAGAGAGTGGCAGTGAAAGAGTAAGAGAGTGAGAGTTTGGCAGTGAAAGAAAGAGAGAGTGAGAAAGTGGCAGTGAAAGAAAGAGAGAGAGGCAGTGGAAGAGTGAGAGAGTGGCAGTGAAAGAGAGAGAGAGAGAGAGAGAGTGGCAGTGAAAGAGTGAGAAAGTGACAGTGAAAGAAAGAGAGAGTATCAGTGAAAGGGAGAGCGAGCGAGAGAGTGACAGTGAAAGAGAGAGAGAGTGAGAGAGTGGCAGTGAAAGAAAGAGAGAGTGAGTGAGAGAGTGGCAGTAAAAGAGAGAGATTGAGAGAGTGGCAGTGAATGAGAGATAGTGAGAAAGTGGCAGTGAAAGAAAGAGAGAGTGGCAGTGAAAGAAAGAGAGAGAGAGTGGCAGTGAAAGAGAGAGAGAGAGAGGCAGTGGAAGAGTGAGAGAGTGGCAGTGAAAGAGAGAGAGAGAGAGTGGCAGTGAAAGAGTGAGAAAGTGACAGTGAAAGAAAGAGAGAGTATCAGTGAAAGGGAGAGCGAGTGAGAGAGTGGCAGTGAAAGAAAGAGAGAGTGAGTGAGAGAGTGGCAGTAAAAGTGAGAGAGTGGCAGTGAATGAGAGATAGTGAGAGAGTAGCAGTGAAAGAAAGAGAGGGAGAGTGGCAGTGAAAGATAGAGAGTGATAGAATGGCAGTGAAAGAGAGAGAGTGAGAGAGTGGCAGTGAAAGAAAGAGAGAGTGAGTGAGAGAGTGGCAGTAAAAGTGAGAGAGTGGCAGTGAATGAGAGATAGTGAGAGAGTGGCAGTGAAAGAAAGAGAGAGTGGCAGTGAAAGAAAGAGAGAGAGAGTGGCAGTGAAAGAGAGAGAGTGATAGAGTGGCAGTAAAAGAGAGAGAGTGAGAGAGAAACAGTGAAAGAAAGAGAGGGTGAGTGAGAGAGTGGCAGTAAAAGAGAGAGTGAGAGAGTGGCAGTGAAAGAGAGAGAGAGTGTCAGTGAAAGAAAGAGAGTGAAAGAGTGTCAGTGGAAGAGTGAGAGAGTGGAAGTGAAAGAAAGAATGAGAGAGTGGCAGTGAAAGAGTGAGAGAGTGGCAGTGAAAGAGTAAGAGAGTGAGAGAGTGGCAGTGAAAGAAAGAGAGAGTGAGAGAGTGGCAGTGAAAGAAAGAGATAGAGGCAGTGGAAGCGTGAGAGAGTGGCAGTGAAAGAGAGAGAGAGAGTGGCAGTGAAAGAGTGAGAAAGTGACAGTGAAAGAAAGAGAGAGTATCAGTGAAAGGGAGAGCGAGTGAGAGAGTGACAGTGAAAGAGAGAGAGAGTGAGAGAGTGGCTGTGAAAGAGATAAAGAGTGAGAGAGTGGCAGTGAAAGAGTGAGAGAGTGGCAGTGAAAGAGAGAGAGTGAGAGAGTGGCAGTGAAAGAGAGAATGAGAGAGTGGGAGAGAAAGAGTGAGAGAGTGGCAGTGAAAGAAAGAGAGAGAGAGTGGCAGTGAAAGATAGAGAGTGATAGAATGACAGTGAAAGGGAGAGAGTGAGAGAGTGGCAGTGAAAGAAAGAGAGAGTGAGTGAGAGAGTGGCAGTAAAAGAGAGAGAGAGTGAGAGAGTGGCAGTGAATGAGAGATAGTGAGAGAGTGGCAGTGAAAGAAATAGAGAGTGGCAGTGAAAGAGTGAGAGAGTGGCAGTGAAGAGATAGAGAGCGAGAGAGTGGCAGTGAAAGAAAGAGTGAGTTGCAGTGAAAGAGCGGGAGAGTGGCAGTAAAAGAGAGAGAGAGTGGCAGTGAAAGAGTGAGAGAGTGGCAGTGAAAGAGTGAGAGTGGCAGCGAAAGAGAGAGAGAGAGAGTGGCAGTGAAAGAGAGAGAGTGAGAGATTGGCAATGAAAGAAAGAGGGAGTGAGAGAGTTTAATTGAAAGAGTAAGAGAGTGGCAGTGAAAGATAAAGAAAGAGGGAGTGGCAGTGAAAGAAAGAGAGAGTGAGAGAATGGCAGTGAAAGAGAGGGAGAGCAAGAGAGCAGAAGTGAAAGAGAGTGAGAGCATGAGAGTGGCAGTGAAAGAGTGGGAGGGTGGCAGTGAAGGAGGGGGAGAGTGGCAGTGAAAGAGAGAGCGAGCGAGAGAGTGGCAGTGAAAGAAAGAGAGTGAGAGAGTGGCAGTAGAAGAGTGGGAGAGTGGCAATGAAAGAGAGCGAGAGCAAGAGAGTGGCAGTAAAGCAGAGAGAGACAGAGAGAGACAGAGAGAGACAGAGAGAAAGAGAAAGTGGCAGTGAAAGAAAGAGAGTGGCAGTGAAAGAGCGAGAAGTTACTAAAGGGTGAACGGAGAAGTGAGGCAGGCCCCATGATAGTGCCCCTCCCCCGGCTGTGGTCTAATCACCCTATATTGTTCCTCAGCACAGAATCATTTTCCTGCCCTATTTGCTCTCACTTATTGCTTGTTTTCTTCTGGCTGTAGTTTGCTTTTCCCTGCAGTGCCATTCATCAGCAGTTCTAAAATTAGACGGCTGTGGAAGACAAGGCAAACATTCTTAGAAAAACATATGCAACATTCTTGTCCTTTAAAGCACATTCTTCAGAGGAGAGGCCTGTCCAGCCAGAGACCTCTCTTCCCTGCTCCAGACTGTGCTTATCCGTGCTGCCTTTGCAGGGCCTGCTGGCACGGGCACTGGTCACCTCATGTGCCATGCAGGCAGGGGTGTAAAACTGTTCCCACCACAACTGTGTCTGAAAGGCCTGTGGTGGGGTGAAAACACAGGGAAAGTCACATGAAAATCCCTAGGGGTACAAGCCCTTAAAACAGCAACTGAGGATTTTATATAAACATGCACTTAACATCAAATGCACAATATCTACCCCAACATATCAAGGCAAGTAGATGTGAATTAAGACCAGTAAAGCTACATTCCCTACGTATGCTTCCCTCGACAATATATTGGTAGCCGATATTCTGGAGTCAATATAAGTCCAGGTCGATATAACTAACCTTGATATTTTGATGCACGAGCCACGCAGAGCTTTATAAAGAAAGACTCTTGTCCTCAAATCAGTTCTCTAGAAGCAAGATTTACCACAATCAAAAGTTTTATTGGCCAAGGGCTCTGATTAATCGTGACAGCAACATGCTTTTTGCTGAAGGGATTGGCTCGTCAAATGACGGTCTTGTTGGAGTACGGTCATGATTCTTCAAATGAGGACCACAGCTCGTCCAATGTGTCTTATTGGATGCACTACCATCATTCATCCAATGAAGGTCTTGTTGGTCAAGGTCGCCATTCTTCGAATGAAAGACTTATTGGCCAATGTCTATCACTCATACGTTAAGGTCTTGTGGAGTAAGCCCATGATTCTTCAAGTGAGGACCACAACTCTTCCAATGAGTCTTATTGGATGCACTACCATCATTCATCCAATGAAGGTCTTGTTGGTCGAGGTCGCCAATCTTTGAATGAAAGACTTATTGGCCAATGTCTATCACTCGTACGTTAAGGTCCTGTGGAGTAAGTCCATGATTCTTCAAATGAGGACCACAGCTCGTCCAATGAGTCTTATTGGATGCACTACGATCATTCATCTAATGAAGGTCTTGTCAGTCGAGGTCGCCATTCTTCGAATGAAAGACTTATTGGCCAATGTCTATCACTCATACGTTAAGGTCTTGTGGAGTAAGCCCATGATTCTTCAAGTGAGGACCACAACTCTTCCAATGAGTCTTATTGGATGCACTACCATCATTCATCCAATGAAGGTCTTGTTGGTCGAGGTCGCCAATCTTCGAATGAAAGACTTATTGGCCAATGTCTATCACTCGTACGTTAAGGTCCTGTGGAGTAATTCCATGATTCTTCAAATGAGGACCACAGCTCGTCCAATGAGTCTTATTAGATGCACTACCATCATTCATCTAATGAAGGTCTTGTCAGTCGAGGTCGCCATTCTTTGAATTAAAGACTTACTGAGTGATGTCTATCACTCGTACGTTAAGGTCTTGTAGGAGGATGACTATGATTCCTCAAATGGAGATGTTCTGGGAGATTGACAGTTGACGTCCACTGCCATAGCAGTGACAACCCTCTGATACATTCTCTTACAAATCACAAGAAAGGGGGAATGCACCTTTCCTGCACCCTTTCCGTTGATGTTGTGGGCTGCAAAAGCATTTGTGACTCCAATTGACATTTTGATGCATCATTGTTTGTACATTGAGTTTTTGACCCTCTCAACCCAGGGTACTCAGGATTTACAAGGATGAAAGATTTTTCTTTAAAGGATTTTGACTTTGGACTGTGGTCCCGGCCCTTGAGGAAAGGTTTCATTGTATATCGGCTCTGGATCTTCAAGAGTAGTGTCCTTTTGGCTTTAAGGTCTAGGGCCCCTATGTATCAATGCATTGCCCCATAGGCACAGAATACATGAGGCTCTTTGTCCTCTAAGGGGATGCCTCATTAGAAAGGGATGAATCATTCAATATAATGGTTCATTGTACGGATCTCCTGTCTGTTCCGGCAACAATCTCAATGGATCACGTCCCAGTAATTCACTTTTAGGTTTGACGTGGATGGTGCTTGCACCATTCCTGGTGAACATATTGTATTTTGCACTTCCTTTGAGGGGCTCTGGTGCTTCCTGTTCCAGCCACTGGCTTCTTTTACTCAGGGGCTTTCAGCCATGACCTAAGACATTGTAAGACATTGTTAATTACATCTTGAATCATCCATAGGATCATTTTATTCTCACTGTTTTTCTGTTGGCTGTTTGGGTGTGTTCTTCCGCTTTCATTGGAATATATGAAGGACTATTTTATACTTGGAACCAGTTGGCGAGCAGCCTGCTGGCATTGGGGGCAAGCACTGGCAACCGAAGGGAAAAATGATTGCTACAGAAACCAGGCTGGGGCAAAGCCCATGGGTCTGTGTTTAATTAGATAACACGTGCAGAGTACGCCTTCCTTGCCTCCGCTGCAGCCCTGTTCTTATTTCTGTCAAATAAAGGGTTATGGCAGGGGAGCTTTCATGAGAGTCCTTCTTTAATTTCTGTTATAGAAAGAGAGGAAAGGCTAGAATAAAGGGTCGTCAGCCAC
The DNA here is from genome assembly GCF_964204655.1 of Triturus cristatus. Taxonomy (NCBI): domain Eukaryota; kingdom Metazoa; phylum Chordata; class Amphibia; order Caudata; family Salamandridae; genus Triturus; species Triturus cristatus. The sequence continues at coordinate 66,714,973 of NC_140593.1, read as the reverse complement.
CTCACATTCCCCTCACTTAGAAACAAAAAGAGAACTGTACTGCAGGCAACCGGGCCGTCAGTATAGACAGCATTACCCTTCTGAGAAATTAAAATAAATGAATAATGCCAGGCCCTGTTGGCATTAATGAAAAGCTGCTCATAGGGAAGGGCTGTGAGGCGAAGGGTTTTCTGGTCGGTGGAGGCAAGAGGACCACAAAAGGAAAAGAGGGCAGGAGGGAAGAAGAAGAAGAGGTGGCATGTGGGAAGGAACAAGGGCCACATTGGGGTAAGAAGGGGTGAGAGGAGGGGATGAGAGGGGTTGATGGAAGGAAGAAGTGAAAAGCAAGACAGATGGAAGGGAGCCATCAGAAGCAGCTGGAGACCTATGATTGTAAAGAAACGCCTCAAGTGGTTCGGGGAAAGAGCTGCATTGGAGGCGTATGGATACACCCTAACAGCCCATAGCATCAGGTGAAAAGGGAATACTCCACTGGGCTGAACTGAGTCCTGACTGACAAAGTTTCAAAGCCACTAAATGAAAGAGGCTAATTAAAACATTGTCGGTTTTTGGAGGGGCCCGGACTCGGCTCTAAATATATTGAAAGTAAAAGGTCTGACTGCTGTGCTGTCGACCCAGACCAAAAATTGTCTGCATTTTTATTCTGTAGCATTTGTTTTTTAGGTCTCACCTACCAGACAGTGCAAGCCTACTTTTTTCTTGTTGGCTATGCACTCAATAAGAGTGTGTCTGTTTCCAGCTCTCTCCCTTGTGTGCCTCTCCCCTAGTACACATCCGACCCGCACTCTTTCCCTCATGTGCTGCTCACTCCCTCCCTCATGTGCCTCACGCTCTCTCCTTCATATGCTGCTCGCTCTTTCCCTCATGTGCCTCGCGCTCTCTCCCCCATGTACTGCTCACTCTGTACCTCATGTGCCTTGCGCTCTCTCCCTCATGTACTGCTCGCTCTCTCCCTCATGTGCTGCTCGCTCTCCCCCTCATGTGCCTTGCGCTCTCTCCCTCATGTGCCAATCGCTCCATCCCTCATGTGCCTTGAGCTCTCTCCCTCATGTGCTGCTCACTCTCTCCCTCATGTACCTCACACTCGCTCCCTCATGTGCTGCTCGCTCTCAGTCATGTACTGCTCGCTCTCTCCCTAATATGCCTTGCTCTCGCTCCCTCATGTGCTGCTTGCTCTCTCCCTAATGTGCCGCTCGCTCTCTCCCTCATGTGCCTCGCACTTTCGCCATCATGTGGTGCTCACTCTCTTCCTCAAGTGCCGCTCGCTCTCCCCCTCATGTGCCGCTCGCTCTGTTCCTCAAGTGCCGGTTGCTCTCTCCCTCATGTTTTTCTCGCTCTCTCCCTCATGTGACTCATGCTCGCTCCCTCATGTGCTGCTCGCTCTCTCCCTCATGTGCTGCTCACTCTCTCCCTCATGTGCCTTGCACTTTCTCCCTCGTGTGCTGCTCGCTCTTTCCCCCATGTGCCGCTCACTCTCTCCCTCATGTGACGCTCACTCTCTTCCTCAAGTACTGCTCTCTCTCTCTCTCATGTGACGCTCATTCGCTACCTCATGTGTCACTCGCTCTCTCTCTCATGTGCTGCTCACTCTCTCCTTCATGTGCCGCATGCGCTCTCCCTCTGGTGCTGTTCACTCTCTCCCTCACGTGCTGCATGCGCTCTCCCTCATGTGCGGCTCGCTCTGTCCCTCATGTGCTGCTCACTCTCTCCCTCATGTGCCTTGCACTTGCTGCCTCGTGTGCTGCTCGCTCTTTCCCTCATGTGCCGCTCACTCTCTCCCTCATGTGCCGCTCGCTCTCTTCCTTTAGTACTGCTCTCTCTCTCTCTCATGTGACGCTCACTCTCTACCTCATGTGTCGCTCGCTCTCTCTCTCATGTGCTGCTCACTCTCTCCCTCATGTGCCGCATGCGCTCTCCCTCTGGTGCTGCTCACTCTCTACCTCATGTGCTGCTTGCGCTCTCCCTCATGTGCTGCTCGCTCTCTCCCTCATGTGCCGCATGTGCTCTCCCTCTGGTGCTGCTCGCTCTCTCCCTCATGTGCCGCATGCGCTCTCCCTCTGGTGCTGCTCGCTCTCTCCCTCATGTGCCGAGTTTTTTAGGAAAGGACCGGAAGCGTCATTCCTGTGATCCGTGTAAGTGATGAAGGCACCGCTGGAGCATGGTGCAAACCCAGGGCGGTCAGGCTGAAGTGACAGGCCGCAGCGCCAGGGGGCGCCACCTCTCTTTGTATAACAGGGGAATCATCAACATTGGTCCACCTGTGAGCCCCCCGACCCCGAGGGGACCGAGGCGCAGGTAAATAGACTAGGATTGGGGACAGTGTTCGTCGGGCAGACATCACATCTATGGAGCCGTCCTCGGGGTGGGGCAGCCCTCAACATTGCTCACTTTATGCAGCAGGCCGGGGGTCCCCATGTGCAGACCTTAACTCTACAGACCGTCCCCCATCACTGCTCCCTCTATAGATCAGGCCGGGGTCCCCCCCCCCTTTCCAGACCCCTCATCACTGCTCCCTCCACAGTTCAGGGGTGTCACCCATCAGCCCTCTCACTCCTTTCTACTAGACAGGGGATGGGGGGGCACTGATAGAAAGGGCCCCCCGCAGAGCACCCTCACCCCCAGCTCGGGTGTCCTCTGCTCGGGGAGTTCTGGCTCCGGATCCCCCGGCCCAGGCTGTCCTGTTCTGGGGAGTGTTGGCTCCTGGCCCCCCGCCCTGCCGTGACATCTCATGTCTCAGCGTGAAGCCCTCGCCTCGCTCCGACGCGGCCCCGATCTTCCTTTCTACTAGTCAGGGGGGCATTGATAGAAAGTGCCCCCCGCAGAGCGCCCTCTCCCCGGCCCAGGTTGTCCTGTTCTGGGGAGTGTTGGCTCCTGGTCCCCTGCCCTGTTCGTGACATCTCACGACTCAGCGTGAAGCCCTCCCTCGCTCCGACGCGGCCCCCCTCTTCCTCTCCAAAGGTTGTTCTAAAAATAAACCTTTTGTGAGGAGGGAAAGTCCGGCTGTTTGGCCTCAGAGGCGCCGGCCGGAGGGACCCTCCAGGAACAGGGCTTCGGCGTTGGTGATGGGGCGGAGCAGCGCTGCACCCCGAGCCCCCCAGCCCCCGTGTCCACAAAACTCTCATTTCATTAAGCCGCCCCCACCCCCCACACCAGACCGACGTCCAGATAAAGGATGCATCTCGCTGGGTGTTTCATCTTAGTGCTGTTGAGTGTTTCATGCGGTGCTGTGTGCTGCTGCTGACTGCTTCGTCTTAGTGCTGTGTGCTGCTGCTGAGTGTTTCATGTTATTGCTGTGTGCTGCTGCTGACTGCTTCCTGTTAGTGCTGTGTGCTGCTGAGTGTTTCATGTTAGCGCTGTATGATTCTTCTGAGTGTTTCATGCTGTGCTGTGTGCTGCTGCTGAGTGTTTCATGTTGGTGCTGTGTGCTGCTGCTGACTGCTTTATGTTAGTGCTGTGTGCTTCATGCGGTGCTGTGTGCTGCTGCTAACTGCTTTATGCGGTGCTGTGTGCTGCTGCTGACTGCTTCATATTAGTGCTGTGTGCTGCTGCTGACTGCTTTATGTTAGTCCTGTGTGCTGCTGCTGAGTGTTTCATGCCGTGCTGTGTGCTGCTGCTGACTGCTTTATGTTAGTCCTGTGTGCTGCTGCTGAGTGTTTCATGCCGTGCTGTGTGCTGCTGCTGACTGCTTTGTCTTAGTGCTGTGTGCTGCTGCTGGCCGCTTCATCTTATTGCTGTGTGCTGCTGCTGAGTGTTTCATGTTAGTGCTGTGTGCTGCTGCTGACTGCTTCGTGTTAGTGCTGTGTGCTGCTGAGTGTTTCATGTTAGCGCTGTATGATTCCTCTGAGTGTTTCATGCTGTGCTGTGTGCTGCTGCTGAGTGTTTCATGTTAGTGCTGTGTGCTGCTGCTAACTGCTTCGTGTTAGTGCTGTGTGCTGCTGAGTGTTTCATGTTAGCGCTGTATGATTCTTCTGAGTGTTTCATTCTGTGCTGTGTGCTGCTGCTGAGTGTTTCATGTTAGTGCTGTGTGCTGCTGCTGACTGCTTTGTGTTAGTGCTGTGTGCTGCTGTTGACTGCTTCATCTTAGTGCTATGTGCTGCTGCTGAGCGTTTCATCTTATCTTGTGTGCTGCTGAGTGTTTGATTTTAGTGCTGTGTGCAGCTGGCATTGAGTGTTCGATCTTAGTGTTGTTTCAGAGTGCTTTATCTTAGTGATGCGTGTTGCCCGATGAGCGTCTGGTGTTAGTGCTGTGTGCCGCTGCTGCTGAGTGTCTGGAGTTAGTGCTGGGGTGCCACTGTTGCTGAGTGTTTGAGGTCAGTGCTGTGTGCCACTGCTGCTGAGTGTTAGTGCTGTGTGCTGCTGCTGAGTGTTTCATGTTAGCGCTGTATGATTCTTCTGAGTGTTTCATCTTAGCGCTGTGTGCTGCTGCTCAGTGTTTCATGTTAGTGCTGTGTGCTGCTGCTGAGTGTTTCATGTTAGTGATGTGTGCTGCTGCCGAGTGTTTCATGTTAGTGCACTATGCAGCTGCTGACTGCTTCGTGTTACTGCTGTGTGCTGCTGTTGACTGCTTCATCTTAGTGCTATGTGCTGCTGCTGAGCGTTTCATCTTATCTTGTGTGCTGCTGAGTGTTTGATTTTAGTGCTGTGTGCAGCTGGCATTGAGTGTTCGATCTTAGTGTTGTTTCAGAGTGCTTTATCTTAGCGATGCGTGTTGCCCGATGAGTGTCTGGTGTTAGTGCTGTGTGCCGCTGCTGCTGAGTGTCTGGAGTTAGTGCTGTGTTACCGCTGTTGCTGAGTGTTTGAGGTCAGTACTGTGTGCCGCTGCTGCTGAGTGTTTGACGTCAGTGCTGTGTGCCGCTGCTGCTGAGTGTTTGAAATTAGTGCTGTGTGTCGCTGCTGCTGAGTGTTCGACGTCAGCACTGTGTTCCGCTGCTGCTGAGTGTTTGACGTCAGTGCTGTGTGCCGCTGCTGCTGAGTGTTCGACGTCAGCGCTGTGTTCCGCTGCTGCTGAGTGTTTAATGTTAGTGCTGTGTGCTTGCTCTGAGTGTTTGTTGTTAGTGCTGTGTGCTTGTTCTGAGTGTTTTATCTTAGTGTTGTGTGCTGCTGCTGAGTGCTTCATCTTACTGCTGTGTGCTGCTGAGTGTTTCATCTTAGTGCTGTGTGTTGCTTCCTAGTGTTTTATGTTAGTGCTGTGTGCTTCTGCTGAGTATTTCCTCTTAGTCCTGAGTGAAGCTGCTGAGTGTTTGACGTCAGTGCAGTGTGCCGCTCCTACTGAGTGTTTGAAGTTAGTTCTGTGTGCAGTTGGTGTTTCTGTGGTAGTGCTGCGTGCTGCTGGTCTTTGGGTTGTAGTGCTGCGTGCTGCTGGTGTTCGGGTTATAGTGCTGCGTGCTGCTGCGTGCTGCTGGTCTTCGGGTTGTAGGGCTGCGTGCTGCTGCGTGCTGCTGCGTGCTGCTGGTCTTCGGGTTGTAGTGCTGCGTGCTGCTTGCAGTTGGAAGGAAGTGCTGTTTACTGCTGGTCCAGTGGTTACACAAGCAAAATCTGACCTTAAGTGTAAGCCTCCTCTGAAACCCCGCTCTGCCTCTCAACCTAAACCCATTAAACACTAACTATACCGACCGTGTGGTCATGTATATTGGAAGGGTCAAGAGGTACAAAGAGAAGTACACCCTCCTGGTTATGAATCAAATACAATTTATAGTACTTCACTGATTCTTGATATCATGACGCTACAGGTATTAGATGGAAGATTACAATGTGAAGCTCTTACTAGTGGAAGATCAAGTGGGAAAAACCTTTGTTTTTATTTATTTTCCCTCACACACCCTAGTGGTGTCATGCTTCATCATCGGGACACCGCGACCCCTACAAGTCGCGGTGGGCTCGACCAATATTCCAGGGAGCTCTTAGATCATATCATAGGCCAGGGGATAAAGATTAAAAGTTCACAGTTAAACCCCAGTTTCCCTTTATTCTTGGGTTTAACGGGAATATTAAAATTCAAAGACAGTAGGGTCCAATGGAATGTTATGGTCCTAAGACCCTTGGGCCAACATGCTTCGGTCCTCGTACGCCCACTGTTGTGGTGCTGGGACTTTCTTCAGGGCTATGTGACGGCTCTGCGCAAAGTTGGAAAGGAAAACAGAGAAGATCCAGAAGGGGTAACTTCAACCAAGGGTTTCAACCACCCCCAATGTACCCTTGGCCGAATCCATTTGGCCCAGTCGAGTTTCATGGCCCTCCTCCCTTCCACGGGCCCCCTCCATATCAATCCGTACCCTTTTTCCAACCAAATTATAATCCAACTCGTTTTTTAGGACAGGGCGGAAGGAGAGGGAGGCGTGGCAGAAGAGCAAACACAAACAAACAAGTTCAATGGGAAGACAACAATCCTATAGTGAACACAAGGAGTATGACAAGGGGCCCTCAAGGAGCAACGAACAAGGACTCGTGGTGAACCTGTCAGATTACACGCTCAATCCAGAAGAAATATCAGTCCTAAACAAAGGTCTCCGCTTAAAGGAAAACATCGGTTTCTCAAATTGTAATTTGTTGGAAGTGAGAATCTGCCACTTTTTATTAATTATCTTTTTGATGGAGAGCTGCCTTTCTCCAAGGCATTTCTGCTTGACCTCGGAGAAAGGTGGCAAGGCTCAGCTCAGGGCACCGCAGTCTGTCACCTTCATTTCCGCCTCTCAGAAACAGCCGCTCAGCGCCGCCACTCTTTGAGCCTCCGCCGCGGCACAAAAGGAAGATCCCGCTGTGTAGGTAGCCGCCGCGGGGGGCCCCCAGCAAGAAGGCAGATCCCGCTGCATATGCAGCTGTCTCGTGGGGCCCCCAGCAGTCTCCAATGTCGGCTGCTCTCCGCAGCGCGGCACGAACCCAGTCCCGGCAAGTCACTCACCAGGGACCACCTCGGGGAGCACACCGCTACCGCTACCGCTGCAGGAGAGCAGATCGGAGGAGTGTCCGGTTCCCAAGCAGGGCCACAGGTCACCACTGATAAGTTTCCGGGCAATGCAGGCACAGTATGGGGGCAATCGTGCGGCTCCCGCAGTTCGAACAGCAGCCGCCAGTGTCTACTGCGACACAGCGCGAGGCCCAGTGGGCGGGGTCAGACCACGGGCTCGCGTGAGCCGTCACACCAGTTCAGCAGCACTCCACCGGGCCACAGGAAAGGCCATACACCCCGGGGCGGAGCACCACATACTTTTGCCTAGGAGTTCGCATCGGAGCCGCAGGGTGGGTGCAGCAATCGTCAGGTAAAGTTGCAGCGCAAAAAAACGCGCTGCATACAGATAATAGGGGCTGACACGGGAGGCCTCCGGCGGAGCCCTAAGCCAACACGTCTTCCTCCATTCGCCACAGGTAAATGCGGGAGAGAACGGGGTTGGTGAGCAGGGCCGGGCTGGCTTGCCCGGGCATCGGGCGTTTCCTGTAACAAAAGTGCTTCACAGTTAACCTCCCCCACGACTCTCCAGCTGGTCCGACATAATTGCCAGGCCTACATTGGGGTTCCAGTTCGGCCCTGTTGTTGAGTATCCTACCCAGGGCTTTAAGTGGGATACAAAAAAATGTGTGGGGGGCGGAGGGGGGGCGGAGTTGCGCAGGGTCTATACGACTTGTATTTTGCTGTCTCTTTTGTCATTGCATCCAGGCATAATGATACAACAATTAACATGATACCTACAACAAGTTAGGACTATTGGCTTTGTCAATCGTTGTTAGTTGCATAAGATAAATTAGCAGTAACTGTGGCTTGTATATAATATTGAAAAAGCATCCACTTGAAGCCCTAGTGACACCACGACAATGTTACTGCTCCTGAGTTTCAAAAAGAGACAACAATATAATCATGCAGTGGCTGAACTCGACAGATTAAGAAATATATCCCAAATTATATATAACAGTCGGTAGACGCATGCCTCTACAGTGTTCTCTTATATTTTGAAACCAGAATTGGTCAAGTTCGTATACTTTCAAAGTTCCCTTTTCAAACAATCATTATCAACGCCAAGTCTGGCCCTCGCACGGTAGTGCGATTTTTGTTTAGTATTAATAAAATTTGACACTTCGGCAGCAGTTTCAGCAGAGAGGACAAAGAAGGAATGGGCATGGAATCCAAATACTAATCATGCATATTAGTCTGGGCCACTGGCATTTTGCGATTCTGCAGCTGCAGCGTTTTCCTCATACTTATGGATTTGTCAAACTTCCCAAATAATGCTCGCATAATAAATCTCGCTTTTGAGAGTGATTAAGCTATTGACATTGTAAATAACAATGCCGTTTCTTTAAATGTTTAAAAAACAAAAACATAAACAAAAATAATGTCATGAGCAATGCCAATAGCTCTAACTTTAACAATGCCGAGACCGTTGCATTGTAAATGCTTGTTCTTTTCAGGAGGAGAGTACCGGCACCTTTCAAGAGAAATGCAATACTTTTAATTGGAGAGTACCGGCGCTTCTCAGAAACAAGCAGGTACTCTGCTACAGAGTACCTGCCCTCTTATTTTTCCATTTCAAGCACTGTTTATTCTTAAACTAAAACCCAAACTTAAAGCTAACGCTAAAGGTAATCTTAAACCTGCGTCTTCTTAAGCAGTATGATAAAATTCAACCCAAACCTACATTTACTTGATTCTAAGCCCAGCCTTAAAGTTAAGACTAAACATGAACTACGGCGTCCATTAAGTGTCATTCTAAAGTTCAACATGCGCCTAAAGTTACATTGAAGCCAAACTTCAAGATAAGTTTTAATCTCATAGTAAGATGCATCCTCGCCTCCACTTACATTCCACCTGGAACTTCAACATAAACTGAAACTTGAATTCAAACCCAAACATAAAGCCACATCTAAATCTAATATCAAAGTACGGGCCTGTTTAGAGTGTGGCAGACTGGTGCTCTGTCCTAAACCCTGTCCGTCAACCCCTCCGTCCACCCGCCCAGAGACGGGCGGACCATGAGGTTCCGTCCACGGAGCCCCATCGGATCTGTGGACAGAAAGCTCCCTCGGATATTCCGATGGAGTAGGGCTCTATATAGGGTAGACAGTGTAATGTGTTTTTTTGTGTCAGGCACCAGTAGGCAAAATCTGGTGGCGAGGGACAAAAACAAACCAACAATGACCCTCAGACCTTAAGAGGAAGCTCCCAGGTTTTGGGGGGGGGGGTCATTCGTTTTTTTGTTTTTCATAAACAAACTCCTGCTCTGGGAATTTGCTTCTGAAAAAACATGTTTTAAAGTTTGGTGAACGACCAATGGGGGCCGCTCCCCTAAAGTTCTTTGTGCCTTGAAGAGCACTGCCAATATGAGGCTGCCCACGGCACACGCAGTGTGCCCACTCAAGAGGGCGGCCACCTTAGTGCACATCAGGCACAACCCTGTCTAGTGTCCGGACCCCCATGCGTCCCCGTAGTCCGGCACGGATTCATGCGTCATTCCCAGCGGTGTGCAGGCGGAGGCAAGGTACCTCTACCTGCCCCCGCCCATCTGGCCGTCCTTTTGGTTTTCTCCTGGTCACGCCGTCTCCCTCCCTACCGCATACCTGGCGTGCTGGCTGGGGTGCGTAGCCAGAGAACGAACATGTTAACTTGTCAATTTGTGTCAAGAGGAGGGGGGTGGGCCGCGGTGAACACCGGTTACAAACGCCTGGGGGCAGGGGCATCTAGCCCAAAAACAGCGTCTCCGGGGAAGAGACTCACCGACTCTGCCTCCCGAACCGAAGACCTGACGCAACGCGGCACCAGGGGATGACTTAGACGGCATGACCATAAGGCCCAAAAGGAAAGCCAGATGGGCGGGGCAGGTATAAGTACCTTGTCCCCACCCTCTGACATGACGCGTAGCCCGCGCCAGACTTTGGGGACTCCCAGAGGGTCCCAACCACTAGTCATGTTGCTGTGCCTAATGTGGCACTATTGCGGCTCCTTTCCATGTACAGAGGCGACCAGTAGGCCAGCCGCCATCTCTAAATATGACTGACGGATTCCCATCAGGATGGCGGAGGCAATGCTCGTAACTTACACATAAACTGAGACACAACCAGGGCACGAGTCAGGGGTACATGCGGTTGGATGGCGTCCCCCCACTATTTTTACAGGGTGGACGCCGTCCTCCCTGCTCATCAAAAGCTGGATACTCGAAAAAGAGTGCGCCAACCAAGCATTTCCAGGTGACTGTGGTAAATAAAATTCCTTTACCGGGACTTAATTTGATACAGAAACATAATAAAATAGCTCAGTAAAATAAGAGGCAGAATCCGTGGTATTAGAGGTTCGGAATGGGCTTTATTCCAATGATCGATTATAATCGGTTGCTCCAAGTTCCATCACCACGGGGGTTCAGGAAGTGAAGTACATACTTTATTGACAAGAAATGATTTTTATAGTACATACATTACAATGAAGCAAATGCAGTAGGCGTAACAATTGATAAGAAAAATGACGATTTACATGCGTAACCGAAAATGGGTGTAATAAGGAGTAAAAAGGAACATAATTGGTTATGATGTCACATATAGGTGGATCTATAAGATAATACTTGGCATAGATGCGCGCGCAGCAGCATGACGTGTAATTGACGTGCAACTAGGGGGTGAAGGGGACTTGACATTTAGCTCTACATGTGGAGACAAAAAGTCTGGGGGGTCAAGTCAACCTAATCCCAAATCATATCTAACATCCTATGTTTAAAGAACTATGTTATCCACAAAAGAAGGACTCTCGGACAGAATCTATTCTATACTGACTGTGCGTGCGTGTACAAGCGTCTAAGTGTCTACACTGAATGCGAGGGGGTAGGAATATTCCATGGTAACAGGGCTATGAATTACTTGCATGAGGACAGAGAAGCCGAGCCTTTGCTCAGTAGCTGGAAGAATGTTTACTTAAACTGCTAGACAGGAATGCATCGGCTAAGGAGTGAAGCAGATAATTCGAAGGTGAAATACAGTTCTTGGCAGAGAATAGGCTGATGTCAGGCTTCGTGAGCCGCGCAGAGAATGAGACAAAGTTCATGGTCACAGATGCAGGCTCAGACTGGAGTTTTCAGAGGCAGAAGGCAAGAAGAGTTTGATGACAGAATCAGGGCCTACTTGCCTAGACTGTAAAATGGCATAAGTGAACCATACAAAGCCGGTGGCCTTTCATATTTAGGAATGGAATATCCGGCCTATTCATGGCGGATCTAACAGAGGACATGTTGACGGTGGACGCACATGTATTTGCGTCTTCATAACTGGAACTGGAAGGAACATACATGTACTTGTGACATGCACATAGAACCGTTGGGGTCCAAGATAGGGGACATAACTGACCAGAAAAATCCATATTTCCACATTCCCTCCTTGTCCCCTACTTGCCCGTTAAGAGATATCAATCTTCATCAATCCATTGATCTGTTCATATAGCATCATTTGTTCTTCTTTCTTCTTCCGTGACGAATGAAATCTTGGTGGTGGAATACACGATGTGGTACACAGACCACAAATCGCTGGTCCACATTGTAGACATAGACAGCAACTGAATAGTATGAGAAGGCCAATACCTAGGAAGGATAAAACTCTCCATCCCCAGGCTGATACCACACTCCAAAACCAACTGGACCAAGTCCAAGTGCCTGGGTTCTGGTGTATCTGGTTTACAATCTTATGAAGGCGAGTGATGGCTTTATATACAGATGGCGAATTTTCTGGTATGAATACGCAGCAGCTTGATCCGATGACCCTACAAGCTCCGCCCCTATCAGCTAGGATGACGTCAAGGACAAGACGATTTTGAAGCACAACAATCCGCATAGCAGACTGCTCTTCTGTTAAATTGCCTAAGGCGGAAATAGTCTCATTCACTACTGCTTCAAGGGTTCTAGTTAATCTACGTATCAGCTTACTATTTGTAACAGTACCTATATAGGGAAAGATGCCTTTATTAAAATCTACATACTTGTCCCATGCCGTCTCAGTGTAATCGACAATGGGGAGATCTCTCCGCTCTCTGTTGTGTACTAAATGAATATTTCTGTAATAATCAGGAGGAGCTAGGAAAACAGGTGGCAAAAGGAATGCAATGTAGCAGGTACCATCCCAATCTAGAGGTAGACGCATATATGCAGTCTGACCACATATAAAGTAGGAGTGGCGATAAGCTCTAAATGAAGATTTGCCTTGATCACTGAATTCTACTATAGTAGTGCATTTACTATGGCCCATATGTATGGAACCAACCTTTCTTACACACAATTCACCCTTTGCTGGGAATACTGACATGGTGGGCAAAACTAGTTCAACTTCGGATTCGACATTTAGAATCATGAGATTAGGTATAAAATTACCTAATCCATATACTTCATTTTCTAGATCAGTTCCTGTTCTTTTGGGGCGACCCTCCTTGTCAGGGTAGCAGACCTTGAGTAAAACTAGGTTCAGGTTTCCCCATACCCAATGATCTTGGTAAACTGCTGTGTCTGAGTCTATGGAATTGATTAAACTAAACCATGCTCCACAGGAGCCATTATGTGTAAATGGGTGTGGAAAGAAAGGCAGGACTCCTTCATAATTCTGATAGGGAGGGAGCCGGCCACACACCCAACAATTGGTGGCATTACTAGTCTGATGGGAATGATGTAACATACTAATGAAAGTGTTATTGCGCAGCGCAAGTCTATAAGACAATTCATGCGGAGGTAAGTCACTAAAAGAATGTTCAGCAGTAACATTATAAACATGTCTAGAAATAGGGTAATATATGTGCAACAATATACTTGCAGTAATTATTAAAAGACTCAAGAAAAACAAGATTAATAATGTCACTATGCAGTGGCTACGCAGTGATTTACAATACGCCTGTCGTTTCAACATTTTCCGGGTGTTTTCTCTACTCAGGTCCAAGGGATACATGTCAGAGACAATTCAACCGCTTCACCTTGGAGAGGACTTAAACAATCAAATTGCTCGACTGGTTGGGCCTAAGCTTTAGTTTATAGTGTTCAGAGTTACTCTGTTCAACAAAAGGAAGTTTTGAGTCAATGGGTGAAGTCACACGAGGTGGGCTGTTTACATCTGCAGGAAGTCCATGAAATTTCTTGATATGACTTGAATGAATCCAGCCTTTCCTGCCTTCAATCTTCACGGCTGTTCTTGTGGTCAGCAGGACCAACTTGGGTGACTTCCACCTGGGCTCCAGCTGAGTCTTTCGGTCGAAATTCCTCACAAATACGAGATCCCCCGGAACTACGTCATGGGGTTTCACCTCAGTGTTGTCGGGAAAGGCGGCAGCTACCTGTGAACGACAAGATTGTAGTGCAGACATCAAGGAAGCCAGGTAATCTGTCAGCATATTACAGTCAATATCAGTTATTTTGCGTGGTATAGGCGTCCCCCACATATTTGGTGGTCTGCCGAAGATCACCTCATACGGGGATAGCCCTGTTCGAGAGTGTGCTACCATTCTCATGTAAAAGAGTGCAACGGGTAACGCTACTACCCAGTCGACACCTTTCTCTCTGCATATTTTGGACAATCTGATTTTCAGTATCTGGTTATGTCTTTCTACGAGACCTGCTGCCTCGGGGTGTCGGACACAGTGGAATTTCCACTGATATCCTAACAGAAGTGAAACGTGTTTCATTAATTCGGATGAGAACGGCTGGCCGTTATCTGAGTGAACAACACGTGGTAAACCGTATCGTGGGAAGAATTCTCGAACCAACTGTTTGGCAGTAGTCGGGGCAGTGTAATCTGAAACCGGGTATGCCTCTGTCCAACGGGACAGAGCGCAGACAACTACGAGAACATATTTGAATCCTCGACATCGTTCCATCTGGATATAGTCCATCTGGAGGGCTTCAAAAGGGTGATTAGGAGGATGAAATCCACCCTGTTCTACGGGAACGCTTTTTCCTGGGTTAAACTGACAACAGATCATACAGGTACGGACCTTTTGCTTGGCTGCTGCTCGTAAATGTTTATTGAACCAAATGTGTTGAATGCTGTCTAGCATAGCTTTTTCTCCGAGATGTGCTGGACTATGTATAGTGTTAATTATAACTTGGACCATTGAATCAGGAAGGAACCATACAGACTTTTCCTTCATCATCCATCCTTGGTCCGTTTGGATCCCTCCTAATTCAGTCCATTTCTTTATTTCGTCTGGTGTAGCATGTGTCTGTATGTCAATTACGTCAAGAGTAGGATCTTTAACTGTCATACAATGTGTCGGTGTCGGGACTATGGTCTTTGTCATGTCGGGGGTTTGAGTTTGAGCAGTCTGTTTAGCTGTTCTGTCGGCTAGATCATTGCCTTGGGAAATGATATCAGTAACCTTCGTATGAGCCTTACATTTCATAATTGATATTGCAGTGGGTAGATGTATTGCATCTAATAAGGCATGAATGAGGGGTCCGTGCTGAATGTGGGCACCGTGGGAAGTTAAATAACCTCTCTCTCGCCACAGCACGCCGAAGTCATGTACAACTCCGAATGCATAACGTGAATCAGTGTATATGTTGACTTTTTTATTCGTGGCTTGAATACAGGCTTGTGTCAGAGCGATGAGCTCTGCGGCTTGAGCTGACAAAGTATTTATACGATTAGTTTCAATGACTTCAGTATCTGTGGTGACTGCGTAAGCAGCCACTAACTCTCCTGTACTTGTTCTCATACATGAACCATCTACATACAATGTCAGGTCTGGATCTGACAATGGGACATCGGTTAAGTCTTGTCTGGGTTTTGTCGTTATAGTAATAACTTCAATACAGTCATGAGCTAGTGGGTCTGTTCCGGTTACTGGCAAAAGTGTGGCAGGATTCAATGTGTTACAGCGTCTGATTTCTATATGTGGCTGAAACAATGTAAGTTCGTACCCTGTAAGTCGCGCTATAGTCAAGTGTTGTGTTTGCGTTCTATTTACAAGAACCTCTACTGCATGTGGTACTTGAACTGTCAATGGATGTCCTAACACTATCGCATCGCTTTGTCTGATTGCTAAAGCTGTCGCTGCTACTGATTTCAGGCACGCAGGCAAAGCCTGGGCTACGGGATCTAATGTACTAGAAAAATAAGCACATGGTTTGTGTGCTCCTGCTTGTTCCTGTGTGAGTACTGACAAGGCAGTACCTTCGCGTTCTGTAACAAAGAGTGTAAACTGTTTTCTGTAACATGGCGTTGCTAAAACAGGTGCTTGACATAAAGCTTTCTTTAGGTTTTCAAAAACTTGTGTATGTTCCTGAGTCCAAGGGAGAACAGTCGATGTGGCTGCCTCCTGTGTGGTTAACTGAATGAGTGGTTTTGCTAGAAATGCGTACTGAGGGATCCACTGCCTGCAATATGAAGTGAGGCCTATGAAAGCCCGCACCTCCTTTTGTGTCTTGGGTATTGGCATGTTAGCTATTAACTGAATGCGGTCCGGTGTAAGCTGCCTTCCCTCCTTGGACAGCGAGTGTCCAAGATAAACAACTCGCTGGACACAGAATTGCAGCTTAGAAGGGGACACCTTGTGCCCCTTTTCGGCTAGAAATTGTAAAACTGTCAGTGATGCTTTTTCACATTCCGGTTCGCTTCTCGCGGTGATCAGCAGATCATCGACGTATTGGAGCAGAGCAGTGTTAACTGGCATGTGGATACTATCTAGTTCTCGTTTCAGTGCTTGGCTATAGATGCTGGGGCTTTCTGTAAATCCTTGAGGTGCGCGTGAGAATTTAAAGCTACGTCCATTTAAACTAAATCCGAACAAATATTGGCTTTCCGGATCTATTGGGACGCTGAAAAAGGCATTCTTGAGATCAATTACAGTAAAGAATGTTGCTTCGGAATCAATAGCTGTCAGTAATGACGAGATATCTGGGACCACAGGAAATTGTGGCACAATGCATTTGTTTAACTCGCGCAGATCAATAACCAATCGATATACTGGCGGGGCCTTAGGATCTGTTCGTTTAAGAATCGGAATTATCGGTGAATTACATACATTGGAGTCTGTTTCCACAACTACTCCTTGGGCAATGAGCTCGTCAATGATTTGTAGTAAAGCCACTACAGCATCTGGTGGTAACTTGTATTGTCGCATTCGTGGTAGCACCACTCCTGCCTTTAATGTGACTCGATATGGTGTAATATTCATGCAACCAACATCAGTAGGGCCTTGTGCCCATAGATGTGTAGGTAAAGTCTGCAGTCGGGGATCCATGTCTCTAGACACATAGTGACCTTTAAAATCACGTAAAAACAACCTTACTCCTTCCGGAGAACAACATATTATGGCTCCTAGAGCTTTCAGTGTTTTTATTCCTAACAAGTTTTCTGGACATGATTTAGTAAGCAATAAATCTGTAGTTCGGGTCAGAGGTCCTATCGTAAGTGGAAGAGGCTGTGATACTTCATTAACAATAGGTTTTCCTGAAAAACCAAGGGAAATATTCTGAGAGCCTGAGAGGGGTGCCCCTGGAACTTCACTACGTTTTATAGTTGTTCGACTTGCCCCTGTATCGAGTAAAAATTTTCTATCTTGGCCTAATAATTCACTATGTACATAAGGTCCTTCTTGATCTACAGGAATCTCGATAAGGGGTAAGTCAACTTCCCTCTCTAGGCTAGTTCATGCGTAACGCTGATACTCAGGATATTCATACTGTGCGGTCTGATACATTTGTCGTGTTGTTGTCTGTGTGGCAGCAACAGGCAACGGTGGTGCAGCTGGCACAAACTGTATTGGCTGTTGTGCGGCTGGCATGGCCTGTGCATGCTGCAGAGCTCCTTGTTCATTCTGATCTTGTCTGAGTGGCCGTGATCTTTCTTGTGTTTTACCTATGGCGATATTATGTTTTAAAACTGGACAATCGTGTACGTAATGACCTGGCTTTTTACAATAATTGCATGTCCCTTTTACAGGTCCTGCTGAATCGGAATGTGTCATACCCTTTTTATGTCCTTCAGCTGGAACTGTCTGGGAAACTAGCATTTTCATTTTCGTGTCTTTCATGCGTCTGTGTTCATGTTCTTGTTCCTCTCTAATTCTATTGTGATGGTACTGTAACATTTGTAACATTTGTGATGGAGTGTTACCTTGCCAGGTACTCTCGAATTTTAATACTCTATTCTTTACTGGGGGCAGGGCATTTTCTACTAATTTTGTTACAAACAGATGCGGGTATGATTCGCTACTTGCTTTTATGCCACTATTTATACCAAAACATTTTTCAAATCGGGCATAGTAATCACTAGTGTCTTCATCTTGCTTCTGCTTACAGGCTGAAATTGTACCCCAATCTTCCTTTTTCGTAGTTAATAAACGTGGCAGTACCTGTACTAGTAAACCTGGTAGTGCTTTAGTTTTATCCCCAAGTCCTGCTCCTGCAGTTCGGGCCTTTTCTTCCGCTTCTAACACTGACCATTCTATCTTTTGGTCTCCTACCTCCCACTCTTTTTCCTTGAGTTTCTCATAAATACCAGCAGGCATCAATACCTTTAATATTGTCATAATGTCGGGATAGGTATACTCTCCCATGAGTAACATGTCTTTAATTTCTCGGTGAAAACCCGCTGGATCTTTGTCATGACTGGGTACCACTTTCTTCATTTGTAACAATTCTATTTTCGATATGGGCGTATATACAAATACGCGCTTAAACTCGTTGTCCTCGCCTTTTATTGGGTGCACTTCTCGTAAGGGATTCTGTCTATCCATGTGATACGTGGTTCTTTCCTTGACGGGCAATGAGACATGCTCTGCGCATACAAAAAGAATATACTGCTTTCTTGATTCTAGAATTTCTTTAATTAATTTAGTACCTGCACCTCTCCATTTATTCATAAGCAATTCAGTCAATATGTCAGGTAAGGGACCAGGGTCCGAATGCTGACTCCGATATAGTATAATGAGTTGTTGAATCATATAAATCCCAGCTAACCTCTGTTCATCTGGGGTGAGATTCAAAAATGTGCGTGCTACTGTATCATCACTATATTTTCCGGGACTGTCCACCCAATGGACAGCTGCCCTGGCTAAATCTTGTTCATCCATAGAATCGAGAAAATGATAACCCCTTCGTTCTCGGAGTAGTTTGTCGGCGGTTTGGAACGAATGCTCGTTAGACCTTATATTAATTATAGGTATTTGGAAATTCCTGTTATTATCTGGACATATCGGACGTATCGAGTCAGTAAGACATCTATTACTATTACAAGATCTTCCTCTACCTACATAGGCTATGGTGTCCGACTGTCCCGCGGGCAGTCCTGACCCTTCTTCCTCGCTTTGTTCGAACTCGTCTACCTCTAATCTCTCTTCGTGTAGGCGTTCTATTTCTTTACGGATCTTTCGGCACATGGCTATTATACAATTTTGCTTATCATGTCTCCCTTCTGATATATTCTGGCTCCATCTGGTAAGAATTTGCATTGCTTCCGGGTCTACCCCCGATCGGTCTTGATTTCTGATCACACAATTTATGAGGAAACGTAACAGTTCCCCCTGTATCTCTACTTTCTGGTATTCCATAGCTCTGTTAATACATTCTGGATCTCGCCCTGTTTGGACAAAATGATATATTTTATCTAGATGCGCAGTCATTCCTGGTAACTTCCCTAAATACACTGCGGCTCGTCTGATACGCAATGATGCCAGGGTCATTTCGTCCTCTTTACCGGGCACAGGGTCATATCTACAATCTATAAGAAGTTCCTTAAGCGTACGGGCACTTATGAGTTTGGGTGTACGTGAATGTGCTGACTCTTGAAAAGTAAGTTTATTTATTCTGGGTGGCGTAGAAAAAATATTGGTAGCACCTCCCGTGGCCCCATCTGGGGTGTCGGGTGTGAAAGGATTCGTTGAACGTGACACAGCAACTACAGGTGTGGACACAGCTATAGAAGTAGCTGTAGGAACGGATGCAGAAACAGATGTGCTTGCCGGAACTTGTGACTCGATCTGTTGCTGTAGGGATACGGGTACTGGATCTTGGCGTTGGACCTCCCTGGTATGCGGTCTATGTGGGGCGGAATTAGCATACTCGGGAGCTGCGTCATCTAAATATGAGGAAAGAAAAACATCTTCTGCGGTTCTAGGATGCCCCTTAGGATGTACCTTTATTGGGAATAATGGGGGTGGCAAGTCTTTCGGTATCTCTGGAGTAGCCTTAGGTAATCCTTCGGCTAGAAGGGGATACATACCATTCATAAGGGCATTTCTTTGCCTATCTACTTGTTCTGATTTCACTCGGATACCTTCCTCAATTAATAGATTCTCTCGAACTTTATTTGAACTCTCTTTATTCTTTTCTTCCTGTCGGAGTGCCTTTTCTGTGCGTCTATGAGATTCTTTACGCCATAACTCAACGGCGTCTTTCTGTGACTGTCTGACTTTCCTTTTCCATAACTCTTCCTCGACTTTTATGATGCACTCTGCATCCCAGGTCCCCGCTGCGGGCCACCTCTGACTTTCTGGTAATCCCTTGGTGTAGTCTACCCATAAATCAAGAAATAATATAGCGTCTAAGCCATGTTTGTGATACATGAAGTGCCCTGGAGTGTCCCTAGGAGGAATAGGGACGGCTTCTTCGAGTACCCCTTTTCTAGTAGTGATCTGTCTTAATTTCGAAAAGAGCGGCATATTGACAACTGATCCGATACTTAATCTTGAACACACTTAATACAAAAGCACAATAATGAACAACCATTCATACCACAATATGCAGGACGTTTAACACATTAAACATTAAACATTAAACATTTTTTTTTTTAACCTTTAAAATAACCAACAATGATGATCGTCTGCATAACTAATCACCAAGCTTAATTCTTGACAATAACTAGATACTTCGGAATACTTGATATACTGCTAAACAGTACAGATACACTGCTAAAACAGTGCAGACCGGATTTGTGTACCCAAACCCGTCTTGACCGGCACAACCTATGTGCACGTCAGAAATGCCTCCCCAGTAATGGTACTCACCGGGTAGCTTCGGAAACGGAAGGCCTCGGCAACTGAACTTGAACCGGACTGGACTCGACTCGACTCGTCGGAAACTGGACTCGACTTCGAACTGGTGGGTCTCTGTATACCTCGGATCTTGCTCTCTCAGCTAGGCTCTGGTCGGGATACTTCGCACTTCTCACCGCCTCGTCTGGGTGTTGATCGCAGCCTCAGTCGCCCCCGCTTGACCGGAGGGAGATACAGGAAATCCTGCTGGTACGCGTTATTGTCCGTCCAGCTGTGGCAGGAGACCGGGCCTGCAACTCACCGCCGGCGCGTGAGATGAGAAAGTGTCCCTGTTCGGGCGCCATTCATGTGGTAAATAAAATTCCTTTACCGGGACTTAATTTGATACAGAAACATAATAAAATAGCTCAGTAAAATAAGAGGCAGAATCCGTGGTATTAGAGGTTCGGAATGGGCTTTATTCCAATGATCGATTATAATCGGTTGCTCCAAGTTCCATCACCACGGGGGTTCAGGAAGTGAAGTACATACTTTATTGACAAGAAATGATTTTTATAGTACATACATTACAATGAAGCAAATGCAGTAGGCGTAACAATTGATAAGAAAAATGACGATTTACATGCGTAACCGAAAATGGGTGTAATAAGGAGTAAAAAGGAACATAATTGGTTATGATGTCACATATAGGTGGATCTATAAGATAATACTTGGCATAGATGCGCGCGCAGCAGCATGACGTGTAATTGACGTGCAACTAGGGGGTGAAGGGGACTTGACATTTAGCTCTACATGTGGAGACAAAAAGTCTGGGGGGTCAAGTCAACCTAATCCCAAATCATATCTAACATCCTATGTTTAAAGAACTATGTTATCCACAAAAGAAGGACTCTCGGACAGAATCTATTCTATACTGACTGTGCATGCGTGTACAAGCGTCTAAGTGTCTACACTGAATGCGAGGGGGTAGGAATATTCCATGGTAACAGGGCTATGAATTACTTGCATGAGGACAGAGAAGCCGAGCCTTTGCTCAGTAGCTGGAAGAATGTTTACTTAAACTGCTAGACAGGAATGCATCGGCTAAGGAGTGAAGCAGATAATTCGAAGGTGAAATACAGTTCTTGGCAGAGAATAGGCTGATGTCAGGCTTCGTGAGCCGCGCAGAGAATGAGACAAAGTTCATGGTCACAGATGCAGGCTCAGACTGGAGTTTTCAGAGGCAGAAGGCAAGAAGAGTTTGATGACAGAATCAGGGCCTACTTGCCTAGACTGTAAAATGGCATAAGTGAACCATACAAAGCCGGTGGCCTTTCATATTTAGGAATGGAATATCCGGCCTATTCATGGCGGATCTAACAGAGGACATGTTGACGGTGGACGCACATGTATTTGCGTCTTCATAACTGGAACTGGAAGGAACATACATGTACTTGTGACATGCACATAGAACCGTTGGGGTCCAAGATAGGGGACATAACTGACCGGAAAAATCCATATTTCCACATGACTGCGGCTGACTCCGGAATTTCTCGGTCTGCCGGTCACTTAACTTTCTTAGATGGCATAAGTGGACTTGCCTGCCCATCTCTCTGCGCTACTTATCACCGCTCTTGCCTTGCCTTTTGAACCTGCCCCAATCGCCTCATATCCTTGTCGAGCTGCTGCTCGCTGGGGCGTGCTTCGCTCCCTCGCCCCCCTTCTGCCATCTTTTTTTGTTCCACCGCCGCCGGCCCAATCCCTCCTGCCTTTTGGTGGCCACACCCTTTATAATGCACAGAGATGGTGCACCAGGAGAGCTGTGTGTGCCAGGTAAGGATGCGAGCCGGGGCTCGGTCCCTGCGCACCCCCTCAGCAGAATAGGGCCTGCCGGTCATTTCCAGGGCAGCAGCAGGTTGACTGCTATGAAGCAATGGATGGGGCCTGTGGTGTTTGTATTCTATCTCGAGTTAAATTCTGCTGGTGTCAGAATGAAAGACTCAGATAATACAGGCCTATCCTGAATTGTCCGTGAGTGGCGCGTGCATGTTGTGTGTACTGTGCTAATTTCTGTCCACATACCGGAGTCCCTTCCATTTTACACAGTGAAGAGGGCAGCATCTGTGCGTGAAGCAGAGAACTACTACTGACAATTCAGCCTGTTTTCCCGAGAAGCTCCATAGAATTATTTCATGTTTGGTGTTGATGCCAAGAAGCCTGGCATGTACCTACTTCTCTGGTTCACGTAGTTAGATTTGTGGTTCAGTTGCTAAATGGTGGTGGCGCCCACAATAATAAACGTCTTGTGTAGTTGCCTCTAAATGAACGTGGCTTTCAAAACAGTATGGCAGTGGCTGGAATTGTTGCCTTCCTATAGAATCTAATATACCATATCATATTCTTGCAAGAACAGCTACAGTGAATGTAAAGGTATTTCCACCCGTTCAGATTTTCCGTGAAGGAACGAGTCCTTCGGATCCCGGCTCACAGCACACAGCGCACCCAGGCCCTTATCAAGGTGGCCCACGCGCTGTACTGTGTCCACCTATACTTAGGTTCTTTCGATTGTAACATGACAAGAGCGCCTATACTTGCCCTGAAGAAGTTCATTCCATGAACGAAACGCGTTGGCTGGCTAATCTTTGTCTTTGAAAATAAAATGGACTTATCACCTACGAAGGCTTATTTGACTCTTTAACTGTCATTGACGTTTCAATAAGCGGTGCACCACTCCACCAACCTGTTCCTTCAGTTGTCTGCAAAGCAGTTAGCACTCCTCAACGGCAAGTGCTGGAGTTTGTTTTTGTGCACGCTCTTTCTATTTCTGATGACCAAGTAATACCAATTGAACTACATAGGGTAGTGCGGTCTTTGTGTCCGCCGTTGTCCGGTACCACAAACTCGTATTTCTACAGCCTTGCATGTGCCACATAGGTGGGGTGTGTGGTGTGTGTGTGTGTGTGTGTGTGCAATGTGTAGTGCGTGTTTTTACAGGTGACTCCCAGCAAGTGTGGCCTTGCTCTTGGGTTGCTGCAGGTCCAGCTGTTTAGGATGACAGAAGGGCTTCCAAGCAGGTGCCTTGGTAAGGTCTGACTCCCTCCTACTGCTATGAACTTCCCAACAAAAAATAATAACTTCCTAGACCGTTCCCTCTTCTACCCCCCCACTATTCCTGTTCAACCCAAATAACAGACTAACCTCTCTACAGCTCAAAATAATTTCATATTTCCCTAGTGTGTGATGTCACTTCCTGTGATGTCACTTCCTGTGATGTCACACGCCGTGATGTCCCTTCCTGCTATACTACCTAACTTAGAGAGTCCCCCCCCCCCCCCCCGCTTCTTTTTTTAGGGCTTGTGCCCTGGACACAACCTACACGTTCATTCAAACTTTACATGACGTTTACTAGCACGCGGCCGCTTCCCGCTCTCTTCTGAATCGGCCTAAAGCAGCCTGGTACCCCCCCCCCCTCCCCCACCACCCCACACACATGAGGTTTTAATCATGCCATATGTAGGTATGAAACAGGTATCCCTCTCCACAGGCAGGATGTCCGCACTCTCTGCACCAAGTGTTGTGGCTGATAATACAAACACACCAACAGTGTTACCCTCAGCAATTAGCAAGGCCGTTGGCACAGGAAGTGCCGTTTGACAAGAGCAGAAACAGCAAAACATCCCGATGCGGCCGAGGGACTTCCGCCCGGAAAACGGCCGCGGAAAATCCGCAGCACTGGCCAAGATTTAAAGACAACTCGAAAAAGACGAGGGGCGGTGTGACTGGCTCTGAGACACTAGGGCTAAAGCCTAGAGTGCGGGAAGGGGCAAGGAAGAGAGTCTGTGAAGTGCATGGGCTCGTACAGTGAGGCCTGCTCTTCTGCACGGATTGTGGGGGGCTTGTAAAAGAGAACACCCGCACTTCTCTACAGGGGTACCTCTTCAGGGGCTGTAGAAAAGTAGGCATTTACACTTTCTACAACTGTGCGTGCCTACACTTCTCAGTTGTAGTAATGGGTTTTGTTTTGACTGTGAGTGCCCGCACTTCTCAGTTGTAGTAATGGGTTTTGTTTATGACTGTGAGTGCCCGCACTTCTCAGTTGTAGCAATGGGTTTTGTTTATGACTGTGAGTGCCCGCACTTCTTACAGAACTGTGAGTTGATGACTGCACTTCTGTGCTGCAGGAGCTGAACAGTGTGAACATTTACACTTTTCTTGCAGTTTTATAAAATGCGAACTCGACCTGGAGGTATTGGAGCGCTTTACATGAGCACTGGTTACATTACTCAAGGACACATTCATTTATTGTAGGCATGGGAGATTAAGTGACTTGCCCAGAATCAAAGGATGTTGAGCCAACGGCGAGACTCGAGCCCTGTTCCGAAGTAGGCAGCTCTGGTTGTTACGCCACATCCTCTCCCCTTCTCTTCTTTTTATGACTATGAATGCCTGCATTTCTCTGCAGGACTGTGGAACAGCAAGCACTCATACGTCACTGTCTTACTAGGAGTGCATGCACTTCATTACAGGACATGAGAGAGTAAATGTTTACCCTACTCTGGAGGAGCTGTGGAATGGTGAATATTCAGACTTCTGTTAATGACTGAGTGTCTGCACTTCATTACAGGACATGAGAGAGTAAATGTTTACCCTACTCTGGAGGAGCTGTGGAATGGTGAATATTCAGACTTCTGTTAATGACTGAGTGTCTGCACTTCATTACAGGACATGAGAGAGTACATGTTTACGCTTCTCTGGAGGAGCTGCGGAAAAGTGAATATTCAGACTTCTGTTAATGAGTGTGAGTGTCTGCTCTTCTCTGCAGGGCTGAGGATCAGTGAGTCCGCAGTACTATATTACACAAGCCTGAGAGAGTGAAGGTTCAATCAATCAATCAATCATGAAATTTGAAAAGTGCACTACTTACTCGTGAGGGTCTCAAGGCGCTAGGGGTGGCGGAATGCTGCTACTGCTCGAAGAGCCAGGTCTTGAGTAGTCTTCTGAAGGTAAGTAGGTCTTGGGTATGCTGTAGGAGGATGGGGAGGGTGTTCCAGGTCTTGGCGGCGAGGTAGGAGAACGATCTGTTGCCAGTGGTCGCTCTTCGGATGCGGGGGACGGTAGCGAGGGCGCGTCGGCAGAGCGGAGCTGGCGGTTCGGGGTGTAGAAGGTGAGGTATGCTGGTATGGTGTCGTGGAGTGCCTTGTGTGCGTGGGTGAGGAGTTTGAAGGTGATCCTCTTGTTGACGGGCAGCCAGTGCAGGTCTCTCAGGTGGGGTGTGATGTGGCTGTGTCGAGGGATGTCGAGGATCAGGCGGGCAGAGGCGTTCTGTATGCATTGCAGTCGTTTCAGCAATTTGGCCGGGGCTCCCACGTAGAGGGCGTTTCCGTAGTCCAGCCTGCTGCTGACGAGGGCCTGGGTGACCGTTCTTCTTGTGTCGGTTGGGATCCACCTGTAGATCTTCCGGAACATGCGGAGGGTGTTGAAACAGGAGGATGAGATGGTGTTGACTTGCTTGGTCATGGAGAGTGTTGAGTCGAGGATGAACCCCAGGTTGCGTGTGTGGTCGGTGAGTGTTGGTGCTGCTTCCAGTGCAGTTGGCCACCAGGAGTCGTCCCAGGCTGAGGGGGGTGGAGCCGAGGATGAGGACCTCCATCTTGTCCGAGTTCAGCTTCAGACGTCTGTTTTTCATCCATTCGGCGACGGCTTTCATTCCTTCGTGGAGGTTGGTTTTGGCAGTGAGGGGGTCCTTGGTGAGGGAGAGGATCAGCTGTGTGTCGTCAGTGTAGGAGACGATGTTGAGGCCGTGCAGTCTGGCGATGTGGGCGAGCGGGGCCATGTAGATGTTGAACAATGTCGGGCTGAGGGATGATCCTTGGGGTACGCCGCAGATGATCTTGGAGGCCTCGGACCGGAAAGCGGGAGGCGAACACTGGGTTCTACCGGAGAGGAAGGAGGTGGTCCATTCCAGAGCCTTGTCTCGGATCCCTGCGTTGTGAAGGCATTTGCGTAGGGTGCGGTGGCAGACAGTGTCGAAGGCGGCTGATAGGTCCAATGAGGATGAGGGCCGCGGTTTCGCCCTTGTCCAGCAGGGCCCTGATGTCGTCGGTGGTGGCAATGAGGGCGGTTTCGGTGCTGTGGTTGCTGCGGAATCCAGACTGGGACGGGTCTAGGATGTTGTTCTCCTCAAGGTAGCGGGTCAGCTGTTTGTTGACTGCTTTCTCGATGACCTTTGCCGGGAAAGGGAGCAGAGAAATGGGCCGGAAGTTCTTGAGGTCTCTCGGGTCCGCCTTGGGTTTCTTGAGCAGGGCGTTGATCTCGGCGTGCTTCCAGCTCTCTGGGAAGATCGCGGTCTCGAAGGAGATGTTGATGGCCTTGCGGAGATGGGGTGCGATGGTGGTGCTGGCTTTGTTGAAGATGTGGTGTGGGCATGGGTCTGACGGGGAGCCGGAGTGGATGGTGTTCATGATCTTGATGGTGTCGCAGTCGTTGATGTGGGTTCAGGTGAGCAGGGGGTCGCTTGGGTGGTGGCCGTGGGGTCTGAGGTGTCGTTGGTTGTTGGGGTGGTCAGGTTGTCGAAGCTGTCGTGGATGTCGGTGATCTTTCGGTGGAAGAAGGTGGCAAGGGAGTTGCACAGGTCTTGCGATGGTGGGATGTCATGGGTGTTGGAGCTGGGGTTGGAGAGTTCCTTCACGATGTGGAAGAGCTCTTTGCTATTGTGTGCGTTGTTGTTGAGGCGGTCCTTTTGGCGGTTCTGATGAGGTGATGGTGTTGTCGCATGGCGGTCTTGTGGGCTTCTAGGTTCTCCGGTGTCTGTTTGTGGTGCCATTTCTTCTCTAGTTTCCGGCAGGTTTGTTTGGAGGCCTGGAGTTCTGCGGAGAACCAGCTGGCATTCTTGGTGGTGTGTCTGGTGGAGGGTTTCTTGAGCGGGGCGAGAGTGTTGGCGCAGTCATCGATCCAACGCCTAAGGTTGCTGGTGGCGTTGTCGGTGGGGTCAGCGGGTGGGCTTCGGGCGAGGGCAGTGTTTAGCTGGTCTTCGGTGATTTTGCTCCAGCTGTGGCGCAGGGCCTGTTGGGTGCTGTGGTGCGTGGTGGGTTTCTGGATGGTGAAGTGGATGCAGCGATGATTGGTCCAGTGGAGTTCGGTGGAGAAGATGGGGTCAAGCGTGTGTCCGGCGGAGTGGGTGGGCGCAGTGACGAGCTGTCTGAGTCTGAGGTTGGCGAGGTTGTCCATCAAGGTGGCAGATTTAGTGTCATTGTTGTTCTCGAGGTGAAAGTTAATGTCTCTGAGAAGGATGTGGTCCGTAGAGGCGAGGGCGTGCGTGCTGACAAAGTCGGCGATGGAGTCGCTGAACTGTGGCCGGGGTCCCAGGGGTCTGTAGATCAGAGTTCTTCTGAGGGTGGTGTTGGGATCAGTGTGGATCTGGAAGTGCAGGTGTTCGGCGGTGCTGAGGGTGTTGTCCGGGTTGGTCGAGACCATGAGGGTGGTCTTGTGGATGATGGCGAGTCCCCCTCCTACTCCGTTGGTGCGGTCTCTGCGGGTGATCTTGTAGCCGTCTGGGATGGCAATGGCGATGTCGGGTGCTGAGGAGTCGTTCCTCCAGGTCTCTGTCAAGAAGGCTACGTCTGGGGAGGATGTGTCGAACAGGTCCCAGAGTTCGACGGCGTGTTTGCGTGCGGAGCGGGTGTTCAGTAGTATGCATCTGAGGTGGTTGCGTTCTCTCACGGTGGGGGGCTTGGCGGGTCGGATTCTGGTGCAGCTGCAGTTCCGGCAGGAGAAGGGTCCTTGGGTGTGCTTCGGGGCAGCCAGGAAGCAGGTGTGTGATCGTCCGGTTTTGAGTGCGTGGAGGGTTTTGGCATCATAGCGGTGTCGGGTGTCGTGGCGTTCGCGGGGGCCAAGGGTTCTGGCACTGGGCGTGGTCCAGGCACGGATGGGCACAGACGGGCTTGCCTTTGGCGCACCAGCGGCACGCCCACTGCGCGTGGCCACGCAGCAGCTGCCATAAGAAGGGGCGGTGGGAGGGAGGAGCAGCTGGGAGGAGGGAGTGGACGAATGGGCGAGGAGGGTGGCAGGGCCGCAGCGGCGGGAAAAACGGGGTCAGGAACGGCAAAGGAGCAGAGAAAAAGGGCACAGGGCACAGAAATACAATAGGGGAAAGGAGGAATGAACAAAACAGTTAACAATTAAGCAGCAGCAATACCAGTACAAAACAAACCTATGAATGGACGAGCGGGGGGGGCGGGGCCGCAGGGGATGCAGCGGCGGGGAAACGGGGTCAGGAACAGAAGGCAGAGACAAGGGCACAGGGCACAGAATACAAGGGGAAAGGAGGAATGAAACAAAACAGTAAAAATGATTAAGCAGTGCAATGCAAATACAAAAACAGACCTACGGCCTACCACTGGCCACCAGGGATGAGGCGCAGGTGATAGCCTGCCGGTGGAGGAGGGCCTCAAACTTGTGGTAATGGCAGCGAGCTGGAGCAGGGGCACAACAGGTGGTGCTGTTGCGGCCTGGAACAGGGTAAAGGTTCACCACCTTGATGGCCTTGCCAACTACTGGTCCATCACCCACCTACAGTGCCGGAGTGACAACCCAAAGCAGCCCTGGCACTTTTGTCAGACCATTGCCTGGGGGCGGAGGGGGTGGTTGTGGAAGTGTGAAACTCTAATGCTTTTGTTACTGAAGGGCGATACTGCAGTACCATTGCAAAACCGGTACCCAGTAACAAAACTAGCCCCCACCCCTGTAAAAACGGCCCACACCCTTCCAGCTTACCGTGGAAACGCCCGATGCCCGCTACACCCAGTCCAGCTCTGCCCACCTGCCATTCATTGGGAAGGTCATTGAAAAAGCAGTGTGTGTTCAACTTTAAGACCCCACAGTGCTTTAACCTCTTCAGTGCCCATGACGAGATAGTCTCGTCATGGAGCACAGTTGCGCTGTGCCCATGACGAGACTATCTCGTCATGAACCCCGCCCGCTAATGTAACGCCCGGCACAAGGCGGGGAAAGGGCGGGGCACTGAAGGGGTTAAATGGAAATATAAAAATGCAGGCACTCACCCTTTAGAGTACCTGTTGGCCCCTGGGAAGTGCTGGTACTCTCCCATTAAATGTATTGCAGTTGTGCTGAAAAGTACAGGTACTCTCATTTTTGAATTAAAGAAGTGCAGGTACTCAGTACCGGACAGTACATGCCCATTTCAAGCAGTGAGGCCACATTAATGCAAAGCATCTCCTGCACGTCTACCGTGCATCAAGTTGACCCCCTACCTTACACATCATAGCCGATACCCTCGTGATCACGGGTGGAGATGGCCCCGGCATCCTGATATTGCTGGAACTTTCAGTTGCATTCGACACCATCAACAATTCCATCCTCATACACGCACTGGAGTCTGAAATGGGTTTCATCAGTAATCTCCTTCACTGGTTCCTTGCCTTTTGAACCAACACTAGTTTACTTCTATGGGCGCCTCCTGGTCCCAAAAGAACCCAATCACTTGTGGGGTCCCCCAGGGTTCCATACTCTCCCGGGTCATCTCAAACCTTTATATAGAGCCATTGCACGCTCTACTCACAGACAACAACATCAAGGGTCACCTACATGCCGATGAAGCACAGCTCTGTGTGAAAGCCCTCTCTGCTTCAGACATCACGCATCTCGAACACTGCTTCCACATCCTCCAGCATGCATGCCCAGCACCTCCCTGAAGCTCAAGCCGACTGTAAGAAATTGGGTATTAGTTGAGGGAGGTAAGGGCGCACCTCAAGTAATAATCACACACAATCCTTGTCAGGGTGAACTACTAAACTTACTAAATAAACCTGAGCTCAGTCCGCTAGTAGCGCCGGCACAGAGCAGTCAGTCTTAACTTAGAGGCAATGTGTACATTTTTTATACAGTGCTAAAGCAGTTAAAATGCAAAACAATAAATATCCCAAAATGAACTAAAAAATACAGTAACATTTCATTTGAAAAAATGACAAAAATCACATCGGGTAACTGGGGATATGGATTTAAAAATATTTATGTAGGAATAGTGGCAAGAAGCACAAATGCCATTGATAGTCCCTGGTTGCAGAAGAAGAAGAACTAGGCATAATTTGACACTGATCACAATTGAGTGTGTGGCCCTCACAAACCAACCCCCTTACTGACATGGCAAGGCGAGTAACATTGCATTGCTAACTGCCAAAGGGGTTGTTATGCTTCTCGTGTCCTTGAAAAGACCAAGGCAAAATGCCGGCAGTCTTGTCAAGGGGCACTCTGGTCAGTTTAACAGCTGTGTTTGTGATGAGCAGTATGTGGTTGAAGCTATGCCGCAAGATGGCGTGAAGGGCTTCCTCTGGTGAATGCACACGAAGACCCAATTCCCGGGCTGGAGGGAATGGCAGGCTTCAAGTGGCCACTCAGCTCGCATCTTAGAATGGAAACTTTAGAGACAGCATATAAGCATTCTGCAATATTGTAAAACTGCATCATTAGTCAGTTGTAAGTCTAACTTAGTAGCAAGAACTGGAGAGTTTGAGGGCAACATCCTTGAGCGTCCCATCGCTATCTTATAGTCACTTCCTTTTTGTGCAGGTAGAGCCCTGAGGGATCATAAAGCTAAGGACAGAGAACGAGGTCACTTCAATTGTGCTTCAAGACATAGCGCCTTTTTTATTCTTCAGGGTGCTATTATTCCTTTCGACATTGCTCGCTGACTGAGGATGATACGTACAGTCGAAGTGCTGATCTACTCTTACGGCTCTACAGAT
Organism: Triturus cristatus; assembly: GCF_964204655.1. NCBI lineage: Eukaryota > Metazoa > Chordata > Amphibia > Caudata > Salamandridae > Triturus > Triturus cristatus. The sequence goes on along the minus strand of NC_140593.1, from coordinate 66,684,298 downwards.
CTCCTGCACTACAGTTGAATTGAAGTGTGTTCCTTGGCTGCTCGAAAGGCAACTTGGAATTACTAACCATGGGATCAAGTTCCTAAGGAAGCATGTTGCAACTGTAATGGCCTCTGCTGTTGAGTAACCCTCCACCCACCCTGAAAACATATGACTATCACCAGGATTTATAAGTATGAAGTGTACCTCGGCATCTGCGTAAAATCTATCCGGTGGTGTACGGAGGGGGCCATGGGGAGAGGGTGAGCAGCGAGCATGGTTTTGATCCCTTTCCCAGCATTATTGACTGGCAACTGACATAGGAGTGTCAATCATTTTGAGCCACAGAGCAAAAGAAGGATGCAATTTAGTGGGTTGTTCATGCACAAAACATGCCATCCTTAGTAAAATGTGTGGTCCGTGATACAACCGTGCAAAGGTCAAGAGGCTCATTCCTGAAACAGAGACTGATCTTTTAGAGAATGCACGGGGGAAAGAATCAGTTCATACAATATACATGGCAACATTAGCATTTTCTGACAACCTGGCCTTTCTAGTGACTGAATCACCCACGGATACCTCATTGTGAGGATACTGGTGGGCAGTACAATGGACCACAACTATTTGCTTTGGTAACACTATGGCATTGACTGCATTTTGTATATAGTGACTGGCTTTAATGGGGGTCCCTGCAGGTGTTAGGGCCCCCATTTGCATTCGGAGAAGTCCAACGTCAAGCGTCATTGCAAATGCACACTTTGAGTCCGATGTACATGGGTTAAGTCTTTTCCTCTGACAAGATATGGCATGTGTAAGTGTAACAAGCTCAGCTGCTTGAATAAGCTGGCGACATTACAAAATTTGATGTAGAGTAGGTGCGGTGTATCCTGCAACCAGGACACCCTCATCATGTCTAAGACATGATACATCAACAAAGCACATCAACTCACGATTGGGAATGGTAATGCCAGTTAGATCAATACGAAGCTTAGTGGCACGGCATCGACAATTAAGTAGTCATATGGTTCTCCCTCTCCAAGAGAGGGCATTAGAGATGTGGGGGTCAGGGTGGGGCAAGGGACACGAGTAGTATGTGAAGTAGACAACAATAAACCTCCTATCGAGACAGCCCTGCTGTAAAGAGATGTTGGGCTTTAGTGGTAATGAGAAAGGAGACAACAGCAGAGGGCACAGTAACAATCAAAGAGGAACTCAACTGAATGATTTCAGAGGCTACAACTCCACGTGCAGTGGTAGCCACCGAGAAGACATGGCGGGAGCCCAGCTGCAACTGCCTCAAAGGCTGCAGAATGATAGACTACAGGTTTTTTCTGATATCAATGGTCTTGGACCAGCATCTCCAGGGCGAACACGTTGCATTCATCGCACTATAAAGCAAACAGTTTAGCATAAACAAGAAGTCCCAAAGCTGGATTCAGAAGTTGTTGCCTGTTTTATTTGTACAAATGCATTTTCTGCATCTTTAGACCACTGCAGGTATTCAGTGGTGTCTTTTCTGGTGTAATCTTGCAAGGGCTTTGCTATCGCAGCGTAGCCTAGCATCACTTGTCTACAGTATCCAGCCATACTTAAGAAAGTACACTTCTGGGAAATGGCCATTCAACGGGGCACCTTATGAATGGCTTCAACATGGGTGGGTCACAGATGGTGCTCACCCGCAGAGATTTCATGGGCATCGGTATCGTACTCGGAGAAGACAAAACTGCAGATTCTCTTTTAAAGCCTTTTCCTGCATCATAGTCAATTTGGTGAGAAGATAGTTTTAGCCTCCTTTGTAGTGATCTAAAGTAACTGATGCCACGAGTAAGTCATGAACATCCTGAACCAAGTAGAACCCTGGGAAAAACAAGGTGCCCGGTTCTTTCTTTTAATGCTGGGAAAAGATTGACAGAGCTCTGTAAATCCTTGAGGGAGCCTTCTCCATGAAAGGGAAGATCATTGGAAGAAGAACGCAAAGAGGAACTGACGGCTTTAATGTACGGGGTGGAGAATACGGAAGAACAGAGGTCTACAAGGGTAAAGCATTGGGCATGTGTGGTGATGCATGGAAGGATGGTGGCAGGGTCAGACACCACATGGAAGCTAGGGAGCACATTTTTTGCATGCAGATCCTGCACACGCCTGTATACATTGGTCATATCCTCTTCTTCTATTGGCCGGCTGATAAAAGGCACCAACTCCCCCTGCACCCTGCACATTAAGTAAACCATTTAGGAAAGGACGAATCCATGCCTCAAACTCTGCTTTGAGTGGCTACTCAGGTATTCTATGTAGATTTGTCTGCAGGTCAGTCTTGATTTTCATGGGTTTCATTAAATAAATGACTTCCAAATCATTGGCCCATGTGGACCACAATGTGGCTGATACATATGAAAGCAAATCCGTTGAAGTAGAGACATTTCATTGTCATTCTCAGCAGACTGACAATTTTCGAATAGAAGGCTAAGAACTTGATTCTCACTTTGTTGTGGTATAGTAGGATAAACTCAGGGCCCGATTCACAGAACTAACTTAAGAGAAAATCCTAAACTTACTACCATTTTGGTATTCACAGAAGGCACTTACTCATTTCGGTATTCACAGAAGTTAGGAGTCCTAACTTTAGGACTCCTAAATGCCTTCTGTGAATACCGAAAGTCTTAAAATTAGGATTTTTCTCAGTTTAGTAGTAGTATAGTTAGGACTCCTAACTTTAGGGCTCCTAAATGCCTTCTGCGAATACCGAAAGTATTAAAATTAGGATTTTTCTCAATTTAGTAGTAGTAAAGTTAGGACTCCTAACTTTAGGACTCCTAAATGCCTTCTGCGATTACCGAAAGCCTTAAAATTAGGATTTTTCTCAGTTTAGTAGTAGTATAGCTAGGACTCCTAACTTTAGGACTCCTAAATGCCTTCTGTGAATACCGAAAGTCTTAAAATTAGGATTTTTCTCAATTTAGTAGTAGTAAAGTTAGGAATCCTAACTTTAGGACTCCTAAATGCCTTCCGTGAATACCGAAAGCCTTAAAATTAGGATTTTTCTCAGTTTAATAGTAGTAAAGTTAGGAGTCCTAACTTTAGGACTCCTAAACTGAGAAAAATCCTAATTTTAAGGCTTTCGGTATTCACAGAAGGCATTTAGGAGTCCTAAAGTTAGGACTCCTAACTTCTGTGAATACCGAAGTGAGTAAGTGCCTTCTGTGAATACCGAAATGAGTAAGTGCCTTCTGTGAATACCAAAATGAGTAAGTGCCTTCTGTGAATACCAAAATGGTAGTAAGTTTAGGATTTTGTCTTAAGTTAGTTCTGTGAATCGGGCCCTCAGTTTGGAGTGCAAAACCCAGTACAATACCAGTTACAAATAATGTTGCGCTCAAAGAGATTAGCTGTTGAGTGTCTTTGCGTGGATCGTAGAAATGGGTCTGACGGTGCAAATGTGCCGCCAGGGGCTTGTAAATGAGCCCCTTATTTTTCCCACTTGAAGTTTTGGAAGAGAATGACTGATGTCTTCACTCTAAAAGGATGACACAATTCACTTCAGTTGCGGAGCAGATCCACCCGTTGACAGACTCTACGTTAGTCAATCTCTGCCCAATATTAGGAATAGCTCAACAAGACCTAATATTACACCGGGTAACAAAATTCAGCTACTTTCCTGGAATAGTGCAGGTATATCTACTATTAAATTAGAGTGCCTTTGATGCTGTCTCGCAATACCAGCTAGTTCACAGGCTTCTTGAAGCAGGCTTGCATTCTACCACTCTACAATGGTTTGGACCATTTTTGTCCAACAGATCTTACTCTGTTTATCTGGCTCCGCTTAAATCGACCCCATCGCAGACTAATTGTGGTGTTCCACAAGGCTCCTCTCTAAGCCCATCTTTGTTTAATGTCTATGTTGCCCCCTTGACGAATATTGTCAAATCTTGGGGCTTCGAGACATTTTTTTTTTGTGGATGATACCCAGCATATTATTACCATCTACGAGAATCGGAATTTGCCTAGTAACATGACGGTAAGTTCCAATTCTATTAAGGACACGGAGGCGAGGATTATGCTATCTCTCTTCGCTTTATTAGAAATAACAAACACACAGCAGCCAGAGAGATCGTAAATATCAGTGTAAAACCATAAAAAACTACAACTCCCTACAACCAGGGATAAGCAGAGTACATTAGTCCATCAACTATTTCCACGACATCCTGTAAAGTCCTCTGTCCGCTCTCATTCCTCCTCTTTCTTCGCGTAAGTCACGCCATTTCCTTATTGGTCTTGCTTGGATCCATCATTGCCTAAAAGAAACCAAGCAGGGAGGTGAGAACCGTGCGAACCAAACCGTGCATATTACGCAAGGTTACAGTAGAAACACATCCAACGAAACAAGCATGTCCCACCAATCAAGGTCGAGAAAAATAAGTACTTACTGCCATACGGGGGGGTTCGCACCAAAGGTGCCCCGGGCGGGATAATCCTCGCCTCCGTGTCCTTAATAGAATTGGAACTTACCGTCATGTTACTAGGCAAATTCCGATTCTATGTCAGGACCGGAGGCTTCGGATTATGCTAGTTCAAAGCTTACTTACCACTAACTGTGCAACGTTAAGGACTGGCTTAAAATAAAACCTCTTGAAGGTGGAGTCGGACACCCAGTCCGCTGCTCGCATTAAATCCTCCAAACGCGCACCAAGCGCGAAAGCCTTTGAGGCCATAGCACCTCTGGCAGAATGGGCACCAAATAGTTTTGTGTCAATGCCAGCCTCTTGCATAACCCATCGCACCCACCTGGCAATGGTGGGAGAAGAGACTGCTTTGTGTGGTTTCTTGAGAGCTATCAAGAGTTGACGCTCGCCCGGCGGGCGGAGTTCCTGCGTTAAATCTTCATATGACTTTAAACAATCTACCACACACAGTTTGGGAGAGTCCCGGAAAGCCGGGTACGTTATTGTACGTGAATGCGACTTGGTCCTGCGCCCAATTGTAAATACAACTCCCTCCGGGGAGAAAACCCGCGCCGAGACGTCTAATGCGCGAACATCGGAAACCCGTCTGCAGGATACCAAGCATAGAAGCATAGCAAGCTTGGAAGACAATTCTTTCAGAGAGAGGTATCGATTAGGTTGCCAGGAAAGAAACAGATTCAAGACCCTGTTGACGTCCCAAAGAACGGAGTAACGAGGTTCTGGGGGTAACGATAAGCGCACGCCCCGTAAAAGTCTGCAAACCATCGGATGTTCCCCAACAGGCGCTCCGTCTAGAGGCTCATGACCGGCAGAAATCGCCGATCTGATAGCATTAATGGAGCGATATGCCAAGCCGTCCGACGCCAAATCGGCGAAGAAATTCAAGAGGGGAACGATTCCTGCGACCACGGGATCCAGATCCCGTCGAAGACACCAACGAACCCATCGTGACCACGCGGATCTATAACGTTTCGTGGTGCTGTCTGCCCATGCCTTTGACAGGAGGGCCTCAGCCTGTCCCGAAAGTCCCGGCAGCGACCATCTTTGCCTGAAAGACGCCACGCCATGAGTCTGAGCATCTCCTGAGCAATCAGGGGATGAAGGTTCCCTTCTGGGTTCCGAAGAAGTTGAGGATACAGGGGGAGTAGGATTGGAGAATCCCAGGAAAGTTCCAGAAGAACTGGAAACCAAACTTGAGACCTCCATAGGGGGGTTATCAAGGTCAGTTCTGCGTACTGTCGTCGGATCTGGGCTGTTGTTCTCATTATCATGGAGAATGGCGGAAACGCGTATCCGTTTTCCGCCCTCCAGTCTTGGAGAAAGGCATCCGTGGCAAGAGCCATCGGATCCGGTCTCCAACTGAAGAATCTGGGCACTTGGTTGTCCAAACGGGAGGCAAAAAGGTCCGCTGAGAAGGGACCCCAGAGATTGTTCAACCATAGGAAGACCGGAGGGTCCAGCTTCCATAAGCTGGAGTCGTAGAGATGACGAGAGTGCCAGTCCGCTACTTGATTGTGCTGGCCCGGGAGATACTCCGCTGTCACCGATATATGATGGTCTAGGCAGTAGCCCCAAAAGTCTTTCGCTAGGTTGGCCAAAGCCCGAGAACGGGGCCCTCCCAACCGATTGACGTTACGGACCGCAGAGATGTTGTCCATCTTCAGGAGGACACAAGATTGCACCCTGTCCTTGGTCCAGCAGCGCACTGCGAAAGAACCGGCCAACAGTTCCAAGCAATTGATGTGAAAGACCCGTTCGTCTGCTGACCAAACACCTCCGGTGGAGAAATCCCCGCATCGAGCACCCCAACCCAGTTTGCTGGCGTCGGACTCGATGACCAAGTCCGGAACGGAGCCAAAAATCGCTCGACCGTTCCATGCCTCCATATGAGTGAGCCACCACTGAACTTCCTCTTTGGCTTCTGCCGAAAGTGGTACCACGTGATCGTACGACCGACCCCGTCTGAGGTGATAGGCCTTTAATCTTTGCAATGCCCGATAGTGCAATGGGCCCGGGAAAATCGCCTGAATCGAGGACGACAGGAGGCCCACAATCCTGGCCAAGCGACGAAGGGAAATGGAGGGCCTGGATACCGTCTGGCGTAATTCGTGCCGAATCTTTGCCATCTTTCGAGAGGGAAGGCTCAGCGTCGCCTGAACGGAGTCTACCACAAAGCCCAGGAAGGTAACTGACTGCGAAGGCTGAAGTACTGATTTCGCCGTGTTGATAACGAACCCTAGGTTCTGCAGAAGAGAAACAGTTTGCTGGAGTTGTACCAACAAGAGTTGGGGAGACTGAGCCATTAGAAGAAGGTCGTCCAGATAGACGATCATGCGTATACCCCGTGCCCGGAGAAACTCCACCGCGGGATGAAGCACCTTGGTGAAACACCACGGTGCCGAGGAAAGCCCGAACGGAAGGGCCGTGAATTCGTATATCAGACCCCCCCAACAAAACTGTAGGAATCGTCTGTGGGGCGGGTGCACCGGAATCACGAGGTAGGCGTCTTTTAAATCCAAACGCGCCAACCAATCGGAAGGGCGCAGGAGATCGCGCAAGAGATGAATTCCCTCCATTTTGAAATGGCGGTACACTAACCACGTGTTGAATTCCTTGAGATTGATTACCGGACGACGACCTCCGTCGGCTTTGTCCACGAGGAAAATATTGCTGAGGAAACCATGAGGATGCAGAGATGCGCGACAAATGGCGCCTTTGCGAAGCAAGTCGGCGACCTCCTCGTCGATCAACCGTGCGTCCTGAAGGCTGAAGTGTAATGGAGTTGGCCGCGCCAGCTGGCGGGGATTGTCCAGAAATTCTACATGAAAGCCCTGAATTGTCTGAAGGACCCATGCATCCGACGTTAACGCCGCCCAAGCCTCTCTGAAACATGCCAGCCGCCCCCCTAACTGTATGTGACATGCGGGAAGGACGCTTACCGCTAGAGCTTCCGCCTCCAGAGTTGGACTTGTAGCCTCCACGACCTCTGAAACGCTGACCTCGCGTTGGATAGAAGTTGGTGTAATTTGCGGTGGAATTGTATTGACCACGACCAGAGCCTTGTCCCTTATGAGGGTTTTGCTGGAACCCACGGCCGGACGAGCGGCCCCTGCCTCGGCCGGCCCCGCGGAAAACCCGCTGGGTAAACACTTTCTTAATACCAGACTGGGCCTTGTCTAAGGAAGTAAAAGTAGACACAAACTTCCCCAATTCCTTCACAAAGGGTTCGCCAAAAAGGCCCCCCTGCGCAACCGCCCCGGCCTCAGAAGAAGCCAAATCTCCTAGTTTGGGGTCCAATTTAATCAACAAGGAACGACGACGCTCCGTTGAAAGGGCACAATTTGCGTTTCCTATAAAAATAAGGGCCCGCTGGGCCCAATTAGATAACACCTCAGGGGAAATCGTGGAACCAGTCACCTTAGCCTCCTCCGCCATGTCTAATATCTTTGCCATGGGACCGACGGCATCGAGGAGTTTATCTTGACAGGACCGCCAAGATCTATCAATGCCCTTACGGGGATCTTTCACAAATTTCGCCAAGAAGGTGGCCATTTTAGAGTCCAGTTCCGGAGTAAGCGCGATTTTGTCCGGCAAGGAGGGACGCGGACATTCCGCCCTCAAACAACTCCGCGCTTCCTTCTCCAGAGGCTTACGCAGACGGTTGGCCAGGAATCTAACAACCTTATCCCCTGGGACCCAAGCGGAAGACCGGGGATGCATTATATCATCTGGGTTCAGCATATCAGCATCCTCCTCCGGCGCCTCAGAAGCGGTCGCCGGGGCCGGGCGCCAAGGACGGGAAGAACTCGCGTCATCATTGGTATCACCCTGGGTATCATTATCAGTCGCCGGGGATGGGGGATCTGGCATATCTAGAGGTTGGTCACCCGCTGGGAGGGGGGCGCACGGGGCCGTCTTTGCTAAAAACGCCGTTTTAAGGCGCGCAAAGGCATCTGCATCCACCCCGTCAGGACGCTGTTTCTTTGGGGGGGGAGGAACCGCGTCAGTGAGGTCCCCTGGGGCCGGCGTCGCGCTGCCGCGAGTCGCCGCCAATCGTTTGCATTCCTGCACAATTCTATTCGAGAGACGTTGCTCCATCGGACCCACTACCTCATTAACTACTCGATATATTGAGTCATCAACTGCGTCAAAGAAATCATCGCTAAAAGGTAAGTACTCCTGGACTTCCTCCTCATAATATTCGGATTGCCCAGCCATATCTTTAGCAAAGGTAAGTACTTTTTAGTGAAGGACAAGGCGGTCACACAATCAGCAGGTGGTATAAATTTTATCAGGCCTGAGGCCGCAATTAGGGTAGCCCAGAGGGATACAATGGGGCTGCACCAGGCCCCCAACGCGTATACGCCCTCAGGATTCACCTGACAGGGCAGCTGCCTTCCAAACGCGTTGAAAAATCACCGTTTAATGTGTCCACAAAGCGGAATATATGCCCAAATGGAGCTAACACCGCCCGCGAGATGCGTGGTGTTTTGGAGTGCATACAACGCTGTATAATCAGCGCGTTCGCCGCGGATCGAACCGCAATACAGACCCCAGCGGGGCGTTTATACTTTAAAGGGGAACAAATACAATCCGCGATGCGGACGTTGAAGGAGAGGCAGCAGGGGCAGGCTCTGTCGTCCGTTGAACTCGCGGCGCGCTCCTCATCTGAGGAGACGCGACGCGAGTGTCACAAGGCGGTCGAGCGCCCCCAGCGGCGTACGAAGAAGCCGCACAGCAGGGAAGCCGGCCGCGTGAGGAGCGAGAACGTTCCCGCGACCGGTTGGGACTCTGTAGGAAAAAACAGAGAGATACAAACGCGCGCAATCAAAGCAATATGCCGATTATCACAAAAGTACAGTTACAAAGATTAAACAATGAAAACAGAGCATGAGCACTTAACTGGCTGCGAAGCAGCGAAGAAAGAGGAGGAATGAGAGCGGACAGAGGACTTTACAGGATGTCGTGGAAATAGTTGATGGACTAATGTACTCTGCTTATCCCTGGTTGTAGGGAGTTGTAGTTTTTTATGGTTTTACACTGATATTTACGATCTCTCTGGCTGCTGTGTGTTTGTTATTTCTAATAAAGCGAAGAGAGATAGCATAATCCGAAGCCTCCGGTCCTGACATAGAATCAGCATCAAACTTGTGAGAATCTTTTGGGCTGTCTCTCGGACATGGCTAGCTGGATGTTTTCACATTGTTTGAAGTTGAACAGAGAAAACTCTGAAGTCCTGCTATTCGGAGGGGCGGACAAAGTCTAGAGAAATACCCGATGGCCTACTTTTCTTGGTCCGGCTCCGTTACCAAAGAAAGCCACAGAGAATTTGGGAATCGTATTAGACCACTCCCTTTCTATGCAGGATCAGGTAAACTCAGTAAGTGGAAGATGTTTTGGTCACTTACAGATGCTGAGGGAGCTATTCAGATGGAGCCCTTTAGCCTGGTGTAGGACAGTCACTTTTCTGTTCATTCTGAGCAGATTGGACTATGGCAATGCCTTATACCAAGGGATTTAGTAAAAATAACACCAGCAACCCATATGTCCATGTGAACTGGGTATTAACTTGGGCAAGTGTTGTCATGGAACTCATTTGTATTTACTAGTATATATTTGTACAAAAGAAAGAACTTTTGTGTTGATCAAATAAAAAAATGGATTATGGATTACAGAGCACACGTATCCAAAATTAGATACACATTGAAAAAAAGGTAACCAGAATCAGATATTTTCTGCCAACTTGATTCAGCCGAATCAAGTATTTATTTTGTCATGATACAAAGTTTTATTTACATATGAAAAAGCTAAATCAGAGCTGTACCACTTTACGTAAATGTTCAAATTCAATAGATTAGTGGATTGTTGATGAAGCCACGAAGTAGTTGAACATGGATCAAATTTTTCTTTTTTTCTTTCTCTTTCATTCATGTTTACAAGACAGATAGCCAACGTGTTTCGTCCTTAAACATAGGACTTCTTCAGGGCAATCCTGAATATATTCAGAACATTAGATATAACGGGATGTGGTAATAACCTTGAGCATGGATATAGTTCAGCAGCGATGACAGTCACACCCATGCCTCAGGCTCATTTGTTTGAGTCAGCAATTAATCCAATAGGAATAGAAAAATGAAGAATAAGATGTTCATCCGTATTCTTGATGGGTCTTAGCTATATGCAGCAGAATTTAGAGCACAAGTGGTATGATAGCCACAATGAAATATGATAGCTTAGCAATCGTTGCTCCCTAAGACATATCCAAAGCTTGGCAAAGGTACTTAGTGTGAAGAAAAATCCCGCCGCATGGTCGATGGCGTTCGTATGCCGCCTAACTGAATTTTTATATACATATATTTAATACTTATCATTGCGGCACTTCAAAAAAGTGATATTCAACAAGAGAAGGAAGAAAAGAATGGTGAAAGAAAGCCCCAGTAAGAAAACCATAAACTAAACATATGTGACAATATGGTGGCTTGGAATTTAAAAACACAAGGTGATTGGTATTTTAAAGAAGGATGTCCAATCATTTGGTTTTTTTTTTTTAAATGAGAGGAAGAAGAACCAGAAGATTATGGAGCTTCACTATAAGGGCTATCCTTTTTTTGTAGTCGACGACGTTTCGACCCTGCTCGAGATTTAAGGGTCTCATCAGGACAGAGACTTGTCTGGGGACTAAACAATTGACGACGTATTAAAATTGACCTAAAAACATTGATAGTATTTTGAAATTAAGGCTACAAGTAGGTAGTGGGATAGGCTTACCTAAGGAAAATGCGCTCTTCTTAGTCTGTTTACGGACAGATATCAATTTCTGGTAAGGGAGGCAATGTATAGATCTTCCTCAAGTGGGTGTATCATCTCTGAATGGAGGGTACAAATTCAGAGAATGAAGGTTCTCATCCTGCGAGCTCAATGGAGTTTATCATTCCCTTCGTCAGTGCTGCTGAGTGCAGTGACTCACCTTGGAGTTACGAAGTGCCCATTATTCCATCATTATCAATGATGGATGCTGCATGGGTTGTCTCATCAGTGTGCAGAATTCATCTGCTGGCTTTGAAACTTTGTTGTACTTATACATAGGGATGGCCGACTATCTCTTCAGTCGCTTGCGGCTGATACACGATGAAGCCACCAGACTGGTCCGTCATAGTCCCAAAAGGACCTCAACGTCAGCCTGCCTCAATCCCTGCACTGGCTCCCAATACGGACAAGAGCCAGGTTTAAACTACTTTGCTATGTGCACAAGTCACTTTACGAGTCAGGACCTGCTATTTTGCATTGGAAAGAGGCATTCTGTGAGCCTAGTCGCGTGCTGCACTCCTCCCATCGAGCCCCGGTTCATAGTACCAGAGTTAGGAAAGCCAGGAGGGGCGGCCGCTCTTTTGGCCGTTTGGTGGCACTTTACTGGAATTCTCTTCCTCTGGAGCTATGTCTCATGCGGACCTTTTTGTGTTCTGGAAGCATTTAAAAACATGGCTGTACCCTCTTTAGGGGCATTTATCTGTGGCGCTTCCCTGTTCGGTTCTAGTGCTGGGACGTCCCCTTGGGGATGATGTGTGCACTTTATAAATAAACGAATAAATAAAATAAAATTAGGTAATCCAGATTAAGTTATACTTATCAGGCAATTTGACATTGTCTGCAGCCAGGAAACTTGGGCGGTTTGTCCTTTCTTTCTAGATGGGTACCTCTCTTTTTGTGGTGCAGCTGAACAATGGTACCCAGGGAGGGCAAAGGGTGGAGGTGTATTTTAATATCTATTGTAAACCCAATCAAGAAAATGCAGATTATTGTCGCTACACCCGATTATCAGTTGATGCACATGCAATTTTCTGGTTTAAACATTATTTTATGTATTAATTTGTATTGAAATAATTTTTAGTTCCAGCAGTTACCCTGTATTAATAAATGAATTTGCTTGTGATCTAGATAAATTAATTTCAAACAGTCAGATCGCGATTAACATCATATGGGTTGGAGACTTCAACTCTTCTTTGTGTCAGCGCCCGACAGCCGGAGTTTGCGGGGTGACAGCTATAGATGGAAAGGGTATAATTCACTTTAGTCATCACCGATATGGCAATGTGCTCAATCATTTCCTGATGCAGTATAATCTTTTATTTGCCTCAGAGGTGTCCCTTGCAGCTGATAAACTATTATACTATTTTACGGGTGGGGACACGTAGTACGATTGATTTTTTAAAAATCTCGTATGAGATTTCTTCTTGGATGCCTGATTTTAATATTGTTTCAAACTGTTGCAGTGATCATAACTCACTTTCTGTAAAACTGAAATTGAGTTTGGTTCGCGATGTGATAGAGCCAAAGGAACTTGGAGCCGGATTGAGATCTTGGTGGATGGAATACTCCGTTACAAACGTGAGGAATATCACGTCTGCCGTATAGGATATAATGCACTTGTAATACGGCTGATGGGAGATCGGTCACGTTTGTGACATAGTATCCTATGTGCCAAGATCTAAATGAGGTCCTTGGTCTTTTTTACTCAAAGAATAAAGGAATATTGGTCACATGGGATCAACTAGATCCAATCCATCTGATACATGGTCTGATGCAGACTAATGTGAGATCTTGTGAGGTTTGTTTAGATCATAGTGCTGACCCATCCAATATTATCGATTCCTACACTGCCCTTTGCGAATCGATGACTACGGAAAGACTCTTAAGAGGAGCAAAGTCTCACAGATGGTTTGACATAGAGTGCTCTTTGGATCAGCAGCCTTAAAATAGAAGCCAGAACACTGTGAGGAAGTGAGGGAATGCAGGAAGACATATAAGGATGCAATAGCTCACAGGACGAGTGCTGTAGGAAATAAAGCTTAGCTTCGGACGAGCTTATTGCTGTAGGAGAATTAGGGGATTGTGCAATTTTTTGGAAGATCATTAACCTCCCTTCTTCAATAACCCTCATGCATCTGAGTTGGAAAGTCTGATCCCAGCGGAAGGATGGATTAACCACTTTAGCCAGCTTTACTCATCCACTGGTGGAAGTAATGAGGAATTACTTTAGGAGGATGGGGACCAAATAAAGGGTAAGGGTTTTTTGAGTCCCCCGTTTGAGGTTGCTGAGGTAGTCTCAACTGTAAAAGATAGTCTGAGCCTAAAGGCCCCAGGCCCCGATTTAATTCCCACAGATTTGTTAAAAAATACTACGACCCTATGGGCCCTCCTGTTCACAGATGTATTAACGGCTGCTACTAAGTGCCCACTCCCGGCCAATTAGCTGGAAACCACAATTGTACCCATATTTAAAAAGCGTGATATGAATGACCCTAGCTGTTATCGGCCAATACCCTCTACAATTAAAATCCTAGGTAGAATCCTCTTGGTAGATTTGAAACATGGGCCGAACAGAATGCATTTCTCTTGGACTTTCGGTTTGGCTTCCGCCAAGGCTTAGGGACTATAGAGCAATCCCCAAATTCTGTGCCACTGGATTCAAGCTAGTTTGGCTGATGAGGGGTGATAAACCCGGAACCTGGTCCCGGGATGCTTGTTTCCGGTCCAGGGAGGACCTGGCTTCGCAGTTCGGGCCGGACTGTTCCTATGAGGAAAAGGGTCAAGACTGATTTGCATACGGCTGGGTCCAAACTGGGGTGGCTTAGTGAGGAACAGAATGATGGATTAAACCCAGATGTCTTGACTGAGGGTGAGTGGTTGAAGTTCCAGCCCTCCGTCCATCATCTTGTTGTGTTGTCTTGTGGTATGGCACAAGATAGGGGTGTGGATGGCTTCCGTAGATGGTGGAACTGTAGAGCTTGTGCTCCTGTGGCTGGAGTACGCTAATGTGAGAAAGGTGGAGACTGGGCTACCTTTAGCAAATCTATGTTTGATCCATAGCGGATTATTACCAGCCATCAGCCCAACTGCAGAGTGTAGATAGGTGAAGTCTACAGACTTACGCCAATTTACCCCTCTTGTCGGACCCTGGGCCCTTTCAAGGGCACCAGGCCATATAGAGGTCGCGTGGGCAGTCTCCCTCAGCTACTTTGGCCCTTCTTAGACTCGCCCCTTGTGCGCCGTAGATGGGGCCTAGAAGCGGCTATATCCTTGAGTCACGTGACCCATACCCTTAAGTCGCGTGACCCTACACCCTCCCACCAAGAGCATTTCATTGCGAGCAAGGCTGGGGTCTGCTCCAGTGCTCACACACATCACCAGATCGCTTGTGACTCACTTTACAACGAAAAATGAACATTTGCTTCTGAATACCAAAAAAGGCGGGCTTCTCTGCCCATGAAGACATGTCCCGTGAGCCCCCTCCAGGCCCTGGCTGTGTATGAGGACACCACAAGAGACCCTACACGTCCCTGGCAGTCTTTCCAGGGGTTCCCATAATAGCCCCGCAAGTAATAGAGTCACCGTCAGTAAAATGGCGGTATTTACAAGTATCCGGAAGTCAGCTGGGCCTGCTCTGGCTGAGAGGGGACAATGGCGTCGCTCCTTGTTGCACCGCCGCTGCCAGGCTTGGACGCGCGTCAGAAACCTTTTATTCGGCCCTTTTTAGACCCGGGCGGCGCCGCGCCGCTCCCCGCATCTGGGCCCCGTTTGGGGCCTGTGTGTTCCCCGGTTCTGCAGCTGGCAGCGGCGGCGCCACCGCGTCCTCAAACAATGGCCGAAAAGCAGCAATTTGGAGACATTCTGCGCCGGATTGCGCCCATTGTTCTCGGAATACATTCAGTGCCTTTGTTGAATTTAAATGCAGCTTTAAAAGTCCGTGCAAGATGTCAGAAAAGAGGGCCTGCCAAGCGGAGCGCTGATTGCAGAACTTGGATGGAGCCTGTGAGTGCTGCTGAGGAGGGAGTAAGATGCCATCCGAGAAGGCCGCCTGCCCAGAAATTACCATTATTTAAACTCCTCACATGGGATTTGGCAAGTGGTGAACTGTGAAGAGGACAGACCATTTTTATATGTTTCCCTCCTTAAATTTAAAATTAGAAGCAAAAGGACCAGGGCCCAGTTGTGTGCTTTGTGGCTCAAACTTGAAAACAATGACATGACATAAAAGGCCTCAGAACTTCCTACACTTCTTATTGGGCCATGTGCCTCGAGCCTCTTGCACTGTATTCATGAGCCTCGAGTCCCTCACTGTATTCATGAGCCTTGAACCCCTCACACTGTATTTATGTGCCTTGAGCCCCTCACACTGTATTTATGGGTTCCCTTACACAGTATTGATGAGCCTCGAGCCCCTCACACTGTATTCATGAGCCTCGAGCCCCTCACACTGTATTCTGAGCCTCGAGTTCCTCACACTGTATTCATGAGCCTTGAGCCCCTCACACTGTATTCATGAGCCTTGGGCCCCTCATGCTGTATTCATGAGCCTCGAGCCCCTCACACTGTATTCATGAGCCTTGAGCCCCTCACACTGTATTTATGAGCCTTGGGCCCCTCATGCTGTATTCATGAGCCTCGAGCCCCTCACACTATATTCATGAGCCTCGAGCCCTCACACTGTATTCATGTGTCTCGAGCCCCTTGCACTGTATTAATGTGCCTCAAGCCTGTCACACTGTATTCATGAGCCTCGGGCCCCTCACACTGTATTCATGAGCCTCGAGTCCGTCACACTGTATTCATAAGCCTCAAGCCCCTCACACTGTATTCATGAGCCTTGACCCCCTCACTTTGTATTAATGAGCATCGAGCACCTCACACTGTATTCATGAGCCTCGAGCCCCTCACACTGTATTCATGTGCCTCAAGCCCCTCGTACTGTATTCATGCACCTCGAGCCTCTCACACTGTATTCATGTGCCTCGAGCCCTCACACTGAATTCATGAGCCTCAAGCCCCTCACACTGTATTCATAAGCCTCAAGCCCCTCACACTGTATTCATGAGCCTCGGGCCCCTCACACTGTATTCATGAGCCTCGAGTCCGTCACACTGTATTCATGAGCCTGCAGCCCCTCACACTATATTCATGAGCCTTGACCCCCTCACTTTGTATTAATGAGCCTCGAGCACCTCACACTGTATTCATGAGCCTCGAGCCCCTCACACTGTATTCATGTGCCTCAAGACCCTCGTACTGTATTCATGCACCTCGAGCCTCTCACACTGTATTCATGTGCCTCGAGCCCTCACACTGAATTTATGAGCCTCAAGCCCCTCACACTGTATTCATGTGCTTCGAGCCCCTTACACCGTATTCATGTGTCTCGAGCCCCTCACACCGTATTCATGTGCCTCGAGCCCCTCACACTGTATTCATGTGTCTCGTACCCCTTGCACTGTATTCATATGTCTCGAGCCCCTCACGCTGTATTCATGAGCCTCGAGTCCCTCACCCTGTATTCATGAGCCTCGAGCTCTTCACAATGTATTCATGAGCCTCAAGACCCTCACACTGTATCATGAGCCCCGAGCTCCTCACACTGTATTCAAGAGCCTTGAGACCCTCACACTGTATTCATAAGCCTCGAGCCTCGAGCCCCTCACGCTGTATTCATGAGCCATGAGCCCTTCACACTGTATTCATGAGCTTCAAACCCCTCACACTGTATTTATTTGCCTTGAGCCCATCACACTGTATTTATGGGTCCCCTTACACAGTATTGATGAGCCTCGAGCCCCTCACACTGTATTCATGAGCCTCGAGCCCCTTACACTGTATTTATGTGTCCCCTCACACTGTATTGATGAGCCTTGAGCCCCTCACACTGTATTCATGTGCCTCAAGCCCCTCATGCTGTATTCATGAGCCTCGAGCCCCTCACGCTGTATTCATGAGCCTTGACCCCTCAGACTGTATTCTGAGCCTCAAGCTCCTCACGCATTCATGAGCCTTGAGACCCTCACTCTGTATTCATGAGCCTCGGGCCCCTCACACTGTCTTAATGAGCCTCGAGCCCCTCACACTGTATTCATAATCCTCAAGACCCTCATATGTATTCATGAGCCTTGGGCCCCTCACACTGTATTCATGAGACTAGAGCCCCTCTCGCTGTATTCATGAACCTCGAGCCCCTCGCGCTGTATTCATGAGCCTCAAGACTCTCACACTGTATTCATGAACCTCGAGCCCCTCACACTGTATTGATGTGCCTCAAGCCCCTCACACTGTATTCCTGAGCCTCAAGCTCCTCACGTTGTATTCATGAGCCTGGAGACCCTCACACTGTATTCTTGAGCCTCGAGCCATTCACGCTGTATCCATGAGCCTCGAGCCCCTTACACTGTATTCATGTGCCTCGAGCCCTTCACGCTGTATTCATGAGCCTCAGGCCCCTCACACTGTATTCATGAGCCTTGAGCCCCTGATGCTGTATTCATGAGCCTCGAGTCCCTCACACTTTATTCTGAGCCTCGAGTCCCTCACACTGTATTCATGAACCTTGAGCCCCTCACACTTTATTCATGAGCCTCGAGTGCCTCACACTGTATTCTGAGCCTCGAGCCCTCACACTGTATTCATGAGCCTCGAGTCCCTCACACTGTATTCATGAGCCTCGAGTCCTCACACTGTATTCATGAGCCTCAAGCCCCTCACACTGTATTCATGAGCCTTGAGCCCCTCACACTGTATTCATGAGCCTTGAGCCCCTCACACTGTATTCTGTGCCTCGAGCTCCTCACGCTGTATCCATGAGCCTTGAGACCCTCACACTGTATTCATGAGCCTTGAGCCCCTGACGCTGTATTCATGAGCCTTGAGCCCCTCACACTGTATTCTGAGCCTCGAGTCCCTCACACTGTATTCATGAGCCTTGAGCCCCTCACACTTTATTCATGAGCCTTGAGCCCATCACGCTGTATTCTGAGCCTCGAGTGCCTCACGCAGTATTCATGAGCCTTGAGCCCCTCACACTGTATTCATGAGCCTCGAGTCCCTCACTGTATTCATGAGCCTTGAACCCCTCACACTGTATTTATGTGCCTTGAGCCCCTCACACTGTATTTATGGGTTCCCTTACACAGTATTGATGAGCCTCGAGCCCCTCACACTGTATTCATGAGCCTCGAGCCCCTCACACTGTATTCTGAGCCTCGAGTTCCTCACACTGTATTCATGAGCCTTGAGCCCCTCACACTGTATTCATGAGCCTTGGGCCCCTCATGCTGTATTCATGAGCCTCGAGCCTCTCACACTGTATTCATGAGCCTTGAGCCCCTCACACTGTATTTATGAGCCTTGGGCCCCTCATGCTGTATTCATGAGCCTCGAGCCCCTCACACTGTATTCATGAGCCTTGAGCCCCTCACACTGTATTCATGTGCCTCGAGCCCTTCATGCTGTATTCATGAGCCTCAGGCCCCTCACACTGTATTCATGAGCCTCGAACCCCTGACACTTTATTCATGAGCCTTGAGCCCCTCACACTGTATTCTGAGCCTCGAATCCCTCACACTGTATTCATGAGCCTTGAGCCCCTCACACTTTATTCATGAGCCTTGGGCCCCTCACATCGCATTGATGAGCCGCGAGCCCCTCACACTGTGTTCTGAGCCTCGGGACCCTCACACTGTATTCATGAGCCTCGAGCCCCTCACACTGTATTCATGAGCCTCGGGCCCCTCACATCGCATTGATGAGCCGCGAGCCCCTCACACTGTGTTCTGAGCCTCGGGCCCCTCACACTGTAGGAACACCTTACTTGAGGATCTTGGTGTCTGATGTGCAAGAGCTCATTCAATCTGCTCTCTAAGGTTACAGAAGGAGAAGAAACACAATCAGCTGAGTGAAGGAAATGATATGAAGGCAGGCATGGTATGAAAACAAGCATTGACCTTTAATATTATATCTTTTTTTATAGACCATGCTTATTTTCATACAATGCCTTATATCTATTTATATCTAGATAGACTATGATTGCATGCCTTCATTTACTTGTATCCAAAGGGGCAGCAGCCAATCCAAGACCTATTGGCTTTGCCAATGCTTGTATCTCTCTATTTCCTGCTTGATATGCTTCCCAGCTGCCAAGCAGCGCCCCCTGTCGTCGAATCTAGGTGAAGGAGAGCCTAGAGGTGCAAAGGCAGGGGGGTTGGCAGGCCTGTGACGTCGCTGACTGCGGCGTCATCACGTCTCTGAGCCAGCCGGGCACGTGCCTGTGCGGGAGACCAGTCGTGATTCCAAAGCACAGCTGTCCTTTGTTTTTCTTGAATAATATGATTTCGGCCCGACAGCATTTACATGCCCAACAATTGTTTAATTGCGCAATCTGTGCCGCGCCGCAGAATGGCGGGATGACAAAGGAGAGAACTCCTTACTGGGAGGAATTGTTCTAAAGAGTTTTTTCTTCAGAACAATTTGGGCGGCATCTGCAGCAGAGTTGAATAAGCACCCTCCTGCCAACAACCATTGGTAAGGAGCTTGTAAGCCTCCTGGCACACTGGAGATCAGTCACAGATGGGCACACGTTGTTAACGCTACCATAGAGATAGATTTCGTGAAAATGCTCTCAAAAGCAATGGTGAGCACCGACCCGATACAAGAGGGGGCTACATCCTTGTGATGCCGTCGATGCTGTCGGGGGCGGGGGGAGCTGCCCTCACGGGCTTGGGGTCCACAGCCATAGAGCCCCTACTGCTGCTGCCAACCCTGCAATACAAATGCCCCAAAGCACAACACAGCACTCCACCCATAAAGCCATGTTCTGCCCCTCTAAAGACTCCATGAAAGGGGTTGTGTTATCTCTTCCAGGTGTTCTCGTGCACAGCACTCAAGTGGTACTGTCTCTGAGTGACAGCTCCCAGGGATTCACCACGAATGATGGTGCATGCTGCACAAGAGGTGTCTACGAAGGATAGTGCATACCTCAAAGCAAGCGACCACAAATGATTGTGCATGCTGCACAACAGGTGTCTACGATGATAGTGCACACCTCAAAGCAAGCGACCACAAATGATGGTGCATGCTGCACAACAGGTGTTTACGAATGATAGTGCACACCTCAACCTCAACAGGTGTGTACAAAGGATAGTGCACACCTCAAAGCAAGCAACCACAAATGATGCTGCACAACAGGTGTGTACAAAGGATAGTGCACACCTCAAAGCAAGTGACCACAAATGATTGTGCATGCTGCGCAACAGGTGTCTACGAATGATAGTGCCCACCTCAAAGCAAGCGACCACAAATTATGGTGCATGCTGCACAGGAGGTGTCTACGAATGATAGTGCCCACCTCAAAGCAAGCGACCACAAATTATGGTGCATGCTGCACAGGAGGTGTCTACGAATGATAGTGCACACCTCAAAGCAAGTGACCACAAAGGATGGTGTATGCTGCACAACAGGTGTCTGCGAATGATAGTGCATACCTCAAAGCAAGCGACCACAAATGATGATGCATGCTGCACAACAGGTGTGTACGAATGATAGTGCACACCTCGGAACAAGCGACCACAAATGATGCTGCATGCTGCACAACAGGTGTCTGCGAATGATAGTGCACACCTCAAAACAAGCGACCACAAATGATGGTGTATGCTGCACAATAGGTGGTTACGAATGATAGTGCACACCTCGGAACAAGCGACCACAAATGATGGTGCATGCTGCACAACAGGTGTCTACAATAATAGTGCACACCTCAAAGCAAGCGACCACAAATGATGGTGCATGCTGCACAACAGGTGTCTACGAATGATTGTGCACGCCCCAAACAAGTGACCACAAATGATGATGCATGCTGCACAACAGGTCTCTACAATGATAGTGCACACCTCAAAGCAAGCGACCACAAATGATGATGCATGCTGCACAACAGGTGTCTACGAATGAAAGTGTACACCTCAAAGCAAGCGACCACAAATGATGATGCATGCTGCACAACAGGTGTCTACGAATGATAGTGCACACCTCAAAGCAAGTGACCACAAATGATGGTGCATGCTGCACAACAGGTGTCTACGAATGATAGTGCACACCTCAAAACAAGCGACCACAAATGATGGTGTATGCTGCACAATAGGTGGTTACGAATGATAGTGCACACCTCGGAACAAGCGACCACAAATGATGGTGCATGCTGCACAACAGGTGTCTACGATGATAGTGCACACCTCAAAGCAAGCGACCACAAATGATGGTGCATGCTGCACAACAGGTGTCTACGAATGATAGTGCACACCCTAAACAAGCGACCACAAATGATGATGCATGCTGCACAACAGGTGTCTACAATGATAGTGCACACCTCAAAGCAAGCGACCACAAATAATGATGCATGCTGCACAACAGGTGTCTACGAATGATTGTGCACACCTCAAAGCAAGCAACCACAAATGATGGTGCATGCTGCACAACAGGTGTCTTCGAATGATAGTGCACACCTCAAAGCAAGCGACCACAAATGATGATGCATGCTGCACAACAGGTGTCTACGAATAATAGTGCACACCTCAAAGCAAGCGACCACAAATGATGATGCATTCTGCACAACAGGTGTCTACGAATAATAGTGCACATCTCAAAGCAAGCAAGCACAAATGATGGTGCATGCTGCACAACAGGTGTCTACGAATGATAGTGCAGACCTCAACACAAGCGACCACAAATGATGGTGTATGCTGCACAACAGGTGTCTACAATGATAGTGCACACCTCAAAGCAAGCAACCACAAATGATGGTGCATGCTGCACAACAGGTGTCTACAATGATAGTGCGCACCTCAAAGCAAGCAACCACAAATGATGGTGTATGCTGCACAACAGGTGTCTACAATGATAGTGCACACCTCAAAGCAAGTAACCACAAATGATGGTGCATGCTGCACAACAGGTGTCTACAATGATAGTGCACACCTCAAAGCAAGCGACTACAAATGATGATGCATGCTGCACAACAGGTGTCTACGAATGATAGTGCACACTTCAAAGCATGCGACCACAAATGACGGTGCATGCTGCTCAACAGGTGTCTACGATGATAGTGCCCACCTCAAAGCAAGCGACCACAAATGATGATGCATGCTGCACAACAGCTGTCTATGATGATAGTGCACACCTCAAAGCAAGCGACCACAAATGACGGTGCATGCTGCACAACAGTTGTCTACGAATGATAGTGCACACCTCAAAGCAAGCGACCACAAATGATGATGCATGCTGCACAACAGGAGTCTACAATGATAGTGCCCACCTCAAAGCAAGCGACCACAAATGATGGTGCATTCTGCACAACAGATGTCTACGATGATAGTGCACACCTCAAAGCAAGCGACCACAAATGATGATGCATGCTGCTCAACAGATGTCTACGAATGATAGTGCACACCTCAAAGCAAGCGACCACAAATGATGATGCATGCTGCACAACAGGTGTCTACGAATGATAGTGCACATCTCAAAGCAAGCAAGCACAAATGATGATGCATGCTGCACAACAGGTGTCTACGAATGAAAGTGTACACCTCAAAGCAAGCAACCACAAATGATGATGCATGCTGCACAACAGGTGTCTATGAATGATAGTGCACACCTCAAAGCAAGTGACCACAAATGATGGTGCATGCTGCACAACAGGTGTCTACGAATGATAGTGCACACCTCAAAGCAAGCGACCACAAATGATGATGCATGCTGCACAACAGGTGTCTACGAATGATAGTGCACACCTCAAAGCAAGCGACCACAAATGATGGTGCATGCTGCACAACAGGTGTCTACGAATGATAGTGCACACCTCAAAGCAAGCGACCACAAATGATGATGCATGCTGCACAACAGGTGTCTACGAATGAAAGTGTACACCTCAAAGCAAGCGACCACAAATGATGATGCAGGCTGCACAAAAGGTGTCTATGAATGATAGTGCACACCTCAAAGCAAGCGACCACAAATGATGGTACATGTTGCACAACAGGTGTCCACAATGATAGTGCACACCTCAAAGCAAGCGACCACAAATGATGGTGCATGCTGCACAACAGGTGTCTACAATGATAGTGCACACCTCAAAGCAAGCAACCCCAAATGATGATGCATGCTGCACAACAGGTGTGCACGAATGATAGTGCATACCTCAAAGCAAGCAACCACAAATGATGATGCATGCTGCACAACAGGTGTGTACGAATGATAGTGCACACCCTAAACAAGCGACCACAAATGATGATGCATGCTGCACAACAGGTGTCTACAATGATAGTGCACACCTCAAAGCAAGCAACCCCAAATGATGATGCATGCTGCACAACAGGTGTGCACGAATGATAGTGCATACCTCAAAGCAAGCAACCACAAATGATGATGCATGCTGCACAACAGGTGTGTACGAATGATAGTGCACACCCTAAACAAGCGACCACAAATGATGATGCATGCTGCACAACAGGTGTGTACGAATGATAGTGTACATCTCAAAGCAAGCGACCACAAATGATGGTGCATTTTGCATAACAGGTGTGTACCAATGATAGTGTACATCTCAAAGCAAGCGACCACAAATGATGGTGCATTTTGCATAACAGGTGTGTACCAATGATAGTGTACACCTCAAAGCAAGCGATCACAAATGATGGTGCATGCTGCACAACAGGTGTCCATGAATGATATTGCACACCTCAAAGCAAGTGACCACAAATGACGGTGCATGCTGCACAGGAGGTGTCTACGAATTATAGTGTATACCTCAAAGCAAGCGACCACAAATGATGGTGCATTTTGCAGAACAGGTGTCTACGAATGATAGTGCATACCTCAAAGCAAGCGACCACAAATGACGGTGCATGCTGCACAACAGGTGTCTACGAATGATAGTGCACACCTCAAAGCAAGCGACCACAAATTATGGTGCATGCTGCACAGGAGGTGACACAAATGATAGTGCATACCTCAAAGCAAGTGACCACAAATGATGGTGCACGGTGTACCGCACATGACCACAAATGATAGTGAATACCACAAAGCATCAACCACAAATGATGATGCATGATGTGCAGCAGGGGAGAAATGATAGTGCATACCTCTAAGATCAACCACAAATGATGGAGCAGTGTGTACAGCAACTCATCACAAGCGACAGAGCACAGCATATGCACACAAATGATGGTGTGTGCTGCCCAGTGACTGCCTACACATAAAGGTGCATGGCACCTACCACAATCGATGGTGCATGCTGCATAGCAATTGACCAGAAATGATGGCGTATGCTACAGGGCAAATCACCCAAATGATAGCGCGTGCTGCACTGCATTTGAGCACAAATGTTAGGGCATGGTGCACAGTAACTGAATACAAATCATGGTGCTCAGTGTGCAGCAATGAAACGCAAACAATGGTGCAAGGCGCACAGTATTTGGCTTCAAATGATTGTTCATGGTGCACAGCAACTGGTCATCACCCAAACCACTGCTGGACTGAACAAGACATGAAGACCCTCTGTAGGGGGCTCCTTAGGGTCACTTCTCTAATGACAGGGAAGGGACCAGATGGGCTTGGATTCTACCTGGGCTATGAGTGGAACTCACCAAGCACCGCTAATGGAACCTCACTAGTTACGCAGCAGTGCGCTTTACAAAAAACACATACATACATACATACATACTTGTTGCTACTCGCCCAGAACTTCATGGTGAAAAAGAGATCGAAACGTGGATTAAAATGGAATAAAACACAATGCAGCAAATGAAAAGGGGTCTAAAAATAGTCCGGTGGTGCTGAGCTAATAATGCGGGTGAAATTCTGCTTCAAGACATAGGGGCAGATTTACTAACCTGTCTCCCAACATAGCGCAGTACATTTGGTTCTGTAGGGAATAGCGCGACAGCCAAAAATGCTGCGCTGCGTCGCGTGACAGGGAAAGAGCAGGAAAGCGCCATATCCTGAGAGATATGGCTCTCTCCTCCCCTCTCCCTAGCGCCGCCACAGGTTTTGCTGCCGTGCGCCATGCACACACCTTTTCACCATAGTGCAAGAGTGTGCGCTCAAGGTTTGTAGTAGAAGGGTTCCCTTACAGTGCAAAACACCATGCTTAGACAACTTCTAAAACTTTTTCTATTTTGTATGTGAGCTGTACAGTGCAGCACACATGCAAAGTCGGAAAAAAAGGAGAAATTAAAAAATTTCTACTTTTAACGCCTGGTTTCTAAAGGCGTTATTTTTTTAGGCAAAACCCTGTCTCGCATTTTTGGTAGATAGGGTTTTGCATCCAAAAGTGTCAGTGGTTGCATGGGAACGCCAGCGTAACGTCCCCTTTATGCTTAGTAACGCAAAGCAGCGCTTTTTGCTACTTTGTGTTACTTTTAGTCAATTTCCAGCGCAAAACAAGATTTGTGCTGGAAAGCAAATAATAAAAAAACATTTTGTGCTGGTTTGGGTCACATTTATGACGCAAACCCAGAGCAAAATGTTAGTAAATCACCTCTGCAGTGTGGTAAATACCCTGCCGAAATGTAACGAAGGGATCGGACTTTATCACGCCCGGTAATTACAGAGTGTTGTAAATTGCGTTCATCACGGAATTCTTAGTCGAAAAACTACAGACCGCTTATAACCAGTGTGGTGTGTAGCTAGGGTTGCGAGACACCAGCTCTAAGGCTGGCACCCTCAGCTGAGGTGCCTTGTGGCACCAGCTCCATGAAAGTGTGCTGGAGCATTGCATTGAGATGATCAGGGGTGCCTGCACCAAGGCTGTACCACTGGGACGGGTGGCGTGTGCGCCACCCCAGTGCTGCGGAGCGTGGAGCTGTGGTTGCCTGAAGTGCTGGAGGTTCAAAAGTGTGGTCCCAGCACTGTTAGTTTAGGGCACTGGCTCTTTTGAGACACTCGCAACTCCCAGAGTCCTCCCTTGGGACAGTCCGGAGTACTCAAACTCCCCCGTGCAGAAGGACGGCCAGGTATCATTCGTAAGCACTGGCCGCAAGAAGAATGGCTGCAAAAATAGACACTTGTGGCGACATCTTCCGACAAAGATTTTTACACTCCTACATCTGATCGGTTTTTAGTGCTATCATTCATTGTGTTTGGCATCCTTATGTCACCTTGGACCTTTGATATATGTAGTGTGTGCATATTTTCAATGTTTCCTGTATTTCCTAAAAATGTAATCAAATATTTGAAACAAAAGAAATCTTATAATCGAGCAACTGTCCCCAATTGAGCTGGGGCTGAAGTTGTAATACTAAATTAATCCAACCCTAACATACGTGGGAAACAAATTTGGCAGGACTTAGGAATTAAACATACATGGAATTCTTACAGCAAGATATCTATGTCACTTTAGATTTTAGTAATCAATAATTTGGGTCTGCACCTTCGCATTGGTTTTTTTGGTAGTCTGCTTTCAAATGGAATCAAAGCTCCCAATTCCCAAACCCCTGGCTTGAGAGAATGCCACAATTCCCAGGCTCTAGCCTTTGGGAAGTTTGAATGCTCCATGAAAGCTCTCTTTGTACAAAGATGAAGGCCCCAGACTTCTGCTTTTGGATAATTCTGCAGTTCCAGACTCTCCCCTTTAGAGAAAACCACAGATCCCAAATGATTTCCTGTGGTGAAGGATGCAGACCAAATAGACTCATTTTTAGGACACCCCTGAGAACCCAGCCCCAAAATTGTCTTTTGGAGAAGGCCTCAGTTCGCAAACTCCCTCCTTTGGAGAAGGACCCAGACCTCAAAATCCTCCTATGCAAAAGGCCTCACATCTCAAACTCCTCCTGTTAGAGAGAAATACTAAAATCTCAACCTCCTCCCATTTGAGAAGCTTGTGGCCACTAATATCCCTTCTTTGGAGGTGTCTTCAGCACTCAAACTACACTCTTTGTAGACATCTTCAGCACCCAAACTCCTCCCCTTCGAGGACGCAGAACCCAAACTCCTCTCTTTGGACAAAGCATGTAGATCCCAAACTCTTCTAGTTGGAGAAGGATGCAAAATCCAAATTCCTGTCTTTGGATGAAGGACCCAGATCCCAAACTCTTCCCATTGGAGAAGGATGCACATTCCAAACTCCTCTCTTTGGACAAAGCATGTAGATCCTAAACTCTTCACATTGGAGAAGGACGCAGAACTCAAACTCCACTTACCGGGGAAGGACACAGACCCCAATCTCTTCCCATTGGTGAAGGATGCAGATCCCAAACTCCTCCCTTCGGAATAAGGTGCTGATTCCAAACTTCTCCCTTTGGTAAAGGACACAGATCTCAAGCTTTTCCCACTGGACCAAGGACATAGATCCCAAACTCATTCCATTGGGCGAAGGACACAGATCCCAAACTCATCCCATTGGGCGACAGACACCGATCCCAAACTCATCCCATTGGGCGAAGGACACAGATCCCAAACTCATCCCATTTGGTGATGGACACAGATCCCAAACTCATCCTATTGGGCGAAAGATACAGATCCCAAATTTATCCCATTGGGAGAAGGACACATATCCCAAACTCATCCCATCGGGTGAAGGACACAGATCCCAAACTCATCCCATTGGGTGAAGGATACAGATCCCAAACTCATCCCATTGGGCGACGGACACAGATCCCAAAGTCCTCCTACTGGAGAAGCCTCAGATCCCAAACTTGTCTGTTTGGACAGCATCAAGCTCGTTACTCTCTCGTAGATTCCCAGCGCTCAATGTTTTGACGTCATTTCTTTATTATATTGTATGTTCTATATTTCATATATTAATGTTAACACAGTTCCTAAAAGGCTCCTTGCTCGCTGGCGTCACATGAGCGCTGCAGCTACAAACACGTGTATTTTGAAACAGCGGCTTCTGCGACCACCCACTCTGTTTACATCCTCGCTTCAGTGGAATATTTTTATCCTTCTTTTGAATAAAGAATAACTGTGTACAAAATGCAAAAATATGCTAATGTGGCATTTTCTTCTTCTCTGATCGACTTGATTAATACCGTGAATTTTAAGTGAAATTAACGTCGTAGAGGTGGGTGAGCAGCGTGCACAGTGCATAATGCATTACCTTCCGCCGCGTGCACACACCTTGGCTTCCTAATGCAGAATACAACTCATTGGGTAAATGCACCAGTCACACCATGCTGTGTGCATCCTGTAGGCCCAAATCCAAACACCAACTGGGCCAGCTGAGCACCACATCTGTCTATAGTCTGTAAAACTAGGAGAGTTTGTTTGGGAAATAGGAAAATCTTCTATTTAAGCGTGTAGAGACCATTTTGTGTTTGGTTTGTGCTATAAAGTTTTTGTGCCATTCATACTTTTCTTCCGCCCACTACAGCACATAGCATGGGTCAGTGGGTTAGCCCACTTCAGTCATTGGCTAATTTCACTGCGAATCACAGCATTCTGCTGTTCCACATGGAGTTCATCCGCACACAACGTAGTTCCATTTATGCTAGCAAGTACAAAGGCATGTGTGCTTTTTGAGACAAAAAAATCTTTTTGTTTTTAAGTATTTTCTTATATATTAGCTAAGGCCCAGAGCTCCCCCAACAATAAAGTTTTACACAAGCAATTATGAAACAAAACAAGCACTGGCAAAGCCAAAAGGATGACAGTCAAAGAAAGACCTCTTGGCTGTGCCAGTGCTTGTTAAAATTATCCATTTTGGTGGACATTTCGCCCCCAAGTCGTCCTGCATACAGAGCAGATGGTGCTGCTTTAATAGCACCATCTTTGGGAACACTCTCCACCCCACCACACTTGGCATGCATGCTAATAAATAACACACCACACAGATTTCTGTTTTGGGTAAAATTGCTGCAGGTTTATTACATACAACGTATATCTTACGGGCGATCCAAGGGCAGGCAACCATCTGGGCCGCCTGCCACCTTATGAGCCAAGCAGCACTGGGGCGAACCCCATCTGTGCTGCCCCTTCTGGTGATCCTCTTCCCGGACCACATGACACATGGTCCCTTATTACTCACGCCCCTTTTGGGGCGGAGCGTAGCAAGGCAAGCCCCCGGTTGTTCAGGTCCACAACTGCCCGAAGGACTAACGGGGCGCCGACAAGTTTTCCAGGAACCTCCCATGAGGCTCCTGGGATTTGGCTCTGGCACCCCTATGTGCCGCGCAGAGGTACCCTTCTGTACCCATTTGCTTCTAGATCGCTCTGTAACTCCGCCTGCAACGAAAAAAGACAACATTACAACATTCTCTCCCTCCTGCCTACCACGAGCCAGGCCGGGTAAGCGGTAGGGTGGGAGACGGCGTGTGCGGTGCGCAAAAGAGGACGTCCGGATGGTGGGGGAGGCATATATACCCCTCCTCTTGTCCTCGCGCACAGGAAGTGACGCTCTGTTAGCGCGCCGCGAACCAGTCTGGTGGACTCTCCCCTGAGTCCTGGCCCATAAGGGGGTGTGGGGTGCCCCGATGTCACTAGAGGGCTGCCCTCATTAGTGGCCCCCTGCGGGGGCCTCGGGCAGCCGCATAGCACCATCATTGGCAACACTCCCCACCCCACCACACTTGGCATGCATGTTAATAAATAACACACCACACAGTTTTCTGTTTTGGGTAAAATTGCTGAAGGTTTATTACATACAATGTTATAAAATATGGTGGGTTATCTTACGGGCGATCCAAGGGCAGGCAAACATCTGGGCCGCCTGCCCGCCTGATGAGCCAGGCAACACTGGGGCGAACCCCATCTGTGCTGCTCCTTCTGTTGATCCTCTTCCCAGATCACGTGACACATGGTCCCATATTACTCACGCCCCTTTCAGGGCGGAGCGTAGCAAGGCAAGCCCCTGGTTGTTCAGGCCCACAACCGTCCGAAGGACTAACGGGGCGCCGACACGGCTTTCCAGGAACCTACCATGAGGCTCCTGGGATTTGGCTCTGGCACCCCTATGTGCTGCGTAGAGGTACCCTTCTGTACCTATTTGCTTCCAGATCGCCTGTAACTCCACCACAGCTCTGGAGGTGGCCACCATTGCTGCCGGAGCCCCCCACCAACAGCTATGGTCTTACCTGCAACCCCACATCTCTAGCGCCTCTTGCAAATCTAACAGGAAGTGGCCCATCCCTACTGGCGATAGGTGGACCCCATCTGCCTCAAAGTATCCTTTCACCTTTTGTTGAATCATCTCGTGTCTGATGAATCCCAGAACCCGTTGGTCTGTGAACTTGCGCATTGAACCGTTCACACGCTTCCGAGAATGCCCAACAGCCTCCCATGATTTAGCCCCTTGCCACACTCTGCGTGGAATCATCTCCGACCACCAGACCTCGCATTGCCCCAAGCCCTTGCTGATTTCACCCAGGTCAGTTTTCATGGCCTGCAAGAGTAACCTCCTCCCCATGGCATTGAGGTCGTTGGCCCCAGGTGCATCACTAAAAAGTTTGGGGGGCCCCCGGTATGGCTAGTCTCTGTTCCAGTCTGTTCCTGAGGCTGCTCCATCTCATTCCAGGGAAACCCATCCACTCAAACTGTGTCTGTGAAAATCCCCACATCCAATTCCGGAGCGCCGCCCACTGGGCCACCCTGGAGATGAATGAATGCCCGATCACCATTACGTGGAACCCTGGTAAAGTAAAGGACACCATTTTTTACACTCTGCTGTTTTAATATGCATTTCCATCGCGCAATGTAACACGTGGTACACTCCAAATCACTGCACACTAAAAATACAAAATAACCTTCAAGGGCGGATGTAACGCTTGTTGCATTCGGACTCCCAACGACCCACCTTTTTCACACCCTCTGGCTCCATCCCTGCCTTGAATGCGGCCGTGGCCGCCCCTATCCTGATTGAATGGCTGGAGAATTTTTTGTGTGGCTGGGCGAGACCAGCCCGTGTTAAGCAAGCCCTCATTAAGCGATCTATCTGGTACTTAGTTAAGGGCCCCTGGTCTGCGTGAATCAAGAAATAGCCGGGGGCGTGGGGGCGAAGCGCCAAGTACTTTTTAACCTTGACGACAGAGCAGTATCTGTGGTCCCCAAGCGGCCTTAGCACCATCTCAGCCCCCTTCCCTGTTTGGTCTGTTTTGGACCTTCTGAGGTGGATGGACAAGGTACCCTCAAAGACGATGTCCTGAATGCTTAAGGCATCGCCTGACCTGTCAGTTTTGGACCTCACCACCAATTCACTGATACGAAACGCACCAAAAAACGCCAAGCAGAAGGTTGCTGCAAAAAGTGTAGCCTCAAAATGCGAATAGGTGTCCCCTTCTATCACATCAAGCATGGCCTGGAGAGTAGGGAAATCGATGGGGGCCCTGTTGTCTGGGACCCTGGGCTCTTCTTTGGCCCAACCCTTGAGTGCCGCCCTGATGATGAAGGACTTGGTTGGGTCATGCCCCTCCCCATCAACTTGGCGTCATGACTCACCGCCGCCAAGTGACCGCATACCCAGGAGTTGCTCCTCCCCTGATCTTTGGCCCATACTGCAAACGCCTGCATTCTGCCCTCAACTGGTAGCGAGTAAAGTCCCAGGGCTTGTGACACTTTCTTGAAGGTGGCCAGGTGTGCCCTATAATGCTTCCTGGTACCTGGGGCCAGTGAGTGTTCTCCCAGTGCTCTCAGTCGTTGCTCCACTCCAAGATTCTCCAGAGATGTGCCGGGAAGTGGGGTCATCTCCGCTCTCGCTCGCGGCCAGGCCTCCCGGAAACGGAGCCACTGAAAATGAGAGAGAGCGTTAGCTGCCACATTTTTAACCCCCTCAATATGCCTCGCCCTGAACTCAACATTGCAACGCAGCCATGCCCTGACTAACTCTCTGAGCAAGCAGAGCACCAACGGTCACTTGGCTGTCGGCCCATTGATGGCCTGCACTACCGCCATGTTGTCAGACCAGAATAGGACCTTTCTGTCTGATAGCGTCTTCGGCCACAGATGTAATGCAATGACAATTGGGAACAACTCAAGGACAGTAATGTTTGCCGTGATGCTTCTCTACCTGATGTGTCAGTGAAGAGGCAGAGCTCGGGACTGTCTGCCCAAGGTGCCCTCCAGATCACCGTCCTGTTAAACTGCGTAAGGAACTCGCACCACATAGCAAGGTCCTTCTTCAAGCCTTTCACCAGCCTAACCAGGTGATGTTTCTTTGTAACATTTGCTGTGGCCCTAGCTAACCTTCTGGTGAACACCCTCCCCGCCGGGATCACTTTAGCTGCAAAGTTGAGTTTACCCAAGAGGCATTGGATGGCACCCAGGGGGGCTTTGTCCTTCCCTAGCAATGCCTGAATGTCCTGACGCAGCATCTGTATATTGTCCGCAGGGAGTCTGGACTCACCCTTAATCGTGTCCAGCTTAATGCCTAAAAAAGTCAGAACTTGCGCCGGACCCTCAGTCTTACCAGGTGCTAACGGAACCCCTAGGAGCCTGGCCATGTCTTGAAAGCACTTCAAGCCTCTGCTGCACTCCTGCGTACCTGCGCCCCCAATGAACAGAAAGTCATCCAGGTAGTGGGTCACACCCTCCACGTTAAACGTCTTCGAGAGCACCCACTGCAGGAAGGAACTGAAGGTCTCGAAGTAGGCACAAGACACGGCGCACCCCATGGGCATGCATTTATCAAAAAAGAATTCACCCTACCACTTAAAACCCAGGAGATGCTGGCTACCCGGGTGGACCGGCAGCAGGCGGAATGCAGACTCAATGTCTGCCTTTGCCAACCATGCTCCCTTGCCCGCCCTCCTGACCATATCCACTGCCATGTCCAGGGAGCAGTAAGAAACTAAGCAGGTCCCCTCTTCTAACCAGTAGTTCACTGAGTTGCCTTCTGGGTAGGACAGGTGCTGAATCAACCTAAAGGCCCCTGGCTCTTTCTTCGGGACCACCCCCAGAGGGGAGATAACAAAGTTCTGAAGTGGGGGCTGCTTGAAGGGGCCCGCAACACCCTTCCCAGGGCCGCTTCCTTTTTAATCTTCCCCCATACCACCTCGGGTAGCTCCCTAGCCGATTTAAGGTTCTCAGCGTCCCTACACACTAGGGGGGCCCCGGTAAGGTATTTAGAATCCTTCCAAGAACGCTTCGACTAAGAGCAGTCTGTACTTAGTATTTGGATACTCGCGGACCAGGTGGAGGAGGTTTGAGATGATAATGGGGGACGGACCCTTATCCATGGGCATCATGGGAGGCCCACCCATGAATGGTAAGCCGGGCTGCCAATGCCGAGTGGAGATTGGGGTGCCTGGGCAGGGATTTGGGAGGGCTGGACAGTACGGCTGGACTATTTATATTGCCGTCCCAGCGACGATGAGGGACCCTCTCGCTTGTTGTTACAGGCGGTGGCTGGATGTGTGGACCCACACTTGCTGCAGGTAGGGGAGAACCTGCAGGCTCTGCCTTGTACAACCTGCAGGTGCCATTGTAAAAAAAAAAAATTCTCCCTGCTTCTCACCACCTCATCGACCTCCCCGAAAAGACTGTCTGAACTGGCCCCTCCTCTCCTGCTTCTGACCCTTGGGCTTGTCCCCCTCCCCATTGTTGTTAGTGCTTATCTTATTCTTCCCTTCAGCCATGCCCTTCCCCATATGCTGAACCAGAGCTGCACCTCCATTTGGTCCCACCCAAGTTCGGGGCACATGGCCATCTTTTTCCTGAATTCACAATCATAGCGGTACCATCCCATCCCACCGTTTGTCTCGGCCTCATTGGTTATAGTGCGGGCATACTGAAACCACCCCGGCCCCTGTTCAGGGTATTTTTCCATTACTACTGCGGCCACGATGGTGAAGGCTTGTCCCCACAGTTTTCTCAGGCCAGGCTTGTAATCGCACCTTCTTGTCCTCTTCCTTACCTCCCATCTTTCTTGTGTCAACCCCCTCCGCCCCGTGCATGAGCAAGGTAAATATGTCGATAAACTCTCACCTCCAAATCCCCTCCTTGGCTGCTAAAGGCACCTCCCATGCCAAGGAGCACCGGCCGGAAACCATTGGTGCCAGCGTGACGAGTGGCTTGGACGCCACGGCTGCTTTGGGCAATTCTGCAGGAGGTGTGGGAGTGCTGACTACCTGAGGTGCGATGGGCGGGATCACCACCGGGAGCGGAACCAGGGGGATGGGAATACTTACTGTGGACGGAGTAGCCACAACCGCCCGCTGCTGGGGGGCTCCCAATTGACACATCGCCACCCTGGGTGGGGGTTGCTGTCCCCCCCTGCCCAGAATCTGCTTAGGCCCCTGGTTCCCCGCGTTGGTGGCTCCCTCGGGCGTTCCCTCCCTGATTGCGCTGCTGACGTCCCCCCCCCAGACCTGCATAATAGACGGGACCACAAGCACGCCCCCAGCAGGAGCTGCCGTAGCCCCTCCATTCCCACTGTTACCACTGGTGCCGTTGGCAAGCGTGCTGGCCCTAGCGAAGCCAGATCTGACTTCTACCATGAAGCTCTTCAAAGTGTCTGTGAGCTTACCCAAGTCCTCTGTTGTTGCGTAGCCCGCTGGGGGCATGCTGCTGGCAGGGGGTGTTACTGGTCCTGGTGCCGGGGGCAGGGGAACAGACAAAGGTTTGGCAGCAATACGGGGGGTGGCCATGACCCGACTCTTGGTTGGCAGCGGGTCTGCGGGGAAGTCCTTGACTGTGGGCCTGCGTATCCTCTTGAACCTAGTGGGGTCTGCCTCTTCACTGGGCTCCTGCTCTGTGGTCGGGCCGTACTGGCGAATCCGGAGTCCTCCAGATTATTGGCCTTCAAGAGTTCCATGGCTCAAGCCAATCCCTTGGTCTTAGCCATCTCGATGAAAGCTTCAATCTGAGAATCTTGGGAGGTGCCTGGCTGAGTTTCCTCCACTTGGGACCTCTGCGAGAATAGAGGGGGGATCCCTGACTATCCATCCTGCCTCCTGCGTTTGCCGGCTCAATCTGGAAGAAAATTAAAATTGTAAGCCACTTCGACCCGACAAGGTTGCCAGGCATGCCCTGCTTCTGTCCAGGTGCCCCACCGCTGCGTCTCAGCCCTAGCTCTGTACTTACTTTACCGCCTGTGGGCTATCAAGCTTAAACTGGCGACGCTCGGAGGGTGCTTCGATGAACTCTGCGTGTAGAGATGAAGAGAGAAGGTTAAGTAGCTCTCCCCATACCTCACCTTGCACCATGCCCTCAGGGCCCACACACCCCACCAGGCTCCGTGGAGCCAGAAAAACACGCCCCAATTTTTGCGAGCGCTACCCCTGCCGAATGTTCTGGAACCCTTTGAAAAGGGACAGGACTGCTCCCTCTCCCTGCCTGTTAGGCTTTGCTTATGCTGCAGCTTGTGCCTCTGGGGTACACCCGTACCTGTTGCGGGATCGTGGCCCCGAGGCAATCCGTCGATAGCTGCGCTGAACGTCCAATCCTGACCTGCTCGTAAAATTTAGTGTAATACTCAGAGACCATGCCGCTAGGTCACAGTGACACATGAGAATCCGGGAGCCACCCGCTCACTTGAATTGTGTTGGCTCCCACATTTATGGGCATTGCACCACCTCAGTGCAGCACGTGAAGGGCACCAC
This sequence comes from Triturus cristatus, assembly GCF_964204655.1. Classification (NCBI taxonomy): domain Eukaryota; kingdom Metazoa; phylum Chordata; class Amphibia; order Caudata; family Salamandridae; genus Triturus; species Triturus cristatus. The sequence continues at coordinate 66,648,525 of NC_140593.1, read as the reverse complement.
CTCTAACAACCGCCCTCATGGCCACGCCACGCTCGCGGTGCTCCAGTACCTATCCGTTCTAGAGCCGCCAAGATCTGCGGCCTGCGGGGACCCAGTCAGACCGAATCCAGCTGCTATCCTGCCTGCCACCAGTGCCTCCGATCCAGCACTAACATGGGGGGCTGGGAGGTGACCGGACCATGCAGCCTTCGCAAGTGGTCGAAAGTGCCCCCCCCGTGCACATCCAGACTTGGGGCAGCACGTATCCCAGGGAGGGTCAGGCCCACGGGGACTGGTAGGCACGTCCACTTGGCCTATCCCAGCTTTGATGTACCTACCAGCAATGTGATTGCGGTGCGTGCCCCCAAGCGACCGCGATTGAACCGGCCCACGCGGATCCGGCATGAGCCACCCTGCAAGCCCAGGGCACCGAGGGGCAAAGGAGGCCGTGGCAACACTCGCGCCTCAGGCCCTGTACAGGCGGCCTCCAGGCAGAGATCTCGTGTGGGTGCCCCTTTTAAGGAGAAAGGTCCGCTTAAGGCGGAAGGCTGGCAACGGGAAGGAGGACCACAATGACCAACATCCTGAAGGAGGACCACAATGACCAACATCCCGAAGGAGGACCACAATGACCAACATCTCGCTCTCCCCGCTCACGTGCGGGCAGCCAATCCCATCGCCTTCCACCCCGGGGGCACCCCGCGGGCCATCACGCGCAAACCCTGAGCCCCGCTCAGGCCAAAACGCCTAGCCAGGGGGCGGGGGCATTCGGCCTACCTCGGCTCTGCGCCCCATCGCCGTCGGCACCGCCTAGCGCGGTCCGGGCGGGGTGCCGCCATCATAGCCCCTCAGGAGCTGTGGTCCCCCCCCACACCTGGCAGGGTCATCGCCCAGCCTAAAGCCGGTCACGCCCAACCCAAAGGGAGATGGAGGGTGGGAGATGTAGACACTCACTGCAATTGAACAGCTCCCAGGGGATGGGACGACCAAGGACAGGCAGACAGCGTGTCCGGCGCGCAAAAGAGGACGTCTGGATGGTGGGGGAGGCATATATACCCCTCCCCTTGTCCTCGCACACAGGAAGTGACGCTCTGTTAGCGCGCCGCGAACCAGGCTGGGGGACTCCTCCCTGAGTCCCTACCCATAAAGGGGTGTTGGATGCCCCGATGTCACTAGAGGGCTGCCCTCATTAGTGGGCCCCTGCGGGGGCCTCGGACAGCCGCAGATAGAAGGGACCTGGCCACGGAAACAGCACAATAAATGCTGCTCGGTCGCTGGGAGTTTTCTCGGAGTTTTTCAGTCCAGACCAGACAGAAAAGAATGGTGTACCGGTGAAAACGGGTTCAGAGTGCAATCCTCTGATGTCATTTACGCCCGAAAGGGGTCTGCTGAAATGGTGTTCCTGATGTCTGTGCCGGTGGCTGCTCCACCATTGGAAACACTATGTTCCATGCACTGTAAGGGTCAGCCTGCCAGGGGCTGAAAGGAGGCGGACTGGAACATCAGCTTTTTTCGGCCCCGCCCTGTCCTCGCTCCTCTAATTGCCCCCCCTCGCCCCCCCCCTTTTAGGGTTAGCATCCGCGACTCTGGGTGTTGTGATGGACGACCATGCTCGTGGGGGGAGGGGGAGGGTTGCATATAGCTTAAACCACGACTGACTGACACACACAGTAGATATCAGTGTGTGCTCCAGCTCCAGGGGCCCCATTCACTGGAGAAGTGCAGGGTTTCTGGCCTCTTGCAGAAACCTGACTCTGCCTCTAGGGGGTGCCATAAGGCTGCATTACCTTGCTCTGGTCCTCAGGTAATCATCGGCCCCAGACTTTGGAGGGCCGGCCCGCTTACAGCAGACTGGCACTGCGGGCACTCAACACCTCGCTAGAAGGATGAAAGGTGAGATGTGCGCTGCCCTAGGTGGACTGCTCCTGTCCATGTACAAGCGCTGCCACTCGGCAGAGGCGTAGCAAGAGCTTAGGCGCCCGGGGCTATCCCTCAGATTGCCGCCCCTGGGGGGTGGGGTGCTGGGGAAAAAGGACGGCAAGCACTTGAAAGAGGTCCGAGAGACGCGTAGTAATCGCTGCTAATAGTTACCTCGATCATGCAAGTTACATGCACATACATGACACGGTCCAAAGCTACACAGTTGAATACACCAGTGACCGGCAGTACAAAGGAGAACACACACACTGCTTGATTTATCTGGGGACTCAGAAAAACTACATGCGACATCCATCAGAGAGCTGCGTGAACAATTACAACACGAAAGGACTGCATACCCCATATCACCTCTACATGAAGTTAGAATTTTTGAAATCCTGTTTTATGCTGCTAAAGTTTTGAGAAATTTCAATTTTATGCTGTCTGAAAAATTTTCCAAGGTAAGTTTGTCTTTACCTTCCTTACGAGTTTTCATTAAATTCTGCTATGTGCGGTAACTCCTGGAACCACACTTATTGGACTTATGAGTTTTGGAATGAGAATCATGTTCCCTTGATAAATGCTTTCAGGCCAAATCTACTGATATCTATCAGGAGAAAAGCAGAAGATGGCATTTAGGTGCAGTAAGCAGCAAGATCTGAATGTTAGTCCTTATTACTGGGGGAATAACCACTCGTAATGAAGGGTATAGCAACAACAAAACAACAAAAAATTCAAAATCCTTCCCTTCTATCCCTCCACTGTGGTAAATAAAATATCACGCTGTCATAATTTTTCAGATATCAATAAGATCATGCATAAAGCAAGAGGCTGAGTCTGTGGTATCAGATTCATAAAGGGCTTTATTCCAATAACTCGAGTCAAAGGGAGAATATCTCCATCACCAAAAAAGGATCTGGACGGGGCTGAAAAGTATTCTCAATATTCTCAAAACATTATTCACAGAGTACAGTATATATACATTTCTCAATTGTACGTAAGCAAGAGAGCAAGAGAGAATGAGATAAGAGCATGTGGGCGTGTAAGTAGGCGTGAAGGTGGGCGTCCATGTGGGCGTCCACTTGATGATAATGGGTAAATTGTCATGTGTGGGTGGATACCTGGAGATGATTTCGCAATGTCAGCAGAAATACTTGGCAGAGATGCGCGCGCAGCAGCATGACGTGTGATAGACGTGCAACTAGAGGGTGAAAGGGACTTGACATTTAGCTCTACATGTGGAGACAAAAGTCTGGGGTTATGTCAACCTAATCCCAAATCATATCTAATATCCTATGTTTAAAGAACTGTGTTATCCACAAGGGAAGGGCTCTCGGACAAAATCTATTCTATACTGACTGAGTGCGTGTACAAGCGTCTAAGTGTCTATATGAGATGCAAGGGGATGGGAATATTCCATGGTGACAGGGCTATGAATTACTTGCATGAGGGCAGAGAAACCGGGCCTTTTGCTTGGTAACTGGAAGAATGTTTACTTAAACTACTAGGCAGGAATGCATCGGCTGAGGGGGAAGCAGATAATTCGAAGGTGAAATACAGTTTCTTGGCAGGCAGGCAAAACTGGCCGAGGCAGGCACCGTTAGCCGCACAGGGAGTAGGACAAAGTTCATGGATACAGATGCGAGCTCAAGTTGAAGCTGTCAGAGGCAGAGAGCAGGGAAAGGCTTGAGGACAGAATCGGGCCTACTCGCCTGAACTGTAAAAATGGAGTAACTGAGCCATATAAAGTCGGTGGCCTTTCATACTTAGGAAGCGAATATCCAGCCCATTCATGGCGGATCTGACAGAGGACATGTTGACGGTGGACGCACATGTGTTTGCGTCATCAAAACTGGAACTGGAGGGAACATACATGTACTTGTGACATGCACATAGAACCGTTGGGGTCCAAGATAGGGGACATAACTGGTCAGGAGAATCCACATTTCCACATTCCCTCCTTGTCCCCTACTTGCCCTTCAAGAGATATCAATCTTCATCAATCCATTGATCTGTTCATATAGCATCATTTGTTCTTCTTTCTTCTTCCGTGATCTTGAATGAAATCTTGGTGGTGGAATACACGATGTGGCACACAGACCACAGATCGCTGGTCCACATTGTAGACATAGACAGCAACTGAATAGTATGAGAAGGCCAATACCTAGGAAGGATAGGACCCTCCATCCAAAGGTAGATAATACACTCCAAAACCAACCGGACCAAGTCCAGGTGCCTGGATTCTGGTGTATCTGGCTTACAATCTTATGAAGGCGAGTTATGGCTTTATATACAGATGGCGAATTTTCTGGTATGAAAAATGCAATAGCTTGATCCGATGACCCTACAAGCTCCGCCCCTATCGGCCAGGATAACGTCAAGGACAAGACTATTTTGAAGCACAACAATCCGCATAGCAGACTGCTCTTCTGTTAAATTGCCTAAGGCGGAAATAGTTTCGTTCACTACTGCTTCAAGGGTTCTGGTTAATCTACGTATCAGCTTACTATTGGTAACTGTACCTATATAGGGAAAGAAACCTTTATTGAAATCTGTGTATTTTTCTCATGCTGTTTCAGTGTAATTGACAATTGGGAGATCTCTCTGCTGTCTATTGTGTACTAAATGAGTATTTCTATGATAATCAGGAGGAGCTAGGAAAACAGGTGGTAGGAGGAATGCTATGTAACAGGTACCATCCCAATCTAGAGGTAGGCGTATATATGCGGTCTGGCCACATATAAAGTAGGAATGACGAGAAGCTCTAAATGTAGACTTGCCTTGATCACTGAATTTTATTACAGTGGTGCATTTACTATGGCCCATGTGTATGGAGCCATTCTTTCTTATACATAATTCCTCTTTTACTGGGAATACGGACATGGCGGGCAAGATTGGTGTAGTTTCAGATTCAACGTTCAGGATCATGAGGTTAAGTGTAAAATTACCTAATCCATATACTTCATTTCTTAGATCAGTTCCTGTTCTTTTGGGAAGTCCCTCCTTGTTAGGGTAGCAGACTTTAAGCAAAACTAAGTTTAGGTTTCCCCATACCCAGTTGTCTTGATAAACGGCGGAATTCGAATCTAGGGAATTAATCAAACTAAACCATGCTCCACAGGAGCCATTGTGTGTGAACGGATAGAGAATAAAGGGGCAAAACTCCCTTATAGTTCTGATAGGGGGGGAGTCGGCCACAGACCCAGCAGTCTGTAGCATTGCTAGTCTGATGTGAATGGTGCAGCATCTGAATAAAGGTATTGTTGCGTAATGCAAGTCGATATGATAGCTCATAGGATGGCAGATCACTAAATGTGTGCTTTATGGTATCATTAGTGGAGGAGTGTAAAAGTGAGGCAATAGGAGGAAAAATAGCATGTAGTATTAAGCAGATACATATTATCATGATGTACATAAGAGATTGAAAAATTACAGTCACTATACATCTATTTGCTTCTTATCTAGCTCTCTTATTTTTGCTTTATGTTATTGTCCAAGATCTTATGCGAGCCAGAATACATGTTCAACCGCTTCACCACCTAGTGGACTTAATTGATCAAACGGGTTCTGACTTTTTTTTTTAGATCTAAGTTTAGCTTTGTGGAAACTGCTGGGGAGTCTCCTCTAGAAAATGGTGTTTAAAATCCAAAATTCAAGTTCAAAGTCTTTTTCCTTTGTAAAAGAGTGGTGAAGGTGCACTTTGACTTTAACGGCCGTCCCCGTGGTCCAGAGGACTGACTTTGGCGCCTTTCATCCAGGAGTGATGGAGTATTCTTTGACCTGGGTGTTGTCAGGGAAGGCGGCAGCAACCTGCGAACAACAAGAGAGTAGTGCAGACATCAAGGAAGCCAGGTAATCTGTCAGCATGTTACTGTCAACATAAGTAATCTTTTAGGCATTGTAGTGCCCACATATTTTGGTGGTCTACCAAAGACCACTTCATAGGGAGATAAGCCTGTTCTAGAATGAGCTACCATTCGCATGTAAAAGAGGGCAACCGGCAGGGCTACCATCCAGTCTATACCTTTGTCTGCGCAAAATTTTAATGTCTGATTATGTCTTTCTACAAGGCCTGCTGCTTCAGGATGTCGCACACAATGGAATTTCCAGGTATACCCTAACAGAAGGGACACCTGCTTCATTAGTACCAGGACATATTTGTAACCTCTACATCTGTTTATTTGGATATAATCCATTTGGAGCACTTCAAAAGGGTGGTCAGGTGGATGGAATCCACCTTGTTCCATCGGAATGCCTTTACCTGGATTGAATTGGCAACAGATCATACATGTTCTGACCTTTTGTTTCGCTGCTGCACGCAGGTGCTTGTTGAACCATATATTCTGTAAGCTATCTATCATTGCTTTCTCTCCTAAGTGTGCAGGACTATGTGCGGTATTTATAATCACTTGTGCCCTTGAATCAGAAAGAAACCATGTGGATTTGCCCTTTGTCATCCAACCTTGATCAGTCAGTACCCCTCCTTGTTCCGATCATTTCTTTAATTCGTCTACAGTAGCATGTGTCTGTATGTCTTGTACATCCTTGGAAGGATCCCTAACTGTCATGGCTTTGGACACTTATTGAACCTGTAACTTTGTCATGTCTAGTGGGGTCTGAGCTGTCTGTTTAGCAGTTCGGTCTGCCAGATCATTGCCTTGGGAAATGGTATCTGTGGCTCTAGTATGTGCTTTACATTTTAGGATAGCTATGGCTGTTGGTAAATGTATTGCTTCCAGTAGGACTTGAATAAGGGGGCCATGCTGTATCTTGGCCCCATGAGAGGTCAAGAAACCTCTTTCTCGCCAGAAAATCGGTGTAAATGTTTACTCTCAGGTGCTTAGCTCTTATGCACGCTTGTGTCAGGGCGATGAGCTCTGCTGCTTGTGCTGACAATATGTCTATTCTTTTAGTCTCTATTATTACAGTATCAGCAGTCACTGCATATGCTGCCACTAATTCTCCCGCCCCTGTCCTCATGCATGAGCCGTCAACATATAGTGTTAGCTCGGGGTCTGGGAGTGCAACATCTGTCAAGTCTTGTCTTGGTTTAGTCACGGTATGTATTACTTCAACACAGTTGTGTGGTGAAACGCTTTCTGTACTGGAGGGCAAAAGGGTAGCAGGATTCAGTATGTTGCATCGTCTGATCTCTATGTGTGGTTGAAATAACGTCAGCTCATAATCCGTCAGTCTAGCTACAGTCAGGTGTTGTGTTTGTGTCCGGTTCAAGAGAACCTCTACTGCGTGTGGTACTTGTACTGTCAGAGGGTGGCCCAGCACTATCGAGTCACTTTGTCTTATGGCTAAGGCCGTTGCTGCAACTGATTTTAGGCACGCAGGCAAAGCCTGTGCTACTGGGTCTAATGTACTAGAAAGATAAGCACAGGGCTCGTGTTTTCCTGCATGATCTTGTGTTAGGACAGATAGTGCTGTTCCATCCCGCTCTGTCACAAAAACATAAACGATTTGTTGTAATCAGGGTTTGCTAAAACTGGTGCTTGACATAAAGCTCTCTTTAATTCTTCAAATGCCACAGTGTGTTCTTGTGTCCAAGGGAGGACTTTAGTAGAAGCTGTATTAGGGGCTTGGACTAATTCCCCTGAAAGATCACAATAAAACATGAGAAAAAGGGGAAAACACCATACCTATTTCCTTGGCTTAATTTCTAAGGGGGCTAATTTCTAAGGGGCTTAATTTCTTAAGGGGCTAGCGGGAAGCGAACCTCCTCAGGGGCCAGCAGAAAGCCAATATTCTCCTCCTTCCCCCCCTTTTTGACAGGAGGAAATCTGAAACAGATTTCACTGCTGTCAAACACTATCAAACCCTGTGTCTTGTCAACACTATTAATCCCTGTGTGTAGCTACTGGGCGTAAGCAAAATTGTAGGAGATACACAGCGTATGTGAAACGGCGAGAAATCCTTCAAATTAATGTACAAACCTCATTGTGTTAGCTCATAAGCTGGCCAAATGACATCTCATATGCAAATGTCCCTATTACATGAACCTACACCAACCTGAAGTCAATATTAATGCTAGGAGGCCCTAATAGGAATGCTAAATTACCTAAATATTCGGAAAACCAAGTTTAAGAACAGTTGTTAATGTTGATAATTAATAATTTATCTGCTAAAGAAATCAGTCAATGTGCAATAATTTCCACCTATACAATAAATAGCCTAATTCAAAAACAAGTCAACTTTTGGGGCCACCACTCACAAGAATGAGCTTACTAAAGCAAACTTTAAAAAGGAAATCCTGTCAGATATTTTCTCATTACCCTAAATACCGAGCCTTATTTGTCACTCTGTGGTGGCAGTCCTTATTTAAAACAGGCCTTTCAAGAGTTAAAATGCGAGTGCACAGATCATAATTGTTCCTTAATGTCCAATCTGGAAACATATGACCGAGGCTGCCTGTCTATAAGAGAAAGGCAGTTATGTGAAAAATATTTTAGTCTTGCATAGCCTTTTTCTTTTGTTTCATTCATCTCCAACACCAATTAGACATACACTGATAACGTGTTGTCTGCTATTTTGACAGCATGATAATGGTAATATCATGTCTGTGAAATTTAGTAATTGTGCCAAGCCATCAGTATACCGGGCACAGAAAGCATAGATAATTACACTAACATATATAAATGAGCAGCGATGCGTAATTACAGTACCTACAGCTCAGATGCGAACATTCTGGCCTGCTTAATTTGTCAGGCTTATAATCAATAACTTATTTACCTGCCCTATACAACCCCATCTGGCAGTGGGTCATCCCAATGATGACCGCGTCAAGTCTGACACACAGGATCAGCAACAATAATCAAAAAATGACGAACACACGAACCTGTCTCTTTTTTTTTTTTTTTTTTTTTTATAAAAATGTGCTATGCTTCTTTGTACACAATGTACCCTCATGTCCTAGTCGAAGATGCATCCCACATCTTCCCTCACAGACCCGTAACCACTGGATCATTTATCCAATGCAACTGGTGGCAGCTTGTGGCCACAATTCAAAAATGTCTGAATTTGAAAATCGTTTTTATATAGGCACATAGCCCTTAAAATTCCAAGCAAGAGCAACATTTTACTTTCTGACCAGAAGCAATATAACAATTGCTAAAAAATAAAACAAATCTTCTCCATAGACATTTCCTCGGGGCACTTGTTTTGCACAGAATAGAACAAGGGAATCTTTCTCGACTTACATTTCTCAGCTGCCCTGTCTTATCAGAGAAGTTAAAAATAGCCCCTCAGCGCGGCCTGAGCCTGGGCTGCCAGCCATCTTTTTTTTGTTTTTCCTACTCCTGGCCCCAAGGCTCTCCAGCTGCAGGCATTACACAGATGCGATGTCAGAGAAGCCTTCTAAGCAGTGACTCTGTCCTGCTCCTCTCACCGGCCCCCACCCACACTGGCTACAAGGTCAGAATCTGACTCAGATTTCTGTATCACAATCTGCTCTACACGGCCCCCACCTTCTCCTCACTCTGAAGCTGTCAAAGACAAAAAGACTACTCAATTCCATAAAAACTGCAATAATTCGCTCAATTGAAAAATTATTTTTACATACAATTTGCACTCAGGGGGTCATAATCTTACCGACTTGACCCAGCACATTGGCTCACTGGACCACCAAGAACACAAACCTGTATTCATGAACAATTTGCAAATTCGAAATACCCACAATTCTTTTTTCAAGCTAAACTTTTCACTAATTATTTTTCCGTTAACACTTTGTACATTAGGGGTGTCATCAAATCACAGGAGTTGCTCCTTCTCTAGCTGCACCCCTCTCAATTTCCTATTGACAACGTAGTCAAATGTTGGACCATGTAAACACCAGCTATGCGCTGTTCATTTGGTGGGGGGCTCAAGAACCTTTGGGCTACTATGTAATTAATATATGTATTATAACTGGTCTTTTTACTGGGGCCACTCTTGCTGGGCCCTCTGAAAGGACGGGATAAATACCAGCAACGTCAGTATTTCTTTTTCTGTCAGCCTGCGCTCATTGTACCAGCTCAAATTCCTCCTGTAACATCTCATCCTTAGCTTTTCCAGACTCCAGTCCACTTCTCTCTGCTTCGTGAAACACTTACTCTGACCTTCTATGTGACGCCTTGCGCCAAAAACTCAATGGCATCCTTCCAAGCTGGTCTACATTTTTTCTTTCATAAGAGTGTTTCGTTGTCCATCTACTTGTCCTGCTTTTACTCGTATACCTTCCTCAACTAACACGTTTTCTCGGGCTTTGTCTGAATCCTCCCTACTTTTCTCTTCTTTTCTGAGCGCTTACTCTGTGCGTCTATGCTATTCTTTACGCCATAATTCAACAGCGTCTTTCTGTGACTGTCTAGCTTTCCTCTTCCACAACTCTTCTTCGACTTTCATGATACATTCGGCATCCCAGGTCCCAGCTACGGGCCATCTCTGACTTTCTGGTAACTCTTTGGTGTAGTCCACCCATAGATCAAGGAATAATATGGCGTCTAAGCCATGCTTGTGATAAATAAAGTGCCCTGGAGTGTCCCTAGGAGGAATAGGAACTGCTTCTTCAAGCACCCCTTTTCTAGTAGTAATCTGTCTTAACTTCGAAAAGAGCGGCATATTGACAACTGATCTGATACTTAATCTTGAACACACTTAATACAAAAAGCACAACAATGAACAATCATTCATACCACAATATGCAGGACATTTTAACACATTAAACATTAAACATTAAACATTTTAACCTTTAAAAATGACCAACAATGATGACAGTCTGCATAACTAATCACCAAGCAGAATTCTTGACAATAACTAGATACTTCGGAATACTTGATATACTGCTAAACAGTACATATACACTGCTAAACAGTGCAGACCGGATTTGTGTACCCAAATCCGTCTTGACCGGCACAACCTATGTGCGCGTCAACACGCCTCCCCGGCGATGGTACTCACCGAGTAGCTCCTTGAAACGGAAGGCCTCAGAGAATGGACTGGACTCGACGACTGCGGACATCGGACCCTCTGGACATCGGGACTTTGAAAACCTGGTGGGCCTCTGTATACCTCGGACGCAGCTCTCTCGCAGGTGGGCTCTGGGTAGACAATCTGCGTTCCTCACCGCCTCGTATGGATGCCTGGTCACAGTCTGTCCCCTTCGGTGGCCTGAGGGAGTTGGCGGGAAAACCCGCGACGTGCACGCTTGAAGTCCATCACGGCTATGGAAGGGGGCAAAACTGGACCTTCATCTCCGGCGTGTGGGGAAAGAGATTAAACTGTTCGGGCGCCATTCTGTGGTAAATAAAATATCACGCTGTCATAATTTTTCAGATATCAATAAGATCATGCATAAAGCAAGAGGCTGAGTCTGTGGTATCAGATTCATAAAGGGCTTTATTCCAATAACTCGAGTCAAAGGGAGAATATCTCCATCACCAAAAAAGGATCTGGACGGGGCTGAAAAGTTTTCTCAATATTCTCAAAACATTATTCACAGAGTACAGTATATATACATTTCTCAATTGTACGTAAGCAAGAGAGCAAGAGAGAATGAGATAAGAGCATGTGGGCGTGTAAGTAGGCGTGAAGGTGGGCGTCCATGTGGGCGTCCACTTGATGATAATGGGTAAATTGTCATGTGTGGGTGGATACCTGGAGATGATTTCGCAATGTCAGCAGAAATACTTGGCAGAGATGCGCGCGCAGCAGCATGACGTGTGATAGACGTGCAACTAGAGGGTGAAAGGGACTTGACATTTAGCTCTACATGTGGAGACAAAAGTCTGGGGTTATGTCAACCTAATCCCAAATCATATCTAATATCCTATGTTTAAAGAACTGTGTTATCCACAAGGGAAGGGCTCTCGGACAAAATCTATTCTATACTGACTGAGTGCGTGTACAAGCGTCTAAGTGTCTATATGAGATGCAAGGGGATGGGAATATTCCATGGTGACAGGGCTATGAATTACTTGCATGAGGGCAGAGAAACCGGGCCTTTTGCTTGGTAACTGGAAGAATGTTTACTTAAACTACTAGGCAGGAATGCATCGGCTGAGGGGGAAGCAGATAATTCGAAGGTGAAATACAGTTTCTTGGCAGGCAGGCAAAACTGGCCGAGGCAGGCACCGTTAGCCGCACAGGGAGTAGGACAAAGTTCATGGATACAGATGCGAGCTCAAGTTGAAGCTGTCAGAGGCAGAGAGCAGGGAAAGGCTTGAGGACAGAATCGGGCCTACTCGCCTGAACTGTAAAAATGGAGTAACTGAGCCATATAAAGTCGGTGGCCTTTCATACTTAGGAAGCGAATATCCAGCCCATTCATGGCGGATCTGACAGAGGACATGTTGACGGTGGACGCACATGTGTTTGCGTCATCAAAACTGGAACTGGAGGGAACATACATGTACTTGTGACATGCACATAGAACCGTTGGGGTCCAAGATAGGGGACATAACTGGTCAGGAGAATCCACATTTCCACACCACTACACTTTTTCAATCCAAATAACAGACTAACATGTCCACTACTCAAATAAATGTCCTATTTCACTATACTAATTCGCCACTAATCCTTTATGGGTTTCGGAGTAGCGTGCTACTCGCCGAAAAAGCACATTAACACCTCAACAGGGGTAGCAAGCGCTATATAAATGCAAACCTTTTTACCTCTTCTACCCCTTCGGTATCCTTCTTAATCCAAATAATTGACTAACATACCTACCACTCAAATTATTAAAAATGACTTGCATATTTCACTATACTACTTCACCACTAACACAGTACGGGTTCCAGAGTAGTGTGCTACTCGCCGAAAAACGCTTCAACCCCCCCATCAGAGGTAGCAAGTTCTAGATAAATCCAAACCTTTTTTCCCTTCTCCATATCTCCACTATCCTTCTCAATCCACATAATCTGACTAACATATCCACCACTCAAATTACTTTCAAATTTTCACTATACTAATTCACCACTAATCATTTATGGGTTCCGGAGTAGCGTGCCACTCGCTGAAAAAGCGCTTCGATGCCTCCTTATGGGTAGTGAGTGCTATATAAATGCAATTACAATACAATACAAAAAATAATTGCAAAAGTGCCATCAACACCCTCAAGCAACCAGGCAAAGGGAAACTATGCAACCAAATTTAAACCCATTCTTCCAAACTCCCGACCTCCACAAAGAACGTTGGTCCATATCAGTGTGTCAAAGGCAATATTGAAGCTACATGAAATCAACCACATCTGGCCCAAATTCTGGGTTAAGCTACACTTTAGGTTAAAGTTGTTAGATATATGAGGTGCTGCACCTCGGCCTCCTCTTAGATATGTTGCAGCTTTGTTCCAAACCACAGAGAGCAAATGCTGATTATGCCAGAAAACAGAAGCCAAGGGGTTCACAGGAGGAGCCCGAAAAAATTGAAAGGATACTAGCAAATAAAAGCAAAAATCCTCATGTGTGCATGGGAAGCAGTTAGAAACACACGGGAAAATGACTTAAACCCCATTATTATTCACAGAACAATATGGACCTCACAGACCTCCCCAGTGCCCAGTTGGCAATGTCCTTCTGTGTTGTAGTGTGACGTATCTCAGGCTGAGGCGGGCTAGACTAAGGTAAGAAGCCATGGCAGGAGTAGAGTTTTGGCTTCTCGTGGGGGCTGGGCTTCTCAGTAAGACTGGGTGGGGGCCCAATTCGGTTAAAACTGAGTAGAGACCAATGCCCCTATGCCCAGACCTAGGCTAAACCTTTTTTCCTTGAATTGTTCTTGAAATCACTGCAGAGATGCAGGCTTCAAAACCGGTGACGGATCATACTACTTACTAGTGGTACAGTTTAAGAGCAACAAAGCATTATGGGGAAGGAGGGACGCAGTACTTCACATCTTCAAGTGACCCTTTGACATCAGTGACACCTTCATCAAGTCCTGCTTTTGTGACAAACAGAACTTTGCTTTCTGCTGTTCTAGGATCCACAGAAGCAAAATGGTCTTGGCTAAAAAGCCAAGAATGGATGAAGGTGTCACTTATGACAATGGGCGGTTAACACGCTTACTACTTTCATAGGATTAGCAAGATAGGGTACCATCTTACAGATTCTTCCACTGATAGCAGGCACCTGATCACATAAAAAGATCCCGAGACGGAAGCACCGTTTCTGCTCCACTGCACCACTTCCCACAGACTTAATTAAGATCATTGCGAATTCATGATGTGATTGTGAACCCAGACCAAAGGGTACCCCCCCCACCCAAGCTCTCTTCAAACGGAATACAACTGCATGGGCAAGTTCTCTGGCTGGGATTTGTAACTTTCTTTAATCTTGAAATACGCCATTGGCTTTTCTAACTGGGATATTTTTTTAGCCTGAAATGCAATGTCATTCTTGCACAGCTTTTTAAATTTTGTAAATATGTTAGATGCACGCTTTTTACATGTTTATGCTTTTAATTAACTAATAAACTATTACTAGTCACTTGAACTGTTCATAGATATGACTGGATAACATGGATGCGCTGTCCTTGGGCTCTGGAAAAAAACACATATACACACACGCACACCACACATACACACAGAGACACACACACACCACACAGACAGCACACACACACCGACACACACCACACACAGACACGCACAAAACAGACACACACACACATACACACAAACACACACCGAGGTTAGTAGCCCTATTGTGCAGGGTTTCTAATAACATTGCACTGAACTAATGTTATACATGAGTAAGACATCTTAGAATGATGATTTCGCGTTTCCTGCTGCAATCATTTGAAGGGAGGAGACAGCACAATGCTACACCATCCAGAACGACAGTAGACATCTCCACCGAAGCAAAATGTCACACAACAAACATGCACAGAAATATTCTTGCCACACATTAACACCTCCAGAATCATGCTTTCGTGATACAGTGGAAAAAGTCTTTGCATCAAGAATTGCTTTAAGTTCCCCCAAGGACATACGGCCAGTCAAAAATGTTCTGTGATGCAACCCCTGGGGCCTCGTCACTTGAAGGGAGCTCTAGGGCTGGATCAGTAAACATTATTATCTGGCATTATTCGTGTGCCCGGTGGCAAGTTAATGCAGTGCTTAATATGAGCAACTGTTTTCATCGTAATATCTATGAAAGTGGATTTGTGGCGGAGCCTAGGTGATGATTCCACCCCTCTGAAAACGTTCAGCTAGCTCCTGCTGCTCTCCTCTTTCTTACCTCACTCACTTCAGGGTCTCACGCTATGGCAGGCAGGGATTGGTTCGAACTTCTTTCACTTCTGCTGCACTGCAGCAGCCAGCAAAGCAAAATCGCCCAGCAGCAGCACTGCCACTGCCCCAGGCCAGAATTGACTCCTCACGAGAGCGCGTAGTGGTGAAGCGTGTGACGTGTCACTGCTACGTTCTCATCGCAAGGGCTGGCCAAAATGTAGCCCAGGGCCCTCATTGGTAGCGCTCGCGCGCTACCAATGACGGCCCTGGGACGGACCAACAGTCAAGCAAGTTTTCGCACAAACAACGCGGGACGTCGCGGCGGCAATTTTGGCAACACTGCAGGCGCACTGACTGACTGGCGCAGCAGTTACAACAAAAGCAAGCAGGTCAGGACAGGTGCGCGCTGCTTGCACTTTCAAACTTTAACAGCCTGGGCCGTGCGCGCGGCACTGGTGGTCCGTTGCGGCTGCCTTTAAAATTTATTTGGAGACACTGACGCTACAATGACTGATAGTAGTGTCAGTAAGTAGTGTCAGTGAGTGTCCCCAAATAAAGTATAAAGGCCGCCGCAACAGGCCACCTATGCCGCGCGTCTGCCCCCAAAATAGTGCCACCTGGGGCGGACCGCCCCCCCCCTAGCTACGCCACTGACAATATACCCAACATCTCCCATGGAGGCCGAACGGCAACCTACACCCTTCAACCATGCTGTCTGAAAGGGCCCCAGGAAGTCGATGTGAACTAAAGATCTTCACAGCCTCATCGGCGATATAAAGCGCTATATTCATTCATCAATGCAGTACAATACAGTACCTACATACCCTTCCTAAAACTATCCCCTGAAATGTGCTCTAAGGTGCTGAATCACTAAGAATCTTGCCAAAAAAAGCATCTCTGTGCCCTCTTTCCTCTCCCCCCACCCTCTGACGGTTTATTATATTCAATATTTCGATTTTTATATCCTTCAATATGTGAAGGGTACTGCACTGCCTCAGCAATGGGCATGAAGTGTAAAATGAACTATATATTCAAGCACCAGGGATAGAGAGAACCTGTTGTTTTTTTTCAAATAAACATTCCACTCGCAAGTTAGAAAGTTCTAGAGGAATCAATAGTAGATAGTGTTATGAGCTATTTCTCATTATGCTTTGTCTGGGAATGGAAAGTTCCATGCCAGCTTAGTGTGAAAACGCCCACCAAAAACGCTGTCCGCGATTAGCTGCGGTCTGTGATACATTGAGGGATGTCAGAGCCCTCTTTTTCAGACCCCACCTGCTCTAGGTCCACATACAATAGTCATATTTAAACATACAGAGAATCTCAAAGAATTAATATAGTCGGACACACGCAAGCACCTGATTCTTCATATAACATAGCACACGCTGACTGGAAATGTTTGTAGGGCAATACAAAACAGAAACTACGTTTGATTTACTAAAAATACAGATTGGTAGCGAAAAGGCCACCTATGACACTTCTCTGTCCGGAAGTACCCCTCGTTGCACCAATTAATGGGTACGTACATCTTGTAATGACTATGCTTAAGTGACAAACGTGTATTCAGTGGAAAACCAATAACAATTATTCAACTAAATAAAGAAAATTATTTTTTTTAATCACCCGAAACTAATTCCTTTTCAATGGCACACTGTTTCATTGTCTACCACAACAGGCACATTTCAGCTTCCGGTATAGTCACGACCAGGCGCGCAACACCCATTGGACTCACAGGGCTTCAGCCCCCCCCCCCCCGTCGTGTGTGGCAGCCCGGGATGAGACACCTTCCCGGGCAAAAAAGACCATTTTAATGTTAATGATCCCTTGCTGTTGTGTCACCCCTTCTAAGAGCCCCTGCAGCTCCACTCTGCCTATTGCTTAAAATTCAGCCCCCCCCCCGAAATTTTTGCTCAGCCCCCCCCCCGAAATTTGGCTCTAGTTGCGCCTCTGGTCACGACTCACCTGAAGTATTCTGAATCAAAAATCATCCTGATGGCTGCACCAATATCCCTGTGCTGCCTGTGCCGGAAAAGAGGCGAGCGCGTGGTGGTGGAGCGTGTGACGTCACTGCCGCGCTACTTTTTTTTACCGCAACGCAAGGGTTGACTAAACATTATGCCCAGGGCCGTCATTGGTAGCGCTTTCGCGCGCTACCAGATTGACGGCCCTGGGATGGGACCCACCCCATACAAGGTACGTCACGCACGCATGCTGCACTGCAGGCAGCACAATTTACAATCAGGTGTGCTTGCTCTTCCGCGCGAGGGCCCCAGTGGCGGCGACCTTTATAATTTATTTGGGGACACTGACACTACTGTGAGTGTCCCCAAATAAATTATAAAGGCCGCCGCCCCCAAAATAGTGCCGCCTGGGGCGGACCGCCCCCACCGCCCCCCCCTAGCTACGCCAGTGCCACTCGGTCTGGCACATGGAGCCCTACAGATCTCTGAAGCCTGGCCCCGTCCTCCTCAGAGGGAGCAGCACGTTGCTTCTGTTTCCAAGAAGCACCGCCCAGTTCCGCGCGCAGACCTGCTTTATTCAGCGCCAAGATGCCTCAAGGTGTGAAGGAGCGCTAAAAAAATGCACGTGCTCTGTAGCTTTTCACTGGCCTTGGGTGTCCAGTATTTATGTTCAACGATGCATGCTGGACAGGGACCCAGCTTCCAATCGTGAGGGATGCACACCCCAAGAGTCCTCCTCACAGACCTGCCCTGAACCAGATATCAGTCCTGTTAGATCTGGGGGTCTCTAGTTGGCAGGGTAGGTACCACTGTCCAAGTAGGGACCCTTGCTTCTAGTCAGGGAAAGGGGGATACACTGTTAAGATAACCCCTGCTCACCCTCTAGGTAGCTTGGCCTGAGCAGTCTAGGCTATCAAAGGCAATGTGTAAAGTATTTGTACCAACACTCACAGTAACACAGTGAAAACACCACAGATTTACTCCACACCAGTTTTAGAAAAATAATGTATCTTTACTAAAAACTTCACAAGACCAAATACTACAGACAAACCAACATATAATTAAAAAAAAGGTTACTTTAAAGATAGTTCAGAGTTTGCAGAAAGTACTCCAGGATGTAAAAGTCAGTGTCCTGCACAATGCGACTCTCAACGCACAAAATGCAACACTTTCGTGCCCAACAGTTCCTGTAGTTGCGATAAGGTTCCCAAAAGCTATAACAAGGAAGCTTGCAAAGGCGATGCGATACTCCTGAGATCCTGGGGAGGCTTTGCAGCAGCCCTGCTTCACGCAGCAGAGGTGGATGCGCCGGCTCCGATCTGTAAGGGGAGGATGCGATGACTTTGGCCTTCGTTGCGTAGGTTTCTTAGGGGGAAGCTTCATGCACAGGTTCGATGCGACACTCTTCGATGTGGTGCGATGCGTGGTGCAGCGTTGCCTTCCGGCGCCGCAACTCTCGATGCGCCACGGAACGGGACTCTGCGTCGACGCACGCAGCGACTGGAGACTTTCACGCACCGGCAGTGGTGCGGTTCGCAAACTGGTTCTGCGACGACCCTCGCAATGCCAGGAATCTTCACGCTTCGGGACGATGCTCGACGCACTCGGCGATGCGGGGACCCTGCGTGTTGCGATGGTGCCGCGATTAAATTTTCCACGCACTCTCGATCTTGCGACACGCAATCGGATGATGCGTTGGGTACCAGTCACTCTTGTTCACGCTTCTGCTTCCCAGCTCCCAAACACAGCAAAACGACCTCCTGAGGCCCCAAGACTGGGCAAGCACTCCAAGGCAGGTCAGAACTCCCTCAGCAGAGTTCCAGGGGAGCTGGTGGTGAAGTCCTTTTGTTCCTGGGACTTCTTAACAGGGAGCCAGCTCTTCTCAGGCCCTTGGAGATCAGAATCAAAAGAAGGGGACACAGCAAAGTCCTTCCCCTCTCCTTGGCAGCAAAGCAAAACAGCAAGCAGGCAGTCTTCTCCTCTTCAGTTATTTTCAGCTTTCTCCTTGGCAGAGGTTTCTTCTTAGTTCCAAAGTGATCTAAAGTTTTAGGTGTCTGGGGTCCTCTTCTTATACCCCTCCAAGTCTTTGTCTCTCTTTGTTCCAGTGGGGGGATTCCCCTGCTCAAACCGGTTCCTGGGTGTGCTCTGCTCTGGAGCACCTGGTTCCTTTCAGAGTGAGGGGCAGGGTCGTTAGACGCTCAGCAGGAGATGGAGCCTTCTTTGTGCCAGCAGAGGCAGAGTCCTCAGCCTGGCCAGCAGGGGGTGGAGCCAGCTTTGTGTTTGTCAGGGGCAGCCCTATTCAAACCCAGGGACTACTCCTCCCACCCATCTAAAGCAGATCTCCCTATTCACCCTGCTGCTGACTCATCCAGGCTCCTGGAGCCACCTAGCCCATCACATGACACCCTTCAGCCAACCAGCACACAGGCACACAGGAAGGTTAAACAGGAGAATATCTACTTTCTAAAAAGTGCTATTCTCACACAGTGAATTTAAAAACCATCTTGCTAAAAAGATGTATAATTAAATTCTGAACACAGAGATACCAAACTTGGATTTTCTATCTTGCCCTTAAGGGAAGATAGGCATTTAAACAGCCTTCCCCATTCTATCCTATGGGAAAGATAGCCTCTCAGCAGTGAAAAACGAAAATGGCTGTAATTCACTACCAGGGCATGTTACACACCTCAGTACATGCCCTACCTTTCAGATACACTGCACCCAGCCCAGGGGGGTACCTAGGGCCACCATAAGGATGCCTGACATGTACAGAAAGGGAAGGATAAGGCCTGGTCAGTGGGTGCACTGGCCAGGTCGACATGGCAGTCCTGGACTGCACATAGGCACTGCAAGCAGGCCTAAGACATCATTTTTAGCGCTACTCCTGTGGGTGGCACAATCAGTGCTGCAACCCACTAATAGCATTTGAATCACCAGCCCTGGCACACGCAGTGCACTTTACTAGGGGCTAACAGGTGAAACAAATATACCAATCATGGATAACCAATCAATATAACAATTTATACAGAGAGCATATGCACTTTAGCACTGATTAGCAGTGGTAAAGTGCCCAGGGTCCTATTGCCAACAACCACGGGTCAGAAAAAAATAAAGGAGGAAGAAGCAAAAAGTTTGGGGATAACCCTGCAAAAAGGGCCGTTTCCAACAAGTCCCATGGGTGATGTCTCAGCCCCGCAGTCCGACTGAAATCCGGGGGCATGGAGGCCAATGTGAGGGTGTGGCCTAACGGCCTGAGCTTCCGATTTTGCAATTGGGAAACTAGGTTCGATTCTCGGCATCGGCTCAACAACCTGTGATTCTGGGCAAATTACTTAATCTCCCAGTGTACCATAAATGAATGTGTCCTTCAGTTCTTTTGTAATGTAACTGGTGCTTATGTAAAGCGCTCCAATACCTTCGGATCGAGTTTGCACTATATAAAACCACCAAAGAATAGGTAGGTAAGGCAGTCTTATGCAGACACACACATGTCCCGTACTCTTCCGGCTGTTACAGAAGACATTGCTGGTTGCTTGAGGCTGGCCAGTTTCAGGCAATGGGGTGGGGTCACCACCCGGGCAGAAGAGTACCCCTCGGTAGGGCCGGTAGCAAGTGGGATATGTCAGTGGGGGTGCGAGGGGAGCCCTGTGGGTGGTTCGAGGGGAGCCCTGTGTGACTGAAGGAAAAGTGTGTTTTTGATAACGAGGGTAACCTGAGGTCTGAGCTCATGAAATATAATTAGGGATCCCGGTTTTATGACATTTATTTTTGTGACATTTCTGTCTGTATTTATCCATATTTTTTTTGCTAATTTATCTGTATTAATCCATATTTATTTTGAGTTTCGTGAAAAAATGAATCTGAAATGAGTATATTTCAACATCTATTTGACTGATAAATATGTACTCATGCTTGAACGATGGAGGGATATAAACGCTGATAAAATATGCTCTAAGAAAACATGCAAATATTAATATCAGGGTTGTGCATATCTATTTCTGTTTAAGGCTCTTTACTAAAATTCCTCTATTTCTTTTAATCCCTCACCTTTCGATCAACAGAGCTATTGGCCTGGCAGTCATGATTGACAGCATTTAGAATCACTCAAAAACAATCCAATTTCCATTTTTATCCACATATAATAATAAGGACAGACAGTAAAATAAATGTTATTCTGTCTGTATTTATCTGTAAAAATGGAAAACAGGGAGCCCTAAATCTAATGTAAGTGCGAGGGCGCGAGCCCGATAGGTACCCCCTGACCCTGGGCTTCATGTCACCCTTCCTACACTGTAGTGAACGACAAGTGCCAATGAACTGCCCTGGCAAGGCGGGGGTTAATGCGGGCCTCTGGGCCCCCGGTTACTGCACAGTGTGAGATGTGTCTGACGTACAAAGCTCCCACAGCGAGGTGCAAGGGAGTGAGAAAACACAGGGAGTCAGCCCGGCCAAGGAAAGAATGCAGACCTATGTGGGGGCACATCCCTGAAATGCCACCCAAAGACTGAGCCGGTTCATCATCTGTGAGCATTCATGTCAGCCTCCTCCCTCGCAGCCCCCCCACAAACCCTTGCCCAGCCCCCTTGCTGATAGCGTCAGCTGGTGCAACCCGTGGCAGACATCTCTCAATTAATCAATCGATCAGGGATTATAAAGCGCGCTACTCACCCATGAGGGTCTCAAGGCGTTGTAGGGGGCAGCTCTGGGTCGGCTGAAAAGCCAGGTCTTGAGGCTCTTCCTGAAGGTGTGCAGCGTGGGGGAGCGTCTGATGTTTGCTGGGAGCTCGTTCCAGGCCTTTGCCGCGATGTAGGAGAAGGCTCTTCCACCTGCTCTGGTTCTGCAGATGGGCGAGGTTTCTGCTAGGGTGAGGTCGGCGATGCCATCAGTTAGTGGCACCAGTGTCAGCCTTCTCTCCTGTGCTATCAGACAGTGCTACCAGTGTCAGCCATCTCTCCTGTGCCATCAGCCAGCGCTGCCAGTGTCAGCCATCTCTCCTGTGCCATCAGCCAGCGGTGCCAGTGTCAGCCATCTCTTGTGTGCCATCAGAAAGTGCAACCAGTGTCAGCCATCTCTTGTGTGCCATCAGCAAGTTCATCAGTGTCAACCATCTCTCCTCTGCCATCAGCCAGTGCAACTAGTGCCAGTAAACTGTCCTGTGCCATCAGCAAGTGCAACCAGTGACAGCCATCCTCCTGTGCCATCAGGAAGTGCTGTCAGCCATCTCTCCTATGCCATCAGTTGGGGCACGAGTGTCAGCCATCCTCCTGTGCCATCATCAACCATAGGCAGCTGTGCCAGCAGTTTCCCTGTAACAGCAGCCAGTGGCTCCAGTGCCAGCAATCGCTTGTATGCCATCAGCCAGTGGCTCCAGTGCCAGCCATCTCTCCTGTGCCATCAGCAAGTGTTACCAGTGTCAGTCATCTCTCCTGTGCCATCAGCAAGTGCTACCAGTGTCAGCCATCTCTCCTGTGCCGTCAGCAAGTGCTACCAGTGTCAGCCATCTCTCCTGTGCCGTCAGCAAGTGCTACCAGTGTCAGCCATCTCTCCTGTGCCGTCAGCAAGTGCTACCAGTGTCAGCCATCTCTCCTGTGCCATCAGCAAGTGTTACCAGTGTCAGCCATCTCTCCTGTGCCATCAGCAAGTGTTACCAGTGTCAGCCATCTCTGGTGTGCCATCAGCAAGTGTTACCAGTGTCAGCCATCGCTTGTGTGCCATCAGCCAGTGGCTCCAGTGCCAGCAATCGCTTGTATGCCATCAGCCAGTGGCTCCAGTGCCAGCCATCTCTCCTGTGCCGTCAGCAAGTGCTACCAGTGTCAGCCATCTCTCCTGTGCCATCAGCAAGTGCTACCAGTGTCAGCCATCTCTCCTGTGCCGTCAGCAAGTGCTACCAGTGTCAGCCATCTCTCCTGTGCCATCAGCAAGTGTTACCAGTGTCAGCCATCTCTCCTGTGCCATTAGCAAGTGTTACCAGTGTCAGCCATCTCTGGTGTGCCATCAGCAAGTGTTACCAGTGTCAGCCATCGCTTGTGTGCCATCAGCCAGTGGCTCCAGTGCCAGCAATCGCTTGTATGCCATCAGCCAGTGGCTCCAGTGCCAGCCATCTCTCCTGTGCCATCAGCAAGTGTTACCAGTGTCAGTCATCTCTCCTGTGCCATCAGCAAGTGCTACCAGTGTCAGCCATCTCTCCTGTGCCATCAGCAAGTGTTACCAGTGTCAGCCATCTCTGGTGTGCCATCAGCAAGTGTTACCAGTGTCAGCCATCTCTTGTGTGCCATCAGCTAGGGGCACTGGTGGCAGCCATCCTCATGTGCCATCATCAGACATTGGCAGTAGTGGCAGCAGTCTCTCTGTAACACCAGCCATTGGCACCAGTTCCAGTCATCTCTTTGTGCCATCATCAGCTAGTGGCACCTGGACTGACAATCTCTCCAGTGTTATTAGTCAGAGGCACAAGTGCCAGCCACTTACCTTTTCCACCAGCAAATGTTACCATTATCAGCCATCACTCGTGTGTCATCAGCTAGTGGAACCCATGCCAGACATCCCCCCTGTGCCATCATCCAGTGTCACAAGTACCAGCTACCCCTCAGTGCCATCATCAGCTGGTGTGTTATTGATGCCACACATCTCCCCTGTGCCATCAGCCAGTGACACAAGTGCCAGCCATCTCCCTTTGTTCCTTGACCTAGTGTCCCCAAAGCTGGCAATTTCTCCGGTGCCATCAACAACTGGCAGCGCCAGCCATTTCTCCTGTGCTGTCGCCCAGTGGAACCAGAGCCAGATATCTCATTGTACCATCACTCAGTGGTACCAGTGGTAGCCATCTCTCCTGTACCATCAGCTATTGCCACCAATGCCAGTTATCTCTCTGTAGCATCAAGGAGTTATAGACATCTGTCCTGTGTCATGAGCTTATCTCACCAGGGCCAGCCATCGCCCTGTGTCACCTGTAATGTTCTGTATTGTATTGCAGCATTTATATTGCGCTAAATGAACAGCAGAGTAGTGTGTTGGAAGATGTAGTGTAAGAGACAGATGCGCAGTTTTATGGCTTTCAGTGCACAGATAGCTAAGACCAGCTCTGCAGGTCCCGTCTTGGTACCTCATATGATATAGTGTTCTGAGCTGTTTGCTACACTGGATTGTCCTACCTGAGAACGTGTGTATAGTTGAGACCCTGAGCTGGCATGGTCGTGGAGAGAGAGAAGTGGAGAGATCTGTTGGGATGGACATTTGTATTATCATCCTATATCTGAGTGTGATTGTGAAATGTAAAGAAGCGGTCAGATGGTATAGATCAGGGGTCTCCAACCTTTTCTGTGATAAGAGCTACTTACGTTCGATGAAAAGCATCTTGAGCGACTCGCATTATTACCAGCAGTGACCGGGTCAGTGCATCAGGCGCAGCGGCCAGCAGTAATGTAGAAAAGGCTCTGCTAATTTGAAACGTCTTTATATGGGTAATACACAATAGCCATAGCTGCACCGTCTCTGGAAGCAAGATATTAATAGTCGTAATAAGTCTCCCTAACTGCACATGATTTATCAATCAAGTCAATATCAGTTTTAAATATATTTTGGAAATTCAACTATTTTTTGGCAAACATCTGCTTATGAGCTTTGAAAATACACACGTTTTCATCCCGAACGCACTCTTCAATTTTGCTACACATTTATTAAGTCAGCGTAACGAAAGATTCTAGATGATTAGGCTGAACTGCACACAGGAGAGCTACTTACGGGGCGCTGGAGAGCTGCCAGTAGCTCACAAACTACTCGTTGGAGAAGCCTGGTATAGATATTTGGGACCTGCAGTGGTCGACTATATTCAAGTCCTCCAACTTGTCCAGCAATGTGTGACATATCTCCTCAGTTATTTCATTGGCAATGGTATTTTAGGGTTATTGACCAAGTTCGCTTCTGGGGGCTGCTTCAACTCCTGCAGCCCCCCACGATCTTCCTTTGTTTCATTGGTGGTGTTCTTGTCATCCTTGGGGGCACCACTGAGGTGCGAAACGTAGGCCACTGAGCCAAGCAGGGCATTACTTATTGCCACCAAGGCCAGCTAAGTCTAGGGCAGCTAGTAAAGCTCAGGTTAGGCTACCAGGTCAGGGTGAAACTTGTTCTCCAGCTTCCAGCTCGGGCCTCATGTGTGTATCCTCCACAGGCCAGGTCTTTCCACGACAGCCCGGATCCAGTGAACTCTTCAGGCACTACATGCCATTGTCTCTTAGAACTCTGCTATTCGGCTCTCACTGGCAGCCCCATAAGCGCCCAGAGGCTCCAATAGGGTGGTGTGCAGGCGCTTTGAAAAGCAAATGAAAAGACTCATGAGACCTGTCTCCTACAATGACGTCACGGTCCTCTCATACGTCTTAAAAATAGTCGCTGAGCCACCTAAAACACCTTAACCATACAAACCACAAAGGCAGCCAGGCCCCGCCCACAGGGAATGGAAGAGATCTCTAGGTGAGGTCGGATAGTACAGTCTCCGAAGCACAGACTCCCAAAACGTCGAGCCCATAAACATATCCCCCAGCCGAAAGGTCAACCAGCCCCCAATGCCCCTGTTAGGCACTTGCCCCTACATCGGGAAGGGATGGAGTGGGAAAGGCAAAGTAACAGAGCCCTAAAATACTTGGCCGGTCAGTTTGTCAGGATCCAGAAGTTAAATACAGGTCTACCTTTTACAGGAGATATTTAACTAAGGCAGAGGTTTTGTCAGGCTGCATATGTGCGTCTCGGACTTTGCAAAAGGTGCGTGACTCGAAGGCGTGACATAACTTATCTGAGCTTGAGAGGAAGGTAGAATCACCTTAGAGGGGCATAGAGACATGACAGGAGGGCGTGACAGAACTTATCTGAGCTTGAGAGGAGGGTTGAAACACCTTAGAGAAAGACCTTAGAGAAAAGGGAGACATGACATGAGGGCGTGACATAACTTACCTTAGCTTGAGGAGAGAGTGGTAGCACGTTAGAGGGGAGAGAGACATGTCATGAGCGCGACATACCTTACATGAGCTTGAGAAGAGGGTAGAAACACCTTAGATGGGAGAGAGACAATACAAGAGGGCGTGACATAACTTATCTGAGCTTGAGAGGAGGGTTGAAACACCTTAGAGAAAAGGGAGACATGACATGAGGGCGAGACATAACTTACCTTAGCTTGAGGAGAGGGTAGAAACACCTTTGAGAGGTACAATGACATGACTCGAAGGCGTGACATAACTTACCTGAGCTTGAGAGGAGGGTTGAAACACCTTTGAAGATAGAGAGACAATACATGAGCGCGTGACATAACTTACCTGAGCTTGAGGAGAGGGTAGAAGCACTTTACAGGGGCAGAGCGACATGACAGAAGGGCGTGACATAACTCACCTGAGCTTCGAAAGAGATTAGGGGGGTCGGTCAATCTTGGAACAGACCCCCTCGGATATGGAAGAACCTGCACGTGAATCTGAGAGGAGAAAGAAGCCCCTTTGGGTCAGATTCACCCCCACACTGCGTGCAGCACACACACAGCTTCGCCAGATCTGTTTACTGTGAACAACCCCCCACCCCCCCCCCCCCCCCCCATCGTTGCCAGGCGCCTTGAAACTAAAGCTATCACCAGAACCGCCTGAATAGCATTATCAGACCATGATATATGCTACCAGTTAAGAATTTTTAATACTACTTTTTTCAAACAGTGAAATGTGCCTCGAAAGCAGGCCACAGAATACAGCATAGAGCACTATATTATGTTAACTTCTAAACGTCCCATTAGTTGCGAAATACCATTCACAGAGGTGATGGAAGGAGATGTCAGTTTCGCAAAATGTGAAAAGTAATTGATGGGTGTGACGCTGTTCCCAGGACTGTGGCTGTCGATCCTGCAGCAGTTCATGCAATAACAGCGCCCGTGTAAGACACATGGATGATTAATATTATACAGGAATTGATATCGGTCCTTACCCTGGCACGGCGCGCCCTCTGACACCATGTCCTGCCTGAGACGAGCCTCGGATGACCAGGGCAGGATGTTCTGCAGCCAGGGTGAGCTGAGAAATGCAATAACCCAAATCTCTGAAATTCTAGGAAACAAGTACCTTTCAATTTCCGCCGTTAAGGTCCAGAAATACCTACATTATTAAATATTCATGTTAAATCAGGTTTGCAATTATGTATTCTCTTCCCAAATCCTATTAATGTGGAGCTATATCTGTGCTCCTTGCGGGTGCAGGTCAGTAACTTCGGCCCTGCTCGTCTGCTCTAGGGTTTTAATCAGATTCTGGGACGGGGGAGGGGTGCCTCCCTCTTTGAAATGTCATAAGACCACACTGTACTGTCTGGCAGTGTCAATAGGATAGGCAGCGGTGTGTAGTCCCTTCGGCAGAGGCGTGTGTGACATCTGAATCTGCACCTCATACTTCCAGATGGAGGCAAAGAGAGCACTTTTTATTTACAGTGCTTCGAAGCTGTCAATCTACAACACGATGAGGTGCGCATGGACCTGGGACACACATGCCCACCCACCGAGCAGGGCACGCCTGTGTGCACACAAGTTGAGTGTGTGTGTTCTGCCATGGCCCTGCTGCTCCCACGGGCTATTTTCCCTTGTGGAGGGCTTCATGGAAAGGAAATAGACAGAAAGGTGTCCAACAAAGGGCCAGGAGGGCTGGGTAGCAAGCGTGTTTACTCTGCAATTCCAAAATGAAAAACGATCTGAAATCCTTGGTGGAGGTGAATACATTGTTGATCTATCGGACCACCATCTGTTACTGTGACAAGTGGTTCTTTCTTGGCCTCTCCTGGTGAGAGTAGAGGCCATGGTTTTCCCTTTAAATTAATACCGGTATGCAAATGTGCAAAATCACCTGGAAGCTGCACCCATTTGGCTCGCCCCGTCCACCTAAGTAGTATGCACAGGTCTTTCCACCTTTTGCCAGGATGATGAACAGTTAGGAATAAAACGTAATATATCCTTCAAAATGCACTAAAACAAAGGGTACAAGGCTGGTATAGTTAGGAAATAATAGTTAGGAAATAGAATTTAAAAAACCTTAGAAATTCGCTCATAAAAACCAAAGGTTACAGGAACGTTATAGTTAGACTCAGATTTCCCATGCACTAAACCATAGAAATTCAGCATTTATAGTTATCTGACCCAACTGTAACTTACGCCCCCGCAATGCAATGCTTATGTCCTCACATATTACATCACTCATGACATGGTCAGTGACATCACTGATGACATCATCACAGAACCACTCACACACCCATACATCATATACCCACTCTCTCTCTCACACACACACACCACTAACAGTCACACACGCATTCACAGACCCATACAACTACTGATACACCCACTCACTCCTCCAGAGAGCCACTCACACACCTACTCACTCACTCATATAGCCACTCACACAACCACTCACCCATACAGCCACTCACACAGCCCCACACTTACCCATATAGCTACTCACACACCCATGTATTCACCCATACAGCCACTCACTTACCCATACAACCATTCAAACACCCACACAACCAGTTACATACCCATTGTCACATCCATACAACCACTCCAACACCTGTTCACACCCACTTAAACAGCCACTCACTTATCCATACAGCCACTCACACACCTAGTCACTAGCTCATACAGCCACACACACAGCCACTAATTCACAGATACAGCCATTCACACCCACTCACCCACCCACTCACTCACCTATAAAGCCACTAACACAGCCACTCACTCACCAATACAGCGACTAACACAGCCCCTCACTCACCTATACAGCTACTCACACACCCACTTATACACCCATACAGCCACCCCCACACCAATACAGCCACTCACTCACACACAGATTCAGACAGTCACAGTCACTCACATAATATATGTTAGAAGTGGTATCATTCATTAGTAGTACACAAAGTATACTAATTTAACTTTTGGAGTAGTTTAGCAAATATGTTTACCACTCATAAACCTTTTAGAAAACACTCACTATCACTGCATGATGTCATGAGTGATGTCATTTGAGATGTCATCAGTGACATCACTGACAATGTCATGAGTGATATAATATGTAAGGTCATAAGCAGATCATTTCCAGGGCGTAAGTTATAGTTACCTCAGGTAACTATAACTACTGAATTTCTCTGGTTTTGTGCAAGTGAAATCTGAGCCTAACTATAACGTCCCTGTAACCTTTGTTTTTTTCCGTGAATGTATACAGGAAAGAGAATAGAAGAAAAACAGAACCCTTAATGACCTCATGATACTGAAATTCCTCCACACAATGTGCAGACAGCTCATCACATCAGCCAAAGCAAAGTACTATATCAACTGCATCAATGAAGCCACCAACTGAAGTAGAACACTTTTCAAGATAATCAAGCACTGCATCAACCCACTGTCAGACCCGTCTATTCCTCACTCCAAAGAAAAGTACAATGCCATCAGCTTCTTCTTCAGTGAACACTTTGCTACAGACAATGCTACAGCACGTCAATTACACCAAGCCTGCTTCATCTCTTTCTTCCACCTCTTCCCATAGAATCCCACAATTATCCGCTTTGAAGCTGTATCTCTAGCAAATCTTGCCGACATACTCTACTCCCTTAAAGTCATTTCTTAAGATGATGTCTTACCTTCGTCCTTTATCAAAACTCTTTCTGGGGGCACTCTCTCACCCCTACACACCATAGTCAATGTCTCCCTCACTCAAGGCATTTTCCCAGAAGGTCTCAACACAGTCCAGGTCCTCCCACTCCTAAAGACACCTACACTAGACAATGATGACCTCTCCAACTACCAGCCTATCACTCATCTACCATTCATTGGCTGGATCATGTAAACAGCCATCTGTGTTCACCTCCAAGATCATGTCAATGTTAACCACCATGCCCTCTTGACCACAGATGAAGATCACCCCTGCAATCCTGATACTTTTGGACCACTCAGCTGCTTTCAAAAGTTGACCATTCCACCCTCATACACACCCTGGCATCTTGAATTGGATTCACCAGCAATGTCCTTCACTAGTTCTCCTCCTACCTTTCCAAACAACACCAGCTTTCTGACATGGACATCTACAGGTCCCCCAAAAAAGTCCTATCACCTTTGGAGTCCCCCTGGACTCCATGCTGTCTCCTATCATTTTCAACTCTACATGGAGTCGCTTGTTGTTCTTCTCACAGATAACTGATGTAGGTTCAGTAGGATCAGTGAGAGTCCAAATAACCCTAAAGAACCTGGGCTCGAAGTATGAATATCGATGAGAAAAGGGTTGTTTATATGGAAAAATTCCCATGATGGTACATTGCAACCAAAACGTGCTGCAGATCATGCTTAATATGTGCAGTTGTAAGCCATGCATGATGGGGTAAAAGTTATAGTTAATTCACTAAACTTTAACTGGCATTTTTCAGTGGCTTTTCAGTTTTTAACAGCTCATTTAAAGCTTCAACATGTCACTTTAATTTAGTGCTTTTTCAGTGAACAGCCTGGGTAGAAAACGCCATGAAGAACCCACCTGGAGGAGCCGAATGTGAAATAAGCGTGACATTTATCGCTTCCAGTGCTCGAAGCCTACAATGTAATGGTATCCAAGGTATGGTGTCTGGGGCTTCTGTCTGGTGCTCAGCTCTTGGATGGGCTCCAGATAGCACAGTGGGTGAATGCTGTTTATTGGCAGAGTACTGGTCTGAGGCAACCCACCCCAGTGGATTTAATAAGAGCAGAGTTTGAAATGGTTAGTTGAAAGGCAGTGGAGTTACAACAGCAATACATTTTTTTGCTGATTTGCTGAAATCTGAGCCCAGAAGACTACAGAGCCCCAAAGAATACACAACTAAATGCAGAAATAATGGAGATGTTAGCATTACTAGAGACGACCAGGCGGGACTTTAAAACTTTGCCCTAGAGCAGGCTTCTCCAACAAGCTGCTTCTGGGATACTGGCAGCTCAACGATCTACTTGTAAGTAGCTCACCCTTCAGCAGCCAGCCTAATAAATTAAAAGATTTAGCTTGGCTGAGTTAATAAATGTTTACCAAAGTTTAAAAGAGTGTATTTAAGATGAAAATGTGTGAATTTTCAAAACTCTTGAGCAGATGTTTGGTGAAAAATGGCAGAATTTCCAAAATATATTTAATTCTGATATTGAGTGGTAAATCATGTGGCATAAGGGAGACTTATTACTAATATTAACATCTTGGTTCCAGCTATGGCTGTTATGTACTACCCATATAAATGCATTCCAAGGTAGCAAAACCTTTTTAGGTCTCGCCTGGCGAAAGCAGCGCATGCGCTGCCCTCGCCATGAGAGGACCTTTTGCGATCGATTCAGCCAAAGCTGAATGCACGTGCGTCCAGATGGACAAAGAGGATGTATGACGTTACAACGCACACTATTACAACGCATGCACTTACAACGCATTTTTTACAACGCATAATCCATTACAACGCATGACACTACAACGCATGACACTACAACGCATTTTTAAAAAATACCTTTACAACGCACTACCATTACAACGCATACTACCTTTACAACGCATACCATTACAACGCATAATATTAAATTACATTTAAGGTAAGTATTAGATAGTATAGGGGTAAAAATTACTATTCTAACTCCAGGGGGTGCAACAGTAGGGTAAGTGTTGGATAGTGTAGGGGTAAAAATTACTATTCTAACTCCAGGGGGTGCAACAGTAGGGTAAGTGTTGGATAGTGTAGGGGTAAAAATTACTATTCTAACTCCAGGGGGTGCATCAGTAGGGTAAGTGTTGGATAGTATAGGGGTAAAAATTACTATTCTAACTCCAGGGGGTGCATCAGTAGGGAAAGTGTTGGATAGTATAGGGGTAAACATTACTATTCTAACTCCAGGGGGTGCATCAGTAGGGTAAGTGTTGGATAGTATAGGGGTAAAAATTACTATTCTAACTCCAGGGGGTGCATCAGTAGGGTAAGTGTTGGATAGTATAGGGGTAAAAATTACTATTCTAACTCCAGGGGGTGCATCAGTAGGGTAAGTGTTGGATAGTATAGGGGTAAAAATTACTATTCTAACTCCAGGGGGTGCATCAGTAGGGTAAGTGTTGGATAGTATAGGGGTAAAAATTACTATTCTAACTCCAGGGGGTGCATCAGTAGGGAAAGTGTTGGATAGTATAGGGGTAAAAATTACTATTCTAACTCCAGGGGGTGCATCAGTAGGGTAAGTGTTGGATAGTATAGGGGTAAAAATTACTATTCTAACTCCAGGGGGTGCATCAGTAGGGTAAGTGTTGGATAGTATAGGGGTAAAAATTACTATTCTAACTCCAGGGGGTGCATCAGTAGGGTAAGTGTTGGATAGTATAGGGGTAAAAATTACTATTCTAACTCCAGGGGGTGCATCAGTAGGGTAAGTGTTGGATAGTATAGGGTTAAAATTACTAATCTAACTCCAGGGGGTGCATCAGTAGGGTAAGTGTTGGATAGTATAGTGTAATATTATGCGTTGTAATGGTATGCGTTGTAATGGTAGTATGCGTTGTAATGGAATGCGTTGTAAAGGTAGTTTTTAAAAATGCGTTGTAGTGTCATGCGTTGTAATATCATGCGTTGTAATGGATTATGCGTTGTAAAAAATGCGTTGTAATGGTAGTGCGTTGTAAAAGTTGCGTTGTAAAGGTTGTTCCCCGGACAAAGATGGCTGCTCTTGCCATCGCGTACGGACAAAAATGCACGTGCATGTGGACAGCCCATCGTCATCTTTGTTTGCGTAGGGATGTGAACACGCGCGGGCATTTTTTTTGTCCGTGCGGTTTCGCTTTCATTCTTTTACAGCCGCTTGAGTCCGCCGGTAGGGTCTGATCTTTGACACGGCTCACTCCTTCACACATGCTCACTTACTCCCGCTCACATAGTCATTCATTGGTGAGAATCTTGTCACCAGTTACCTCCCACGTACCTCGCTGAACACTGACACAGAGCAGGCCAGCGTACATAAGAAGCCAAGGAGTGACACGTCACAGTACAGAGAAGTAGTGAAGGCAAAAACACGCAGCGCCTCACTCGTGCTTTGTCCCGCCTCCTCCTCTCATTCGGCTTACTGTTTGAATGGGTGAACCAGAGAGCCAATGAGATGAGAAGTAGGGATCTTTGAGGCTGGACTCACCATGATCGGGATCAGAGCGAGCCAGCTGCATGCCCAGAACCTAGGTATAATCTCCACTTTTGGCAACACACCTGCTTGCTGTTACTGCTATTTCATATAGGTACAAACGTTTGTGGAAGGGGTACTCGGACACACAATTACAATAGTGCTGCTGGGCAATGCGCACTCCGGGTGCCTCTACGATCACGCGGTTGCTCCCCTCAGGAGGGTCACGATCGCAGCAGCACTGCAGGCAAAGGCACACTCCTTGCACCTCGGCGACCACGCTGCTGGCCCCCATGAGGGTCACGATCGCAGCACGTAACTCGGGCCAGCGGCGGTCATACTTCCTCACAGCTGATCACGCAGATCACGGGCCGGCAGCGGTGACAGTAGACACACAGCACTTCTCAGGTTCCTCACGGTCACAAGCAGAGACGATTACGGGGATAGCTCCTCTCGGCCACATGGACCCCCCATTCAGTGAGTACACCCATTAACTGCAGTGAGTAGTTGTCAGTTACGTGGGGGAGTAAGGGGGGGAGTTCAGCACCCACTCACTCACACTGAGTTCAGAGACCCTAGAAGCACAGTAACAGCACACAGGTCTTCAGAGTGTTAGCAATGGGGCTGTGCCTATCCCACTTCTAAAGGAATCTTCCATTGGTACGTGATGCTCACACTCTGCCTCCCCACCCCCCCATTAAAAAGTGGCGATGGGAAAGACCACAAGATAAAACACTCCAGCGAAATTTAGAGTAGATTCAACAGAAGAGGGAGGGAAGCAGAGGAGGAAACAGGCCGCATCTCTCTCTTCCCCCTCTCACCTATCACTCCAACGCAGCGCTGGGCCTCTAGGCTCTGCAGAAGCGCTGTTTGCGACTCTTCCTCACCCAGACGACAACACGTTGCGTTTTTTGTGTCAGGTTCTGCGAGTGGCGCCTTACACAGTGAGTAATGCCCCTCGCGGCACGTGCAGAAGTGAAAGAGGACGTACACCTTTCTGTGCCAGCCCCTTGATGCAGAGGGCACTAGACTGCCCGTTTGAACCTGAGGCGATGATAGCCCTCTCTTTAGATATGCAGCAGGGCTGAATTATTAAAGCCCATCTGGGCAATACAATGATCTACCGCACCCAGGCCAACTGTACTTAAGAAGGGCTGAGGCCGGGCGCATCAATAGACACAAGACACATCATGTCATCCCCTGGTCCCCGACTGAGCATCTCCTCCAATAAGTAGCTATCCACTGCCTCTCTGTGCCCTGATATGAGATCACAGCATCCACTCACTCTAATGCCACAGATCAATCAGGTGTCAGCGTGCAGTATATAACGCTCTGCAGTCACGTAACGTGGTGACAAATTAAAACAAGCATTTGCAATGCAATAGGGCTTGCATTTCGAGAGTTTGAGCTATTGCCATTGTAAATGAAAATTCCTTTTAAGTTTTTAAAACATAAATAAAAGGCATAGTCATTTACAATGCCAATAGCATTATCATTTACAATCCCAATAGCTCAAACTCGCGCAATTGCGAGACCTATTGCAATGCAAATGCTTGTTTTTAACAGCAGTCTACTCGTTTTCAATTTACATGTATTGGCGTCGGATTGTTCCACTGCCCGCACACATCAGTTGGGACATGCTCTCCCCCCCCCCCCCCTCCACACGGGCAGAGAGTGCGAAGTTTGAACCACACACTGGGAACGTGTTTCATTCCTTGCCAGCAACTAAAGTAGGTTTCTAAAGTTATCATTTCTCGGTAGTTGTAAAAGCCAAGCATGCACCATCATTCGTCCACTTTAACAGCCCAATTCTGCATTGTTTCTCTACTCCAAACTTCATTGTGCAGATAAATCAATTTGCTGCTTTGCTTTAATGTAATTACTTCTCAGCTTTGTTCTCTTGTTTTTTATCTTGTTAGCGTGTATTTGTCTAGGTGCTTACGTAGTGCCCCAAGCTCCCACACCATCTCTTTTTTTTAACTCTCAAATACACCATCTACAGCTTAGCTCCTTCCTATCTGTTTTTCTTTAGTCACCAGAAAGGTAATGCTATCCACACAGTTCCATGCCACACAATTCACCTCCACACATTTCCAATCTACACCACATACTTCAACACCAAACCACATAATTCAACTCAACAACACAATTACACAGCACACCACAGAATTCCACATCATGGCACAAACATTAACAGCACACCACATAACTAAGCTCCACTACATATCACTCCACAACAGAAAATGCACTTCCACATAATTACGCTCCATAGCACACAATCCCACTCCACAAAATTCAAGTAACTCAATATCACATAATTACTATTCACATATTTCCACTGCACACGATGCCACATAATTCCAATCAAACCACATAATTCCACTATATACCACATACATTCGCTCCATAACACATAGGTAAAGGGCGGTTGTCATTTACAACGCCAATAGCTCTAACTCCAGGAAATGCGCGACCTATTGCAAACATACACCAATTAATACACATATATGAAGCAATACCATTAGCAAAGCAAATTGCTTTAACTTAAACAAAGGCGAGACCTATTGCATTTCCAATGCTTGTTTATTTACATCACTGCTTGCAACTGCGCCTGATGCACTGACCTGTTCACTGCTGGGAAACCTGCATGCGTCGGCCACTGAGATAATCATGTCTATTGTGGTTGCCGTTACAACAGTTATAATATCAGTAGCTTGGGATGGTTGTCATTGAACATAAGTAGCTCTGATGACAGAAAAGGTGGAAGACCCCTGCCCTTGAGGATATTAGCTTTAGGGACAATGAGCTCCAACAGAACATTTTAAAAAGTCAAATGCTATGGAGGACAAGTGCTGCTCAGACCACACACTAGCGAGAGGCAGCAAAAAGTGGCCTCTGAGGGATGAAATATGCCAGACAGTGTCCCAAAGTACCAGTTTGCATTCGTCGGCTGTGATATTGAGAGGTGTGATGGAACCTTATAAGACACAGACTGGGACAGACCCCAGTACAAGGTCTCTGGGGCGACTAGTA
Organism: Triturus cristatus; assembly: GCF_964204655.1. NCBI lineage: Eukaryota > Metazoa > Chordata > Amphibia > Caudata > Salamandridae > Triturus > Triturus cristatus. Next base: position 66,612,278 of record NC_140593.1, on the reverse strand, counting down.
ACACTCCAAGAGATCTCTAAGAAGTGTGACTAATGCTTGCGTGTTCCTGTTTTGACTTTGCATCGATGACTGAAATTGCTAAGACCAATACATGCTGGGTCATATTTAGAAGAAAGCTTTGTCCTATCTAGTTATCTTAAATTGCATGGTTTACTGGTAGCAAGTGTCACAAAGATTTGCATAAATGAAACAAAATGTTTGAAAGAATTCCAAGAAAAGCGATGAGTAGGTTGGGTAGATAATAAGTGTGTATGGGTAGTTTATGACATCAATATGAAACAGATTTTCAGAGATTGAACTTTTCTTTACAGGGGATAATGTTCACCTTTCTTAGTTTTTAATGATGCAGTGGTAAGTAGGAGCCTCAGAAGGCTTAGACAGACAGAGGAAATGTTGTTAAGCTTTCTTTAAAACCGCACAATGATGGTTCAAATGCCACATTGGAGAGGAAGCACGAAGGAGGAAAGGGCCATGTTCAAGAGAGTCAGCTAACAGAATGTTTTCCAATAGCTCCTTTGGCTAAGGGTATTGAACATAGAAATCCCACCGATGGTCCACCATCTGGGTGGGACCTGAAAGATTCAGCTTTGGGTGGATATTCTCACATCAGGCAGAACGCCTGCTCTACAGAGATCTGCTGTGTTCAGAACTGGGAAACCTCTTTTTAGCTAGGACAGGATGCCAGTCCCATTGAGCTCTACCTCTGAGTCATGTTCTGAGAAGATTTACTGAAAGTTGAGCGTAGCGGGCATCGAAGGTGGCAACTCTAGACCTGTAAGAAAGGAAATCCGATGGCCAGGGATCTGTCTGCCAAAGAGATGCACAAGCGCAGACTGAACGATTCCAGAGGCGGCGGATTAGGAGATCATGGTTGATGGTGATCCATGCCGCTGGAAGATCTGGAGGGACCTGGCAGGACGTCTGTCTTGCTCCTCAAGCCACCCACCATCAAGACCATCTGACCCCCGTGACTGGCCTAAAGCCAGCTCGCTGTGTCCCCAGCAACCTATTGTCCACCAACCTATCCACTGTACGAAACCCTTTTGATTGAATTGGTGGTAAAGGTCGCACCATGAAGGAAGCTGCCCTCACAGACACAGTGTTTTTGTGTAAAACAGATTGAAAACATTGCACCAGCAGAGAATGCTTGGCCAGGGGAGGGAAGGCTGAACATACACTACTGAGAGAGAGAATGAAGATAGGGGCAAAGAGCAGAGATCAAAGGTAGGAAAGAGGTACCCGTGGTGACCTTCTTTGTGCCATCGCCTCCCCTAAGTTCTCTCTCCAGGTGGAAATCACAAAGCACCTTCGGGAATATTAAAGGGTAAAGTGAGAGGGCGCCCCACTCTTGGCCGGGATTATCTGGCGATGGTGCACCCCCACAATGACGCAAGCACTGGATATGGCACTCAAAGACACCTCACATCAAGGAGTGTCGATGACGGCAGGACATGCGCACCGTGCACCTGGAGTGAACTGTGGCGTACACCTTCAGTCCAAAGTCAACAGGCCACACCTCCACGAGGCACATCAGTTTAAATGTCCAGGAGGCCTGCCTGATAGTTGGTCCTGCCGATAGCCCTTGGATCAGACCTTTCAGGAACAATATTGCGTGTGAAGCTTAACTAAGATGTGGGGGTGGCTGTAGGTTCTGCCTCCAGGGACCTCGTGTGCACCCTGCTGTTGCTTCATGTGCAATGAAAAGTGTTTTTTATGTTTACTAATTTGCTATTTATTAAGGGTAATACAAGTTTAAGGCACACTTGGAACAGCAAGGGGATCGCGTACCACAATATCACGACTTAAATATTGACCTGAAAATATATTGTGACAATAATATTGATTCCCAAGCGTATGATCATGGGGGGGGGGTAGTAATAGTAAATCTACACTTACCTCAATGATTTTTGGGTATTCGATATTACGGAAAGTATATGTAAAGATATCAACATTTCAAATGCAACAATGAGACCTACAACCTCTATAGTCACCTGGAATGGAAACCACACTCAAGTGAGTTGAATGTTTGTGACTTGGTCTCCTGAGGGATGTGACCCATCCAAAGATGACCTCAGCCGCGTTTAAAGAAGGGGTTGAAACTATGGGCACGTTTTAGATCTTGAAGGACTGGTTACTCTGTCACAGCAGGGATAGGTATCCCATTCCCGGAAGTGTATACCCTATAGTATGGCGGACATAATATGCATCCCCGTTGTGACGGAGTAACCCGTCTGCCGATATCTAAATCAGGCCTTATGTTGTGCTCCTGTGCAAAATTCCAAATAGAGGAGAGGTTAAGACAGATATCATGAATTCAGGGGTGTAGCTTGGGGGGCAGGTTGTTGGGGTGTTACACCCCCCTAATAAATGTATCATTTAATAAATATTTGGGTACAGGAGCTTTCAGTCGGGTATGGTAAGGTGTCTGTCGGATTTCACCTGGGATTTTTAAATACCTACTCAGACAAAAAAAACACACACACTCACTCTCGTTTCTGTTGTGGAAGTCTTAAAACATGGCTATTTTACAACATACAATGTACCCCTCACGCCCCTCACTCCTTTCTCTTTCAACTGACCCCTAAGCCCCCACCTCATGCGCTGCTTGTTATATAATGATCAACATACAATGCTAGTGTGATTGTTGGAAAATCTGAAGCCGCCCCCCCCCCCCCCCCACACCCTCACAGTCTTACTGGCCAAGTTAAGCCCATGCATGAATTATTTCTCACTTGGTAATGGTATGGCCCTATCTGATATTTGCTAGATATGATTTCAAGGAAACTATTTCTTAAGTTTAGGAAACGAAAATGAAATATTTGGGAAGTGCCGGAGATGAATGGCTCACTCTGATGGTGATGGAGACATTGTCCTGCTGTCTTTAGGGGTTTCCAGTTCCCCGGGTCTGAACTGTGCGAGGCTTTTATAACCGCGTTCATTGTATGTTCGTGCAGAGGCTGAACTGTAAATTAAGAATATTCATCTCCAAAACGGATTTTATAATCTATGCCGTGTTCCTTTTAATACTCTGTAATTAACAGTAATTGCTTTCGTGTAAAATATGCAATAACATTAAAAAAATGAAGATATGAAGGATTCAACCATGAGTAATTTTAGCACTTGCAGTGTGTATTAATCCCCTCTGGGGAAAACGAAAGTATATAAAGGATGGGAAAACCTATGTGAGCCTGTTAAAACGAGGAGAAACGTGTCACCCGCGTAAGCACATATGTTGTGAGCACTAGAGGGAGCGAATGATGTGAAACCCTTAAAATAAGATCTTGCAGGGTGGGTTTAGAGGAGCTCAGAGGGCAGGTCAGAGGACGCCACGATGCGGAGCCTATAGGGTAACCATAGCAACACAAAAAGATGATGGACGGAATGCTGAATATTGTCAAACGTTCACCCCCGGTCACAGATCTGGTTTCAATCCATCGTTTTTTTGCCCACTACGCCACCCCAGTTTGGATCCAGCCATATGCAAATCAGTCTTGACCCAGCTCCCCATGGGAACAATCCTGCCCAAACTGCCAGGCCAGGTACTCCCTGGAACAGAAAACAAGCCTATAGGGTGGCTTCCGTAGAGGGAGATGGTCTGAGCACAGCCCGGAATTATTGGAAGGCTCTGATGAGGAGTTTGCACAGGACCCTGTTGTAAGATGGGAAGAGACGTTATCGAGGGCATGCGTAAAGTTCTGTGGGAGGAAAGAGTAATGCATAGTCCTGTGTCCAGACATGTAGAGCAATGGTTCTTAATCTGTGGTCCATGGACCCCCTCGTGGTGCCCCTTCAGGCGGTCCAGGAACCCCTTTGTGGTGCCTCTTCAGAGGGTCTGTGGACCTCTTCTTTGTGCCTCTTCAGAGGGTCCATGGGCCCCTTCTTTGTGCCTCTTCAGGGGGGCCGTGGACCCCTCCTTGGTGCCTCTTCAGGGGGGCCGTGGACCCCTCCTTGGTGCCTCTTGAGGGTGTCCATGGGCTCCTTCTTGGTGCCTCTTCAGGGGGGCCGTGGACCCCTTCTTGGTGCCTCTTCAGGGGGGCCGTGGACCCCTTCTTGGTGCCTCTTCAGGGGTGCCGTGGACCCCTTCTTGGTGCCTCTTGAGGGGGTCCATGGGCCCCTTCTTGGTGCCTCTTCAGGGGGGCCATGGACCCCTTCTTGGTGCCTCTTCAGGGGGGCCGTGGGCCCCTTCTTGGTGCCTCTTCAGGGGGGCCATGGACCCCTTCTTGGTGCCTCTTCAGGGGGGCTGTGGACCGCGTTGGTGGTGCCTCTTCAGGGGGTCTGTGGACCCCTTTGTGGTGCCTCTTCAGGGGGACGTGGACCTCTTCTTTGTGCCTCTTCAGGGGGCCTGTGGACCCCTTCTTGGTGCCTCTTGAGGGGGGCTGTGGACCATAGAGGGAGATGGTCTTCAGGGGGGCTGTGGATCGCATTGGTGGTGCCTCTTCAGGGGGTCTGTGGACCCCTTTGTGGTGCCTCTTCAGGGGGGATGTGGACCTCTTCTTGGTGCCTCTTCAGGGGGGCCGTGGACCCCTTCTTGGTGCCCCTTCTGAGGGGCCGTGGACCCCTTCTTGGTGCCTTTTGAGGGTGTCCATGGGCCCCTTCTTGGTGCCTCTTCAGGAGGGCCATGGACCCCTTCTTGGTGCCTCTTCAGGGGGGCCGTGGACCCCTTCTTGGTGCCTCTTGAGGGGGTCCATGGGCCCCTTCCTGGTGCCTCTTCAGGGGGGCCATGGACCCCTTCTTGGTGCCTCTTCAGGGGGGCCGTGGGCCCCTTCTTGGTGCCTCTTCAGGGGGGCCATGGACCCCTTCTTGGTGCCTCTTCAGGGGGGCTGTGGACCGCGTTGGTGGTGCCTCTTCAGGGGGTCTGTGGACCCCTTTGTGGTGCCTCTTCAGGGGGACGTGGACCTCTTCTTTGTGCCTCTTCAGGGGGGCTGTGGACCCATTCTTGGTGCCTCTTGAGGGGGGGCGTGGACCGTAGAGGGAGATGGTCTTCAGGGGGCTGTGGATCGCATTGGTGGTGCCTCTTCAGGGGGTCCATGGACCCCTTTGTGGTGCCTCTTCAGGGGGGACGTGGACCTCTTCTTGGTGCCTCTTCAGGGGGGCCGTGGACCCCTTCTTGGTGCCCCTTCTGAGGGGCCGTGGACCCCTTGATGGCGCCTCTTCTGGGGGGCTATGGACCCCTTCTAGGTGCCTCTTCAGGGGGTCCGTGGGCCCCTTCTTGGTGCCTCTTCATTGGGGCCGTGGACCCTTTCTTGGTGCCCCTTCAGGGGGGCCGTGGACCCCTTTTTGGTGCCTCTTCAGGGGAGCTGTGGACCCCTTTGTGGCACCTTTTGAGGGGGTCCGTGGGCCCCTTCTTGGTGCCTATTCAGTGGGGCCATGGACACCTACTTGGTGCCCCTTCTGAGGGGCCATGGACCCCTTGATGGTGCCTCTTCTGGGGGGCCGTGGACCCCTTGATGGTGCCTCTTCTGGGGGGCCGTGGAGTAACAATAGTACTCACTTGAAGTCTGCTCTACCGCCTCTCCAGTAGATCTAACGTATGCATTATTAAAATAAATAAAATATGTAAAAAATAATCATAAGCATTTAAAAACATTTTAGTCAAAAGGTGATTGGTGGTTCAGGATGGCGCATGTGTGACTGTGCAAAGGTACAGTTTGCAATCAGTCATGCTCAGGACTGAACTAGCAATCAGTCATGCTCAGGACTGAACTAACAATCAGTCATGCTCAGGGCTGAACTAGCAATCAGTCATGCTCAGGGCTGAACTAACGATCAGTCATGCTCAGGGCTGAACTAGCGATCAGTCATGCTCAGGGCTGAACTGGCGATCAGTCATGCTCAGGACTGAACTAGCAATCAGTCATGCTCAGGACTGAACTAGCAATAGCGATCAGACATGCTCAGGACTGAACTAGCGATCAGTCATGCTCAGGGCTGAACTAGCGATCAGTCATGCTCAGGGCTCACCTAGCGATCAGTCATGCTCAGGGCTGAACCAGCGATCAGTCATGCTCAGGGCTGAACTAGTGATCAGTCATGCTCAGGGCTGAACCAGCGATCAGTCATGCTCGGGGCTGAACCAGCGATCAGTCATGCTCGGGGCTGAACCATCGATCAGTCATTATCGGGGCTGAACCAGCGATCAGTCATGCTCGGGGCTGAACCAGCGATCAGTCATGCTCGGGGCTGAACCAGCGATCAGTAATGCTCAGGGCTGAACCAGCGATCAGTCATGCTCAGGACTGAACTAGCGATCAGTCATGCTCAGGGCTGAACTAGCGATCAGTCATGCTCAGGGCTGAACTAGCGATCAGTCATGCTCAGGGCTGAACTAGCGATCAGTCATGCTCAGGGCTGAACTAGCGATCAGTCATGCTCAGGGCTGAACTAGCGATCAGTCAAGCTCATGACTGAACTAGCGATCAGTCATGCTCAAGGCTGAACTAGCGATTAGTCATGCTCCGGGCTGAACTAGCGATCAGTCATGCTCAGGACTGAACTAGCAATCAGTCATGCTCAGGACTGAACTAGCGATCAGTCATGCTCAGGGCGGAACTAGCGATCAGTCATGCTCGGGGCTGAACTAGCAATCAGTCATGCTCAGGGCTAAACTAGCGATCAGTCATGCTTGGGGCTGAACTAGCGATCAGTCATGCTCGGGGCTGAACTAGCGATCAGCCATGCTCGGGACTGAACTAGCAATCAGTCATGCTCAGGACTGAACTAGCAATCAGTCATGCTCAGGACTGAACTAGCAATCAGTCATGCTCAGGGCTGAACTAGCAATCAGTCATGCTCAGGGCTGAACTAGCAATCAGTCATGCTCAGGACTGAACTAGCAATCAGTCATGCTCAGGGCTGAACTAGCAATCAGTCATGCTCAGAGCTGAACTAGCAATAAGTCATGCTCAGGGCTGAACTAGCAATCAGTCATGCTCAGGACTGAACTAGCAATCAGTCATGCTCAGGACTGAACTAGCAATCAGTCATGCTCAGGACTGAACTAGCAATCAGTCATGCTCAGGGCTGAACTAGCAATCAGTCATGCTCAGGGCTGAACTAGCAATCAATCATGCTCAGGGCTGAACTAGCAATCAGTCATGCTCAGGGCTGAACTAGCAATCAGTCATGCTCAGGACTGAACTAGCAATCAGTCATGCTCAGGACTGAACTAGCAATCAGTCATGCTCAGGACTGAACTAGCGATCAGTTGCAGAATAAAACTACTTCGAACTGCTTATGATTGTCAAGAAAATCATATTAATCTGCACACCAAGACAGCCAGTGTTCAACAGTGGTATAACAAAACCTGAGGGGTCCCCCTTGCAAAGTACATGGAGGTCCCCCGGGCCCAGTCAGGAGCACTCAGGCCAGGGCCCCGCCACCCGTGCAGAGTGTGGGGGGGGGGGGCCTGGAGCTCAGGTGCCCCCTGGCACCGCTGGGGCTGTGGGGGCTAATGTTACTCCACTGGTGTTCAATGCACAGACAGTCTGTCAGTCCAGGAGGCCCTTGCAGCCTGCCTGTTCTCCCTTCCACTGTTTCAGGTGGGCAGGCACTTACAGACCCCGAGCTCCTGCACTTCTTGTATTGGGAAGGTGGCTTGCTTGCACTTTTCAGCAGAGCTCAATTACTTTGACAGGCAGAGACCACGTCCTAGGAGGCAGCATGTACTCTGGCCTAATGAACACCCGGCCTTCTCGCTTTTATGCATTCACTGTGATTGTCACCTTTAGGCACCGAAATCTGCACTTTGGCTTTGTCCGTCCCAAGCCCAATTGCTGCCATGTGTCTGTCTGAGGCCAGTGTTGATCCAGACACTACTTCTGTCCCACAACATCAGTCACTAGTTCTGATTCACACATGATTTTGTGAATACTCCCTGATTCTTACACCGGTGTGAAGTTACTCTCATATTTAAAAATCAGGCTGCCGGGAAAACTAGATGTGCTGAGTCATTAAAGCGTGTACTCGGTTCTATTTTGTATTATTGTTGAGGTACAAATCATGTAAATGGTCCTTGGCTTCCTGGGGCCGTATTACACAAGCACCTCAGGGGCCCTTTGGTATTACAGAAGGGGCTGCAGATGCGTGTGTGATACAGACGGCGCTGGCGTCCATACAGCGCCAGCGCTGTCATTGGAGGGCGTTCCCTCGTTTACTCTAAGAGCGAAGGTTCTTGTTGCGCTCTCACCGGCACCGGTGGTAACCTCACCCAACGGCTTCCAATTCCTGATCCCAGAAACAGAGCAGGGCGAGGACTATCCCCACCTCACGTGTGCCAACATGAAGGAGGTTGTTTATATTGAAAGAAACACCTTAATTCAATGAAGTGCCGTCATGTTGAGGGTCTGTAGGAACCGGGAGGTCCACCAGCACTGTGGAGGTTTCCTTCGCAGCACTGGGAGACCCTGCAGGCTTGTATGAAAGTAAGGGAACCGATATATACGAGATAAGGGAGGTCTGATGTCAACTGCACCTGGCCAGGTAGTCCTGGGTTCCTACTGAGAAGGTTGAAGTCCTGAGTATATTAAAATTAGGACTCCCCGTTTTATGGTATTTATTTTATTGCCATTTTTGTCTGTATTTATCCATATTTATGGTTTGCTACATTTATCCGTTTTTATCCATATTTATGGTTTGCTACTTTTATCCGTTTTTATCCATATTTATGGTTTGCTACTTTTATCCGTATTTATCCATATTTATTTTGGGTTTTCTGAAGAAAAAAAGCTGAAATTAGTATATTTCCATATTTATTTAACCGATAAATATGCTGTCATGCTTGAAAGCCTGCCTGGTTTCAGTGCTGTGAAGATGAATCAATGCGCTCATAAGAAAATGTGCAAATTTCAGTATCAACCTTGTGCGTATCTACGGCTGTTGAAGCCTCTTTACTAACATTCTTTGCTCTTCTAACCCCCTTACCTAGCAATCCACACAGCTATCATGGCAGACAGTATTTAGAATTATTCAAAAAGCAACCCCATTTCCGTTTTTATCCCCATTTAAAAATAAATACAGATGAGAAAATGAATGTTTTTCTGCCTGTATTTATCTGTAAAAATCAGTAAAAATGGAAAACGGGAATCATTCATCGTAATCCATGGCAGATGGACACAGACAGTCACTCAGGGATTGTGGCCCTTGGTCACTGGTGTGGGTAGAGTGTGCTGGAAACATAAAGGGACGTGGGCTTTCGGCTGCTTCCTAAAATTGCGCCTTGGTTCCTGGGTCGAATGATTCCACACCGCTTCAATCCTTAACTCATCCAAGGGTTTGTACCATCCCTGCGGAATGCCCTTCCAGTGCATCCAAAGTCGAAAAAAGGCTTCTCAGATTCAGAAGGTTGCTAAACCCTACCTATTCGGACAGACGTAGGATTACCAGTCCTCGAGCTGGTCTCCCTTGTCCACCGCCTGAAGAAGGGTTGCTGGCTATTCACCTACAACCAGCCGCATACTGGGGTCAATGCTCAGACCGCATTAACTCTTCTTTTAGCCATCTTTTTACCAGCGTATGTATCTTTAGTGATTTTAATTGTCAACTTTAAATGTCTGTGGTTGATTGCTGTGAAGATCAAAGCCCTCTGAGTGGTTTGTAGCACTTTGTCAATACCCTAAATGAATAAATAAATAAATAAATAATATGGCATGTGTTCATCTCCAGCAGGAATACCTGACTGCAGTGCCATCCAGATCCCTTCCCTCCATGATCTGCCGGCCCAGCTGCAGGAACTCTACCAGCGCGGCTTCGTGATGGCCGCCGTGCACCCATATGTGCAGCCTGCCGCCGAGAGGGGCCAGAACCCTCTGGAGCAGCTCTTCAGGGCTGTGCTGATCAAGAAGACGCAAAGGTAAGAGGTTGAAAATGAGGGGGAGGTGGGACACCTTATGGGAGGGACTGCACACCCAGTGGAGGGGCGTCAAACATGAGGAGTGCCGCCTAGGAAGCCAGCCAATCAGAGGCTACAGAAGGAGTGGGAGGGTCACTTGGTCAGAGCGCCCCTGAGGAGACTTCCAGAAAAAGAAGGTAGTTACTAGGCTGCAAAAACCCACCTGAGATTTCCGTATTAATGGGGTTACCAGGCCTTTTCTTCCACCTTGGCTTCTCTTTAAAACTCTCTCTGTTCTTTTTATCTCTCACCTCTTCTTGTTCCCTTCATCTCGCTCTTTCGATCTTCTTTTTTACTAAGTTCACAGCACTCACATCTCCATCCTTCAAAGAGCACATTAAATTGGGTCCGGGTTGGCTTATTTATTATAGAATGTAGATGTGATTCTGGTTTTCATGTACTCCTGTATACCTGGGTCCGCCTGGCGTCTACGCAGGATTGGCTAATCCATATGGACAAGGCACCAACTTTGGTGAACCTGACAATTTTAAAGGAAGACAAAATAATTTACTAAAAAATAAAAATAAAATAATGTTGAGGCCAACTGCATTTGTTCGCTCAGGGCATGAGGTACTAGCAGCTAGAGGAGGACCACCCCTGGGCTAATATGATGAGTGACTTACCTGGAGATAAGGTGATTTGCCCAAGAAAATACAGTGTCCATCAAGTTGGAGCCATGATTAGAATGTGCTTTTTTAAGGTCTCGCCTGACCCAGCGCATGCGCTGGTCTGGCGAGACTTATTGAGAGGGCTCCAAAAAGTGCTACCAGGCCAGCCTAGAGCTACAGTGCATGTGCGCGGGCTCGCGTGCCGCGCTTGACCGCGATTACTTTCACTTTCGACGCTTTGATGTTTGATCACGATCACTTTCGCGGCCGCATGGCCGCTTGGCATAGCCAATAGGTCTCGCTTTTGGGACCTTATAAGTATTTAGTTATGCAACTGTTGCATGGCTAAACACTTATAAGGTCCCAAAGGCGAGACCTATTGGCTATGCCAATGCTTGTTGTTTCTTAGTCGGCGAGACCTGCTGAGTGTGAGCATGTGCAGTGGACGGGGGAGTGGTTGCAGGAGCAGCAATTTAAGTTTCCTTTTCGTTTGAAAGACCCAGTGCTTGATTTGGAAAAAGGTTACAATTTGTTTAGGGGTCTAAGTGAGAACCGAGGAGAAAGCCAAGAAGAAGTCCTTTCCCTCCCCACGTTTTAATCAAGTCATATCCTGGCAGCCGCCCGGCACGCTGCCAGCTGAGCCCTCTCATAGCTGTCCTGTCTCTGCACACTGTAGCATGCACAGCGTCCAGGAGGGAAAACTACTGTCCTTCTTTTATTTCCATTATGGTTTGTGGAAATAGAAGAAGTGTTGCAGGTTTCGACGCCTCGTCAGGGGTAGTAAGTTAGAATACAACAAATGGTTGTGGCAAAGGCTGTCCTGTTTCTGTGGACGATTGAGTAAATGATAAAAGGACGTTCTGCTGTCTCCTGCTGCTCTGTCGCTTAAGGAAGCTGCCGACTGGCAACACCCCGACACAAGTTGAGCACTGGGATGCCCCCATTTTGGTCGGTCTTCAGAAGTTAGTATTTTGAGCAGACAATGAAACAATGGAGTCATCCACACTTACAAGAGGGGGGTACAGGAAGAGCTGCAAATACCCCCTCACTCCTTCTGTTTACTATGTGCATGTGCCAGAAACATCAACCGCACAGCGATGTCTTCCAAATGGTGGCTGATGACACGCTAATGCACTTTTAGTTATAAAGAGACCCAGCCAACCTGGCCACATCACCAGGAACAGGGTGCAGATATCTGTCTGCATGGAGCCAGGTTAGGATCACTGCCCCCCTCTTGGACAGGCCTTCTAACCTGGGAACACCCCCTTTTCCCCCACAGGCAGCTAACCGTGTGTGGGGCCATCTCTCGTTTGCATCCCACGTCATTAACACATATACTGAACAGTGAGACAGGCTGCAGCTATCAAAGATGTTTTTAAATCCTCCTTCTTCAAAACCACTATTGGGTGACGCTATCCCAAGTCCTGGCGAAAGCACACCTGGACTACTGCAACTTTATTTACTTACTTCCAGTGCTTAATTTGAGCCGGTGGTTGCCGGTGGGGGCCACAGGCACTCAGTTCTGGGGATTTGCACTTAATTTTCTTCCTCAGTCATTTACCAAGTGCAAGAGAGGGAAAACAAGCAAAGCAGAAAGATTGCGGAAGTGAAAAAAAGAAAAACCGTCACAAAGGGAGACAGCAGGAACCTGCAAGAGTCAGATAAAGGGGCATGCGGTGTCTGCAAGGTAACAAGAGAGGCCTGAGGTGGGTTCCACCCTACGCAGCATTGGTTTTCAGCGTGCCAGTACCACCTCAAGCTTCTGAGCAGAGCTTTGGGCACCGGCACTTATTCTTCTACAAATTAAGCATGGCATAAACCAATAAATGCCTCGCTCTGGAACCTTCACAACCAGATGGCATGAGTGTGCCTGAGCCTAGAACCTTATGGTCCTGTGGCTCCCGTGAGTTAAGAATCATATTCAAAGTTTACTACAAGGTACTTAAGGCCAACGGGAGAAAATGCCGGGTCCCTGCAGAAACTGGCACATGACTGTGAGCCCGCAGGAACCAGGGCCAGACGTATCAAGGGTTTGTGGTCACAACCCCTCCAATTCAGTCAAATGGATTTTCCAAATCGCTGAATGGGGTTTACAAATGATTATTGAATCTCAATTTTGAAGGAGTGTATTTGGGGCATCAATTCCAAATTGTGTACCCTATATATCAATGGTTTGTGGTTGTAATTCCGGTCACAAAGCATTGATCAGTTATCCACTCCCAAATTGAGGTGGTGACTGATTCGCAATGGGGAAGGGGCCCCCTTTGGACCCTTCTTTGGCAGCTTCAGGGAGAGCAGCTGCTGATCCAGAGGACCACTTTCTCTTCTTACTGAAGTTTTCCAAAACGGAAAACATAAAAAAGAAGCAGCCGTGGTTCCTTAAAAATAAAAGTTTTCATCTTTTAATCCAATCATGGGGATCATTTGTCCCTTGCAGGCTACCATCTCTGTCATTGTAGCCAATCACAGGGATCAAACATTGCAGCCTGCCTAATGAATATGACGAGGGCACAAGTCGGACATACACGCATGTTAGCCACCCATTATTTTCAGAAGGTGCACGCCGTCCGCCCTGCAAAGAAGTCGGCCCCATTAATATATGCTGAACTCGTCCCGGTGTAATTTTTTAGACACATTCAGGAGTGCCTTTTGGTCTGAGCAGCAACCTGCAGGCAGCTTTTTGTTTGTTGGACAGGCCTCACAGACGGCTTGCTCCCTCCCCGCTCGACAGGGCCCGAACTCCGGCCCACCTGGCATATCCCCGCGACAAGCACCTGTACGCCGTCTCCCGACGGACCCTCTGCCCTCGGACCCCTACTCATCACGGGGTCCAGCCCCACCAGCTTCCCCGGCCGGGTCAAGCCGCCATCTTGGGCCCTGCACCACGCGGCCGCATGGCCTCCCCTCGACCCTAACCCCGGGCCTGGCCGGCCCCGACATCCCGGCACCACCATCCACCCAGGAGGTGAGCGGACCACTTGGCAGGTCAATGGGAGAACGAAGTGTCAAGGGCTCTCCCCCGCCAGGTGCCGATCGCCCCCAGCTCCCCCAGGCACTGGCTCCACCCCCTGCTGGGTGTCTGGACACCTTCATCCCGGACCCCCCGACCTCCAAGTGCGAGGGTCCGGACATCAAAGGGCACCAGCCCTATAACTGAGGCAGCTCCGGAGCAGGAAGGCAGTTGTATCCTGGAGTCGAGAGACACCGAGTGAACTCAACCCTGACGGACTACTGGCGCTGCCGTAGCCCGCTCTTGTGAACCATCGTCCTGCCTGCTGGCGCTGCCGCGGCCTTCTGCAACCTTCATCTTCCTGGGACCTGCTGGCGCTGCCGCGGCCCGTTGTAACGACCATCCTCACCGGGACCTGCTGGCGCTGCCGCGGACCGTACATCTTCCGGGGACCTGCTGGCGCTGCCGCGGCCCGTTGTATCGACCATCCTCACCGGGACCTGCTGGCGCTGCCGCGGACCGTACATCTTCCGGGGACCTGCTGGCGCTGCCGCGGCCCGTTGTATCGACCATCCTCACCGGGACCTGCTGGCGCTGCCGCGGACCGTACCACCTAACCACCAAGCTCGAGGATTGTGAGCTCATCATCATCTCATCCGAACTACCTGATTGGTAAAGAGACTGACCCGCTACCCCCTTCCCTACCTTATGAGACTCTAATCGAGGGGACCCCTGAGTCCAGACCTCCTTGTATCCTCCTACCGTATCTTAAATAAGTGCCTATAAAGAACACTGAACCTTATCCGTGTGTGATATCTGTCTGTGGGGGGGAAGTTACTTGTCTGTACGATCGCTGGAGACGGCTCTCCCCGGAGACCTCTCCCCCTGACCCCGGCCGGCCCTCCCGGTCCGTCTACCTTTTCTAACATTGGTGGCCAGCGGCGCGATCCGAATCAACGCGTAATCGTACAGAAAGTAGCTCACCCCACGACATAAGCACGATGTCGACCAAAGATAGCAGCTCCACCGAGAAATTCCAAATGGAGAAATTAGAAGAATACAACCACCGCGAACTGAGACAATTTTGCATAGAACTTGGCATTGCTACCACCGGCCTGAGTACCAAGGATGATCTGAAGCGCGCTCTGGAGTCATGGACAGAAACGGGGGTCACAGGACCCTCCGACCAAAGCAGCGTCACACCAGACCAAACCAGCGTCACACCAGAGGGGAACGCCACGGCTCCCGAGGAGCAGGGAACGGGCCTCCCGCAAGAGGAGATCCGAGAAAGAGACAGAGTCAGATTACACGAGTTGGAGATGGCACGACTCAAGATGGATGGGGAACTCAAGTTAGCTGAACAGAAACTCAACCTCGAGCATATGCGGCTTCGAGAGGAACGAGAAGAAAAGCAGAGACAGAGAGAGCTGGAAGAGAAAAAAATAACGCTCGAGCACGAGCGCCGACTAGCGGAAATAGAACTGCGCAAACAGAATAAGGAACTGGGGGTGCCTGAGCGACCACACACCCCGGGGCCAAGTGAGAAAAAAGTTCACATCCCCAAGGATGTTGTCCGCGAATATGTCCGAGAAGACGACATACAACAGTGGTTTAAAGCCTATGAGATCGCAATGACCTCCCACCGGATCGACCGGAGTGATTGGGGAGCCGGACTTTGGGGGAGATTTATCAACGAGGGTCGCGATGCCCTGCTGCAGCTCCCCGATCACCAAATGTCGTCCTACGACCACATGAAGGCTGCCCTCCTCACCCGCTACGGCCTCACGCCCGAGATGTACCGCCAGAGGTTCAGAGATTGCACCAGGATCCCAGGTACAACTTGGGTAGAATACGTGAACTATTTCAGCCGGGCATTCGAAGGTTGGATCAAGGGAAGTCAGGTCACCACCTACGAACAACTCTTCAACCTTATGGTCTGGGAGCACCTGTCAAACAACTGTTTCGTCGAGCTCAGGCAGCACCTACTCGACAGTAAGCTGACTGACCCCCGGCAGCTCGCCGCCGAAGCTGACCGGTGGGAAAGCACCCGAGTGGGCCGGAGAGGGCCCCATGACCAGAACAGAGGCAACCAAGGCCAGCACCGTCCTCGGGGAGGAGGAGGGGGCCAGGGGCGAGGGAGAGACGCCTTACCAGCAACACCCGTGGCCAGCACCCCGCCTCCGGCCGGCCGGGGCAACCCCCCGTTGCGGCCTGGGTACCGAGCCAACGTCACGTGCCACCGGTGCCAGCGACTAGGCCACTACGCCAATGACCCGAACTGCCCGCTAAACCAAACACCCAAGCCCCGCCAGGTAGCGGCCGCTGCCCTAGGGGAAGAGCAATCATCGGAGGGACCCGAAGAGTACGAGCCGGTCCAGCAAGGGTGGGAACCGGCCGCCATGGTCCTGGCATGCCTAGGGGGAAGAGACATGGTTCCGCGGGCTCCCCTACCCGCCAACACCAGAAAATACGGTCAGTGGGTGACCATTAATGGACAGAGAGCCGAAGCCTTGCGTGACACCGGCGCCAGCGTGACGGCCGTCCGCTGTCATCTGGTGAAGCCCGAGCAGATCCTGCCGAACATTCTCTGCCCCGTCCGCTCGGCAGATAACTCTGAGAGTATGTGTAAGATGGCCTGCGTCCCGTTTGAATGGGGAGGGGTCTCCGGCCTACTGAAGGTGACGGTCCGGGACGATGCCCCCGTGGACTGCCTCCTGGGGAATGACCTCGAGAGTTCCCCGTGGGCCACCGTCGAGAAAAGAGAGCACCTGGGGATGCTGGGCCTCCCGGACTGGGCCTGCATAACCACCCGATCCATGGCCGCCCGTGCCACCCCCCGATCAGAAGAAACCGAATGGCCAGCACCTCCGCCCCCGGTTGCCCCCGTAGAGGACAACGGCGAGTCCGACCTCCCGGACCCGACTATCGAAGAAGACGCGCCACACCAGGACCTTCCGGATCTGGCTCAGTGGCGTCAAGAGGGGGGGCCCACCCAAGAACAGTTCCGCCAGGAACAAAAGACCTGTCCCTCCCTCGAGGGACTCCGCCAACAAGCCAATACCCAAAACGCCGGGGACACCACCGGAACCCACTGGGTCTACTGGGATAACGACCTGCTCTACAGCGAGCAAAGAATCGCCGAGCTGGGGGCCGGTCGAGTTCTGGTGGTACCGCTCCGCTTCCGAGACTTTCTGCTCAACCTGGCCCACGATGTCCCCCTGGCTGGACACCTGGGCCAGGACAAAACGTACAGTCGCCTGGTGACCCACTTTTTCTGGCCGAAAATGAGGAATGACGTCCTGAACCACTGCCGATCTTGCCCCACGTGCCAAGCCAGCGGGAAGAGTGGTCGGAAGCTGAAGGCCCCTCTGCAACCCTTCCCTGTGGTCACCACCCCGTTCGAGAGGGTGGGGATAGACATTGTGGGGCCTCTGGACCCCCGCACGGCACAAGGACACAGGTTCATCTTGGTACTAGTGGACCATGCCACCCGCTACCCCGAGGCGGTGCCCCTACGGACAGTGACAGCTCCGGTGGTTGGCCGGGCCCTGATGGGGATCTTCTCCCGGGTAGGCTTCCCCCGAGAAGTCGTCAGCGACCGAGGTACGAATTTCATATCTAAATACATGAAGTCCCTCTGGCAACAATGCGGGGTCACCTACAGATTCACGACCCCCTATCACCCCCAGGGGAACGGACTAGTGGAGCGTTTTAACCGCACTCTCAAGGGGATGATTGGGGGATTGGAAGAGCCTCTCCGTCGCCAGTGGGATGTACTGCTCCCGTGCCTCCTCTTCGCCTACCGGGAAGTTCCCCAGAAGTCCCTCGGTTTTAGCCCCTTCGAACTCCTGTACGGGCACCCTGTGCGAGGGCCCCTCAGCCTAGTCAAGGAAGGTTGGGAGATGGCCCCCTTAACGACCCCTCCAGACGTCTTCAAATACGTCCTGGCCTTACGAAACCAGACCCGGCGCTTCAGGGAGATGGCCAAGGCGAACCTCGAGGCCAGCCAGGAGGACATGAAGAGGTGGTATGATCACAATGCCTCCTCCGTTGAATTCGAGCCTGGGCAGCAAGTATGGGTGATGTCCCCCACCGAACCATGTGCCCTGCAAGACAAGTGGACGGGGCCCTTCAAAGTGGTCGAGCGTAAAAGCCCCGTCACTTACCTCATCGACATGGGGTCCCCCCGGAACCCCCTGCGGGTCCTCCACACCAACCGGCTCAAACCACACTTTGTGCGCTCCGAACTGAGCCTCTTGATGGCTACAGACAGTGGTACAGAAGAAGACTCCGAGCCCCTCCCGGATCTCCTAAAGACTCAGGAGAAGGACGGCTCCGTGGATGGGGTCCGGCTCTCTGACGCCCTCACTTCGGAGCAGCGCCAGGACTGCCGGGACCTCCTGCTGCAGTTCGCTGCCCTGTTCTCCCTCACCCCCGGGGTCACTCCTTGGTGTTTGCACGACGTAGACACCGGGGACAGTCCCCCTGTCCGGCACCGGGCCTACCGCGTACCAGATCGGGTACGGGCCTGCATACAGGAGGAAGTGGCCAAGATGCTCACGATCGGGGTCATCGAGCCCTCGGACAGTCCCTGGGCCAGTCCGGTTGTATTAGTTCCCAAGGCCGCTGCCCCCGGCACCGCCCCTGAACTGAGATTCTGCGTCGACTACCGGGGCTTGAACGCTGTCACCCGGACCGACGCTCATCCCATCCCCCGAGCAGACGAGCTGATCGACCGGCTGGGGGCCGCCCGCTACCTTAGTATCTTCGACCTAACGGCGGGCTACTGGCAGATCGGCCTCACACCCAGGGCTCAGGAACGGTCAGCCTTCTCCACCCCCGACGGCCACTATCAATTTAAGGTCATGCCCTTTGGCATGAAGAATGCCCCCGCCACGTTCCAACGTCTTGTGAACCAGGTCTTGGCGGGGCTCGAAGAATTCAGCGCTGCCTACCTGGACGATATCGCTGTATACAGCCGCCACTGGTCCGACCACCTCCGTCACCTCCAAGAGGTCCTCCAAGCCCTCCAGCGGGCCGGCCTCACCATTAAGGCCGGCAAGTGCCAAATTGGCCAAGGGTCTGTGACCTACCTTGGGCACCAAGTGGGAAGCGGGCTGGTGGCCCCACTACAACTTAAGATTGCTGCCATCCAGTCTTGGCAGCCCCCCGTCACCCAGACCGAGGTCCGAGCCTTCTTGGGGCTCACCGGCTACTACCGGCGGTTCGTGAAGGACTACGGCAGCATCGTGGGGCCCCTCACGGGTCTCACATCCAAGAATCAACCGAAGCGGGTCAACTGGACTCCTGATTGTCAAGCGGCCTTCGAGGAGCTGAAGGCCGCCCTGTGCACCGCCCCGGTGCTCCAGGCCCCCGATTACAGTCGGGAATTTGTGGTGCAGACCGACGCCTCCGACCACGGCATCGGAGCCGTCCTCTCTCAGTTGAACCCCGAAGGTCATGACCAGCCGGTGGCCTTCATCAGTCGACGTCTCCTGGCCCGAGAACAGCGTTGGAGCACCATCGAGAGGGAGGCATTTGCAGTAGTGTGGGCCCTCAAAAAGCTCCGACCCTATCTCTTCGGTACCCACTTCCGGGTACAAACCGACCATCGACCCCTGCAATGGCTGATGCAGATGCGGGGGGAGAACCCAAAACTCTTGCGCTGGTCCATTTCCCTGCAGGGAATGGACTTCACTGTGGAGCACCGACCAGGCCAAGACCACGCCAACGCGGATGGCCTGTCCCGCTTTTTCCGCCTCGACGAAGAGAGTCCCCAAGGAGATGGGTGACTCTCCCCGCCTTCAGCTGGGGGGGACGCATGTTGGACAGGCCTCACAGACGGCTTGCTCCCTCCCCGCTCGACAGGGCCCGAACTCCGGCCCACCTGGCATATCCCCGCGACAAGCACCTGTACGCCGTCTCCCGACGGACCCTCTGCCCTCGGACCCCTACTCATCACGGGGTCCAGCCCCACCAGCTTCCCCGGCCGGGTCAAGCCGCCATCTTGGGCCCTGCACCACGCGGCCGCATGGCCTCCCCTCGACCCTAACCCCGGGCCTGGCCGGCCCCGACATCCCGGCACCACCATCCACCCAGGAGGTGAGCGGACCACTTGGCAGGTCAATGGGAGAACGAAGTGTCAAGGGCTCTCCCCCGCCAGGTGCCGATCGCCCCCAGCTCCCCCAGGCACTGGCTCCACCCCCTGCTGGGTGTCTGGACACCTTCATCCCGGACCCCCCGACCTCCAAGTGCGAGGGTCCGGACATCAAAGGGCACCAGCCCTATAACTGAGGCAGCTCCGGAGCAGGAAGGCAGTTGTATCCTGGAGTCGAGAGACACCGAGTGAACTCAACCCTGACGGACTACTGGCGCTGCCGTAGCCCGCTCTTGTGAACCATCGTCCTGCCTGCTGGCGCTGCCGCGGCCTTCTGCAACCTTCATCTTCCTGGGACCTGCTGGCGCTGCCGCGGCCCGTTGTAACGACCATCCTCACCGGGACCTGCTGGCGCTGCCGCGGACCGTACATCTTCCGGGGACCTGCTGGCGCTGCCGCGGCCCGTTGTATCGACCATCCTCACCGGGACCTGCTGGCGCTGCCGCGGACCGTACATCTTCCGGGGACCTGCTGGCGCTGCCGCGGCCCGTTGTATCGACCATCCTCACCGGGACCTGCTGGCGCTGCCGCGGACCGTACCACCTAACCACCAAGCTCGAGGATTGTGAGCTCATCATCATCTCATCCGAACTACCTGATTGGTAAAGAGACTGACCCGCTACCCCCTTCCCTACCTTATGAGACTCTAATCGAGGGGACCCCTGAGTCCAGACCTCCTTGTATCCTCCTACCGTATCTTAAATAAGTGCCTATAAAGAACACTGAACCTTATCCGTGTGTGATATCTGTCTGTGGGGGGGAAGTTACTTGTCTGTACGATCGCTGGAGACGGCTCTCCCCGGAGACCTCTCCCCCTGACCCCGGCCGGCCCTCCCGGTCCGTCTACCTTTTCTAACATTGTTATTTTAAATTCCAGCAGGCACAAACAAGGCCAAAGTTAAGGGGCCATCAGGCCTTTTGTTCCCATATCCTGGCTGAGAGCTATCTGGAGCCTCACACCTCAATGCAATGTAGGGGAAACAAAGGCTCGCAGCTTATCACTTCACAGGTACTTAAGAGAGGCAGCTTTTGACTTTGCTCAGTCCCTGTATGTAAGAGATATGGAAACACTGTAAGAATGTCAGATGTGTTGGTCGCCCTAGAATTTACACAAATAACAATCTAAATACCACTATTTTCTTGTATTTCTTTTATAGCGCTACTCGTCCCAATGCAGGGTGTCAGAGCACTTTACATCGCATGTACAGATTAATCACTGACAATAAATCATACGTGTGTAAAGAAATGTACAGGAGGATGTGTCTCATAAGACAGGGTGGGCTGCAAGATGTAGGAGTCACATGTCCTACATAGATCATGGTGCTATAATAGAAGGACTACAATTTATTAACTGCAAATAACAAAAGGGTCTCTGTGTTCATGTAGCTTACCTAGCTACATAAAATGAAAATCTGTCACCTGCATGTTACATGATGTGTTTTGCAGGAGACACATTAACCCTCAAAGCTACTTTGATTTGAAACGGGGACTAGACAAACACATCCCCTCCGCGTACGTTGCAGGTAGGCCCCGTCAAGTTTTGTTACGCCATTGGCGTTAACCTCCCCTACCATTATCATTATTCCCTGCCATTTCGTTGGCACGCAAAGATCTCTGCAGCAGATGCCTTAACCCCATAAGATATTTTAAGATGCAGACTTTGCAACCAATTAAACAGAACAGATTTACTTTCATGTTTTTCCTTGTTGCCAATTTCTTTCTGGCAGGGGTTTAAAAGTGAATAAGTTGAGGCCCAGATTTCACGTTGATTGAATCACTTTTTATTTTTTAACAACCCCGACGCAAACTCTCATTGGCCCTCATGTAAAGATGTCAACTATAGAGAGGTCATCTGAAACCTGAGCAGATGGCTTTAATGGAGCAGGAAGTGAACGCTCTTTCGGCCAACCAGAAATGATCATGTTCTTGACAGCTTTGAGAATATTATCCTCATCATATGCTTTAAACCAATCAGATTGTGAAAAGGTAAGAGATGTGAAAGAAGAGTCATTAATGGAGGCAACAACACACTCAATCTCATCAAACTTTGAGTCAGAGGGACTGTCTTTTAATGGTAATCTAGAAAGACAGTCCGCTCTGACATTGTGTCCCCCAGAGATATGTCGAATGGTGAAACTGTATTCATGTAATCTTGAAAGAATGCGTACAAGCCTTGCGGAGGCTTTTCCAGTGCCACTGCCATGGAGTAGATGCACAAGTGGTTTCTGATCACTTAACAGAATGAAATGAGAGCCCCAAATAAAACTTTAAAATGTTTCCACTGCCCATGAACAGGGAAGGGCTTCTCTCTCCGTCGTACTGTAATTCATTTCAGCAGAAGAAAGAGACCTGGATGCAAATCCTAGGGTATGTTCTTTTGAACCAAACCACTGGCAAAGAACTGCACCTAAACCAAATTGACTTGCGTCGACTGAAATAGAACATTGAACACCTGGGGTAAAAGAAGACAAGGCGGGGGCCTCAATGATGACTTTTTTGATGAGAGTAAAAGAGACACAATGTTCTGAAGACCAGACACATTTTTCATTTTTCTTTAAAAGATTGCGCAAAGGTTGAACAGTTTGGGAGTAGCCTTGTGTAAACCTTGAATAATACTCCGTCATGCCCAAAAATGATTTCAACTTGTCTTTGTCTTTGGGAATTTGGACATTGGAGATGGCTTGTGTAAGCGAAAATGTTGGTTTAATGCCAGTTGAAGAAATAGAGTGTCCTAAATAATCAACTTCAGTTTTGAAAAATATACATTTCTCCTTGCCTAAGGTAATACCTGCATCTTTGAAACGAGAAAGCACCTCGTTTAAAGTGTTGATATGTTTATTTTTGTTCCTTGAAAAAATTTAAACATCATCTTGGAAAGCTTGAACAGATTTGATGTTTTCTAACAAACAATCCATACATTTTTGAAAAACGCTGGCCGCAGAGGCCAGACCAAATGGTAATCTTAAATATTTAAAGGCTCCAAAAGGCATAATGAAAGTGGTTAAATCAGTAGATTGAGGTGAAAGAGGAATCTGATGGTATGCACTGCGAAGATCAAGCAAAGTGAAGTATGTGGAGCCATTAATGCCTGTTAGTAAATCTTGTATCTTGGGAAGGGGATGACAATCAATGAGTATATTCTGATTGAGGGAACGAAGGTCAGCACAGAGGTGGATACTTGAGTCCTTTTTCCTTAAGATAACAATGGGACTAACCCATTGGGATGAATTTGTGGGTTCAATGATGCCTTCTGAGACCATTTTATCTAATACAGTTTTAAGATCTTCTCTCACACTCAATTGGATGGATCTGAGTTTGTGTGTAATGGGTATGGCATCTGGTTTAAGTTTGATTGAATGCTCGAAATTCTTAATTTAACCTACTTGTGTACTGAAAACCTCTGGAAATTGAGAGGTGATGTCATTCATAATTGACTCAAAATCCTCTGAAATATTTGATATTTCAACATCGAGTTGAACTGGATTATCAGAACCGGGAACCAATTTCAAACCCATCTTGGCGAGATCTTGCCAACCAATGATGTTTTTTCCTTTTATAGCAACATAGACTTTGGTATTAACACATTTACCAAGACAAGTGATATCAGCAACAAAGAAACCTAACATGTCTATATCTTTATCCCCATATGCTTTGGGAATGATGTCTAGGTTATGCAAAGAAAAAGAAGAGGACAAATGGTTCTCATACATGGAATCAGAAATATTGGTGACAGGGGCACCCGAATCTGCCATCATCTTGATTGACTTGTCTGCAATCAAAACCTCACAAGTGGGATCTTTGGCTCGAACTTGATTAGTCAAATCCTCACAACAGTCAATTGAAGGCATAACCTTTTTAGGAAGACTATTAGAAATTAAATCCACGGTGTTTATGTTAAGACTCTCTAAAGATGAAGAAACATCAAGAGAAGAAACATTAGCATCAGGATATTGATGTTCCTGTGAGGAAATGGAGCTAACTTGAACCATCCGTTTGCTCCTACAAACGGAGTTAAAATGTCCCATTTTATTACAATTTGTACATTTCTTACCAAGAGCATAACATATGGGACTGTTTCCAAGATGTGACTTTGATCCGCACCTGTAACAAACAGTGGTAAATTTCCTTTCAAAAGGTTTTGTTAACTTGTTTTTAACAGCAATAGCATTAATTATTGAATCATTTTGTACCAAATTGACAGGAGAAATATTTTTACTTGAAATGCATTTTGATGGAATGGTGGATCTTTCAATGCTCTTAGCCATGTCTATAACTTCTGACAAAGTGGGATCTCTACAGCTTAGGATACGCTCTTGAATTTTCTTGTGCAAACAACTATAAACAAACTGATCCCTAATAGACATATCAAGCGAAGCACCAAAGTTACAATCTGCCGCTAAGTTCCTTAGAGCTGAAATAAATTCTTCAACAGTCTCACTGGGATCTTGTTTCCGTTTCATGAATTTGAAACGTTCGAGCATGACATTTGGTCGTTCTAGGAATTTCTTATTGAGTCTCTGGACGGCGTCCGTATAAACGTTCCAACCATCACCATTTCCAGGAGGGGGAATCGAATTCGGTAAGTTGTGAAAAACGTGACGACCAGCAGTTCCCAAATGGCTATATAAAATTGCTAATTTGCGTTTGGGTGAGTATTCCTCGGCATCAATGGCACTCAAGTAGCTCTCAAAGCGGCGGAACCAAATCTTCCAGGATTCATTTGGTTTACCATTAACCGGAAGAAAATTATTCAAATTAACAATATGTTGATTTGATGCCATCTTAAACTGAAGAAGAGGAGATTGTCTTTTCTTTTTTTTTTTTTAGTAGAACACTTTTGATTAATCAAGAATTCTTTAAAGTTTTCAATGAAAACATGAAATGTGTCACAGCATGGTGACTTCTTGAAAATAAAGTTTCTTTGTGGTGCTTGAATACTCTTTTCCTTTTTTTTATTTAAAATTGAATAATGTAGAAAAATGACATACCGTTCAAATCTATGTTGATGAGCATCTGATTACTCGATCCTGGAATAAACGATCGTATTTTGAAGTGAAACAGCTGTTTGCACGATTATTACTCGATCCTACATGAAACGATCGTATTTTGAAGTGAAGTTTGAAAAAGATGGCCGCAGAAGCGTGGCAATGTGGTGACGTCACAAGAAGATTGAAACGTAGAGGTTAACTTGTATTCACTCACAGGTGTTGCGTGTGCTTCAAAGATGGCGGCTTACGTTGCGTGATGACATCATCACGTTCTTGAAAGTGAAGAGACGATTGGTCTGTGATGCTGAAATTGACAGAAAACGTCAACATTCCATTAAAAGTGAAGTGAAAGTCCCACTTCGTCCGGAAATGTAGGAAAGACCACGATGAACAGATCCAGCGTAGCAATGACAACTGTGGAAAGGATCCGAGCAAGCAGGGGTCGCTGAAGCAGGGAATCCGTCCAACTTGGTGAAATGCTGATAAAAGTTGAACCGCTCGTCGCCAAATGTAAAGATGTAAATATGCGGGTAATTCAAGGATGGAGTCGGCGAGGAAGGTAAGTACAAGGAAGTAGATTTATTTCTCCAGCACAGCAAATTCACGGGAGTACTGCTGCTCTCGTTGAAGGACAGCTGCAGAGTGGCAATTCAAGAGTTGCAGCTCCAAGCGATAACAGAACCTCGAGCGTGACACTCTCAAACATAAACATATTTGCGAGTGCGCACGCCAGAGGCTTCACAACATGGGATGTGAGACATAGGAATGGAAATAAAGAAAGTACAAAGCTAAGGTGGAAAACATGAATAACAATAATATACAACAGAAGCCTTTTACAACTCAAATGTACTCATGATAGACCTGCTTAACATATGTATGAGCTGGTAAAATCTGATGTCACTTCTTGTAATGTCACTTCCTGTGAGGTCATGGATTGTGATGCCACTTCCTTCGATCCCACGTGCAATGTCACGTGCTGTGATGCTGTGCTCTGTGACAATCACCCCCCCTTTTGTACCGCTTTGTTCGCCATAAGTTGGCAGGGTATGCTCAGACGTGAGTCCCTTGCTCACTTTGCCACTGGATTCAAGCAAGCCTGGCTGAAGACGCCTGAAATGCCAGAAACCGGTCCTAGGAAGCTTGTTTCCGGTCCAGGGAAGGCATGGCTTTGCAGTTCGGGCTGGACTGTTCCCATGAGGCACAGGGTCAGACTGATTTGCATATGGCCATGTCTGAACTGGGGTGGCAGAGTGGGCTAAAGAACGGTGATGGATTAAACCCAGATCAGTTGACTGGGGGTGAGTGCTTGCAATGTTCAACACTCCGTCCACCATTTCCTTTGGTTTTTGCTTTGTTCGCCATAAGTTGGCAGGGTATGCTCAGACGTGAGTCCCTTGCTCACTTTGCCACTGGATTCAAGCAAGCCTGGCTGAAGACGGCTGAAATGCCAGAAACCGGTCCTAGGAAGCTTGTTTCCAGTCCAGGGAAGGCATGGCTTGGCAGTTCGGGCTGGACTGTTCCCATGAGGCACAGGGTCAGACTGATTTGCATATGGTCAGACTGATTTGCATATGGCCATGTCTGAACTGGGGTGGCAGAGTGGGCTAAAGAACGGTGATGGATCAAACCCAGATCTGTTGACTGGGGGTGAGTGCTTGCAATGTTCAACACTCCGTCCACCATTTCCTTTGGTTTTTGCTTTGTTCGCCATAAGTTGGCAGGGTATGCTCAGACGTGAGTCCCTTGCTCACTTTGCCACTGGATTCAAGCAAGCCTGGCTGAAGACGGCTGAAATGCCAGAAACCGGTCCTAGGAAGCTTGTTTCCAGTCCAGGGAAGGCATGGCTTGGCAGTTCGGGCTGGACTGTTCCCATGAGGCACAGGGTCAGACTGATTTGCATATGGTCAGACTGATTTGCATATGGCCATGTCTGAACTGGGGTGGCAGAGTGGGCTAAAGAACGGTGATGGATCAAACCCAGATCTGTTGACTGGGTGTGAGTGTTTGGTTCTGATGCTCCGTCCATCACCACCCCCTTTTGTACCGCTGTGCTCTGTGATGTCACGCACCATGATGTCACATGCATACTGCCCAACTGGGTCAGTCCCCCCACTTTTATTTCGGTCTTTTGCCCTTAATATGACCCCTTGTGACTCGGTATTTGGTAAACTGGCCTGGTTCATTAGTTCACGCACCTTAGATCAATGAACTGTATTTATAAAAAGAAGGGCCAAGGCTGGAAAACGTTTCCCAATGACGTGGAGTCATCAGGTGGCCTTACACCTGAAGAACTGGTCTGCAGGGAAGGCCACGGAGCATGTGGGTGGGAGTTGAGGGGCATCAGTCAGGGCTCTGGTCCCTCACCCCATTCCATGATTTCACCATCACACGAACTCAGCTGACCTTTGCAGTGCTCCGAAGTGGCCGGAAGCCGCTGCGCAGCGCTTTGTGAAGCCCCCGCATAAACAATGAAAGTGGTGGCGCGAGCGCCGGCGCCAGCGGGAATCCAGACTTCATACGAAATGTCACGCAGAGCCCTCCCCTCGCCCCCCCCCGGGGGCGGCCAGCCTTGGCGGCCGGGCCCGGCCACGTTGGCTGCGAAGGAGGCGGATGTTGTTCCTGGCAGAAAGGCTGATTTCGGGGACTTATATTTAGGTTCACGGCGAATCCGGCAGCTGTGTCAGAGAGCACAAGGGTGGCTTGAGGCATGCGGGGGGCGAGGGTGAAAAATGTGTCGAAATCACCCGAGAAAATACCGGAGGAGGGTTCGGGAAGGAGGCCGGTGTGCCCTGCCCTCTGCTTGGAGTTTCTTCAGCTGGGCTTACATCTGCTGCGGAGGCGTGCCTCGGACCCGTGCCAGCACAGAGGGCTGTCTGTCGTGCATGGAGTAACCCCACCAGGCATGTCTGCAGTCTGTTTGCGGTTGTTAGCTCTGCCCTGCAGTAGGCAGGGTGTTGGAGGTCTGTCCTACAGTATCAGAAGGGTTGGCAGATCCTGCCTTGGGTGCCTCTATCTTCTGTCTGTAGAGTTGGCAGCCTCTATCTGTAAAGATGGCAGCCTCTATCTGTAAAGATGGCAGCCTCTATCTGTAAAGATGGCAGCCTCTATCTTCTGTATGTAGACATGGTTGCCCCTATCTTCTATCTGTAAAGTTGGTTGCCCCTATCTTCTATCTGTAAAGTTGGTTGCCTCGCTCTTCTGTCTATAGAGTTGTCAGCCTCTATCTTCTGTATGTAGACATGGTTGCTTCTATCTTCTATCTGTAGAGTTGGGTGCCTCTATCTTCTATCTGTAAACTTGGGTGCCTCTATCTGTAGAGTTGGTTGCCCCTATCTTCTATCTGTAAAGTTGGTTGCCTCTATCTGCTGTTCTGTAAAGTTGGCTGCCTCTATCTTCTGTCTATAGAGTTGTCAGCCTCTACCTTCTATATGTAGACTTGGTTGCCTCTATTTTCTATCTGTAAAGTTGGTTGCCTCTATCTTTTATCTGTAGGGTTAGCAGCCTCTATCATCTA
Source organism: Triturus cristatus (assembly GCF_964204655.1). Lineage (NCBI taxonomy): Eukaryota > Metazoa > Chordata > Amphibia > Caudata > Salamandridae > Triturus > Triturus cristatus. The sequence goes on along the minus strand of NC_140593.1, from coordinate 66,584,175 downwards.
TTTGTAGAGTTAATTGCTTCTCTCCTCTATCTGTAAAGTTGGTTGCCTCTATCTTCTGTTCTGTAAAGTTGGCTGCCACTGTCTTTTATCGGTAGAGTTGCTCGCCTCGATCGTGTACCTGTAAAGTTGGTTGCCTCAATCTTCTAATCTGTAAAGTTGGTTGCGTCTATATTCTGTCTGTAAAGTTGGTTGCCTCTATCGTCTATTTGTAAAGTTGGTAGCCTCTATCTTCTGTTCTGTAGAGTGTGTTTCCTCTATCTTCTAGCTGTATATTTGTCAGCCGCTGTCTTCTATCTGTAAAGTTGGCAGCCTCTGTCTTCTGTCTGTAGAGATGGCAGCCTCTACCTTCTATCTGTAGAGTTGGTTGCCTATATCTTCTGTTTTCTAAAGTTGGTTGCCTCTATCTCATATCGGTAGAGTTAGCATCCTCTATCATCTATCTGTAGAGTGGTTGCCTCTATTTTCCATCTGTAGAGTTAGCAGCCTCTACCCTCTATCTGTAGAGGTGGTTGTCTCTATCGTGTATCTGTAAAGTTGGTTGCCTCTATCTTCTGTTCTGTAAAGTTGGTTGCCTCAATCTTCCATCTGTAGAGTTAGCAGCCTCTATCGTCTATCTGTAGAGTTGGCAGCCTCTATCGTCTATCTGTAGAGTTGATTGGCTCTATCTTCAATTTGTAAAGTTGGTTGCTTCTATCTTATATCTATAGAGTTGGCAGTCTGTCTTCTAGCTGTAGACTTGGCAGCCTCTATCTTATATATGTAGAGGTGATTGCCTCTATCTTCTGTCTGTAAAGTTGGTTGCCTCTATCTTCTGTCTGTAAAGTTGGTAGCCTCTATCTTCGCAGCTGCTGTTTTGTAGCAGTAGCGTTGGCAGCCTCTACTCTGTAACAGTCCTCTTGGAATCCTATATATGTCACATCTGTATGGATGGCCGTATCTTGGTCGCATGTGTAAGATTTGCATCCTGTAACCTGTGTCATTAGGACGGTCATCTTTTACTCTGTACTGGTAAACTTGGAAGCATCTGTACTCGGGGCTTTAAGTGGGCCGGGTCTCATCGGTGCTGAGCACCAGCAGTTTTAAAGGGGGCCTCGAAACAGGTCTCTATCGGGCTCTGTTTTGTGCCTTGGCACAGGCGGTCCATTTTTTCCGGACTGCAGTAACAGCAAGCATATTGATGTGCGCGTACTCACACTGCTCACTTCTTACTAGTGGAGAAGTTACGGCATAACGTCATGCCAGGTGAGTGTGGTAGGGGAAGGGAAATCCTTTGAAGAGAGTCATTTTCTCTCTGGATTTCCCTTCTCTTTTTGAAATTCAGGAGCAGCAACATTGTCGTGGTATCACCAGGGCTTTAAGTGGAAGCTTTTTCAATATTATATGCAAGCCAAAGTTGTTGCTTATTTATCTTATGCAACTAACAACCATTGACAAAGCCAATAGTCCTGGCTTGTTGTAGGTGTAATGCTACTTGTATCATATATCTGGATGCAATGACAGAAACAGCAAAATGCAAGTCGGGCGGTACACAATGTAAAGTACAATATTTTAGCGTACATGTTTTTAAGCCACACCCTTAATTACATTGGCCACACCCCTTTGAGAGACCCCCCCAGTTTTTTCATCCCACTTAAAGGCCGGTCTGTACTGTATGAGTGGGCTAGGCAGTTTCTTCCCTGTACTATTTGGGTTGACAGCTCTCCTCTGTCAGTAAGATTGACAGACTCCAGCTAGGGTTGGTAGCCCCCTTTCTGCATCCGGTGGGGTCTGTTCCAGTGTGTATAAGCAGACTAGCCAGCCTCCATCCCCTATTGAGGTAAGCAGCTTGTATCCCGTTTTAGTGTGATCGGCACACGTTCATCATCTTGTACAGGATCAATAGACAACGTTTTGTGTATCAGTGGGGTGTTCAGCCTCCGTGCGGTAATCACAGGTGGGAAGTTTCTTGCCTGTATCCCAGCAAAAGCTCTCCAGAAAGCAATCAACCACCAACCCACGAACATCTGGAACACAACAACCTCCTGGACGCCTCTCAATCATGATGTGGGAAACATCTTTTCTGTTTTAGTGATGCAGGAAGCATCATTGTGTCAGTGATTCAGGAAACATCTTTTCTGTACCAGTGCTGTTCAGAAGCATCTTTTCTGTCCGAGTGCTGTTCAGAAGCATCTTTTCTGTCCCAGTGCTGGTCAGAAGCATCTTTTCTGTGTCGGTGATGCAGGAAACATCTTTTCTGGGTCAGTGATGTAGAAAGCATGTTGTTTGCGTCAGTGATGCAGGAGGCATCTTTTCTGTATCAGCGATGAAGGAAGCATCTTTTCTGTACCAGTGATGCTGGAAGCATCTTTTCTGTACTGGTGATGCTGGAAGCATGTTTTTTGTACCAGTGATGCAGGAAGCATCTTTTCTGTGTCAGTGATGCAGGAAGCATCTTTTCTGTCGGTGATACTGGAAGTATCTTTTCTGTGTCAGTGATGCAGGAAGCATCCTTTCTGTACCAGTGATGCTGGAAGCATATTTTCTTTATCAGTGATGTAGGGAGCATCTTTTCTGTCAGTGATGCTGGAAGTATCTTTTCTGTGTCAGTGATGCTGGAAGCATCTTTTCTGTACCAGTGATGCAGGAAGCATCTTTTCTGTACCAGTGATGTAGGAAGCATCTTTTCTGAACTAGTGATGCTGGAAGCATCTTTTCTGTGTCAGTGATTCAGGAAGCTTTTTTTCTGTACCAGTGATGCTGGAAGCATCTTTTCTGTACCGGTGATGCTGGAAGCATCTTTTCTGTACCAGTAATGCAGGAAGCATCTTTACTGTGTCAGTGATGCAGGAAGCATCTTTTCTGTCAGTGATGCTGGAAGTATCTTTTCTGTGTCAGTGATGCAGGAAGCATCTTTTCTGTGTCAGTGATGCTGGAAGCATCTTTTCTGTGTCAGTGATGCAGGAAGCATCTTTTCTGTCAGTGATGCTGGAAGTATCTTTTCTGTGTCAGTGATGCAGGAAGCATCTTTACTGTGTCAGTGATGCAGGGAGCCTCTTTTCTGCACCAGTGATGCAGGAAGCATCTTTTTTGTATCAGCGATGAAGGAAGTATCTTTCTGTGTCAGTGATGCTGAAAGCATATTTTCTGTACCAGTGGTGCTGGAAGCATCTTTTATGTGTCAGTGATGCAGGAAGCATCTTTTCTGTCAGTGATGCTGGAAGTATCTTTTCTGTGTCAGTGATGCAGGAAGCATCTTTACTGTGTCAGTGATGCTGGAAGTATCTTTTTTGTCAGTGATGCTGGAAGTATCTTTTTTGTGTCAGTGATGCTGGAAGCATCTTTCCTGTACCAGTGATGCTAGAAGCATCTTTTATGTGTCAGTCATGCAGGAAGCATCTTTTCTGTACCAGTCATGTAGGCAGCCCCTTTTCTGTGTCAGTGATGCAGATAGGATCTTTTTTGTATCAGCGATGAAGGAAGCATCTTTCTGTGTCAGTGACGCAAGAAGCATATTTTCTGTACCAGTGTTGCAGGAAGCATCTTTTCTGTACCAGTTGTGCAGGAAGCATGTTTTCTGTACCAGTGATGCAGGGAGCATATTTTCTGTACCAGGGATGCTGTAAAAATCTTTTCTGGAACAGTGATGCAGGAAGCTTTTTTTCTGTACCAGTGATGCGGGAAGCATCTTTTCTGTACCAGTGATGCAGGAAGCATCTTTTTTGAATCAGTGATGTAGGAAGCATCTTTTCTGTGCCAGTGATTCTGGAAGCATCTTTTCTGTACTAGTGATGTAGGAAGCATCTTTTCTGTGTGAGTGATGAAGGAAACATCTTTTCTGTACCAGTGTCAGTAAGCATCTTTTTGTATCAGCTATGGAGGAAGCATCTTTCTGTGTCAGTGACGCAAGAAGCACATTTTCTGTACCAGTGTTACAGGAAGCATCTTTTCTGTACCAGTTGTACAGGAAGCATGTTTTCTGTACCAGTGATGCAGGGAGCATCTTTTCTGTACCAGTTGTGCAGGAAGCATGTTTTCTGTACCAGTGATGCAGGGAGCATCTTTTCTGTACCAGTTATGCTGGATGCATTTTTTCTGTGCCAGTGAAGCTGGAAGCATCTTTTTTTGTGCCAGTGATGTTGGAAGCATCTTTTCTATACCAGTGATGTTCAGAAGCATCTTTTCTGTGCCAGTGATGCAGGAACCATCTTTTCTGCGCGAGTGATGCAGGAAGCATCTTTTTTGTATCAGCGATGAAGGAAGCATCTTTTCTGTGTCAGTGATGCAGGAAGCACCTTTTCCGCACCAGTGATGCAGGAAGCATCTTTTGTGTATCAGTGATGAAGGAAGCATCTTTTCTGCGCAAGTGGTGCAGGAAGCACCTTTTCTGCACCAGTGATGCAGGAAGCATCTTTTTTGTATCAGCAATGAAGGAAGCATCTTTCTGTGTCAGTGATGCTGTAAGCCTATTTTCTGTACCAGTGAATCTGGAAGCCTCTTTTCTGTATCAGTGATGCAGAGAGCACCGTTTATGTGCCAGTGATGCAGGAAGCATTGTTTCTGTGCCAGTGATGCTGGCAGCATATCTTATGTACCAGTGATGTTAAGAAGCATCTTTTCTGAGTCAGTAATGCAGGAAACATCTTTTCTGTACCAGTGATGCAGGAAGCATCTTTTCTGTATCAGCGATAAAGGAAGCATCTGTTCTGTGCCAGTGATGCAGGAAGCATCTTTTCTGTGCCAGTGATACAGGAAGCATCATTTCCGTGCCAGTGATGCAGAAAGCATCTTTTCTGTGCCAGTGATGCAGGGATCATTTATTCTGTACCAGTGAATCAGGAAGCATCTTTTTTTGTGCCAGTGATGTTGGAAGCATCTTTTCTGTACCAGTGATGTTCAGAAGCATCTTTTCTGTGTCAGTGATGCAGGAAGCACCTTTTCTGCACCAGTGATGCAGGAAGCATCTTTTTTGTATCAGCGGTGAAGGAAGCATCTTTTCTGTGTCGGTGATGCAGGAAGCATCTTTTCTGCACGAGTGGTGCAGGAAGCACCTTTTCTGTATCAGTGATGCAGGGAGCATCGTTTCTGTGCCAGTGATGCAGGAAGCATTGTTTCTGTGCCAGTGATGCTGGCAGCATCTTTTTTGTACCAGTAATGTTAAGAAGCATATTTTCTTTTTCAGTGATGCAGGAAACATCTTTTTTGTATCAGCGACGAAGGAAGCATCTTTTCTGTGCCAGTGATACAGGAAGCATCTTTTCTGTGCCAGTGATGCAGGAAGCATCTTTTCTGTGCCAGTGATGCAGGAAGCATCTTTTCTGCACCTGTGATGCAGGAAGCATCTTTTTTGTATCAGAGATGAAGGAAGCATCTTTCCTGTGTCAGTGATGCAGGGAGCCTCTTTTCTGCACCAGTGATGCAGGAAGCATCTTTTTGTATCAGCGATGAAGGAAGTATCTTTCTGTGTCAGTGATGCTGAAAGCATATCTTCTGTACCAGTGGTGCTGGAAGCATCTTTTCTGTGTCAGTAATGCAGGAAGCATCTTTTCTGTCAGTGATGCTGGAAGTATCTTTTCTGTGTCAGTGATGCAGGAAGCATCTTTACTGTGTCAGTGATGCTGGAAGTATCTTTTTTGTCAGTGATGCTGGAAGTATCTTTTTTGTGTCAGTGATGCTGGAAGCATCTTTCCTGTACCAGTGATGCTAGAAGCATCTTTTCTGTGTCAGTCATGCAGGAAGCATCTTTTCTGTACCAGTCATGTAGGCAGCCCCTTTTCTGTGTCAGTGATGCAGATAGGATCTTTTTTGTATCAGCGATGAAGGAAGCATCTTTCTGTGTCAGTGACGCAAGAAGCATATTTTCTGTACCAGTGTTGCAGGAAGCATCTTTTCTGTACCAGTTGTGCAGGAAGCATGTTTTCTGTACCAGTGATGCAGGGAGCATATTTTCTGTACCAGGGATGCTGTAAAAATCTTTTCTGGAACAGTGATGCAGGAAGCTTTTTTTCTGTACCAGTGATGCGGGAAGCATCTTTTCTGTACCAGTGATGCAGGAAGCATCTTTTTTGAATCAGTGATGTAGGAAGCATCTTTTCTGTGCCAGTGATTCTGGAAGCATCTTTTCTGTACTAGTGATGTAGGAAGCATCTTTTCTGTGTGAGTGATGAAGGAAACATCTTTTCTGTACCAGTGTCAGTAAGCATCTTTTTGTATCAGCTATGGAGGAAGCATCTTTCTGTGTCAGTGACGCAAGAAGCTAATTTTCTGTACCAGTGTTACAGGAAGCATCTTTTCTGTACCAGTTGTACAGGAAGCATGTTTTCTGTACCAGTGATGCAGGGAGCATCTTTTCTGTACCAGTTGTGCAGGAAGCATGTTTTCTGTACCAGTGATGCAGGGAGCATCTTTTCTGTACCAGTTATGCTGGATGCATTTTTTCTGTGCCAGTGAAGCTGGAAGCATCTTTTTTTGTGCCAGTGATGTTGGAAGCATCTTTTCTGTACCAGTGATGTTCAGAAGCATCTTTTCTGTGCCAGTGATGCAGGAACCATCTTTTCTGCGCGAGTGATGCAGGAAGCATCTTTTTTGTATCAGCGATGAAGGAAGCATCTTTTCTGTGTCAGTGATGCAGGAAGCATCTTTTCTGCGCGAGTGATGCAGGAAGCACCTTTTCCGCACCAGTGATGCAGGAAGCATCTTTTGTGTACCAGTGATGAAGGAAGCATCTTTTCTGCGCAAGCGGTGCAGGAAGCACCTTTTCTGCACCAGTGATGCAGGAAGCATCTTTTTTGTATCAGCAATGAAGGAAGCATCTTTCTGTGTCAGTGATGCTGTAAGCATATTTTCTGTACCAGTGAATCTGGAAGCCTCTTTTCTGTATCAGTGATGCAGGGAGCACCGTTTATGTGCCAGTGATGCAGGAAGCATTGTTTCTGTGCCAGTGATGTTAAGAAGCATCTTTTCTGAGTCAGTAATGTAGGTAGCCTCTTTTCTGTGTCAGTGATGCAGGAAACATCTTTTTTGTATCAGCGACGAAGGAAGCATCTTTTCTGTGCCAGTGATGCAGGAAGCATCTTTTCTGTATCAGCGATAAAGGAAGCATCTGTTCTGTGCCAGTGATGCAGGAAGCATCTTTTCTGTGCCAGTGATACAGGAAGCATCATTTCCGTGCCAGTGATGCAGAAAGCATCTTTTCTGTGCCAGTGATGCAGGGATCATTTATTCTGTACCAGTGAATCAGGAAGCATCTTTTTTTGTGCCAGTGATGTTGGAAGCATCTTTTCTGTACCAGTGATGTTCAGAAGCATCTTTTCTGTGTCAGTGATGCAGGAAGCACCTTTTCTGCACCAGTGATGCAGGAAGCATCTTTTTTGTATCAGCGGTGAAGGAAGCATCTTTTCTGTGTCAGTGATGCAGGAAGCATCTTTTCTGCACGAGTGGTGCAGGAAGCACCTTTTCTGTATCAGTGATGCAGGGAGCATTGTTTCTGTGCCAGTGATGCTGGCAGCATCTTTTCTGTACCAGTAATGTTAAGAAGCATCTTTTCTGTGTCAGTGATGCAGGAAGCATCTTTTCTGTCAGTGATGCTGGAAGTATCTTTTCTGTGTCAGTGATGCAGGAAGCATCTTTACTGTGTCAGTGATGCTGGAAGTATCTTTTTTGTCAGTGATGCTGGAAGTATCTTTTTTGTGTCAGTGATGCTGGAAGCATCTTTCCTGTACCAGTGATGCTAGAAGCATCTTCTCTGTGTCAGTCATGCAGGAAGCATCTTTTCTGTACCAGTCATGTAGGCAGCCCCTTTTCTGTGTCAGTGATGCAGATAGGATCTTTTTTGTATCAGCGATGAAGGAAGCATCTTTCTGTGTCAGTGACGCAAGAAGCATATTTTCTGTACTAGTGTTGCAGGAAGCATCTTTTCTGTACCAGTTGTGCAGGAAGCATGTTTTCTGTACCAGTGATGCAGGGAACATATTTTCTGTACCAGGGATGCTGTAAAAATCTTTTCTGGAACAGTGATGCAGGAAGCTTTTTTTCTGTACCAGTGATGCGGGAAGCATCTTTTCTGTACCAGTGATGCAGGAAGCATCTTTTTTGAATCAGTGATGTAGGAAGCATCTTTTCTGTGCCAGTGATTCTGGAAGCATCTTTTCTGTACTAGTGATGTAGGAAGCATCTTTTCTGTGTGAGTGATGAAGGAAACATCTTTTCTGTACCAGTGTCAGTAAGCATCTTTTTGTATCAGCTATGGAGGAAGCATCTTTCTGTGTCAGTGACGCAAGAAGCAAATTTTCTGTACCAGTGTTACAGGAAGCATCTTTTCTGTACCAGTTGTACAGGAAGCATGTTTTCTGTACCAGTGATGCAGGGAGCATCTTTTCTGTACCAGTTGTGCAGGAAGCATGTTTTCTGTACCAGTGATGCAGGGAGCATCTTTTCTGTACCAGTTATGCTGGATGCATTTTTTCTGTGCCAGTGAAGCTGGAAGCATCTTTTTTTGTGCCAGTGATGTTAGAAGTATCTTTCCTGTACCAGTGATGTTCAGAAGCATCTTTTCTGTGCCAGTGATGCAGGAACCATCTTTTCTGCGCGAGTGATGCAGGAAGCATCTTTTTTGTATCAGCGATGAAGGAAGCATCTTTTCTGTGTCAGTGATGCAGGAAGCATCTTTTCTGCGCGAGTGATGCAGGAAGCACCTTTTCCGCACCAGTGATGCAGGAAGCATCTTTTGTGTATCAGTGATGAAGGAAGCATCTTTTCTGCGCAAGCGGCGCAGGAAGCACCTTTTCTGCACCAGTGATGCAGGAAGCATCTTTTTTGTATCAGCAATGAAGGAAGCATCTTTCTGTGTCAGTGATGCTGTAAGCATATTTTCTGTACCAGTGAATCTGGAAGCCTCTTTTCTGTATCAGTGATGCAGGGAGCACCGTTTATGTGCCAGTGATGCAGGAAGCATTGTTTCTGTGCCAGTGATGCTGGCAGCATATCTTCTGTACCAGTGATGTTAAGAAGCATCTTTTCTGAGTCAGTAATGTAGGTAGCCTCTTTTCTGTGTCAGTGATGCAGGAAACATCTTTTTTGTATCAGCGACGAAGGAAGCATCTTTTTTTGTGCCAGTGATGTTGGAAGCATCTTTTCTGTGTCAGTGATGCAGGAAGCACCTTTTCTGCACCAGTGATGCAGGAAGCATCTTTTTTGTATCAGCGGTGAAGGAAGCATCTTTTCTGTGTCAGTGATGCAGGAAGCATCTTTTCTGCACGAGTGGTGCAGGAAGCACCTTTTCTGTATCAGTGATGCAGGGAGCATCGTTTCTGTGCCAGTGATGCAGGAAGCATTGTTTCTGTGCCAGTGATGCTGGCAGCATCTTTTCTGTACCAGTAATGTTAAGAAGCATATTTTCTTTGTCAGTGATGCAGGAAACATCTTTTTTGTATCAGCGACAAAGGCAGCATCTTTTCTGTGCCAGTGATACAGGAAGCATCTTTTCTGTGCCAGTGATGCAGGAAGCATCTTTTCTGTGCCAGTGATGCAGGAAGCATCTTTTCTGCACCTGTGATGCAGGAAGCATCTTTTTTGTATCAGAGATGAAGGATGCATCTTTCTTGTGTCAGTGATGCAGGGAGCCTCTTTTCTGCACCAGTGATGCAGGAAGCATCTTTTTGTATCAGCGATGAAGGAAGTATCTTTCTGTGTCAGTGATGCTGAAAGCATATTTTCTGTACCAGTGGTGCTGGAAGCCTCTTTTCTGTGTGAGTGATGCAGGAAGCATCTTCTTTGTATCAGCGAGGAAGGAAGCATCTTTTCTGTTTCCGTGATGCAGGAAGCATCTTTTCTGTACCAGTGATGCAGGAAGCATCTCTTCTGTATCAGTGAGGAAGGAAGCATCTTTTCTGTGTCAGTGATGTAGGAAGCATCTTTCTGTGTCAGTGATGCAGGAAGCATCTTTTCTGCGCGAGTGATGCAGGAAGCATCTTTTCTGTGTCAGTGATGCAGGAAGCATCTTTTCTGTGTCAGTGATGCAGGAAGCATCTTTTCTGTGTCAGTGATGCAGGAAGCATCTTTTCTGTGCCAGCGATGCAGGAAGCATCTTTTCTGTGTCAGTGATGCAGGAAGCATCTTTTCTGTGCCAGCGATGCAGGAAGCATCTTTTCTGTACCAGTGATGCAGGGAGCATCGTTTCTATGCCAGTGATGCAGGAAGCATCGTTTTTGTGCTAGTGATGCTGGCAGCATCTTTTCTGTACCAGTGATGTTCAGAAGCATCTTTTCTGTGTCAGTAATGTAGGTAGCCTATTTTCTGTGTCAGTGATGCAGGATGCACAAAGCAAAACCAAAGGGGATGATGGACGGGGTGTTGAACATTGCAAGCACTCGCCCCCAGTCAACTGATCTGGGTTTAATCCATCATCATTCTTTAGCTCACACCGCCACCCTAGTTCAGACATGGCCATATGCAAATCAGTCTGACCCTGTCCCTCATGGGAACAGTCCAGCCACAACTGCCAAGCCATGTCTTTCCTGGACCGGAAACAAGCATCCTGGGACCGGTTTCTGGCTAATCAGCCGTCATCAGCCAGGCTAGCTTGAATCTAGTGGCAAAGTGAGAAAGGGACCCATGTCTGGGCACACCCTGCCAACTTAAGGCGAACAAAGCAGGATGCATCTTTTCTGTGGGGGTGATGCTGGAAGCCTCTTTTCTGTATCAGCGATGAAGGAAGCATCTTTCTGTGTCGGTGATACAAGAATCATCTTTTTTGTGCCAGTGATGTTGGAAGCATCTTTTCTGTGTCAGTGATGCAGGAAGCATCTCTTCTGTACCCGTGATGCAGGAAGCATCCTTCTGTGTCCGTGATGCAGGAAGCATCTTTTCTGTACCAGTGATGCAGGAAGCATCTCTTCTGTACCAGTGATGCAGGAAGCATCTCTTCTGTACCAGTGATGCAGGAAGCATCTTTTCTGTACCAGTGATGCAGGGAGCATCTTTTTTGTATCAGAGATGAAGGAAGCATCTTTTCTGTGTCAGTGATGCAGGAAGCATCTCTTCTGTACCAGTGATGCAGGAAGCATCTTTTCTGTGTCAGTGATGCAGGAAGCATCTTTCTGTGTCAGTGATGCAGGAAGCATCTTTTCTGTACCAGTAATGCAGGAAGCATCTCTTCTGTACCAGTGATGCAGGAAGCATCTTTTCTGTACCAGTGATGCAGGAAGCATCTCTTCTGTACCAGTGATGCAGGAAGCATCTTTTCTGTGTCAGTGATGCAGGAAGCATCTCTTCTGTACCCGTGATGCAGGAAGCATCCTTCTGTGTCAGTGATGCAGGAAGCATCTTTTCTGTACCAGTGATGCAGGAAGCATCTCTTCTGTACCAGTGATGCAGGAAGCATCTCTTCTGTACCAGTGATGCAGGAAGCATCTTTCTGTGTCAGTGATGCAGGAAGCATCTTTTCTGTACCAGTGATGCAGGGAGCATCTTTTTTTGTATCAGAGATGAAGGAAGCATCTTTTCTGTGTCAGTGATGCAGGAAGCATCTCTTCTGTACCAGTGATGCAGGAAGCATCTTTCTGTGTCAGTGATGCAGGAAGCATCTCTTCTGTACCAGTGATGCAGGAAGCATCTTTCTGTGTCAGTGATGCAGGAAGCATCTTTTCTGTACCAGTGTTGCAGGGAGCATCTTTTTTGTATCAGAGATGAAGGAAGAATCTTTTCTGTGTCAGTGATGCAGGAAGCATCTCTTCTGTACCAGTGATGCAGGAAGCATCCTTCTGTGTCAGTGATGCAGGAAGCATCTTTTCTGTACCAGTAATGCAGGAAGCATCTCTTCTGTACCAGTGATGCAGGAAGCATCTTTTCTGTACCAGTGATGCAGGAAGCATCTTTTCTGTGTCAGTGATGCAGGAAGCATCTCTTCTGTACCCGTGATGCAGGAAGCATCCTTCTGTGTCAGTGATGCAGGAAACATCTTTTCTGTACCAGTGATGCAGGAAGCATCTCTTCTGTACCAGTGATGCAGGAAGCATCTCTTCTGTACCAGTGATGCAGGAAGCATCTTTCTGTGTCAGTGATGCAGGAAGCATCTTTTCTGTACCAGTGATGCAGGGAGCATCTTTTTTGTATCAGTGATGCAGGAAGCATCTTTTCTGTGTCAGTGATGCAGGAAGCATCTCTTCTGTACCAGTGATGCAGGAAGCATCTCTTCTGTACCAGTGATTCCGGAAGCATCTTTTTTGTATCAGAGATGAAGGAAGCATCTTTTCTGTACCAGTGATGAAGGAAGCATCTCTTCTGTACCAGTGATGCAGGAAGCATCTTTTTTGTATCAGAGATGCAGGAAGCATCTTTTCTGTGTCAGTGATGCAGGAAGCATCTCTTCTGTACCAGTGATGCAGGAAGCATCTTTTCTGTACCAGTAATGCAGGAAGCATCTCTTCTGTGCCAGTGATGCAGGAAGCCTCTCTTCTGTACCCGTGATACAGGAAGCATCCTTCTGTGTCAGTGATGCAGGAAGCACCTTTTCTGTACCAGTGATGCAGGAAGCATCTCTTCTGTACCAGTGATGCAGGAAGCATCTCTTCTGTACCAGTGATGCAGGAAGCATCTTTTCTGTACCAGTGATGCAGGGAGCATCTTTTTTGTATCAGAGATGAAGGAAGCATCTTTTCTGTGTCAGTGATGCAGGAAGCATCTCTTCTGTACCAGTGATGCAGGAAGCATCTTTTCTGTGTCAGTGATGCAGGAAGCATCTTTCTGTGTCAGTGATGCAGGAAGCATCTTTTCTGTACCAGTAATGCAGGACGCATCTCTTCTGTACCAGTGATGCAGGAAGCATCTTTTCTGTACCAGTGAAGCAGGAAGCATCTCTTCTGTACCAGTGATGCAGGAAGCATCTTTTCTGTGTCAGTGATGCAGGAAGCATCTTTTCTGTACCCGTGATGCAGGAAGCATCCTTCTGTGTCAGTGATGCAGGAAGCATCTTTTCTGTACCAGTGATGCAGGAAGCATCTCTTCTGTACCAGTGATGCAGGAAGCATCTCTTCTGTACCAGTGATGCAGGAAGCATCTCTTCTGTACCCGTGATGCAGGGAGCATCTTTTTTGTATCAGAGATGAAGGAAGCATCTTTTCTGTGTCAGTGATGCAGGAAGCATCTCTTCTGTACCAGTGATGCAGGGAGCATCTTTTCTGTACCAGTGATGCAGGGAGCATCTTTTTTGTATCAGAGATGAAGGAAGCATCTTTTCTGTGTCAGTGATGCAGGAAGCATCTCTTCTGTACCAGTGATGCAGGAAGCATCTTCTGTACCAGTGATGCAGGAAGCATCTTTCTGTGTCAGTGATGCAGGAAGCATCTTTTCTGTACCAGTGATGCAGGGAGCATCTTTTTTGTATCAGAGATGAAGGAAGCATCTTTTCTGTGTCAGTGATGCAGGAAGCATCTCTTCTGTACCAGTGATGCAGGAAGCATCTTCTGTACCAGTGATGCAGGAAGCATCTTTCTGTGTCAGTGATGCAGGAAGCATCTTTTCTGTACCAGTGATGCAGGGAGCATCTTTTTTGTATCAGAGATGAAGGAAGCATCTTTTCTGTGTCAGTGATGCAGGAAGCATCTCTTCTGTACCAGTGATGCAGGAAGCATCTTTCTGTGTCAGTGATGCAGGATGCATCTTTTCTGTACCAGTAATGCAGGAAGCATCTCTTCTGTACCAGTGATGCAGGAAGCATCTTTTCTGTACCAGTGATGCAGGAAGCATCTCTTCTGTACCAGTGATGCAGGAAGCATCTTTTCTGTGTCAGTGATGCAGGAAGCATCTCTTCTGTACCCGTGATGCAGGAAGCATCCTTCTGTGTCAGTGATGCAGGAAGCATCTTTTCTGTACCAGTGATGCAGGAAGCATCTCTTCTGTACCAGTGATGCAGGAAGCATCTCTTCTGTACCAGTGATGCAGGAAGCATCTTTCTGTGTCAGTGATGCAGGAAGCATGTTTTCTGTACCAGTGATGCAGGGAGCATCTTTTTTGTATCAGAGATGAAGGAAGCATCTTTTCTGTGTCAGTGATGCAGGAAGCATCTCTTCTGTACCAGTGATGCAGGAAGCATCTCTTCTGTACCAGTGATGCCGGAAGCATCTTTTTTGTATCAGAGATGAAGGGAGCATCTTTTCTGTACCAGTGATGAAGGAAGCATCTCTTCTGTACCAGTGATGCAGGGAGCATCTTTTTTGTATCAGAGATGAAGGGAGCATCTTTTCTGTACCAGTGATGAAGGAAGCATCTCTTCTGTACCAGTGATGCAGGAAGCATCTCTTCTGTACCAGTGATGCAGGAAGCATCTTTTCTGTACCAGTAATGCAGGAAGCATCTCTTCTGTACCAGTGATGCAGGAAGCATCTCTTCTGTACCCGTGATGCAGGAAGCATCCTTCTGTGTCAGTGATGCAGGAAGCATCTTTTCTGTACCAGTGATGCAGAACACATCTCTTCTGTACCAGTGATGCAGGAAGCATCTCTTCTGTACCAGTGATGCAGGAAGCATATTTTCTGTACCAGTGATGCAGGGAGCATCTTTTTTGTATCAGAGATGAAGGAAGCATCTTTTCTGTGTCAGTGATGCAGGAAGCATCTCTTCTGTACCAGTGATGCAGGAAGCATCTTTTCTGTGTCAGTGATGCAGGAAGCATCTTTCTGTGTCAGTGATGCAGGAAGCATCTTTTCTGTACCAGTAATGCAGGAAGCATCTCTTCTGTACCAGTGATGCAGGAAGCATCTTTTCTGTACCAGTGATGCAGGAAGCATCTCTTCTGTACCAGTGATGCAGGAAGCATCTTTTCTGTGTCAGTGATGCAGGAAGCATCTCTTCTGTACCCGTGATGCAGGAAGCATCCTTCTGTGTCAGTGATGCAGGAAGCATCTTTTCTGTACCAGTGATGCAGGAAGCATCTCTTCTGTACCAGTGATGCAGGAAGCATCTCTTCTGTACCAGTGATGGAGGAAGCATCTTTCTGTGTCAGTGATGCAGGAAGCATCTTTTCTGTACCAGTGATGCAGGGAGCATCTTTTTTGTATCAGAGATGAAAGAAGCATCTTTTCTGTGTCAGTGATGCAGGAAGCATCTCTTCTGTACCAGTGATGCAGGAAGCATCTTTCTGTGTCAGTGATGCAGGAAGCATCTCTTCTGTACCAGTGATGCAGGAAGCATCTTTCTGTGTCAGTGATGCAGGAAGCATCTTTTCTGTACCAGTGATGCAGGGAGCATCTTTTTTGTATCAGAGATGAAGGAAGCATCTTTTCTGTGTCAGTGATGCAGGAAGCATCTCTTCTGTACCAGTGATGCAGGAAGCATCTTTCTGTGTCAGTGATGCAGGAAGCATCTTTTCTGTACCAGTAATGCAGGAAGCATCTCTTCTGTACCAGTGATGCAGGAAGCATCTTTTCTGTACCAGTGATGCAGGAAGCATATCTTCTGTACCAGTGATGCAGGAAGCATCTTTTCTGTGTCATTGATGCAGGAAGCATCTCTTCTGTACCCGTGATGCAGGAAGCATCCTTCTGTGTCAGTGATGCAGGAAGCATCTTTTCTGTACCAGTGATGCAGGAAGCATCTCTTCTGTACCAGTGATGCAGGAAGCATCTCTTCTGTACCAGTGATGCAGGAAGCATCTTTCTGTGTCAGTGATGCAGGAAGCATCTTTTCTGTACCAGTGATGCAGGGAGCATCTTTTTTGTATCAGAGATGAAGGAAGCATCTATTCTGTGTCAGTGATGCAGGAAGCATCTCTTCTGTACCAGTGATGCAGGAAGCATCTCTTCTGTACCAGTGATGCCGGAAGCATCTTTTTTGTATCAGAGATGAAGGGTGCATCTTTTCTGTACCAGTGATGAAGGAAGCATCTCTTCTGTACCAGTGATGCAGGAAGCATCTTTTTTGTATCAGAGATGAAGGGAGCATCTTTTCTGTACCAGTGATGAAGGAAGCATCTCTTCTGTACCAGTGATGCAGGAAGCATCTCTTCTGTACCAGTGATGCAGGAAGCATCTTTTCTGTGTCGGTGATGCAGGAAGCATCTCTTCTGTACCAGTGATGCAGGAAGCATCTCTTCTGCACCAGTGATGCAGGAAGCATCTTTTCTGTACCAGTGATGCAGGGAGCATCTTTTTTGTATCAGAGATGAAGGAAGCATCTTTTTTGTATCAGAGATGAAGGAAGCATCTTTTCTGTGTCAGTGATGCAGGCAGCATCTCTTCTGTACCAGTGATGCAGGAAGCATCTCTTCTGTACCAGTGATGCCGGAAGCATCTTTTTTGTATCAGAGATGAAGGGAGCATCTTTTCTGTACCAGTGATGAAGAAAGCATCTCTTCTGTACCAGTGATGCAGGAAACATCTTTTTTGTATCAGAGATGAAGGAAGCATCTTTTCTGTACCAGTGATGCAGGAAGCATCTCTTCTGTACCAGTGATGCAGGAAGCATCTTTCTGTGTCAGTGATGCAGGAAGCATCTATTCTATACCAGTGATGCAGGAAGCATCTTTTTTGTATCAGAGATGAAGGAAGCATCTTTTCTGTACCAGTGATGCAGGAAGCATCTCTTCTGTACCAGTGATGCAGGAAGTATCTCTTCTGTACCAGTGATGCAGGAAGCATCTTTCTGTGTCAGTGATGCAGGAAGCATCTTTTCTGTACCAGTGATGCAGGAAGCATCTTTTCTGTACCAGTGATGCAGGAAGCATCTTTTCTGTACCAGTGATGCAGGAAGCATCTTTTCTGTGTCAGTGATGCAGGAAGCATCTCTTCTGTACCCGTGATGCAGGAAGCATCCTTCTGTGTCAGTGATGCAGGAAGCATCTTTCTGTGTCAGTGATGCAGGAAGCATCTTTCTGTGTCAGTGATGCAGGAAGCATCTTTTCTGTACCAGTGATGCAGGAAGCATCTCTTCTGTACCACTGATGCAGGAAGCATCTCTTCTGTACCAGTGATGCAGGAAGCATCTTTTCTGTACCAGTGATGCAGGAAGCATCTCTTCTGTACCAGTGATGCAGGAAGCATCTTTTCTGTACCAGTGATGCAGGAAGCATCTCTTCTGTACCAGTGATGCAGGAAGCATCTTTTCTGTGTCAGTGATGCAGGAAGCATCTCTTCTGTACCCGTGATTCAGGAAGCATCCTTCTGTGTCAGTGATGCAGGAAGCATCTTTTCTGTACCAGTGATGCAGGAAGCATCTCTTCTGTACCACTGATGCAGGAAGCATCTCTTCTGTACCAGTGATGCAGGAAGCATCTCTTCTGTACCAGTGATGCAGGAAGCATCTTTCTGTGTCAGTGATGCAGGAAGCATCTTTTCTGTACCAGTGATGCAGGGAGCATCTTTTTTGTATCAGAGATGAAGGAAGCATCTTTTCTGTGTCAGTGATGCAGGAAGCATCTCTTCTGTATCAGTGATGCAGGAAGCATCTCTTCTGTACCAGTGATGCCGGAAGCATCTTTTTTGTATTAGAGATGAAGGAAGCATCTCTTCTGTACCAGTGATGCAGGAAGCATCTTTTTTGTATCAGAGATGAAGGAAGCATCTTTTCTGTACCAGTGATGCAGGAAGCATCTCTTCTGTACCAGTGATGCAGGAAGCATCTTTCTGTGTCAGTGATGCAGGAAGCATCTATTCTATACCAGTGATGCAGGAAGCATCTTTTTTTGTATCAGAGATGAAGGAAGCATCTTTTCTGTACCAGTGATGCAGGAAGCATCTCTTCTGTACCAGTGATGCAGGAAGCATCTCTTCTGTACCAGTGATGCAGGAAGCATCTTTCTGTGTCAGTGATGCAGGAAGCATCTTTTCTGTACCAGTGATGCAGGAAGCATCTTTTTTTTGTATCAGAGATGAAGGAAGCATCTTTTCTGTGTCAGTGATGCAGGAAGCATCTTGTCTGTACCAGTGATGCAGGAAGCATCTTTTTTGTATCAGAGATGAAGGAAGCATCTCTTCTGTACCAGTGATGCAGGAAGCATCTCTTCTGTACCAGTGATGCAGGAAGCATCTCTTCTGTACCAGTGATGCAGGAAGCATCTTTCTGTGTCAGTGATGCAGGAAGCATCTTTTCTGTACCAGTGATGCAGGAAGCATCTTTTTTTTGTATCAGAGATGAAGGAAGCATCTTTTCTGTGTCAGTGATGCAGGAAGCATCTTGTCTGTACCAGTGATGCAGGAAGCATCTTTTTTGTATCAGAGATGAAGGAAGCATCTCTTCTGTACCAGTGATGCAGGAAGCATCTCTTCTGTACCAGTGATGCAGGAAGCATCTCTTCTGTACCAGTGATGCAGGAAGCATCTTTCTGTGTCAGTGATGCAGGAAGCATCTCTTCTGTACCAGTGATGCAGGAATCATCTTTCTGTGTCAGTGATGCAGGAAGCATCTTTTCTGTACCAGTGATGCAGGAAGCATTTTTTTTGTATCAGAGATGAAGGAAGCATCTTTTCTGTGTCAGTGATGCAGGAAGCATCTTGTCTGTACCAGTGATGCAGGAAGCATCTTTTTTGTATCAGAGATGAAGGAAGCATCTCTTCTGTACCAGTGATGCAGGAAGCATCTCTTCTGTACCAGTGATGCAGGAAGCATCTCTTCTGTACCAGTGATGCAGGAAGCATCTTTCTGTGTCAGTGATGCAGGAAGCATCTCTTCTGTACCAGTGATGCTGGAAGCATCTTTTCTGTGTCAGTGATGCAGGAAGCATCTCTTCTGTACCAGTGATGCAGGAAGCATCTCTTCTGTACCAGTGATGCAGGAAGCATCTCTTCTGTACCAGTGATGCTGGAAGCATCTTTTCTGTGTCAGTGATGCTGGAAGCATCTCTTCTGTACCAGTGATGCAGGAAGCATCTCTTCTGTACCAGTGATGCAGGAAGCATCTCTTCTGTACCAGTGATGCAGGAATCATCTTTCTGTGTCAGTGATGCAGGAAGCATCTTTTTTTGTACCAGTGATGCAGGAAGCATCTCTTCTGTACCAGTGATGCAGGAAGCATCTCTTCTGTACTAGTGATGCAGGGAACGTCTTTTCCGTATGAGTGGAGTTAGCATCTTGTTGCTTTTATCAGTAATGTGGGAGCCTTCCTCCCATATCGGCATTGCTCGCAGCTTTTCTTCTGTATAGCATAGGTAGGGCTGGCAGCCTTCCCTGCACCGGTGTCACCCTGTATCAGTAATTGTGGGCGCTTCTATTCTGTAACCGTGACAGTTGTGAGCCTCTTGCCCGTATCAATATGTTCGGACATCTATTTTAGCAGGATTCGTGCGCTACTTCGCCTCTCTAAAATTGTGTCAACTTCCTGCCTGTGTTAGTCGGGCTGGCAAGCGTTATATAAATACTGAGGCCGGACACTTACCTCTGCTCCCTGGTTCATTGCAATGGAGGGCTACATGTCTTGGGGACCTGAAAGGTTTAAACGAAGTCAGAAGCGGGACTGAGAAACCTCGGAGAGGGCTCGAGGAACTTTTGTTGAACCCCTGAGGCGTCTGTGGGCGAGCGGGCGGGGCCTCCTGAAGGCCATGTTCATGGTGTGGCCGTATTTCACTGTACAGGTGCGCGTGAGGGCGGGACTTCCGTGGCCTCTGCAGGTGAAGGGAGGCAGGGGACGTCGAACAATTGTGGACTCGGAACAGGTGGCCTCAGCAACCAGGGCCGTACCTTAAAGCCGACAGAGAACCATCTTCTGTCCCCCCTGGGCTACAAAACGGGAGTCTCTGGTTTCCACAGCCCAGCGGTGATTGAGTTATACAGGGAAGACGCTGGCTCACCACACTCAAGGCGCTTGAATCCTCCTCCCTTTTCATGGACTCGTAGCCTGGCTTGGCGCTGACGAAGGCTCCGGTGCTCCGCCTGTGGCTGAGTCTGAAAAGGGAATTATTAGAAAAGCGAGATCACAGAAAAACCAGGCCGAAGCCTCCGAGGCAGGTGCCTAGAAGAGGAGGGCTTCGAAGGGAGCGCATCAGCCCACGCGCGCCCGACGTGAGGTGGTCCTAGCGTGAGGTCAATCAGGAGATATGTAGAGCGCTACTTGCCACCCGTGAGGGTATCCAGGCGCTGGCCATGTCATGTGGGGTCTGGGTTTTGGTCTCATAAGGGCTAAGTGTGAACTTTATGTTATGGGAAACGGAGAAACTAGGAACAAGTGACCCTTAAAAGTATCTACGCAGGAGCTAGGGTCCTACAAACAGCAATTTTCAAAATTCATATTTCAGATGAGAAGTGACAAGCTCCGTCCAGCTGAAAGGTGAGGGCTACTGGTTAACACACTACCAGAGATGACCACAGTCATGCGTGCACTGATGGTTACCATGATCATCGTGTGCGGGGGTCTTCTCCAGTTGGGCTGAAGACAGAGGCCTCATGGTGTCTGGGCAGCTCACTCGCTCTGTGCTGTCGGCTGTCCTTTGCTCGCTGTCCCTCTGGTCAGGGGTCTCCTCCTCTCCACGCCTGGTGGTAAAGCTCTCTCTTATAAATTACTATTGCTACTCCAGTTAGCGCAACAGCAGGGAAGGTGTTGGATTTAAAATCCAACACATTCCCTGGTGTTGCACGCCACCTAGCGCAAGTCGTAGAAACGACTTGTGATGTAAAGCCACGTGTGGTAATAGCGCTTTCATTGTAACAACCACGTTGTTCCCTACCTGCGTGGTAATAGCAGCGTTGTAAATGCTGTTTCCCACTTCTGTGTAGCTCCGAGTCATGTACACACAGTAATGTGGGTGTGTGTTTATCATGTGTAAGCTACCTGTACAAGTTGGTGAAAGTGCCTCCTCGCAGTGTCTCACTCGCTTCCCAGGCCTGTGCGGAGCTTGAGTGAGGCCTGCTACCAAAGGGTCAACAGGAGAAGAGCTGACACCAGGGGTTTAAGAGCAGGGGGAGGTTCTGGCACCAGATTGGCAGTAGAAGGAGAAGGCGAAGGCAGGGGCACCGCATGGTCAGAGGAAGGAGTAAGGACAAGCACCATGGGGTTAAAAGAAGAGAAGGGACTGGCACCAACTGGTCAATACGAGAGGGGACTGGTACTGGATGGTCAGAAGAAGGAGAAGGGACTGGCACCAGATGGTCATAAGAAGAAGAAAGCACTGGCACCAGATGGCAGGAAGAAGGAGGAGGGACAGGCACCAGATGGTCAGAAGAGGCACCAGATGGTCAGAAGAAGGAGTAAGGACTGGTACTAGATTGATAGAAGAAGGAATAAGAACTGATACTAGTGGATCAGAAGAAGGAATGATGACTGGCACTAGCTTGCCAGTAGAAAGACAAAGGACAGGCACCAGTAAAATTAAAGTGGATTGAACCCTGGCTCCCTTTGCCAAGGCCCTCTAGCTGTGGGGTGAGCCCATCAGAGGCCAGGGGAGAAGGGGAGCTCAGGTCTTCTTACTGGGCAGAGGAGAGCCTGGCAGGATGCAGATGGGCATTCTTCCAACTCACTCAGATGACAAAGGCATGTCCTGAGCACAGCCCAGGGCCAGCAGCCTGGCCACTGCCCGGTGAAGGACAAAAACCTGGTGAGTGTCAAGTATTGTGTGCAGGAACAGACCGCGTGCTTGATTGGACACCATTGGAGATTCACTGAGTGCAATAGTCACTAATATATACACACATACTCACCAAACATAAACACAGTCATGTAACATATTACACAGATACCTAATATGTTTGTGCACACACACACACTACACTACATGTCATACCCAGAGCCCGCATCACTGACACAGTGGAAAGCAAAGAAAGACTAGGACATTATAGAAGGGAGAGCGCAAAGGCCTTCTCCAGCCCAAGGGTGCATGTAAACCCTCTGTGGCCCTGAACGGCACTCAGCCGGCACCAGCCTTCCTGGCTTCGCACAGCTTGTTATGCAGGAGCACCAAGGGCCCTGAACTAGGAGCGGGGTACACTTTGCATGTGCCACCTGACAAGACCGGCCTTGGGTTCAGCTGTCAACCATTGGCAAGTTCATGGAGTACCTCGACTGGACTCATCGACTGGTGAGTCCATTGGTACAACACTGCGGGTCAGACCAGGAAAAGTCACTGTGGTGCTTGAAGATCAGTGGCCGGAGTGGGAAACTGGCAAACAAAGAAAGTTGGATATCTCTGCTAAAGGTCCTTGTGGTTTCTGGACATTTTAAACCCACAAAGTGACCTCTGCAAAGTCAGTATGTGTTTGATCATTGTCCTTCTGGTCAACGGCCTGCTCCTGTCCACCCTGCTGGCTGCCCAGCTCCTGTCTACCCTGCTGGCGATCCAGCTCCTGTCCACACTGCTGGCGATCCAGCTCCTGTCCACCCTGCTGGCGGCCCAGCTCCTTTTCACACTGTTGGCGGCCCAGCTCCTCTCCACCCTGCTGGCGGCCCAGCTCCTGTCCACACTGCTGGTGGCCCAGCTCCTTTCCACACTGTTGGCGGCCCAGCTCCTGTCCACCCTGCTTGTAGCCCAGCTCCTGTCCACCCTGCTGGCGGTCCAGCTCCTGTCCACCCTGCTGGTGGTCCAGTTCCTGTCCACCCTGCTGGCGGTCCAGCTCCTGTCGACCCTGCTGGCGGCCCAGCTCCTGTCCACACTGCTGGCGATCCAGCTCCTGTCCACACTGCTGGCGGCCCAGCTCCTGTCTACCCTGCTGGCGGCCCAGCTTCTGTCCACCCTGCTGGTGGCCCAGCTCCTGTCCACCCTGCTGGCAGCCCAGCTCCTGTCCACCCTGCTGGTGGTCCAGCTCCTGTCCACCTTGCTGGCGATCCAGCTTCTGTCCACCTTGCTGGCGATCCAGCTCCTGCCCACCCTGCTGGCAGCCCAGCTCCTGTCCTCCATGCTGGCGGCCCAGCTCCTGTCGACCCTGCTGGCGGCCCAGCTCCTGTCTACACTGCTGGCGATCCAGCTCCTGTCCACCCTGCTGGCGGCCCAGGTTCTGTCCACCCTGCTGGCGATCCAGCTCCTGTCTACCCTGCTGGCGACCCAGCTTCTGTCCTCCCTGCTGGCGATCCAGCTCCTGTCCACCCTGCTGGCGGCCCAGCTCCTGTCCACCCTGCTGGCAGCCCAGCTCCTGTCCACCCTGCTGGTGGTCCAGCTCCTGTCCACCTTGCTGGCGATCCAGCTTCTGTCCACCTTGCTGGCGATCCAGCTCCTGCCCACACTGCTGGTGGCCCAGCTCCTGTCCACCCTGCTGGAGGCCCAGCTCCTATCCACCCTGCTGGCAGCCCAGCTCCTGTCTACCCTGCTGGCGGCCTTGCTCCTGTCCACCCTGCTGGCAGCCCAGCTCCTGTCCACCCTGCTGACAGTCCAGCTCCTGTCCACACTGCTGGCGGTCCAGCTCCTGTCCACACTGCTGGCAGTCCAGCTCCTGTCCACCCTGCTGGGGGCCCAGCTCCTGTCCACCCTGCTGGCAGCCTAGCTCCTGCCCACCCTGCTGGCGGCCCAGCTGCTGTCCACCCTGCTGGCAGTCCAGCTCCTGTCCTCCCTGTTGGCGGCCCAGCTCCTGTCCACACTGCTGGTGGCCTAGCTCGTGTCCACCCTGCTGGCGGCCCAGCTCCTTTCCACACGGTTGGCGGCCCAGCTGCTGTCCACACTGCTGGTGGCCCAGCTCGTGTCCACCCTGCTGGCGGCCCAGCTCCTTTCCACACTGCGGGTGGCCCAGCTCCTGTCCACACTGCTGGTGGCCCAGCTGCTGTCCACCCTGCTGGCGGCACAGCTCCCGTCCACACTGCTGGCGGCCCAGCTCCTGTCCACATAGCTGGTGGCCCAGCTCCTGTCCACCCTGCTGGCGGCCCAGCTCATGTCCCCCCCTGCTGGTAGCCCAGCTGCTGTCCACCCTGCTGGCGGTCCAGCTCCTGTCCACTCTGTAGGCGGCCCAGCTCCTGTCCACCCTGCTGGTGGTCCAGCTCCAGTCCACTCTGCTGGTGGCCCAGCTCCTGTCAACCCTGCTGGCGGCCCAGCTCCTGTCCACCCTTGGCCCAGCTCCTGTCCACCCCTGCTGGCAGCCCAGCTGCTGCCCACCCTGCTGGCGGTCCAGCTCCTGTCCACTCTGTAGGCGGCCCAGCTCCTGTCCACCCTGCTGGCAGCCCAGCTGCTGTCCACCCTGCTGGCGGTCCAGCTCCTGTCCACTCTGTAGGTGGGCCAGCTCCTGTCCACCCTGCTGGTGGTCCAGCTCCAGTCCACTCTGCTGGTGGCCCAGCTCCTGTCAACCCTGCTGGCAGCCCAGCTCCTGTCCACCCTTGGCCCAGCTCCTGTCCCCTCCTGCTGGCAGCCCAGCTCCTGTCCACCCTGCTGGCCGCCCAGCCCCTGTCCACCCGGCTGGTGGCCCAGCTCCTGTCCACCCTGCTGGTGGCCCAGCTCCTGTCCACCCTGCTGGTGGCCCAGCTCCTGTCTACCCGGCTGGCGGTCCAGCTCCTGTCCACCCTGCTGGTGGCCCAGCTCCTGTCTACCCTGCTGGCGGCCCAGCTCCTGGCCGCCCAGCCCCTGTCCACCCGGCTGGTGGCCCAGCTCCTGTCCACCCTGCTGGTGGCCCAGCTCCTGTCCACCCTGCTGGTGGCCCAGCTCCTGTCTACCCGGCTGGCGGTCCAGCTCCTGTCCACCCTGCTGGTGGCCCAGCTCCTGTCCACCCTGCTGGTGGCCCAGCTCCTGTCTACCCGGCTGGCGGTCCAGCTCCTGTCCACCCTGCTGGTGGCCCAGCTCCTGTCTACCCTGCTGGTGGCCCAGCTCCTGTCTACCCGGCTGGCGGTCCAGCTCCTGTCCACCCTGCTGGTGGCCCAGCTCCTGTCTACCCTGCTGGTGGCCCAGCTCCTGTCTACCCGGCTGGCGGTCCAGCTCCTGTCCACCCTGCTGGCGGTCCAGCTCCTGTCTACCCTGCTGGCGGCCCAGCTCCTGGCCGCCCAGCCCCTGTCCACCCGGCTGGCGGTCCAGCTACTGTCCACCCTGCTGGCGGCCCAGCTCCTGTCCACCCTGCTGGTGGTCCCGCTCCTCTTCCCCAGGACAGATCATGGCAGAAGGACAGGACTCCCCCAGATCTGAGGTCCTGCCCCTCCTTGAGGCCAGGCACTAACAGACAGGATGCAGTGCGCCCCACAAACACATCCTGCGTTGCCAGGGCTGGTTTCAGAGCAGGAAGCCGAGGCGGCCTGTCCTACTTTTCACATTCATTAAGTATTCTGTGATTAATGACGGGACACCAGCGTCTCATGCAAGAAGGGCTGCAGGCCCGAAAATACTTCTGGAAAAGCATTAGAATATATCGCTCACAAATAGATCGAGGTGTTAATTAAGACAACAAAATCACGAGCTGCAAACAAACGGCGTTTAAAAGGTGCGCATTGTCAAGAAGACAACACAAAGCTTTGTGTTCCATTAATGAAGGCGTCGGCAGCTCGTGACCCCTGTCCTCTCGTGCAGGCCTCTGCGTGCACCGAGAGCGCCCCCTGCCGACGCTCACAGTGGCACACAGAGGGGGGCTTGTGACCCCTGTCCTCTCGTGCAGGCCTCTGCGTGCACCGAGAGCGCCCCCTGCCGACGCTCACAGTGGCACACAGAGGGGGGCTTGTGACCCCTGTCCTCTCGTGCAGGCGTCTGCGTGCACTGAGAGCGCCCCCTGCCGACTCTCACAGTAGCACACAGAGGGGGGCTTGTGACCCCTGTCCTCTCGTGCAGCCCTCTGCGTGCACTGAGAGCGCCCCCTGCCGACCCTCACAGTGGCCCACAGAGGGGGTCTTGTGACCCCTGTCTCTCGTGCAGCCCTCTGCGTGCACCGAGAGCGCCCCCTGCCGACGCTCACAGTGGCCCACAGAGGGGGCTTGTGATCCCTGTCCTCTCGTGCAGGCCTCTGCGTGCACCGAGACCTCCCCCTGCCGACGCTCACAGTGGCACACAGAGGGGGGCTTGTGACCCCTGTCCTCTCGTGCAGGCCTCTGCGTGCACCGAGAGCGCCCCCTGCCGACGCTCACAGTGGCACACAGAGGGGGGCTTGTGACCCCTGTCCTCTCGTGCAGGCGTCTGCGTGCACTGAGAGCGCCCCCTGCCGACTCTCACAGTAGCACACAGAGGGGGGCTTGTGACCCCTGTCCTCTCGTGCAGCCCTCTGCGTGCACTGAGAGCGCCCCCTGCCGACCCTCACAGTGGCCCACAGAGGGGGTCTTGTGACCCCTGTCTCTCGTGCAGCCCTCTGCGTGCACCGAGAGCGCCCCCTGCCGACGCTCACAGTGGCCCACAGAGGGGGCTTGTGATCCCTGTCCTCTCGTGCAGGCCTCTGCGTGCACCGAGAGCGCCCCCTGCCGACGCTCACAGTGGCCCACAGAGGGGGCTCGTGACCCCTGTCCTCTTGTGCAGACCCTCTGCGTGCACTGAGAGCGCCCCCTGCCGACGCTGGCACAGTGGCACACAGAGGCGGGCTCGTGACCCCTGTCCTCTCGTGCAGGCCCTCTGCGGGCACTGAGAGCGCCCCCTGCCGACTCTCACAGTGGCACACTCGTGACCCCTGTCCTCTCGTGCAGGCCTCTGCGTGCACCGAGAGCGCCCCCTGCCGACGCTCACAGTGGCACACAGAGGGGGCTCGTGACCCCTGTCTCTCGTGCAGGCCTCTGCGTGCACCGAGAGCGCCCCCTGCTGACGCTCACAGTGGCACACAGAGACGGGGCTCGTGACCCCTGTCCTCTCGTGCAGGCGTCTGCGTGCACTGAGAGCGCCCCCTGCCGACTCTCACAGTGGCACACAGAGGAGGGGCTCGTGACCCCTGTCCTCTCGTGCAGGCCTCTGTGTGCACTGAGAGCGCCCCCAGCCGACGCTCACAGTGGCACACAGAAGGGGGCTCGTGACCCCTGTCCTCTCGTGCAGGCCTCTGCGTGCACTGAGAGCGCACCCTGCCGACTCTCACAGTGGCACACAGAGGGGGGCTTGTGACCCCTGTCCTCTCGTGCAGGCCGTCTGCGTGCACTGAGAGCGCCCCCTGCCGATGCTGGCACAGTGTATTGTCTGTATTTCCACAGTTCTCAAGTTCACTGTAGTTCCTCGTTTTAAACGGTTGCTTTGTAGTGTTGGCGCTATGCAGGTTTCCTCACGCATTTATTCTGCCCTTTATTCACCCCCTCATCCTCTCTCGCTGCTCGTAGGTAGATCCCCTGGGCTGGTCCCTTCTGTACCCCAGGGGTCCAGTCCCACCCGTCAGTGGAGGAGAATGGCCACCTTAGGCCTAGACCCCCCAGCCCTCAGTAGTGGACAGTGACTACCTTAGACTTACTCTCCAATACCCCTTCCCCGCCACCGCTGGAGCATGCCCCAGCCCTGAGAGGTGGAGAGTGACCACCTTAGGTCTAGGCCCTAGGCCCCACCCCCACCACAGCTGCAGCATGCCCCAGCCCTGAGAGGTGGAGAGTGACCACCTTAGGCCTAAGCCCCCTCCCCCAGCACAGCTGCAGCATGCCCCAGCACTCAGTGGTGGAGTGAGAGTGACCACCTCAGGCCTAGGCCCCTTCCCCCACCACAGCTTCAGCATGCCCCAGCCCTCAGTGGTGGAGAGTGACCACCTTAGGCCTAGGCCCCCTTCCCCACCACAGCTGCAGCATGCCCCAGCCCTCAGTGGTGGAGAGTGACCACCTTAGGCCTAGGCCCCCTCCCCCACCACAGCTGCAGCATGCCCCAGCCCTCAGTGGTGGAGTGAGAGTGACCACCTTAAGCCTAGACCCCCTCCCCCACCACAGCTGCAGCATGCCCCAGCCCTCAGTGGTGGAGAGTGACCACCTTAGGCCTAGGCCCCCTCCCCCACTACAGCTGCAGCATGTCCCAGCCCTCAGTGGTGGAGAGTGACCACCTTAGGCCTAGGCCCCCTCCCCCACCACAGCTGCAGCATGTCCCAGCCCTCAGTGGTGGAGTGAGAGTGACCACCTTAGGCCTAGGCCCCCTCCCCCACCACAGCTGCAGCATGTCCCAGCCCTCAGTGGTGGAGTGAGAGTGATCACCTTAGGCCTAGGTCCCCTCCCCCACCACCGCTGCAGCATGTCCCGGCCCTCAGTGGTGGAGAGTGACTACCTTAGGTCCCCTCTCCCACCACAGCTGCAGCATGCCCCAGCCCTCAGTGGTGGAGAGTGACTACCTTAGGCCCCCTCTCCCACCACAGCTGTAGCATGTCCCAGCCCTCAGTGGTGGAGAGTGACCACCTTAGGCCTAGGCCCCCTCCCCCACCACAGCTGCAGCATGTCCCAGCCCTCAGTGGTGGAGTGAGAGTGACCACCTTAGGCCTAGGCCCCCTCTCCCACCACAGCTGCAGCATGTCCCAGCCCTCAGTGGTGGAGAGTGACCACCTTAGGCCTAGGCCCCCTGCCCCACCACAGCTGCAGCATGTCCCAGCCCTCAGTGGTGGAGTGAGAGTGACCACCTTAGGCCTAGGCCCCCTCCCCCACCACAGCTGCAGCATGCCCCAGCCCTCAGTGGTGGAGAGTGACCACGTTAGGCCTAGGCCCCCTCCCCCACCACAGCTGCAGCATGTCCCAGCCCTCAGTGGTGGAGAGTGACCACCTTAGGCCTAGGCCCCCTCCCCCACCACAGCTTCAGCATGTCCCAGCCCTCAGTGGTGGAGTGAGAGTGATCACCTTAGGCCTAGGCCCCCTCCCCCACCACCGCTGCAGCTTGTCCCAGCCCTCAGTGGTGGAGAGTGACTACCTTAGGCCCCCTCTCCCACCACAGCTGCAGCATGCCCCAGCCCTCAGTGGTGGAGAGTGACTACCTTAGGCGCCCTCTCCCACCACAGCTGCAGCATGCCCCAGCCCTCAGTGGTGGAAATTGACCACCTTAGGCCTAGGCCCCCTCCCCCACCACAGCTGCAGCATGCCCCAGCCCTCAGTGGTGGAGAGAGTGACCACCTTAGGCCTAGGCCCCCTCCCCCACCACAGCTGCAGCATGCCCCAACCCTCAGTGGTGAAGCGAGACCACCTTAGGCCTAGGCCCCCTCCCCCACCACAGCTGCAGCATGTCCCAGCCCTCAGTGGTGGAGAGTGACTACCTTAGGCCCCCTCTCCCACCACAGCTGCAGCATGCCCCAGCCCTTAGTGGTGGAGAGTGACTACCTTAGCCCCCCATTCCCCATCGCCGCTGCAGCATGCCCCAGCCCTCAGTGGTGAAGCGAGACCACCTTAGGCCCAGCCCTCCCCCTGTGTCCCTGTTGGAGCCGGCCTCGTGGCGTGGTCCTGTTCCCCCTCGCCAAGCCGCACGAGGTCCCCTGCACCTCGGGGCTCCTCCATTTTGGATTGTACGTGACTCTGCGCACCAGCCTACGTGACCCCGCTCAACCCGGCCTCGGCCCCCAGCAAGCCCCGACATCAAGGCACCAACAACTGGCCAGGGGGTACCACGTGAACACTTCCCCACTCCCGGCGGAGGGCAGTATCGATGGGACCCCCAACCGTCCTCCCACACCTAGGTGCGATCGTCCCACAGTTCTCCTGGGCCTGGCGCCTCTCCTGCTGAGCGTCTGGCCGCTCCCGACCCGGCCTCTCCGCCCCCCCCGGGCGCAAGGGTCCGGACATCGAAGGGCTCCAGACCTATATCTGGGGCGACCCTGCAACAGGACAGCAGTTGAATCCCGGAGTCAAGAGCCCTGCTGATCGGATCGCGGCTGACCCTACGGAGAAAGACTCATCCTGGAACCACGCTCCGAGCCCTGTTGACTACGTCGCGGCTCCACCGTGCTTAAAGACCTTCACGAACCTTTGGGGCCCTGCTGACGCTGTCGCGGCCCGACCTTGTTGAACTTGCCATCAGAGCCCAGCTGACCTCGTCGCGGCTCGACCGAAGCGGACCTACCACCGGAGCCCTGCTGACTGTGTCGCGGCTCGACCCAAGCGGAACTACCACCCGAGCCCTGCAGACACCGTCGCGGCTCTCCACGTCCGAGCGGCTTTGAGACCAGCACCTGCCGCTCCGGTCCCCGGAGCCACCTTCGGCCTAACGCAAGGTCTGGTGCAGAGCATTCCCCGTACCAGGCTGGTACTAAGACTGTCCCGCTACCCTGTCCCTACAAAGACATTGAGACTCTTTCTGGATCTCTCGATCCCCCTGTAAATATTTCAAATGTGCTACTATTGATAAAATACCTAGATAAGCAACTGACACGGAGTCCTGTGTGGTGGTGTTACTGGGCCTAGTACGATCATAGGAGAAAGACCTCCCCTAGGAGGCTTCTCAGCGGCGCTCGGCTATAACTTTGCGGTAGGAAGGTGCCCCGGAGTGGTCCCCCTGACTCCCCGGTGGTCCTCCCTCCAACATTTGGTGGCCAGCGACGGGATCCGAGCCAGACGCAATCGTACAGGCAAGTAACGCACCCGCTGCCTAACCAGACGGAAAAAGAAAGAGAACCATGAGCAGCCAAGAAACAACCGTGGCCGCAACCTTCCAGCAAGAGAGGTTGGAAGAATACACCCACAAAGAATTGAAACAATTCTGCAAGGACAAAGGGATCCCAACCACAGGATTGGGCACCAAGGAAGAAATGCAGAAAGCCCTGAAAGCCTGGGCAGAATCCGAGGCCACTCCACCCCAAGGCGACGGGACCTCGGCCCGGGACGAAAACCTGCCGCCGACCATGACCCCGGCAGATGGGGGACGAAGCATTCCGGAAGCCGGCCTATCCCACGAAGAAATGCGAGAACTGGAGAGGGTCCGGACACACGAATTGGAACTCGCACGACTCCGGCTGGACGGTGAACTCCTGCTGGCGGAGAAAAAGTTGGCCTTGGAGCAACTACGGCTGCAGGAGGAAATCGAAGAAAAGAAACGGCATCGAGAACTAGAAGAGAAACGGCTAACCCTCGAGCACGAGAGGGGCCTCAAGGAACTCGAACTGAAATCCAAAACGGGGGAGACCAGCACCCCCGGATCCCGGGACGCTCTGCCACTGACCGAGCCAAAGGTTCATATCCCCAAGGATGTCGTCAAGGAGTACTATAAAAACGACGACATCCAGCAATGGTTCCGAGCATACGAGGTAGCCATGACCTCCCATCGGGTACCCCGGAAGGATTGGGGTGCCGGCCTATGGGGGAGGTTCCTCAGCGAGGGCCGGGATACCCTGCTGCAACTCCCCGATGCAGTGATGACCTCGTACGACCACATGAAAGAGGCCCTACTCACCCGCTACGGACTATCAGCCGAGATGTACCGGCAGCGCTTCCGGGACTGCAAGAAGCTCCACGGTACCACATGGGTCGAATACGTGGACTTCTTCAGCAGAGCCTTTGAAGGGTGGATAAGAGGGAGCAAGGTCACCTCGTACAACGAACTGTTCGACCTCATTGTCTGGGAGCACCTCGCCAACAACTGCTTTGTCGAACTAAGGCAACACCTCCTTGACAGCAAACTGACCGAGCCCCGGAAGCTCGCCGCCGAAGCCGACCGGTGGGTCAACACCCGGGTCCCCCGGAACCCCGTGGGGGACTACCAACGGAGTACCACGGGACCTCCTCGCCAGCAGGGCGGAGGAGGAGGGTCCCACCGCAGTCGAGAATTCCCGGCCGGGCCGCCCCGAAGCCCGCCACGAGGCCAAGCCGCCAACCACACGACCCCGACCGTGGTCCGTAGGGGGACACCCATCGCCAGGCCTGGACTCCGACCAACGGTGACCTGCTTTGGCTGCCAACAGACAGGCCACTATGCGAGCGACCCGGCCTGCCCCGTGAACCAACGAAACGGGACCGCTGGGCTCCCTCCCCGACAAATAGCCGCCGCAGCCCTGGGGGAAGAAGAAGAAGAAGAGGAGGAAAACCGCGACGTCGGGTCCCCCGAGTGGGAACCGGCTGCCATGTCACTCGTATGCCTGGGCACCCGAGAAATGGTGCCCCGAGCCCCCATCCCGAGCAACACCTAGAAGTACCAGCAGTGGGTCACCATCAATGGGCAACGGGCCGAAGCCCTCCGTGACACTGGGGCCAGTGTGACCGCTGTCCGCTGCTACCTGGTGACCCCCGAACAGATCCTGCCGCATGTCCTATGCCCTGTCCGGACCACGGACAACACCGAAAGCATGTGCCGGATGGCCCGGATCCCCTTCGAGTGGGGAGGAGTGTCAGGCACCCTGAAAGTAACTGTCCGCGATGACGCTCCAGTGGACTGCCTCCTGGGGAACGACCTGGAGAGCTCATCCTGGGCCCAGGTGGAGCGCCGAGAGCATCTGGGGATGCTAGGGCTGCCCGAATGGGCCTGTGCCACCACCCGGTCCATGACCGCCCAACCAGCCGCTGCAGCGGCCCCCGTCGAGCCTGCGGGTCCAGAACTGCCACCCTCCTCCAGCACGGAGGAGCCTGACGATGAGGCCGGGCCATCCGAACTTTCCCCCGACGAGGCCGCCTCCCTCAGCGAGATCCCCGAGCTGGCCCAGTGGCGCCACGACGGGGGCCCCACCCGCGAACAGTTCCAACAAGAACAGAAGGCCTGCCTGTCCCTCGAGGGGGCCTGACAGCAAGCGGCCGCCCAGGCCACGGGGGACCCCACGGGAACCCACTGGATCTATTGGGACAATGACTTGTTATATAGCGAACAGAAAGTCGCCGAACTAGGAGCCGGCCGTGTGTTGGTGGTTCCCCTCCGATTCCGAGAGTTCCCCCTGAACCTGGCCCATGACGTGCCCCTCGCCGGACACCTCGGGCGAGACAAGACCTACAGCCGCTTGGTGACCCATTTTTATTGTCCCCGAATGCGGAGAGACGTGGACCACCACTGCCGGTCCTGCCAGACCTGCCAAGCCAGCGGGAAGACTGGGGGTCGAGTCAAGGCCCCCCTCCAACCATTTCCAGCCGTCCACACCCCGTTCGAACGGGTAGGGATCGACATCGTGGGGCCCCTCGACCCCCGAACCGCCCTGGGCCACCGCTTCATCCTGGTACTGGTCGACCACGCCACCCGATACCCAGAGGCCACCCCCCTCCGAACTGTGACAGCTCCAGTGGTGGGCCGGGCCCTGATGGGCATCTTCTCCAGGGTGGGGTTCCCCCGAGAAGTGGTGAGCGACAGGGGTACGAACTTCATCTCGAAATACATGAGATCCCTCTGGCAACAATGTGGGGTCACCTACAAGTTCACCACCCCTTACCACCCCCAGGGGAACGGACTGGTCGAGCGGTTCAACAGAACCTTGAAAGGAATGATCAAGGGCCTGGAAGAGCCCCTGAGGAGGAGATGGGACGTCCTGCTGCCCTGCCTCCTGTTCGCCTATCGAGAGGTTCCACAGAAATCCCTGGGCTTCAGCCCCTTCGAACTGTTGTATGGGCACCCCGTCCGAAGGCCCCTCAGCCTGGTCAAAGAGGGCTGGGAGGCGAGCGCCCAATATGCCCCCCCCCGACGTCTACAGGTACCTCTTGACCCTGCGGAACCAGACTCGGAAGTTCCGGCCCCTGGCAGAAGCCAACCTCGAAGCCAGCCAAGAAGACATGAAACGCTGATATGACGAAAATGCCTCGACCATCGAGTTCGAGCCGGGCCAGCAAGTCTGGGTCATGTCGCCCGTGGACCCCTGCGCCCTTCAGGACAAACGGACCGGGCCCTTCAAGGTGGTTGAGAAGAAGAGCCCCGTCACCTACTTGGTCGACATGGAGTCCCCAAGGAACCCCCTCCGGGTCCTACACGCCAACCGGCTCAAGCCCCACTTTGCCCGAACCGAACTAAGCCTGCTGCTGGCTACCGACGATGGGGGCGAAAGCGACTCCAAGTCCCTATCCGACCCCCTGGGGTCCTCGGACCAAGACGGCTCCCTGGAGGGCGTCAACCTCTCCACCACCCTGACCCCAGAACAGTGCCATGACTGCCGGCAGCTGCTGCAAACCTTCGCTGCCCTCTTCTCTCTCACGCCCGAGGTGACCCCCTGGTGCGTCCACGACGTGGATACCGGGGACATCCCCCCTGTGCGACACCGCGCCTACAGAGTACCCGACCGGGTCCGAGCCTGCATACAAACGGAGGTCTCCAAGATGCTCGCCCTCAGAGTCATCGAGCCATCCGACAGCCCGTGGGCCAGCCCTGTGGTCTTGGTGCCGAAGGCCGCCGCCCCCGGCACCCCCCCGGAAATCAGATTTTGTGTGGACTACAGCGGCCTAAACGCAGTCACCAAGACCGATGCCCACCCCCTGCCATGGGCAGATGAGCTGATCGACCGCTTAGGGGCCGCCCGTTACCTAAGCACTTTTGATCTCACCGCTGGGTACTGGCAGATCAGGCTCACCCCCGGCGCCCAGGAACGATCCGCCTTCTCCACCCCCGATGGGCACTACCACTTTCGGGTGATGCCCTTCGGTATGAAGAATGCGCCAGTGACCTTCCAGAGACTGGTGAACAAGGTCCTGGCCGGACTAGAAGCCTTCAGCGCGGCCTACTTAGACGACATTGCAGTCTTCAGCAACCACTGGGCCACGCACCTAGGACACCTCAGAGAAGTCCTGGCCGCTCTCCAAAGGGCCGGGCTCACGATTAAGGCCAGCAAGTGCCAGATCGGTCAAGGATCAGTGACCTATCTGGGCCATCAGGTGGGGAGTGGCCAGGTGGCGCCCCTCCAGTTGAAGGTCGATGCCATCCAGGCGTGGGAGCCCCCCGCCACCCAAACAGCTGTCCGGGCCTTCTTAGGCCTCACAGGCTACTACCGGCGATTTATCAAAGACTATGGCAGTATTGTGGGCCCCCTCACGGAGCTCACTTCCAAAAAGCAGCCCAAAACGGTGCACTGGACACCCCGCTGTCAGACCGCGTTTGAAACCCTCAAGGCGGCAATGTGCGCTGCCCCTGTACTACAGGCCCCTGACTACGGCAAGGAATTCGTGGTTCAGAGAGATTCCTCGGAGTACGGGGTTGGGGCGGTCCTCTCCCAGATGGACACCGAGGGCCGCGACAGACCTGTGGCCTTCATCAGCCGCCGACTGCTGCCCCGAGAACAGAGGTGGAGCACCATCGAGCGGGAGGCCTTCGCCGTGGTATGGGCTCTCAAAAAGCTCCGGCCCTACCTTTTCGGCACCCACTTCCGAGTCCAGACTGACCACCGGCCCCTGCGGTGGCTAATGCAGATGCGGGGCGAGAACCCCAAATTGTTGCGATGGTCCATCTCGCTGCAAGGGATGGACTTCACCGTAGAGCACCGGCCCGGCAACGACCACGCCAATGCCGACGGCCTATCCAGATTCTTCCGCCTCGGCGAGGAGAACCCCCAAGGAGATGGGTGACTCTCCCTGCCTTCAGCTGGGGGGGACGCCTGTTGGAGCCGGCCTCGTGGCGTGGTCCTGTTCCCCCTCGCCAAGCCGCACGAGGTCCCCTGCACCTCGGGGCTCCTCCATTTTGGATTGTACGTGACTCTGCGCACCAGCCTACGTGACCCCGCTCAACCCGGCCTCGGCCCCCAGCAAGCCCCGACATCAAGGCACCAACAACTGGCCAGGGGGTACCACGTGAACACTTCCCCACTCCCGGCGGAGGGCAGTATCGATGGGACCCCCAACCGTCCTCCCACACCTAGGTGCGATCGCCCCACAGTTCTCCTGGGCCTGGCGCCTCTCCTGCTGAGCGTCTGGCCGCTCCCGACCCGGCCTCTCCGCCCCCCCCCCGGCGCAAGGGTCCGGACATCGAAGGGCTCCAGACCTATATCTGGGGCAACCCTGCAACAGGACAGCAGTTGTATCCCGGAGTCAAGAGCCCTGCTGATCGGATCGCGGCTGACCCTACGGAGAAAGACTCATCCTGGAACCACGCTCTGAGCCCTGCTGACTACGTCGCGGCTCCACCGTGCTTAAAGACCTTCACGAACCTTTGGGGCCCTGCTGACGCTGTCGCGACCCGACCTTGTTGAACTTGCCATCAGAGCCCAGCTGACCTCGTCGCGGCTCGACCGAAGCGGACCTACCACCGGAGCCCTGCTGACTGTGTCGCGGCTCGACCCAAGCGGAACTACCACCCGAGCCCTGCAGACACCGTCGCGGCTCTCCACTTCCGGGCTGCTTTGAGACCAGCACCTGCCGCTCCGGTCCCCGGAGCCACCTTCGGCCTAACGCAAGGTCTGGCGCAGAGCATTCCCCGTACCAGGCTGGTACTAAGACTGTCCCTACAAAGACATTGAGACTCTTTCTGGATCTCTCGATCCCCCTGTAAATATTTCAAATGTGCTACTATTGATAAAATACCTAGATAAGCAACTGACACGGAGTCCTGTGTGGTGGTGTTACTGGGCCTAGTACGATCATAGGAGAAAGACCTCCCCTAGGAGGCTTCTCAGCGGCGCTCGACTATAACTTTGCGGTAGGAAGGTGCCCCGGAGTGGTCCCCCTGACTCCCCCGTGGTCCTCCCTCCAACAGTCCCCCACCCACCACCGGAGTAGCCTCAATCCAACGCTTAATTTGTACTCTGGTTGTGGGAGGGGGGCAACATCACCCCTATTTGAGGGCTGTGACTTACTGTCCATCATCAGACTTTGCCCAAAGCAAGAGAGAAAGGAAGTAAAGTGAGGAGGAAGGAGAAAAAGGGAGTTAGGGAAAGAGGGAGTGAGACAGAAGCAGAGATGAATCTTTTATACTTCGCCCCCACCTCGCCTGTTGTCTCGTCCTCTCCTCGTCATCCGTTCTCGTGGTCTCCACCGCTCCCCCTCACACCCTCTTTCTTACATCATCTCGTCTCCTCTGCTCTTTTGTGCCCTCTGCACAAGCTTCTCTCTCGCTCTCCCCTTCACTGTCCTCACTCTTTCACCCCTTCACTGTCTTCTCTCTCTCTCTCGCCCTGCACTTTCCTCTCTCTCCATCTCCCTCTTTACTATCTTCTCTCTCGCTCTCCCGCTCACTATCTTCTCTCTCACTCTCCCCCTCACTATCCTCTCTCGCTCTCTCCCTTCACTGCTTTCTCTCTAGCTCTCCCTCTTCACTGCTTTCTCTCCGGCTCTCCCCCTTCACTATCTTCTCTCTTGCTCTCGATCTTCACCTTGCACAGCTTTTCTCCCTACTTTCCCATCACCTTCTCCTCCACATCTTTATTGGCTCTTCCCCTCTTTTCCTCCATCCACTCCCCATCGTCCTGCTTCCCCTCTCTCGTCTTTCCTCCTTTTATAAACTCATTTCAGTCTCTCACGCCTACCTCAAGTTCCGTTCAGTTCCTCTCCTCACCTCACCTCAACTCTCCTCTCCTCGCCCCCTCTCCTCTCTTCCCCTTCTTTCCCTTCCCCTCCCCTCCCCTCACTTCCCCTTCTTTCCATTCCCCTCCCCATCTCCCCTCTCTTCGACCTTCTTTCCATTCCCCTCTCCTCTCCTCCTCTCCTCTTCTCTCTTCTCCTCCCCTCCTCCCCTCTTCTCCTCCCCACCTCCCCTCACTTCCCCTTCTTTCCATTCCCCTCCCCTCCTCCCCTCTCTTCGACCTTCTTACCATTCCCCTCTCCTCTCCCCTCTTCTCCTCCCCTCCTCCCCTCTATTCCCCTTCTTTCCATTCCCCCTCTCCTCTCCTCCCCTCCCCAGTTTCCTCCCCTCCACTCCCTTCTCCTCCTATCCCATCCCATCCCCTCTCCTCTCCTCTCCTCCCATCCCCACGCCCCCCACCCCTTCTAGCTCCTGTGATGGCTCCTTTGAAGGTGCTGGGTGAGCTGGCTGCGCTTTGATAAAAGGCGATGGGAGACATCAGAGGGATCTCTCAGGCAGTCTCACCTTTTACATTTTCATGTTATGACATTCTCACTAGAAGAGAAAGTTAAGGCTCCACCGCTGGCACCACACAGCGGGAAGGCCCTGCTGGCACCGCCATGCAGGAGGGGGCGGGCCTCCTCACATAGAGGCAAAGACGTTGGCATTGCTTTGTCTGACACTGGTGCTGTCTGGGCTCCCAGGGCAAGTGTGCGACACCCACCGTGGGGGGTCTCTCAATGTCGCAAGGGGGCACCGGCGCCCTTGGACCTCCCAGTGGCTGTGGGTGAGCGGGGCTGGAGCGATGGCAGGGGCCTTTGAATTTCCAGGTGCTGCATCTCTCAGCAATACATCGTCTGTCCATCCGTCTGTCTTCCCCCAGTCCATCTATCATCCATCCATCCGTCCGTCCGTCCATCCGTCCATCCATCCGTCCATCCATCCATCCAGTGTGTCCTGTCATTCAAGCCACAGCCGTAATTAAAGTGTATTCCAGGATTCCTCAGTGTTGGAAATGTGCTACCTGGATTCTGTGTTTCTGGTTCGAGATTCTCTAAACCGTTGAAGGTTATTAAAGTATTTGATAATGCTGTTAGAACATCTGATCATAGGGTTTGGAATCTCAGCAGAATTGCTGTATGTAAGGGGAGGAGATTTGGTCATCTGAGTAATGATGGTGACAAGTGTGACTTTACTTTTCCAAGGAAATCTAAAAGGGAAACCCCTGCTCCAGCATATCTTGATGATTATGTTCTGTAAACCACATTTATAACTTCTTTTTTGGTCTCGCCTGGCGTAAGACTGCGCAGACATGCGCAGTCTCGCTGGTGAGATTTAATGATTTGAGGAGATTTCTCTAGTGGGCTTTAAGCCCCACCCCTCTTTTCCATTGGCTGGCGTCACCGTTTATGCTAAACGGTGGCCAGCCATTGGAAAAGAGCGTCTAGTGACGTACACTTTTCTCTTTTAGAGCCGTCCCAGTTGGACTGGTTGCCCCAACTTACTGCTGGCGTAAAAGTTTTTTTATCTTTATGGGGCCAAACACATGGCCCCATAAAGATAAGAAACCAGTCATGCAAGTCAGTCCAACTGGGACGCTCTAAAAGAGAGTTGTTGTTGGCGTTGCAGCGCGCGCTATATATAAAAGAGACAAA
This sequence comes from Triturus cristatus, assembly GCF_964204655.1. Taxonomy (NCBI): domain Eukaryota; kingdom Metazoa; phylum Chordata; class Amphibia; order Caudata; family Salamandridae; genus Triturus; species Triturus cristatus. The sequence goes on along the minus strand of NC_140593.1, from coordinate 66,545,445 downwards.
TACGCAGCGCGTCAAAAGATAAAAAGATATCAGTAGGTGCTGCAAGTGTGTCTGAACCCTTGTTTGGCTGCGAATCGTAAGAATGTGCGCCCCCCGGACGGGGAGCGGCGGTGGAGGGCTCTCTCCCTGCAGCTCGCAGAGCAGCCTGCCTGTTGCGCCCTCCCTGCCCATCATCCTCCCGTCCCAACCCCCATTTCCTCTCCCAGCAAGCTTGTTTTGCCAATATTGGCATCTATGACATCGGCGAAACAAATTACATTTACCAATGCTTGTTTTTAATGTTGTGTTTCTGTCAAAGCTTCATTTCATCTTGTGGACTCCGTTACCGAAGCCGATGCCCCACTCTTGGTACTTCTATTGTGTGCCCAGTTGTTCCCAGTGGCCCTTCTGGAAGGATCTAATGTGACATTCATTGCAAGTGCCGTCACCCTACAATAGCAAACCCTCCGATTAACAACGCCCTCGGTGTGTCCTGTGGCGAGAACTCCTGCCTGCCTCACTCTCATACCCAGAATCATCATGCAGAAAGACCCTCGGGTCCGACCACTGGCGCTTTGTACACTCTGCCACATCCGCCTCGCGAGGTGGAGGCTGCCCGGACTGGACCGGTCCAGAGCCCCGCTGTGTGGGACGCCTCATGCCCCATCCTCAGTTTCTGAGTCTACTCAAAGCCTGGGTTGTTCCGTCACCTGTAAGGGGAAAAAATCGAATTTCGTTAAGGTCGTTGACGACCAACAGGATCATTGCACCCCAAGATAGCGACTAGCGCTTCCGAAGCCGGGGCCCCCCAGTCTTGCTTCTTGGAAGGGGGTCGCGTCTCTCATCCCGCCTATTAGCTGACAGTATTTGAGCGGGCTCCGTGTGAGCCCTGTTGTGCAAGGGGGGATGGGTGAACGGCTTCACTGTGGTCCTAGTGTCACACTGCTCTTTAATGCAGACTCCTCCACGGCGTCTGGATGCCTTCTCTCCTCCCTCGCAGCAGTAATAGCCCTGTAGCTGCTACTCACCTTAGCCTGCCAAGCACGGTCTGCCTATGTAGTGTACTCACTACTACTGCCCCTTGACTGCTGTGTGTGTTTGTGTTCGCGTCTGACTGAGGCTGTTTGTTGTCGTTTGCCTGGCTGTTGGTGGATTACACCGGGATAGGGTGACGCTTTTAGTAATGGCTTGCTGCAGACCTCTCTCTTTACCCTGCTCCTGATGGGCTGAAATCCCAGCAGGGCTGTCAGCCTTTCATTTTTCAGAAGTTGGTAAAACGAGTCCCCTGGGGTAACAGGGGCACTTGTCATTAACCCTCAGAGCACAGTGTTCCCTGGGCAGATGTTTGCTGTTATATAATATTTCACCCCTTAAATATTTATAGAGCGGGGTCACGTGGCCTCCCTATGAAGCCTAGGTATTAATCTCTCGTTATCTCACACTGCCCGGCCTTTGAGTTGCCCCACCCCCACCCCCTTCACCCTCTTTCTGGTTTGTCATGGTCTACAAATGGGTCTTTACCTGTAGGTCTAGCCTTTAAAAACTCTTTAGTTGAAGAGATGTTAGGGTGATGGCTCAACCTCAGATAAGAGGCCACCCCCCACTACCCCCCCTGGCATCCACTGCTGATGACCCCCCCCCCGCTCCTTGCCAGTGTCTGGTGTGTGCAGCTTGCGCACATATATCTCCTGTAGGGAAGGTGGCCTTAGCTGTGCGTCAAAGCGCACAAGTGGGGCTCCCTTGGAGCCAGCATCCAACGTTGGCACTGGAAGCTCCTGGGCGCTCGTGCACCCGTGGTGTGGACCCTGCACAGCCTTGTGACACCTTAAGAGTGTGTGGGGGTCTACCCTGACGTCTCATGTGCTCTCATACTTATGTGAGGATTGAAAATGGAGCTTGGACTTTTGAAAAACAACCTTCAAAAAACTTTTTCGAAAGTCGCAATTTTAATCTGCTGCAATCTTTATATTCAATAGCTTTGTTCAGTCTGTACACTAGCCTGTCCCATTTTGTCAGTTTTATTCAAAATATCTACTGCGAAAGGCACAGGCCGGCATGTGATCTGAGCCCTTCCCCTAACTGTGTGGACTTTCGTTCATTCGAGGCCTATTGCATTTTCAATGCTTGTTCCTTTTTCTCATTTTTTTAAATTAGTTCATTTACTTCTTTATAGTGTTTTTAGGACTCACTGAGTCAGCGCATGCGCTGCTCTGCGAGAAATTTAGTGTTTGGGTTTTACAACGTGCTGCCACAGGCTTTTGGTGGCTTAGTGCTTGCGTTCACGCGAGCGTGCACGCGTGCAGCCGCCATCTGTCTTTGATCGCGATCACTTTCACTTTTTTTATATATCGCGAAACCAAGCCAGAAGTACCGGGAAGTTTTACATGAGCACCCGTTACATTATATAGGTCACGTTCACTTGATAATACGGATCTGCAAGTTAAGCACGTGCAGCTTGTCTTGCCGAAGGGTTTAACGGACGGAATCTCGGCAGGGTTTGTACTTCATCATTCCAAGGCCAAGTACCATCCCGTTGCGAAGCAAAAGCAGCTGTATTAAGAGCCATGCGTCATTTTAGTTTACGCTCTACATCATTTTATTTTTTATCAAAACCACTTTTGATTATTGTGTCGATGTTGCTTATTCCTGAACGAATCGTAGGCCATATACAAGAGGCTGGTAAGTGACGGAGGGACTTGGGCCCCTACATTTTCACCCACGGCTACATTACATATTACAAATACAGGTAGACCATAAGTGGATGTTTCCCATTTCCATCATCTGGCAAAAGCAATTGTGTAGCGGTGTGAAACTACAATGCAGATCAAAGCTGCAAAGTTTACATTTAGCCACTTCTAACATTCACGCCACAGCTGTGCTGTTAAGTGTTGACAGCTGAACAGGACAGGTACACGTGTAGATGGGGACAGAGAGAAGCAGGGGGTGACGCACTCCGTGTAAAAGGTAAAGCCCTGGTGGCTCCCAGTAGCGGGTTGCACCAAACACGCTGCAACGTCGTTACACCGGAGACGTGCAGACTGTGCCACCCTTTGTGACGTGACAACTTACCAGCAGTCCTACAATTCGCACGACTTACTGCTCTCTTCCTACAGCAAGCAGCAAGATTCTTCAGAGCACCTCAGTAAAGGAATCAACAATCTCTTTGCACTTTGATCAAAGGGGTGCAACCAATGAAAAGACTGGCCAACTGCACCATCCAATCCCCTGTTAATATTTCATCCAGCCAATTGCAGTAAAGCGCACATTCTCAGACGCTGAGTAAATGTGTCTGCATGCCTGATTGATGGAGCGTTTGGGTGTAAGACCCGTGTGCAGTGTCTCCAATTGTGTTTTTGAGAAGTATTGAACAAAATACATTAGAGAGCTACAGATTTCATTATGAAGTAAAACAGCGCTCGCTTGCAGTCATCTGTAATTGTGCGCACGTGCGTCGGCAATGCACTGAGAAAGAGCATGGCACTTTCGGAAGAGTTTAGGAAACAATAATGCTTATATAAAACCGACTTCAGTAAGAAGGGAAGCGTGGATGCAGACATCGCAGACTTAGTGCAATACTTGAATGCCGACGATCACTTCTTTACCACCAGCTCTTGCTCGGGGCGGATAATACTCATTGATACGCAGGTAAGCAGGGGCAAGCCCTAACATGGAGTTGTGCCTTTTACCTTTTGCCGTCTAGAGGTTAGCCGATTAGCTAGTCTAGTGTAAAACCACGCATCTTCCCACCCTCATTCTCCCTACGGCTCATTCTCCCACCCTACCGCTCATTCTTCAACCCGCTCATTCTCCTACCCTATTGCTCATTCTCCCTACCGCTCATTCTCCCACCCTACCACTCATTCACCCACACTACCGCTCATTCTCCCACACTACCGCTCATTCTCCCACCCTAGCATTTAATTTTTTTTATTTTGGGCACGTTGATATTAAGTGATTTTACTGAGGCATGGAACGTTGAACCGACGCTGACACTAGAACCTAGGTGTCCCGACTTCTAAAGTCAGCAACTCTGACAAGAAGACTCCGCTTTCATTCCCGTATGGCTTGTTCCCCTTAGCGCTGTCAGCGTTCTTATGGCAGTGTAGAGCACTATTAAAAAAAAAACGTTCTCTTGAAGTGCCAATCCCTGCGACATCAGACCGTCATGGACTGCACTTCACCGTCCCCCGAGTCCAGAGTAGCCCTGAGGTGCAAGGAAGTCAGTCCCGAGCTGCACTGACGCAGAAAAGGTAAATTAAAAATGCTTTATCAACAGCTTCCCCAAAGCCCAGGACACTTCTCCGGCCCGCCGCCTTGGTTTCTAATGTAGCGCGAATTCGACCCTAAAGTATTGGGCCGCGTTACATGAGCACCAGTCACTTTACAGAAGGACACCCACGTTCGTTGTTTTTTAAAAATTCTTTTGGGCACGTTGATATGAAGTGATTTTACTTAAGCATGGAACGTTGAACCGATGCTGAGAATAGAACCTCGGTGTCCCGACTTCTAAAGTCAGCAACTCTGACAAAAAGACTCCGCTTTCATTCTCGTATGGCTTGTTCCCCTTAGCGCAGTCTTATGGCGGTGTAAAGCGCTATACAAACAAGCATTTAAAAGGCAATAGGTCTCGCCTTTCATTAAGTTAAAGCTATTTGCTTTGCTATACAATACCATTAGCAAAGTAAATGGCTTTAACTTAATCAAAGGCGAGACCTTTTGCATTTTCAATGCTTGTTATCTTTGTTCTCATTGTATGCATTACAGAGGGAGATGTGTTGTAATATGCTTTCTCTTTAAACTAGCTGTTTAGATGCTTTTGCTGGATTGTAGCTGAGCCTTTGCCTGAGACGGTTGGGTGGCTGAGCTGTTTCATCCATACAACTTTTAATAAACTACAACGTTTAAATCTACAAGCTTTTCCGCTCCTCATTGAATAAACTACTATTTAACAACATCATTGTCTGTCCATCTGTCCGTCTGTCCATCAGATCATCCATCCATTCGTCCATCCATCCATTCGTCCATCCATCCATCCGTCCGTCCGTCTGTCTGTCCATCTGTCCGTCCGTCCATCCATCCATCATCCGTCCATCCATCCATCCGTCCGTCCGTCCGTCTGTCTGTCCATCTGTCCGTCCGTCCATCCATCATCCATCCGTCCATCCATATGTCCGTCCGTCTGTCCGTCTATCCATCCATCCAGTGTGTCCTGTCATTCAAGCTACAGCTGTAACTAAAGTGTATTCCAGGATTCCCCAGTGTTGGAAATGTGCCCTTTCTGCAGGATCATCCCACATTTTTTTGCCTTTTTTCTGAACCCTATTTTTGCTGGCTGTAGAACACTGTGCACTTTACCCCTACTAACCAGTCCTGTGGACTTTAGAAGCGTACTCCTGTGGTGGGTGGGGACTTAAAGGACAGAAGTCAGAAGGTAAAACCCTTGACCAAGACCAACCTGGTTAGTGTATCTGACCCGCGCTCCAAAACACCTAGCATCAAATTGCGCCCAGGTCCTGTTCTACTGCGACCATTGACTATCATTGGCACTTTGTGCTTCTTGGCACTATTTATACTTAAAACTTTAAAAAATCATATCTCTGATTAGTCTTATTGAATCATTGTCATTTTGTGTAATAAGGAAGAATCTATTTTTCTTATTAATTTTGGGAATTTTATTTCTTTGCAATTCGTCTTTATTACTGTTTACTATGGGTAAATACTTTACAAATTGCCTCCATAATAAGCTTGTCTGTTCTGTGCCGGAGCTACCAGGCGGTTGAGCTCAGGTCAATTTATTGACTTTAAGGGTTTGCCCTGAGAAGGAATGTGGTTATCACTATCATCTGATGTGGGCCCTTAACTCCCTCAACTAACAGCCCAATTTCTTACAACAATTTTTTCTTCCGGTAGTCAACCGAAGGTGCATCTTTACAAGTGTGACCTCCATGGCAGGTAGAATATTATGGGCTGCCTGACTGCGGCACTGCATAGGATGCTGTGAGTCTCAGGTGAGCAGATATGATGGGGTGTTGACTCAAGCATTACATGGAGGGGTGCCACCCAATGATCTGTCACCTCCTCCTGCAGCAGGTTCTGACACCCACAGTGCGCCTCACACTACCCCCGTGCAAACAGAAATCGACCCCACACACTCCTGACAACACAGAGCATGGGTATGTTATTGCTTAAGGGGATTTTAGACTTACTTTAGAGTGTGGCAACAGCTCCTAGAGACACCAAATGAAACCTCAGACCCCAGCACTAGTAGTTGATGGACTGCCGAGGATCAACGCTGCGGGCATATGCAGCCTACTCTCCAGGGAGGACAACTTACATGTATGTCTTCATTCCACAAAACCCAAGGCTCCCGCTTCTTCCATTGTTTACCAAAAATGTCACCTGAAACTTAATGCATTGATTTTACACAACTGTGAAAAACAGAAAAAAACTGTGAAAACCAGAAAAAAGCGGTGAAAACCAGAAAAACAAACACTTCCAGAAAACTTGAGCACTGTTCAGCTTAAGACTTTCTATCTCACATTCAGTGATCCACTCTGGAGGTCCGTGGGTCATTCTGCATAAACAACATTCCAAGATCCATTCAAGAAATCTTGTGATCTTTTCAGTAGACCATGTGTCCATTCAGCTGATCCCTGTGACGCTATGATCCATTCAGGGGGTTCAATAATACACCCATGAAATCATGTGTCTCGTCTAGGAGACCCAGGGATCCCACAACCCATTTGGAAAACTATACTATCCATTAAAGAAATTGTGTGATCTATTTAAGAGATTCTTGAAACAGTATCATGTGATCCATTGATGAAATAATGTGATCCATAGAAGAGATGCATGGGGCATACAATCCTGACTTGATGCTTTGCATTTTGGTACTTGAGGATTAATTTGTCAGATCTGACTACAGGACTCCAAGTCCCAGAATGCAAAGCAGATCTGGATTAGAACCTCATGCCAGATGAGTGACAGCTTGGGACCTCTTCTGTCATAAACTCAAAGCCATGTCAGAATGTTTACAGTGTACATGTCAGGAGAGTCCCTGCTCTTTCCATTCAAACACAGATGTCATGTCATAGGACGGGGGCGTCATAGTGGAAGTAAAAAATATACGAGCGTACACTTTGCTGCAATATGATGTGAAAAGGCACATTGTCTGTGTTTATCTAGTCCCTACCGTGCCCTCACCACCACACCCCATCCTCGCCGTCCTTGTATTGTATTGTATTGAGGTTTTATAGAGCACACAGCTGCCCCAGCGAAGGGGCGTCCCAGCGCTAGACGACATAAAGAATGAGGGCTGCAGAAATTAGCAAAACCTAAATTGGAGGGAAAAGGTGCGTTTAAATAGCCTTACGAAAGATCAGATAGGTATCCAGACAACGGATGTGCGCCGGGAGTGAATTCCAGAGTTTGGCCGCCAGGAGGCAAAAGGACCATCCACCTGTGCGCACCTTCCTCCCCCGAGGAACAATCGCCAGGTGCTGGCCCAAAGATCGAAGGTGGCGAGTAGGCGTGTAAGATGAAATCAGGTTTGCCAGGATACTCGATGAAGAGAAATTCATAATTTTAAAGGCAATGAAGAGGGACTTGAACTCGATGCGCCTAGCCACCAGCAGCCAATGGAGTCGGCGAATGGCGTTGAACGTGGGACCCATTCTGTGAAGGCCCAAGAGAGTTCTAGCAGCAGCATTTTGAACCCTCTGGAGACATAGAATTACAGCCTTGTTAGCCCCCAGGTACAGAGAGAACTGGCATAATCTAGCCGAGACATAGTGGTAGCCTGGATGATCACCTGGCGGGTGGGAGGGTCAAAAAACCCTAACAGCGGTTTTATCCCCTGCAGGAGACCAAAACAGGTGCCCAAGACTTTTTTAGTGTGGACCTGAAAACTGTGGGCTGAATCTACCCTTACACCCAGATTTTTTACCACCTGTTTGGAGGTGGGTGCACATCCCAAAGACGATGGCCACCAGCGCTCACTCCACAGCTCAGGATCTTTTCCCACCAGCAAGATCTCAGATTTTCTGGCGTTGAGCTGGAGACAGCAGACAACCACTCCGCGACAGCTGCGAGATCGCTCCGAACTTAAGAGCGTCCTGCGTGGAGTCGTTAGAGAGTGCCACTACCAGCTGGGTATCATCAGACTAAGATACTTATTCAGTGCTCTTGGACACCCATGGCAAGAGCGAGATGGGGCAAAAGTTCTCTGGTTTAGCGGGGTCCAAGGAAGGTTTTTTAGCAAAGGGATCACCCTGGAGTGTTTCCAAACCCTCGGAATAACATCCCTAGACAGGGACATGTTAATCAGCGGACATAATGGTGTAATGAGCAGAGGCAAGGATTTCAGAAATTGTTCAGGCTTAAGTGGATCTGTAGGAGAGCCAGATTTAATCCTACTACAGACCCTACGCAACTCTAACAAGGATTTCACCCCAGAGCCACGGCGCAGGCCTGAGATGTCAGTTCTCACTTGGAAACACTCAGGGCCTCATTTATGAAAAGTGTAGCTTTGCTGGATGACAACAGCGATGCAACACCTTTCAGTGCACCTTCCTTGCAACGCCATGGATGCGCCTTAGTAACTGTACTGCAGACCGTGACGCAAGGATTTACAGATATGTCAATATTCTTGACTTATCTGTAGGCGCAAAAGTGGCGCATTGCTGGAGTGTGTCTGGAAACAGACGCAACTCCAGCAATGTGTCATTTCACATGAGGCAAGCCCTATGTGAAAGGGCCTCCGTCAATCCTTACTCCTTAGATTTCACTGCGCCACTACTACGAGCCCTTTTTGCAGGGGAACTCCCACGCTGCATACATTGTACCTGATGCAGCTATAATGTAGTGCTGGGGGTTACAACGTTATAACAATCAACAATGTCTTAACAGGTAACGTTTATACCAACAGTTTTGAAAAGTAAGAAATGTAAATTACAATAGCAAGGAAAAATGGGAGACACAAGTTTCGTGAAAAATATATATAGCGATCTGTATTTAGAATATAAAATATACAATGGTTATATCAGAACTATTTCCAATGTATGTGGGTGTAACTAAAACGAACGTGTGCACATCCGTGCTCTTGCAAGAGGTGATCGGCGCAAGTGACATAAATAAGGGTCTCAGCTTTTTAGCTTCACAGATTAAACCAGAATAAAGTCACAACAGAGGGAGCTGCCCCTTTAAAGCAGAGCGGGGCCACAGACAAACATCTCACAAAGACGCGCAACGAGCGCTCATCACAAGATCAGACAGGGCGGCCTTCCGGGCGGGCGCGCTGTGAGATCAGATAGCGTTCGCAGCATAATTAGACTTTTTAACTAGTGAAGGAACGGAGATGAAAGGTGCTTGGAGGTGAAACCGGCCCGATATTCCTTCACAACTGTGTTAATTAACTCGAAAATGATTGAATTTTTTGTCAGTTTCACACGTCAGTATATATGATTCCAGATGCCTGAATCTTAAAAATCTGTCATATTTCATCGCGTTCATCATCTGTCTGAGATGTGCAGGTGCTACTGGTAATAGAGGCGCTGAGATGTCTCTTAATCTGCTTGAAATATGAGGGGTGGGGGAGGGGCAGAGCAGGGGGCAAGGGGCAGGGGGGAGGCAGAGCTTGCTACGTGTTACAGGGGCCGCTGTGACACAGACTCATTCCAGGATGCTTGCACGACTCACACAATGTACTCACTCCTTCGGGTCCCTGTTCTAGGGGAACGCATTCTACATAGACACTGAACTCACTCCTGCGGGTCCTCACTCGAGGGGCAGGCATACCGCGTAAACACTGAACTTACTCCTGCGGGTCCTAACTGTAGGGGCACGCACACTGCGTAAACACTGAACTCACTCCTGCGGGTCCTCACTGTAGGGGCACGCACACTGCGTAAACACTGAACTCACTCCTGCGGGTCCTCACTGTAGGGGCACGCACACTGCGTAAACACTGAACTCACTCCTGCGGGTCCTCACTCTAGGGGCAGGCACACCGCGTAAACACTGAACTCACTCCTGCGGGTCCTCACTTCAGGGGCAGGCACACCGCGTAAACACTGAACTCACTCCTGCGGGTCCTCAGTCTAGGGGCAGGCACACCGCGTAAACACTGAACTCACTCCTGCGGGTCCTCACTGTAGGGGCACGCAGACTGCGTAAACACTGAACTCACTACTGCGGGTCCTCACTGTAGGGGCACGCACAGTGCGTAAACACTGAACCCACTCCTGCAGGTCCTCACTCTAGGGGCAGGCGCACCGCGTAAACACTGAACTCACTACTGCGGGTCCTCACTGTAGGGGCACGCACACCGTGTAAACACTGAACTCACTCCTGCGGGTCCTCACTGTAGGGGCACGCACACTTCGTAAACACTGAACTCACTACTGCGGGTCCTCACTGTAGGGGCACGCACAGTGCGTAAACACTGAACTCACTCCTGCGGGTCCTCACTGTAGGGGCACGCACAGTGCTTAAACACTGAACTCACTCCTGCGGGTCCTCACTCTAGGGGCAGGCGCACCGCGTAAACACTGAACTCACTACTGCGGGTCCTCACTGTAGGGGCACGCACACCGTGTAAACACTGAACTCACTCCTGCGGGTCCTCACTGTAGGGGCACGCACACTGCGTAAACACTGAACTCACTCCTTATCCTCACTCTAGGGCAGAGGTCTTCAAACTTTCTGATGCCGAGACCCCCATGTCAAAAACTTTTAGGTGTAAGGACCCCCTCCTGATGAAAATCTCTAGAACTTGAGCCTCCTCATTATTGCTAACTATCGACAACCATAAACGCCTCTAATTACCACAGCAAATCATTTATACATTGGGGAAATAAATTAAACCGTATTTAGCAAACCAAAGGTCAGTGGTTGGGGGTGTGGTCAAAGGTGTGGCTAAAAACAAAGGGCCTCATTTATGAGGCACTGATGAGGGCAGAGCGGCAAGTCTTCTTGCAGCGCTGCCCAACGCCAATGTGAAAGGGCAGGAATGCACCTTATTTATGAAATTTCCCCCTATGTTGGCACACAAATTGCTGCCTAGCGCCAACATGGGCTGGATGGTTTTTGTGCAGGAAGGGGCACCTTCCTGCACAAAAACAATCCTGAGAGGGGTTTTCCTCTTTCCATGTGTGCTGCAGAATGCAGCACACATGGAAAGAGGAAAAAACGAGGAGAAATTAAAACATTTCCCCTTGTTACCCCTACTGTGGGGAGGCGCAAGGTTTGGTACTGCCCCAGGTTTACATGGTTTTGTGAAGCTGGGGCAGCATCAAAATCCATGGGCTTTGTGTGGGAACACCCACCGCAACTCCTATGGAATGCCTACTTGACATAGAGTAAGGCAACGCAGCGACTTGAGATGTTTTGTCTTACTCCATATCTATAAGGCCATGCAAAGCCACACAGGGTGACTTTGCCTCACCTCATAGATATGATTGAGATGCTTGTGCTGCCGAAGCTAAAAAAATTGACGCTTCAGTGGCGCAAGCTTCTCATAAATCAGCCCTAAAATATTTAGTTCCTTTTTAGGTCTTTCACCATCAAGTAGCTACATATACAATAATGGGTAGCTTAAAAGAAAAATACATTTAAAAAGTTGTTACTCAGTGGGAAATGCACTTTACAGTACATTATATAACCTCTATTATTTAATGCACTGCATAGGTCTGTGTGTAACCAGAGAGCCATAAAATTGGTTGGTGCAGTGAATAATAGTGACTTGGGTATTTCTTGTGCTTTGTGGTCACAGCCTGTGACAGAAAGCACTGTGAATAATGTGTAAGTCATTATTTTATGCTTGCTTCCAAAATGTAGATTAGTATATTATCAGACTGTAAGTAATGCATTTATTTTTGCATAACTGTCCCTTCAGCACCTTTTCAGGGGTACTAAGCGCTGTGTAAATTCAAGCACACACTTTACAGCCCAGTTGCTAACCACCACACAAAAAAACACATCTTTGCCATCACAATGCTTGAAGTGGTTCGAGCAATTAAAGCCAGAACCACTCCCAAGCATCCTTTACATTTGCAGATTAATTCCTAGGGTACATTTGCACTTCATTCAGGCAAGCAGGCACCCTGGCATGAAGGATGAAGGATTGTTTTACCTGTCTGCTGGGCCTCTTAGTTTTACAGCACATGAGACTCAATTCATGTCAGCTGAAGCATTTTAACGAGCGTGGTTGTGTTTGTCCAAAGCACGTTTTGCATTCCAGGCAGAAGTTAGGCCTGGAAATGCGCGACCCCCTTCCCAGAACTCCAGGCCCCCCCTGGGGGTCGCGCCCCACAGATTGAAGACCTCTGCTCTAGGGGCATGCGCACCGCGTAAACAGTGAACTCACTCCTGCTGGTCCTCACTCTAGTGGGGCAGCCACACCGCGTAAACACTGAACTCACTACTGCGGGTCCTCACTGTGGGGGCACGCACACTGCGTAAACACTGAACTCACTCCTGATCCTCACTCTAGGGGCATGCGCACCACGTAAACAGTGAACTCATTCCTGCTGGTTCTCACTCTAGGGGCAGGCACACCGCGTAAACACTGAACTCACTCCTGCGGGTCCTCACTGTAGGGGCACGCACACTGCGTAAGCACTGAACTCACTACTGCGGGTCCTCACTGTAGGGGCACGCACAGTGCGTAAACACTGAACTCACTCCTGCGGGTTCTCACTCTAGGGGCAGGCGCACCGCGTAAACACTGAACTCACTACTGTGGGTCCTCACTGTAGGGGCACGCACACTGCGTAAACACTGAACTCACTCCTGATCCTCACTCTAGGGGCATGCGCACCACGTAAACAGTGAACTCATTCCTGCTGGTTCTCACTCTAGGGGCAGGCACACCGCGTAAACACTGAACTCACTCCTGCGGGTCCTCACTGTAGGGGCACACACACTGCATGGGTACTCGCAAACATTTGCTCTGGGGTCACAAAGTACGCTCTGTGAAGTGACTGAGGGCCGCACTGATCACAGCAGGGTGGCAGTAGAGGGTCTGGGTGGGTCAGGGATTCTGTAAGGTCTGAAAAATTGTTAAACGGGCAAGCATTTATTTGCAGGTTAATAAACGCTCGCCTGTATCTTTAACATTTTTTTTAGAAAATTAGTGCAAAGTCACTAAGCAGCAGCTCGTGCTGCTGTTCACCAGGGGGGGCCGCATGTAAAGGTCAAGAGGGCCGCAAGCGGCCCCCGGGCCGTACTTTGAGTATCACTGCTCTAGGGGCACTCATTCTACGTAGACACTGTACTCACTCCTGTGGGTCCTCAATCTGGGTGCATGCCTACTGCACACTCACTGTGCACACTTCCGCAGGTCCTCACTATGAGGGCACGCACACTGCGTAGAGACTATACTCACTCCTACGGGTCCTCACTCTAGGGACACGCATCCTGCGTAGACACTGTACTCACTCTTGTGGGTCCTCAATCTGGGTGCATGCCTACTGCACACTCACTGTGCACACTACCGCAGGTCCTCACTATGAGGGCACGCACACTGCGTAGAGACTATACTCACTCCTACGGGTCCTCACTCTAGGGACACGCATACTTCACATACACACTGCGCACACTTACGCGGATCCTCACTCTAGGAGCTAGACACTGAACTCACTCCTGCGTGTCCTCACTCTGGGTGCATGCCTACTTAGGGTGACCAGATTCTCAAAACAAACAAGCATTGGCATAGCCAATAGGTCTCGCCTTTGGGACCTTATAAGTGTTTAGTCATGCAACAGTTGCATAACTAAGTACTTATAAGGTCCCAAAAGCGAGACCTATTGGCTATGCCAAGCGTCCGTGCGGCCGCAAAAGCGATCGCCATCAAGCATCAAAGTGCGGCCGCAAAAGTGAAAGTAATCGCGGTAAAAGCGGCGCGCGCCCGCGCACATGCACTGTAGCTCTAAGCTGGCCTGGTAGGACTTTTTGGAGCCCTCTCAATAAGTCTCACCAGACCAGCGACGGGGACAGGTCATAGACATAGAAGTAGGACTACGGTTTGCAGTAACCATCGACATAAAAGTAGGACTATTTGACAGCTGTCATAGACTTAAAAAAAGGACTACAATGACAGGTCCATCCACAGACCGAGATGAAGCATTACAGACAACAAATCTGCGGTCTTTTATTGGCACCCCTCTCCTTTACACAGCAGCATTAGTACTTTTTATTACATTTACACTTTTAAGGACTTTAGCAAATATTTTCCAAAAATCAATAAAACATCACAGGCTAGCAAACGCCAGATTTACTAGCTTTATCAATGCTCGTTTCTATAGCTGCACGTCAGCACCACGTAAAGTACAACTCACCAATGTTGCTTAGTTGCTCATGACAGAAAAGCATGGGAGGTAAACTGCGGAATGCTAAATTGCCAAAGGGCAGCCATGGACCAATGTAAAAAAACCACTTCTCTCCAGGTATTACTGCCTTAGGGTCTGAAGGGTCGCAAAGGCTGGCCGACCACACAGTCCTCCCACATTTGCATCATCACTGCTGGGATGTCATGTTACCTTACTGGGGTATGTATAGTGCACTCTAGCCATTGGTATCATCTCATAGTGCAATAGTGTGAAGACCTGCGCAAAAAGCTCGAGCAGCGCTGCTCGCCTCTCCCACAGGTGTTAACCCTGCTCCTTTAAGTCCTTTCCAGCTAAACAGTTTGCCATGATCTGAAAGGTCAGTCAAAAGGTCAAGGCATAGCTTTGATATGGAGAACACAGAGCATGCATCAATTGGTTATGAATAATACATGCAATGAGCTATGCATTAATCCTTGCACGGTATGCATAAGGGCTACTGAAAAGTTTGTATGGCTATGAATACAAGCTACAGGACGAAGAAATATTGTTTTATCCAAAGTAGAAACTTTGGCTGGCACGATGACTTAGGTGGCACTGCGTGTAAAATGTCTCTCCTCAAAGGATTTCCCTTCTTGCTACAGCGCTCACCTCAGTGACGACACATGCCGTAAACAGTGCAAAGAGAGCATGCGCGCGCATGCTCAACCGGAACAATGAAAAACAGGGACATTTCTGTGTTTAACCTGGACACTGTTTGAAAACAAGGACATTTGAGTCACTTGGAGAAAAGTGTCAGGACACGGGGACACTTCCCCAAAAACGGGGACCGTCCTGGGAAAACGGAGACGTCTGGTCACCCTATACCTACTGCACACTCACTGTGCACACTTCCCCAGGTCCTCACTATGAGGGCATGCACACTGCGTAGAGACTATACTCACTCCTACGGTCCTCACTCTAGGGACACGCATCCTGCGTAGACACTGAACTCACTCCTGCGGGTCCTCACTCTAAGGACTTACATCCTGCATAGAGACTTTGCTCAATCCTGCAGGTTCTCACTCTAGAGACACTCATCCTGCATAGACACTACACACTCCTGGGGGTCCTCAATCTAGGGACACGCACACTGCGTAGACACTGTACTCACTCCTGTGGGTCCTCACTCTAGGTACACGCATACTGCGTAGATACTGAACTAACTCCCTTAAGATCTCACTCTAGGTGCACGCATACTTCACACACACACTGCGCACCCTTTCGCGGGTCCTCACTCTGGGTGCATGCATACTGCGTAGACACTGAACTCACTCCTTTGGGTCCCCACTCTAGGGACACTCATCCTGCCTAGACACTGAACTCCCTCCTGTGGGTTCCCACTCTAGGGACACGCATCCTGCATAGACACTGTACTCACTGCTGCGGGTCCCCATTCTAGGGACACGCAGCCTCCGTAGACACTGAACTCACTCCTGTGGGTCCCCACTCTAGGGACACGCATCCTGCCTAGACACTGAACTCCCTCCTGTGGGTTCTCACTCTAGGGACACGTATCCTGCATAGAGACTGTGCTCAGTCCTGTGAGTGTTCACTCTAAAGACACTCATCCTGCATAGACACTACTCACTCCTGGGGGTCCTCACTCTAGAGACACACATCCTGGATAAACACTTTACTCACTCCTGTGGGTCCTCACTCTAAGGGTACGCACACTGCATAGACACTGTACTCACTCCTGTGGGTCCTCACTCTAAGGGCACGCACACTGCGTAGACACTGTACTCACTCCTGTGGGGCCACACTCTAGGAGCATGCATACTGTGTAGACACTGAACTCACTCCCTTAGGTCCTCACTCTAGGTGCATGCATACTTCACACACACTGCGCACCCTTCCGCAGGTCCTCACTCAAAGTGCACGCATACTGCGTAGACCCTGAACTCACTCCTGTGGGTCCTCACTCTAGGGACACGCATCCTGCATAGACACTGTACTCTCTCCTGCGGGTCCCCACTCTAGGGACACGCATCATGTGTAGACACTGTACTCACTACTGCGTGTCCCCACTCAAGGGACACGCATCATGTGTAGACACTGAACTCACTCCTGCGGGTCCTCACTCTGGGGACACGTATCCTGCATAGAGACTTTGCTCAATCCTGTGGGTGTTCACTCTAAAGACACTCATCCAGCATAGACACTAATCACTCCTGGGGGTCCTCACTCTAGTGACACACATCCTGGATAAACACTTTACTCACTCCTGTGGGGCCTCATCTAGGAGCATGCATACTGCGTAGACACTGAACTCACCCCCTTAGGTCCTCACTCTAGGAGCACGCATACTTCACACACACACTGCGCACCCTTCCGCGGGTCCTCACTCTAGGTGCATGCATACTGCGTAGACACTGAACTCACACCTGTGGGTCCTCACTCTAGGGACACGCATCCTGCACAGACACTGTACTCACTCCTGCAGGTCCCCAATCTAGGGACACGCATCCTGCGTAGCCACTGTACTCACTACTGCGGGTACCCACTCTAGGGATATGCATCATGTGTAGACACTCAACTCACTCCTGCGTGTCCTCCCTCTGGGGACACACATCCTGCATAGACACTGTACTCACTCCTGCGGGTCCCCACTCTAGGGACATGTATCCTGTGTAGACACTGTACTCACTACTGCGGGTCCCCACTCTAGGGACACACATCATGTGTAGACACTAAACTCACTCCTGCGGGTCCTCACTCTGGGGACACGTATCCTGCATAGAGACTTTGCTCAATCCTGTGGGTATTCACTCTAAAGACACTCATCCAGCATAGACACTACTCACTCCTGGGGGTCCTCACTCTAGCGACACACATTCTGGATAAACACTTTACTCACTCCTGTGGGGCCTCACTCTAGGAGCATGCATACTGCGTAGACACTGAACTCACTCCCTTAGGCCCTCACTCTAGGAACACGCATACTTCACACACACAGTGCGCACCCTTCCGTGGGTCCTTACTCTCGGTGCATGCATACTGCGTAGACACTGAACTCACTTCTGTGGGTCCTCACTCTAGGGACACGCATCCTGCATAGACACTGTACTCACTCCTGCAGGTCCCCAATCTAGGGACACGCATCCTACGTAGACACTGTACTCACTACTGCGGGTCCCCACTCTAGGGACACGCATCATGTGTAGACACTGAACTCACTCCTGCGGGTCCTCACTCTGGGGACACGCACCCTGCATAGACACTGTACTCGCTACTGCGGGTCCCCACTCTAGGTACACGCATCCCGCGTCGACACTGAACTCACTCCTGCGGGTCCTCACTCTAGGGACACGTATCCTGCATAGAGACTTTGCTCAATCCTGTGGGTGTTCACTCTAAAGACACTCATCCTGCATAGACACTACTCATTCCTAGGGGCCCTCACTCTAGGGACACATATCCCGGATAAACACTTTACTCACTCCTGTGGGGCCTCACTCTAGGAGCATGCATACTGCGTAGACACTGAACTCACTCCCTTAAGTCCTCACTCTAGGTGCATGCATACTGCGTAGACACTGAACTCACTCCCTTAGGTCCTCACTCTAGGTGCACGCATACTTCACACACACACTGCGCACCCTTCCACGGGTCCTCACTCTAGGTGCATGCATACTGCGTAGACACTGAACTCACTCCTGTGGGTCCCCACTCTAGGGACACGCATCCTGCATAGACACTGTTCTCACTCCTGCGGGTCCTCACTCTAGGGACTCATACACTGTATAGACAAGGTACTCCCTCCTGCGTGTCCTCACTCTAGGGACACGCCTCCTCTATGGACACTGTACTTACTCCTGCAAGTCCCCGCTCTAGGGACACGCATCCTGCATTGACACTGTACTCACTCCTGCGGGTAACCATTCTTGGGACACGCATCCTGCGTAGATGCTGCACTCACTCGTGGTGGTCCTCACTCTAGGGACATGTATCCTGCATAGAGACTGTGCTCAATCTTGTGGGTGTTCATTCTAAAGACACTCATCCTGCATAGACACTACTCACTCCTGGGAGTCCTTACTCTAGGGACACACATCCTGGATAAACACTTTACTCACTCCTGTGGGTCCTCATTCTAAGGGCACGCACACTGCATAGACACTGAACTCACTCCCTTAGGTTCTCACTCTAGTGACACACATCCTGCATAGAGACTGCGCTCAAACCTGTGGGTTTTCACTCTAGAGACACGCATCCTGCATAGACACTATTCACTCCTGGGGGTCCTCACTCTAGGGACACACATCCTGGATAAACACTTTATTCACTCCTGTGGGACCTCACTCTAGGAGCATGCATACTGCGTAGACACTGAACTCACTCCTGCGGGTCCCCACTCTAGGGGCACCCATCCTGCATAGACACTGAACTCACTCCTGCGGGTCCCCACTCTAGGGACACGTATCCTGCATAGAGACTGTGCTCAATCCTGCGGGTTTTCACTCTAGAGTCACTCATCCGCCATAGACGCTACTCACTCCTGGGGGTCCTCACTCTAGGGGCATGCACACTGCGTAGACACTGTACTCACTCCTGTGGGTCCTCACTCTAGGTGCATGCATACTGCGTAGACACTGAACTCACTCCTGTGGGTCCCCACTCTAGGGACACGCATCCTGCATAGATACTGTACTCACTCCTGGGGGTCCTCAATCTAGGGACACACATCCTGGATAAACACTTTACTCACTCCTGTGGGGCCTCACTCTAGGAGCATGCATACTGCGTAGACACTGAACTCACTCTCTTAGGTCCTCACGCTAGGTGTATGCATACTTCACACACATACTGCGCACCCTTCCACGGGTCCTCACTCTAGGTGCATGCATACTGTGTAGACACTGAACTCACTCCTGTGGGTCCCCACTCTAGGGACACGTATCCTGCATAGACACTGTAATTACTCCTGCGGGTCCTCACTCTAGGGGCTCATATACTGTATAGACACGGTACTCCCTCCTGCGTGTCCTCACTCTAGGGACACGCCTCCTCCATGGACACTGTACTCACTACTGCGGGTCTCCACTCTAGGGACACGCATCCTACATAGACACTGAACTCCCTCCTGCGGGTCCTCACTCTAGGAGCATGCATACTTCACACACACACTGTGCACACTTCCGCGGGTCCTCACTCCAGGTGCATGCACACTGCGTAGACACTGAACTCCCTCCTGTGGGTCCTCACTCTATGGACACGTATCCTGCATAGAGACTGTGCTCAGTCCTGTGGGTGTTCACTCTAAAGACACTCATCCTGCATAGACACTACTCACTCCTGGGGGTCCTCACTCTAGAGACACACATCCTGGATAAACACTTTACTCACTCCTGTGGGTCCTCATTCTAAGGGCACGCACACTGCATAGACACTGTACTCACTCCTGTGGGTCCTCATTCTAAGGGCAACCACACTGCGTAGACACTGTACTCACTCCTGTGGGTCCTCACTCTAGGTGCATGCATACTGCATAGACACTGAACTCACTCCCTTAGGTCCTCACTCTAGGTGCATGCATACTTCACACATACACTGCTCACTCTTCCGCGGGTCCTTACTCTAGGTGAATGCATACTGCATAGACATTGAACTAACTTCTGTGGGTCCCCACTCTAGGGACACACATCCTGCGTAGACACTGAACTCACTCCTGCTGGTCCTCACTCTAGGGACATGCACACTTCACACACACACTGTGCACACTTCCGCAGGTCCTCACTGTAGGCGCATGTATACTTCACACACACACTGCCCAGACTTCCGCGGGTTCTCACTCTAGGTGAATGCCTACTACATAGACACTGAACTCACTCCTGTGGGTCCCCACTCTAGGGACACTCATCCTGCGTAGACACTGAACTCACTCCTGTGGGTCCCCACTCTAGGGACACTCATCCTGCGTAGACACTGAACTCACTCCTGTGGGTCCCCACTCTAGGGACACACATCCTGCGTTGACACTTCACTCACTCCTGCGGGTCATTTTTCTAGGGACACGCATCCTGGGTAGACACTACTCACTCCTGCTGATCCTCTCCCTATGGAGACGCATCATGTGTAGACACTGTACTCACTCCTGTGGGTCCTCACTCTAGGTGCATGCATACTGCACTCACACACCGTTCACACTCATGTGAGTCGTCAATCCAGGAGAACGCATACGGCTCCGACACTGTGCACATGCATGCGGGTTCTCACTATAGGGGCACTTGCACAGTGCTCATCTTTTGATGATTTTTGCACGAAAAGGCAGGTTGGAGATAGAGCGAAAGATGTTACGGTCATTCACATCTGTGGAGGTTTTTTTATGAGGGAGTAAGGAAATGTTCCTTGGCTGACAGAGAGATTCACCAGTCAGTCCACTAAAGATGCATGTGTGTGTCACTTGGCTAGTGTCCACAAAGTGATTTGAGGGTTTGAGTTTCATGATGTTTTAAAGTAAGACAGCCTCTCCGATCATGTCAACGGTGTTCTTGGCTTTGCAAATTGTGGGTTCATCCTGGCAGAAGAGCAATTTCAACATTTTCTTTTTTTTACGGAGTTTTATATGGCGCGAACTTGACCCGAAGGTATCGAGCATTAGAGCGCTTTACATCAGCACCAGTCGCATTACATGAGGACACATTCATTTTTTGTCAGGCACGGGAGATTAAGTGATTTGTCCAGAATCAAAGGACTCGAAACCGGTTCCCCAGATTTGAGGTCGACCGCCCTAGCTGTTAGGACAATTTAGAATCAAAAAAATGTACAAACTCTTCTGCTTTCTTGGAAGGGTTTTCAAATTGGATGGAATTGTTCAATGAAGGGCTGTTGGCGGCTTTGATCAGACCAAAGACTTTTTTAGGTTGATACTTGGCTGAGTCAAGAAGGGATCTAGGGTGATTTGATTTCTCACGTAATATACGCCTTTGGTACAGTGATCTTGCATTAAGCAGGTATGACAGATTAGTGGGAGAAGGTATCGGTGTCTGTTTCATGTACGGAGAACTCAAGGTTTTCTTTTCCTCGTATAAAGCCTTATTAAACCATGAAGATGGTGTTGGTCTTTTTTGTTACTTTTGATCGGGCTGTATCAACAAGCAAAACAGACAGGCTGTCGAAGCAGTGGGAAGTTGAGACGTTGACATCTGTGGCGGGACTAATTGTGGGATAGTAACTTCATTGCAAAGTGTGTCGATGTCGATCTTCTCGATGTCATGAGACCAGGAAGTCACTCGTTTTGGATGACATTTGGCCACTGAGTGAGAGGGTTAGAATGAGTAAATGGTCTGACCAGTCTACTGGAATAGGATTATCGGCAAGGGCAGGTAATTTTGGGAGATTATTAGATGATGTATGTAGTCTTGCGTTTGCGTAAATTTCAGATTGTGTATCTGATCGTCTCCGGTGAAAAAGATGGCAAGCTAGGTGGCTGCAGAATCTTTTGTATTTCCCCAATGAAGATTAAACTCTCCTCGAAAGATCGCCTTGTCGATTTGTGTTGATTGGTCACTTGCAAAATCAACATATTCCTCGATAAGGGGCGAATCCAGTGGTGGCTGGCACCGTACATATTTGGTGGGGTAACCATGCCTGGTCAACATTAAAGTTGTCAGTCATGGCTCGTTAGAATCAGAGTTTATAACAAACCAATACTGAGAACTCTGGCGTTGAGGATGAAGGCAGTGTGAGTGTTACAGTGCATCAGTTGGTTAAGAATAATAAAATAACAAGCATTTGCATAGCCAATAGGTCTTGCTTTTGGGACCTTTATAAGTATTTCGTTTTGCAGCACAATATCTTTGGTGCAACAACATCAGCTGTTGCATGGCTAAACCTTTTACCTTATAAGTGTTTAGCCATGCAACAGTTTATGTTGTTGCACCAAGGATATTGTGCTGCATAACTAAATACTTATAAGGTACCAAAGGCGAGACCTATTGGCTATGCCAATGCTTGTTTTATATAGTCATTCAGTTCTGAGCCTGTAAAACACAGGAATGAGGATAAAACTGTTTACGTTGCATAATTTGATTTCTCCACATCTGCGTTATACAGGAATGATTGGCAATGCTGATTTTAGAAGTATTATGTATTTTTTGCCCTTCGGCCATTCTACCGCAAAAAGTGTAACATTACCTTCACCTTAAACCAGATGAAGCTAGCATGACACCATTCCCTCCGAGGGAAGTTACAGTTACTACGTGCATTCTTCAAAAACCTATCAGCTCATTTATATTCATAGAAGAGAGTGTTCGAATTCTTGTTTTACTCATCTCCTGGGAAAAAAAGACGACCTATCCAAGGCGATAAACCCTTTTGGTTTGGCAGATGTCCAGTATTTCGCAAGATGCTAGCCTTCCTGCTTTTTTATTTGTGATTCTAAAGCTATTTTTTCTCCACATACTTGAAAATGTGCCATGATTAAATGGGGAAGATGTCGCTATGGGCGAGCAGTGAACATCCGGGTCACACGCCAGTGTGTTTTATAATAAGTCTCATTCAAGTTGTCAGTTTCACAATTGGTTCCAGGTGACAAGCGTTGCGAGAGCATTTCACTTCCTGAGTTTGTTAGTGCGAAAGTATTCGCTTGGACTTTGTCTATTGTGCAAGGAACGAGTGCAAAGGGCAGGGACTGTTTTATTATTAAAGGTTGTGAAAGAGCTTTCGGTTTTGCGGGCACTGGTCTCTTCCAAAACGAGCTTAGTTTATTTACGAAATATGAAGAGTCGGCAGATTAGGAACACAGTTCTTTGCTTAGGTGTTTAAATGATGCATGTAGCCATAGTGAAGGAAAGGCGAGCTCTCTGAGTGGGTATAAAAGTACTGGTGCATTCTTGGAAAGGCCTGGCCATGCCTATGTTCCTCCTTTACCTTGTCGCGTAGAACAGAGAGAACCTTTAGATTTAGAAATTGTGAATAATTTATGCGCTCCTATTACACTAGTTTCTTTGAAAAAATATATATAATATTTTTGGGATGCTAAAGATTAACAAGATGGAATTGGGGAAGCAGCATTGTGGTACTTAGAAAGGGAAATGTGATGGAGCGAAATTAAAAAGAAGCGGGGGCAGGAGAGAGTTGAGGCTGAAGGAGTATGGCTGTAAAGAGAGAGAAAGAAAATGTTGGAATGATAGAAAGAGAAAGAAGTAATAGCTTTGAGAAAAAGTGAAAGGGTAGAAAGAAACAAGTGGAAGAAAGAGGTGGGTGAAAGGGTAGAAAGAAACAAGTGGAAGAAAGAGGTTGGAGGGAAGAAGTAACAAGCGCGCGCGAAAAGCATTGGCCGCACGGGCGCCGAATGTTAAAGTGATCGCGATGCACTTAATTACCCGTGACGGAGAAAAGACAGATGGCGGCTGCGCGCGTTCACACGCACATGCACGCAAGCTTGAGGCCAGCAAAAAGCCTCTGGTGGCACTTTGAAACCCCCCTTACTAAAAGTCGAGCAAGCAGCGCATGCACTGCTCTAGGCTCGACCTAAAAAATACTTAGTAAGTGGTCGGGTAAATAGGCACATTATAGGTCCACTCCGCGTGCCAAGCATTACAGCCATTGGTCACATTCTGAGACAGTAGCTCTTGTGTCTGACTTCCACCATCCACTTGTAGGAGGGCCCTGTACATGTTGCAGAGGTCACACGACTTTCTGGGTATTTTCCCAGCACATAGAATTGTTGCAACCTGACATGTGGGGGCCACAGACCCCAAGGGTGGTCAGACCGAACGTTTACGAGTCAGTGCCTTAACCTCAACGTTCAATTGTAGCCGCAACATTAGCCCATAACCCACAATTCTGGCGCAAAGTAAGGAAATTATTAACACATAATATTATTTATGATATTGAATCTGATCAATAATGAAAAGAACACTCAGAACCTCAAGCTTTTTAACAGAGCGATAAACATGTCCATTCGTAAATAGGAGAATCCACTGACAAATACCTACAAAACCTGGATCACACATACTCAGCACATGCAAAACTAACATTATCAAAGTCACCATTGGCAGCCAGCATTTTGGGTTTGCTAATGCTTGCTTTGTTTCATCATTGCTTTTACAAAACGTCAATGTTGGGAGAGCTGTTAGTCTCTCACCTATTTAAAAAAACAATGGCTAAAGCAAAAATATACTTTGATCTCAGAAAGCAGAAATTTCAATAATAGCCTCGAGAATTATGGAAACTACTTTGTATGCGGATATGCTCCCTGGGAACCGGCGGAATGTAATCACTCACAGTGAAGTTAGCCAGTGGCTGAAGTGGGCTGATCAATTGCCCCATGCTGTACTAGGCGGAATTAAAATGTGAATGACACAACTGAACAAGCGATGAAGAGGACTGGGTCAAAGCCACTATAAGTAAGCATATTAATTATATAATTTTAGTCAAATCAAAAGCCCATGGTAACGTCAGACCTACAAGTGGGCACGGTGGGAAAGCAGATGTGTGGCAAGTGTTGTACAAGAACTCAAAAAAACAGATGGGTCACCAACGCATTTATTGCTTTGAGCTTACCCTATCCCTCGTCCCCGAACTTATATGCAACAGTAGATGGTACCTGCCCAGATCCAGTTCTCAGCTGTTGCTGTGCAAAGTATATAGCAATCAAAAGCAACTCCTCTTCCTGTGCTTGCCTGCTGCCATGCTGAACAGTGTTCAAAGATGCAGCCAGCTAATTTGGTTGGTATCAAAACTATGAGCAGTGCATTCCTTCTGATTAGCAATGGGGTGCTGGTACAATCTGGACAGCTCTTCTGTCCCTCCCCGTGGCTAGCAGGGTTACGCTTGTGCTTTCTCAGTGACAGCAGACAATGGATGAACAAACTACATTTTAAATTATGTTTGTCCATGCTTTTGTTTTTAGAAAAAATGTAAAATAAATTAATGAGTGCTTTATTTCAAATAGTGGATAACTAGGATGGGTTATTGTCTTCTACAGCGACACGAAGAAGGTTACACTTTACAAATACAGATAACAATATTCATGACAAAGTGGTAGTGAGGGGTGATCTTTCTCTGGATTGTCTTTTGGGGGATTTACTTCATTAAACTGGAATTGTGGATGTCATCCTAACCAATTCTCATACTGACCTCTTGAGGTGTTTGTTGCGAGGAAGCGAGGTCCTCTAAGTGGATCACAATCAGCCACGGCCCGTATAGGGCGTGTTAGCGGGGCGGTGACGTGGGGCGGGGGTGGGGCAGGATGGGGGGTTGTAGGTGGGTGAGTTCATTGATACACGGGTACAGCAGGGGTGAGCTTCCTGTGGGTGAGGTCATTGATGCACGGGTACAGCAGGGGTGAGTTTCCTGTGGGTGAGGTCATTGATGCATGGGTACAGCAGGGGTGAGTTTCCTGTGGGTGAGGTCATTGATGCACGGGTACAGCAGGGGTGAGTTTCCTGTGGGTAAGGTCATTGATGCATGGGTACAGCATGGGTGAGTTTCCTGTGGGTGAGGTCATTAATGCATGGGTACAGCAGGGGTGAGTTTCCTGTGGGTGAGGTCAGTGATGCACAGGTACAGCAGGGGTGAGTTTCCTGTGGGTGAGGTCATTGATGCACAGGTACAGCAGGGGTGAGTTTTCTGTGGGTGAGGTCATTGATGCAAGGGTAGAGCAGGGGTGAGTTTCCTGAGAGTGAGGTTGTTGCTGCACAGGTACAGCAGGGGTGAGTTTCCTGTGGTGAGGTCATTGATGCACAAGTACAGCAGGGGTGAGTTTCCTGTGAGTGAGCTCATTGATGCATGGGTACAGCAGGGGTGAGTTTCCTGTGGGTGAGGTCATTGATGCATGGGTACAGCAGGGGTGAGTTTCCTGAGGGTGAGGTCATTGATGCACGGGTACAGCAGGGGTGAGTTTCCCATGGGTGAGGTCATTGATGCACGGGTACAGCATGGGTGAGTTTCCTGTGGGTGAGGTCAGTGATGCACGGGTACAGTAGGGGTGAGTTTCCTGTAGGTGGGGTCATTGATGCACGGGTACAGCAGGGGTGAGTTTCCTAAGGGTGAGGTCATTGATGCACGGGTACAGCAGGGGTGAGTTTCCTGATTATGAGGTCATTGATGTACGGGTACAGCAGGAGTGAGTTTCCTGAGTGTGAGGTCATTGATGCATGGATACAGCAGGGGTGAGTTTCCTGAGGGTGAGGTCATTGATGCACAGGTACAGAAGGGGTGAGATTCCTGAGGGTGAGGTCATTGATGCACAGGTACAGTAAGTGTGATTTTCCTGTGGGTGAGGTCATTGATGCACGGGAACAGCAGGGGTGAGTTTCCTGTGGGTGAGGTCATTGATGCACGGGTACAGCAGGGGTGAGTTTCCTGAGGGTGAGTACATTGATGCACAGGTACAGCAGGGTCGAGTTTCCTGAGGGTGAAGTCACTGATACACGGGTACAGCAGGGGTGAGTTTCCTGTCGGTGAGGTCAGTGATGCTCGGGCACAGCAGGGGTGAGATTCCTGAGGGTGAGGTCAGTGATGCTCGGGCACAGCAGGGGTGAGATTCCTGAGGGTGAGGTCGTTGATGCACGGGTACAGCAGGGGTGAGTTTCCTGTCAGTGAGGTCAGTGATGCCCGGGCACAGCAGGGGTGAGTTTCCTGAGGGTGAGGTCATTGATGCACGGGTACAGCAGGGGTGAGTTTCCTGTGGGTGAGGTCATTGATGCATGGGTACAGAAGGGGTGAGTTTCCTGTGGGTGAGGTCATTGATGCACAGGTACAGCAGGGATGAGTTTCCTGTGGGTGAGGTCATTGATGCACGGGTACAGCAGGGGTGAGTTTCCTGAGGGTGAGGCCGTTGATACACGGGTACAGCAGGGGTGAGTTTCCTGTGGGTGAGGTCATTGATGCACGGGTACAGCAGGGGTGAGTTTCCTGTGGGTGAGGTCATTGATGAATGGGTACAGCGGAGGTGAGTTTCCTGTGGGTGAGGTCATTGATGCATGGGTACAGCAGGGGTGAGTTTCCTGAGGGTGAGGTCGTTGATGCACAGGTACAGCAGGGGTGAGTTTCCTGAGGGTGAGGTCGTTAATGCACAGGTACAGCAGGGGTGAGTTTCCTGAGGGCGAGGTCGTTGATGCACGGGTACAGCAGGGGTGAGTTTCCTGAGGGTGAGGTCATTGATGCACGGGTACAGTAGGGGTGTGTTTCCTGAGGGTGAGGTCATTGATGCACGGTTACCAGAGGGGTGAGTGTCCTTTGGGTGAGGTCATTGATGCACGGTACAGCAAGGGTGAGTTTCCTGAGGGTGAGGTCATTGATGCACGGGTACAGCAGGGGTGAGTTTCCTGAGGGTAAAGTCATTGATGCACGGATACTGGAGGGGTGAGTGTCCTGTGGGTGAGGTCATTGATGCACGGGTACAGCAAGGGTGAGTTTCCTGAGGGTGAGGTCATTGATGCACGCGCACAGCAGGGGTGAATTTCCTGTGGGTGAGGTCATTGATGCACCGGTTCAGCAGGGGTGAGTTTCCTGAGGGTGAGGTAGTTGATGCACGGGTACAGCAGGGGTGAGTTTCCTGTGGGTGAGGTCATTTATGCATGGGTACAGCAGGGGTGAGTTTCCTGAGGGTGAGGTCATTGATGCACGGGTACAGCAGGGGTGAGTTTCCTGAGGGTGAGGTCATTGATGCACGGGTACAGCAGGGATGAGTTTCCTGTGGGTGAGGTCATTGATGCATGGGTACAGCAGGGGTGAGTTTCCTGAGGGTGAGGTCATTGATGCACGGGTATAGCAGGGGTGAGTTTCCTGAGGGTGAGGTCATTGATGCATGGGTACAGCAGGGGTGAGGTCATTGATGCACGGGTACAGGAGGGGTGAGTTTCCTGAGGGTGAGGTCATTGATGCACGGGAACAGGAAGGGTGAGTTTCCTGCGGTGAGGTCATTGATGCACGGGTACAGCAGGAGTGAGTTTCCTGCGGATGAGGTAATTGATGCACGGGTACAGGAGGGGTGAGTTTCCTGAGGGTGAGGTCATTGATGCACGGGTACAGCACAGCAAGGGTGAGTTTCCTGAGGGTGAGGTCGTTGATGCAGGCGCACAGCAGGGGTGGGTTTCCTGTGGTTGAGGTCGTTACTGCAACGGTACAGCAGGGGTGAGTTTCCTGAGGGTGAGGTCATTGATGGATGGGTACAGCAGGGGTGAGTTTCCTGTGGGTGAGGTCATTGATGCACGAGTACAGCAGGGTTAAGTTTCCTGAGGGTGAGGTCATTGATGCACGGGTACAGCAGGGGTGAGTTTCCTGAGGGTGAGGTTATTGATGCACGGGTACAGCAGGGGTGAGTTTCCTGTGGGTGAGGTCATTGATGCACGGGTACAGCAGGGGTGAGTTTCCTGCGGGTGAGGTCAGTGATGCACAGGTACAGGAGGGGTGAGTTTCCTGAGGGTGAGGTCATTGATGAACAGGTACAGCAGGGGTGAGTTTCCTGTAGGTGAGGTCATTGATGCACGGGTAAGGGAGGGGTGAGTTTCCTGAGGGTGAGGTCATTGATGCACGGGTACAGGAGAAGTGAGTCTGTCTGTTAGTTCTGGATCTTGTGAAGGTGACTGAAAGGCAAATCAGTGACACCAGACACAGTAAGTTTGAGGGTCCCTGTGATGAATATCAATGAGGCACAGATACAAACTGACCCCCACGTAGAGCTTAGGTGTGCTCTGGTCTAAACTGGCGCCCCAAAAGAGAAGGATTCCCAAACCCCGGGCGGTCAGGTCGGTTGTCCAGAATGCGCCTTCATTCGTGAATCATCGCCCCAGGAGCCATCACTAGAAGCTGCCCATTGGCTGCCTGTTGGATTCAGGTCCTAGTTCCAAACTTCCTGCATGATGTGCAAAGCTTCCGGGGCAAAGACCCCAGTGACCCCCACGATCTTGCCCCAGCCAGACATCGGTGCTCATCGTTGGTCCCATCTGGGCAAACAATAGTAAAGCAGGGGGTAGGTCTTAAGGGGTCCCGCTGCAGGGGCTCTCTTCACTCTCCCCGGGCGGCATGGGGGGCTAGAAGGAAGCGGTGCCTCAACTCCATCCCCAGCTCCCCATGGCCGGCAGTTTCAATGTCCTGCCAGTGCAGGGCATGGAGAGGCCTTCTCAGTTTACTTCTTGGCGCTATGAGATGCAAACGGGAAATGGGTGTCACTCTCTCAGCTCGTCTGAGGCTAAGACAACCTGAACCCTTTCATCCCTACATCCCCACGCTTCTGTCCAATCGTCATGGCCCTCTGCTCTAAAGGGTACCACAGAACATATATTGTACCTCCACCTATGTAACAATTCTTCTGGAAGTTTTCTGTGCAAAACTGCTAAGTGCATTGCTCTAGAAAATGTACACAGGGCACAGAAAGTTAGTAATAAAGCACTGTCCACTCTTTGAATACAATCACGCGCAGCTTTGCACCGGGAGGGGGCGCACTCTGCAGTTTCTTTCTTTGTTTTAAATGTGTCTTTCAATGATCCCCTAAACACCCATACAGCCACGGCGAGGGCACTGTATCCCTGCCTCCGCAGGGTCATTGCCTTCAGAAACTCTCATCAATCATTTGCCACTTACCATGGAGTTACCCTCTATGAAAAGGCCGCCATTGGCAGATGAACGGTCCTGTCTCTCGCTCTTGGCAAACTGGGGGGTCCCCGAAGGCCGAACAACAAGTGCCCATCAGCTGTGTTCATCAATCCCAGAATATTTGTCCCACACTTGCTTTTTAGGTCTCGCCTACGCAGCGCGCACGCACTGCATAAGACACCTTTAGCCGCCGTGCAGCTCTTTTTCACAGCACATATTCGTGTTTGTGGCGGCAATGGCATACGCCTTGCGAGAGCGCGCAGGGGCGTGCCTCAAGCACGAGCATGTGCTTTGAAAAAGAGCACAATGCGTGCGCGCGTGCTCGCAAACATGCACGCACGCACCACTCCCGGGCGATCGCTTTCACTTTTGCGGCCTCGAAAGCGGCCAAAGCTTGTTAATTAAATGTATTTGCGTGCTGATGGAAGGCGTTCCGCAATGCCTCAAAACAGGGGCAGATCAGAGGTGTTTGTAGTGCATGTGCGCAGGGCTAAGATTGACATGTGCATTAGACTACCTGCTTTTACAAGCGTTAGAGAAAATGGGTCACGTGAGTGGTGCCTACACCATGAATACACGTGCAAGGGACACAATGCGCTGCTTTAGGAAAACGTTTGAGGTTAAGGTTGAGCTATGTCCCCTTTTCCCTGCAGTCCTTGCCTGGTTGCGTTTCGTTATTTACTTTGCAAAAAAACGCAGTTTTAATGTCATGTGTAAAATGACAGGGCGTATTTGCCTGCATTTTTACAAATAATTTGCAGCTTGCACAGGCCAACTCTCGGCCAACCTAAGAGGGCTACTTCCTGGTTCCGTGACACTAAAAATATTGACCTCGGTATCCTCTGTGATTCAGCTTTACTTTCACTTCCAAGGCTAGACCTGAACCTGGATGTTAACGAATTCACCTCCCAATGCCTCACAGTCCTTGCAGTTGAAATCAATAACGCCGCTCCTCTTCAAAGCAAAAAGAAAATGCCCACTCCCTCAGCACCTTGGTTCAACAAATCCCTCTATGAAGAAAGGAAGTACCTAAGAGTCCTTGAGAAACAATGGAGACAAGTGCCCTCCACCGACAATTTGGCCGCGCTTCGTTTAGCAATATCCAACTACCACAAACACACCTTCCTTGGAAAAGCATCGCACTTCAGAACCCTCCTCGACTCAGCCAAAAATAGACCCAAAAAACTATTCGATCTCATCCAGAATCTAAACTGCTCTCCCCCAACCTCCAAGTTGGAGGAGTCTACAAAGAAAGCAGCGGAATTCGCTATATTCTTTGACGAAAAAGTGAAATCACTTGTGGATCAGGTCATTCATCCTACCCCTCCAGAGGAGCACAAATCCTTAACCATTTGGCAGAACATTGACCCCATCTCTGAAGATTCCCTCCTCAAATGCATCCTCGAAAACAAAGCCCTCCAACCATTCTCTTGACCCCATCCCTAGCGCCATTGCCATCGACTACTATACCTATTCTCTTTCCTATTGGACCACTCTGGTTAATCTCCCCTCTGTCAAGGCTCCCTTCCTGTTTCATTCAAAACTGGGCAGGTTACCCCTCTGCTTAAAAAAACCCACCGCTGATGCGAACGACCTCAACAACTTCTGCCCCATCACTAACCTACCTTTTCTTGCGAAAATCACAGAAAGATGTGTAGCGAAACAACTCTCCCGTCATATCAAGGACAATAATCTTCTTGACATTTTCCAGTCTGGCTTCATTCAAAACTGCAGCACTGAAACAGCCCTGCTGCAAATGATTGATGACGCGCTGCGGATACTCGATTCGGGGAAGTCTTGTCTCCTTGATCTTTCTGCAGCCTTTGGCACTGTCAATCACAACACTCTCCTTAACACTCTTCACCAGAGAATGGGCCTGGAGGGCGCTGTGCTTAAATGGTTTGCTTCCTTCCTCTCTGATAGATCCCAAATGATCAAAATAGCGAACAGTCTTTCATCTTCTTTGGCGGTCGGTCAAGGTGTTCCTCAAGGCTCTATACTTGCACCCACTCTGTTCAAACTCTATTTGGAACCTTTGGGAAATCTCCTAAGTAAATCCGGGATCCTCTATCATCTCTATGCGGACGACACTCAGATCTACCTCAAGGTGGCCTCCACTCACGATCTCTCCATCCTAAACTCTACTCTCGACTCCATTCAATACTGGATGTTAACTCATCAACTGATTCTGAATCCCTCCAAAACTGAATTCCTCCTCCTCTCCTCCTCACTTTCTCCTCCTCCGGTTTAATCATGGATGGATCAGATGAATTTACTTAACAATAAACCCATCATAATCAACAGCGCAAAATTCCTTGGTGTCATTCTCGACAAAAAACTCAATCTACTCTCCCACATCAATTCCATTGCAAAGTCTGCTCGATACCAACTGTGCCTTGTTTGGGGGATTCGTCGCTTCTTCCCGGAGCACGACCTTAAAACCCTGGTCCAATCGCTGGTTCGCTCCCGATTGGACTACTGCAATTCTCTTCTTACTGGCCTCCCCAAATCCCACCTGTCCCCCCTGAAGTCTGTTCTCCATTCAGCAGCTTGTTTCATATATGGGGCCAAAAGAAGCAACCACATCACACCCATTTTATCCACCCTTCGTTTGCTTCCCATCGAGGCAAGATCTATCTACAAGACTGCCTGTATCACCCACAAAGCCTTGCACTCCTCCTCCCCTCGCTATCTGGCGAATAAACTGAAACTCTCTGGAGGCTCCAGACCATCACGTAATGCGGAAAATGTATTGCTTGAACCTCCCACTTTCAAAAATGAAAGATCGATGGCCCAATCCTTTTCAGGCAACGCGGTGAGAATCTGGAACTCACTTCCGCCTCAGCTCCGGACCACCACCTCTTCTCGGTCCTTCAAAACTGACCTCAAAGTTCTCCTCCTTCAAAGACACTTCCAAATCTAATTCACGCCCTCTCTAGTCCCAGAAGGAAGTTCTTCCACTATAGGAAAGTCTGTACTCCATGCCTACAGAAGTGCCTTCCCAGTGTGTTCTTGTGTTTTGAGTGTCTGCCATTTATTGCAGTTTTATACCTCTACTTGTATCTTGTACGCTTATGTAACCTGCACACATGTCACTTTTTCCTCTTGTAACATATAGTTTGCTACCTCTTCTTGTATTTTGTTTGCTTTTGATACATGCTCATTTGTCACTTCTGCCTCATGTAATGTAACGTTTGCTTTTGTGACATGCCCACTTGTAATTTTCTCCTCATGTAACGCTGCTGTTCCTATTGTGAAGCGCTCTGACACTTTCGGGTAAAGTCCGCGCTATATAAAAACGCATAAAATAAAATAAATAAATAAATAGATTGCATGCATTTTTTGCTCTGTAAATTACAGGTGTTGCTGTTATTTGCGGCGTTGTTCTGTTTAGATTTCTGTATACAACAGTAAAGTATAACTTTTCAAAGTGCTAAATTCACTTACCAGCAGTTGTGTGCATGCAAAATGTATTTGCTAAGAAAACGTACAAAATAATGTTATATTTGTGGCTCGACCCTCTTAGAATGCTCGAAGGCATTAATGTTAGGGTGACCAGGTTCTCAAAACAAACAAGAATTGGCATAGCCAATAGGTTTCGCCTTTGGGACCTTGTAAGTAAAAAAAAAAAACTGAAGTGTAAGACTTTACGTTTACATTTATTGCATCCTAAATACGAAGTAAATGTAAACGTGAAGTCTTATACTTCCGTTTTTTTTTTTTACTTACAAGGTCCCAAAGGCGAGACCACCTGTGTTCCTGATTCCTATCCTAGGCTATGCTGTCATCTTTTACATATGCAGGTGTACAGTGAGACCTGTCCGAAGCAGCTGAGGATGGGTAGTTGGGGGCGGGAGGGGGGCACAGACAGGGTACTGAAACCCCAAAGGTGATTCAGGGTTCATAGCCTTTGCTCTCCCCACTTCACGCCAGCCCTGGACCATCTCTTTGATCCTATGTCATGCTCATGTCTTCTGTATAGTGGAGTTAAACCTGGTGGGACATACAGTGCTATGCGCGTGTGCACGGAGAGATGAGGGTGCTACAAGACCCCTCTAGAAGTCATAAAGTCAAGGGTTCTTCTTCTGAGGGCAGTAGACCCCAAAACATGCAAATTGACCCTGCAGGGCCCAAGGTGTAGGACTCACTGCAGACAATCACGCTTCTGGACGAAGGTGACCGGCCATCGAAGCCACCATCATGGCTCATCCTGAAGCTCTACAGCTGTTGTTACAAAGTTTCTTCATTTTTAAACTTCTTTCTCGCTTTGTGTCTTCAGATCTGAGAAACCAGAGCCCCCTGGGGAGGCCTGCACCCTGGTGGTCGAACGTCTGATGGAACACACCGCCCAACCAGATGTTGTCAAGACGGTAAGTGTTAAGTAGAGTGAGGCCTGATGGACTACTACTCTTGGGTAGAACTTCTTTCCACCAAAGCACATCAGAAACCTCCACACATCATTTCTTCTCAGCAGCTCACACATCTTGTCCCTAACCCTGTAACACACTCCAATAGGATTTCACTGTAAGGCACTAACGTTAACCCAACACCAAAGAGCCAGGGACACGTCAGTCACCTCTCCACCACTGAAGACCCAGCTCCTGTCATGGGCCATACCTGGATTGTAAAAAGCCACTCGCTGACCTCTGGTGCCGGTCCATGGACTTTTATCCCAGCCCAGGAACACGGCGAGGTCAGAACACACCAGGATAGACCAGGAACTGACCCTGGCCTCTCCGCTTCCTCTGCAATCAAAGCGACACACAAGCCCAGCCCGTGGCCAAAGCTGCGCAGCTCATGAATGTCCTAAAGTGTTCAAACAGCGCAGCGCCTCAGTACCACCTTATCCACAGACACCTTCCCATCCACCTGGGAGACTAACAAGCCACATCGCCAGGGTGAGCTGGCCTCAGAAGATCAGTTCCCTTTACATCTCACCAATATCAGTGCCGTGCCGGTGCTGGAGACACCGCTGCACGCCCTCACCCCTAATAACGTCATTCATGGACCAGACTGTTTATAACCCTGCACTTCCCTCTGCTTTCTTGGGAGTAATACTTATAGGTCATTTCATCACATCACATTTTTTATTTATTTTATGTGTCGCGTTTATAAAGTGTGGACCTCGCCCTGGGGCAGCCCGAGCCCTTCTATAAAACACCTCCGCATCTGATAGAGAGATACCAGTGCTTCACGGAAACATCTTAGGATAGATCATTCAGGGGTCTCCAACGTTTTCTGTACCGAGAGCCACTTATGTTCAATGAAAAGCATTGATTAGTGTTGTACAGTCTCCATTTTTTATTTGTATATTAATTCAACCAAGCAAAAGCTTTCTAATGCAATAA
This sequence comes from Triturus cristatus, assembly GCF_964204655.1. Lineage (NCBI taxonomy): Eukaryota > Metazoa > Chordata > Amphibia > Caudata > Salamandridae > Triturus > Triturus cristatus. The sequence continues at coordinate 66,510,206 of NC_140593.1, read as the reverse complement.
GCTGGGCTGCAGGCAGGTGAGCTGCTCAGAGGCAGCTGGAGAGCTACAGAGGCTCATGAGCTACTGGTTGGAGACCCCGCGAGAACATATCAAAGGAGTGTAAACATACAAGAGTACACGTGGGTGGGCTATGGCTTGAGGGTGCTCTACGGGACGCCGGGGGCTCTGATTCGACTCTCGCGATGGGAATGAAGGTCCATCGCCCTGGGACCAGGGGCAAGGAGGCCTGTTTCGAAGTTTTGCTTTTCTGGGTTTTGGGTGTTTTGAGATCAGTCTGTTCTGGCCCCTTGGGCTTCATGTTCCTCCTGTGAGTTGCAATGTGACCTTCAAGGAGGAGGGTAAACCCCTCTTGATAGATTTGCGGGTCTTCCTTGAGGTTTAGATTTCTATCCTGGCTTAATGGAGAAACCAATAGGTGGTCTGAGGGGGAGGGTGATGTCTGTGCTTTTCTGGTGCCTGTCCCCGCCTGGTGGCAGCATGGAGTACCGTATAGCGCCTAGTGGACCAGTGGAGGGTGTGAGTAGGTCAGCGAGGGCTGTGGAGGAGACCCACTGAGTGTAGCGCCTTTCTGAAGTCTGATGGAGGGATTGAAGGCCTCAGCTTCTTGGGTAGATGCTGGTCACAGGAAGCACGTTTGCTCAGCCTGGCGATGAGGTCATTCGAGGGGCAGATTGTGGTCGACACTTCACGCCTGGGACTAAAGAAGGGAAAATCTCAAATGAATCTCCTGAGTTTCACTATTGTTGTCCGGGGGGTGGAGAGTACAGGCTGGAAACTAGCCGCAGGGGGCTGCCATTTCCCCCCACACACGCCCTTCACGTTTGTGCCACATGAAAGCCTTGTGAACCCCCCGCGGGGCCGTGTTCTCAGCCAACCTATGGGCCCTGAGCTGAGGCCCCCATAAGATAAGCTGAACTCAGAAGGAAAGCCCCTTTCCAAAATGGCCTCCCTCTCCTCCCTCTGTAGCTCGAACAGCTACCAGCACAGCCTCCAGACTAAGAGGCAAACAAGCCTTTATCCGAAAGGCTTCCTGCCCCCACCTCCTGCCCCCATCAGTGTTGCCCACAGGCCCTGGTGACAGGAGCTCATTGCAGCTTTGAGTGCCTCCCAGCGACCCAAGAAAACCTGTACTAGAAGTGTGACATGGGGTCTGGTTCACAGCCCTTTGTTGATGGACTCGCGTGCCCTGCCGGGCTGGCCTGTCTTCTTTCCAGAGGCGGTCACTGTCCCTGGGTGGCACATCCTGCAAAGGAGGCCTGAAATGTCTGCCAGCCTCATGCCCACCGTGAATGGCCTGGCAGAGGAAATCGAATGGAGGCACAAATTGTTGTCCAACTCACCCCAAGGCACCTATCACCCTCTGCCTTACGTGACCGGAACTCCTTGTTCTAACTAAGCCAAACCACGCCCCCAGTCTCTGCCCTCGTGGCGGAGGCCACACATTCACAGGGGAGTCTCTGCCATCGGGGCGGAGGCCCCACATTCATGGGGCAGGCTCTGCCCTTGTGGCGGAAGCCCCGCAGTCATGCGGAGTCTCTGCACTTGTGGTGGAGACCCCGCAGTCATAGGTAAGTCTCCGCACTCAGAGTGTAATCTCCACAATGGGAATGGGAATTCCAATTGCACAGATTCTGCCCCAAGTGCGGAGACTCCCCCATTGCTATGTGGCCTACACCACGAGTGTGGTGGCAATGCGGACATCCTGCCCTGAGTGCGGAGACTCCCCTAAGACTGTGCGGCTTCTGCCACGAGTGAGGCGCGATTACAGAGATTCTACCCTGAGTGCGGCGACTCCCCTACGACTGCGGGGCTTCCACCACGAGTGTGGCGCAATTACAGAGATTCTGCCCTGTGTGCAGAGACTCCCCTACGACTGCAGGGCTTCCGCCACAAGTGTGGCGTGATTACAGAGATTACAGAGATTCTACCCTGAAGGCAGAGACTCCCCTACGACTGCGTGGCCTCCACCACGAGTGTGGCAGCATTACGAAGATTCTGCACTGAGTGCGGAGATCCCCTACGACTGCGTGGACTCCACCACAAGTGTGGCGGCACTACAAAGATTCTGCCCTGGGTGCAGAGACTCCCCTACGACTGCGGGGCTTCCGCCACGAGTGTGGCGCAATTACAGAGATTCTGCCCTGAAGGCGGAGACTCCCCTACGACTGCGTGGCCTCTACCATGAGTGTGGGGACAATGCGGACATTCTGCCCCAAGTGCGGAGACTCTCATACGACTGCGTGGCCTCCACCACAAGTGTGGCGGCACTACAGAGATTCTGCATTGAGTGCGGAGATCCCCTATGACTGCGTGGCCTCCACCACGAGTGTGGCGGCACTACGGAGATTCTGCACTGAGTGCGGAGATCCCCTACAACTGCGTGGCCTCCACCACAAGTGTGGCGGCACTACGGAAATTCTGCACTGAGTGCGGAGACTCTCATACAACTGCGTGGCCTCCACCACAAGTGTGGCGGCACTACGGAGATTCTGCACTGAGTGCGGACATCCCCTACGACTGCGTGGCCTCCACCACGAGTGTGGCGGCACTACGGAGATTCTGCACTGAGTGTGGAGAACCCCTACGACTGCGTGGCCTCCACCACAAGTGTGGCGGCACTACGGAGATTCTGCACTGAGTGCGGAGATCCCCTACGACTGCGTGGCCTCCACCACAAGTGTGGCGGCACTACGGAGATTCTGCACTGAGTGCGGATATCCCCTACGACTGTGTGGCCTCCACCACGAGTGCGGCAGCATTACGAAGATTCTGCACTGAGTGCGGAGATCCCCTATGACTGCGTGGCCTCCACCACAAGTGTGGCGGCACTACAGAGATTCTGCCCTGAGTGCGGAGACTCCCCCGTGACGCAGGGCCTATACGGGTGAGGAGGCCTATGATGAAACATGCCACATAAGGTGGGTGCGGCGTCCCCATCCAGAAATACTGGATTCCAGTTCCGGCCTTGGGGATCTTTGTCGTTCCTGCCCCTGCACGCTTGCTTCGTCTCATGCCCTTTGTGTCAGTGATCTCTTTTCCTCTGGAGACTGTTTGAGACTTGTCTCCTGATCTCTTTATGTGGTAAATTGACCTCACTAGAGTCCCTGAGCTCCCTGGCCCACTTGGAACCCACATCCATCTCTGTGTCTCCACACACTGCACGGGGGGTGGAGAGCCCTGCAGCCAAGGTCCCGGGTGGCAGCAACAGCTGTAGAAGCAGCTCCCCCCCGTCTGCACCTCCGGTGCTCTTCACCCCCTGGACTCACGACCCGTCGCTCCCAAGACGCTTCCTCCCTCGGCATCCCAAGCAAGCTCGTGCAAGGACCCTGCCACCCATGGCCATCCGCACTGTTGCAGCATCAGCTGATGGCTTCCTCTCTCTCCTCCACAGGGATTGGACACCCGCAGTTCAAGGGACGTGCAGGGGCCCAGGCTCTGGACCACTGTGCCAGGAGCCTCCTCTCTCCCACCAAGTGTTCCACGAAAGGACCCATACCAAGGATCTCCCCTCGCCTTCTCCCTGTACCTCCAACCAGCCTCCGCATCACCACCATCACCCCTTCACGAAGGGCAAAAGTCACCCCCTCCTCCCCTAAACTCTAGCATCAACCACCCCGCTGGCAGTGCCACTGTGTCTGGAAGACACGGGCTCCGGGCCAACACTAGTGTTGTGTGTCACAAGCATCGTGCGTCATAGCGTTGTATCACAGCCATTATGCATCACAGCATTATGTGCCACAAGCATTGTGCATCACAGCATTGTGGTTTACGGGCTTTGTTCAATACAGCATTGTGTGTCACAAGCATTGTGCATCACAGTATTGTGTGTCACAAGCATTGCGCATCATAGCATTGTGTGTCACAAGCATTATGCTACATAGAATTGAGTCACAAGCATTGTGCATCACAGCATTGTGTGCTACAGGCATTGTTCATCACAACATTGTGTATCATAAGCATTGTGCATCACAGCATTGTGTGTCATAAGCATTGTGCATCACAGCATTGTGTGTTACAAGCATTGTTCATCATGGCATTGCTTATCACAGACATTGTGCATCACAGTATTGTGTGTCATACGCATTGTGCATCACAGAATTGTGTATCACAAGCATTGTGCATTACTGCATTGAGTGCTACAGGCATTGTTCATCACAGCATTGTGTATCACAAGCATTTGTGCATCACAGTTTGTGTGTCATAAGCATCGAGCAACCCAGCATTGTGTGTCACAGGCATGGTTCATCGCAACATTGTCCGTATCAAGTATTGTGCATTACAGCACTGTGTCACAGGCATTGTGCATCACAACATTGTGTATCGCAAGCATTGTGCATCACAACATTGTGAATCGCAAGCATTGTGCACCACAGCATTGTGTGGCACAAGCATTGTGTATCACAGCATTGTACGTCACAAGCATCATGCATCACAGTTATTGTGTGTCACAGGCATTGTGTCTAAAAAAAGTGTCACAGCGGCACCACCTCTCGTGTTCTTTAATTTGGGCGGCGGCTGGCGAGGCCTGAATGGTCTAGTGGTTTGTTCCATCGTTCATTATTTTGGTATGTGGATACCTAGATCTTGCTATAGACGTGTGTGGAGCAGGGATGTGTGTGCCGAAGGATATTGCTGAATGTTTCGGTCTTTTGGGTGCATGGTAGCCCACTGGTCTTCTTCGGGTGCCTGTTCTGTTTTTTAGGCCTCTTTGCCCATTGTATAGCCTTGAAGCAATGCTGTGTGCATGTGGGTGTGATCAGTTTAGGCTACTGTGTTCTGATTGGCTGATCTGTAGATTGGTGGGCAGATACCACACATGCATTGAGGTGGCAAACGCTTAGGCAGCTGTGGGGCTGTGTGGGGGGAGTAGAGGGAGGGGCAATGCAAGCTTGACAGACACACATGTAGAGACTCAACAAAGGGTATTTATTGAGGTGCAATGTGTTCAGAGATATGTGATCCTCCACCGGTGTCGCTTGAGGTCCCTCGGTAGAGAAAGATTCATCCATAAGAAAAAGATGGGTTCCTGAGAGAAAGAGGCATCTGGTTGGGCTGGGGTGGAGTCACTCTCATTGGATGGCAGGCGGGGGGCATCTGCAGAATTCTCTCTGTGGAGTGAGTGCTGCTCCAGGGGCATTGCAACGCAAGCAGGGTGACGTGGCCTCTGCCACTGACCATGCAGTTCAGGGTCCCTCTGTTATCACCCCTCCTCCCCCCGTGACCTCATCAGTGCTGGATTCACCGAGCCCGGCGCGGCTCCCTCTCTGATGCCGGCTCTGAGTGCCTTTTCGTTGGGCACCAGGGACCCGTTGTCTTGCTTCACGTGCATTAAGGGACGTTTCTGGAAACCTCCGGCGGGTCAGACCTTTTTTTACAGGGGATGTGGCCTATATTTCATCTCTGCCCTCACTTAATGTACCCTGCTCTGTGCCAGCCTTGCTCTGTGCCAGCAGTAAATCCGTTGTCATTGACCGGGCGGGTCTGGTTGCATCTCTGCTTAAAGGGGCGCCCGCCGCTGCCCATCTGCGCCTGCCACACCCACAGCAGGTTAGTGCCCACCCACAGGGGCACCTTACCGTCGCTGGTGGGCACGGGTGAACCTAAAGAAGCCCCCCTCCCCTTAGGGTTCGGGGGTGTACCTGCATTGAATGGCACTTACGTCACTTGCAGTGTGGCCTCCTGCGGTGCCACCGGGCAACACACTCCTTATACTGAGGCTGGCCCTAGAGAGAGCTCTAAGGGACTTATAAATGCCACTAGTGACCCCTTCATCACGTAACTATGCAATAAATAGCTGTGATGCTGCTTCAAACACTGTGACAAAACAAACACTACACCAAGCGCATTTAAAAAAAACATAAACTTGCAGATATTTTAAACCTGAACTCCGAGTATCCGTCATATATCAATTGAGTATATTTATTTGTTGGCTTTGTAAAGTGAAGAAGTATAAAAAAAGAGCAAGCATTGGCAAAGCGAATAGGTCTGGTGTTAGCTGCCAGCCTTTTGACTTTGTCTGTGCTTGTTTTGTCTTGATTTTGGTAAAACTTTGTTTTGGAGGGTTAGCCTGGGCCCTTGACACTGAAAAATAAACGTTGCCTAAAAGCAAAGATGTTGTTTGGCCTCACAAAGTGCATTTTGCCACAGGAGCCCCTAGCACTGGATGGAACTACTTGTGCGGATGTTTTCTTTGTCAAAGAGCTGAATGTGTCACTCACAGTAAAAGTAGCCAATGGAGGATGTGGGCTGACCCATTGGCTCATGTTCTACTGTCATGGGCGAAAGACAAATGTGAATGACACAACAACGGACCAATGGATGAAGGTAGCTGCCTGAAAGCCCCTATAAGAGATTGTATATAATTTTAGTGAAATCATTGGGCCTTGGCTAATGCAAGGCCTAAAAAAGGACAAGGGCAACAGGTCTTGTCAGTCTATTCTCCTAGGCAGGATCTGGAAGGTCATCCCCGTATCTCGTACTGCACCTCTGTTTCTGACCCTGTGCGGTGCTCCGCTGCCTTTTGGCTTTATTTATCATATAGAAATTCCACACGCAGATCTCCTCCAGAATGTCCGATGGTAGAAACTCAGCAGAGAAGGTCAAATGAGGCTCCTTGTCACTGTGAACTATTTCCTTCAGAATGCCTTGCCGGCATCATTTACATATAATGCGCCTCGATGCCCCACAATGGGACATGAAGCACTATACAAACTACAATTCAGTATAAACATACACAAGCAAATCTCTAAAGTGCGGCCTGCCGGATCCCTGGCGCCCCCGATTTCATGCCCCCACTGTCCTTAGGGCCTCATCCTGTCAGTCGCCAGCAGCTGCCCTAGTTGCGGTTCTCCACAGGGGGCCTAGACGTGGCCTATTTAGCAGCAGAACCTATTACATCCAGTTTAGTGGTAAAATGCCATGAATATTCATAGTGTAATAGCGAACAGTGAGCTTTGGCGCTCAGCCCTGCCCCAGACCCACTTAAGCAGTCATTTCATGGGCTCGCTTGATGAGATGCCCCTGACTTGGTGCGCTGTGGCGTGCAAAAAGGGCACATTAGAGCAGGGGGAGGGGCGTTCATTAGCTCCGCCCCACTCACTTGCAAGGTATCTGTCCTTCGACATGTGGGCCTTTCGCGCAGGAGTGGATTTTGGTGCCCAAACATAGTTCTTCAAGCAGTTGAAACATTAACACTGATAACTGACCCCAGCAGGGAGGAAGGTTGCACCGCACCCTAGATGTGGACGAGCCACTGAAAGCTCGAAACTGAAACCTGGCTCTGGCTCGGCTCGAGGTCCTGTTGGAATCTGGAGCCCATAACGAGCCGAGCTTTCATGTGGCTTCTGCCTGACTTCCTGCCTCTACACAAGGTGTTGTAGGGGAATTAGTATTTACAATGAAGAAAAATCAATAGAACAAAAACACAGCAATCAATGATCTAGCAAGCAATTAATCTTAAAGACTGAGTAATATTTCAAAGAACGTAACAATTTATTTTTAGTATTTCATGTGAATTTTAAATCATTCATCAACTCCTTTAGATATGTACAAAAAATGCGAACGGGCTGTATATACAAAAATATTTACAAAACAACGACGCAGTGACAAAGTGAATAGGGTGACTTTGTGTGATAGTATAAAAATGAATATATACAATAATAATAAAATACAAAGGAAGTATTTCACAAAAAGTCCTCGGCTAGTTTATGGATAGGTAATGAGCCTTGTATGGCACACGTCCTGTAATCTGTATATACAAGGTATTCCAATTAGTGCAGGACTGTGGAACCGTCAACGTTTCGACCCTTTGTCGACCAGTTGTTCTATATGGTCATGTCGGGTCTTCTTCAGGACATTGGGGATGTATAACAGCCCAAATAGCGGTGAAGGGACCGAAGTCAGACAATATGGCGTAGTGGCAGTCAGAGGGGATTACCAATATCACAGAAGGTCTAAGTTCTTCTTCGCCTAGTTATCAACTCATGTGCTCCTTTTGTCATTCCGGTCAGCGTGCCAGCTATCAGTCACTGACTTCAGGATAATTTATTTAGCAATGCTGGAGTCTGGGACATCAGGATATCACTTCAACTGATGTATGCAAAGTATTCTCGGAGTCTCCGGGAGTCAGTTTCAAATACGCCACCAGAATACCTTGTATATACAGATTACAGGACGTGTGCCATACAAGGCTCATTACCTATTAATTGCTTGCTAGATCATTGATTGCTGTGTTTTTGTTCTATTGATTTTTCTTCATTGTAAATACTAATTCCCCTACGGAACCATTGTTCATATATATTTACGAGGCCCAGGTTCCTTGGGTTAAAGGGTTACCCCTGTGTTCTTAACTCTACACAAGGTGTGGCCTCACGGCCAGAGCTGAAGACTGGTGAACCAGGTTCGGGTCTCGGCATCGGATCACCGTCCTGTGAACCGGGGTAAATCACTCAATCTCCCCATGCCTTAAACAATGCGTGTGACGTGGGTAATAGAACTGGTGCTCATGTAAAGCGCTGCAGTACGTTTGGGTTGAGGTGGCGCTACATTAAAAAAACTGCAGAAAAATGAATTGAGTTCAAAACAAAGCCTTAACATAGGGAAGAAAAACAGATATCCATTTAAGGGCTGATTTGTTCAAAGTGAAACCAGAAAATATGCGTAAATCACAGCTTCTCTCTTAAATTGTGTGATCTTAGGCAAATATTTAATTTCACCGAAACACTTTGTAAAAAAAATTATTGCATATGAAAGCACTTTCAAATATGTGAATTCAGAACACCAGTTGTAAAAACTATACATTTTAATTCGTATTTCGTAGTGCTAGAATGTGCCTCATTAATGTCAAAGCTTCCACATGTTAAAGAAATACACTTTTTTGAATTTTGAAGAGACGTTATCATATTTTACATTTAACGAAAAAGAACAGATGATGGACGGAATGCTGGACAAATCAAACATTCACTCCCAGCACAGAGATCTGGGCCTAAATCCATCGTTTTTTTGCTCCCCATGCCACCCCAGGTTGGACCCACCATATGCAAATCAGTCTTGACCCTGTGCCTCATGGGAACAGTCCAGCCCGAACTGCCAGGCCAGGTCCTCCCTGGACTGGAAACAAGCATCCTGGGACCGATTGTTTAACCCACAGCACCCACAATATATCACCTTTCGCAGAAACGAGTACCCAAGAAGCCAGTCCATCGGACCACGTCCAGGAAGCAGCCCCCGCTTCTTTTATCGCCTTGATTTTGTGGGTACCAGATGGATCTTAGCACCCCACTGTTCAATCTTGGCTGGATCCCTCCTGCAGATATTATCCATTATTTCTGATTTTAATGTCCTCGCATGCAGGCGGTGCCCAGCTCTTGCTGGAAGCAGACCTAATCCGGACATCGCATTAGCACCTTTCAGCGCCGCCATCGGGCAGCTGATGTTTGGAGGTGTTAGAACTCAAATTAAATAGCAGTAAAACAGAAATAATGATTCCATTCCACGTCGCCTTCCCTGGCCCTTCAATATCTGGCCTCGTGAGGCCGGCCTTCGCAGGTGCCGGACACCCAGGTACAGCCCTAGGTGTTAATAGAGGAGCTGAGCGAATGTCAACCTATCAGAGAGGTGCAGTGCCCGGATCCTGCCAGCTGTCAGCACTCAGACACACCTTCAGCACTTCTCCTTCCCTCACAAAGTCTAGGATGAAGACACTCTCATGTCGGGAATGTTTGTCACGGATCCCACACCCTCTCTGTGCATTGAGACGTCCCCTCCTGGTGCAGGGTCGACCCCATGATGGCGCTATCGGCTACTGGTACATCAGTAGGGATAACATGCCACAGACCCAAACCAGCTGTTGAGCGGGGCCCGACATTTTCTAGAAAGACTCTTTTATGTAATACTGTGTTCTCTCACTTCTCTTGATGTTCAGTGATATTCTTTTGGGAAGCTGAGTGGGAGACCCTGTATTCTCTGCTCCCCCCCGCCCCCCATTGATATTTCTAGACACTCTGATATCACCCAGCTATGGATTCTGTAACCTGGTCACCAAGAGAGATGAGTGGTCCCATCCATGCAGTAGAGATGCTACAGAAAGCTGCAACGACAATAGTGTTAAACCTGAAGGGCACTCCCCGTAACACCCCAACCTTAGCCACAACGACGACAGGGGCTCCCTGTCTGAATGGCCAACGTAGAGTCGCTGTGCCTGTTTCACGAGGCCATCAGTAGACAGGCTATGTTTACTCACACATTGGTTTTCCTTCTACCACTCAACCTGCCTCTTCCATCCAACTTTCACCAACAAGCACCTAGGTGGACACGCGTCTCTGTGGCATCTTCCAGGGTCTGGAACTCCCTGGCACTCTCTTCCAATCCATCCACCTGGGTGGACACGCGTCTCTGTGGCATCTTCCAGGCTCTGGCACTCCCTTCCAATCCATCCACCTGGGTGGACACGCGCCTCTGTGGCATCTTCCAGGCTCTGGCACTCCCTTCCAATACATCCACCTGGGTGGACACGCGTCTCTGTGGCATCTTCCAGGCTCTGGCACTCCCTTCCAATCCATCCACCTGGGTGGACACGTGTCTCTGTGGCATCTTCCAGGCTCTGGCACTCCCTTCCAATCCATCCACCTGGGTGGACACGCGTCTCTGTGGCATCTCCCAGGCTCTGGCACTCCCTGGCACTCTCTTCCAATCCATCCACCTGGGTGGACACGCGTCTCTGTGGCATCTCACAGGCTCTGGCACTCCCTTCCAATCCATCCACCTGGGTGAACACGCGTCTCTGTGGCATCTTCCAGGCTCTGGCACTCCCTGGCACTCTCTTCCAATCCATCCACCTGGGTAGACACGTGTGTCTGTGGCATCTTCCAGGCTCTGGCACTCCCTGGCAATCCATCCACCTGGGTGGCCACGCATCTCTGTGGCATCTTCCAGGCTCTGGCACTCTCTTCCAATCCATCCACCTGGGTAGACACGTGTGTCTGTCGCATCTTCCAGGCTCTGGCACTCCCTGGCAATCCATCCACCTGGGTGGCCACGCATCTCTGTGGCATCTCCCAGGCTCTGGCACTCCCTTCCGATCCATCCACCTGGGTGGATACGCGTCTCTGTGGCATCTCCCAGGCTCTGGCACTCCCTGGCACTCCCTTCCAATCCATGCACCTGGGTGGACACGCGTCTCTGTGGCATCTCCCAGGCTCTGGCACTCCCTGGCACTCTCTTCCAATCCATCCACCTGGGTGGACACGCGTCTCTGTGGCATCTTCCAGGCTCTGGCACTCCCTTCCAATCCATCCACCTGGGTGGACACGTGTCTCTGTGGCATCTCCCAGGCTCTGGCACTCCCTGGCACTCCCTTCCAATCCATCTATGAACGGAGCCTAATTTACTTACATTTAGGAAGATTTTAAACACATAGATTTAAACTAAAAGCGATAAATGCTTTAACCATAAAACCATTTGAAACAGTGCAAAGAATTTGCAAGTGTACGTCTTGGATTTAAAGGCTTCAATATGGACTACTGCTGAAATGCTGTGTATCCTGCAGCGGCTGGGCCCTGCTGTGCCTTGCGGCATCGGGCAAACCCCTAGAGGGTGACAGGATAGTATAAAGAGGTGTATCCAGGACACCATGATCCGTTCCACTGGCCCGGGGTGCACCACAACAGACAGGGCGCGATGCACAAGTTCAAACTGTGCACTGGTGGTTGCTGGGATTCCCCATTGCTGGCTGCCTTTGCACCTGGTGCAGGTTTCTGCCTTTGTTGGTAGAGGACTGGCTGCTGCTGCTGCTGCCAGAACTCCATCCAATGCTGCTGATGGGAGACGCCTGCCCCAGGTGACCTGAGAGAGCTCTGCTCTTCTCCAGCCCAGCAGACTTCAGAGCCACTCTCTGCTTGTGGTTTAATTGCAGGATGTCTTCATATCCACAAGCCTGAGAGAGTGAGTCTCCAGAGAATGCCAGACATTTGATTTTCAAGAGAGACAAGGTGCAGCCATGACGTTCTAGTTGTGAGTTCACCGAGACAACGATAGGAGGGACCACAGGGATTGGAAGGATCATGCTCTGCGGTCCAACCTGTGCTGCCTGCCCCTGCCCCAAGGATGCCCTTGAGGTGGCGGCACTGCGCTGGGGCCTTTGGACAATCCTGTCCGTGTCCTCTCCTGGATCTGCTGAGGAACCTCCATGGATGAAGAGTCCTGCCTCTGGAGAGACCCCTCCCCTCTGCGCCCTGCCTTACTGGGGCTCGGAGCCCCTGCCCCAAGGATGCCCTTGAGGTGGAGGCACTGCGGTGGGGCCTTTGGACAATCCTGTCTGTGTCCTCTCCTTAACCTGGATCTGCTGAGGAACCTCCATGGATGAAGAGACCTGCCTTTGGAGAGACCCCTCCCCGCTGCGCCCTGCCTTACTGGGGCTCGGAGCCCTGCCCCAAGGATGCCCTTGAGGTGGAGGCACTGCGGTGGGGCTTTTGGACAATCCTGTCTGTGTCCTCTCCTGGATCTGCTGAGGAACCTCCATGGATGAAGAGCTCTGCCTCTGGAGAGACCCCTCCCCTCTGGGCCCTGCCTTACTGGGGCTCGGAGCCCTGCCCCAAGGATGCCCTTGAGGTGGCGGCACTGCGGTGGGTAGTCTTTGCCACGGATGCAGCTCTACCTGCAGTTGCTGAGGCGCAGCAAGAGAGGCACCTGTAGCCTCCAGAGATGGTTCCTCATACTCTGATGGCTCTCGGCTGCCTCTCCCTCTTGTTTCCAGAGCTTCCTGCATCCATTCTTTAGATATTGGGACAGTCCTGAGGGTTGAACATTAACAGTGAAGAGCGCCTCGGCTTCAAGGCGCTTGATGGCAAAGTCCAGGTCCTTTGCGGTGACTCCTTTCTCCTCCCCGGAAGCCTCAACTGTCCTCTCAGATGAGCTGCTGTCACCCCCTCGTCCTTCTATATTGCAGCCCTCGGCATAAGTCACAGCCTCAGGTGTTTGGAGAGTTTGGACGACAAACCACAAAGATCGGGGGTTCGTCCATCCAAGCACGCGTTCCATGATAGCGAAGGAAGGAGTGGACAAACCGGCTAAAAAGGCAGCCGAAGAGAGAACTCCTGATTCACAGAGTGAATTTGATAGCGACATTGAAATATGTCGATTGAAGCCAAAAGATTCAATGTGTTCTTAGTGGAAAATAGGCCTAAACATGCCCAAGTGTGCCCAGGAATCCTGGCCTCAGAGAGCTGAAGAATGACCTCCCTAACTCTGGATCAATCCGTGCAATGGTGGAGTCCAGGGAGTTACCAACAATACTGGGGCTGCAGAAGTCTGAAAGGACTTTGGGGTTCAAGATTTAGTACCAGTTCTATCTCCCCTCAAAGCCATGGTTCAGGCAAAACTGATATAATGGACAAAAATGTTAAATTTATGAGTTGGTCGCAGCCCTGACATGTGATCTAAGGTCAGGGCTTGAAAGGTCCGTTCAGCCGGCCTAAGTCACTTATGGTTCAGGCCATGAGGCCGGAGACAAGGCTGATAGCCCGGCACCCCATGTCTGTACCAGCAGCTCCGGGATTTCGGAATTAGCTTCTGATTTCAGGGGACGATACAACTGCGGCGCTCAGTAGGAATGAGGGAGAAAGAGTGAGTTGGAATGGGCTGCGAGTCTGAGGGGCAATTTGATTCTATTGGAGAAACCTCTCTCTTGACTCTACCATGCTAAACTCTTCAGAAAATACCCTAAATCTACAACACGGGCTAGAATTGAAGAAACATCTGGGGAAAGGAATCTAATAATCTATTAGAGAAGCGGTGACAGCCCTGATGAGGGATTCATGGAGGAGTGACACCATATTTCGGCCGTAGGTCGGGAGGAGGCGGGCAATACCGACATTCCAATAGGGATAGATCCATACTGTGCCAAAACAGAGACGCCAATTTAGCTGAAAAGTAAAGTGGGATAAGTAATTGTGGAATCTCGACAAAATGCTCTCATGCCCATATTTTGTTTTAGACTGTGTATTTTTGTGTAGAGAAAGAAGGTATTTTTAAAACCCAATTTTAAAGAAATATGGAGTACATAATCGATTTGATTCATTGAAGTTTTTGTTCTCAATGGAGTGTTTGATGTGGTCAGTGCTGTAGGTCGTTTTTTATGTCCCTGGACAAAGTGTGCCATGTTTTAGAAATATTTATCAAGTCATATAGTTGATGACCCATGCAGATGTGTGCTAATTTTGTTTAAATTGCTATGGTCCTAAAAAAATATACTTAAACTGAAACAGCTGGGCATTTAAATTCTGTAAAGGGGGAGTGTCAAAAGCCTACAAACACCACAGCAAGATTAGCTTTTTCTTCTCATTGACGGTGAATAAAAGTGAGTTATTTCAAAGGAGCAAAATTAAATTATTATTGCTTCTATTTAAAACAAGGCAGAAAATATTACCGTATATGGGCATGCTTTCATTATGAGACCATGTTTAAAATAAAAATGGTATAGTTTTACATTTTTTTTAGGATCCTGCATAGCGGTCAAAATATTCTAATGTTTGTGGCCTTAAAATTCTATTTAAATGTCAACATTCAAGAGGACTAAACTCCCGCTCCCTTCCGGCATCAGAAACATTTATTGAGCTAAGGGGGGTGTTTCAATCCAGACAATTAGACTCTGGCTGCCAGTGCGCTGCCTCGGGGCACTGACACAGCCAGGGGTGTCTTACGGGATTTGGTCATCACCCCCCCCCCCCCTTCCCAAAAGCGGATCATGCCATCTGATGTCCATCAAAATGTAATTGTTGGACAGGCCTCACAGACGGCTTGCTCCCTCCCCGCTCGACAGGGCCCGAACTCCGGCCCACCTGGCATATCCCCACGACAAGCCCCTGTACTCCGTCTCCCGACGGACCCTCTGCCCTCGGACCCCTACTCATCACGGGATCCAGCCCCACCGGCTCCCCCGGCCGGGTCAAGCCGCCATCTGGGGCCCTGCACCACGCGGCCGCATGGCCTCCCCTCGACCCTAACCCCGGGCCTGGCCGGCCCCGACATCCCGGCACCACCATCCACCCAGGAGGTGAGCGGACCACTTGACAAGTCAATGGGAGAACGAACTGTCAAGGGCTCTCCCCCGCCGGGTGCCGATCGCCCCCAGCTCCCCCAGGCACTGGCTCCACCCCCTGCTGGGTGTCTGGACACCTTCATCCCGGACCCTCCGACCTCCAAGTGCGAGGGTCCGGACATCAAAGGGCACCATCCCTATAACTGAGGCAGCTCCGGAGCAGGAAGGCAGTTGTATCCTGGAGTCGAGAGACACCGAGTGAACTCAACCGTGACGGTCTACTGGCGCTGCCGTAGCCGCTCTTGTGAACCATCGTCCTGCCTGCTGGCGCTGCCGCGGCCTTCTGCAACAGTCATCTTCCTGGGACCTGCTGGCGCTGCCGCGGCCCGTTGTAACGACCATCCTCACCGGGACCTGCTGGCGCTGCCGCGGCCTTCTGCAACAGTCATCTTCCTGGGACCTGCTGGCGCTGCCGCGGCCCGTTGTAACGACCATCCTCACCGGGACCTGCTGGCGCTGCCGCGGCCTTCTGCAACAGTCATCTTCCTGGGACCTGCTGGCGCTGCCGCGGCCCGTTGTAACGACCATCCTCACCGGGACCTGCTGGCGCTGCCGCGGACCGTATATCTTCCGGGGACCTGCTGGCGCTGCCGCGGCCCGTTGTATCGACCATCCACACCGGGACCTGCTGGCGCTGCCGCGGCCCGTACCACCTAACCACCAAGCTCGAGGATTGTGAGCTCATCATCCTCTCATCAGAACTACCTGATTGGTAAATAGACTGCCCCGCTACCCCCTTCCCTACCTTGCGAGACTATAATCGAGGGGACCCCTGAGTCCAGACCTCCTTGTATCATTCCACCGTACCTTAAATAAGTGCTTATAAAGAACACTGAACCTTATCCTTGTGTGGCATCTGTCTGTGGGGGGGAAGTTACTTATCTGTACGATCGCTGGAGACGGCTCTCCCCGGAGACCTCTCCTCCTGACCCCGGCCGACCCTCCCGGTCCGTCTACCTTTTCTAACATTGGTGGCCAGCGGCGCGATCCGAATCAACGCGTAATCGTACAGAGAGTAGCTCACCCCACGACAAAGCACGATGTCGAGCAAAGATAGCAGCCCCACCGAGAAGTTCCAAATGGAGAAATTAGAAGAATACAACCACCGCGAACTGAGACAATTTTGCATAGAACTTGGCATTGCTACCACCGGCCTGAGTACCAAGGATGATCTAAAGCGCGCTCTTGAGTCATGGACAGAAACTGGGGTCGCAGGACCCTCCGACCAAAACAGCGTCACACCAGACCAAAACAGCATCACACCAGAGGGGAACGCCACGGCTCCCGAGGAGCGGGGAACGGGCCTCTCGCAGGAGGAGATACGAGAAAGAGACAGAGTCAGATTACACGAATTAGAGATGGCACGACTCAAGATGGATGGGGAACTCAAGTTAGCTGAACAGAAACTCAACCTCGAGCATATGCGGCTTCGAGAGGAACGAGAGGAAAAGCAGAGACAGAGAGAGCTGGAAGAGAAAAAGATAACGCTCGAGCACGAGCGCCAACTGGCGGAAATAGAACTGCGCAAACAGAATAAGGAACTGGGGGTGCCTGAGCGACCACACACCCCGGGGCCAATTGAGAAAAAAGTTCACATCCCCAAGGATGTGGTCCGCGAGTATGTCCGAGAAGACGACATACAACAGTGGTTTAAAGCCTATGAGATCGCAATGACCTCCCACCGGATCGACCGGAGCGATTGGGGAGCCGGACTTTGGGGGAGATTTATCAATGAGGGTCGCGATGCCCTGCTACAGCTCCCCGATCACCAAATGTCGTCCTACGACCACATGAAGGCTGCCCTCCTCACCCGCTACGGCCTCACGCCCGAGATGTACCGCCAGAGGTTCAGAGATTGCACCCGGATCCCAGGTACAACTTGGGTAGAGTACGTCAACTATTTCAGCCGGGCCTTCGAGGGTTGGATCAAGGGAAGTCAGGTCACCACCTACGAACAACTCTTCAACCTTATGGTATGGGAGCACCTGTCAAACAACTGTTTCGTCGAGCTCAGGCAGCACCTACTCGACAGTAAGCTGACTGACCCCCGGCAGCTCGCCGCCGAAGCTGACCGATGGGAAAGCACCCGAGTGGGCCGGAGGGGGCCACACGAACAGAACAGAAACAACCAAGGCCAGCACCGTCCTCGGGGAGGAGGAGGGGGCCAGGGGCGAGGGAGAGACGCCTTGCCCGCAACACCCGTAGCCAGCACCCCGCCTCCGGCCGGCCGGGGCAACCCCCCGTTGCGGCCTGGGTACCGAGCCAACGTCACATGCCACCGGTGCCAGCGACTAGGCCACTACGCCAATGATCCGAACTGCCCGCTAAACCAAACACCCAAGCCCCGCCAGGTAGCTGCCGCTGCCCTAGGGGAAGAGCAATCATCGGAGGGACCCGAAGAGTATGAGCCGGCCCAGCAAGGGTGGGAACCGGCCGCCATGGTCCTGGCATGCTTAGGGGGAAGAGACATGGTTCCGCGGGCCCCCCTACCCGCCAACACCAGAAAATACGGTCAGTGGGTGACCATTAATGGACAGAGAGCCGAGGCCTTGCGTGACACCGGCGCCAGCGTGACGGCCGTCCGCTGTCACCTGGTGAAGCCCGAGCAGATCCTACCGAACATTCTCTGCCCCGTCCGCTCGGCGGACAACTCTGAGAGCATGTGTAAGATGGCCTGCGTCCCGTTTGAATGGGGAGGGGTCCCCGGCCTACTGAAGGTGACGGTCCGGGACGATGCCCCCGTGGACTGCCTCCTGGGGAATGACCTCGAGAGTTCCCCGTGGGCCACCGTCGAGAGAAGAGAGCACTTGGGGATGCTGGGCCTCCCGGACTGGGCCTGCATAACCACCCGATCCATGGCCGCCCGTGCCGCCCCCCGATCAGAAGAAACCGAATGGCCAGCACCTCCGCCCCCGGTGGCCCCTGTAGGGGACAACGGCGAGTCCGACCTACCGGACCCGACTACCGAAGAAGACGCGCCACACCAGGGCCTCCCGGATCTGGCTCAGTGGCGACAAGAAGGGGGGCCCACCCAAGAAAAGTTCCGCCAGGAACAAAAGACCTGTCCCTCCCTCGAGGGACTCCGCCAACAAGCCAGCACCCAAAACGCCGGGGACACCACCGGAACCCACTGGGTCTACTGGGATAACGACCTGCTCTACAGCGAGCAAAGAATCGCCGAGCTGGGGGCCGGTCGAGTTCTGGTGGTACCGCTCCGCTTCCGAGACTTTCTGCTCAACCTGGCCCACGATGTCCCCCTGGCTGGACACCTGGGCCAGGACAAAACGTACAGTCGCCTGGTGACCCATTTTTTTTGGCCGAAAATGAGGAATGACGTCCTAAACCACTGCCGATCTTGCCCCACATGCCAAGCCAGCGGGAAGAGTGGCCGGAAGCTGAAGGCCCCTCTACAACCCTTCCCGGTGGTCACTACCCCGTTCGAGAGGGTGGGGATAGACATTGTGGGACCTCTGGACCCCCGCACGGCACAAGGACACAGGTTCATCTTGGTACTAGTGGACCATGCCACCCGCTACCCCGAGGCGGTGCCCCTACGGACAGTGACCGCTCCGGTGGTTGGCCGGGCCCTGATGGGGATCTTCTCCCGGGTAGGCTTCCCCCGAGAAGTCGTCAGCGACCGGGGTACGAATTTCATATCCAAATACATGAAGTCCCTCTGGCAACAATGCGGGGTCACCTACAGATTCACGACCCCCTATCACCCCCAAGGGAACGGACTAGTGGAGCGTTTCAACCGCACTCTCAAAGGGATGATTGGGGGATTGGAAGAGCCTCTCCGTCGCCAGTGGGATGTACTGCTCCCGTGCCTCCTCTTCGCCTACCGGGAAGTTCCCCAGAAGTCCCTCGGTTTTAGCCCCTTCGAACTCCTATACGGGCACCCTGTGCGGGGGCCCCTCAGCCTAGTCAAGGAAGGTTGGGAGATGGCCCCCCTAACGACCCCTCCAGACGTCTTCAAATACATCCTGGCCTTACGAAACCAGACCCGGCGCTTCAGGGAGATGGCCAAGACGAACCTCGAGGCCAGCCAGGAGGACATGAAGAGGTGGTATGATCACAATACCTCCTCCGTTGAATTCGAGCCGGGGCAGCAAGTATGGGTGATGTCCCCCACCGAACCATGTGCCCTGCAAGATAAGTGGACGGGGCCCTTCAAAGTGGTCGAGCGCAAAAGCCCCGTCACTTACCTCATCGACATGGGGTCCTCCCGGAACCCCCTTCGGGTCCTCCACACCAACCGGCTCAAACCACACTTTGTGCGCTCCGAACTGAGCCTCTTGATGGCTACAGACAGTGGCACAGAAGAAGACTCCGAGCCCCTCCCGGATCTCCTGAAGACTCAGGAGAAGGACGGCTCCGTGGACGGGGTCCGGCTCTCTGACGCCCTCACTTCGGAGCAACGCCAGGACTGCCGGGACCTCCTGCTGCAGTTCGCTGCCCTGTTCTCCCTCACCCCCGGGGTCACCCCCTGGTGTGTGCACGACGTAGACACCGGGGACAGTCCCCCTGTCCGGCACCGGGCCTACCGCGTACCAGATCAGGTACGGGCCTGCATACAAGAGGAAGTGGCCAAGATGCTCACGATCGGGGTCATCGAGCCCTCGGACAGTCCCTGGGCCAGTCCGGTTGTACTGGTTCCCAAAGCCGCTGCCCCCGGCACCGCACCTGAACTGAGATTCTGCGTCGACTACCGGGGCTTGAACGCTGTCACCCGGGCCGACGCTCATCCCATCCCCCGGGCAGACGAGCTGATCGACCGGCTGGGGGCCGCCCGCCACCTTAGTATCTTCGACCTAACGGCGGGCTACTGGCAGATCGGCCTCACACCCAGGGCTCAGGAACGGTCAGCCTTCTCTACCCCCGATGGCCACTATCAATTTAAGGTCATGCCCTTTGGCATGAAGAATGCCCCCGCCACGTTCCAACGCCTTGTGAACCAGGTCTTGGCGGGACTTGAAGAATTCAGCGCTGCCTACCTGGACGATATCGCTGTATACAGCCGCCACTGGTCCGACCACCTCCGTCACCTCCAGGAGGTCCTACACGCCCTCCAGCGGGCCGGCCTCACCATTAAGGCCGGCAAGTGCCAGATTGGCCAAGGGTCTGTGACCTACCTTGGGCACCAAGTGGGGAGCGGACTGGTGGCCCCACTACAACTTAAGATTGCTGCCATCCAGTCCTGGCAGCCCCCCGTCACCCAGACCGAAGTCCGAGCCTTCCTGGGGCTCACCGGCTACTACCGGCGGTTCGTGAAGGACTACGGCAGCATCGTGGGGCCCCTCACGGGTCTCACATCCAAGAACCAACCGAAGCGGGTCAACTGGACTCCTGATTGTCAAGCGGCCTTCGAGGAGCTGAAGGCCGCCCTGTGCACCGCCCCGGTGCTCCAGGCACCCGATTACAGTCGGGAATTTGTGGTACAGACCGACGCCTCCGACCACGGCATCGGAGCCGTCCTCTCTCAGTTGAACCCCGAAGGTCATGACCAGCCGGTGGCCTTCATCAGTCGACGTCTCCTGGCCCGAGAACAGCGTTGGAGCACCATCGAGAGGGAGGCATTTGCAGTAGTGTGGGCCCTCAAAAAGCTCCGACCCTATCTCTTCGGTACCCACTTCCGGGTACAAACCGACCATCGACCCCTGCAATGGCTGATGCAGATGCGGGGGGAAAACCCAAAACTCTTGCGCTGGTCCATTTCCCTGCAGGGAATGGACTTCACTGTGGAGCACCGACCAGGCCAAGACCACGCCAACGCGGATGGCCTGTCCCGCTTTTTCCGCCTCGACGAAGAGAGTCCCCAAGGAGATGGGTGACTCTCCCCGCCTTCAGCTGGGGGGGACGCATGTTGGACAGGCCTCACAGACGGCTTGCTCCCTCCCCGCTCGACAGGGCCCGAACTCCGGCCCACCTGGCATATCCCCACGACAAGCCCCTGTACTCCGTCTCCCGACGGACCCTCTGCCCTCGGACCCCTACTCATCACGGGATCCAGCCCCACCGGCTCCCCCGGCCGGGTCAAGCCGCCATCTGGGGCCCTGCACCACGCGGCCGCATGGCCTCCCCTCGACCCTAACCCCGGGCCTGGCCGGCCCCGACATCCCGGCACCACCATCCACCCAGGAGGTGAGCGGACCACTTGACAAGTCAATGGGAGAACGAACTGTCAAGGGCTCTCCCCCGCCGGGTGCCGATCGCCCCCAGCTCCCCCAGGCACTGGCTCCACCCCCTGCTGGGTGTCTGGACACCTTCATCCCGGACCCTCCGACCTCCAAGTGCGAGGGTCCGGACATCAAAGGGCACCAGCCCTATAACTGAGGCAGCTCCGGAGCAGGAAGGCAGTTGTATCCTGGAGTCGAGAGACACCGAGTGAACTCAACCGTGACGGTCTACTGGCGCTGCCGTAGCCGCTCTTGTGAACCATCGTCCTGCCTGCTGGCGCTGCCGCGGCCTTCTGCAACAGTCATCTTCCTGGGACCTGCTGGCGCTGCCGCGGCCCGTTGTAACGACCATCCTCACCGGGACCTGCTGGCGCTGCCGCGGCCTTCTGCAACAGTCATCTTCCTGGGACCTGCTGGCGCTGCCGCGGCCCGTTGTAACGACCATCCTCACCGGGACCTGCTGGCGCTGCCGCGGCCTTCTGCAACAGTCATCTTCCTGGGACCTGCTGGCGCTGCCGCGGCCCGTTGTAACGACCATCCTCACCGGGACCTGCTGGCGCTGCCGCGGACCGTATATCTTCCGGGGACCTGCTGGCGCTGCCGCGGCCCGTTGTATCGACCATCCACACCGGGACCTGCTGGCGCTGCCGCGGCCCGTACCACCTAACCACCAAGCTCGAGGATTGTGAGCTCATCATCCTCTCATCAGAACTACCTGATTGGTAAATAGACTGCCCCGCTACCCCCTTCCCTACCTTGCGAGACTATAATCGAGGGGACCCCTGAGTCCAGACCTCCTTGTATCATTCCACCGTACCTTAAATAAGTGCTTATAAAGAACACTGAACCTTATCCGTGTGTGATACCTGTCTGTGGGGGGGAAGTTACTTATCTGTACGATCGCTGGAGACGGCTCTCCCCGGAGACCTCTCCTCCTGACCCCGGCCGACCCTCCCGGTCCGTCTACCTTTTCTAACAGTAATAAAAACATTTACAGCGGATTTAAATCCCAAGTGGGGAACATGAGTGAACAAAAGTCAAGATGTTTGAGATGGTGGTGTGTATATTAACAGTAATCCATATATTTATTATATAATGGGGCGGCATTATAGTCCATCAGACTACGTGAGCGTGGTTTTTCCTTATAGTGCGCAGCCTAAATAACCTCTCCTCCTATGTTTTGTCCGCTAAGGAAAAATAAGAGAAACAAAGAGCTAAAAGTAATATGCTCAGGATGACACAATTTGTGCAAGACCCGGGAGCAGGGATTGCAGCCGCTATTTAATGTTTCAACACTCTGCAGTTTAGATCCCTGGCAATATCGGAGGCCCTTTGTGGAACAGACTGCATGAGCTGCAAAGCTGCGACCTCACAGAAGAGGAGTCACCGTTCACCTTTATTTGATTATAACAATGACAACCATAAAAGAGCAACATTTCAAAACAGAGGACACAGTACATTGTCTCAAGCTCATCCAGGCAAGCTGAGAACATCAAAGAATGATGATGGGCCACCGCGCATTTCATAAAGCTCCCCACAGAGAAGCAAACTAAGGGGTAACTTAGAGTACGCAAAGAACAAATTGCAAGTTTACATTGCTTAAACTGTGAGATATAAGAAGCTTTATCAAAAAACGTAATTTGAAAGAAGCAACAAATTTACAAAAAAAACAAAATGTAAAAGCGACTGAGGCGAAGGCTCCTCAGAGGGGCAAAGCAAACTGATGCCATGTCCTATCGGCCCAAGGGGACATTTAGAGGACAAAGAACCATGCTGCAGCGGACGCTCGCCCAATGGGCTGTTTCCAGGGGTTAGTAACCCAAAACAGGTGAAGGGCTATTAGCCCCTGAGGTCTGCCCCAAAACATCATCCCTAATAGAAGGCTTTAGGAGCTCCACAACATCTGGACGCGATGAAGTTTCAATGCTGAACTGATTCTTGACTCTTTGAATATCAGACTGTTTTAAACCAGGCACGTCAGGATACAAATCAGGTCTACCTACTTGGTAATCGATAGACTTAATGTGCTGAAGCCACGGCATAATGTGGTCCTGGTCATACGCAAACAATCGGATAAAGTCTTTTAATTAAGGGAAGCGCGAGGATCCACCCAGTTGACAGCCGGAGAAGCATAGGGCCCGCGCGATTGAATCTGACACATATCCCAGCCCCAATTCCTCATGCACGAAACAAGTGGGACAATTGAAAGGGACGCCCAACCATTCCCTGCAGAAACGAGTTTCCTCTCCCTGGAGAAATGTGATTTCATGGAAGCCCTTATAGTCCCCCCGAAGGAAGCGATGGGGAGGCGCCTGAGCTTATATTCTTCCAGTAGGGGTTTAACTGGCTCACTGCCTATGTTTTTGGCAAAATGTAACAAGGGACCAGTGGACTAAGTGAGCTTGGTGCACCCAATGGAGACGCGAGGGCCCCAAGTCCCCTTAGCATCAAATGTGACCCACAGATATGAAAACTGGTTGCCTCATTCAACACCCACACCCTTGACGCTAAAAGCCCTAGATTAGCGAGAAAATGGGCCACAAGCCATATAGTATGTTTTCAATTAATTAATATCGACATCAAATTTGTCAATAAGTAATTCCAGGCCATTGGGAGTTCAAGAAATAAGCACGGCATCGTCAGCATATAGCAAGGTGGGTAACAGAATCGCGTTTAGCTTGGGCAGATCCTTTCTGTGATCAGACAAGAATGGACCAAGTCTGTTGCTATACAATAAGGACAAGATGTGGGCCATCACTACCCCTGTCTTACACCACAATTCAAGCTGACAGACTGAGTGCACTCGTCACCCTTCTCACATCATACTGATGCAGAAATGTCAGGTGGAGGCCCGAAGGAACTCCACTAAGGTGGGGTCCGTACCCATTTCACGAAGAAGGTGCTGGAGCTTGGCTCTGTTCACGCGGTCAAAGGCTGAGCTCAAACCCATGAAGGACAAATCTAGTGACCTTTTTTAGGCAACCATATACTTCCTGATCACCATCCGCAGGTTTAGGCACTGTTCATTAGTCCCTTGGCCATATTGGACTTGCAACAAAATGCTAACCTCACCTAGATTGAATTCTAGCAAAGACTGCCCATCCCAGGACTTTCACAACCGACTCACGGAGTGATATAGACCTATAGCAGAAGGATTCTGACTATCGCCCTTTTTAAACACTGGAACAATAATGACGTAGCACCAGGAAGAGGGAAATCTAATACAGCAGGCATCACCTCAGAGTGGTGGTAATAAGGGCAGCCCACAAATCAACAATGGATTTGTAAAGATCAGGAGGGATTCCGTCGGGTCCCTGCGCTTTACCGCGAGGGCTCCCTGAAATTGCAAGAGCGATCCCCTCGAGCTGACATTATATGGCTAATCGGTATTTACACTCCTGAAATACCACAAAAACATCAGAATTTAGATAAGATGCATAGATGACACTAAAATGCACAACAAATTGGTCGTCATTGATGTTGACACTATGGGCAAATGGTGGAACAGGAATGATCCTTGGTAACTTTGTCCCCAAAAACCTTGGGGGTACAGTTATCCAGGGAGGGGATCAGGGTGTCCCAAGTGGAATCTGTAAGAAAGTGTTTCTTAGATCTGAGCGCATTTTTATATTCTTCCTCCAGCTGGCGATGAACTCCTGGCTCCTAGGGCTGGAGTTTAGGGCCTTACGTGGTGCTTTATTGGCTTCTCTACAAGATCTACCCAACCAACTAGGATGGAAGTTCCTAGGTTTGTGCACCAGAGAAAGTAAGAGATCCCTGGTACGACATCCCAGGTCAGCAGATGCATTAACATTGAGCTTGCTAGAATCGTGCCCAGAATGTAAACAAGATTCAACAGATTAGGGTCAGAGCTCACCAGGTCAGCAAATCGACGAGCAATATCAGCCTCCTCAGCCGTAGCCGTATCATGTGCCACAAGATCTCACACGATGGAGCTGCCGAGGATGAGATGATGGACATGCTCAGCCTTCTGGAGACACAAATGTCATCAATAACTGTTCCTTTGCCGTGCCCTGTAAAAGTGTCAACTTGGTGTTCATGGGTACCCACAACATCCAAGAATGACATACATCAAAATCAGAAAGGAGCTGAACTAGAAACCCACCTCTGGAATCTATAGAAGGACTGCCCAGATATGAAGAACATCTGGGGGATGTCAATAAAAGTATCACATGAACCTAGTTTAGCATTAAAATCCCCTCCCAGTATAACAGCCAAGTGCAGTCTTAACGTATCACAGCTGGATCTAAGAGCGTGCATCGTAAGGACAAACAAATCCCAGTTACCAGAGGGTTAACCCGCCCAACCACATTATAACAATTAATCACAAAGACATAAAATGCCTGGTAGAAACGTACCTCAAAAAATTGAATCCCAAAAAAATAAAAAGGAATGGGTATCACCTTTACCTTCAATGAAACTTTAAAAAGGGCCAAATGACCATCAGTAGCTCCCCAAAAGAGGATGGAGCAGCCAACTTAGAGAAGCAGGAAAAACCATCTAGGCTAATCATGGTCCTAGCTCACGCTTCCTGCTAAAAAAACAATATCATGATGGTTAACAAATTCTAACCAATGTCCACCCCCAATCTTAGGGGCAGTACCAGATGTACTAAACACCTGAGCCCGGGCTTTAGTAAGGCCCCCCACAACGTTTCTGGCTGCAGAACACGGCCCAAGAGGAAAAGCGGGTTGAGTGTCCTGAGGCCTGAGTTCAGGAAAAGCCTCAAAGTTTTTTAGTCACTCAATAGAGCATAAATTTGCTAAAGCCTGAAACCAACTATGAACAGGAATGGTTGTCATAACAGGGCCCTCGTGGGCATCAGGGTAAGGAGCGCCTGGTTGCAAGTTGGTCAGGTAAGGGGTACCGCAGAAAAAATAAACAAATGCTAGATCTTAACACTGCCAGCTCCAGAGATCCTAATGGATCCGTGGATAATAGATCGCGATCCAAAGCAGGGAGTGTAAGGTTCCTCCTCTTAAATTCTGTGTGCATTTCACCTATCCAGGGATCCATTGGTCTCTTGTTAAATGTTACCAAAAATATAGGCAATATGCCAGTTAAAGTCTTCTGACAAGCAACATTTAGTCATACTGTGCCAGGTTAATAAAAATCCCTGGTCAAACAATCACTAACTTTGTTTTTAAGCTGCACAAAAGATTCAGGAAACCCAGGTGACCACACAAGTACATTGGCCAAGACCACAACATCAAGACAGCTTCAGGTGGCGAAAGAAAGTGGGTACTACAAGAGAGGGACTGAGCCCTAGCAAAAGCCTGCTGGGTTTTAGGATTACAAAACTGAAAATCTGGCACACTCCTGGGGGGCCTTGAGATAATAGGGTCACTGGTATGGTATTGCGCTGAGATACCCCTCCCGGGGTGACTCACGCGCTCTATAAATGAAGCTAATAATAAAAAAAGTATGGAGAGGGCCTAGGAACCTAAATTTACCGGTGGCTCCACAGAAGAACATAGAGGGGAAGGGGGCGGCTGGGAACGGTTAGGTGAGCGGACCCTGGCACAACACGAAGCACTGGGGGAACCGATAGTGCACATATATCCCCTGTTGCTGATGCAGGGCCATTGGAGTGGGAAGGTTTCGACCTAAAAGACGAAGGACAGACAATTGAGAGAAGACAAGGTCAGCAGTCTTTCCAAAGTCTTCAAGCATTCTAGAGCTGGTTCCAAAATGGAGGACAACGTCGATGCAAAGTATCTGAAAGAGATTAATATACTGCGGGGCTGCTTGAGACACATTATTGCACCTGGTGGAGGCTGTATTTGACGTAACTCTCTTCTTCTGTTAGAAATGGGACCTGCAGGATGGACACAAGAAGCATCGAGATGTTCAGACACAAAAGGAAAATGCTGCGAATCCAAGGGAGCGTTGGGCGAAGGCTCCCCAAGAGCCAATGCTTTGTCATGGCTCCCTTGAGCCAACTGGGCATGGTTAGGAGATACATCTGCTCCCACAGAAACACGCCTTTCAACCAGGGATTTCTCCTCTGAGATGGTCCCAACAACTTTAATAAGAAAGGCTCTGATGTTTGAGGGGTGGCGCACCGTGGAAGGCTTCTTATGTTGGCTGACACGTGATAGCTCGGCAGCAGACACCCACGCTGGTAAATTACAAAAGTCAACAAGATGAGAAGCCAAGGGGGGGCCTGGCCCAAGTTCAATTGGGCAAAGACGAGCGAAGACGGGCCTGCCCTTCGCCCGGACTTTGGGCCTGCACGGTTCCTGATGAAGAAGTGGTCCTGGGACCTACAGTCCTTCTGGAATCCGCCCTTCCTGCAGCAAGGTTCCTGATGAAGAAGTGGTCCTGGGACCTACAGTCCTTCCCGGAATCCGCCCTTCCTACGGCAAGGTTCCTGATGAAGAAGTGGTACTGGGACCTTCCAGTCCTTCTGGAATCCGCCCTTCCTGCAGCAAGGTTCCTGATGAAGAAGTGGTCCTGGGACCTACAGTCCTTCTGGAATCCGCCCTTCCTGCAGCAAAGTTCCCGATGAAGAAGTGGTCCTGGGACCTACAGTCCTTCTGGAATCCGCCCTTCCTGCAGCAAGGTTCCTGATGAAGAAGTGGTCCTGGGACCTACAGTCCTTCTGGAATCCGCCCTTCCTGCAGCAAGGTTCCTGATGAAGAAGTGGTCCTGGGACCTACAGTCCTTCTGGAATCCGCCCTTCCTGCAGCAAGGTTCCTGATGAAGAAGTGGTCCTGGGACCTACAGTCCTTCTGGAATCCGCCCATCCTGCAGCAAGGCGAGCGGCCAAAATTTGGTGCCTTGACTTATAGTCCCGCTGAAATCTGTTGTTCGTCCCCAGAAGGAGTCAAGAGATGGGTTTGTGTTGTAAGCGGTGAACCTAAAAGGTACACACAGGAAAGTATTTTAATAGTAGAAGCCTTTTGCAAAGTACCAGTATTTTTGCTGTGTGAGACCGGCCTCGTGGCGTGGACCCTCCCGACCAGTAAGCAACCCTGCAACCACCCCTGATCCACCCCGATATCACAGACTTCCGGCCACCATGGCCCAATAAACCCGATGACCGGCCCGGGCCCCAGCAAAACCCAAGACACTACCACGCATGCCGACCAAGGGAGAGAGAAACCCCCCAAGCAAGACCGGGAGGCGCCGTCTCTGTCACACCTCTGATCTCCTTCCCAAGGAGGGTTTCGATCGACCACCAGGCCCCCGGTGAGCGGGCGCCTCGCATGCTGGGCATCTGGAGTCCCTCCCAGACCAACCTGAACAGATCAAAGGGCCGAGCGGCAGGAAATCCCAACACACCGCCCCCAGGCACCAAGACCCCTCTCTGCGAGGACTCTGGACTTCAAAGAGGAGGGAGAGTATAACAAGGGGTGCTGAAGGGACAGGCGGCAGAGAAGACCTGGACCTCCGAGAGCCCTGCTGACCTGGTCGCGGCTCGACCGACATCCAAACCCAAGGACGCTACCGGAGCCCTGTTGACGCTGTCGCGGCTCCTCGAACTCTGAAACCATCTGAGCCCTGCTGACGCTGTCGCGGCTCCTCAAACTCTGAAACCATCTGAGCCCTGCTGATGCTGTCGCGGCTCCTCGACCCCTGAAACCATCAGAGCCCTGCTGATGCCGTCGCGGCTCCCGAGAATCGGATACCACCTGTGCCTGCTGAGAGACTCGCGGCGTTTCTATCCAGAAGGAACGGCAGAGATTGCCGAGTGCACCCGAATCCCCCAGCTCGAGGATTGAGAGCTGCGCGACGGATACTCCACAAGAGACACTGACCCACAGACTGTCCCGCTACCCCACTACCCCCATCACGACACCACCACTGCTGGTGGCATTGATTCAACGGCTGTATCACGGATCATAAAGATCCCCGGAAACTATCGATAAAGAATAATATCTCCCTGAGAACTACTGTGTGGTGTCCCTCTGTCGAATAGTGTGAGCTCAGCGGGTACGATCCTAGGAACGAGACCCATCCAGGAAGGGCCTCTTCACCAACGCTTGGCCTAACTTAGGAAAGGTGGGTCAAAGGGTGGTCAGGAATATATTCCGAAGCCGCCCGGAGAACACCCTTCCAACATGCTGCATTATTAAGAAAGCATGTTTTTACTTCATGAACAAAAACGCCTATAAATCCAATATGCTATCTTTACAGCAGAGTAAAGCAAATGGGCTCACACACTTGATTAGTGTACAGCACTGTGCTTTATGACAAGCTAAAGAACTCAAACAGCACACACTTCCTAAAACAAACATAAAACGTAAATCAGCAATTTAACTGTCTGAGGTAAGTAAATACTTTTAAGAACACATACTGACTCAGATACAAGGCATGTCATATCTGCTTGTAACAAAAAGACAGCTTGGTGCCCCATCACCAAAACCTAATTGGAACGCAAATGGAATAATGTAACTATCCAGAAAACGCCATGGGCGTGATGGACAGCCCACCCAACCAGTGGCAAACCATGAAAAAACACGAAAACCAATGGCTAAAAGGGGTTGACCCAGAGCCCACTCTGTATATGTGCGGCTCATTGTACGATTTTTGCAGTGGTTGAAGTGCATTAAAAAAAGTATGGGAACTGTGATGTGCGCAATGGGGGCGGGGTGAGTGAGCGTGGCGGTGGGGTCAGAGGCGTGGCTGAAAAAACGAAATATTCAGAAACCTTTTTTGGTCTTTCACCTTCAGGTAACTAAATATAAAATAAGACCCAGCTTAAATGAAAAATAAAAGAAATTTAAGTTAATCCATAGGAAATTCATTATTGTACATTATGGAAACCTCTGTAGTTAATGCACTGTGGAGGTCGATGTGCGTAACCAGAGAGCAATGGAACTGAATCCTGGTGGGTGCAGTGGAGAATAGAGACTTGTGTATGTTTAGTGCTATGAGGTCCCAGTCTGTGACAGAAAGCACTGTGAATATGTAATTTGTCATTTTAAACTTGTATCACACACAGTAGGCCGCTATAAAATGCGTTAAAAGGTTTAAGGAAACAAAGGGACATATCAGCAACAACCGGCGATAATTATCGCTAAGCGCACTTAGCACTAGGATAATTATCGCCGGCTAGCGTGCATTTTTATTGCTGAGATAGCGTGCTATTAGTAACGCTTATCTCAAAAGCGATTAAAATACTAGCGCTAACTGCCAAACGTGTGATTATCTCTGGAAACCCAGCGATAATCCCACGAAGTTTGGCGAAAGCTTGCTGATAGGGCCTCACATACTTAGCCATGATATCCACCTTCCATAGGATATCATGGCTAAGTCAATTTCAAAGCAGGCGTAAGGAAAGTAGCGATAACAGGGAGGAACGCCCACTTTGCATCACATTAGAGATGCAAAGATGGGCGTTAAGGGAAATGGAGATAAGGCAAGGTTTCATGCGATAGCATGACCTTGCAGATAAGGCGATAAAATTATCGCCGCTTTTCATCCGAAAACGGACGCAAAAGCGGCAATAATTTTTTAACGACTGCTTGCTGATATGCCCCAGAGTGCTTCCAAAATATAGATTTGTAGTAATACCCAGACTGTACATAGCGCATTTTTATAACTCTTCTTTAAAGGCACACACGTCTGCTGGTAACTCCCTGCAGCACCCCTCACAAATAGTAAATCTGTGTTATCAGGAAGCTTCAAGTGTTTCCATCAATTAAAGCCGATATGGGCTTCGGAGCAGCCTTTACATTTGCAGATCGAAAAGTTGTGAACATTTACATTTCTTTCAGGCAGCAGCACCCTGGCAGGAAGGCTTGTTTAGCTGTTTCCCCTTTCTCCATTTCACAGCACAGGAGTCTCCTTGCCTTACACATTTCAAGTCCCAGGTCTGTTGTCTTTTCACAACTAGTAGGGGAACTGTTTTTCTTAAATCAGCAAAGTATGAGAATGTCGTGGCCGTCCGTTCCTGCCCACTTCGATCACTGCTTTTTTAAAGAATTTAATAACATGAGTCGTTTTAAATATGTTTATTAGTAGCCAGACCAAAGCAGTTTACCTTTAGCAAAGTAAAAGATCAGCATGTACACGTCACATACTGTCACTGCGTGCCAAGAAGCCCTCTCTCTGTGGCCAGCGCATTGTAGGAGGAATCTAGTCTGGTCTTTACCTTGGATGAGATGGCAAAGGGCCTAACCGGCCTTACTCGACGAAAGCCCCGGGACCGGACGGTATTCTGCCTGACTTATATGACAGCCGGCCAGATTTTTGCGGCCCACTGTTGACTTTGGCCCTAAACGCTGCAGTAAAGGCTGGCCCGTTACGCTCGTGATCAGCGCCAGTCGTAGTTCCAGTCTTTAAAAAGGTGATATAAATACCCCGCAGTGCTGTAGACCCATATCTCTCCTAGATTCAATCATCAAGGTACTGGGGGGGGGGGGGGGGGGCTCCGAGGTAGATTGAGAAGCTAGGCGGAAGATAACTATATTATCCCTGATTCCCAATAGGGTTTTCACTAGGGCAAATCCACCATTGACCAGTGCATGCATCTTTGCATGGTGGGGAACAAATATACAGTTGGGCGCTAGGAAACAACCCGCCCGCATGATCTTACGGCAGCGTTTGACGGCATGAATCGTGATAGGCTGTGGAAGATCCTTTTAGGTCTGGGAGCGGACCATCATATAGTGTATTTCCTTGTGAGCTACATGAAGAGACATCCGCTACAGTTTGGTACACTGGTTACTCTCTGTGCACAGATAGTTTTAAAAGGGGGTCGTGGGGTCCGTCAAGAATGCATCCTTGTTCCTTTTTTATTTTCCCTGAATGTAAATGGACTGGAGCGGCTCTCATTGCGGCAAACGCAGATTGTCCACTCATCGTAACTTACTCCCTGCCAGTGCGATTATATGCGGATGACGCGGTGCTGATAGCGGGAGCGGCCATTGGTTTACACACCCTTGTGAACATTTTTTACTCCTTTATGAGGAATTTAGACATCACATGGCCTCACTGAATCTTATGTTACGTGATGGGGGTCTAAGAAGCCAAGAACGAAGACGTTTAGTACAGCCGGGCATCCTTTGGCGAAGGTTGGGGTGGGCAGCAGACCCCTTAAAGCCCTTGCTAAAATTTATCAAGCCAGATGTGTTCTAAGGTTTTGTATGAGGGCGACATCTGGGGCTATTTTTGTGTCTACAGAGCTCCAGAAAGAAGAAAATAAATTCCTCGGGCGCTTGCTGCGTTTGCCCCAGAGCAGGTGGACTTTGTGCGTTCATGACGAGATCGGGGTTTGGTCCTTAAGCGGCCGGATCGCCCTGCGTCCTCTGCTGAGCTGGGTCAGGAGTTGGTGAAAGAAGGAGCTGGGCCTGAATCGATTAATTAGAGGGATTGGACGACACTTAATCAGGCCCATAAAATACCATGGCTCAGGTACGTAAGGGACTCTTTCTCCAACCTCGGAGGGAGGGACATGTTTCTGGACCCCCAGGACATTAGTAGAGTGGATTACAAACGGGTAAGGGGCCATTTCATGGAAAGGGCCAAACTTTATAGGGAAGAGGTTGAACTGTTGAAACCCTTAGTCAGGAGGTGTCTTGAGAACGATTATGTTGGTCATGGAGCCATACCTAACTTGTATAAGAGCAATAGGGACGGATCTCTGCTCGCGAGACCAGGAGTTCATTTATTGCACCGGACACTTGCTACCCCAAAAGGATGTTTGGGTGGGAAATACTTGGGCCCACGTGACCGTGATAACCAATCCTTCCAGGACTCTTTGCCCTTTATGCTGTTTGTAGGAACCCAGGAGAGCTTTTATTGTACCTGTTTTAAAAGCAAAAGGCTTTTTACAAGTCCGCCCTGCCCTCTCATATTTACAGAGTTTATCAGATGCATTCGTTATAGCGCATGTTGTACGTTTTTTGAAAGCTGCAGCTTTTTTACAGAGCCCCCGGGATGAGGGATTGTATATTTTAGAACCTGGATGTTTATTTATTTGTGTGTATTGTATTTTTATTTAGGTTTTTATAGATTCTGTATAATGTACTATTTGTATATATTGTTGATGTATTTTATAGTTTTTTTTTAATACAACCGAATAAAGAAATTGAATTGAATAGTAGCCAGACCTAAGCAGTTTACCAAGAGCAAAGGGAACGATCTTCATGTACACATCAAATACTGTTCCTAGGCGCCAAGAAGCCCTGTGTCTGTGGTCGGCGCATTGGTAATGCAGGAGAGTGTGTGCTGGCACCAGGAGTGCCCACGCGGGGGCCCCGCCGATGAACACCCTGCCTGCTGCGGGAAGTGGTTTCGCAGTGAAATAACCTTTCAACTCTATTATTTGCAATACATCTGTTGCTGGGGGCGCAGGGGGTAGAGGGGAGCTGGCCATCTGCCCTGGGGTGACGCAGGATGGCTCACCACATCTGGAGCGCGTGCCCACAGCCTCTCGGATTATTCGCCGAAAGCGGTGAGAACAGAAGACCCCCCACCCCCAGCTGTCACCACTCCAGCATTTCATGGTCCGAATTCAGAGACAAACGGGGTTTCCCGGAAGGTTGTGCTTTCTGCATTGGGTTCCGGAGCCAGCGTGCTGCCCGCCGTAAAACGCTTCGACGCCTCGTCAGCGGTAGTAAGCGCTATATAAATGCAAGTACAATTACTCGCCCTACCAAAGTTCACTTCCTCCTAGGATGCTGCCTGACAGATCTCAGGCGCATCTCGACACAGGATGACTGACCCTGGCGACAAGAGCGCCCAATTCACCTCCAGACCCTGCGTCCAGGCGCACAACGCCCAAAGGTCTCAAAGGGCTTCAGCCCCCATCGAGTGTCAGCCCGAGCTGAGACAGCTTCCCGGGCGCACACAGGCAGTTTATGAGCTGCTGTGGGCTGGCTGGTCTGGCGTCCGTCTTATTGCAGCCGCACCTGAGTACTTCACGTCTTTAAAAGACCATTTACTTGTTAACGAGGCTTTGTTGTTTTTTCACCCCTTCTGGGAGCTCCTGCATCTACACTCTGCCTATTGCTGGAAGAATTAGGCCCCCAAAATTTTTAGTAGCCCCCTCGCCCCAAAATTTGACTCTAGTGCGCTGCGCCCCTGCCTGCGTCCATTCCTGGGGTTTCCTCTCCCAAGCCATGTGTTTGCGAACTTTGGGGCAACCGCTTCATTGAAGGAAGACAAGACTGACAGAACCCCTCCCCTCCATCTGAGAGCGCGTTTCTGTTCACCCCAATATCCACCGATCACGGTGTCTGCCTGGCGCGCTAGCGCTCGGAAGTGACTACAAGGTGACACTTAGCACTCGACAAAACACACAAAATACCTGGGCTAGTGGAAGGGGTGGCGAGAGCGGCTTTGATTGGACAGGCGTATAGATAATATAGCAAACAAGGAGATGATGGACGGAGCGCTGAAACTTTTCAGACACTCACCCCCAGTCACTGATCTGGGTTTAATCAATCATCATTCTTTATCACTCCACCACCCCAGTTCAGACATGGCCATATGCAAATCAGTCTGACCCTGTGCCTCATGGGAACAGTCCAGACCGAACTGCCAAGCCATGTCTTCCCTGGACTGGAAACAAGCATCCTGCTAACCTGGCTGATGAAGGGTGCTACCCCGAAACCGGTCCCAGGATGCTTGTTTCCGGTTCAGGGAAGACCTGGCTTGGCAGTTCGGGCTGGACTGTTCCCATGAGGCACAGGGTCACGACTGATTTGCATATGGCTGGGTATGAACTGAGGTGGCGAAGTGAACTAAAGAACGATGATGGATTCAACCCAGATCTGTGACTGGGGGCGAGTGTTTGAAAAGTTTCAGCGCTCCGTCCATCATCTCCTTGTGTTTGCCGTATAGATAATATAGTGCTTCTAGTCAGATAGACTTTTTGGCGCTAGCCACAGTGATTCAGATCAGAAAGTGAGCAGCTAGAACTTCAGGTGACTACAAAAGACCTCTCAGTTGCCAAGTTGAAAACCGCGGTGATATTATTCACTCATTTGTATAGTAAACGATCCACCATTTTCATGGGATGGCTTTCAGTAGTTGGGGGGTTCATTCCACGCGGTCTCCAGGTTTCCACCCCTGAAGGTGTGTGGTTCAGCCCTATATCAGTGGTGTGGAGGGGTCGGCAGCAGTGTTAGATGAATGTGTCCGCTTCAGGGAGCTGTGGCTGCTGGCACTGCCAGCGCTCACTGCATGACTTTAGAACATGTATGTTCCACGCAGGACTCAGCAGCAAGTCACACTGAGATCTCAGATATCCAGATGCAAGAAATGCTGCTGGTTCAGCTTTACACACCCCGGCATTGAAACATCTCGTGTAAGTGGGAGACGGTCTGCAGAAAGCCTTTAGGACACATGCAACACCCAGACATTGATGGTTTACATGTATGGATAATGGGGGCCTTCTGCTTAGTCCTGTGTTGAGCACAGTGATCGTACAGATGTGACTGTGCGCCCCTTCTGTAATACCGATTGTGCTGGTGTACATCTTTCACTGGCACATTCTCAATAGCAAAGAAGAATGCTTCCCCTGGGCAAAGCCCAAAGCAGCTCGGCTCAGCCCCTGGCACCAGCATGTGTACCTTTATGGAAAATGAATAGGTGGTCCCCACCAGGCTAAAAAGCCCACTTGCTGAACTGTTCTCAGAGATGGCCAGGTGCTCAAGCTGTGACAGGACCCAGAGCGAGGGGGTGCACTCACAGAGAGCACCCCCGAAAAGTCAAATGGGGGCTGGTGTGGTGGCATGCACCTGGTCACGGCTCCAACAGTGGTTGTTGGTTCAGTCCTGGACGGTGCAGACCATTATGGTTGTGCGTCGACCCAGAAGTACTCAGAAGCACTTTCACCCTCCTTAGGAGGGGCCTCGTTAATGGGGTAAATTTTCTCCATGCCTGTAAGGAAAACTGACCCATTGTGTTGGACCCTGAGGGTCCACTAACAAAAGAGAAATTACTGGAGGAATTTGTAGTTTTGGGTCTGAATCTCCTTGTATGTCCTCATCTTACTCCTGATTTTCAGCTCGAGATTTTACGAGATCTGCGGAGTTCTTCCAGATCCCTTAATTGTAATGGGCCGGTTCCTGCTGTTACCATTTTGTCAATAATGGAATTAGGTGGCTACTCGTTATGAGGGCCCTTGTGTGATATTACTTTAATATGTATATATCATGTCTTTATTCCACTTAATAGTGACATGTAATAGCCTAGGTTATGTTTGTCTTCAGCAGTAATTTTCATACCTTGGGCATAGTTAGTCCACGATCTTGCGAGTGTAAAGCATCATCATTGGGCGGTGCTCCTCGTGGGGGTTACGGTTTGAGAGCAGGTGGGAACACACTAGTCCCTCCCTTTATTTAGTCAAAAGGAGAGTCTCCAAACCCCATTATCTTTTTAATTTACCTCAAGGACCTCTATTAAACTCATTCAGGTACCGAGAGGTAATTTTAAGCTCACTTTCACCCACTATCTTGACCCACACACCCACATGCACAAATACGGCACCTCCTCAAAAGATCTCCAACAAAGAGCTCTCTTGGAGAGCCCGCGAGGGACTGCACCGCCCAATGATGATGCTTTACACTCGCAAGAGTGTGTGAGGGCAAAAAAGATACTAGGAGTTCTTACTCTTACGAGCACACTCAACTATCCTTCGGAGACACCTATACCTCACTCTTAACCATACCTGGGTTACTGAGTACTCTTTCTCTCCCTTATTGGAACTGCTACCTTTTTGTGATACATATTGTCTTACGAGAATAGGTACAGGACCTCTTTTATTCTTAAACCAGCTCCTAGTCCCCCCTTCTTGTGATATTGTTCATAGTTAGTCCATGCCACAGCTGGTATTTCTCAACCCTTTGTTAACCGCCCCACCCTATTGATCTATGTACCCTCATCATCGCTATGTTAAACGCTCATGATCGAAATGTTATGGTCGCCAAACACATTAATTAATAAATACCTGACCTGACTGCCAGGTGCTGTTCTTGTAACAGAACACAAGTTTAAGCGCTACAGATTGTCTATCAGGTTCTTAGAGACCGTAACAGTCTGTTTTGTTGTTTGATGTACATATTTTCAGTCTCCTCTTTCCTTGCCTTTATCGGTTGGGGGGGGGGGGGGAGTCCTTGCCTGGCGATATAGGACCAAGGTCCTCTTACCCCCATCCGATAATCATGGTGAGTTCAATCACCTGCCGACACCCCCTGGCGCTGAGCACTTTTTCCAGCGGAAGCACGTGTCAGCGCCTCTCGCCATATTCTGAACAATAGCACTCGTAGACAGGAAGCGACAGAGTCTAAATAAAGAGGCCCTCGCAGACAGAGCCAACGGCATCTGTGGGTGGGTCTACTATGGCGTGTGGTGGAACACAAGCCAGGTGTCTCTCTCTCTCTCTCTCTCTCTCTCTCTCTCTCTCTCTCACACACACACACACACACAGGATGCAGGGCCAACGCACTGAGCCAGATCTGGTGCGTTACACAGTTTCCAGCCCAGCAACTCTACAAAGCCACAGGGCACAAGTATGGAACATTTTGGCTGCATCGCATTAAAAAAAACCCTGCAAAGTGGCTGTCACTGTGACTTTCACCTCTAGGAGTGAGCAATGCACCAACAAAGCACGGGAGTCATTCCGGTGTAAGGCCACTGGTTCGGGTTCAAGGGGAAAACAGCGTTAATTCAGGAGTGACTGCCTTTGTCAGTCCAACCCCTTGTTATCTTTAACAGAGGAGGGCTGTGTCATCTCGGAGAAAGGTGTGCTGGCTGGCCAGCCAGAACGAATTTCGTTGCGCGTGCGGCATCGCCAAATGCGATGCAGCACGATCAACACAATTCTTTTTATTTATTTATATGTTTATTTACCTGTAATCTGTAGTTTACTACCCCCGCCCCACGTCAGCGCCCGGCGGCACTCCCACCACGGCCCGCAACTGCTGTAGGGGCATGAATGGCAGGATGGAGACCACCCACCCAGGAGTACAAGACCAGGGAATCATGAGACATCCTCAGATTAAGGCACACTTCAGCATTATCTAGGGTGAAAGCACCACGGTCTCGGAGCAAATGCTAGTAAACAACGTGCCTCTGTTGGCACAGTGTCGGCCATTTTGAAACGTCATCTGTTTCTGCTTCTGTCCAGTCTTCCAAACTGCACCAGCTTGCAATGCGCCCTCGCGTGGCCATGCAGGGGTAGACAGCTAGGGCCTTCAGATTAACACAGTTCCGCAGTGGGATCGCTGCTTGCCTTTTGATCCCGTCATTGTGTTTGCAGGGAGTGTTTACCCCATTGAACACACATATTTTGAACTAAATTCCCCAACCTCCGTCCCACCCATGCACATTTCATTCTTTATGTTTTCGGGCAACAAAGTAACAAGTGATGGAGGCAGGCCCTGTCCCCATGGAACACGCCTTACTACATCAATGCTGTTTACCTACATGGGGCCATATTATCAAGGACGGCGTTAAAATTATCGCTGCTTTAGCGGCGGGAAACTGCCGCTAAAGCGGCGATAATGAGCTTGATAATATGCCCTTGTGAATTCCCATAGAAGCCCATGTTCCGGTGTGAACGTGGGCTTCTATGGGAATTCACAAGGGCATATTATCAAGCCCATTATCGCCGCTTTATCAGGCAGTTTCCTGCTGCCAAAGCGGCGATAATTTTAACGCCGTCCTTGATAATATGGCCCATGGTCTTTCTGAATATCTCACCTTTTTGAATATCTCTTTCTCTAGTCTGTTTCTTTAGCTGTACTTGTGTGGCCATAGCTCTGGGTAGAATATAGTTAGAAACAGAATTTACAATGGACAGTGCAGCGTATAAATGCCACGGATGCAGGCATAGAGGTGAATTCAGCATTGGCAGAAACCAAAGGACGGTACAAGAAAACATCACCAAAATTTTCCTCGCATTGCACAGCTTGGGGACAGTGTTTTAAAGAAAAGTCCAGATGGACCACAACTAAAACACTCCACATCTGTAACCTCTATAATATCTGGATTTCAAAGCTTTTGAGCAGTATTAAGGGAAAACATTTCAGGGGCACAGACAAGGAATGGAGTAAATGGGGAAGGTAAACCTCTGGGCATTGTAGCGTGAGATTTTGACGAATTCCACTGGAGACTTTCCTAATTAAAGTTCATGCCGACAAGTGTCCCTGTTAAGAAGGCTTTTCAGTAGTTCCTTGAAGATGGGAGGAGAAAAAGGGCGCTGCTGATGTTTCTGGGGAGGTCCTAGCAAAGTTGGGTGCATGTCCCAAGAAAGATTTCTATCTAGCAATTCTTTTATTATGAGAGGTTGTCGAGCAAAGAGTTTGTTACTACTCCTGCATAACCCGGATCCACCCAAATCCTTGAGTTTTTGTGTTGAATGTGGAGGGTGTTTGAGTGAAGAGCTTTATAAGTTCTTCATCTGTGAGTTGGTTGCTTCAGGATGTCCTTTTATTTGCAGGTTGAAGATGCTGCCACCCGTGGCTTGACGTTTGTCGGCATCATCCGTCAGTGCAACAACGGTGTGATCCGCAAAGAAAGTCACGCAGCAACGCCAACCCAGAACCGCCCCAAGGACACAGTCGAAGACGTGGAGCCAGCATCAAACCATGAGTCCAGTCCAGGAGAGCACAGAAGCACTGATGGCCCCCTGGCACCAGCGGGAAACGAAGGGCACGCTGAACAGCCGCAACACCACAGTGAGGGGGAAGCAAAGCTGGGGGTGGAGGGTCTCACCCCCGAAGACTCAGGAAGAGAGACAGAGGGAGACCTGCTTCCTGAGGAAAGATCTAAAGTGGCTTCAGTGGAGGAGAAGGACACATCAAGTTCAATCATCCGTGAACGAGGAGGGAGTAAGTGTCAACCTCATCCAAGGGAGAAGAGGAAAGTGTTGATATCCTTAAGCCTCCCTACCACCTCCCGATCTGTGCCCTAGCTGCCATTTCTTCATCTGCTTGCTACCTACCACCAACCCAACTAGCCTCTACCACACACCTCTTCATCTACTTCCTACCTACCCATCTACCTTCTACCACCTACCTCTTCTTCACCTGTTTCTTACCTACCACCAACCCACCAACCAATCTACCCTCTACCACCCACCTCATCATCTACTTCCTAACTACCACATATCCATCTACCCTGTACCACCCAGCTCTTCTTCATCTGATTGCTACCTGCCTCCAACCCAACTACCCTCTACCACCCATCTCTTCTACTTCCTACCTACCACCTTCTTTCTACTTGTCCCCTCTCCATCCATCCTCCACCACATGCCTCTGCACCTGCTTTCCATCCACCACCTACCCAGCTACCCTCTAATACCCACCTCTTCTTCGCCGGCTTCCTACCTACCACCAACCCATCTACCTTCTACCACCCACCTCTTCACCTGCTTCCTACCTAACCATCTACCCTCTACCACCCACCTCTTCATCTACTTCCTACCTACCACCTACTCTCTACCTACCCTCTCCCCATCCACCACACGCCTCTGCACCTGCTTCCACCTACCACCTACCGATCTACCCTCTAATACACCCCTCTTCCCACCGGCTCCCTACCAACCACCAACTCATCTACCCTCTACCACCCACCTCTTAACCTACTTCCCACCTACCACCTACTCTCTACCTGCCCCCTCTCCATCCATCCTCCACCACACGCCTCTGCACCTGCTTTCCACCCACCACCTACCCATCTACCCTCTAATACCCACCTATTCTTCACCGCCTTCCTACCTACCACCAAGGCATCTACCTTCTACCACCCACCTCTTCCTCACCTGTTTCCTACCTGCCACCAACCCATCTACACTCTACCACCCACCTCTTAATCTGCTTCCTACCTACCACCAACCCATCTACCCTCTACTACCCACCTCTTCTTCACTGGCTTCCTACCAACCATCAACCCATTTACCATCTACCACCCACCCCATCATCTACTTCCTACCTACCACCTACTCTCTACTTGCCATCTATCCATCTATCTTCCACCACCCACATCTGCACCTGCTTTCCATCTACCCACCTACCCTCTACTACCAACCTCTTCCTCATAGGCTTCCTATCTACCACCAATCCATCTACCTTCTACACCCACCTCTTCTTTACCTGTTTCCTAACTACCACCTACACATCTACCCTCTACCATCCAACTACTCACCTCCTTCCTACCTACCACCTACCCATCTACCCTCTACCACCCACCTCTTCACCTGCTTTCTATCTACCACCAACACAATTACCCTTTACCACCCTCCTTTTCATCTGCTTCCTACCTACCAACTACCCAGCTACCCTCTACCACCCACATCTTCATCTCCTTCATACCTACCAATCTACCCTCTACCACCCACCTCTTCACCTGATTCATACCCACCACCTACCCATCTACCCTCGAATACCCACCTCTTCTTTGCTGGCTGCCTACTTGCCACCAACCCATCTACCTTATACCACCCACCTATTCTTCACCTGTTTCCTACCTACCCCCTACTCATCTTCCCTCTACCACCCACCACTCTTCACCTCCTTCTTACCTACCACCTAGCCATCTACCCATTACCACCCACCTCTTCATCTGCTTTCTACTAGCACCTACCCATCTACCCTCTACCACCCACCTCTTAACCTACTTCCTACCTACCACCTACTCTCTACCTGCCCCACTCCATCTATCCTCCACCACATGCCTCTGCACCTGCTTTCCACCCACCACCTACCCATCTACCCTCTAATACCCACCTATTCTTCACCGCCTTCCTACCTACTACCAAGCCATCTACCTTCTACCACCCACCTCTTCTTCACCTGTTTCCTACCTACCACCAACCCACCTACCCTCTACCACCCACCTCTTAATCTGCTTCCTACCTACCACCAACCCATCCACCCTCTACTACCCACCTCTTCTTCACCCGCCTCCTACCAACCATCAACCCATTTACCATCTACCACCCACCCCATCATCTACTTCCTACCTACCACCTACTCTCTATTTGACATCTATCCATCTATCTTCCACCACCCGCATCTGCACCTGCTTCCCATCTACCCACCTACCCTCTACTACCCACCTCTTCCTCACTGGCTTCCTACCTACCACCAATTCATCTGCCTTCTACCACCCACCTCTTCTTTGCCTGTTTCCTAACTACCACCTACACATCTACCCTCTACCACCCAACTACTCACCTCCTTCCTACCTACCACCGACACATCTACCCTCTACCACCCACCTCTTCTTCATCTGCTTCATACCTACCAATCTACCTACTACCACCCACCTCTTCACCTGATTCCTACCCATCACCTACCCATCTACCCTCTAATACCCACCTCTTCTTTGCTGGCTGCCTACGTACCACCAACCTATCTACCTTATACCACCCACCTATTCTTCACCTGTTTCCTACCTACCCCCTTACCCATCTTCCCTCTACCACCCACCACTCTTCACCTCCTTCTTACCTATCACCTAGCCATCTACCCATTACCACCCACCTCTTCATCTGCTTCTCACTAGCACCTACCCATCTACCCTCTACCACCCACCTCTTCTCCACCTGCTTCCTACATACCATCTACCACCCACCTTTTCATCTGCTTCCTACCTACCACCTACACATCTATCCTCAACCACCCTCCTCTGTATCTGCTTCCTACCTACCACCAACCCACCAACCCATCTACCCTATACCACCTACCTCTTTACCCATTTCTCACCTACCACCTACCCTATACCACCCACTTCTTCATCTACTTTACCAGCTACCACCCATCACTTCACCTGCTTCCTGGGTACCATCAACCCATCT
Source organism: Triturus cristatus (assembly GCF_964204655.1). Taxonomy (NCBI): domain Eukaryota; kingdom Metazoa; phylum Chordata; class Amphibia; order Caudata; family Salamandridae; genus Triturus; species Triturus cristatus. The sequence goes on along the minus strand of NC_140593.1, from coordinate 66,467,155 downwards.
ACCCTCCAGTTGCCCCTCCCAATCTACCATCTAGCTCCCATTCCCCATCCACCCTCTAGCTGCCACCCATCACCCTCCAGCTGCCCCCTCCACCTCCCCATCTACCCCCTCCCCATCTACCCTCTAGCTGCCACCCCATCTACCATACAGCTTCCACCTCCCCCTCCCCATCTACCTTCTACCTGCCACCTCCCCCTCCCCATCTACCCTCCAGCTGCTGCCTCCCCATCTACCCTCTAGCTTCCAGACCATCTACCCTCTAGCTTCCACCTTCACCTCCCCATCTACCCTCTACGTGCCCCCTCCACGTCCCCATCTACCCTTCAGCTGCCCCCGACCATCTACCCTCCAGTTGCCCCCTCCTCATCTACCCTCTAGCTGCCACCCCATCTACCATCCAGCTTCCACCACCACCTCCCCATCTACCCTCTAGCTGCTACCTCCACCTCCCCATCTACCCTCCAGCTGCCCCTCTTCATCTACCCTCCAGCTGCCACCCCATCTAACTTTTAGCTGCCATCCCATCTACCCTGCAGCCGTCACCTCCCTGACTACTCTCCAGCTGCCCCCCTATCTACCCTCCAGATGCCCCTCCACCAGCCGTGGCCACTGCAGGTAAGAGCGGTGAGGCCGGCTGCGGGGGGATTTCGAGAGCCGACCACAAGGGAAAATTGAATAAATAATTAATTACATGGTCGTCTCTCGAAATCTCCCGCAGCCGGCCCCACCACCCCACCGCTCTTAACTGCAGCGGCCACGACTGCCCTCCACCACCCCATCTACCCTCTAGCTGCCACCCTTATCTACCCTCCAGCTGTCCCTCCCCATCTAGCCTTCAGCTGCCACCTTTCCATCTATCCTCTAGCTGCTACCTCAACCTCCCCATCTACCCTTTATCTACCCCCTCCCCATCTACCCTCTAGCTGCCACTTGCATCTACCCTCTAGCTGCCACCTCAACCTCCCCATCTACCCTTTAGCTGCCCCCTCCCCATCTACCCTCCAGCAGCGCACTCCCCACCTACCCTCTATCTGCCCCTACAGAGTGTGCACTAACAACATCTCTGTGCTTACCTTTCAGAAGCAGAGGTCTTCGCCGTCTTCAACAAGCCACAGACTGGTCGCCGCCGTGACTACTACCCTGTCCGAGTGCCCATCCGGGTCCGCCAGCAGGGCCAGTCCGCCGGCAGCTTGGAGGCCAACTGGCTGGAGCACATGACGGAGCACTTCAAGAGGGGGGCCTCATTGGTCAGCGCAGCCTTCTACCCCGGCATGGTAAATGGTATGCAGCTCACCCCAATGTCATGTTCAATGTCCCCAATGCAAGACCTCCATTTGAGTCAGGCACAGGCAACCACAAGGGGAGGGAGCACAGGGGGGGTCATGGCACAGACAGTGGCGTAGCTAGACCATTTGCCGCCCATGGCATGTAAGAGGGCGGGGTGGATGCTGGCGTTTGCCGCAACGGCCGCAGGTAACAGTGGGGGGATGGGGTGCTGCCGATTACCGCGACAGCCGCAGAGGAGGCGGCCGCCCCCAAAGTTCGTGCCGCCTGCGGTGGACCGCCCCTCCTGTCCCCCCACTTCCTGCCACCCCTTGCTACACCACTGGGCACTGACCAGGTTTCTCACAGAAATTACATCCAGACCTAGGGTGACTAGAATTTTAGGCCTAAAACCGGGACATTTCCCAGAAATAGAAGAAGGACTACAATTTTACTTCAACCCAGCGCACAGAATGGCAGCGCTCCTTAGCAGAGATTTACAGAAGAGGCACCAAGAACATAAATAAAATACCCTTTTGAGAGCCATTAGCAGGCCTGTTAATTAAATTGCTTTCTTTTTAACAGCTCCTAACTATCCCTGCTTTGCAAAATATAAAAAGATACCTCCCACCGTTTTTAGCCGACTCTCTCTAGAAACCGGGATTTGCTGAAATCTGCCGGGACAGCTGGTGAAAAAAACGGGACTGTGTGGGCAAATCCGGGACGCCTGGTCACCTTACACAGACCAGACCCAATGGTACCAAGTGAGTCATGCCCTAAACATGGCTTAAGAAGGCTAGGCTGCTCCGTGAGGGAGGTAATCGGAAGTGATAAAACTCCTTTCAGACATCCTGTGTCTCTACAGGCCCACACTCACAGTACCTCAACAGCACAGCCAGAACCTGAAGCCCTACAAGACCCTATCTGTACAAGGGGGTGTTAGTACATGGTGCTACTGGACAGACGCGCCAGCATTGAGTCCTAAACTGGAAAAACACAACAGTCCTCAAGGGCCCTCTTCATACACAACAGTCTAAGTGCACCAGGGCAGGACTGCTAACCCAAAGCAGCCCCGGCAATTTGGCCGGACCGGCCCCGAGGATGGGGTGACGGGTGCAAGTGTGAAACACTGCTCCTTTTGTTACTGGGGGCCGATATTGCAGCACCGCTGCAAAACTGGTCCCCACCGCTGCACCACTGGCACCCACCCTTCCAGCCTCCCAGGGAAATGCCTGTTCTCTTGTAGGGGATTTCCGTGACAGTCATAATCATGTGAATAGTCCCGCCCATATGCGAGGACCCCAGAGCACTTCATTAGATATATCTTCTTAAGTTGTCATCTTCTGCCTTTCTTCAGGAAGGCCTGTATGGACACTTAAGAGATAAAAAGACAGCCTAAGCAACTAGGCTACACTGGCCATTACTTCATCTTGAAGTGAAAAAGATAGCCAGTTTAACTTTAAGTTTAGTAATTTGCTATTTTTACACATAGAAAACTCTCCTTCACAAAACTCCTTTTCATGATAGAGATGAAAGGAATGTATAGAGAAGCCCCATAGGCTGCTATTATGTGTCTGCAAATGGGTACCATGCCTTTAAGAGTCTCCAGAGACCCTCGGTATCCCATGAGGCACAGCCAGAAGCATTTACTTTCAGTTCTTTTTTCCGGCTCCTGCTAGCAGGACCCAGGAGCATCGAGCTCTACCTTTTTTGGTATTTCAAAAAAATTAGTGAATATTTCTGAGAGTTTTGCAGTTTCACTCGATGTCTTTGGCCTTTAGCTAACTACTGCTGTCGTTTTTTGGCAGAATTTCTGCTGTTTTCTTGTCAAAATGCCATCTCTATTTGACAAGTGCCCTGAATGCGGTAGGAAGAAGGCCAAGTCGGATTCCCACAGGGTCTGTATCCTGTGTTTGCCTGTGTCCTATGTTCCTGACACCTGTGCCATCTGTAAGACCTTTCCAGGCGCACCCTACGTGACAGGAGAAGATTCGGCTCCAAGGAATGGAGCAGAAGAGACAGAAGGCAGCTTCTTCGGCCTCTGGGAAAGGAGAGGTTAGGTCCTCTGCCAAGTCCCATGCTTCGACCTCTGGGGGGCTCCCCAGTAGAAAAACGGCAGAAAAATGACGCCGTTCCCGGTCGACGTCGAAGACGGCGACGACTACGTCCAGAGCAGGTATGACCACGATATGCTCTCTGTCGACCCAGGGCTCTGGGTCGAAGCGACGTCGACGATCAACGTCGAGGAGAAGAACGGCGAGATCGCAGTCGCGGGGTTCCCCGCGTTCGACGTCGACGCAACGAACATCGCCGTCGAGGCATCATCAGCGTCGATCTGAGTCTCACAAGCAGCGGTCACCGCCGAAGCGTCGTCGCCGATCACCATCGACGTCAACGCGAAGATCGACCTCGAGGAGGAAATCAACGTGTACAAGAAAGTCGACGTCAAGGAGAGGATCAAAGAGAAGGTCGACGTCGAGAGGACGATACCGGCGTTCGACGTCGGGGTCCCGTTCCGGGCCTCGCTCAGTGGTGAGCCTATCATCGTCGACAGGGACTTCGCGTTCCAGACAATGTCGACACTCGACGTTGAGCAGTGGATCGACGTTGAGGGGGACTGATGGAGTATCTTGGGTCCCTTCCTCACGGCCCGCTCATAAAAGGAGAAGGTGGGTCTCTTCGCCCAGTTCGGAGTATTCACGTACCTACTCACCAGCCAGGTCACCTCCTGCTCCGCTTCCACCGGGGGTTCCACCAGGAATCCCACAGCCACCACCAAGTCCTCCTCCTCCAGCTACTCCTCCTCCTCTGCTTCCTCCAGCGATTCCTCCACCACCACCGCCTCCTCCTCCACCTCAGCCACAACCTGGGCCCGTGGTTCCTCAGCCCGCGCACCCTGTGGAACCTCGACGACCAAGAACGCGGTCTCGTTCGAGACATCGGTCTTCCACAAGATCATGTCGTCGCCATTATGAGAGGTCTCTGTCCCGGCATACAAGGGATACATCTTCCACGAGTACAGGGAGGTACTTTCCTACTCCCACGGACTCTCCCCCACAAAGGGTGCCACCGGTTGATGATATTTCTACCTTCCAGGAGGTTCTGGTCAGAGGGACTGCGAAATTAAGCATTCCCCTGTCTACCCCTGTGCAGCCGACCTCTGTGATATTTGAGACTCTACAGAAGAGACAAACATCACGTCCGTTGCTTCCGTTGGTGCCGGGTTTGGAGGAACCGGCTATGGAACTGTTCCTAACGCCGTCTTCTATAAAGTCTGCTCCCTCGAGGTTGCAGAAGAAGTATCGTCCACCAGATTCGGACCCTGCCTTCCTCCGGCTGGACCCCACTCCGGACTCTGTGATAGTGGTGGCTGCATGGAAACAGCATGCTACGGCTCCGACTTCCACGGTGCCCCCGGATAAAGAGAGCCGTAAGCTGGATTCAGTGGGCAGAAAGGCTTGTTACACCGCGGCGACTTCCATGAAGGTGGCCAGTTCTACTGCCTTGCTGGGCCGTTAAGATAGATCATTGTGGGAGTCCCTTCAGCAATTTGTGGATCTAATACCCAGAGACAAGAGAGAAGACTTCCAGGAGATTGTGAATGAGGGCCTGATGGTTTCTAACCAAGTCATCAGTGCCGCAGCGGATACTTCACTTCTGGCAGCCCACGGGTATTGCCATGGTATTGCTGTACGATGTCATACTTGGCTTCAACTTACATCTCTGAAGCCTGGGGTTCAGCAGCGAATTTCCAATCTCCCGTTCTCTGGCACAAGTCTCTTTGGTTCCCATGCGGACGACGAGATGGCCCGCATAAAGACCGAAATGGAGACGTTGAAGGCTGTAGGTTTGGAGCAACCTAAAGAACAACGTAAGACCTTCCGTAATTTCCAGAGGCGTTATTCCTCTCAGAGGTTCCAACGATCTCAGGATCGTCAGTCCAACCAACAGCAGTAGGTTCAGCGATCTTTTCAGCCGTTTCAAAAATGCCAACAGCGAGGAAGATCTAACCAGCAGGCTGGACAGGGGAACAAGGCTCCTGCTGGTCCGAAGTCCTGAAGGGTTTCTTCCCCCTCGTTTGTTATCCACTCCGGTGGGGGGAAGTATTCAAGAACATCTGGCAGAGTGGCAGAAAATAACTCAGGACAATTGTGTGCTGAATATTGTTCGCAGTGGATACTCCATACGTTTTATAAGCTCTCCTCCATCAATCCCTCCAAGTCGATCAAGATACATGCTGCGTGAGTTGCAGAAGGAGGCCAACACCCTCCTAGAGAAAAGGGCGGTAGAACCTGTCCCTCTGGGACAGAAAGGAACAGGACTGTATTCACGGTTCTTTCTAGTTCGCAAGAAAGACAAGAACGAGTTCAGACCCATTCTCGACTTACGACAAGCCAACGAATGGGTTTGAAGAGAAAAATTTCTGATGTTGTCCTTGCATCAGATCTACCCTCAACTTCATGAGGGAGACTGGCTATGCGTGATAGATCTGCAGGACGCATACTTTCATGTGCCCATAGCGAGGAAACATCGCAGGTTCCTGCGTTTCACAGTGGGCAACAACCATTATCAATACTCCGTGCTGCCCTTCGGCCTGAAGTCAGCACCTCAGACTTTTTTCAAATGCATGGCAGGGGTGGATGCGCATCTGAGGAAGAACAAAATATTAGTCTATCCATATCTGGACGATTGGTTGATCAAGACAGCTACGTTTCAGGAAGCGCAACTGCAATCTTTTACTTCATTTGGGACTTCACATCAACCTCACGAAGTCTGTCTCAACTCCTGTTCAGTGTCTTCAGTACCTAGGAGCTACTATCGACACACGCACAGCAAACGTGTGTCCTTCGGAGGAGAGACGCTTATCGATCCTTCGGAAGGCTCAAGCTCTTATGATCATGCCCGCACCAATGGTGAGGAAAGTATTGTCTCTCCTGGGCTCGATGGCATCCTGCATCTTCCTCACTCCGAATGCAAGCCTCCATATGAGACCCCTGCAGGAATGTCTGGAGGATCAGTGAGACCAGACACTGGGGGATTGGGAAGACAGGATTCATCTGTCGCAACAGGCTCGTCAGTCCATCCGATGGTGGTGTTCTCCACGCAATCTCCACTGGGGGATTCCCTTCCACAAAGAGATACCCACACAAACAATAGTAACGGATGCTTCTCTCCACGGATGGGGTGCACATTTCGACCACCTACAGATACAGGGCGCATGGTCCCTGAAAGAGACCAAGTACCACATCAACTTCCTGGAACTTCGAGCAGTCCATTTGGCGCTGAAAGCATTCCAGCCATCGTTTCACTCCAGCTCCCTGCTTGTCCAAACAGGCAATACGACAACAATGTTCTACGTCAACATGCAGGGGGGCTCCAGATCTCGAGTGCTGTCTCAGGAAGCCCAGGCCATCTGGCACTGGCTGTTAGCCAGGAACCTGACCATCATGGCAACTCACCTTTCAGGTGTTCAGAATGTTCAAGCAGACGCGCTCAGCAGACTCATTCACGAAAACCACGAATGTGTCTTAAGCGATGAACTGGTGCAAGACATTTTCGACAGATGGGGTACTCCAGAAGTTGATCTGTTCGCTACCGCAGAAAACAGCAAATGCCACGACTTCGCCTCCAGGTTTTACCAACCAGGGACTCTGGGGAATGCCCTATGGATCAATTGGTCAGGCGGCTTTCTTTACGCTTTTCCGCCAATTACCCTGATTCCGACAGTGCTGATCAAGCTCTCCCAATCATGTGCCAAGATGATCCTCATTGCTCCGGAGTGGCCCCGGCAGTGGTGGTTCACAGACCTACTCCACCGGTCTCTCCTGCCGCATCTCCAGCTGCCGTGCAGGCCGGACCTTCTGACGAAGTTCGGCGGACAGATGGTGCACCCCAACCTCTCATCGTTGAATTTGGCGGCATGGCTCCTGAGCTAGTACAGTAGGGACATTTGAATCGCCCTCAGGACTGTATGGAGATATTGAAAGAGGCCAAGAGACCATCTACACGCACGTCCTATGCGTATAAATGGAAGAGATTTTGCATCTGGTGTGCTTCTAAAGACTTCGATCCTACCTTCTGTAAGCAAGATGTCATTCTTCCTTATTTGTTATACTTGGCGCAATCTGGCCTTCAGTTCCATTCGATCAAAGTTCATCTGGTAGCTTTGACTGCGTATAGGAAATGTCCTTCACAAACTTTCTTTTTTTAAATCCCAGTCATCAGAGATTTTCTTGAAGGATTGAAGAAAGTGTTTCCTCCCATTAGGCGTCCTTCGCCTCCCTGGGAGCTGAATGTAGTCCTTTCACGACTAATGAAGGAACCGTTTGAACCTATTCATAAGGCTTCTCTTCAGCACCTGTCCTGGAAGACGGCTTTCCTTGTGGCCATTACGTCTGCCCGCAGGGTTAGCGAACTTCAGGCTTTATGTTGTAAAGAACCTTATACAGTCTTTCATTCCTCTAAGGTAGTTATGAGGACGCAACCTAAGTTCCTTCCTAAAGTTGTGTCGCAGTTTCATGTAAACCAGACTATTACGTTACTTACATTTTTTCTAAATCCATCTTCTCCTGCGGAGAGGTCACTGCATTCTCTTGACATTCGGAGAGTCTTGAAATTCTGTTTAGACAAGACTAAGGATATGGGTAGAACAGACCAGCTATTTGTAAACTATGGCTCAGTTCGAACTGGTCTTGCTACCTCTAAACGATCCATTTCTAGGTGGATTGTTTTCTGTATTCAGCTGTGTTATCAAAAAGCAAACAAACCTTTGATGAGGAAGCCTAGGGCTCACTCTACTAGAGGTAAAGCAGCTACTGCGGCTTTACTTCGTAATGTACCTATTTCAGAAATCTGTAAGGCTGCCACTTGGAAGTCAGTCCACATATTTGCAAAGCACTGCTGCCTTGATACTGATGCTAGGGCAGATGCTCAGGTTGGACAGGCTTCACTTCGAAATCTATTTGCACAGTAGTGCGGTTGTCCTCTGTTCGGCCACCGCTGGTGAGTTGTTTTGGGGATAGGCTTTCTAGTCTATTCACATGATTATGACTATACACGGAAATCCCCTACAAGAGAAGGAGTAGTTTCTTACCTGTAACTCCAGTTCTCTTGTAGGGGTATTTCCGTGATAGTCATAAGCAGCCCGCCCTCCTCCCCGATGGCAGATACAGATGTCCCCAAGACTCAGCAGGCTCTGCTTATTTACGCCTTCAAAAAGAACTGAAAGTAAATGCCTCATGGGATACCGGGGGTCTCTGGAGACTCTTAAAGGCACGGTACGCATTTGCAGACACATAATGGCAGCCTATGGGGGCTTCTCTATCCATTCCTTTAATCTCTATCATGAAAAAAGAGTTTTGTGAAGGTGAGTTTTCTATGTGTAAAACTTAGCAAATTACTAAACTTAAAGTTAAAGTGGCTATCTTTTTCACTTCAAGATGAAGTAATGGCCAGTGTAGCCTAGTTTCTTAGGCTGCATTATTGTCTTTCTATCTCTTAAGTGTCCATACAGGCCTTCCTGAAGAAAGGCAGAAGATTACAATTTAAGAAGATATATCTAATGAAGTGCTCAGGAGGCCACGCACATGGGCGGGACTATTCACATGATTATGACTATCACGGAAATACCCCTACAAGAGAACTGGAGTTACAGGTAAGAAACTACTCCATGCCCGACACGGTCAGTCCGTCCCTGAAGTGCAGCAGGCCAAACAGCGCTGGCAGGATGGCAATACATGCACAACATTCTCCTCGTGCACGAGCATCCATGTGCACAAAGCTGGAGAGGACTAACATACTGAAACTGCACCGCGTGCCAAAGGGACCCCTCGTGCACGAAGGTCCATGTGCACTAGGCCGCAAAGGGCTGACAAACTGACACTGTGTGCCAAGGGACTCCTCGTGCAAAAGGTCGCAGAGGGCTGACAATCTGACACCGTGCGCCCAAGGTACATCTCGTGCAAGAGGTTCCGAGTGCACGAGACCGCAGAGGGATGATTCTCCACACCCAAGGTACCGTTTGTGCAAGAGGGTCCATGTCCACAAGGCCTCAGAGAGTGGACACGCTAAGAGAGCATGCCCAAGGGACCCCTCGTGCAAGAGGGTCCATGTCCACAAGGCCGCAGTGGGCAAAAATGCTCACACTATGTGTCCAAAGACCCTTGTGCAAGAGGGTCCCCGTGTAGGGGGCTGACGGACTGGTTTGGAAACCTGTTGTCCCGGTGACTTGGGCTCATCAGCAGACTAGTGACTCAGCCCATCACCCCTACACTGTGAGGCAAATTGCCCCCACTGCTTAAAACTGCCCCCAGGCTTCCAGCCCACCGGGGAAACGCCTGATGCCCGCTACGGCCAGGCCGGCCCTGCACTCTACCCATCACCCTTACACTGTGAAGCAAACGGCCCAGCCCTTTGAACACATGTGGAGACAGGGAGGTTTACACAAATAAATCAGGGAATTTAACTTCTCCTTAGCTTGCATTAAAGTGGAAGGCTTTTTAATAGGTGTAAGCTCAAAATAAGCAACTTTTTCATGGAGGTGCATGATGTGGTGGGGGGAGGGGTCGGGCGAAAAAAAAGAGGAGTCAAAAAAGTGAATTTCCCATTGTAACTAGCCTCTCTGCTCTCTGCTCTGATACACGGAGAACAGAATTAAACCAAGCTTGGCATGAAAGCAGAACCTCATTCAGTGAAGTGACTATGCTTGGTTTGGTGCAAATCCATTCAGTAGTTTTTGAAAACTTTGTGTTCAAAAGATGTTTTGGGTTGACTTGAAAAGATTAAAATGTTAGCAGTATCAAGACCGCTAATCCAGGACTAGTCATCAAACCCAGGTCCATGGACCCCTGGCTGACTTAATGAAAAAAATACTTAAACCTGATTGAACGAGGCAGCTTTTTTCTCCTCTGTCTTCTATTTTGGGTCTGCAGACCCAAAGGCGGGTTTGCAGAACCGCGGTCCCAAATTGGTTGTTTGCACGAGAAAAAATTCAGTGGCAGTCAATATTGAAGGACATTGGGTCAGTCCCTGCATCCGGAAACAAAAAAAGTAAAGGAGGCATGAAGAATCAGTTCACCCCCTACTCAGGTGGGTGGGTCATTTTTGCCAAGCAGCGTGTGGATTCCGAGCCAGAGTTCTAAGACCCATGTTAGATCCCCATTTCTGGTTTGCAAACCCTGGTTCGGGGTCTGCAAACCCAGTCGAAGAAGAGGCCAGCCTCCACTTGACCACCCAAAGGTCGGCATAAGGCCAACGCAATGCCCTGTGACCAACCCCTGCTGCACATGGCCTTTGCTGTACAGGGGGGGTTTGTCTGTCTGGGATGGGATGGACGAAGGGCTTAGCCATGGGCCAGGCCCTGTCGCCAATGGTGTGCACAGCAGGGTTGTCCACCAGTGACGGCTTGGGCACAGAGCCTGCCAGGGGGTTTGCCGCCTGGGGTGGGGTGGGCACAGGGCTTGCTGTAGGCCATAGGGAAGGTGATCTTAGCAGTCCCTGGTGGGCATTGGCCAAAGGCTGCTTTCAGCTGTGGGTTTGCCTCATAAAACAGGTTGAAGCCACAGTCTGACTGCTGCCATATAAAGGGCAAGGTGCGCACATCCAGATTGCCCGGCCTTAATAGAGAGACCCTCAAAGGACCCAGGACACCTAAAATGATGCTTATCAGCGGTCTAAGAAGTGAGATAGTGGGCCATAAACAGATATTCTGAGCACTCCAAAGTTATACAAAGTCAAATGTCCAATCCAGGTGTTGTTACTGTACAGTCCACTTTAGTCCATTTCATCAGTTCAAGCCAAAGGGAAATGTCCATGTATATCCAAACGGAACAGCAGTGTCTAGATAGGGAGAGTGCTCCTCGTGTATCTCGGCGTGGTCCGGCGTGGGAGCACTCTGCCTATCTTGATACTTCGCTGCTTTACAGGATTACATGTTACTGCTGCTTATTTGGTCCCAGGCTCGCGAGCCTCTGTATATCAGAATCATAGCGGTTTTCTCTACATATCAGCCCTGAAGAAGGTGAGGCATTACTTGCTATTTGACGAAACACGTGTTGGCTGAAATTCTTATTCATACCACTTCTGTTGCGTGTGGATGTGCGTGAAAAGTTCCCTTTGGCTTGAACTGATGAAGTGGATTAAAGTGGACTGTACAGAGACGACCCTTGGATTGGACATTTCACATGGTATAAAATTTGAGTGCTCAGAATTTCTGTTCATGGATATTGACCCCTCCCCATGCTAGAGGGTTACATAGGGGTTGTTGTGGTAGCCGGCCCTGTTCGGGAGCACCAGCAATATATGATACAATCTTGCTACTCGCGCCCTGATACGGCCCGTGTTCCATGGCCTGGCTACCATCATTTGTGGGGTTTTTCTGAGCTAGCGGACCCTTAATGACCAAGACCCCTTGAACTTGCTTTCTGTAGCTGCAGTCTCGGGACTGAGACTCTTGACTAAGAAGCTTATGGCCCCCAGTTGGGGCCCCTTCCATGGTCTGGTCTCAGGTTCGGGACTATGTGTCAGCTTCCTGGAAGGTAGACCCGCTGAAAGCCTACGCGCCCCCTAAACTCCTACATGAATGAGCAATGGGAACTTACCACCTACTAAAGGAATCCGGGGCAAAAAATGGAGAAATCAAGTGAAAGAGGCACTCAGTACTGGAGTTTGTTCTTGGACCCGGTTCTTTCCAGTTGGAGGGCAGTACTGGGAGATCTGATTTGGCGGGAGTTTGCTCCGCCACTGAACTGGCTGTAGGGTGAACTGGACACCTCTGGTGATTGCCCAGTACATCCCGTTGGAAATAGATGCCGCGCACCGAGACTCCGGCCTGATTACAAGTTGGGCGGTTAATTCCGCCTCATACGGGAACCCCTGTTTATGTACGGGACAGAATTATGAGTTTGTTTTTATTTAATGCATCCGATAATTATTGGATGTGTTAAATAACCCAATGTACGTTAAATTTCGGCCGGTCAAAACTTGCTGAAATTAACAGGAGAAAACATACAGGGGTAGATTTACAAGCCCCTTGCGAGACATTTACGCCGCCGTTGCGTCACTTCTGTGACGCAGCGGCGGCGTAAACCATGCGCCATGTTGTGCCTTATTTACAACGTGATGTATCTAGGGAGATGCGTCACGTTGTAAAGCCCTGCGCCACATGAAACCTGCATCAGGTTTAATGTATGCAGGGTGGGCGTTCCGTCGGAAAAGTGACGCAGTGAAATCTACAAGATTTCACTGAGTCACTTTTCCGACGCTACTGCGTCAAAACCCTACGCCTGCTTGAAGCAGGCGTAAGGCATGACGCAGCATGTTCGGTATGGGCAGCCCCTGAGCATTGCTGGAGTTGCGTCGTGCTTGCGACACGACTCCAGCAATGCGCCGCCCTTATGCCATCAGATGCGTCACGCATCTGTTTATCCTTGCGCCATGATGCGCTGCATTGTAAATGCGGCGCATCTGTGGTGGCGCAAGGGTAAACTTGCGTGACGCATCTTTCCTGGCGCATCCCTGCTGATTTGCAGGGATGCGCTAGGAAACATAAATCTGCCCCACAGTATCTACATAAAATGTGGATTTTGGTGCCTTTAACACCAAAATCTGCATGTTATTTTTCATTCCTCAAAAACTTGTAACAGGTGTTATTTATTGCACCCGATGAGTAACGTACCCCGGGGTGTCGGTATGTATCTGGTGCGGTCAATAGCAAATATACTTGTAATCAGACCCATCGGCCTACTGCTTTCGGTGTATGTGTATGTGTATGTACATGCTTCCTCTCAGCCTTCATGCAGAAACGCCCTCCAGTCCCGAGGGCGAGCTGAGGAACCGCACAACACAATCCTGTGCGACAAGGTAGTTTATTACCTTTTTGTTGAATAAGCCTCCATTCGTCACGGGGCCATGTACAGCAAAGTGCAGAGGTGCATATAAACAAAGATGACCTACGCGTTTCGGCTTGAGCCTTCTACCGAGTCATGCATATATATGTGTGTGTTTGTATAGATAGATAGATAGATAGATAGATAGATAGATAGATAGATAGATAGATAGATAGATAGATAGATAGATAGATAGATAGATAGATAGATAGATAGATAGATAGATAGATAGAAGGTGGATAGATAGATAGATAGATAGATAGATAGATAGATAGATAGATAGATAGATAGATAGATAGATAGATAGATGGATGGATGGATGGATGGATGGATGGATGGATGGATGGATGGATGGATGGATGGAAGGTAGATAGATGGATGGATGGATGGATGGATAGATGGAAGGTAGATAGATAGATAGATAGATAGATAGATAGATAGATAGATAGATAGATAGATAGATAGATAGATAGATAGATAGATAGATAGATAGATAGATAGATAGATAGATAGATGGTAGATAGAAGGTAGATCGATAGATAGACAGACAGATAGATAGATGGATAGATAGATGGATCGATGGATAGATAGATAGATAGATAGATAGATAGATAGATAGATAGATAGATAGATAGATAGATAGATAGATAGATAGATAGATAGATAGATAGATAGATAGATAGATAGATAGATAGATAGATAGATAGATTCACCCACTGTCGTGCGTGCGCGTGGTCTACCGTTGTTGACTCATAGACTCTGATACACGCCTGATGGCTCAGCTGTGACCTGGAAGGACTCTTCATTTCACTCCTGGTCTGAGCTGGGAGCGCCCACCAGACGATGAAATCTCCCCCTCCCCCATCTGTGCTCAGGTCTGACGGTGGCACCTGCCAGCCCAGCGCCATCAAACATTGATGCGCCCCGTGGGAGGGCGGCTGGGCCCCAGGGCGCATGCGCCATAGTGCCCCCCCCCCCCTCCCTTCCAGTGAAGGGCGAGGGGTAGCTTCTAGGCCAATGAGTGTTGGCACTCAGATGTGAGGGCAGGAGGGCTGTGTACGGGTAATCGTGTTTGTAACAGTGCACACGCGTGTACTGTTTGTGTATGTGTTCAGGTGTAGGTCAAGGGTCACTCCTCGCTACTGATATGTAAATCAGACATTTCAATGCTCTTTAGTGGTGTTTCGAGACTCAAATGTGCGATTTAAAATCAAGAGGCAGGCTGGTGAAATATGCATGAGATGAGGGGTGGGGAGGGGAGGGGGAGAGCCAATGAGGAGGGGAGAAAGGACAAGAATCCGAGAGAGTTTGCAGGTTGAGTTGCTGAGCGCGTGTACACATATAGGCATCCTTACGCTGTACTATGCATAGTGCACCCGGCCGGCGACAGTTACACAACTGTTTAATGTGTTCTGTGTTGTATGGGGGACAGAACGCCCCAGTGTGCACATAGGTGCTCATCGATTATGCATAGCTATCAATGGTGTAGCAGGCGCATTGACACCGGGACCCAGAGGTCTGCGGGGCCCATCACACCATGATTATTGGTGTATGTTACTAGCTAAGCAGCAGCAGGGGGGTGGGGGACCATTTTCATTGCTTGCACTAGGGCACGTGGTACCCATGCTAGGTCACTGTGAGTGGGTATGCTAATGAGGGCAGGGTGGCACAGCAGATTTGGAGAAATGTGACCTTTAATTCAGAAAATAATTCAACTCTAAATCTAATGTTAATCCATTATCAAGTGCCCTGGCATTATTTCCAACATAAATGTTAGAGCAGGAAGCCCGATTTCTGATTGACTAGGTTCGCCCATATTATCACCTGTGGTCTATTGAATTTGTAGGAGAGGACCACAAATAGAACAAGCATGGGCAAAGCCAATAGGTCTTGCCCATACAAGAGCTAATGGCTTTGCCAATGTGTATTGTCATATTGTTCATCAGCGTGACTGCTATTAAAAAGTTAGTGGCTTAGAGGAGAGTAGCATGGAGTGGAGTGCCGTAGAGTGTAGCAGCTTAGAGTGGAGTAGAGTGGAGTGGTGAAGAGTGGAGTATCATAGAGTGGCAGTGGAATGGAGTGGCGTAGAGTAGAGGGAAGGGTTGTGGAGTGTCATGTGGAGTGTCCTGGAGTGTCGTTGAGTGGAGTGTCATAGAGTAGAGTGCTGTGGAGTGGGGTGGAGTGAAGTCTCATGAAGTTGAGTAAAGTGCCATGGAGTGTCATGGTGTGGAGTGCGGGGCCGGACTGGCCGTAGTGAACACCGGGCATTTCCCCTGTGGGCCGGTTTTGGGCCCCTGGGGGCTGTTTTTGTTACTGGTGGCTGGCAATATCGGCCCCCTGTACCAAAATCAACTGAAACCGGCCATAGCAAACAGCTCAGCCGCACTCCCTTCCCAGCCGGCAGAGCAGTTTGCCAGGCCTGGTTTTGGTTCCTAGTCCGGCCCTGGTGGAGTGGAGTGTCGTGGTGGAGAGGGGTGCAGAGTAAAGGGGCACCGAGTGCAGTACAGTGTCGTAGAATGGAGTGGCATAGAGTGTTGTAGAGTGGGGGCAAAGAGTGGCGTAGAGTGGAGTGGTGTGGAATCAAGTGGAATAGTGTGTCATAGAGTAGAGTTGTGTAAAGTGTCGTATAGTGGATTGGCATAGAGTGGAGTAGAGTGGAGTAGAGTGTCATAGAGTGGCGTGGCGTTGAATGGTGTAGAGTGACATAAAGTGGAGTGGAGTGGCATAGAGTGTCCTAGAGTGGAGAGTCATAGAGTGGAGTGTCATGGAGTTGAGTGTTGCAAAATGTCATAGAGTGGAATAGAGTGTCTTAAGAGTGGAGAATCATAGTGTATCATGAAGTGGAGTGGAGTTGAGTGGAGAAGAGTAGTGTAGAGTAGAGTAGAGTGGCCTAGAGTGAAACAGAGTGCCATACATTTGAGTTGACTGAAGTAGAGTGGAGTGGTGAGGAGTAGAATGGAGTAGAATAGTGTAGAGTAAAGCAGAGTGGCATAGAGTAGAGTGGAGCAGAATTGTCTAGAGTGGAATAGAGTGTAGTAGAGTAGTGTAGAATGAAGTAGAGTGATGTATAGTGGAATAGAGTGGCATAGATGAGGCCCCAATGAGGAAAGCCAGCACCAGCAGGTCCAGCAAACACACCAGACGGTTCACGACTGAGCTCAAACTCCTCAAGTGGGAATGCAAATGACTAGAGAGACAGTGGCACTCCACCAGGAATCCCTCTGACCTCACCACCTACAAGTCCACCCTCACCAATTACCACCTCCGCCTCAGGGATGCCAAGAAGGACGTCGTAACCAACTGCATCGAGACACGCGCCAGCCACACTAAGGAACCCTTCAGCATCATCAGATAATTCTCCTGCCCATCGGCCATCTAAAACATGATCCGCCCTTTCCAGGCCCTTTGCGACATACTGGCAGACTACCTCCGCAAGATAGCCAACATCTACAGCAATGTTGACCCTTAACCCACTGTCCCTGACCCCCTCCTTATGTTCACGACGTCACCCACAGGCACCTGCTCAGCGCCTGGAAGCAGCTTATCCCCCAGGCCACCATGACCATCATGAACTCGATCCACTCCGGAGCACCAAAGGACCGCCGCCACGTATTCAACCTAGGACAAAAGGAAAACAGCAGTGTCCTCACCAACATCCTCAACGCATCCATCACCACAGTCACCTTCCAAGCACGCTGAGTTCAAGCCACTCCTAAAGAAACCATCAGCTGACCCCAGAAAACTCAAGAATTACACCCCATCCCGATGCTCCTTTTCCCCACCAAGGCCTGGAGAAAGCAAATGGAAGTGCTCATCTTCGGAAAGAACACCTCACCCAGGGAAAACACCTGGTGGCCCACTGCACGCGGACCAGCGCCTACCTTCACTGACCATGCCCACAACCTCGCCATCATCCTAGACAACCAATTCACCATGAAACAACAGGTCAACGCAGTTGCATCATCCTGCTTCCACTCCCTCCGCATCCTCCAAAAGATCTTTAGATGGATATCTGCCAACACCAGCAGAAAAGTCACTCAAGCCCTCATCTCCAGCCAACGAGACTATGGAAACGCACTCTACGCCAGAAGCGTATACAGCTCCTCAAACGACTCCCGTTTGTACAGAACATGGCAGCCAGACTGATCCTTAACCTTCCAAAATAAACCAGCATCACCTCCCACCTCAGAAATCTCAACTGGCTCCCTGTCCAGAAGAGATGCCAGTTCAAGCTGCTGACCCATGCCTTCAGAGCCCTCCACAGCATCGGACCCACCTACATCAACCACCGCCTGACCTTCCACCATCCCGCCAGACATCTCTTCTTCTCCTCCTCGCACAAGTAACCTGCTTCTGCCGCTGCAGAAGTCGTTCCTCCTCCTACCTCTCTTACAAGTCTTGGAACGACTTGGACCTCCGCTCCCTCACCGCTGACTTCAGAGAAGTACTCAAGACTTGCCTTTTTGACTAATCGCCCTTGGGGCCTCAGCGCCTTGATTCCCCCAGGGAGATAAACAGCGCTTTACCAATACTGTTTGATTGATTGATAGCGCAGGATATCGTACAGTGGAGTGTCGTAGGGAAAGGGGCATAGAGTGGAGAGGAGTAGAGAGGCATAGAGTGGAGTAGAGAGTCTTAGAGTGGATTGGCATAGAGTGGAGTGGAGTAGAGTGTCATATATTGAGGTGTCGTAGAGTGTTGTGGAGTGTCATCGAGGGGAGTGTCTTAGAGGAGAGTGTCGTGTGAAGTGGAATAGAGAGGAGTGTTGTGAAGTGTCGTGGAGTGGCGGAGAGTGTTGTGAGTCATGCAACGATCTGTCTGCTAATCTGGATAGAACCAGCTTGATTTTGAACGGAAAACATAAATACAGGGCCCCACATGGTCTGTGACCTATATGGTTTTTAGCTATCCCTGCCTATTGGGAGCCAAACAGAATTACTCAGATAACCCCCGTCCACTTTTCTTTGAGATTAATATGGCTCATAATTGGTCCTGATGAAGGTGGTTTAATTAAGGTTCCACCGAAACGTGCGTAGACCATTCCTAGATATATGGGAATCCTACCAGAGACATATACAGGAGAAAAACTTGATGGGACGTAATCGCACAACGAGTTCAATTTTCAAGTGTCTCTGTAAATGTATATAGGATCCCTCACATGTTTTGAATCCTTTCTTAATCTCTGTGTTGTATGAATGTTAGTGTGGGTGAACAGGTTTGATAGGTGAGATTGCAGGTTTGATGGGTGATTGTGGGGTTACTGATGTAGTTGTGAACTGTTCCTTTCAAGATTGTACAATGACAAGTTTTACATGAATTTGTAAATATGTGAATGTTAATTTATAATGACAAATCAGACACATGAGAAAAAAATATAAAAAGAGGGAAAATATTTTTTTGAACAATAAAATACAGTTCTACGAACTAATCATGTAGTAAGAAGATAATTTGGAGATATGTCTCTAATATGAGCCCTTAGGCCAATAGTAATGCAAAGTAGGTCAGTATAGAGGTTTCGACTTAGCTTTTGTTGTTTCCCCCTCCTCTTGGACCTGGAATTATGTAGGGGGTACCTTTCTTCTCTTATGATATTCTGAGATATTTGAACAGTTCATTTGCAGACTGTTAAATTTGGTTGTGTGCTAAAAAAGCCTTTCCGTTCACACTCCCAGATTGTCCTATTTATCCTCTCACTTTGAAGTTAGTGAAAGAAAAGTAAACACCAATCTCCCTCAGAAGACAGAGTCTGACATTTGACCTCTGTCTTTGAATGCACATCAAATGTGACAAGATAAGATCAAAATGTAAAGGCCTGTTTACAGAAAGTGAGCATTTGTGGAAGCATACAGAAAACTGGCTGCTGTGCTCCAGTGGAGTGGCAAAGACATGCTGGACAACCTAAAACAAATAAAGTCAGAAAATAAAAAGTAATCAAATGTGAGTTACAAACCATAAAGCCAATGGAAAGCAATCTCTCAGAATGTCCCCAAGAAGTCTTAAGCAAGCTAGCGCTGCGCTGACTGGTAGGCTTCGACCTAAAAAGGGCACAGAGCACACGTCCTGGATCCCCAGCAACCATACAGATGGGGGTTGTGCTGCTAACGACCTGTTTTCCTAGCGTTATTCTTGAATGTATAGAACAGGACCTGCAGAACATTAACCAAGATGCCATGTTTGTCTTCACAGATTTGTCCCCAGGCACAGCAGATGGTGTGTTCATTTTTGAGGACTCCCCTGAAGCCGATAACAAAGCCGTCAAGGGCTTTGACGCCATTGTGGTCGAACAGCTGACCATCCTCGAGGTGAGTGTGAGCGCATGCGTGGAGTCAATGATACTGTGTCCCTGGTGGGTGGTCCATCAATGTTATGTGTGTTTTTTCTTTGCACTGGACACTGCACATTCTTCCTAAGAGAAAGTTACCAATGATGAAATAGACGTGGGCAAGCTGGTGAGAACCAACCAGTAGCTCCTCTGGTGGTGCACACGTGAGGCACTTTCTCTTTCTTTACACATTTTTTCACCTCCTTTTTCCATTACTGAGGGTGTGTGTAGAGCTAATAAGTTGTTTAATTAACCTGTGGACTGACTTCACACCCCCTTGTTTTCCCTTTCTTTGTTGACTTAAATACTTGTAGCATACTGGATGGGGTTATACTATATGATACAATGGGTACTGGAGGTTTTTGAAAAAGTATTCTTTCTTCCACTCATTCCAGATCATATAAAGTTTTGCTACTTGGTGCCAGTTCTTTTGTGTTGAAATTATAGTTGATTGGAGGGTGTTCTGGCATGTCTTCCCTCTGTAGCTCCTCTTTTCGATTCAAAAGGGTGGTCCATCAACCCTGATCATTTGAAAATCCCTTATGGCATCTGCAGACAGGATGGGCTGGTTCAGGTGAGCTGCTGTACCTGTAAATGTTAGTAGCGAGGCAGGTATGTCCCACATCCCTTGACCCACTTCAGTAGGTAATGGCACCATTGGACTGGTTTTAACTTACAGAGGGCCCTGATGCCCAAACATGGGTGCACTGGCACTAAGGTAGAACAATCTAAGAGTAAAAAGGAAGGGAAAAGAAGGGGGAAAAAACAGTGGAGAGTGAACACACCTAAAAGCTTTGGAACAGCCCGGGTTTCAGTTGTTTCTTTAACAGGGAAAATTGGGTTCCAAATGAATGTGAAGGGTTAAAGCCCTCCAACTTTTGGATGCCAAGTAAGGAAAGGCCTGGCCACCGCAGCACCTGAGAGTAATTCAAGGGATGAATAGCCAGGTGGCATGTGTCGAGCGTAGGACTGCTGCGAATAGTGATGTTGACTCTTACCCTGAAGGTACCTGGGGCCAGACCCATTTTATGTACTATGGGCGGGGCAAGGATTCGTAAATAGGACTCTCTTGTGAACGGGCAGCCAGCGCAGGATCCGCAAGAGCTGGGACTTATGCGCCCATTTTTGGGAAGATATATTATCCGTCTGATTACTGATTGATGAATTATTTTTCATTTGGCCGAGAAGGACACCCAAATACTTAGATAAAATGCATTCTCATGAGCAATTCTGGACACAAAGAGACCTTGAAGGACTGCCTTTCTTGAGTGGAAGATATCTGAAGATATTCTCCAGTGCTTTAAGCAGAGCTTAATTTGAGCCGATAGTTTCTGGTGCTCGGCACCGGCACTTAATTGTCAACACCGGCGCTTGAGACAGTCTGCCACATGGTGTCGCTGCCTGACTAATTTAGAGATGAGCACAACAACAGTTTATTATTTAACTCATTAATTCAATACACATTTAAAATGACTATTACCTGCTGCCCAAGCCATCCTTATAGCGTTGGGGGGCCTGGCATAGTCTGAATTGTCACACTTGTAGGAGGGACTGAATATACTGTGGGCGTCCTCCATGAATGAGGGAGTCTCGGAGCCAAAGGAGCGGATAAGGGGAGTAAACACGCAATCTCAAGTGTGGGGATCAGTGCAGAGCTGCCGTAAAACAGGGGCACGAACATGTGTGAGGGCGGAGAGGACCTTCCACGCTTCTGGTGACACCTTCTTCAAGGACGACACTACAGCCCCTATCAATCAATAACACGGACACGCGTGAGGTTCAATGTACAATACTTTACGAAGCGCAGCCGCGCGGGGACCGCCGCCATGGGTGGCTGGCTCGAGGCAGTGTTTCACATGAGCTTATATACTTTACAATACATCTCGCTCAACATACACTGCCAATCCGGGCATTTTAACCGGCGTAAGGTGATGGGGATGTCCGAGCATTTATTCAGTCAATTATTGACAACAGACATTAAGCCATATTCAGGCATGGCTTACGAATTGTTCCGCAACCAAAGCAAAGGGACAGTTGACACACACACACACACACACACACACACGGACACACTCATAGACTCAGGATTTCCCTCTTTTTCAAGGCTGTGCAGTCACTGCGAGTTCAGCACAGGCTGAGAGGCCTTTTGATGTCCTGCAAGCTTCTTGCAGACCCACAGTGCAGTGACCCAGGGTGACCAGGGGGTTTCTATTGCAATTATGTTTTTGTAATGCTTTTATGATTGTATTGTACAACAGTCGAATAAAGCTGGTCTTTGACAAGGGGGTTCAAAGGCCTCTCACGCTCCCTGCAGAGACAGAACATAGCTTGTCAGCACATCTTAGTCAAGCACATATTTCGCGGTGGCTCACGTGTGCAACACACCTGCTAACCTGGGGCACGTGTGGTCCTATCCCAACACAAAAAGAGGATGGACGGAATGCTGAACATTGTCAAGCGCTGCACCCCCCACCCTCCCAGTCACTGATCTGGGTTAAATCCATGTTTGTAGCTCACTTTGCCACCCTAGTATAAGAAGCATCCTGGGACCGGTTTCGGGCTCACACCCCTCAGCTTGAATCCAGTGGCATAGCGAGCACGCGCATGGTCCTAGCATCTGTCATGGCGGTGGTTCCCAGCATGCCTCAGGAAGGATAAAAACAGGGACTGCTATTCTCTTACTTTCTATTGCTTTCTGCTGAAAAAATCGCATTTGCACCATCCCAAAAAATCACAATTCCTCCGTATGCACCCCTGTCACTCTGGGGGCTGAGAAGCTCTGGGGAGGCGCCCAACTTGGGGAACAGTGAATTGGAGTTTTAATACTGAAAGAAAAATATTTTGTGTGCCGCAAAAAAAAATACACCCATAATAAAAATAAAAAAAGTAGACATAAAGGAAACGGTGACAAGATCGTCAGTGTTATAGTTATGGGTGTCGATTTTTCCCGTGTGTGACGTGTGACGTAGATCCTCGTTATTGGCCGGCTGAAGGTGGACAGTTTGCACTTTTCCTTCATCTTTGCAGAGCCTGGCTTTTCAAGTTCATTTCAAAACCATTTGCCTCGCGATTCACACTCGCTGTTGGCGCATGGACCATCTTAAGTGGTACCATTGAGTTGGGTAACAATAAAAATCTGTTATTCCGCACCAAGACACCCTTGGGTGAACGTGTGCTTTACACATGGTAAAAGGGGGAGAAACCTACGATGTTAAGAAGACACGGTAGCAAAGTTATATTGTTATGAGATTAGGCGACAATATTCCTAAAATTTTCAGTTTTTTTTAAATACATTCCTTCATTCAGTGTAGACGGGAGGTTTTCATATTGCAAACATGTGAGGCTCACTTTCTTTTTCATAATCGGCTTTATTTATACTTCGTCACACCACAGAAGCTTTTACAGCGCCACGGGGATCCCTCAAAAGGAAATGAAATCACCGAGGTCCCGGAAGTGAGCACCACAGTCAAAGTGACCTCTCGGGCACGTGCTTCTGCAAGGTCACGAGTGATGGGGAAGATTCAGTCTGAGCCAAAGCGGCCCTTCAGAGTCCAGCCTGGCACGTGCCCCGCTCTGAGCGATGTTAACCCTTCAGAGCCCAGCTTGGCACGTGCCATGCTCTGAGCGCTGTTAACCCTTCAGAGTCCAGCCTGGCACGTGCCATGCTCTGAGCGCTGTTAACCCTTCAGAGTCCAGCCTGGCACGTGCCTCACTCTACAGCGCTGTTAACCCTTCAGAGTCCAGCCTGGCTTGTGCCATGCTCTGAGCGCTGTTAACCCTTCAGAGTCCAGCCTGGCACGTGCCCTGCTCTGCAGCGCTGTTAACCCTTCAGAGTCCAGCCTGGCACGTGCCATGCTCTGAGCGCTGTTAACCCTTCAGTGTTCAGCCTGGCACGTGCCATGCTCTGCGGTGCTGTTAACCCTTCAGAGTCCAGCTTGGCACGTGCCCCGCTCTGCAGCGCTGTTAACCCTTCAGAGTCCAGCCTGGCATGTGCCCAGCTCTGTGCGCTGATCAGAGTCCAGCTTGGCACGTGTCCTGCTCTGAAGCGTTGTTAACCCTTCAGAGTCAAGCCTGGCACGTGCCCCTTTCTGAGCGCTGTTAACCCTTCAGAGTCCAGCCTGGCACGTGCCATGTTCTGCAGCACTGTTAACCCTTCAGAGGCCAGCCTGGCACGTGCCCCGCTCTGCAGCCCTATTAACCCTTCAGAGCCCAGCCTGGCACGTGCCCCGCTCCGCAGTGCTGTTAACCATTCAGAGTCCAGCCTGGCACGTGCCATGCTCTGCAGCGCTGTTACCCCTTCAGAGTCCAGCCTGGCACGTGCTATGCTCTGAGTGCTGTTAACCCTTCAGAGCCCAGCTTGGCACGTGCCCCGCTCTTCAGCACTTTTATCCCTGCAGAGCACAGCCTGGCACGTGCCCCACTCTGAGCGCTGTTAACCCTTCAGAGTCCAGCCTGGCACGTGCCATGCTCTGCAGCGCTGTTAACCCTTCAGAGTTCAGCCTGGCACGTGCCATGCTGTGCAGCGCTGTTAACCCTTCAGAGTCCAGCCTGGCACGTGCCATGTTCTGCAGCACTGTTAACCCTTCAGAGGCCAGCCTGGCACGTGCCCCGCTCTGCAGCCCTATTAACCCTTCAGAGCCCAGCCTGGCACGTGTCCTGCTCTGCAGCGTTGTTAACCCTTCAGCGTCAAGCCTGGCACGTGCCCCTTTCTGAGTGCTGTTAACCCTTCAGAGTCCAGCCTGGCACATGCCATGCTCTGCAGCACTGTTAGCCCTTCAGAGTCCAGCCGGGCACGTGCCCCACTCTGCAGCGCTGTTAACACTTCAGAGTACAGCCTGGCACGTGCCATACTCTGCAGCGCTGTTAACCCTTCAGAGTCCAGCCTGGCACATGCCCCGCTCTGCAATGCTGTTAACCTTTCAGAGACCAGCCTGGCACGTGCCCCGCTCTGAGAGCTATTAACCCTTCAGAGTCCAGCCTGGCACGTGCCATGCTCTGCGGCGCTGTTAACCCTCCAGAGTCCAGCCTGGCACGTGCCATTTTCTGCAGCACTGTTAACCCTTCAGAGGCCAGCCTGGCACGTGCCCCGCTCTGCAGCCCTATTAACCCTTCAGAGCCCAGCCTGGCACGTGCCCCGCAGTACTGTTAACTCTTCAGAGTCCAGCCTGGCACGTGCCATGCTCTGCAGCGCTGTTGACCTTTCAGAGTCCAGCCTGGCACGTGTTATGCTCTGCAGCGCTGTTAACCCTTCAGAGTCCAACCGGGCACGTGCCATGCTCTGTAGTACTGTTAACCCTTCAGAGGCACCAGCCTGCCAGAAACTGCCTGTGTTTCCACCACCCAGAGAGGGTTTCACTGACACTCGGTTCTAGCCATGAAGCAGCGAGCAGCGCCTGTGGACAGATGCTACCGATGTGCGATATGTGCTTTTCGATAATTAAGTGAAATTAAAAAAAAAAATACACGTAAAAACGCGAAATGTAGAACTGGCATTTGGAGCTATATGTTAGCATCCATTTTAGAAAGGGAAGCTTTCTGAATGTTGGCTTGCATCACATCTGTCCGCAGTGTGTCTCTTTCCATATTCCAGTCATATGGCTCACAGAAGAGTTCTTCGCCTGCGTTTCAGTGATCTTATTACAGAGTTCCTCGCTTTCACCTAAACTTAGTCCCACTGCCTTTTCCAAATGCACGACAGAAGTAGCACCTTCCTTTCCATGCAAATGCAATCTATCGACCTCCACAACCGGCTGATGAAACCCCGTTTGCGACAGAATGTGACATACGGTCCTGCAAGCTAGCAGAGACCTTCTTCACAACTCAGGTGTACTTATCAACTCAGACAAATCAAAAATCAATTGCGTTAAAAAAAATCAGTAATTAGGGCAACCTTGGGCACAAGGATTACAAAAGTGCATCCTTTGGAAGACAGACTTCCCGCTACACCACACAGGTGTTAGCGCCTTCAGACAATCTCTCATTCAAGAGCCAGGCAGCGCAGTACTTAATTTGGGCCGGTTATTTTCCGGTGCTCGGCACCGGCACTTAATTGTCAACACCAGCGCTTGTGACAGTAGGCCACAAGATGGCGATGTCTGGCAAATTTAGAGATGACCACAACAGCAGTTAATTATTAATTCAATATACATATAAAATTACTATTACCTGTGGTCAAGCCATCCTTATAGCTCGGGGGCCCGAAATAATCCGAACTGTCACACTTGTAGGAGTGCAATGGCGAGTAGTTGTGTTGTTACTATCCTTGGCAGCGCTGGCAGGGGCAATGTGTGGTGCAAGCTGCAGTGCCCTCCTCACGACAGCCCTGGCACTTTTTTTTTACATATTAATGACTGCAGGCAGGTATCCTCTCTTCTGGGCTCTATGGCATTGTGCCCCTTTCTGATGCCCAGGGCCAGGCCTCACTGAAATAGCCATCCTTCCGCAGAAATGATGCTAACAGGTCTATATTAATAGAAAAGCAGGTAAACAAATGAAAAGGTGTTAACGTATTTATTTATGGAGGTTATGAAGTAATTTCATAGCCTAATTTACAGAGTATATATAATAAACAAGACAAACATTGGTCTAAAAAAAGGTACATGCCCATTCCTCAGCCCTGTACATAAAACAAGTTTTATCATATCAGGTTTGGGTTTTTCAGATTTAGTGATGCTGGCCAGAGTTGGAAAATAAGATACATTTTGAATACTACTTTATGCAATTTTAGAAGGTGTAAATTGATACCTATCACTCTGCCTTTCCAAGTTTTGATTAAAGAGTACGGCTATCTCCTAAAACCATAATTTCACAGATTAGGTGTGAGCAGCGTTGATGAGCGAATGTCTGTTTTTGTCAAATTTATGGAATTTATCAAGTCTAAATATAAGATGCGAATGGAATTAATCAAGACGGCTGAATTGAGCTGAGTAAACGTTTAACTTAACGCTAAGTATGATTTATCGACCAAGTATGATAAAAATTGAATCAACATGTACTACAGCAGAATTTAAACAAACTGTTTCCCCCTGTGAAGCTGTAGTTGTCTTATGGTATTTGTGTTAATGACTACTTAATACATATTTGACTGACAATTTAATTTTGAGAATTTATTCTTTTATTTAATTCATATATTCTTGTAGAATTGAATTGTAGTCGTTCTATTTGTAAGCTACATGCATATTTGTAAGTTGCAAATTGAATACAATGATGTATGTGAGATTATGAATGCTGAAGTTCATTAAAAAATAATTTCAGCATTTAATATGCCTCCCAAGTGCAAACACATTTTTGCAGAAATTAAAATCACGGTCAAAGGAATAAATCCTTTAGGGCTTGATTTAGATTTCGGCGGATGGGTTACTCTGTCACACCGGTGGTGGATGGATAACCTGTCCACAGAAATATAAATCCCATAGGATATAACGGGATTTATATTTATGGCCACGGGATATCCGTCACCGTTGTGACAGAGTAACCCGTCCGACGAGTTCTAAATAAGGCCCTAAGTTGTGGCTTATTACAAATTTCTTGATGGAAGGAAGGGGCGCTCAGTTGGACCATCTAATCATACAGGACAAATTATCAACAACGCGCTTACCATATCTATATGTTGGCGTTAACAGTAGCCCAACTCGCTCTCAAGCCACTCCTGACTCCGTAACGCGGAGCTTGACCCTGCTTCGGATGGACATTGCTGCAACAATGTAATATCTGAATGTGAAGGTCCAGCCGATGTCCAAGATCCTGTTGAGGAAGGCAGACAGAATATGGCATTGACTGTTGTCCCAAAACACATGGTTCACAGGGACCGCCAACAGGCCTCACCGTACCAAAGCACACCATCACCGCAGCCTCTCCTACAGGAACCGCCAAAGGGCCTCACAGTAGCAACACAGACCACCACTGCAGACCTCTCCTACAGGAACCGCCAACAGGCCTCACCATACCAAAGCAGACCATCACTGCAACCTCTCCTACAGGAACCGCCAACAGGCCTCACCGTACCAAAGCAGACCATCACTGCAGCCTCTCCTACAGGAACTGCCAACGGGCCTCACAGTACCCAAGCAGACCACCACTGCAGACCTCTCCTACAGGAATCACCAACGGGCCTCACCGTACCAAAGCAGACCATCACTGCAGACCTCTCCTACAGGAACCGCTAACGAGCCTCACCGTACCAAAGCAGACCATCACTGCAGCCTCTCCTACAGGAACCGCCAACGGGCCTCACAGTACCAAAGCAGACCATCACTGCAGACCTCTCCTACAGGAACCGCCAACAGGCCTCACCGTACCAACACAGACCATCACTGCAGACCTCTCCAACAGGAACCGCCAACGGGCCTCACAGTACCAACACAGACCACCACTGCAGAACTCTCCTACAGGAACCGCCAACGGGCCTCACAGTACCCAAGCAGACCATCACTGCAGACCTCTCCTACAGGAACCTCCAACAGGCCTCACCGTACCAACAAAGACCATCACTGCAGACCTCTCCAACAGGAACCGCCAACGGGCCTCACAGTACCAACACAGACCACCACTGCAGACCTCTCCTACAGGAACCGCCAACGGGACTCACAGTACCCAAGCAGACCACCACTGCAGACCTCTCCTACAGGAACGGCCAACGGGCCTCACAGTACCCAAGCAGACCATCACTGCAGACCTCTCCTACAGGAACGACCAACGGGCCTCACCGTACCAAAGCTGACCATCACTGCAGACCTCTCCTACAGGAACCGCCAATGGGCCTCACAGTAACAACGCAGACCATCACTGCAGACCTCTCCTACAGGAACCGCCAACAGGCCTCACAATACCCAAGAAGACCACCATTGCAGACCTCTCCTACAGGTACCGCCAACGGGCCTCACAGTACCCAAGCAGACCACCACTGCAGACCTCTCCTACAGGAACCGCCAACGGGCCTCATAGTACCAACACAGACCACCACTGCAGACCTCTCCTACAGGAACCGCCAACGGGCCTCACAGTACCCAAGCAGACCACCACTGCAGACCTCTCCTACAGAAACCTCCAACGGGCCTCACAGTACCCAAGCAGACAACCACTGCAGACCTCTCCTACCGAAACCGCCAACGGACCTCACAGTACCAACACAGACCATCACTGCAGACCTCTCCTACAGGAGCCACCAACAGGCCTCACCGTACCAAAGCAGACCATTTCTGCAGCCTCTCCTACAGGAACCGCCAATGGGCCTCACCGTACCAAAGCAGACCATCACTGCAGCCTCTCCTACAGGAACCGCCAACGGGCCTCACAGTACCCAAGCAGACCACCACTGCAAACCTCTCCTACAGGAATCACCAACGGGCCTCACCGTACCAAAGAAGACCATCACTGCAGACCTCTCCTACAGGAACCGCTAACGGGCCTCACCGTCCCAAAGCAGACCATCACTGCAGCCTCTCCTACAGGAACCGCCAACGGGCCTTACAGTACCAAAGCAGACCATCACTACAGCCTCTCCTACAGGAACCGCCAACGGGCCTCACAGTACCAAAGCAGACCATCACTGCAGACCTCTCCTACAGGAACTGCCAACGGGCCTCACCGTACCAAAGCAGACCATCACTGCAGACCTCTCCTACAGATACCGCCAACGGGCCTCACCGTACCAAAGCAGACCATCACTGCAGTCTCTCCAACAGGAACCGCCAACGGGCCTCACAGTACCAAAGCAGACCATCACTGCAGCCTCTCCTACAGGAACCGCCAACGGGCCTCACAGTACCAAAGCAGACCATCACTGCAGCCTCTCCTACAGGAACCGCCAACGGGCCTCACAGTACCAACACAGACCATCACTGCAGACCTCTCCTACAGGAACCGCCAACAGGCCTCACCGTACCAACACAGACCATCACTGCAGACCTCTCCAACAGGAACCGCCAACGGGCCTCACAGTACCAACACAGACCACCACTGCAGAACTCTCCTACAGGAACCGCCAACGGGCCTCACAGTACCCAAGCAGACCATCACTGCAGACCTCTCCTACAGGAACCGCCAACAGGCCTCACCGTACCAACACAGACCATCACTGCAGACCTCTCCAACAGGAACCGCCAACGGGCCTCACAGTACCAACACAGACCACCACTGCAGACCTCTCCTACAGGAACCGCCAACGGGCCTCACAGTACCCAAGCAGACCACCACTGCAGACCTCTCCTACAGGAACGGCCAACGGGCCTCACAGTACCCAAGCAGACCATCACTGCAGACCTCTCCTACAGGAAGGGCCAACGGGCCTCACCGTACCAAAGCTGACCATCACTGCAGACCTCTCCTACAGGAACCGCCAATGGGCCTCACAGTAACAACGCAGACCATCACTGCAGACCTCTCCTACAGGAACCGCCAACAGGCCTCACAATACCCAAGCAGACCACCATTGCAGACCTCTCCTACAGGAACCGCCAACGGGCCTCACAGTACCCAAGCAGACCACCACTGCAGACCTCTCCTACAGGAACCGCCAACGGGCCTTACAGTACCAACACAGACCACCACTGCAGACCTCTCCTACAGGAACCGCCAACGGGCCTCACAGTACCCAAGCAGACCACCACTGCAGACCTCTCCTACAGAAACCTCCAACGGGCCTCACAGTACCCAAGCAGACAACCACTGCAGACCTCTCCTACCGAAACCGCCAACGGACCTCACAGTACCAACACAGACCATCACTGCAGACCTCTCCTACAGGAGCCGCCAACGGGCCTCACAGTACCAAAGCAGACCATCATAGCAGACCTCTCCTACAGGAACCGCCAACGGGCCTCACAGTACCCAAGCAGACCACCACTGCAGACCTCTCCTACAGAAACCTCCAACGGGCCTCACAATACCCAAGCAGACCACCACTGCAGACCTCTCCTACAGGAACCGCCAACGGGCCTCACAGTACCCAAGCAGACCACCACTGCAGACCTCTTCTACAGGAGAATCAGGGGTGGCTCCTCTGTAATGGCTGAAGAGCGTCGCTCCACTGGTCAAAGTCAGTCACAGAAAAATGAAATGATAATAAACAATAATATAATGTTCGAGGCATATGAGCTGCAGATCACACACTTAGGATAGTAGATCGCCATCTGGTGTTGGGCTCGGATGCTTGCAGGTTGTTGTTGTCTTTGGAGGAAGTCTTTGGTCACGAGATAGGTGACTCCTCCCTTGGACTACAGTGCGCATGGGCATCCACTCCATCCTCAGATTGTTTTTTTCCGCCATTGGGTTCGCATGTAACTTTTCCACTCCGGTTGAAAATCTCAAATACAAGCTTTTCGTAGTGAAAAAACTTCTAACAACTACTTCGAAGCACCTTCACTCGACATCGAATTCATCGGCTCGATTCCGGACGTCGACGCAGGCTGCTGGGCCTATCCACGCCGTGAGGCCTACGGCTCATGGAAAGGACGCCGTTTAAAAAATGCCCCCAGTGTGGAGCAAAATTTCCGCACAGTGACCATCACAAAGTCTGCAACCTGTGCCTATCACCGGAACACGACAAAGCCAGCTGTCCAGCCTGCGCAGCATTTCGATCCAAAAAGACCATTTGGGATCGAAGAGCTCGACGCCATATCATGGCACACAAACCAGCCCCGGAACCAGAAAACATCTTTCATGAGGGTCCCGATGTCCCGGAAGAAGATTCCGAGGAACTTCAAATCATCTCAGAAGCAGACGACTCAGACGACCCCATTACTCCTGGGCAACGCGTGAGTACCACTGCCCCTGCCCCAACCCCTCTAAAACCAAAGGCATTGGTCAAAACTTCGCCAGCTGGCCTCAATCGAGACCAAAAACACCCTTCAGAAGCCCCGCCTCCGGGCTCGGCTCTGAAGAAACATAAGCCTTCCGGTGGCTCGGGCCCGAGCAAGCCGCATGTAATGGTACCCCCAGCACCTTCGGCACCGAAGACAAAAGACCCCTCGGCACCGAAATCGGATCCAACACCCTCGGCACCGAAAACATCGAGGCCCATAGATAAACCGGCACCGAAACCTTCCAAGCCGAAAGACTTAACTTCGGCACCGAAACCGTCGTCAGCACCGAAACCTTCATTGGCACCGAAACCTTCATCGGCACCATAACCACCGGCTAAGGACCATAATACACCTCCTAAAGCCAAAGACTCGGCCGATCAACCAAAACCTCGATCGGAACCGAAAAAATCAGCGCCAAAATCTGTTCCTGAAGAACAAGAACTTTTCCATCCAGATCCAACACAAAAAAAATCTATATTAATCCAAAGACTGGACATGTCACTGCAGTGCCATATAAGAAACGGAAACTGGACACAACACCTGCCCCAGTTCCTATAAAAAAGAAGGACTCGGCAACATCACCTATTCCTCCTTCCTCTCCCATACGACCTTCTACCCCACCCCCTCTGCCTACACCACCCTTACCTCTACCATCTCCATCACATACACCACCTCCACAGGATGATGATGATGACCTAGGGGGAGGGGGTGACCCTGGGGATCCTAATGATCCGTTCACGGATCCAGATACCGCACCATTGGACGACTGGGCATACCCTCTACCAGATATACCTGACCCTACACCATATCCCTCCAAACCATCACCTCCAGATGACCACCTGGGGTTTGGACAACTAGTAAACAGGGCAGCACTTTACCATGGCGTCACCATGCACCTCGATGCACCCGAGGAAGATTTCCTACTAGACACGTTTGAACAGTCTCAGAAAACAGTACAAATTCCACCTATGATTAAAGGTGTCACAAAACACGCCACAGAGGTATTTAAAGACCCCGTCCGTGCCAGGGTGCTTAACCCAAGAATTGAGAAAAAATATAGACCTGCCCCAGAAGATCCTTCTTACATCAAAGGACAGCTCCCTCTAGATTCTTTGGTTGTTTCCAACGCAAGGAAACGCGCCAACTCCCAAACCATCGGAGATACACCACCCCCTGACAAAGAATCTAAACTATTAGAAGCCTCGGGCAAACGAGTAGCAGCACAAGCTGCTAATCATTGGTGAATTGCCAACACCCAAGCCCTACTAGCACGCTATGATAGGGCTCACTACGATCAATTGGAGAATCTGCTACAACACCTGCCAGACCAATACAAGACCCAGGCAAATGACCTTATACAAGAGGGAAAACTCATCTCAAATGCGTCAATTAAATGCGCACTTGACGCCGCAGACACCGCCTCTAGAGCAATAAACACAAGTGTACTCCTCAGACGCCATGCCTGGCTACGCATTTCAGGCTTTAAGCCAGAAGTACAAAGTACCATACTCAGCCAACCATTTAACCAAGAACAGTTATTTGGGCCAGCAGTAGACACTGCACTCGAAAAAAGACACCGAGACTGCTAAGTCCATGGGAGCATTGCAGTCTCCACAACCACGCGGCTCCTTTCAGCGCTCCTTCTACAGAGGAGCCTCCAAGAATATGGGAGCAGACACCTCCTCTACCTTCAAAACCTCTCAACAAACATCCCCCAGCAGAGGATATTTTAGAGGAGGATATAGAGGAAACAACACCAAGGGACGAGGTCGAGGCAGTACCAACACTCATACCTCCCCTGCCACAAAACAGTGACTTTCCTCCACTCCCCCCAGACCATTTCACTCCAGTCCGGGGAAGACTCAAACAGTTCCTACCTGTCTGGAACTCCATCACAACAGACAAAGTGGGTAAGACAAATTATCCAGTATGGTTACTGCCTGGAACTCACCACTACCCCCCACACATACCACCCAAGCAGCGTCCCATGTCCCCAGACCATCTTACGCTCCTCAAACAAGAGGTTCTCTCATTGCTTCAAAACCACGCAATAGAACCAGTTCCCTTACAACATCAGGGTACAGGGGTATACTCACTGTACTTCCTAATCCACAAAAAGGACGGGACTCTAAGACCAATACTCGACCTCAGACCCCTAAATCAGTACATAAGCTCGGATCATTTCCATATGATCACTCTTCAACAAGTGCTCCCACTACTACAACAAGGGGATTTCCTTACCACACTAGATCTCAAGGACGCTTATTTTCACATTCCCATACATCCGGCTCACAGGAAGTACCTAAGGTTTGTGGTGGACGGACAACACTATCAGTTTACAGTCCTACCATTCGGGGTGGCAACTGCGCCCAGAGTATTCACCAACAGCCTCATGCATCAAGCCAAAATCCAGTCGGTAAAATACCGATTCGCTAATAGCTCCCGGTATTGAGTTAAAAATACCCAATCCCAATGCATCAACCCAAAAGCAAAAATCGCTATTTAAGGAATCCTTAAATAGCGATTCCTTAAATAGCGATAGCATTTAAGGAATCCCAAATAGAGATTCCTTAATTTAAGGAATCTCAATTTGGGATTCCTTAAATGCAATGCATGAAAGTAAAAAAATTAGCGAATTCGCTAATAGGGGGAGCAAATTACCATGAAGATGAACTGCATGGTAATTTGCTAAAAGTTTGAAAAATGCACTTTTGTGCATTTTTCAAAGTTTCAAGTTGCGCACACACATGCCCTTAGAGCATGTGTGTGTGCAACATATGTGCACATATCAATTTCAGGGGTGCAATAGGGTGTCATTTTGACACCCTTGCACCCTTGAAATTGCATGAGCAATTTGCGAGAACCTACTGGTACTCGCTATTTGCTCATGCAATCTCCAATTCATTCCTATGGGCCTGGAGGCCCATAGGAATGATTGGGATGGCATTCCTTAATTGCTACTCGCAATTTGCTAGTAGCAATTAAGGAAAGTTAAGGAATCGCTATTTGAATAGCGATTCCTACATGCATAGCCTTTTGCTATTCCTTATTAGCGAATCCTTATTTTTCGCTAATAAGGAATCGCAAATGGCATTGTTGATGCATGAGCCCCCAAGTGTCTAGCAGTTGTAGCAGCGCATCTCAGAAGACAACAAATTCATGTCTTCCCGTATCTAGACGACTGGCTAATATAAGCCAACTCATTCAACAAATGCGTTCTACACACTCACCAAACTATTCAACTCTTACACAGCTTGGGATTCACAATAAACTATCCCAAATCTCATCGCCAACCCTCCCACATACATCAATATCTGGGAGCCACCATAAATACCTCCAAAGCCCTAGCATATCCCAGCCCAGCCAGGATAGCCAATATACAAGCTCTGATCGCAAAACTTAAAACCCAACACTCTCTTCCAGCAAGAGTGTTCATGCAACTCATAGGCATGATGGCGTCATGCATCTTCATTGTGCCTTATGCAAGACTTCAAACGCGTCCCTTGCAAGAGTGTCTAGCACGTCAGTGGAACCAGGCTCACGGACAACTAACAGATCTGGTGTTGGTCAACAGCCTCTCACATCGCTCTCTAAAATGGTGGAACACAATAAACCTGTCCAAAGGGCGGCCGTTCCTCGAGCCTCTTCCACAACAACGGACGCATCACTCACGGGATGGGGAGCCCATCTCCTAGGACACACCACTCAGGGCAAATGGACCACTCAACAGAAAGTGCTCCATATCAATTACCTGGAACTACTGGCAATATTCCTAGCACTAAAATCATTCCAAATACATCTCCAGAACAAAACTGTCCTCATCTGTACGGACAACTTGACAGCCATGTATTATATACAAAAACAAGGAGGCACACATTCTCTCCAGCTGTCCCAGCACGCACAGAACATTTGGAGATGGGCTGTTCCCCAGAACATATACCTACTTGCAGAACACCTTCCAGGGGTTCACAATCAGATTGCCGACCTGTTAAGTCGTCAGACTCAACAGATCCACGAATGGGAATTACATCCACAAGTCCTACTCCCCTTTTTCCAACAATGGGGCCAACCAGACATAGATCTGTTCGCCACACACAAAAACGCAAAATGCCCAACCTTCGCCGCCAGGTTTCCCCACCCACAGTCGAAGGGCAATGCGATATGGATGAACTGGTCAGGCAGATTTGCGTACGCTTTTCCGCCTCTCCCACTCATTCCATTCATGGTACGCAAGCTCCGGCAACAGTCTCTCAAACTGATCCTAGTAGCTCCCACATGGGCACGCCAGCCCTGGTTCACAACACTGCTGGAACTCTCTCTAGTTCCACACCAAAAACTGCGCCTCTCCCCGTCCTTATTAACCCAGAACCATGGAGAAATCAGACACCCAGATCCAGGACAACTGAATCTAGCGATCTGGCTCCTAAAGTCCTAGAGTTCGGTTACCTCAACCTACCACCAGACTGCATGAATATTATAAAAGAGGCCAGACGACCTACCACTAGAGCCTGCTACGCTGCAAAATGGAAAAGATTTGCCATTTACTGCACTAACAATGATATACGCCCACTGGATGCATCCATCCAGAACATTATTTGCTACTTACTACACTTGCAAAGATGTAATTTAGTGTACTCATCCATACGTCTCCACCTAGCAGCATTAGCAGCCTACTTACAAAATCGACAACCCTTGTCACTATTTAGAGTACCTGCGATTAAAGCCTTCATGGAAGGCCTTAAGAGAATTATTCCGCCCAGATTACCACCCTCTCCAGTGTGGAATCTAAATATTGTTCTCACTTGGCTCATGGGTCCCCCATTTGAACCTCTGCATAAATGTGAACTGCAGTTCTTCACATGGAAAGTGGCTTTCCTTATTGCTATCACATCCCTTCGAAGGGTGAGTGAAATCCAGGCTTTAACCATACAAGAACCATTCCTACAATTACACCGCAACAAAGTGGTTCTTAGAACAAATCCGAAATTCCTCACAAAAAAGTCATATCTTCGTTCCATCTTAACCAATCAGTTGAGCTACCAGTGTTCTTCCCAAATCCGGACTCGGTAGCTGAAAGAGCTCTTCATACCTTAGACGTTAAAAGAGCCCTGCTTTACTACAATGACAGAACCAAATTATTTAGCAAAACCAAACAATTGTTTGTTGCTTTCTCTCCACCACATAAAGGCAACCCCATTTCCAAATCAGGGATAACCAGGTGAATAGTTAAATGTATCCAAATATGCTACCACAAGGCTAAACGCACACTAACAGTTCCCCCTAGAGCGCATTCCACACACAAAATAGGGGCTTCCATGGCATTCTTAGGAAACATTCCCTTAGAAGATATTTGTAAGGCAGCCACATGGTCTACAACACACACCTTCACTAAACACTACTGTGTTGACGTGCAAGCAAAACAACAAGCTTCTGTAGGTCAGGCTGTCCTTAAAACCTTATTCCAAACTGCTGCAACCGATACAGGTGACCACCGCTAGGGGAGACACTGCTATATAGTCTATCCTAAGTGTGTGATCTGCAGCTCATATGCCTCGAACAGAATATGCTACTTACCAGTATGCATCTGTTCTTGGCATGTAGAGCTGCAGAGCCAAACACGCCCACCCACCTCCCCGGGACCTCTATCTGTTCCAGCATCGTCTTACTTAGACATTACACATGGACATCTCTCTCTCTTTACAAACTCCATCATTTGCCATCATGGCGAAAAACAATCTGAGGATGGAGTGGATGCCCATGCGCACTGTAGTCCAAGGGAGGAGTCACCTATCTCGTGACCAAAGACTTCTTCCGAAGACAACAACAACCTGCAAGCATCCGAGCCCAACACCAGATGGCGATCTACTATCCTAAGTGTGTGGCTCTGCAGCTCTACATGCCAAGAACAGATGCATACTGGTAAGTAGCATATTCCTTTATTTTTATGTGACTGAGTAGGGTGGGGCAGGGGGACGGGTGATGGGCACCGTCTTAGGCCAGCCAAACCGACATGCACACTTCTATTTCTCCAACACAGCTGTGTTGCACAGCCAGGTTGAAGAAACAGCACAGACTCCCATGCACTGGCTGACCGGCAGACCAGGCCGCTCCGACCAATTCTGGCGCAGCTGTCATGCTAGGTATAGCATGAGAGCAGTGTCTTGATTCGGTGGGGAGCCTGTGCTTTTGCAGTGACCATCAGGAGAAAAGAACCACAGGGGCATCTGTTGGTGACAGGTAAGTATTTTTTATTATTCCTGGCCCCCCTCTCCCCTTGTCCCTCTCCCTCCCACTTTACATTTGCAGCCGCCACCACTGAGGACAGTAAGTGAGTTTGAACATCATTGTCGTTTTCTACTTGATCTCTACTTGTTTGCAGCTCAGATGAAATGTGAAATGCCAAGGTCTAATGCCCGTAAACCCAAAATCCAATGCAAAGCTTAGACTGATTGAGAAGGTTTTCCCTTCACGGGCAATGTTCCAATATGTGGAGCCGCGGTCCGTGCAAGTAACAGCGGTAGGGTAGGCTGGCCAGGTAAGGGAGGATTTGGAGGGACAATACAGAGGGAAAATTAATTATTTATTTAATTTTCCCTCTGCATCGTCCCTTGAAATCCCCCCTTACCCGGCACCACCGCTGTTACCTGCACAGACCGCGTCTGAATATGTGATATCTGCAGACCTACTGACTGCATGTCAATGTCAACATTTGCTGTGTTTTACTGGATAGAAACTGACTCAGTGGGGAAGGCCACGCCTCACAACTTGTAGGCACAATTATATCACTTCTAAGAATTTTCCACCTCTGAATGGGGGGAATGATCATGCTGTTCTATTTTTCTGTTCTCATCAGTGAAGTCTTAACGTCATTCCTTCTTCCGCAGGGGACCAAGGTGCAGACTGACTATGTGCCGCTGCTGAACTCTCTGGCGGATTACGGATGGCAGCTGAGGTGTGTGCTTCCGACTCCAGTTGCGAATACAGACAGGTAAGTAGGCAGCATGTAGGCAGCCGCTGTCCTGCACCCGCCCCTCCTGCATCCTTCATATCGCCAAGGCCGGAGTGGGGAACCGGAAGCACTCCAACCCCTGGTGCATCACAGAGTACGATTGTTTGAGGACTTTATGAAGCCGCGAATGTCCAACTTGAGCAGGGCTTGGCTTCGTAGACGTCTCTCTGCCAGAAAGCTGAAGCTTTGGTTGTAGGCGATCAAGGGGCATATTTACAAGCCCAGAATGCCACCAGAGCATCACTTTTTCTGACGCTCTGGTGAGGTTGCGACATTACCCATATTTACAAGGTGGCGCTAAGCCACTTAACATGGCTTTTCTATGCAGTCCGCCACAAAGGGACAAGCAATGGGTGTTGCAGTGGGCGTTCCACTGCAACGCCCTTTACTTTTTGACCTGCCCCTAATTTACAAGGATGGGGCAGCGCCACAAACGAAGGCCAGATAATACCTGGTCTTAGGATGGCGATACAAGGAGAACTTATTAATTTCTCCTCGCTTTTTGCTCTTTCTATGTGCTCTGCATTTAGCAGCACACATAGAAAGAGCAAATCGCCATTATTGATTGTTTATGTGCAGGAAGGGAGGCAGGGTGCCTGCGCTGATGCTAGGCAGCTTTTTTAACACCAGCGCTAGGGGAAACGCAGGGGTGAACCGTATTTTTGTAAAATATGGCGTATCTGTGTGTTTTGAAAATGTCAGGGTGCGGCGTTGCTAAATTTGGCGTAATACTGCGCTCCTGCATTTTCTTGTAAATCCTCCTAGGTTTGTTTGGGTGGTTCGTCTTGTAGTATTAGCCCAGATCAGGAGAAGTTACTTTCTGGTCACAGCTAAACTCAGAAAGGTCTGATGAATCTAATGAAGTGTTAGTAAATGTTTGTGCCGAGGTTTGAGGATGAGTTGGGTGGACCTGCTATTAAACCTGTGTGATAGATCCAAGGTCGGACAGGTAGAGTGGCCCGTTGTGTGAAATGTGCATCTGGTGAGGCTGACCTGGCCTTGTTCCCATTTCATTTCTGGGTGGTTGGTTCTTGCTCTTCCGCACCCCGGACCCACAGGAGTGACTGAGTTCACTGGCAGAGCAGCCAGGGGTGCTCAGGGCGCTTTCGCTCTATTGTCCCAAGCCGGTGGCCTTGAGCATGCACACGTCACTTGTACACCATGTTTACGGAGGTCTTACAGCCCTGAGGAGGAATGGCCGATAGATATTGATAGTTACTCAATCACCAATGACCCTGTGGCAGGCCAGTGTCCCTTTCTCACCGGTCTCAGGGCTCACCGAGAGCCTCCGAAAGGCTAACAGGCAGGGGTGTAGCATCGGGGGGTGTTTGGGGTGTCGCACCCCCCTAAGCAGTGTATTGTTTAATAAATAGTTGGGTATCGGAGTTTTCAGTTGGGTGTGGTAAGGTGTCTAGGATTATGCCTGGGATTTTTAAATACTCAGACAAAAACCTCTCTCTCTCTCTCTCTCTCTCTCTCTCTCTCCCTCCCTCCCTCTCACCCCTCCCTCTCCCACGCACTCTCTCTCTCTCTTTCAATATCTCTCTCTCTCCCCATCGCTCTCTCTCTCCCCATATCTCTCTCTCTCTCTCTCTCTCTCTCTCTCTCTATATATATATATATATACATATATATATCTCTTTCTCTCCCCGTCACTCTCTTTCTCCCCATCTCTCTCTCTCTCTCTCTGTCTGTCTCTCTCCCTCTCTCTCTCTGTCTCGATATCTCTCTCTCTCTTTCCGTCACTCTCTCTCTCCTCATCTCTCTCTCTTTCTCTCTCTACCTTTCACCCCTCCCTCTCCCCGCCCTCTCTCTCTTTCCCCTCTCTCTCTTTCCCCATCTCTCTCCTGTCACCCTCTCTCTCCCCAGCTCTGTCTTTCTCTGTCTCTGTCTCTCTCTCTCCCCCGTCACTCTCTCTCTACCATCTATCTCACTCTCTTTCCCTGTCACTCTCTC
This sequence comes from Triturus cristatus, assembly GCF_964204655.1. Taxonomy (NCBI): domain Eukaryota; kingdom Metazoa; phylum Chordata; class Amphibia; order Caudata; family Salamandridae; genus Triturus; species Triturus cristatus. The sequence goes on along the minus strand of NC_140593.1, from coordinate 66,426,919 downwards.
TCTCCCCTTCTCTCTCTTTCTCCCCCATCTCTCTCCCGTCACTCTCTCCCCATCTCTCTCTCTCTCTCGTTCTCTCTGTCCCTCCCACTCACCCCTCCCTCTCCCCATCTCTCACTCTCACTCTCACTCTCTTTCTGTCTCTCTCTCTCTGTCTCTCTCCCCGTCACTCGCGCTCTCCCCATCTCTCTCTCTCTGTCTCTCTTTCTCTCTCTCCCTCTCACCCTCTCACCCCTCCTTACCCCCGCCCTCTCTCTCTCTTCCCCTATTATGGTTATTTATTTTACAAAATAGTGTGTTTTAAGCACCCCTCACAACCCGCCCGCCTTTCCCCCACCAGTCCTACTGACCAATCTACTCCCCGGCTACAGGGTAGGGGCGAGTGACGTCACTGTGTTAGGGTTGTGCTCATTCTTAGCAACTCTCCATATTTAAGAGAGAAACACATTTTTGTTTCTAAAAAGTTGTTATTTGTCGATTTTTCCCCTTTGTCCCTCAGGACGACCTTTTCCGCGCCCCCCTGTACCTCAAGGATCGATGGAATTCTACCACTTTCTTCAGTAAAATATCTCTCTTCAGCGTTTCCAAATGAAAAATAAAGTGTGAATGACATGGTTTTACAAAAATAAGGCCTTCCTTTTCTTCACCGTAAATTTAAGAAGTATTTGAGGCAAAAATAAAGATTACATAAATCCCCTGAGGCAGTGGTATCATGTGAAATCTGCATAATTTGGTTTTACATAATCACGCAAAATTCCATAAAAATCATGTTAAATAGCTTGCAGTGGAAAATCTGCTTGCAGCGCGGTTGTTTAGCCAGAAGTGCGACCTTACATCCATTTTGGACACATAAAGGCATTTTCCGCCAAACAATAGCACAAGTTCTGCGTTTGCGTCTGGCTGTTCCTGTACCTCCTGTGCTCCAGGGGTAACATTTTACAGTGAGCACGGCATATTTGCGCTGCGTGGCGAGCCGCGAGATGGCATGATTTCAGGAATCTTGTATAACAAGCATAACACGAAATTCGCACAATAACACAAGATTATGCCAGCATAAGAGAACTGTCGCCCATGCCTAGCCCCCATCATATTTCGTTTCATGTCCGTATTTTTATGAAACCTGCCCACAGCACCGCAACGGATTCCCTTCCTATATAACTATTTGTTTAAATGTGGAAAATAGAACCTCTCGTACCCCCGTCCTCACAGATCCCCCCACAAGGCTTTTTATCCCATTGTAAAATTCAAGTTTAAAAGAAGTTCAGGAGGCTCCAGATGTAGGAAAGTAGAAGTATGTTTATTCCAGTAAAAGTGACCCCATCCCTCCAGGAGAAGCCAGGCGCAACTGACAGATAGCATTAGAGGCGTCACCACTCCAGGTCTATCACCATGGTGCACATTCAAACACAAGCATCATGTTAATACATTGCACAGAAAAAAACCTATATACAGAAGGAACCTATAAATAATTTAAGTGACTCTGAATTGGAAACTATAGATAAGTGCCAGATATTACACACATATTAGAACTAGGTGTGTTAATCACACCTACAATATTTTCAACTTTGTTTTTATAAATTATATCATTGACACTTTGTTTTTGTTGCACAATGTTATGTACACCTTGTCTTAACTACATATTACTCTCACACCTGCCAATTTGAACAAAAGTTTCACTGTGTGAGGAGGGGGCGGGGCCACGGAGGGGGTGGGGCCTTGTGCTGAGAAGTACCTAGGGGACACTTTTGCCCCCACCTCCTCCCCTCAAAAAAGCTTTCTGAGGCTGGTGCCGGTGTCCTGGGGTGATTTCACACCCATTAATGGATGTCTGCAGTTCAAAGCCTCGCAAAACAAGCTGGAAAGACACTATTTACAGTGGTTTTCAGCCTGTTTTCCCTGCCACCGTGTGTTTTTTTCTTCTCACCTGGTGACCATGTGATGGGAACCGATATCGTGAGTTGGCGGGTCTGCACTCTGCTCCGCTGAAAAGGATGACATTGATTAGAATGTGCAAGCCGCCACTCCGACAAAATGGCCGCCGGTACACCAGTCTGTGTTGGTGTGCCTGTGACGGCACTGGTTTGTTTCCACCCACAGTAAATTCTCTCTCTCTCTTTGTTTTGCAGTGAAGGGATTGTGACCACCAAGCAGATTGTGTTCCTCCAGAGACCCTTCCTGCCCCACAAGGCGAAGAAGAGGGAGCCCAGGGTGAGTGAGCGTGAATTCCGGCCCATGTTGTTCTTGGCTCAGGATAGTCCTGCAGGGCTGTGGGAATGTCGGGCGGTGCCGCCCAGAGACTGGCAGATTGGGGAGCCTTCGCAGCTGGTCCAAACTGTGCATTAGGGGCAGCGGCTAATATAATATGCTGACTGGCGTACAGTGCTCATATCCCTGGGGGACTGCAGGGCGGGGGGCTGCCTCCGCAGCAGGACAGGCTGCAATTTCTGGTGGGGATGGTTTGAGATCCCAGTCCAACCCTGGAGCCCACTGTTTATCAGAGCTGATGCAGGGCAGAAAAGCAGTCCCTGTCCCGTGCAATTCTGTCAGCTGGCACAGCCCAGGAAGGTCTGAGTTTGAGCCCTGTTGGGAGTGTGATCAGTCCTGCCTGCAATCTAGTTGTTCTAGTCTTCTCACATGTGGAATCTGCAAAAGAGACTCCTCTACAATTACACATTGGACCGGTCCTTGGAGCCCTGGCTTTGTACACTTTCTGTATGACATGGAGAGCTGTCACAGCATATCCAGCCCAGCTCTGATCCTCCATTCCCTATGACCCAGTGTGCAGTCCCAGAGCCTCCAAAGGGAATCGCAATAGACGTCAACATTCCATTTCACTTGCCTGCGGGTGACTGTCCCTGCAGTCACTTACAAGACGGATCTATTCCAAGATGTAGACCAATTCAAGTCCAGCATGGAAGCTTGCATGTCATAGACTTCAACATTCCATTTCACTCGCTTGCGGGTGACTGTCCTTGCAGTCACTTTAAAGACAGATCTACTCCAGGATGTAGACCAATGCAAGTCCAGCATTGAAGCTTGCATGTCATAGACTTCAACATTCCATTTCACTGGTTTGCGGGTGACTGTCCTTGCAGTCACTTACAAGACGGATCTATTCCAAGATGTAGACCAATGCAAGTCCAGCATTGAAGCTTGCATGTCATAGACTTCAACATTCCATTTCACTGGTTTGCGGGTGACTGTCCTTGCAGTCAGTTACAAGACGGATCTATTCCAAGATGTAGACCAATGCAAGTCCAGCATCGAAGCTTGCATGTCATAGACTTCAACATTCCATTTCACTCGCTTGCGGGTGACTGTCCTTGCAGTCACTTTCAAGACGGATCTATTCCAAGATGTAGACCAATGCAAGTCCAGCATCGAAGCTTGCATGTCATAGACTTCAACATTCCATTTCACTGGTTTGCCGGTGACTGTCCTTGCAGTCACTTTCAAGACGGATCTACTCCAGGATGTGGACCAATGCAAGTCCAGCATCGAAGCTTACATGTCATAGACTTCAACATTCCATTTCACTCGCTTGCGGGTGACTGTCCTTGCAGTCACTTTCAAGACGGATCTACTCCAGGATGTGGACCAATGCAAGTCCAGCATCGCAGCTTGCATGTCATAGACTTAAACATTCCATTTCACTCGCTTGCGGGTGACTGTCCTTGCAGTCACTTTCAAGACAGATCTACTCCAGGATGTAGACCAATGCAAGTCCAGCATCGAAGCTTGCATATCATAGACTTCAACATTCCATTTCACTGGTTTGCGGGTGACTGTCCTTGCAGTCACTTACAAGACGGATCTATTCCAAGATGTAGACCAATGCAAGGCCAGCATCGAAGTTTGCATGTCATAGACTTCAACATTCCATTTCACTCGCTTGCGGGTAACTGTCCTTGCAGTCACTTTCAAGACGGATCTATTCCAAGATGTAGACCAATGCAACTCCAGCATCGAAGTTTGCATGTCATAGACTTCAAAATTTCATTTCACTCGCTTGCGGGTGACTGTCCTTGCAGTCACTTTCAAGACGGATCTATTCCAAGATGTAGACCAATGCAAGTCCAGCATCGAAGCTTGAATGTCATAGACTTAAACATTCCATTTCACTCGCTTGCGGGTGACTGTCCTTGCAGTCACTTTCAAGACAGATCTACTCCAGGATGTAGACCAATGCAAGTCCAGCATCGAAGCTTGCATATCATAGACTTCAACATTCCATTTCACTGGTTTGCGGGTGACTGTCCTTGCAGTCACTTACAAGACGGATCTATTCCAAGATGTAGACCAATGCAACTCCAGCATCGAAGTTTGCATGTCATAGACTTCAACATTCCATTTCACTCGCTTGCGGGTGACTGTCCTTGCAGTCACTTTCAAGACGGACCTATTCCAAGATGTAGACCAATGCAAGTCCAGCATCGAAGCTTGCATGTCATAGACTTCAACATTCCATTTCACTGGTTAGCGGGTGACTGTCCTTGCAGTCACTTTCAAGACGGATCTACTCCAGGATGTGGACCAATGCAAGTCCAGCATGGAAGCCTGCATATCATAGACTTCAACATTCCATTTCACTGGTTTGCGGGTGACTGTCCTTGCAGTCACTTACAAGACGGATCTATTCCAAGATGTAGACCAATGCAACTCCAGCATCGAAGCTTGCATGTCATAGACTTCAACATTCCATTTCACTCGCTTGCGGGTGACTGTCCTTGCAGTCACTTTCAAGACGGATCTATTCCAAGATGTAGACCGATACAAGTCGAGCATCGAAGCTTGCATGTCATAGACTTCAACATTCCATTTCACTGGATTGCGGGTGACTGTCCTTGCAGTCAGTTACAAGACAGATCTATTCCAAGATGTAGACCAATGCAAGTCCAGCATCGAAGCTTGCATGTCATAGACTTCAACATTCCATTTCACTCGCTTGCGGGTGACTGTCCTTGCAGTCACTTTCAAGACGGATCTATTCCAAGATGTAGACCAATGCAAGTCCAGCATCGAAGCTTGCATGTCATAGACTTCAACATTCCATTTCACTGGTTTGCGGGTGACTGTCCTTGCAGTCACTTTCAAGACGGATCTACTCCAGGATGTGGACCAATGCAAGTCCAGCATCGAAGCTTACATGTCATAGACTTCAACATTCCATTTCACTCGCTTGCGGGTGACTGTCCTTGCAGTCACTTTCAAGACGGATCTACTCCAGGATGTGGACCAATGCAAGTCCAGCATCGCAGCTTGCATGTCATAGACTTAAACATTCCATTTCACTCGCTTGCGGGTGACTGTCCTTGCAGTCACTTTCAAGACAGATCTACTCCAGGATGTAGACCAATGCAAGTCCAGCATCGAAGCTTGCATATCATAGACTTCAACATTCCATTTCACTGGTTTGCGGGTGACTGTCCTTGCAGTCACTTTCAAGACGGATCTATTCCAAGATGTAGACCAATGCAAGTCCAGCATCGAAGTTTGCATGTCATAGACTTCAACATTCCATTTCACTCGCTTGCGGGTGACTGTCCTTGCAGTCACTTTCAAGACGGATCTATTCCAAGATGTAGACCAATGCAACTCCAGCATCGAAGTTTGCATGTCATAGACTTCAACATTCCATTTCACTCGCTTGCGGGTGACTGTCCTTGCAGTCACTTTCAAGACGGATCTATTCCAAGATGTAGACCAATGCAAGTCCAGCATCGAAGCTTGCATGTCATAGACTTAAACATTTCATTTCACTCGCTTGCGGGTGACTGTCCTTGCAGTCACTTTCAAGACAGATCTACTCCAGGATGTAGACCAATGCAAGTCCAGCATCGAAGCTTGCATATCATAGACTTCAACATTCCATTTCACTGGTTTGCGAGTGACTGTCCTTGCAGTCACTTACAAGACGGATCTATTCCAAGATGTAGACCAATGCAACTCCAGCATCGAAGTTTGCATGTCATAGACTTCAACATTCCATTTCACTCGCTTGCGGGTGACTGTCCTTGCAGTCACTTTCAAGACGGATCTATTCCAAGATGTAGACCAATGCAAGTCCAGCATCGAAGCTTGCATGTCATAGACTTCAACATTCCATTTCACTGGTTTGCGGGTGACTGTCCTTGCAGTCAGTTACAAGACGGATCTATTCCAAGATGTAGACCAATGCAAGTCCAGCATCGAAGCTTGCATGTCATAGACTTCAACATTCCATTTCACTCGCTTGCGGGTGACTGTCCTTGCAGTCACTTTCAAGACGGATCTATTCCAAGATGTAGACCAATGCAAGTCCAGCATCGAAGCTTGCATGTCATAGACTTCAACATTCCATTTCACTGGTTTGCGGGTAACTGTCCTTGCAGTAACTTTCAAGACGGATCTACTCCAGGATGTGGACCAATGCAAGTCCAGCATTGCAGCTTGCATGTCATAGACTTAAACATTCCATTTCACTCGCTTGCGGGTGACTGTCCTTGCAGTCACTTTCAAGACAGATCTACTCCAGGATGTAAACCAATGCAAGTCCAACATTGAAGCTTGCTTGTCAGGCAGCTTCTTCAGCTCAGCGGGGCCAAGGTTGAGAACTTTTCCTCTGTCCCAAATGCACCACCAACGCCAAAACCACTCACTCAACGTGTCCGCAGAATCATTATCTGAGCCAACAAACTTGGATACCCTGGTTATCACGTTTGACTTTAGCAGGGCTTAAGCTGCACAGTCATTTCAGAGATGGTCAACAGCTGAGTTAGTTCTTAAACAGCATCTCTGGTCTGGCGTAATACCTGATGATCTGTTCACTAGTCTCCATCCACTCAAAAAAAGATGAACATCACCCCAGAGATGATCTCCCATGCTTCGGTTGATGCTACCAAGCAGCTGTTGAACATTCGCAGAGGCCTGGGAACACTCATCACTACTACTCAAAGCCCAATGACGCACCAAGGAAATGCCTCCCATGGACCCACAAGGTGCCCATCAATGGCAGCAGATCACCTGGTCAACACCAGCACTGAAGCGTTAATGTCGGCCAACCCACAACAAAGTAGCATGTGAAAAAAGACCACAAAAATATTCCTCAAAAACATAAAGTCCAAACCATGGACTACCAAATTCCCATCCTTATAAAAAAACCCTACCCACAAAAATGTAGATTTGTGATTCTGCTCTCAAGCACTCGCCCTCAAATGTGCTAAAACCGGAGCTAGAATGCTAAAGGACCCCAGAGCTGTAGTATGTGGGCTCTGAGTCTGGCGGAATTTAGGAATTAAATACAGATGGAAATCTATGCGTTGCCATATTTATGTAAGGTTGAGGTTTGAGCAACCTGTATTTTGCAGCCTGTGTTGTTTTTGCAAGAAAGATGTATCAAGTTCCCACACTCCCTTGTCGGACACGGACAGTGTTGGGAATGACAATCTTCCATCGCGATAGCTCTCGACCAATCTAGGGCTCAATCAGGTCTTGGCCACTCCCCCAGGGTACCATTTGCCAGTCACAGCTCACCCAAGCGGCCGTTCCTGCCAGCGCTGACCCATCTTGCTCTATGAGGTAGCATGAAGGTCGGTGGACACCTGCCTGTAGGTGACTGTATCCTCGCACCCTACAGCATCACCAGGTACATGCCTACTTGGCGTAGGATGTGAAGCAAGTGCAAGCTCCTTCACCACCAGACTGCATCCTGCAACCACACCACTTCCTACTATGCACCGGTTCTCTCTCCTTGATTGCCACTGCCGTTCTCCACGGCACGTTGCAGGCCTCTCCACCTTTGCCCTATCTAAATTGTGGCTTCTTCCCCAAATGCAATTTAAACAGAAACTCAATACCACAAGAACTTGGTTGGCCAACCTATCAGGCTCCACACATCCCTCAAAGGGTTCAGCAGCCCTCCCTCCACAGTCACACCAAGGTCAAAGACTGCACCTTGAGTGCCTCATAGCTCCAGTTTTCCTAAGACCTTAGGTGGCCATATTGGTAAAGACAATGTCTCAACCCCTAGGATGCTGCTCTAAAGCTTGGACATCGCCCTGAACTGGAGGCAAAATCCTTCTACCAACAGCCTACAAATGTTGGACTGTGTTGGACTGAACCTGCACCCGTCAACGCGGTGACCAACGCAACTGCACAGTCAAGTAATATAGTAGTAAAGAGGGCAGAGATATCTGAATCTAACCCACTCTGGTGACACTCAATGAATCAATCAATCAGACATTTGTAAAGCGCGCTACTCACCCGTGAGGGTCTCAAGGCGCTAAGGGAAGGGGGGGCAGCTACAGGTCGAACAGCCAGGTCTTGAGACATTTCCTGAAGGTCAGGAGGTCCTGGGTCTGACGCAGGTGGATGAGGAGGGTGTTCCATGTTTTGGCGGCGAGATGGGAGAATGATCTTCTGCCGGAGGTCATTCGGCGGATGCGTGGGATGGTGGCGAGTGCGAGGTCGGTGGGGCGGAGCTGGCGGTTCAGGGTGTAGAAGGACAGTTGTTCGTTGAGGTATGCTGGTTCGGTGTTGTGGAGCGCCTTGTGAGCGTGGGTGAGGAGCTTGAAGGTGATCCTCTTGTTGATCGGGAGCCAGTGCAGGTCTCTCAGGTAGGAGGTAATGCGGCTGTGGCGAGGAAGTCCAAGGATGAGGCGTGTGGAGGCGTTGTGTATGCGTTGAAGTCTCTTCTGGAGTTTAGCCGTGGTTCCCTTGTAGAGGGAGATGCCGTAGTCCAGCCTGCTGGGGACGAATGCTTGGGTGACCGTTCTTCTGGTTTCGGTGGGGATCCATCTGTAGATCTTGCGGAGCATGCAGAGGGTGTTGAGGCAGAAGGAGGAGACCATGTTGACTTGCTGGATCATAGAGAGCGTTCAGTCCAGGATGACTCCCAGGTTGCGTGAGTGGTCGGTAGGTGTCGGGGTGGCACCCAGCATGGCCAGCCACCAGGAGTCGTCCCATGCGTTGGGGGTGGAGCCAAGGATGAGGACCTCCGTCTTGTCCGAGTTCAGTATGAGCCGGGTCGTCTTCATCCACTCTGTGACACTGAAGTCTTGTTCACACAAAAACCATTCATTCTTCACAGCCCCAAAGCTTCACTCCTTCAGTGAGAGCTAAGCTGACTGCCAAAATGTCAACATTACATAACTATTCCCCTTCAAAGAGTGAGGCTTCCGCTGAACTCTTAAATCCAGCCGAACTAACATCTAACGTATTTTAAGGCTTCATCGATTTACTAATCTAGCTCCAGTCCGGAGAGATGTTGGGTCACATTGGAATATTTGTAAGGAAATATTTATGGAAAGTTGATATTTTCTGGTGCATGTTTTAGAGTCTTTATAGCAGAGTTACAAATTTGTTATGCAGCGCTGTGGGACAACCAGGGCACAAGTCCTAAAAAAAGAAGTGGGGGGACGCTGTCACCGGAAGTGACGTCACAACAGGAATCTCATGAAAAGAAGTGGGGGGACGCTGTCACCGGAAGTGACGTCACAACAGGAATCTCATGAAAAGAAGTGGGGGGACGCTGTCACCGGAAGTGACGTCACAACAGGAATCTCATGAGTATTCATATGCCTTTAGATGACGGGGCATTTCACAGCACTGCTACCCCTGGTCTGTTCCTCGATGTCCTTTGCAACCCCCACCCCCTCCCCCCCACTCCCCCGAGGGGGTGCCCCAGTTGCACAACGAAGTGCTCAAAAGTGCACAAGATACAGAAGGACACACATTCCAAGCGTTAACCGCCAACGCCTGCTCGCTCCGCCTCCCAATCACTCCAGCCTGCACACACCACCGGTGCCTCTTAAAGTCTCCAATTACAAATATTAGCATATCTTTGGTAATTTACGGGAAACTTCCCTCCCACCCGGGCTCTCTGCTCACACAATGCTGTCCAGCTTTTGGGCAGGGGGGACGGCGTCCACCCGGAAAAACCTGGTAAAATAAGTGGGGGGACGCCGTCCACCCGCGTGGTACCCCGACTCGAGCCCTGGGGACAACCTAAATTGCTGTGCTGCGTTGCGTGAGAGGGAATACACAGCGCCGAGCCATATCCTGTAAGAGTGGCGCAGTGCTGCTGTCGTCCTCAGCGCTGTGCTCTCAAAGACTGCTTCGTGCGATGCACAGCCTCACAGAGGTCCCCGTGCACTGTCCTGCATAGGATTTGTACTAGAAACAAATCCTTCCAGTGAAATTCGTATCTTGATATAAAACATTGAAGGATCACACACACACTGGATGTGTGCTGAGCACTTCAGCACACATGCAATTTGTGTGTTTTTTGAGACATGACAACATTTCTCCTTGTTATCACCTACTTCTCAAAGGTGTTATTTTTTGATGCAACACCCAATCTGGCTCCCTTAATGGACCAGGCTTTGCATCAACACCTACGAGTGTCTGTGCAGATCTGCCTATGTAACACTTCAGTAACTATCCCTTGATATAAAGTGCTCTCTAAGCAGCGCAAAGTGCTTTTTGCGCTGCAAAATGGGTCAGTTTCCAGCACAAAATGCTGTTTGTGTTGGTAAGTAAATACCATGCGCACCTTTGCGTTCCTCTGCGCCAGCATGGGGCCTTAACAAGTCTGGGACATTTGTTTTTTCTTAAAGATATTTTTGTCGTCTGTGTTCACAAATGCTACCTGCGCCATCCCTCGACAAGATATGGTTCATGTCAGAGTCAACTTCTTTCACAGAGTGCTAGGTATACATTTACATTCATGAGTGTTTCTTTCAAGCCCATAGAACAGATGCAGAGAAAGCCACAAAAGGTACTCTAGGTGGAAAATAGACTAGTGCCCCCAAAATCAACTGAGCTCCCCCCTGCTCCCTTCAAAGATCCCTGCAGGGACCTGATGTGAAGGAGAATCGGTGCATTCTGGATAAACATCCTGGCTTGTACCCCACGCAGAGACGCTCAGAGTGCAGAGAGTCTGCTCTGTCGACTGTTGTCCAGTGAGATTACCCACCCTGAGACAATGGCACCACAAACCTTCTACCCACGTCTGAAAAATCACCCCATCTAGAGTCACGCACTACTAATGTAATCGAAGTAAGGTTCATCCCTAAATAATTACATTCATCAACACATGTCTGTCTACGGGCTCCACCTCTTATGAGATAAGCACTCCATTGTTGAGAAGTGCTGATCCCAAGGTCCTCACTGGCCAGACCCATCTCTGATCCCAAGGTTCTGACCTACCAGACCCATCTCTGATCCCAAGGTGCTCACCGACCAGACCCACCTCTGATCCAAAGGTCCTCACTGACCAGACCCATCTCTGATCCCAAGGTCCTGACCGGCAAGACCCATCTCTCATCCCAAGGTCCTCACCTACCAGACCCATCTCTCATCCCAAGGTCCTCACCGGCCAGACCGATCTCTGATCCTAAGGTCCTTACCGACCAGACCTATCTCTGATCCCAAGGTCCTCACCGACCAGACCCATCTCTGATCCCAAGGTCCTCACCGACCAGACCCATCTCTGATCCAAAGGTCCTCACTGACCAGACCCATCTCTGATCCCAAGGTCCTCACCGGCAAGACCCATCTCTCATCCCAAGGTCCTCACCTACCAGACCTATCTCTGATCCCAAGGTCCTCACCGGCCAGACCGATCTCTGATCCTAAGGTCCTCACCGACCAGACCTATCTCTGATCCCAAGGTCCTCACCGACCAGACCCATCTCTGATCCTAAGGTCCTCACCGAACAGACCCATCTCTGATCACAGGGTCCTCACCGACCAGATTCATCTCTGATCCCAAGGTCCTCACTGAACAAACCCATCTCTGATCACAGGGTTCTCACTGACCAGACCAATCTCTGATCCCAAGGTCCTCACCGACCAGACCCATCTCTGATCCTAACGTCCTCACCGACCAGACCCATCTCTGATCACAGGGTTCTCACTGACCAGACCGATCTCTGATCCTAAGGTCCTTACCGACCAGACCTATCTCTGATCCCAAGGTCCTCACCGACCAGACCCATCTCTGATCCCAAGGTCCTCACTGACCAGACCCATCTCTGATCCAAAGGTCCTTACTGACCAGACCCATCTCTGATCCCAAGGTCCTCACCGGCAAGACCCATCTCTCATCCCAAGGTCCTCACCTACCAAACCCATCTCTGATCCCAAGGTCCTCACCGGCCAGACCGATCTCTGATCCTAAGGTCCTCACCGACCAGACCTATCTCTGATCCCAAGGTCCTCACCGACCAGACCCATCTCTGATCCCAAGGTCTACGGGCTCCACCTCTTATGAGATAAGCACTCCATTGTTGAGAAGTGCTGATCCCAAGGTCCTCACTGGCCAGACCCATCTCTGATCCCAAGGTTCTGACCTCCCAGACCCATCTCTGATCCCAAGGTGCTCACCGACCAGACCCATCTCTGATCCAAAGGTCCTCACTGACCAGACCCATCTCTGATCCCAAGGTCCTGACCGGCAAGACCCATCTCTCATCCCAAGGTCCTCACCTACCAGACCCATCTCTCATCCCAAGGTCCTCACTGGCCAGACCGATCTCTGATCCTAAGGTCCTTACCGACCACACCTATCTCTGACCCCAAGGTCCTCACCGACCAGACCCATCTTTGATCCCAAGGTCCTCACCGACCAGACCCACCTCTGATCCAAAGGTCCTCACTGACCAGACCCATCTCTGATCCCAAGGTCCTCACCGGCAAGACCCATCTCTCATCCCAAGGTCCTCACCTACCAGACCCATCTCTGATCCCAAGGTCCTCACCGGCCAGACCCATCTCTGATCCTAAGGTCCTCACCGACCAGACCTATCTCTGATCCCAAGGTCCTCCCCGACCAGACCCATCTCTGATCCTAAGGTCCTCACCGAACAGACCCATCTCTGATCACAGGGTCCTCACCGACCAGATTCATCTCTGATCCCAAGGTCCTCACCAAAGAAACCCATCTCTGATCACAGGGTTCTCACTGACCAGACCAATCTCTGATCCCAAGGTCCTCACCGACCAGACCCATCTCTGATCCTAACGTCCTCACCGACCAGACCCATCTCTGATCACAGGGTTCTCACTGACCAGACCGATCTCTGATCCTAAGGTCCTTACCGACCAGACCTATCTCTGAGCCCAAGGTCCTCACCGACCAGACCCATCTCTGATCCAAAGGTCCTCACTGACCAGACACATCTCTGATCCCAAGGTCCTCACCGGCAAGACCCATCTCTCATCCCAAGGTCCTCACCTACCAGACCTATCTCTGATCCCAAGGTCCTCACCGGCAAGACCCATCTCTCATCCCAAGGTCCTCACCTACCAGACCCATCTCTCATCCCAAGGTCCTCACCGGCCAGACCGATCTCTGATCCTAAGGTCCTCACCGACAAAACCCATCTCTGATCACAGGGTTCTCACTGACCAGACCAATCTCTGATCCCAAGGTCCTCACCGACCAGACCCATCTCTGATCCTAACGTCCTCACCGACCAGACCCATCTCTGATCACAGGGTTCTCACTGACCAGACCCATCTCTGATCACAGGGTTCACACTGACCAGACCCATCTCTGATCCCAAGATCCTCACTGACCTGTCCCATCTCTGATCTCAAGGCCCTCACTGACCAGACCCATCTCTAATCCCAAGGTCCTCACCGGCCAGACCCATCTCTGATTCTAAGGTCCTCACCGGCCAGACCCATCTCTGATTCTAAGATCCTCAGTGGCCAGACCCATCTCTAATCCTAACGTCCTCACCGGCCCGACCCATCTCTGATCCTAAGGTCCTCACTGACCAGACCCATCTCTGATCCTAAGGTCCTCACCGACTAGACCCATCTCTGATCCTAAGGTCCTCACCGACCAGACCCATCTCTGATCCCAAGGTCCTCACCGACCAGACCCATCTCTGATCCCAAGGTCCTCACCGACCAAACCCATCTCTGATCCTAAGGTTCTCACTGACCAGACCCATCTCTGATCTCAAGGTCCTCACCGACCAGACCCATCTCTGATCCTAAGGTCCTCAACGGCCAGACCCATCTCTGATCCCAAGGTCCTCACTGACCAGACCCATCTCTGATCTCAAGGTCCTCACTGACCAGACCCATCTTGATCCCAAGGTCCTCACTGACCAGACCCATCTCTGATCCCAAGGTCCTCACTGACCAAACCCATCTCTGATCCTAAGGTCCTCACTGACCAGACCCATCTCTGATCTCAAGGTCCTCACCAACCAGACCCATCTCTGATCCTAAGGTCCTCAACAGCCAGACCCATCTCTGATCCCAAGGTCTTCACCGACCAGACCCATCTCTGACCTCATGGTCCTCACTGACCAGACCCATCTCTGATCCCAAGGTCCTCACCGGCCAGACCCATCTCTGATCCCAAGGTCCTAACCGACCAATCCCATCTCTGATCTCAAGGGCCGCACCGACCAGACCCATCCCTGATCCTAAGGTCCTTACGGACCAGACCCATCTCTGATCACAGGTTCCTCTCTGACCAGATTCATCTCTGATCTCAAGGTCCTCACTGACCAAACCCATCTCTGATATCAAGGTCCTCACTGACCAGACACATCTCTGATCTCAAGGTCCTCACCGACCAGACCCATCTCTGATCACAAGGTCCTCACCGGCCAGACCCATATCTGATCCCAAGTTCTTCACCGACCAGACCATCTCTGATCCAAAGGTCCTCACTGAACAGACCCATCTCTGATCCCAAGGTCCTCACCGGCCAGACCCGTCTCTGATCCCAAGCTCTTCACTGGCCAGACCCATCTCTGATCCAAATGTCCTCACTGACCAGACCCATCTCTGATACCAAGGTCCTCACTGACCTGATCTATCTCTGATCCCAAGGTCCTCACTGACCAGAACCATCTCTGATCCCAAGGTTCTCACTGACCAGAGCCATCTCTAATCCTAAGGTCCTCACCGACCAGAACCATCTCTGATCCCAAGGTCCTCACCGACCAGAACCATCTCTGATCCCAAGGTCCTCACCGACCAGACCCATCTCTGATCCTAAGGTCCTCACCGACCAGACCCATCTCTGATCCCAAGGTCCTCACCGGCCAGACCCATCTCTGATCCCAAGTTCTTCACTGACCAGACCCATCTCTGATCCAAAGGTCCTCACCGACCAGACCCATCTCTGATCCTAAGGTCCTCACCGACCAGACCCATCTCTAATCCTAAGGTCCTCATCGACCAGAGCCATCTCTGATCCCAAGGTCCTCACTGACCATACCCATCTCTGATCTCAAGGTCCTCACCAACCAGACCCATCTCTGATCCTAAGGTCCTCACTGACCAGACCCATTTCTGATCTCAAGGTCCTCACCGACCAGACTCATCTCTGATCCTAAGGTCCTCAACGACCAGACCCATCTCTGATCCCAAGGTCTTCACTGACCAGACCCATCTCTGTTCTCAAGGTCCTCACTGACCAGACCCCTCTACGATCCCAAGGTCCTCACCGGCCAGACTACTCTCTGATCCCAAGGTCCTCACCGACCAGTCCCATCTCTGATCTCAAGGGCCTCACCGACCAGACCCATCCCTGATCCTAAGGTCCTTACTGACTAGACCCATCTCTGATCACAGGTTCCTCTCTGACCAAACCCATCTCTGATATCAAGGTCCTCACCGACCAGACCCATCTCTGATCCCAAGGTCCTCACCGACCAGATCCATCTCTGATCCCAAGGTCCTCAGCGACCAGATCCATCTCTGATCCCAAGGTCCTCACTGACCAGACCCATCTCTGATCCTAAGGTCCTCACCCACCCGACCCATCTCTGATCCTAAGGTCCTCAATGACCAGACCCATCTCTGATCCCAAGGTCTTCACCGACCAGACCCATCTCTGATTTCAAGGTCCTTACTGACCAAACCCATCTATGATCCCAAGGTCCTCACCGGCCAGACCCATCTCTGATCCTAAGGTACTCACCTTCCAGACCCATCTCTGATCCTAAGGTCCTCACCTTCCAGACCCATCTCTGATCCTAAGGTCCTCACTGGCCAGACCCATCTCTGATCTCAAGGTCCTCACTGACCAGACCCATCTCTGATCCCAATGTCCTCACCGGCCAGACCCATCTCTGAGCCCAAGATACTCTTTGACTAGTCCCATCTCTGATCTCAAGGTCCTGACCGACCCGACCCATCTCTGATCCTAAGGTCCTCAATGACCAGACCCATCTCTGATCCCAAGGTCTTCACCGACCAGACCCATCTCTGATCTCAAGGTCCTTACTGACCAAACCCATCTCTGATCCCAAGGTCCTCACTGACCTGATCTATCTCTGATCCCAACGTCCTCACAGACTAGACCCATCTCTGATCTCAGGGTCCTCACCGACCAGACCCACCTCAGACCGGCGCTACATTTAGCACTAGGATTGGTGGACACCACCAAAGTATCGTGCAGCTGGAAACTGACCAGCCTTGGATTCGGTTCAGGACTGTGATCCAGATACGATGGCGAATGGAGTGATGCTTCTAAGCTTCTTGCTTGCGTTCATACTTTTGGACTTGTCAGCCCGCTGTTGCACAACAGATCCCAATGTGTTGGGCGCTTAACTCCGGAAGTCCCTCCCTCTCTCTTGACGTTCGAAGGAGAGTTCCTGAAGTTTTGCAGGACACTGAAGGTGGATCCCTACTATGGATTGCAGGTCGATCGGATAACTATGACCGACCCCTTCCATCCAACACCTTTAGAGCTTGTGCTCAACTCCCTACAAATCTCTTTCAATGAGAGCTGTGCAACTAAGCCCAGGCGGACTCACTGCAGACACGGACTGAAAGCCACCCACCTCTACTTGGACCTACCCCACTGTACGCCTCACTCCCCCAACCGCTACTTCTAACAAAAAGTTGGTCCCTATAGAGGAAGTGTAGCCTTTGACGTCCACGGCAATAGTGTTAAAAAAACTCTCATACGAGTATGTTTCTTGTTATGCGGCTAGTGCATATATTTTGCCAAATCCCATTCCCATAATGCAGAAACGGATTTCAACAGTGCTACACAATATTTACATTACTCAAAACATGCGGTGCTCCTAACAAGTGACAGCGCAGTGAAAGAGATATATATAGTGAAGAGAGAGTGTGCTTGCCCTATATGTAGTATATAACAAGAAAGTTACTTGCATGAGAGGTTTTTTCAACACTATTGCCATGGAAGTCAAAGGCTACACTTCCCCCATAGGGACCACATTTTGGTAGCAATTGTCCAGCCCAGGCCACTGCACGCCCATACATTTAGGCCTGCCTGCTAACTTCTGTGCTGTCCTCTCTTAACTCATTAAGCATCCCCGGCAGAGCACACCGCTGCTTCTCTCCTACCTCTCCAGCCACTTCTACAGAGTTGTGTCAGTCTCCACAAGACCTCCACGCGCACCAGTGGGTGCTCCACAAGGCTCAGTTCTTGGGTCCCTACGCTTCTCATTTTTCCCATTTCATCATTCAGCTGTTCATATCCCCTCTGCTCCAGTACCACCCGCATCTTCCTCTTGCCAGCCCTTGCATCCTCCCATCCTGCATCTCGACTGCCTCATGGCCGACCGATGCTGGCATCTCATGTGTCTGTTTTCTCCTATGTCTTTACTTGAAGTCTGTAATTGATGTAATCATGCAGCCTGTAATGCTCTGACCCTCATGTAAAGGGCTCTGATACCTCCGGGTCTAGCCAGCGCTATATAAAACTTAAATAAAATAAAGGTCACTCATGCTAAACTCCTACAGAACTGAAGTCCTATACTTCCCCTTCGCTACTGCTCTTCTCTGTTATTGCCTCTTTCTTTTCTTTCTGCTCTTAGACCGACCCAAGCGCCTGGATGCCCGATCGGGTGATTAGCTGTGCTTTATAAATCCTGAAGGAAAATAAATAAATAAGAAATAGCCTCACGTTAAACTTCACTACTCGTGCTATGTACAACCTACCTGCGCACGCACCCGCTTCGACGCACCATCCCCAAGCCGGGTGGCTCACCGCAAGACGCAGGACCAGATGCAAACTACTAATACTGAATTTGAAATTAATAAATGACGTGGCCCCAACTAGGCTTCTAACCATAGGCACAAGAAGCAAAGGTGGGGGGTGATACAGCACCCCAAAATAAACATGCTGGAGCTCAGAAGGTGACGAGCCATACCGATGGCTTTACATGTTTTTATCGTGTCACACTTGCTGTGCATTCGAAGAACAGGTCAATTGTCAGGCTGGGTCTTCTGACAAATTGCTGCTAATTCTTTTAGCACGTAGATTGGTGCTTAGTTCTTCCTCGCGCTGCTAAGTTAGAGAAATGTGTCCGGTGAACTGACAATCTTGCTGGGGCAGGGAGAGTGTGAAAGGGAAAGGCACAAACTGCACAACTATTTGCAAACATAGCATTTAGGAAAGCACAAATAAAACACATTTTTTTTCTGTAATTCGAAAGTGTGATGGAAACAAAGATTTTAATGGGATCAAAACAATTCAAGATACTTTACTTAGTGATGTGCAAATAGATGTTTGCTGAAAGCTGATTTCGCCACATTATTGTTTGCATGACATAAAGTTAAAACTTACTGTCAGTGCGAACAGTGTTGCCATTTCAGTTGCAAATGTGCTGTCTGTAAATGACAGAGCGCTACCACACCATGCTTTAGTAACATGTTTGTGACAGTCTGCTCCAAAATGCACCATCGGCTACATAATGCACCGTTGCCACTCTCCTGCTGAGTGGGCGTGGCTCATTTGCTGTATTTGTTCTTCGTGTGATGCTTGTATTTCTCACCATCCCTACGATGCTTGTATTTTTCACTATCCCTACGATGCTTGTATTTCTCACTATCCCTATGATGCTTGTATTTTTCACTATCCCTATGACTTCAGTGATGTAACATGGATGGCAGCATCCCCGCTCCGCATAGTGTTCCAGCACCACTGTTTCTAACACCATATCACATTATATGACAACTCTGATGCTAAGATCTGACAATCATAACATTCTAGCGACACTGAAATCCCCTCTGCTGCCACTAAGTTCTGAGCATTTGACCTACTGTGCCTCCTACACCGGAACTCCCCGAACAGTGCCAGAGCAGTTCACTCTAGGGGTAGATTTACAAATGTTTTGCGCTGCGTTAGCTTCACAAAGAGATGCTAACCAGCACAAATGTTTTATTTCTAATTTACTTTTCAGCGCTAAACTGGTTTTGTGCTGGAAAATACCCTAAAAGTAACACAAAACAGCACGAAGCACTGCTTTGCATTACTTGGCACCAAGGGGCCTTACATGAGTGGTACTTGGGTGCCCCGTGCAACTACCCTCGCCTTTTGACTCAAAACCCCATCTACAAACAATTTTAGACAGGGTTTAGCGCCACTTCAAAGGAGGGGTTAACCAGAGAAATGGTTTTATTTCCCCTTTCTTTTGCATGCATGCTGCGCTGTGCAGCCCACATACAAAGTGGGAAAAGTATTTAAACTTGTCTACGTATAGTATTTTGTACAGGAAGGGTACCCTTCCTGTTCAAAACATATGCTAGACTGAGGAACACACCTTAGCGCTATAGAAACTGGACTGAAACGTCATTTGCTATGAGGTGAAGGACATGGACACCAAAAGACCCACTTAGATGTAAGTGTGTATGCGTCTTTTTCCTCTGTACCAATAGCTTGTAGATCTGTGTATCTACAACAATCAAACTCATTAATGGTCACCATTTACACAAACCCATCTGTTACTTGCCTTACACACTTTAAACACCCCTTATCTGCTATCTATGTACCACCACTAATGCCATGTACAACATTTCTGACTGAAATGTTGATAAATGAATAATTAAATAAACAAATAAAATAAGTCTGTGACATTTGGAGAGAGAACTGTTAAAATACTTAAGACTGGTTTAGAGTTTGGTGTTCGCCCGTCGAGAACAGGTTATGGATTTACTGTGTTGCCCTTGTGGAAGGCCGGCCACCATCTCTAGAGAGCTCTGCCAGGCAGGCACCGATCGAGATGCCCACCGCAGAGCTGCGTCATGATGACTCCATGAAAGTTTGCTGAGCAGGTACCCTGGTAAATCCGGCCACTCAGCAAAGTTTTTTTGTGATTCACAGACAAACTTCCAAATTGGGAGATTGTTTTGAAAAACACAAAAATCTAAATGTTTAACATTCTGAAGGGTTTCTCTCAGCATTGGAGGGGATCAATGTTTTGCTTCCCTGTTCACAATTGCCAGGCTTTCCCTGGAGGGTCCTAAACAGGACAAACGGACATCGAAAGGTCCACCCTAAATAGGACGAACGGCCTGAGGTACTCCGACTGATGCCAAGGTCAGTTGAGGTGGCATCCAAGATGTCCAGAGGCAGAGCCAACAATGGCTCTGCGGATGGAAACATGTCAGTTCGCTTGGCTTTAAACTGATGGGACGCACTCTCCCCCTTGCCCCCCACCCCTCCTCGTGGCAGACAGGGTACTTCCCCATGCATGAAGGAGTGTTTGCCACTGCTGCAGATGTCATGGAGATAAACAATTCTTGCTAATTGTGGGCAAGAGACAGGAAATAGAAACTTTCAAGATATCTTTGCACTACACTCTTTATCACTTATAAGCTTTCAGAGGCAACTCAACAATGGAAAGTTCAATACAGCTAGAGTTTCTAACCATACAGATGTCCGAATATAACAAGCATTGGCAAAGGCAATAGGTCCCGTCTTTGTGACCTTTTGGTGTCGCCAATGGTTAAAGAAGAAGAAAAGTCTTTGGTGCGGGTCCTCGTGTCATTTTGAAAAATGGCATTGGCACCTTTTTCTTCATTTTAGTTACCGGTCTGACTTGGATCAGTAACTAAAAATTAAATAAAACATGCAAAATATATTTTTTTTAAGTGGACATGCAGAGGAAGCAACACTTGGAGGATGTTAAGAACGCAGAAGTAACATGTATAGGGTATGGGGGAATCAGAAGCAGCACGCAAGGGGACGCAAAACCATCAGAAGAAAGGCTGGAGAGGACACACAAGCAACACTGGGGTGGGAAGAAGGTAGATAGAAGGAACACAGGGCTGGAGAAAATCAAGAGGGAGGTGACAGGAGAAGCAATGGGGAGAAGCGCACAAGCGAGTGCAAGAGGGAGGTGGCTGGAGCAGCCTTGACAGAGAGCAACATGGAGTGCAGAGGGAGATATGTAAATGAGGGAGATGGCTCAAAGATACATGCAGTCTCATGGAGGGCTTAGCACAATCAATCACTCAGGGGTTCATATAGCACGGCAACTCACCCGTAAGGGTCTCAAGGCACTGGGGGGTGGGGCTGCTGATCCGTCTGGGCGCTGGGCTTCAGTCGAAGAGCCAGGTCTTGATATCCTTCCTGAATTGGGTCAGCGTCGGGGATTGCCTGAGGTGGAGAGGCAGGGTGTTCCAGGTCTTGGCCGCGAGGTGGGAGAAGGATCTTCCTCCGGTTTTGGTCTTGTGGATTCATGGGATGGTGGCCAGGGTCGGTTGGGCAGAGCAGAGGTGTCTGGCGGGTACGTGGTATGAGAGGTTGTGGTTCAGGTATGCTGGTTCTGAGTCGTGGAGAGCTTTGTAGGCATGTGTGAGTAGCTTCAAGGTGATTCTTTTGTTGACTGGGAGCCAGTGGAGTTCTCGAAGGTGTTCGGTGATGTGGCTGCGGCAGGGATGTTGAGGACCAGTCTGGCTGCGGTGTTTTGGACGTTCTGTAGTTTTGTGAGCTGTTTCTGTGTGATGCCAGCATAGAGTGCGTTGCAGTAGTCGAGTCTTCTAGTGATGAGTGTGTGGGTGACCGTCTTTTTGGATTCTGTGGGGATCCATCTGAATGTCTTTCGAAGCAGGCAGAGCTTTTGGAAGCAAAATGAGGATACGGTATTGACCTGACGGTTCATTGTGGGCGGGTAGTCCAGTATGATGCAGAGGTTCCGTGCATGGTCCGTGGGGGCGGGTTCCCAGAGCTGCGGGCCACCGGGATTTGTCCCAGGCTGAGGGGCTGGGTCCCATAATGAGTACTTCGGTCTTGTCCAAGTTGTGCTTGAGGCAGCTATCTTTATCCAGGTGGCAAAAGCCTTCATCCCGCTGTGGAAGTTGATTCTGGCTGCTGTGGGTTCGTTGGTGAGGGAGAGGATCAGCTGGGTGTCATCGGCGTAGGAGACGATGTTGAGTCCGTGATTCTTGACGATGGCAGCGAGGGGGGCCATGTAGATGTCGAAGAGGGTGGGGCTCAGGGAGGAGCACTGGGGCACTCCGCAGCTGATCTCTGTAGGTTCTGAGAGGAACAGAGGTAGTCTGACTCGCTGTGTTCGGCCGGTAAGGAAAGAGTGGATTCAGTCCAGGGCCTTGTCGCGGATGCTGGCGTCGTGGAATATCGTGATTAGGGTGCGGTGGGAGATGGTATCGAAGGTGGCCGAGAGGTCCAGTAGAATGAGGGCTGTGGTTTCCCCTTGGTTGAGGAGGGAACAGATGTCATTGGTGGTGGCGAGGAGTGCGGTCTTGGGGCTGCGGTTGCTTCAGAAGCCAAATTGGGTGATGTCCAGGGTCTGGTTCCCTCCGATGAACTCAGAGAGTTAGGCCTTGATGGCCTTCTCGATGACCTTGGCTGGGAAGGGGAGTAGAGGTATGGGTAGCACAAAAGAAAGAAGCATTTACAATGCAATAGGTCTCGCATTAGTTAAATGTAGAGCTTTTGGCTTTGCAAATGGAAAAGAAATGCGGTATCCGCCCATTTTTGTTTTTTTATGTAATGACTTTTGTAGCAATGGCGGCACACCGCACTTTAGCTTCAGATGTTCAAAGCTAAAGCATGGCGTGCCGCTATTGGTACAAAAGTCAGTAAATAGAAAAATAAAAGTTATGCGTCCACCATATTTTTTTCAATTTATTTACTATTGTAGCGAATGGCGGCACACTTAATATGTTTAAAAGTAAAGTGCGGCATGTTTACTTTTAAACATATTAAGCTAAATATCGGCGTGCCGCCATTGCTATAAAAGTTAATAAATCGAAAATAAATGTGGTGCCCGCCTGCCTTTGTTTTTCTATTTATTAACTTTTGTAGCAATTGCGGCACGCCGTGCTTTAGCTTAAGATGTTTAAAGCTAAAGCAAGGCGTGCCACCATTGCCACAAAACTCAATAAATAGAAAAAAAGTTGTGCGTGCTGCGCTGGAAAAATAAATATATACATAAAATGTTCCCTTGCACGCTAGTGCAACAAAAACCTGAAAAGTGCAATTTGGGCAGAGCGTGGCTTTTGTGCCTGCAACGGTGGCCACACCAAAAAAGTCATTAACAAAAGAGTGCTCAGAAAGTGCAAATGAAACACACCGAGTAACAACACATGATAAAGGGGCAGTCCTTATGGGAGGTTACAAGAGTAGAAAATGAGGAACTAGTAAGCAAAGTAACCAAACACAATGAGGCATTTACAAAGGACAGTCACAAGAGCCATTTGAAAACATGGGTGGGCAATGGGAGGAGCTTCAAATCCATATCCTGAACACAGCATGTCTCGAAGAGACAGCGCAAGCGCTGCCTAGGTGAGGCCTGAAAAGTAGTGCTAGAAAAGGAGCACTGGTAGCAGAGATGGCAGCCCAACCAAGAGATTGTAAATAGACAATGCACGTGGGAGGAGCAAACACAAGATTGACAACTTGGGACACGAATAAGAAGTAGGGAAATTAGAATGACAAGGAAAGCCAGCCAGTGGCAAACAATGGCCAAGCTCCAAGCCCCTCTATGCTCGTGGTTAGTCACAATATGTCTTGCAATAGGGGCACATGCACTGATGGCGTGGCTTGAGCTCATGATTGCTTCAGTGCTTCTCCTGCTTCTGAACATCAATGAGGCATAAATTCCTCTATGTCTGTTTTTATAATTTTAATATTCTGAAAGTTTTGAGTGTGCAGATAATGCAGTCGGCGATTAACTGCTCATCTTAAGTGTAGTTGCGATTAGTTTGGCTTTGCTGATTCTCATCTCTTGTCTTGCAGTTTCCATGGAAGATCTCCAAAGATGGAAAACAAGGAAGAAAGTCTTGTAAATCAGCCAATGAAAAGGCTCCTTGCAGAGAGCAGCACTCAGCAGACAGGACGGCCGAGTCTACCTGTGCGGAGAACGAGAGAAACACAGAGGTGCCCCCCAAGTCCGAGGTGATCGAAGACCTGAACCCGGTGCTCGGAAATGGCCCGGGAGGGGTCCCATCCGAGGAGGAGTCTCATGCACCGCCCTTGCAGCCAGAGAACAAAGATGGCGCTCAGACAATGCTGTGCAGGGGCTCCCCTGGCAGCGCCCGGGAGGAGGGGCCATCAGGGTGCCCCACCCCCGAGGAGCAGGATTCTCAATGCGTAGAGGGCACCCCAGGAGGAGATGGGGAGGAGAGCCCGCAGAGGTCCTCCGGAGCGATGGGGGAGCAGCAAGACAACGGGACTGTGGCACCGCCCTGTGAGCCTGAGGCGCCCGCCAATTAAAATGCTGTTTTTGTATTTTCCAAATAATTTGACTCTTGTATAGTGAGCACATCTATCCACACAGCCGGTGTCTAATCGCGGTCCAGGCAGCATCAGTTCCTAAGAGTTAAGGGCACAGTGAACTTGTGACCACAGAGGGCAATCTCTTTTTCCAAGAAGTTGTGCTTAGCAGTGATGTTGCAGGGTGTGTGTATGTGTGTAATCTATGCAATTATTTTATGGATCTACATATAGCTGAGTAACTGTGTGTGTGTGCAAGCTATGCAACCGATCTATGGTTCCATATACAGCTGTGTAACTGTGAGTGTGCAAGCTATGTAACTGGGGTACGGGCCTGAAGGCGGGTGTGTAACTGCGAGTGTGCAAGGGAAACAACCAGGGATGGCCCTGAATGCAGCCGATTTGTAACTCTGACTGTTCATTTCATACAACTGAGGCATGGGCCTAAATGCAGCATGTAAATATGAGTTTGAAGCTATGCAACTGCAGGTGACATGGAGGTGTGTAACTTTGCGGGCGTGAGCATGAATGCAGTTGTGTAACAATGTGCTTGCAAGCATTCATGCAATTGTGTAACTGTATTGGGGCATGGACAAATATTGCATTGTTATCATGGGTGTGTATGTCTGGTGTCTGTGGATGATGTCAGGGAACTACTTTTTTTCTTTTTGTGTAAGCACTCAGAGAGTGCATGTGTTTTTCAGCCGTCTCCTTAATGTACTTCTCCCCCCTCGCGCTGGAGTCTGTCCTGCCAGCCTCACTGTTGCCCTCCCCCATGTTGCTTCCTTGTCCTCGGCCTTCCCTGTGTCGCTTCCATGACCCCTGTGTTGCTTTTGACGCCCCCACCACACCCGTTGCGTTGCCCCTGTTGCTTCGGCCTCCATTGTTTCAGAGCTGTTTACAAGTTGGAGTGACCTAGGACATGTCCCTGGGTATCAAAGTGTCACGTGACACCTCATCCGAGCAGTAGGGACCACATTTTGAAGCGTTCCCGGGTTACTCGCTTCAGTAAATTTGGGAATGTGCTAAAATCTATGTGTGGATGCGTGGGAACGCCCATGCTTCACCCATGAAGCGCCTGCCCAACGCATCGGAACACAAGGCAGCGCTATACGTCGCGTTGCTTTACGTTATCCTTACTAAACTATGCAAAGTGGCTTCGAAGGGTTAAGTAAAGAGAAAAAATAATTTTGCGTCGGGCTCTGCCGCAAAAGAGACGCGAACTGATTGCAAAACCTTACTAAATCTGCCCCTCTGGGTCAGTACATACCTACATGTGCTTATGTGCACACAAACACACAGGGATAGAAACAACGCTGAACACATATATGCACATCTGCATGCATACATGTGTTCACCTGGGTCAGTACATACCCACATGTGCTTATGTGCACACAAACACACAGGGATTGAAACACAGCTGAACACATATATGCACACCTGCATGCATACATGTGTTCACCTGGGTCAGTACATACCCACATGTGCTTATGTGCACACAAACACACAGGGATTGAAACAAAGCTGAACACATATATGCACATCTGCATACATACATGTGTTCATCTGTGTATATGTGTGTGCACATTACTCCATAGCCACGCTGTCAGTGCCAGTGCTTGCTGGGGCATTATTAGGGGGTGAGGGGCTCTCCTAGGATTAACAGCCCCAGGCTCTGTTCCCCCTCCCCCCCCAAGAGACGAGAATATCCTCTCAGAACCTCGCCTGGCCTAACTGGGTGATGTGCTGCGTCCCGGGCCCATAATCCTGCCCGCGTTGTATCTCGGGGGCTAGTTCAGGGTACCAGGTAGAGTGCCACACCGTGACCCATTCCTTAAGCACAAAGACACATCTCTCCAGCCTCCCTCTCCCTGGAGGGTGCAGACGATCCACGCCAGGATCTTTCTTGGGATTCTGGAATTCATGGACCATAATTAAGGATTCCTATTTTCCGTTTTTTCCGATTTTTACAGATAAATACAGACAGAAAACCATTTTTTCCTGTCTATATTTACTTTTAAATGTGGATTCAAACGGAAATTGGATTCTTTTTTGAGAGAGTCTATATGCTGTCAGTCATGACTGCCAGGCCAATAGGTGTGCGGATTGACAGGTAAAGAAAGGGCTTTAAAAAGAATTACATGTTAGTAAAAAGGCTTTAACAGCAGTAGACTGAAATGTCCATGCTTTCATATAAGTGCATTGATTTATTGTCTGTGGGTGTACCCATCATTGGAACCTCTCCGGCTTTCAAGCTTGAATGTACATTTATCGGTTACATAATTGTAGAAATGTCCTAGTTTCAACTTTATTTATTCAAAAAACCCAAAATAAATATGGATAAATACAAAAAAACATTAGCAAAGAATTACCAGGGATAAATACGGGCTGAAACGTGAATAAAATAACTCCCATAAGACCCTATCCATAATTAATAAGTCTTAGAATTTAATGGAACATCTGGGTCTAGCGTGCTGCTCACGCGGACCAAGGAGTCCAGAACTCTGCCAATGGGAGGGATTCCCAGCAAAGGATGGATTTGAGAACCTGAGCAGGCACTATTTTCTAAAAATAACCCGATCACGGTGGTTTAGGGAACGGATGCGCGAGCAGTGGTGTAAAGTGACCCTCACCCTCGTGCCAAGCAGCCGTGGCTGGCTCCTCGGGCAGGGTGGGCACGGGGGCTTCTGTGCTGACTGGGCAGTGAGCACCACACCGTGGGGTTTTCTTTAATGGATTTATTTGCTGTTTTCATCAAGTCTGGCGCCTCGGTGCTCGTGCGACACCTGACACACGAGGGTGAAAAGGTTTTCAACCTCTGCTGGTGATCCGTGTGAGCTGGGACTGCAGCGCCACCTAGGGGGCGCCCTCTGGAGTCCTGGCTCAGATGGCAGCTCTGTGTGCAGGAAGGGTGCGGGTCAGGGCGTCGAGGCCCCCTCTCTCTGTTCAGGAGGTTGGCACCTGACCCTGGGGGCGCCGCCGGCCTCTAACTTACCAATAAGAAGCCCTCAGAGCGGGCTCCGCTGAAGACTGATTTCTGGGCGCTACATCGTCCTGTGTGGCCTCAGGCTGGGCAGTGTGACACTCCCGGACCCTTCCTCGGAGCAGAGTGTTCGAAGGATGGCGACGGCTGGTAACGCCCCATCCCGCCCCCACCACCCCTTCCACCCCAGACGACGCTGGTTAGACACTGAAGGAGCGTCCGCTCCGGACTCTGTCCACATAGGACCCCCTCCCCTCGCTACACCCTCATCCAGCCCCGTGCGTCGCTGCCAATCCCCAGCCTCGGGCACCCCATAATGTCGCTGTGTTTGGTGACGGGTTTAGCAGCTACTGTGACATTATTCAGCGGACGCCCCCTTTAGAATGAGGCCAATATGTCGAGCTCTGCCCCCCCCCATCCCCACACACACTGGTTCGTTTCTGCAGGGGGGCTGCAACCCACTGAGCTGAAGGTGGCGAGGGGCATGTCCCATGCTGATGGCTGGCAGCGACGGGGCACATTCCGCAGGCCTGGCACCAGCAGCAGGCTCCCTGGGGAGGCCAGGCACCTCCATGAGACCTAGTTTCAGTGGCGTGGCTACCACCTGTGCGGCAGGTGCAGTGCACCGGGGCTCCTTGAACCGCGATGGTTGCCATATTTTTCTAGCCCACCAGAGGCCACAGGGCTCACTTTCCTTGCTTGCACTAAGGCCCACGGCACCCGTTCTACGCCACTGTCCAGTTCTTGTATGTGAAGTGTCCACACACATGGAGGTATCATGCTACACGTGAAGGGCTCTAGTACGACCTGCTGCCGTCCTTCCGCCTTGCCAGGGCGAGCTGGCGTGTGAGCATGCGCACTTCAGAAAGGGATGCCAGCTGCTTGTGCAGAGAGGTGCAGCCGCCCGTGCCAGCCTAGCACATCACGAGGGGCGCGAGAAGAACAGAAGGGGTGGGGGCTGTGCCAGCCGGAAGTGCTGCCTCAGCTTAAAAAGCATCGATCCTGCAAAACAAAAGTGTGTGTGTGTGTGTGTGTGGCACGCCTGGCTCTGTTTAAGCCTGCCTTGGGGTGTCTCAATAAATATACACAAATACTTTTATGGTTACATGCACCGAGTTTATGACCACATGTGTGTGCGTGTTTGTACATGCATGTGCCTCTGCGTATGTTCATGTGCTTCTGCGTGCACGTGTGTACATTTCTTTTTTTGGGTACATGATGAAGTGGGAGTGTGTGTTTAAGTACGGACGTCCATGTTTGTATGTGTCTGGACACTTTCTTTATTCTGTGTGTGCAAAGAGCGTGCATGTGTTTGTGCCTGTATGTATGTGTACACGTACGCATGTGAGCACGTGTTTGTGTAATTGTGTGTTTGGGGGCGTGTTTGTGTGGGGGAGCAGATGTGTTTATCGCCCTCCCCCACTCCAAGTAGCACAATATTGCTTCCACCCGCACACCGAGGCTAGAAGTTGCGAGTGTTTCTACCTCCGCAATCTTCTTCTCACGCCCTAGCGCTTCGTCTGAATGAAGCACTCGGGCAGCGCTGCCTGCCCCTCGTGAACCAATATTCAGCCTTAAAAGTCTCCTTTCTACAGATGAAATATTAAATACCCAAGTTGTGTGTAATGACGCTTTTATTCCTACCTGGCTGATGTGCGAGCAGGGCCTGTTAGTGCCGGATGGACAGGCCGGGTCCTGCTTTCTTCTGATGAATGTGCCTGCTGAAGTGTGTGTGAGCAGGCACTGTTAGTGCCGCGCGGGCAGGCCCTGCTCTTTGAGGTCTGTTAGTGATGGGTGGACAGGCCCTGTTAGTGCTCTGTGGGCAGGCCCTGCTTTTTGAGGTCTGTTAGTGATGGGTGGACAGGCCCTGTTAGTGCTCTGTGGGCAGGCCCTGCTTTTTGAGGTCTGTTAGTGATGGGTGGACAGGCCCTGTTAGTGCTCTGTGGGCAGGCCCTGCTCTTTGAGGTCTGTTAGTGATGGGTGGACAGGCCCTGTTAGTGCTCTGTGGGCAGGCCCTGCTTTTTGAGGTCTGTTAGTGATGGGTGGACAGGCCCTGTTAGTGCTCTGTGGGCAGGCCCTGCTCTTTGAGGTCTGTTAGTGATGGGTGGACAGGCCCTGTTAGTGCTCCGTGGGCAGGCCCTGCTCTTTGAGGTCTGTTAGTGATGGGTGGGCAGGCCCTGTTAGTGCCGGGTGGGTAGGCCTTCCACTTTGAGGTCCATCGTGATGGGTGGACAGGCCCGGTTAGTGCCGTGTGTGCAGGCCTTGCTCTTTGAGGTCTGTTAGTGATGGGTGGACAGGCCCTGTTAGTGCTCTGTGGGCAGGCCCTGCTCTATAAGGTCTGTTAGTGCCGGGTGGGTAGGCCTTGCTCTTTGAGGTCTGTTAGTGATGGGTGGACAGGCCCTGTTAGTGCTGCGTGGGCAGGCCCTGCTCTTTGAGGTCTGTTAGTGAAGGATGGAGAGCCTCTGTTACTGCTGGGTGGGCAGGCCCTGCTCTTTGAGGTCTGTTAGTGATGGGTGGGCAGGCCCTGCTCTTTGTGTTTTGTTAGTGATGGGTGGGCAGGCCCTATTTGTGCCAGGTGGGCAGGCCCTGCTCTTTGAGGTCTGTTAGAGATGGATGGACAGGCCCTGTTAGTGCTCTGTGGGCAGGCCCTGCTTTTTGAGGTCTGTTAGTGATGGGTGGACAGGCCCTGTTAGTGCCGTGTGTGCAGGCCCTGCTCTTTAAGGTCTGTTAGTGATGGGTGGACAGGCCCTGTTAGTGCCCTGTGTGCAGGCCCTGCTCTTTGAGGTCTGTTAGTGATGGGTGGACAGGCCCTGTTAGTGCTCTGTGGGCAGGCCCTGCTCTTTGAGGTCTGTTAGTGATGGGTGGACAGGCCCTGTTAGTGCTCCGTGGGCAGGCCCTGCTCTTTGAGGTCTGTTAGTGATGGATGGACAGGCTCTGTTAGTGCCGGGTGGGCAGGCCCTGCTCTTTGAGGTCTGTTAGTGATGGGTGGACAAGCCCTGTTAATGCTCTGTGGGCAGGCCCTGCTCTTTGTGGCCTGTTGGTGATGGGTGGACAAGCCCTGTTAGTGCCCTGTGGGCAGGCCCTTTTAGTGATGGGTGGACTGGCCCTGCCCTGCGGTCCGCTGATGTATGTACCTTCTAACATGTGTGGCACAGGGCCTGTTAGCACTGAGTGGGCACGCCCTGGGGCTGCTGTGTGGGCAGGCCCTGTCCTGGTGTCCGCTGATGCACTCTGCTCTCTGTACCCGACTGTAGCTGGCACTGTTAGCAATAAAGAGCCCTGGCACAATCGTGGCTGTCTGTCTGGCACTCTGTCTCCAAGCTCCGGGCCCCGCAGACACCCACAGACCCCCGCAGGGTAGGGGGGCTTCTGACGTGGCGCTTGATGGACGATGTGTGTTTACTGCTGGGGAGCGAAGCGCAGAGAGCGACCCCCCCCCCCCCCCCCCAGGCAGAAGCCCACCGAAGCATCCACGCACATGGCCTGTCAGCGAAGCTGCTAAAAAAAGACAAACCTACCTCGTGCTGCCCCAATTACTGAAGAATTAAGCGGGGGAGGGGCTTTAAACACCGGTGCGAGTAAAAAAAACAAAGTGTATTTTCTAAATGTACCGAACACTCCGGATATGAACCGAAGCGAATCTCTGAGCGGCCCAAACACTGCTGGGCGGACTCAGTGACCAGCAGAATGTCATACATGGGGGGAGGGGGAGGGGGGGGGGCACAGGCGCTCCAGGCAGTGGAGTGCCCTTTCAAATGATGATCACACATCAGAGAAATGCATTTATTTATTTCATTTATTTATAAAGCGCTACCGCCTACACTCATCCCCACGGGGATATCACGGCGCTAGATCACGTATAAACCTTGTAGCCGCTTCACACACATTTATAAACAGTGCTTTAAATGGGAAAAAACATAGCCCAGGTGCTCATTTAAATGGGGCGAGTGGGCGGGGCTAAGAGCAAGGCATGCTGAGACCATACCCATTGACTTCAATACTGGTTGCAGCAGGTACCCAAACACACGAGAAATGCGTTTCTATAAACAAAACAGGTTAACTCGTTACATGAAACGAAAGCCAAATGCGGTGATGTTTTAACATTTACTTGTTTTATAACATTTGCAGCTTCCATACTGTTATTTGCTGTTGCTTGGCGCAACAATTAATCAATCAATCAGGTGTTTGTTAAGCGTGACTACTCACCCGTAAGGGTCTCAAGGCGCTTGGGGGTGGGGGGGGTCGCAGGTTCCAGTCCATCAAGGAGGGGGTCTGTCGAAGAGCCAGGTTTTGAGGTTTCTTGTGAAGATGGGGAGGAATGTTGTCTGTCTGAGGTGGAGCGGAAGGTCGTTCCAGGCTCTGGCCGCACGGAAGGAGAAGGAGCGGCCTCCTGATCTGGTCTTTCTGGTGCGGGGGACCACGGTGTAGGAGAGCTGGGCTGATCGTAGGGTCCTTTGGGGTGCGTGGAATTTGAGTCGGCTGTTCAGGTATGCTGGTCCGGTGTCGTGCAGGGCCTTGTGAGCAGGGCCGGCTTTAGAGCTGGTGGCGCCCAGTGCGACAATCATTTTTGGCGTCCCCGCACTCTATTATTACCTCCTCTACCACAGGGCAAAAGTGCCCCTCATTTCTCCAATCATAATTTATTGCAAAACACAGTGCCCCCCTGAGGTCAGCGCCCCCCTTCCCAGGTCAGCGCCTAGTGCGACCGCACCAGTCGCACTGCCCTAAAGCCGGCCCTGCTTGTGAGCGTGGGTTAGCATCTTGAAGGTGACTCTAGCTTCGATGGGGAGCCAGTGGAGTGTGTGCAGGTGCTGGGAGATGTGGCAGTGTCTTGGCAGGTTGAGGACCAGTCTTGCAGCAGCGTTCTGGATGTTCTGTAGCTTGAGGTTTTTGTTTATTCCGGCGTAGAGTGTGTTACCGTAGTCGAGCCTGCTGGTGACCAGGGCATGAGTGACGGTCTTTCTGTGTTCGAGGGGGATCCATTTGAATGTCGTACGTAGGAGGCGGAGGTTGTGGAAGCAGGAGGACGAGACGGAGTTGATCTGGCGGTCCATTTTGAGCTCTGAGTCCAGGATGATTCCCAGGTTGCGTGCATGGTCCGTGGGGGTGGGCGGACATCCGAGGGCGGGATGCCATCAGGTGTCATTCCAGGCGTCTGGATTTGGGCCCATGATGAGTACTTCCGTTTTGTTGGTGTTTAGTTTTAGGCAGCTGTTTTTCATCCATTTGGCGATGGCTTCCATGCCTTCTCGAAAGTTGTATCTGGCGGTGTTGGGTTCGTTGGATAGGGAGAGGAGGAGTTGGGTGTTATTTGCGTATGACACAATGTTGAGTCTGCAAGTTCTGACGATATATTCTCGAGCTCGCACACAGAAAAAATCAAGCAGACGTGCACACACAAAGCATTCCACACATTTCCTTTAATATACTTCCCAAGAGTGTCTCGAATCTCCCCCTCCCCTTTCTCTCTCTTTTTTCCTCACACAAAAACAGGCAAACAGACAAACATAAGCAGACAGTCACGCAAAAGAATTGGGTAGGATTAAAGCCATTTTATCTCGTTACCTTCCTTTGCTTTCTTAATAGCGCTGTCACCGGTCTGCCTGGATTCCTGTGTTTGCAACACAGCATGATGGTGAACACCAGCCTGGTATACAAGTGCGCCCACGCTGAAGAGTTCAGCGGGGGCTCATCTCACCAGTCGCGGCTCCAGAAGTGCCTTAGCTGTCAGAGACAGGTCACCAGCAGTAGCAGCCAATGCGCCTACCATTTCATGAGTACCGGTACTCTCCCTGGCAGTAGAAAAAGTGCCGGTACTCAGAGTGCTAAAAATAAGAAGTGCCAGTACTCAGTACCTGTGAGTACCAGCCCATTTAGAGCACTGCTTATTATGTAAATAACCAGGCCTTTAACCTCTTCCGGATCCTAGCAGGGTCCGAAGTCAGGCGAAGGACAGCAGGTAACACGTTCCAACGAGCAAAAGACACACCGCCTGTTGGAATACGAGGCAGCATCTGTGAGGCCTGCACAAATAACATGACTACATTTGTCCTTCACTGGGAACCAAACACCCAATTGTAGCGCCTGACTCTCAGAGGGTAGCGTTGCAGAGCAGTCTGAGGCTTACTCAAGGGAGGTGGTGTGGGCTAGTAATCGCCATTTGCAGGTGCACAAAAATAACACTCAATAATTGATTGTCCAGTCTGTACTTTGCTTTATAAAAGTAAGAGTACATTTATTAAACACACACACTACTCAATACTATGCACCAATTTACAAATATACATAAGCTGTTGGAATTACTTTGTGACATTGCATAACATCTCCACCCCTCCCGCAAAGGGGGGTGGGGTCTAGTACCACCACTCCCATGTATGCACATCAACTTGCCCCCAATGCAGATAGTTGAACATAACCTGTAGCGAGAGCCCTGCTCACTGGCACCATCCTTGTGGCGACCCACCCCATTACCTCAACAAGCATTAACAAGGGGTAAACCTGCCTTGGTGACACATGACCCTGACTGAGCATCTCCTACTGACCATAAAGTATGCACCTCTATATCTTAAGGGCTAGCAGTCTGGGGTCTTCACCCAAGCGCAGCAGCAAGAATCCATGTTTACGCACACTTTAGAATGACAGTACTCATCACCTTGGTTGATCATATGAATGCATTGCAATTACAGCCCCTAAAGGCATCACAGATGAAATCCCAGGATTGCGCATATACAGCCAGACACCCTAGCAGGACTGTCTGGCAACATAGCCCCACTTGGCTTATGACATCTCCTTACACATGTGACTTACAGTCCCTTCAAAAGAAGTACTCCTGGCAACTACACTTCTCCTGCAGTGCGCCTCCTTACTTTAAAAGGAATCACAGGTAAAAGCATGGGATTAAGTAAATACAGCCAGACCCCCTAGCAGGAAGGTCCAGCAACATAACTCCATTTAGCTTAACATCACTTTACACAGGTACTTCACTTCACACATGTGACTTTCAGTCCACCTAAAAAGAAATAACCAATAGTAAATGCATTTTGGTGCAATTACACCACTTCACCTCCAGGGGATGCCCTTCTCCAGACATCCCCAACTCAGCCCTTCACTCCATGATGCACTTCATAGTACACCCTCAGCTGTAGAACATACGTTCCAGCCTAGAAGGTGTTAAAGGCTGGCTGAGCACTTGAGGGGTTATTCTTTCAGATGCCCTGTGAAACTTATGGGTGGACTGTTCTTCTTTATGCTGGGGGAGGCTGCGGTGCTCCTGCAGCCCCCCTGTACCCCCTTTTACACATGAGGGTGGCCCCCTCCTCTGGGGGCAACCCAGCACCAAAACGGCAGATTTCTTCGTGCTGGGGGGGGGGGGGGGGGGGGGGAAGACTGCACTTCTCCAGCAGCTCCCCCAGCACCTTTTCACATGTGAGGGTGACCCCCCTCCTTTGGGGGCCACAAAGCACCAAAACGGCAGATTTCCAAATGCCTGGCGAGGCATTATGGGGCGCTTCATGCTCCTCTTTACCAGCCCCAGCCACTGGGAACACTCTCCTCCACCCTCGGGGTTTCTGATTCAGCAGGGTGCTGTCTTCACTGGCTCCCTGCGCCAGCCTTTCGCCTGGCTCTCCTCCGTGGCCTCTCTTCTCCCTGCGCAGAGGCCATTGCTCCTGCGCACCGGTCCTGGGCTCTTCTTCTGGTGCTCTTAGGGTCCTGGGGGCAGTCAGGGGGTCTCTCCTTCCAACTGCCCATTGCGCCAGGCTCCAGCACCTTCAGCCTCAGATGACCACACCCCAGAGAGAGCTTCTCTTCTTGTGCAAGCACTTTTTAAAAGTTGAGTAGGGGGCTGGCAGGAAGTCCCTGTTGGTCCCATCAAACAGCGACACATCACTTTCCTGCCCCTGCTCCCTCCTTCTTATCCAGCCTCTGGAATTGTTAAAAAATGGCGTCCTCCAGTGTCTCTGGGCCCTTGGCCTCTGAATCCCAACTCCTTCCCTCCTTGGTGCAGCCTGGTGCCTGGCACCTAGTGATGGATGAGCCTGTAGCCCCACCCATCATCTCTTCATGGAGAGGAGGCCCTCGCTTGTGGAAGAAAGGTTATCAATCCATCCAGCTGAGGTCAGCCCTCAGCCTGGGTCTGGTCATGGCTGGCTCAGAGAAATATGACAGTTCTGGATGACCCAAAAGCAGTACAAATATGACTTTGGACTCTGCAGAATACTTATTTTCACATTCGCTACATTGGACTTAAGTGCGTGTCTGGAATCTGTAGGCCTAACGGAAGTTAATCTAGCCATGGGCCCCACATCCCCATAGGGGAATAATGAAGTGAAAACACAGTAAAACACACTGACTTTCCCTGGCATGTTTCTTTTCAGTGTATAAAGCCTATTCCATGTCACCACCCAATACTGCATAAGTCCTGCCACACCATTCACTTTGTAGCTGCTCCTGGACTGTGCACGCTAGAAATCTCCCCTGCGCAGCCCATACACGTGTGCACACGCATGTACACATGTGTTTGCATGTAACCAGCCCAGTGTCCCTTACTCCAGCTGCTGCGCAGTGGCCTGGTCAAGCCAGGGGAACACCAGTAAAATCCCCATGCAGTCTCTTACATCCTGAGTTCACTGTGGGTGAGTCCCAACTTATGAGACTCCCCCCACAGTAAAAGCTCAACAATTAGGTGCTCAAAAAGCGAAAAATCCGGGCGGCCCATAGTGTCAGAACCACCTTCTAACACCGTCCATTCTGTTTTTTTTTATACGTTTGATACCTTTGGCCTTGACCAGCGTTAATTTGGTCAAGCGCAGAGCTCATGCAAGCCATTCACTTTGTAGCTGCTCCTGGACTGCGCAAGCTAGGAATCTCCCCTGCGCAGCCCGTACACGTGTGCGCACGCATGTACCCATGTGTCTGCATGTAACAAGCCCGGTGTCCCTTACTCCAACTGCTGCGCAGTGGCCTGGTCAAGCCAGGGGAACACCAGTAAAATCCTCATGCAGTCTCTTACATCCTGAGTTCACTGTGGGTGAGTCCCAACTTATGAGACTCCCCCACAGTAAAAGCTCAACAATTAGGTGCTCAAAAAGCGGAAAAATCCGGGCGGCCCATAGTGTCAGAACCACCTTCTAACACCGCCCATTCTGGGTTTTTTTATACGTTTGGCCTTGACCAGCGTTAATTTGGTCACGCGCAGAGCTCATGCAAGCCTATAGAAATGCGCCCGGCTGCGTAAAACGGCTGCTCCAGTATCTTAAACTGCTTTGTTGCCATAGCATAGCAGCTTAAATTTAGCTCTCATACGGACTGGCAACCTGCTCAGGCGCTGTTACAGATGAGTCAGGCTGCCGCCAGTGCTTAATTTGAGGGGGTGGTTTTCAGTGCTCAGCACCAGCACTTAATCATCAGCACCAGCGCTTTCCATGTGCACCAGTTAAGGACACATTAGTTTATGGTACACACAGGGAGATTAAGTGATTTGCCCAGAATCACAGGATGTTGAGCCGGCACCAAGACTCGAACCAGGATCCCCAGCACCAAAGTCGGCAGTTCTGGCCCTTACGCCACATCCTCTGCCCACTTTCATGGTTATTAGTTGGTTCTGTTTAGGCGGCACTAACAGGAGAGATGGGCTGGTGCAAGCTGCCTCCTGACAAGAGCCCTGACACTTATGGACTGTAGGCGAGTGAATATGAAATGTGCCATTCCCAGGTATCGGGCATTGGCATATTCCAGTCCACTCGTGATGAACGCCTGGACTACGGTCCTTCGCCATTCCACAGGAATCCAGCCAAGAGCTTACATAAAAGTCTGAGTGGGCCAAGCATTTGCCACAGGTCGCATTGACCTGATCCTGCCTGGAGAGGGAATCATCTGTGAAGAATCCAGGATTCTTTGCTAATCTCCTCGGTTCTGGCGCGGTGCCCAGGGACGTCAGCGCCATGAAGCGTCCCAGATGCTACGGACGCCCCCTTAAAGAAGGATCCTAGTCTTTTCTGCATTAAGCTTCAGACCTTGTTTTTTAGTTTTATCCAAGTGGCCACCTCTGACAGACAGCCAGTGAGGTTCTCCTGGGTGTCTCGCCTATAGAAAGAATACGCGGAGTATCGTCAGCATAGGAGCGCCTCTCGAAGTCCCAGGCTGTGACGATACCAGCCAGGGAGGAGACATGCGCATTAAACAGAGTAGGGCTAAGAGAGGAACCCTGCGGAACCCCACCATTGGATACATGGGGGACGGGTCTGAGAGTGGCCGCCTGAACTGACTGAGTTCTGTTATTTAAAAGGAACCAAACCAATGTAAGGCTTTTGCGTACAACCCGGTCTCATGTAATCTCTTTATCGACAGACTATGAGAGACGATGTCGAAGGCCGCGGAGGGGCCCAACTGGGTCAGAACCGCAGCCCCCCTCATGGCCACTTCTAATCTAATGCTGTCCAGTACAGTCAGTAAAGATGGCTCGGTGCTGTTTCTGGCCCTCAAACCAGTTTGTGACACATCCGATAGATTGTTAGTTTCTGAGAAAGATGTCAGCTGGGCATTAACTAGTCTCTCGAACACTTAGACAAGTATGGCAGCAGAGACATTGGACGATAATCAGACAACACGGAAATACCCTGCTTTCTTCGCCAGGGTAGAATCAAAACCTGCCTCAGTGTAGCTGGGTACTCAGCATTGGTCAGGGAAAAGTTAAACATATGAGTCAAACAAATGAAAAAGAAATGAAAAATACAGTTCATTTGTGAACAATCACCCTTGAGCCAATCCCTTCTTTTGACAACACCGCCATCTGGAGGACAGTACTGGAAATTATGCCAAAGTTAAACAATTAAATGGCCGAAAGCGCACGCGCAGACCTTGAATGTGAGACGAAAATCTGTGTTGTGTTTAATTCATTCCATCTTCCCGAGATGGCCTGGAGCCCTCACATCCTCGCCACACCCCACAGTCAGAGGGAGCACTAACACCGATTTAGCAAAAGCTGTGCCGAGGTTTCTTTCTTGTTTTTCTTTAAGTTGCTGTGGTTCTGTCAATGTTTTATCTTTGCAGCTGGCCCACATTTAAATAATGCGTGACCTCCAGAGGTCAAATGTCCTTATCTGAGTACACAGGATCTTCACCCGTTGCTACAAACACCTGCAACCCTTTGCATCACACACATCAATCAATCAATCAAAACATTTGTAAAGCGCACTACTCACCCGTGAGGGACTCAAGGCGCTGGGGGGAGGGGTGCTGCTACTGCTCAAATAGCCAGGTCTTGTGGAGTCTTCTGAAAGTCAGCAGGTCTTGGGTCTGCCGTAGGAGGATGTGGAAGGTCTTCCAGGTTTTGGCAGCGAGGTGGGAGAATGATCTGCCGCCGTTGGTCGCTCTTCGGATGCAGGGCACGGTGGCGAGGGCGAGGTCGGCGGAGCGGAGCTGGCGGTTCGGGGTGCAGAAGGTGAGTCGTCTGTTGAAGTATGCCAGTCCAGTGTTGTGGAGTGCTTTGTGTGCGTGGATGAGGAGCTTGAAGGTGATCCTCTTGTTGACGGGAAGCCAGTACGGGTCTCTCAGGTGGGGTGTGATGTGGCTGCGGCGGGGGATGTCGAGGATCAAGCGTGCAGAGACGTTCTGTATGCGTTGTAGTCGTTTCAGGAGTTTGGCCGAGGCACCTGCGTAGAGGGCGTTTCCGTAGTCCAACCTGCTGCTGACGAGGCCTGGGTGACCGTTCTTCTTGTTTCGGTGGGGATCCACCTGTAGATCTTGCGGAGCATGCAGAGGGTGTTGAAGCAGGAGGATGAGATGGTGTTGACTTGCTTGGTCATGGAGAGTGTCGAGTCGAGGATGAACCCCAGGTTGCGTGCATGGTCGGTGGGTGTCGGTGCTGCTCCTAGTGCGGTCGACCACCAGGAGTCGTCCCAAGCCGAGGGGGTGGAGCTGAGGATGAGGACTCCCGTCTTGTTTTCAGCTTCAGACGACTGTTCTTCATCCACTCAGCGACGGCTTTCATTCCTTCATGGAGGTTGGTTTGGCAGTGAGGGGGACCTTGATGAGAGAGAGGATCAGCTGGGTGTCGTAGGCATAGGAGATGATGTTGAGGTCGTGCAGTCGGGCGACGTGAGCGAGTGGTGCCATCTAGATGTTGAACAATGTTGGGCTGAGGGATGATCCTTGGAGTACGCCGCAGATGATCTCGGTGGCTTAAGGGTCGAAAAGGGGGGAGGCGGACGCTCTGGGTTCTGCCGGAGAGGAAGGAGGTGGTTGTAGGAGAGTAGGATCTGCACTTATGTTGCCCCACTTTTTTTCTGATGTTAACACTGGTTTCTGGCTATAGTCTGGCTGGGTCCCTACTAATCAGGGCCCCAGTCTCTCTGTTCTCTCTAAACATCTTGGAGTGCATATTAGATGCACTAGTGATTGGATACTGTAGTACCTAATGAGCCCCTAGTTAATGGTACCCTAGGTACCAAGGGCATAGGTAATTCACAGGCCTACCAGGGGCTGAAGCATGTATTATGCCACCCCTGGGAAGCAGACTAAATCTGACACCACAGGCCTGCTACTGCAGCCTGGGTGAGGTAGTGTTAGCGCTCCTCACTGAGGTATAGGTTACTATATCTCACCATACACACACATATAAACCTATCAGTCACACCTAAGGCAGGCCCTATCAATCCTGAGGGCA
The DNA here is from genome assembly GCF_964204655.1 of Triturus cristatus. Lineage (NCBI taxonomy): Eukaryota > Metazoa > Chordata > Amphibia > Caudata > Salamandridae > Triturus > Triturus cristatus. Next base: position 66,386,824 of record NC_140593.1, on the reverse strand, counting down.
GGGTGCTTTGTTTACAACGTGAGGGGGTGCCAGCTGCATGAGCAGGACCCCTCTGCAGCTGGCAGAGTCTATTCTCTGTGGCTTTTTGTGGATGCGGTTAAACCATATACTCTTAAGTGCATTATAACCTACTGGTAAATGCTAACTTTGGAATGACTGCATCAAAACATGTCGTGTTTGGTGTCAAACAACTTGGAATCATACCCCCACACCAGTAACTGGTGTGGGAGTATGATCCCACCCTTCTAGAGGGGAGGACATGTACCCACTGTGGAAACACAGTAGAAATCTGAAATAGCCCTGGCATCACAAAATGGATGCCACCAGCACAGACACTGGGCTGCCCTCCTGCTGCTGACTGAAACTCGCAGTGGAGGAGGCCCAACAATAGGCATCCTGTCACAGGGAGGTGTCACCACTTTCCAGACAGGATTTAGTGTATTGGGGCTGGGTGGGTGCACTCCTAGAGTGCTTTGAAGTCCTGCACTGGGGGAGCAGTAGGCTCCTCTGTGCATATGCCAGCTCAAACTGGTTCAGAGGCTACCTGTCCCTGCTCTGACACAAAACTGGACAAAGGGAAGTGGGTGTAACCACCCCCTACCCTGACCCTCCCAGAGGAGTGGTCATAAAGCTGGTCCCTCCCTTTCATTTAGTATAAGATAGGGAACCTTTGCCATTGCAAACCAGATATCCCTGGATGACGCTTTACAAGAAGAATCCTGGCCCTTCGACGTTCCACTACCTTTGGAAGATGGAAGAATCTCCCTTGGAATCAAGGAGTGACTCCCCTGCTTGGCAGGCACCAAAAACTCTAATCAATGGTCGCAAACGTTCCCACTCCCGCTGGAGTCCGAAGTCCCTGCAGCCCCGGAAGTGGATTTCCTGACTTCTCGATGGCCATTGTGAGTCCCCAGCAGAGCTGAGACGAGTGGACCCCACGAGTGATGAGGAACAGCAATACCCGGGTACCGTGCACTATTGTCAAGTGCAACCACTTCATGACGTTCTACGAACTTGTGCTTTGAACCATTTGTGGCCCAAGCCTCCAGCAGGTTGTGCACTGAATATCAGAGACCTACCCCATCCCGAGTCACTGTGGGCTTCTGTAAAGCATTTCCTCACGAGGCGTCTTTGCGATCCCTTGCCCGTTGGCTTGTGGGTCCCCTGAAGACTTTCTGATCAAACCAAAGGGTTCCCCTGGTTGCTCCAGGCCTTCCCTCACTTATCCTTGCTGGGTGAGTTCCTCAGACCTTGCTGGTCTGCACCGCTGACTTTCTTCATTTTCCATGAGACTTTCTGTTGCAAAGGATTGTTGGCTCCAATCCGGTTGCCGACACCTCAGTAAGCTGCAGACTTTGTGGGACACTCCGAATCCAGCTCCTGGTCATCCTCGACGCCTCCTGGACCTTGTGGCTGAAGAGTCAAAACACCCTTGATCACCTGAAATCCCCCGACTTCCGTGGGCATCCATCTTCCTGGCCCGGGTCACTGGCAAGTGACTGTGAACACTGTCCCTTCTGCTTTCAGGTCTTCTTCATCTTGAATCCAGCCTTGGATTCCACCGGACACTTCTTTAGTCTTCACAAGCAGCAAATCTTCTTGGACTTCCATAGAAAACAGCGACGCGACCCAACACCAAAAGACACCTATGCACCCGGCTTCCCTGGGTGAGGTAACTCGTGCACTCCGGTGCCCTAGTGTGTGTTGGCCCTCAAATTACTTACCTTGTAAGTGGCTTGCTTGTAGACTTCCTCGAAGTACCCTAAAACTTAAAAAATCCAACCGCGACTTGCTCCATTGAAATCAATAGGGAACCCGCGGCTGTGTTCTCACACTGCACGCGTCTCCCGTGGGTCTTTTACTTACCTGCCTTGGGTGGATTACTGAAGCCCCAGCGATTCTACAGGCCCTAGGCCTTGTCGCTCTGCAAGTCGACATTCCTAAACCTCTTTTTAAGTATATGGTCTGGTACGCCCCTTGGGCCCCAGCCATATTTGTGCTGAACTTATTGTGAAAGGTTGATATTTGCATATGTTACTGACTTCTAATCTCATAAAGAGATTAGTAGAGTGTGTCTAGTAATAAATACATATATATTTGATATATATACCTGTGTGGTGTCCTTTCATTTAGTAATTCAAGAGATTATAAGGTAAAACAAGCTGCTTTACATTCCTCAGAGACTTAGTCTGAAGGCTGCTCTCCACAGCTACCACTAGGATAGCTTTCTTTAAAAGGTTGGCTTAAACCTATCTACCATAAGAGTCGAATTGGACTGGTGCAAGGTGGCCACTATAACTAGTGACCAGCATATGCCAGGCCAACTTCTCACAGTGGTCCAGTCCAGTGCTTTGTCTCGGATCCCTGCGTTGTGGAGGCGTGTGCGTAGGGTGCGGTGGCAGACAGTGTCGAAGGCGGCTGACGGGTCCAGGAGGATGAGGGCCGCGGTTTCGCCGTTGTCCAGCAGAGCCCTGATGTCATCGGTGGCGGCGATGAGGGCAGTTTTGGTGCTGTGGTTGCTGCGGAATCTGGACTGGAACGGGTCAAGGATGCTGTTCTCCTCGAGGTAGCGGGTCAGCTGTCTGTTGACGGTCTTCTCGATGACCTTCGCCGGGAACGGGAGCAAGAAGATGGGTCGAAAGTTCTTGAGGTGATTCGGATCAGCCTTGGGTTTTAAGGCGTTGATCTCGGCGTGCTTCCAGCTCACCGGGAAGGTTGCGGTCTCGAAGGAGATGGCCTTGCGGAGATGGGGTGCGATGGTGGTGCTGGCTTAGTTGAAGATGTTGTGTGGGCATGGGTCTGACAGAGAGCCGGAGTGGATGGTGTTCATGATTTTGATGGTGTCGTCGTTGTTTATGTTGGTCCAGGTGAGCAGGGGAGCGGTGTGGATGGTGGCCGTGGAGTTGGAGGTCTCGGTGGCTGTCGGGGTGGTCAGGGTGCTGAAGCTGTCGTGGATGTTGCACAGGTCTTGCGAAGGTGGTATGTCATTGGTGTTGGAGCTGGGGTTGGAGAGTTCCTTCACGATGTTGAAGAGCTCTTTGATGTTGTGTGCGTTGTTGTCTAGGCGGTCTTTGAAGGAAGCCCTTTTGGCGGATCTGATGAGATGATAGTGTCTGCGGATGGCGTTCTTGTGGGCTGCATAGCTGTCCGGTGTCCGTTCGCGGAGCCATTTCTTCTCTAGTTTTCAGCAGGTTTACTTGGAGGCCTGGAGGTCCATGGTGAACCAGCTGGCTTTCTTGTTGGTGTGTCTGTTGGAGGGTTTCTTGATTGGGGCGAGAGTGTTGGCGCAGTCGTTGATCTACTGTCTGAGGTTGCGGGCGGCGATGTCGGGGTCGGCGGGTGGGCTCCGGGCGAGGGTGGTGTTTAGCTGGTCTTCGGTGACTTTACTCCAGCAGCGGCGAGGGATCTGTGGAGTGCGGTGGTGCGTGGTGGGTTTCCGGAAGGTGAAGTGGATGCAGCGATGGTCGGTCCAGTGGAGTTCGGTGGTGTGGCTGAAGGAGACGTGGGAGCTTGCGAAGAAGATGGGGTCAAGCGTGTGGCCGGCACTTTATGTCATGGGAATTCATTCCATTCACCATTACAGTGCTAGGCATGTTTGTGTGCGTGTATATATGTATGTATGTATGTATGTATACATTATTTATCTAGCGTACACCTAGTCAAAAGGCAGCAGGGAGACCCCAGCCCTTTACCATGCAGAGTATAAACCCCCTGGTGTCAGTTGAACTTTTTGCTATAAGATTCCACCCTATGGTCTGCTCTGCACATTACCACCATTGGTCTGGTTCAGATGCTGCTATGTCTGAGACTCAGCAGCATCCTGAGTCCTGTCAGGCTCCCAGGTGGAGTCTGGCATGCACTGTTGGCTGCACAGCATCCACCTATGATCCGGGTGGAGCAGAGACCATCAAGCTATAGAACTGGCAGTGAGGTCCACAGATTGCATCATGCTTGCACCCCTCCACCAGTCTCTCCACCAGACCCTCCACCAGTCTCCCACCAGACCCTCCACCAGTCCCTCCACCAGTCTCCCATCAGACCCTCCACCACTCCCTCCATCAGACCCTCCACCACTCCCTCCACCAGTCACTCCACCAGACTCTCCACCAGACCCTCCACAAGTCCCTCCACCAGTCTCTCCACCAGACCCTCCATCAGACCCTCCACCTCTCCCTCCACCAGTCACTCCACCAGACTCTCCACCAGTCCCTCCACCAGTCTCTCCACTAGACCCTCCATCAGACCCTCCACTAGTCACTCCGCCAGACTCTCCACCAGACCCTCCACCAGTCCCTCCACCAGGACCTCCACCAGTCCCTCCACCAGTCCCTCCACCAGTCCCTCCACCAGACCCTCACCAGTCCCTCCACCAGTCCCTCCACCACTCACTCCACCACTCACTCCACCACTCACTCCACTAGACGCTCCACCAGACCCCCCCACCAGACCCCCCCACCAGACCCCCCCACCAGACCCCCACCAGTCCCTCCACCAGACCCTCCACCAGTCCCTCCACCAGACCCTCCACCACTCCCTCCACGAGTCACTCCACCAGTCACTCCACCAGACCCTCCACCAGACCCTTCACCAGTCCCTCCACCAGTCTCTCCACCAGACCCTCCACCAGACCCTCCATCAGACCCTCCACCACTCCCTCCACCAGTCACTCCACCAGATTCTCCACAGAGCCTCGACCAGTCCCTCCACCAGACCCTCCACCAGACTCTCCACCAGACTCTCCACCAGACCCTCCATCAGACTCTCCACCAGTCACTCCACCAGGCCCTCCACCAGACCCTCCATCTGTCACTCCACCAGTTCCTCCACCAGACCCTCCATCAGTCACTCCACCAGACTCTCCCCTAGTTCCTCCACCAGACCCTCTACCAGACCCTCCATCAGTCACTCTACCAGTTCCTCCACCAGTTCCTCCACCAGACTATCCACCAGAACCTTAATCAATCACTCCACCAGACTCTCCACCAGACCCTCCACCAGACCCTCCACCAGACCCTCCACCAGACCCTCCACCAGTCCCTCCACCAATCCCTCTACCAGGCCCTCCACCATACTCTCCACCAGGCCCTCCACCATACTCTCCACCAGGCCCTCCACCAGCCCCTTCACCAGCAGGCCAGGAACACTTCCCAGTCACAATAAACTGTGAGTAGAAGAGTCTACCATTATCAGCTCCCACTGACTGAAAAGAAGACTTTCCAAAACATAAAATGAATGTTCTAAGGTGCAGCAGCGTTCTAATAAAGCCCAAGAATGAATATACATATTCAGTACACAAACAACTGAAACAAATGCATCCAGGATCAAACGTTGTGTAACCAGGTCCAGATTAGAAGTGAAACACGCTCTGCTCTACAACACCTCGTTTGTGACAACAACCTACGTCCTCTTTGTCACAGAGGCCTGAATCTCTGATACTTCAGTCCCCGCCCTGGAGTGACTTGTGCTCCTAACTCACCCCTCACTCCTCAACAAAGGACCCGCAGGTCTGGGGGGAGCAGTCCTGGTGAACATATAATCTCCCCCCATGGTTGTCCCTAACACAGTGCTCAGCAGATTTACATTAGCCCCAATTGCAGACTAAATCTTCTCACCTACTACCGGACAGTTCTGTGAAGTTTGCCAAAACGAAAACGTTAAGAGGGCAAAAGCACATGCGCAGTCCTTGAAACCCACGTTGTGTGGAATTCTATCCATCTTGGTACCTCCAAGTGGTTTGCTTCGCAAACAAAAGCACTTTTAAAACAAAGTAAAAGAAGCGAGATACAGACCACATGAGCTCTTCGAAGCCGTGCAAAAATGTATCAGCCAGGGGCTTGGCCAAGAGCGCGTCATGTGCAGACGTGCTTGCTAAGCGCTCCAGGACAAGCTTGAACCTACGGCATGGCTGGATTGCGATCAAAAATCTGCCAAGCACACCAAAAAATGTGGCCCACATTTGGGTATTGCCTTTCCGCAAAACACTGCTTCAGCAAAGTTTTATGAAAAAAAGGGGGTGAGGGCATGTTTTCATTAACTTCACTTAGATTTAAAAAATGTACAGATTAGTACACACTGCTGAGCCACACATAAATGCAAGTGAGACCACTTCAGCTCAGGCCCCTGCTTAATCAGCATACATTAATGGGCCAGCCCAGCGAGAGAAAGGGAGTGATGCCTCAGCCCATCTGCCTCTAGAGAGGCCACTCAGCAATGGCGGCTGGTGGATTTTGAAAGAGGTGAGGCGAAAAATGTTGAACCCTAATGTAATAAGTGAGCGAAGCGAGCGAGCCCGAACTGCAAGAGGAGGGTGCGGGGAGGTTCTCCCCCCGTAAGAAAATTTTGAAAAAAATGGATTCAAATGGTGGGGTTTACATCACATATTTACTGAAAATTGTTGAAAAAAGGGGGATCCAAATATAGCATTTTGAAGCACAAGTGGGAAGAAAACATTAGAATCAAATCAAAACATTTGCCCGATCCTCAAACTGGTCTGCTTGCAAAATGACCCCTAAGCCAAGCACATCCAACCAACGGAAACAGGCCCTCTAAGTGCTTCTCACATGTAACACATCTCTGAACCACCTATGTTTTCATTGTATATAATAATGAAAATGCTGCAGTTTGTTCTTATTTATCCTATACAATTTACAGCCATTGACAACGCCTATAGTCCTGGCTGGTTGTAGGTTTAATGTCACTCGTATTATATATCTGGAGGCAATGACAGAAGAAGCACAATACCAGTGGGGCAGCACGCTATGCCAAGTGCAGATTTTTAGGTTAACAGTTTTAAGCCACGCTCATAATTACATCGGCTGACCCTACGAGAGACCCCCCTAGTTTTTTCATCCCACTCAAAGCCCTGCACACACAGAAGTGTGTGTGTGTTTCTTTTTTATATGGAGGGAGGCATGGTAGAAACGAAAGGCCACGCATGGTTTGAGGTGGGCAGGGTTCAGTGACCATCAGTTGCCATTTGTTCTTAGTCGTGGCAACTAAGTGAATATTTGCGACAGCTACTAGGGCTTCATTGAAATAATGACATCTGGCGTGGTGCGTGCATGGCCGGTGGGGGAGGAGGCAGCAAAATGTAAATTGCGTAACAAGCAGTGGATTAGAGAAACGCTGCCGGGGTGTATGAATGTTATTCGGAAGTATGACTGCAGAGACGAATTTATCGAGGGATGCAAAAGATAACTGGATTCATCTGTGAATTAAGGGGCTGGTTGAGGTAGCGTGAAGATGTAAAATGCCATGATTACATTAAATATCCAGCTGATGTGCATTGAGAAAAATTAACATTGAAGTCGTTTCACCTGCAGTGCTGTGCAATACACTGACACGAATTAAACAAAATCAAAATACTGGCAGTTCATAGCAGAAGAATGATCATATGTCGCGCCTAGTGATGTAAACCCACACAGTGCTCAATATAAATGTAGTAACCACTCAAGCTGCCGCAAGTTCCACCTAAACAATCAACAAAGCCCTGTGCGCTTCGGTGGTACCCAGAGGGGCCCCCGCCATGTCTGTTCGCAGGAACAGCAGTGCACACAGACCCACTACAGACCCACCTACATCGCTTTCTCTGCAGCCATCCTCCGGGATCACTGCAATCTCTAACTCCTTAAGGCAGATTCAGCTTTGCATCCAGAAAAAAAGAAATCAAAAAGTACCAAAATCTGAGTCCAAAAGATCACAGAGGCCCCGGAGACAGCATGATGCAGAATACCTGCCCCCTTCCTCCACTCGGCCTCTGCGCACCGAAACAGACTCACTTGTGAAATGCCAACAATGCTGCAGGCACTTCTGTGCCCAAACAGGGTGTGGGTAACTGTAAACAAGGGCTCACCCCCTCAAACACCCCCCCCCCCCCAGCTCCTATTATTACTTCTGACACTTTTTCTCCACGGTGCTCCCACTAAAGCGCATACATTCTGTCTCAGTGCCTTCTCAGCGCTTCAGATGTATTGAGGACCTCGAGAGGTGACAGAGCGACATATGATGGAGCAGGGAATCTCTTGGCTAAGCGTGCCGGGGGTTTGGGTCTGTGGACATGCGGACTGCACAAGAGACCATGTCACATAAAAAAACACGATTAAAAAGAGCTGGATTCGAACCATCAGAGCTCTTGGATCAAGGGTACAACAGTCACGAAGGAAAATAAAAAATGCAAAAAAAACTGTGCTTTATTCTATTTCTAATCCTTTTTTTAAAACAAAAAAGATGTCAATAAATATAAATTCCAATCACTCTTATAGTGTCAACATATTTCCTTGCACCAGCTTCAGGGCACTCTGAGACGATGTTATCATAGAGAGAGCGGCAACAATTTCAGGTTTAATAATTACAAATAAACTTATAATAATCAAACATTGAAGCAACCAAATGAAATGTCACAAAGAGCAATCATTATATACACAATCCGAAATACAAAGTTGTCATACAAATTGATGAATTAGACAACTAACACCCTTATATTTGGAACAAATCAAATCCTCTGAAATATCAGGGACACAAGGGGGTATATTTGCAATATTTAACCAAGGAGTTGAGTTCCTTTGTCTGCATACAAAGGAACTCAATTTGTATGACAACTTTGTATTTCAGACTGTGTATATAATGATTGCTCTTTGTGACATTTCATTTGGTTGCTTCAATGTTTGATTATTATGAGTTTATTTGTAATTGTATGTCAAAACACATTTTTCACGTTGTTCATTTTCATTGTGTAAGAACTAATGTGGTATTTCGTGTAGTTCATTATGTGTTCTTTTTGTGATCAAAGATATTAATAAAAAAAAAAAAAAAAAAAAAAAAAGGCAGAAATTACTGCTTAGGTAAACGTATTAATTTTCGTTTATCTTACTTCATATGAATAAGTGTTGAAGTCACTAGAGGTATAGGTAATTTTTTTCTTATGTAGTATAACTGGCCCTACCTACCCTCTAATCCTTTGGGCCAAACCCCTCCTTTTTTGAAAATAAATGCAAGGAAGGCACTTACTTTAAGAAAGAGAAGAGAACGCAAGGCCTCTTTTTTGCGAATAATAGTGAGGCAGGAGTCTGTAAATCCTGGCGTAGCAATAGTGCCATGGGTCCCAGTAGAAACAAGCAAAACGAGACCTCATGTCACCAATGAAACAGTAAAGCACAGCTACGAGTGGTGTCAGAGAGCACGTTACATTTGTAGGTCCTGCGTTCAGTTTGTGTGTGGGTTTGAGAGGTAACTTCCATGACGGCTGACGTCCATCCGCACACAAGGCGTTGGGGGGAGGTGTGCATGTGAAACAGGGGGTCGCGTCCTTTGATGGTGTAATCAAAGCAGATAGGTGCAGGCTCCATCTTTCGCAAGTCTCTTATGCTTTTTTGGGGGGGGGGTTCTGAAGACAGGGGGTACCGATGTGATCAGAGGGGTTACACTGTGAAGACGCAGCGGGCCCCTGGTAGGGAGTGGCAACAGTATCGCGCTGCGGGGGACGGCGACGGTAATTAAAATAAAGAAAACGTACCTTCCTCCACTCCTTCTCTACATTCCGGATCGGATCACACACCGCCTCAGCGTGTTCCCTCAGTTTGAAATGCACCAGGCTGCGCGGTGTCTCAGCCAATCCAGGCGCTGCATTAGCAGCGCCAGGATTGGCTAGAGCAGGGTTACTCCCTGCCCATTTTGAGACCTGAGGGCTGCTGCATGAAGCACCCTCGGCTCCCTCGCGAGTCGCTCGCCTAAGGGGAAAGGTAGCAGTGGAGTAGTGTGCGCATGTTCGGGTGGTCATAAAAATGACCAGCCCAAAAACGGACATGCGCACTACTATTGCTGCGGCAGCCGCGCTGTCAGTGACAGACTGTCACTTAGGCTGCCGCAGCCCCAACCCTTCAGCGCCTTCCGATTGCCTCGGGGCCGGGCATGTCCCAGTATCGTTTAATTCAGTGAGACTGGTCAGACTGCAAGACTTTTACTGGCACAAATTAAATTTTAGGCGTGACAGTGCTGTCCATGTGGCTTGGTGGGGCAACACCCCCAATGGATGCACCGCCACTGCCACTCAGGTGCCCACTGGGCCGCTGGCGGTATCCTAACAGCACAGACAGCCCCCAGACTTCCCAAAAAAGCAGCCCACCGCTAAAACTCTGCTACCAGCCCTTCAGCCATTTCCAGAGTGCCAACGTAACCAATCCAACCCTGACCTATGGTAAATATCACCCCCATGGAACTCACTGGCACCACCCCCTACTGCTTTTTTTAGGAGACGGGGATGACCAGCGGCCCAAGGGTGGCCATAGGAGGTGCTGGGGATGCTGAAATGGGGCAGCTCCCTCTTGCAGCCTGGAACAGCTGCTGCTAAGATGGCGGCTGCGAGGCAGCACGCGGAGCGAAGCCGGACAATCAGCCAGCAGGCCTGCTGTAATTAGCTGTAGAGTAGCATTCAGCTGGGATAAAAGGTGGCTGAGTGTTGGCTGGCTCTGGTGCATGAGGAGCGAAGCGGTAGGTGAGAAGGGCGGCTGCTGGCGAGGTCCAATGTGCATGGAGATCGAATGAAATTGCATAAGACAATGTTTGAAACCTGCCGCCTGAGAAGCCAGAAACAGACCAAGAGCCAGGGCGGGAAGGCATGATAGCCAGGATGCCTTCTAATGCCCTTGGAGAGTCATCAGCGTAATTAGGATGCTGACAGGCAGAGCAAGAGGCCTGGAAGTGGCCTGGTGAGGGCCCCTAGAACATGAAGAAATAAGAAGCATCATTCCCCTGATGATGAGAGAGTGAAATCAGGCTAGAAGTGGATAGTAAAGGGCCGGGAAGCCTGAGAGTGCCGGAGGCGGCACCAGCTGCGATCTGTGGAGACAATAAAGACTGGACCGCTGAGTGGCGGCTATATAAGATAGACCTACACCAGCGGGCTACCTAAAACCTTCTGAACTGCTGGATGTGGAGGTACAAGAGGAGAAGATGGAAGGCCTGAGCAGTGATCTTTGAAGAGTGGGTGGGACCTAAATGCCTGTAATTATGAGCTAAATACCTCTTGCAATATCTGGCGACTCCACGGGAGACACATCGACTGGCCCCAGAGCCAGTGCTACCATGTGCAGTACTTTCTCAGACCTGTTTGAGAGCTTAAGACGTTCAAATTTGCACTGAGAGATAAACGTACAAGTGATATAGACAAAATCCTGCAGAAAGTTCACACAGACGTGAGCTCAAACAACGAATCCCTCCCACAGGACTTGAACTCAGTGGTAACTCAGTTTATGGAGGTGATGTGCCAGATAGAAATTATGGAAAAAAATATAATCCATATAGAAGAGAAGCTACGGAAGGCAACGCACAGACTGGAGGTGGCACTGGCGCGGCCAGAGGACTTGGAGAACATACATGAAAGGCAGAGTATTTACATCAGAGACTCCAAGAAGGTGTAGAGGGGCTGGATCTGGCTGCACTTGTAATGGGTCAATTCTCAGCCTTGCTGGGAGATGACCACAGGCAGGTATGACTAGATAGAGGGCAGAAGTGTACCCCAAAAGATCAAAGCAAGCCCAGAGACCGTGTGACATACTCTCCAAATTTCATTATTATTTGGAGAAAGTAGTAGGTGCTGCAGGCAGCGAGGAAGCAGAGACTTCTTTCTAGAACTTCAGATGTGAGACCTTTCAGGACTTATAGCACAACAAGTAGATGGAGCGTCTCAGCCGTAAGACCAATGACAGAAAGATTCAGGTAGGAAAGGTCCACTAGAGATGGGCCCATCTGTTTGGCCTGGCCTTCAAGTATAAAGAATGTTCCTATCATCTCTCCAACAAAACGGAGGCAGTGAAGGGTGTGACCTTCTGTAGAGAGGCACTGTCATTGGAAGGTTAACACCTAAACTGTCTACGCCCGTCTGTCCCAGGGAGCAGCAAGCATCTAGCAAATGCAAAAAATGCAAACAGGGTGACGGCCACATGGTAAAACCTAGGAAGGGACAGAAGATCATGGAAATGGAGACTGGTGAGGCAGGATACCATCTCATGGAAAACTCTTAGCAATATGGACACTATTATGATCTCAGACCTCTTCCTAAATTCAAAGAGATGGACCCAGGACAACCATGGTCAGAGTGCGAATGCCAATGCTTTCCATCATGGTCTTATATGGGACGCTTTCGGAATTGTGAACAGGGCAGACCTAGAGTGTCCATAGGAGGTGAAATTAAGGCAGAGATGAATGCAAGTCAAAAGTGGAGGGCCGGTGGAGAGCTCTAGGGTCGAAGTTGCAGACTGCCAGCTACCCTTGTCATGCTTGGCTGCAAGAACCTGGACGTTTTGCAACCTACGAGGAAGATCTGCCTTTACACCACCTTGAGGGAACAAGCCACTTGACTTCTGAGGAAGGGTGCTGGCAGTATCCTTGCATGAAGAAAAGGCTGCCTAGAAAAGGAGGGCCTAGAAGAGCTTCTGCTGGAGAATTAAAGTTGGCTTCTTGTAGCCCAGGGAATTATCTGCCCCACCAGGCAGTGTGATGAGGCCTTTTGACCCTGTTTCCCACTGCAGAATTCCCCAGAGCAAGTGGATTTACTTCTGCAATCTGTGCTCGCATGTGGACACTTGGAGAGTTACACCTTACATGTCTGTGGAGAATCCAAGAAGGCGGCCGATGAAGGACTGACAGGATGGACAATAAAGTTCCTTTGACTGCTCATCATCCAAGAAGAATCGCAACCATGGTCAACAGTTTTATCTGAAGGTGAAAAATGCTGCAGACAGCTTGCTGCTAAGAAGATGACAACTGCATTTGGTGGTGTCATCTCCATCCCGAACAAGATCACAGCTGCGGCCCGGGGTGGATTCATCACTTTTTATGGGTGGTGTGCTTAAGATTTTAACCTTGAGAATGTTCCGCAAGAGACAGACTCCTTTCCCAAGCAGAGTGTGGTGTGGCCATGTGGACAGTGTCTGCGTGGCCTCGCCGTCTCAGCACACCTGCATAACACTAGACCCTGGCCAATGAAGTGGGCAAACCCCGCGTGTGATTTCTTAACAATACAGGGTGCAATTGAGACATCGCCGGGACTGCAACACACAGTGGAACAATTGCTGTAGTAATCGCGAACCAGCCCTACCATGCCCAAACTTGTGTAAGATACAGCTCTACAGAAGTGCCAGGGGATTGTGATCTGCCGCTCCCCCGTGGCTATGTTTCGCACAAACTGTTCGTTACAGTAGCCTACCCTGTAGGAGTCTGGAAGGAGCCTATGGTTAACATGAGCTAACTCTAACACAATATTTTAACTCAAGCATAACTCTATGCATTATTTCTGCCTTCTGCAGTTAGTGTGTAGTATTTAGGTTTATACCATGATCAAAGTACTTTCCCTTTGCATATACAATCACTGGCTGATTAATAAATTGTTTAGTGTTACTCTTTGCTCGATTGAGTTCTGAATCTCTACCCACCTCCACCTCTCTGAGTAAGCCTTTGGCTACCCTACCACAAGGTCACAGGTGTTAGCTGTCACACATTGAACCCTGTGTCTTAAATGATCCGAGACTCCTGTAAAACTCCCCACTTGGACAAAACCTAGATATACATGGGCGGCATCGGTCTACCCAGCTAATTTAAAATGTAATGAAGGGTCTCAGAATCATTGATGTGAAGATGCTGAAGAATAGATTCAAACTTAATGGATCTAAAAATAGAAGTTGTGGTCCTGGATCCGGCACGCTTCCATCAAAAAATGGAAATTCTATGCCCACTCCCAACCTTTTCCGCTGCCCACCAGAACAAAAAGTATGATACCCAGGAGTAGGGTGGAATGCAGATCTCACGTTATACACACATAGTATGGATAAAGTCTCCTTCCACCAAAGGAAACTCCTAAGAAAGCGCTCGTTCATTCCCACTCACTGCGGCCCATGGCAGTGGGTCCATGAATTCAAGACTAGACTATGCCAATGCATGGCACAACAGACTACAAGTCAACCAAAGCAAAAGGCTGCATTACATGAAAATATTGGAACATGGCAACCCAATACACCTGTCAGGAACCTGAGTCAGAAAGTGTATGGAAGCAGAATTGGGTCTACACAGACATTTCTTATTAGTAAAATATTCAAGACTATTCATTAACATGAATGCAGGAGCAGAAGGCACCATCCAAGTAAGGGTCTATACTTTCATCAAGAGATTTGAATATATCAGCATTAGCAACTCTAAGCAACACACCAACCCTGATTGAATACCTGACCATCACCGAAACAGTATGCAAGCTCAGTTTGTTATCTGTAGATAATGAAACCTTGACATGTGAATCTGTTCTAGCCACCAACTCCACCAATATTGGCAACTCCACCAATCTTGGCATTTTGTTTTTTAAGAAATCAAAAGATCTAGACTATGTACAAGACAATAGTTCAGCGATACCAGACCAGTAGACACCACAAGAGCAGGAAAGGTAAACGGAGTTCACACAGAAACAAACCCAACAAAGCATGCGGTAAGAACAAGATCACTGAGAAGGGACCAGGAACGGCCAATACCCAGGAAGAGCTGTTAATTTCTCGCCTACTACTGACGTTTCAACAATGAGACTTGAGGATTGAGCAAAGGACTTACATTTTGCCCCATTAACCAATAGAATGATACCAAAATTGACCTTTAACAATTTATTCACAAATTCAAATTTCATGTGTGTTGTGTCTAAATCCACTGGTAAACATTAGAGGAAACAAACCGTAACTAACAATACCTGTGCACAAGATTTGGGGCAATACATACATTACCCACTAGTCCAAAGGTTCTCTATATGTGGTATCTACACATAAAAGAGCAAAATGTAAAAATGAAAAATTGAAATGATCAGTAAATGAAAAAGGAATCAGAAATCAGAGGCTAAGCATTTAGTTAGTATCACAGCTTGATCTGCACCAAGCAGTAGCTAGTAGCTCTGTAGCAATTCCCAAAGCGTCCTGTCTAAATAAAGACCTGGCATGCATCGACAAACACAGAGCATGCATTAGGAGTAGGAAAAACAAATTGATATGATAGAGTCTAGCAAATCACTTCGCCTTTCAGAAAAGATTATGATAATGAAAAGTTCCAGCTTGCCCATTTAAATAAAATTTCAGATTTTTGTATATTTTCTTGTTTAAGATTTTGGTTTGGTGTATGCCTGTTGCTGTATTTTTCTGCATTGTTTTGAGGGTCAAATCACAGAGCACTGCTCCCTGGCTCCCAAATGTCATTCACTAGAGATTCACAGGAGTCAAAGGTTAAGAAGCGCTGCACTAGTCTGATAAACAACAATTAGACCCCAAACAGACTACTGCTCTGTCTTTGGACATTGATCCTTTTCACACACCAATTACTAATTTAAATCCTAAATCAACTTTTACTTCAGTAATACTAGCACGAAATGTAATTTACCTGTTTCACACACGTGCACAAAAATCTAGAAAAATATCATAGAAATATTTTTTTTAAAGCCTAACATGGAGAGGTGAACAAACAAAGTAATGTTGTCATTATGAACACACAAGACTATATTTCAAAAACAAATCAACAGCATATTGGGACTACATGCTGTGAGAAACTATCACACAACCTAATAAATTTAATACAATACTTTATACAAGGATGCTTACTTCACTGGATACAATTATGCCTGCTCGGAGAGAAAGAATAAACATACTTAAGAGTACAGCATCATAGAACAGCCTTTCGATATATATTACTAAAAATATGCAAACATGTTGTTCTCCAGAAGGGAGATCGATTATTTTTGGAGTCCATTTGGTAACAGCAAAGATTTCAGAATATGTAGATAGTGTACTGTTTTCTCTTTACCGTCAGGTATTAGGGACAGCAGTGGTATTCCTTTAAAACTGGGCACAATACCTTGGCAAGAGGATCGCCTTATGGTCACTGTAGATTTTGTAGTCTATTTACATTGATAGAATAGAAACAGGGACTAAAAAGCACTCAATTATCTTTTGAAAATTGGATCAACACACCTGGTAGCAGCTGACCTTATATTACTTGAAATGGTGGAAATTAACACAATAAAGTATGTTTTTATCTTTGATGGGGAGCTTAAGATACAAGAATGTGGCACAGCCATAGGTGCAACATTTGCCCCACCATATGGTAATTTGTTTTGGGCTATAATTCAAGAAAATTGAGTTAGGTTAGACCTTACATTGGATTACCTGCCCTGTACAGTTTTCTGGGGCAGGTATATTTACACTAGCATCTTGATATGGCAAGGAGATAAACCCAAATTAATGAAATATAGCCAACGTTTAACAACAATCAGTACACCAACAGACTAACTTGTCAGTAGAGATAAAGTGAAATATCTAGACATAGAGTTCTTCATCAAAGACAGCATCTTACAGGCACAGTTCTATAGAAAGGGAACTCCAACATGCTCAGTACTGCACTCCATCACACCCTGGACATAAAGGAAAAAATAAACCAAACAGATAATTTTTGTGGCTTAAGAGAAACTACCATGAATTAAGTACAATAAGCTTTCAACAGATTTAGCTAAAGGGGTCTAAAGTGACAGGGAAACTTTGTTAAAGCAAAACCATAACACCAAGAAACAGATATGAGGACCTAATTGTATATGATTCATCAGTACCTACCAGGAGGTCTGCAATGATATTTGTAGAATACTAATACATGATCAAGTACCCACTGACAAGCCAGCTATTTCTTAAGAGAGCGCAAGAAATGTTATACAACTGGTCAGTCTATCAGAACTAAAGAATCCTGATTGCAGATCGACATTACTGCCAGATGCACCCACGCAGTAAGGCTTTTTATAACTATCTCCATTGCTCAGTTTGTAGATTGGAGATGGACAGCAACAAAACAAGAAAAGAAGATATGACATCAATAGCCAGAACAAGAGCCTCACTACATTTGTTCCTTACATTATTGTCCATTCTCCTAAGCCTGTGTACCAGGAATCATCTATGGAGTGTTAAGACTAAGAATTCAGTAAGATCAAAGAGCTGCCAACAAATTATATCCTGGGCACTCACTGATGACTACAAACTATTACTCAAGTAGAATAATTAATTTACCCCCCCAGGACATTAAACACATGAAGCAAGGGAACTACAGCTTCAGAAAATAGAACTGTTAGGATTTCAAATCTACAAATTAAAGAACATAGATTAAATCAATATGAGGATCTATTTACTTTATTTCTTTAAGTCTGTCAGTTTTAGTTGAGGGCAGTGTTGAAACTGTACTTCAGTTATGTTGTTTTCAATAATGCTGTATTTGCTTTTTTATGTTTGTCTTGAATATATGTCTCTTCATTATTGCTTCATTTGCTTTTTTGGGGCATTTTCTGTTCTGAAAATCACTGACACTTAATTGACAGACATGCCAAGCTCGACAAAGGATGGACCGGGGTGTTTATATATATTATTGTGCTTCTGAACAGGGTCTTTGGACGTTTAAAGAGTATTATGCCATAAGTACTTACTTGACTGTGAATCTCACCGCTGGCATTTATTATCCGCAAGCATCTACATATCATATGGAATGTGATTTACAACATAATGATTCTACTTTAGTAATCAGCTTACTTGCATTTGATCAGTCATTCTCAATATGGCAGCCTCTTTTCAATTTTCACACAATCATACACCTTTGAAGTACGTAATGAGGAATCTTTCCAAATGCCTTAGAGTTCATGCAAATGCTGTACATCAACAATATTATTTATTTGACTGATTCACATAATTTTTAAGCACCTCCTTAACTAGATTATTTGTTCTACTTTTCCTGTTAAGTACTCCCAGGATGGTGGAATTCTGTGATTCAGAAATAGAAACCAGATGGCGAACACATTGCATCACCCAATGGAAGCCTAGCGTGTGGCACCAAACCTATGTGACCTTTTGACGCCATTAAACTGGTATCATAACTGGGGTGGCATCTTAATAAGACATTAGATTAAGGTCGCACGTGCTGCTATTCTTTTTAAGACTGCTGACTTCTAGATCACGCCCTAGGTCAAGGCCGGCTTTTACACAACTGTCCTTAGTTCCTTACAAATGTCTACGGCCTGCCAGAGAAATGATTAGATATTTCTAATTCATAGGAAATAAATCTGAGGAGGAATTTTTACTTATGCACACAGTGCCCGGAGCAGCAGGAAGACTGTTTGTCCTATAAAATGAATGAGGGACCTCCCAGCCCAGCGGCTCACAATTAAAAACTGAATCATGTTAGAAATTCTCTGCCTCAGACAGGAATGCATCGAAGGCACAGCCATCAAATACTTGCAGGAAAAAGTTTATAAAAGACACCCCAATCTTCCATGGTACGGTCCGCAGTCACTTCCAGGATCAGAGGCAAACAAGGGGGGCTGATGCTTCCCAGTGGAGGCCTCCTGCCTCCGGCTCTCCCTGCGAAACAAATCAATTGGGCAAAGGAGGAGAAACCAAATGACCCGACTGTCTACAGCAGTGGCGGCTACCATGTACGGCGGATGGTGGGCAGGCATTCCTCCACGACTTCCTCCTTCAATCTTCTGGCAGGCTCCAAAGCAGGACCCAGCAAACTCCCCTAACCAATTCTGGCGTTGCTCTCACCAGCATGAGAGCCACGCCAGGATTGGAGGGAACGGTTCATTTAGCGCTCCTACGAGCACTGGAGGTCTGAGCGTTCTCTAACCCAGCTGTCTAAGACAGCTGGGTTAGAGAACATTAAAATGCGCATGTCTGGCTGGCCGTCGCAAGATGGCTGGCCAAAAGTACATGTGCATTTTAAAGCGTACAGCTCCCTGCTGCTGCCACTCAGCATGGCAGCACTGACCCCTACACCATCCCGACACTTAGTTAGGGACCGGTTGCTGGAAAATAAAATGGTAATAAATAAACTGAATTACCTTTTTATTTTTCAGCTCTGGCCTGGGGATTTTCTTAGAGGGTTGACACTCCGCTGCACAAATGGAGAAGCCGCCCCAGGTCTAAAGTCCTCAAACTCCACCACCCTAAGGCTTCATCCATGCGGAGCCAGGATTGAAAGATTAAAAGATGAATTATAAATAAATCCACACATGTAATATAGGTACAGTCTAGGCTCTACATATTATAAAAGGTGATTACAAACCCTTACAGCGTGTTAGCATTTATACAGTAAGTCTCTCCGGACCTTGATCTGCTCCTGTGGATCTCGCGGCCTCACCTTCCCTACAGTTAGAGCCTTTATTCACTAATCATGGTGAATCTCCAAAGTTCACTGGCACTGAAGTTGGTGCAGATTGGGGTGTACAAATTCTCCCTACTTCCACGGATAGAGTAAATTCACAGATACACGCACATACACTCATCATACGCTTGAGCCCATTTCACTAACATACACTCAGATTACTCTATCAGCACTGAACCTGTGGAAAGAAAACCTTCTAAACACCCTGCATCTACACTTATGGTCGATAAGACCTAATTGACACTGTCTTGAGTCATGATTTAACCAATAATAATCAACAATAATCAAAATAGAGTACTCAATAATTGACAAGAAATAACCACCAACACAGTATCTCAAATAATGGTAATTTATATAAAATTAGTTCAAAGAAAATCAATTCAAAAGCAAAATCATTATTCTCATAATTACCTATTCTAGCTAGATGTCATAAATGGGTCAGGACAGGTCTCTCAATAGAAGTCTCTTAGGTCACCGTCCTCACAGCATCGATCCTCACCAACGCAAGTTCGGAAAGAAGTGGCCTTAGAATCCAAAATGCAACGAACGAACCCTCTCTAAGCTAACAATATTTATAATAAATTTAACAAAAGGAAGGCAACATAAAATGTTTTAGATATCCGCTGAACCGCTGAGCAAAGCGAACAGGAAAGGATGTAGCATCGCTACATTTGGAAAATCTCCGCTCAGAAAAATCACAAAAATAAAAAGACGGAAGACGGAACTAAATCTTGAAAATGTTTCTTTTTCATGTTCATATTTCCTCGGAACCAGCATGATGATCACAATTTCATTGTGGCTCCTTTGTCTTCCAAGGACATTTGGATGTCCGCCCAGAACTGCTGTCCTCACGGAAAACTTTTACCCAGGCGAAGACTGTGGTCAGATGACTCTCGACCATGTTCAGCAAGGCCTTCTCATCAAAATCTCAGCACTCGAATGTAGGCTTTAAACGGTAGCCATTTTTCACTAGGCCAAAACGTATCATCTTAATTAAAGAGACAAAAAAACAACGTTACCACAGCATAGTGATTAAACAGTGTTAACCCCACTAATACCCTTATGTGTATGTAATTATCTAGCCTTTGCAACACAAGAAAAGCATTAGTACACGACATTAAAAAAGCGTTTTTGTGCTTCAAAATAAACAGCACTCAGCAACATTTATTAATAAAACATGCACATTATTAGTAAACAACACAAATGCATCCCCACGTATAGTTTTCTTTTGTTAGTTCGTATTGGTTAATTAGAACATTTACACAAAACAAATAATTAGTAATTATAAATTAATAATTTTAATTTCTTTCGACAATAGACAAACCAGAGCTTAAAAAACCCAATAGATTTTCAACAGAAAACTCTGCTCCAGCAATCCCCCCTTTGGTGATATTATCACCAAATAAACAACCCCCAAAAAAAAAATTAGTAAAATTTAATCCCAATTTTTAGGAGAAACTGGAAATGTCTTTTTCTTTTTTTTTCACAACACTAGACACCAGACTCCCTTTCATCATCCCTCTTTGTCTCCAAATAAACACTCTCCCTCAATTCTTCTAATTCTATTTCTTGTGGATCTCTTTTTCTTTTATTTCTCCTTTCAATATTTCTTTTAATTAATTTCCTTTTCCCTCCCCTGTTTTTACAACACAAACACACCAATCTTAGTATCAATAAAGCAACAATTATACAAGTCAAAGGAAACAATATCTTACCTATAATAGTACTACCTATTTTTGCAATAAAACTCTTAACAGCAACTATTTTATTAGCTATTTTAGTCCAAATACTCTCAGCTTCCAGTGGTACTAATTCTTCATGCAAATCAGTAATATTTTTGATATAGACCTTCAGGTCTTTGCTTTCGTCTGGAATGTAAGTGCAACAATGTTGAACTTTCAATATTCCACAGACCCCACCCTCCTTGGCTAATAGAATATCAAGGGCAAGTCGATTTTGCATAGACATTGCACGTACGGCAATCAATTCCGTATTCACCAAAACAAACCCTCCAGCGGTATTTGTCGATAAGCGATCCACCACTGTTGACAGTTTCCGAATTCCATATGCATTCAAAGAAATTCCCACTGCTGGAATTAAAGCTCCAAAAATGTCACCCACTATTTCTGACCAAGTTTCTCTCTTAAAACGTGTTAGTAAATTAATATGTTCTACATCTTCTATTCTATCTATATGAAAAAAATTTGGAAAGACCAGGCCCACATAACACGTGCCATACCAATGGTCAGGCAACTTGTAATAAGCCTTGTTCCCACAAACATAATACACTCCTGGGAAAACTGGATCCTCTCCTCCTCTAAAACCCCATCCTGTCGCAATGAAGTATGTATCATGACACTCACTAGTCCCAACAAAGTATGTATCATATTGGGATTTCCTTCTTGTAATGCACAGCTTACCCTTCTGTGGTGCATCTAAAGCTAAAGTTGGACTAGCTCCATTTCTCAATTCTTTTCCCATCTCAATGTCCCAAATTGTCTCACTCACTTTGTATTTCCCTGCCTTTTCATGCATGCTCAATCTCCTTTCCTCCACCATGTTTAGTAAAGCTTTCTCCTCTTCTTTCAGACTGCAAGTTAAACTATTCTTAAAAATGTAATCTAATGTTAATTCTTCTTTCTCAATAAAAATCTCACCAAAAATGTTAGCTTCTTTAGCTGGATTCAGCTTTTCATTCATAGGCAATTGCCCAAAAATACTATCTTTGTTAGACATCTCATAATCTATTTTCCCTAGCAAATAAAAAACACTACTTAACACACTACAAGAAATTCGATACGTAGCTGGTAAATGGTGATAAGTAACACCCTCTGAAACGGATGCAGGTAATTGCATACAAACGTAACAATCCCTCACTTCCATTGTCTTCACATATTCATACAACAATTTCGAAAAAACAGTGCTAGAAAAATCATTAATTGACCTATCTTTATGCATATAAGTATTACTAATTCTAGTTGGAACTACTTTTTGTGAACTTTTCTGTACATTAGTCTCATTCTCAGTATGTATTTCAAATGTACCTATTGTAACTCTAAATGTAACTAATAAAGCTAAAACACCCCATAGTAGCATTAATAATCCAGTACAGCAACAGCACATTCTACACCATCTTTTCAAGAAGGCACATCTACTTTGATTATTCTCTATGTTAGCCATTTTACTACTTTGACCGTGTCTTTTGACTTAGCCTCTACTACTCCACTACTGTATTACTCTTTATTTCTGGATTACTTCAAACAGCTGAATTTCAGACTTTCTCCTTTTCACTTTTCTCCAAGTGATTTCTTCAGTTCACTCAATTTGGATATTCGTCACTTTTCACTCCTTCTTCTTCAGCAACATCAAATTGTATCAGATCATCAACAACATCCTGTGCATCCGACTCTTCTCCAATGTCAGTCAGGATAACTTTTAAGATTCCAACAGATTTTTCCTTTTCCTCAACCACTTTTCTCAAGATCCCCTCCGGACTGTCTCGATTCACTGTTTCTTCTTCTTCTCCTCCTTCAGACAGTGCCACATAAGACCATTCCGGTGATCTGTACTTTTGGTTGGGTCTTCTAATTCTCTTTATCTCCTCGGGTTCTCTTGACTCCTTTTGCTCCTTTCTTTTTACTTCATTTTGACTCGACACCTCATTCACTTGTTCAGCTTTCGATGTATTTGCTCTTATCAGTCTGTATCTCAGCCTCTTTACTCTGTTGTTAGGCCAAAAATCTCCTCTTACAACCTTTTTCGGTCTTGTTTCTGTATTATTTCTTTCTCCAATCCAAGTTCTCTTTCTCAGAACTCGACCTTCTGATTTTTCATTCTCACTTTCATCCGATTCTGTCTCAAATGCCTCTTGTTCTTCAGCAATTTTCTTTCGCTCCACAGTCTTTTTCACCACTGTTTGAGACTTCCCTACTTCTTTCCCTCCTCGAGTCTCCGACACGCAATCTTCTTGCTGTCTACTTGTCCCTTCACCTAGCTTATCAGGAATGTTCCCTACACCTCCTCGGGGGTCTTCCGCAATCTGTCCCTCTCTATCTTCTTCTGACCCTACTTCTTCAGATATAATCTCAAGTGGTTCTTCAATCTCCTCTTCTGATTCAGGAGTAGTCTCTGTGGAATTACTCTTTTCTTTTCTTTTTCCTCCACTGCTTTTTGGAACTTCAGGCTCTCTTACAGAATCTGATCTCCCTTCTGAGACTCTCAATGGTTCTCTTGAAGTCTTTTCTGCTTCTTTTCCTGAACTTTGATTTTTTCTCACTGGTTCTGGGTCTTCATCATCACTGGAATCTGATTCTTCAAAATACTCCTTGCCAGTCCCATCCTTTGGGTTTGGAACTCTCAGAGTATGACTCGCATGTACCCAGTTTTTCACACCAGCACACTTCACTGCAGTTGTCGTAGTCAAAATAACTTGTCTTGGCCTTCCCCACCTTGGAACCAAGCAATTTCTTCTTCTGTGTACTTTAATCCTCACCCAGTCCCCTGGACTCAGATCATGAGCTTGCTTCTTCTCAAGTGTGGTAGCTTCTTCTCCAACCTGGTGAAACACAGAATGAACTGCGTCAGCCAGGCCTTTACAGTAATCCAAAATCATGTCATCAGTTATTGTCATCAACTTATTGACAGGTACAAATGCATAACGCATTGCACGTCCCATCAAAATCTCGTGCAGACTCAACCCAGTAGTTCTATTTGGAGTAGATCTAATAGTCATTAGCACTAGAGGCAAGACATCAGGCCATTTCATTCCAGTGGCTAAACACATCTTACCAATCCTGTTCTTGATTGTGCCATTTATCTGCTCAACAACACCAGAAGCCTCTGGCCTGTATGCACAATGTAGCTTTTGCTGTATGCCCAATGCTTCACAAATCAGACTCATGAGCTCATTATAGAAGTGTTCACCTCTATCAGACTCAATTGTTACTGGAAACCCGTACCTAGGAATCAACTCTCTTAACAGTAACTTTGCCACTGTTACTCCATCATTTCTCCTAGTCGGATAGGCCTCCACCCATCTTGAGAACAAACAGACTACCACTAGAACATACCTCAGTCTGTTCACTTGGGGCATTTCAATGAAATCTACCTGCATTCTCGTGAAAGGACCACCTTCTCTACCTATCGTTCCCAGACTTACCACTGTCTTTTTCCCAGTGTTAAATTGCTGACAAATCAAACATCTTTGACAGATGCTCTCTGCAATTGTCCTGAACTTTGCATTGTACCAAGTCTGTTTAAAAGACCTGATCATCGCATCCCTTCCCAAATGTCCCTGGCCATGATACATCCTTGCCATTGTCGACAGCATTGAGTTTGGCATGACTGGTCTGCCATCTCTATAGACCCAAACATGGTCTGTTTCTCTTGGGGCACAACCTGCCTTGATCCAGTCTTTCTTTTCTTCCTTTCCTGCCTCATCCTGCAACTGTTTCACTTCATCCCACGTTTCTAGGACATTAGTAAACATCACAGAACAAAAAGACATTTCCCCTTCTCGTTCCCTATTAATCGAGTGATTGTTCTTAGCACAATATTGTGCAATGTCGTTGGCAAATCTATTTCCAACTGTCACAAAATCATCTCCTTGTCCATGAGCAGCACATTTCACAACTGCTAATTCTTTAGGCAGCTGTATCGCTTCAAGCAATTTCCAAATCACTTCAGCATTCTTTATTGGAGTCCCACTCGACGTCAAGAAACCTCTCTGTAGCCAAAGTTGGCCAAAATCATGCACAACTCCAAATCCATACTGACTATCAGTCATCACAGTCACTCTCAGATCTTTCCCAATCTCACAAGCTTTCGTCAACGCCACCAATTCTGCAACTTGTGCAGATTTCACTCCTTTCAATGGTGATGCTTCCATAACTTCTGAAACCTTGCACACTGCATATGCTGCACTCAGCACACCCTCATCATTCCTCAGGCATGATCCATCTACAAACAGCACATGATCACTCTCAAGTAAGGGAAGATCCCTTATGTCGGGTCTCGGTTTTGTACAGTAATCCAGCACATCCAAACAATTGTGATCATCTTCTGTCTTCACACCCACATTTTCAATATCCGGCAACAATGTCGCTGGATTTACATTCACACATCTCTCCAGAGTCACATTTGATGCTCCCAGAATGACTTTCTCATATTTAGTCAGCCGACTATGTGACATGTACTGAGTTCTGCTTCTTGTCAAAAGAATTGCCACATTATGAGGCACAAATACCCTTACAGGATATCCCATTATGATTCCCTCACTCTGTTCCAGACTTCTGCATGTTGCAGCCACAGATTTCAGACAACCTGGTAAACCCACAGCTACAGGGTCAAGTGTCGATGAGAAGTACACAATAGGCCTTCTCAGTAATCCATGCTTCTGGATTAACACTGAAAGTGCACATCCATTTCTCTCACTGCAGTACAATTCAAACTCTTTCTCATAGTCTGGCATACCCAAAGCAGGGGCTTCACACATTCTGCTCTTCAGCTCCTCAAATGCTGCCATTTGTTCTCCATCTAGTTCCAATGGATCTGTCATCTCACTTTTTGTCAGCTTAATCAGTGGCTTTGCTATCAGCGAAAAATTAATTATCCACTGACGACAATAACCCACCATTCCCAGGAACATTCTCACTTCCCTCTGGGTCTTTGGGGCTTTCATTTCTCTGATAATTCTAATCCTGTCATCTGTCACTTTTCTCAGACCTTTTTCAATATTGTGTCCAAGATAATGCACCTCTTTCTTGCAAAATTGCAATTTAGCTGGAGATACCTTTAACCCTCCATCTGCCAGATGATTCAGTAAAGCTATGGTATCTACTTCACAAGCTTCACGTGTCTTTGATGCCACAAGTAAATCATCAATATACTGCACTAGTACTGAATTTTCAGGCATAATCAAGCTCTCCAATGATTTTTTCAATAACTGATTGAATATCGAAGGACTCTCCGTATACCCCTGTGGGATACGACACCATGCTAAAATACGCTGGCCAAACCTAAATGCAAAAATCGGCTGGCTGTCATGATGCAATGGAATTGAAAAGAAAGCATGACACAAATCAATCACTGTGTACCACTCAGCATTATGTGGAATCTGATACAAAATCACTGACGGATTTGGCACAATAGGACAACATGCCACCACAATTTGATTAACTTTTCTCAAATCCTGTACAATCCTGAACTTCCCATTAGGTTTCTTTAGCCCCATTATTGGTGAGTTACAAGGGCTACTCAACAGTTCTCTTAAAACTCCTTGCTGAATCATTTTCTCAATAATAGGAGTTATTCCTTCAATTATTTCTGGTGTCATTTTGTACTGAGGAATGTTAGGATAAGTAATTCCCTCTTTCACTGAAATTTTCACAGGATCTACATTATTCATCAATCCCACATCCTCTCCAGTAAAATCCCATACTGTCCTTTTCACTGTGTCTCTCAGCTCTTGAGGCAAATCCTCTGGATCAAACACAGCATATGCACCAATTAACTCACTCTCTCTATTTTCTAGAGTCATTCGGTACAAAACATCCTCATCTGGTGTTTCAAAAGCTATTCCATCCGGTGTACAAAAAATTGTACAGTTCATTTTACAAAGCAGATCCCTGCCTAACAAGTTCACTGGACTAGTGTCACAGACAATAAATCTGTGCATGTCTGAAAATTTCCCTATTTGTACTCTTACTGGTTCAGTAAGACGTGTCTTGATTTGTGTATTGGCTACACCAACTACTTGGATTGCTTCATCCGAGAGAGGAAGATTTCTAATATCTGTTGACCTGACAGTTGATCTTGTCGCACCTGTGTCTACTAAAAAAGTAACACCTTCTTCATTTATTTTTCCATCCACAAATGGTCCTGCCTGGTCTATTTCTAGAGTTGCACCAAGTATGCACTCTTCCTCCTCTCTTCGGCACCGTCAATAATCACCTTCAGACTCACTCCCTTCATTCTTTAACAAGTACTGCTGTACGTGGTTAGAACGCCTTGGTTTGTTTACCTGCTCATCATTGTAGAATCCCGAATCCTGATTATACTTTTGTGATCCTCTATTCTGCGGCAAGGGCGGTTTTGGCTCTTGACTCTGCTGTTTCACAACAGAAGGTTGTTGCTGCTGTCGATTATTCCCTTCGTTCTGCACCTGTTGATTTAAGGGTTTACTCTCATTATTCGCTAATGGTGGATTGGTACATTCAGATCTCCAATGTCCCAGTTGGCCACAGTTGTGACACGGGAACTTTTTTTTGGCTTCCTCAAGATTCCCCTTTCCTTTCCCTGCATATCTAGGCCTATTCCCTGGATTATTTCCTGCATTATTCGCCTGTTCCACTAACTGTGCTTCCTGTCTTTCCGCAACTTTCACTTGTGCCCACATTGCTTTCTCTTTCAGCTTTCTCTGTTTTGCTTCAATTTCATCACTGAAGTATTTTGCATGTCTCAAAATCTCATCTATTTTCTTACTCTGCCAGTCCACTGTATGCTCACGAATTCTCTCACTAATCTCAGGTCTCAGGCCATATACAAATCTGTATACAAAATGACTCAAATCCTTGTCACCCAGGTGTTCATCCCCACTGAATTGTTTAAAAGCCAGTATCAGCCTCTCATAAAAAGCATGAACCGATTCTTTTGCTTCCTGATGTGTTCGATCTATTTTAACCCAGTCTGTCTCTTTTGGAGGTACTTTATTTTTCAGGTATACGATCACCTGCTCATACTTTCTCATTACCTCTGGATCTGGTGCTCCTGTTCTCTGATCTCTTGGATATTCCTCAGTAGGCCAACTTACAACTATTTTACACTCAGCCCACAAGTCTGCTGGAACAATTATATCAAACAGACTATTCAGGTCAATCCGCAGCACTTTTGACAATTTCACAAACCTGTCTACCTGCCTATACCACTCGACGGGCTTTTCTCTCAGTCGAGGGAAATCATTCGTAAATGATAAAATATCCTGTCTGGTCCATGGAACATGTACATATCCTCCTCCAGGTATTTCTCTCATAGGATAAGCATCCACTGTTTTCTCTTTTCCTCTCACAGGAAATGCTGAATAAGTCCTATCTCCCGATTCTTCTCTTTTCTTGTACCACCTATCCTTCCACTTCTCAACATCACCCCATTTTCGCAATAAAGCGATCATTTCTTTAATCTGTCCTGTTCTACCAGCACCATTCAGATTTTCAATGTCTTTGTCTGTGAAATCCATCCTGTAAGACTTCTGCAAAGCTTTCACTTTATCAATGTCAACTCCGTGCTCATTCGCTATTGCGCTTAATCTGTCATGTGTATTTTTAGCTCTCCAGGTGATATTTTTACACATAAATAACAATTCACCATCATGATGATTTTTCAGAATTTCTGTAGGAACTGTCCCTGCAACAAGCTCTTCTAATTCTACACGTAACCTAGCCACATCAATTGCCTGTGAATCTTTATCCCTCTTTTGAAGAACTTTCATCCATTCATTCAAATCTTCAGCTGTTATTTCAGTAGATTTTCTCACTGGAACCACTTTCTTCTGCGGTTCTAAAATCGGCATCCCTGAACAACTAACTTCACTAGCATCCAATCTTGAATCAGACTGTATCTCTAATCCTTCACTACATGTCTCATGTCTGGATTGTCTCAAATCATCATTTTCTGTCCTTTTTCCTGAATCTCCTGAAGGACCAGCCAAACTTGTCAATCTATTCCCAACATATGGAATCACCAAATTATTTTCACCCGTCCTCTGCTTATCAAAAACAGGCATAACCGGACCTATGGTTACAGGCACCGTAACAGCTTCTAGATTCTTTGTCAGCTCTCTAATCTTTTCAGTCAACTCCGATGTAGTTCTGGCTAATTCTCTCGTATTTTCACCACCGCTTCTATTCTCTCTTTCCCTGAAAGGATTACCACTTCTTAACTCAGGTGTCACATTTTCTGTCTCAATGATACGCAATGTATCTCTTATCGGAGAAACAACTGGTGTGCTCTCTTCTGGTTCTGGTCTATATGGAGGTGGTCTTTTGTAAATCATGTCATTCAAGACTTCATCTTCATACTCATTAACTCCTTTATCTGATCCCTGCCCCACTTGGATTATTAAGCAGATCGCGGACACTATTTGTAGTGTCTTGACTCCCCTGTTTAATGACATGTTCCGTACTGGAACTTTTCCCAGCTCTTGGAAAAAAGCATCAGTACTTCCACTTCTAAAAAAAAGTCCCTGGACCCTACAGATCCAACTAATTATCGCCCTATTTCTAGACTTCCCCTCCCTGCCAAAATGGTAGAAAAAGCCATGAATAGGCAACTTAGTAACTTCCTTCAGGATAATGACTCCCTGGATCACTCTCAATTTGGTTTTAGAGCCCTTCACAGTACGGAGCTGGCTCTTCTTAAATCCACAGGGGAGATCAGAGAGGTGATGGACAAGGGAGGAAGTGCGATGCTGATACTATTAGATCTCTCTGCGGCTTTCGATACTGTCCACCATAGGGTATTGATGAACAGGCTTTCTGAGATAGGGATAGGTGGTCAGGCATGGAATCTGTTGCACTCCTTTCTGAAGGACAGATCTCAAACTGTCGAACTCAACGGTGATGTCTCTGAACCTTTTTCCCTGCCTTGCGGGGTTCCGCAGGGCTCATCCCTCAGCCCCACATTATTTAATATATATGTGGCACCCCTGGCGGGCATCATCAGATCTCATGGGTTTCAGCTTACCTCCTACGCCGACGACACTCAAATTGTGCTGTCGGTGATGGAGGGAACAGAAAAAGAAACAGGGGTTCGTTTTTCGGACTGTATAGGATCCATCTCTAGGTGGATGTCGGCTAATTGCCTCAAATTAAACTCAGCCAAAACTGAGGTTATGAGATTTGGTAATAACCCTCGGATGTGGACTCCCGACTGGTGGCCAGATAAGCTTGGTCCATGTCCCACACCCTGCAAAAAAGTCAAAAACTTGGGTGTGATGGTGGACGACAAACTTACGCTGGGGGACCAGGTGAGCAAGGTGACATCTGGATGCTCCTTGGTCCTCAGAATGATTAGAAAAATCAGACCTTACCTTTCGGAGGGATGCCTCAGAACTGTGGTGACGGCACTTATACTATCACGCCTTGACTACTGTAACAGTCTGTACGTTAATATGCAGATACAACATCTAAATCGCTTACAGGTTATTCAAAATGCTGCCGCCAGACTGCTAACTCGGACTCCGAGGACTGTTTCAATCACGGGCGAATTACAGAAGCTTCATTGGCTCCCTATTCGTCTGAGAGCGCGCTTCAAGGCGGCGTGTATTGTGTTTAGGGCTCTGAACGGGATCGGGCCAAAGTTCCTTAGACAAACGTTTTTTTGGTACGTGCCTAGCAGAACCCTTAGATCAGCTGAGGCCAAACTAGTACAAACACCCCAGTTTAAAAAAGTTAATTGGGGAGGTAGAAGTTTTGCTCATAGCGCTTCCAAGATCTGGAATGAACTCCCATTTTTAGGTCTCGGCTAGCGATGGCTGCGCTTGCGCAGTCTCGCTCGCGAGACATAATGACTTGGGTGAAGAGGGGCTTGAACCCGTCCCTCTTCTTCCCTGTTCTCCATTGGCTGGCCTAGTAAATGCTGGCCAGCCATTGGAGAAGAGGTCCCGTCACTCTAATCCTGCCCCGTCCTTTTCGGATCGGGGGGCGTGTTTTTTGCGAGAAGTCTCAGGGAGGAGACAACAGCAAAACACGCCCCCCAATCCGAAAAGGACACTCCCTTTCTCCGAGGCATTTTCTGCTGTGCCTCGGAGAAAGGCGGTGGTGTGTCATCCCCGTCCACTTGGATATCCGTGCTAAACTCACACTTCTTCACTCCAAGTCGAGTAGTAAGTGAGAAATGTGCTTCCGTTGTATTCTTGCTAAGGTCGATCGTCAATAAAACACAGACAGACTCTCTACAGCCTGCTTGCAGCTTCTGAAGTATTTGCCAATGTTCCGGCTGCGTGTGGTCGGCGGGCGCTGCCATTTTTAGCCGCCCTCCCGACGGCACCGCGCTTTTCTCCTCAGCTCTGAGTGCCGCAGCCATTCTGCCATCGTCACAGAATCCGTCACTGAAAAAACGGGCACAAAGTGACCATACGCGAGAACGATGCACGGCTTGAAGCAATTAGCGTTTTCCTGGTAAATCATATACGTTTTAAGGATGTCAAGCCCAATGCCGCATGCTCTGCTAAGAAAAACAGGCATGTTTATCAGTTTTTAAAAAACTGTACTACACAGGCCTTAAGAAATAAAAGCAGACGCTCAGCTTTGTAGAGGGAACCAAGGCACGGCGATGTAGTGTTCGGAGAAAAAGAGGCCATTGAAGTAGTAGGTTCGCTCGAGGGTTTCCCACCAGTATAAAAAACACTTTTGATTCCGCAGCGCAACATGATACCCCACGGAGATTGATGAAATGCACTGGCCGGGTGATTCGCAGAAGCAACGCTTCCGTTCCGTGTACATGATGGAAGTCTGTGACTCTGCGCCTAAATACTCCTTTCTGGCGATTTGTTTTCCCTCAGTACGATGACTGTTTTCCAGTTCGTCTGCATTTTAGCATTTGTGGTTTATATAGGGCCAATCACTGGGTTAACCGGTTTCTAAGCTCCCCCAAGGCGGACAGATGACATATGGAGACAAAGGGGTCTTCTCTCGATTGCACATTTGGTCTGGAGGGGAAGCCGAGATTTGAACTCTGGCCTTCAACTACATTCATAGATCTGTTTGGTCTTGAGCCGCGCCCTCAGGGCAGCAATAAATACGATATGGTGAGAGGCTAAAGTGCAACACATTAGTCCCGTGGTATCCTATTTGGGGAACTTTCAATGTATCCCAAAATATTCTAGGTCTGGGGCTAGAATAGTAAACAGGGCGATTTTGGGGACTGTAGCACTTTACCAAATATGGCAGAGGGGCAGTCACAAGGGAGGTGCAGTAGGGGTCATATGACACAGACCCTGCTTTTTTGCTTCAGGGCCAGGGCTTGAAGTATTCTGGGTCCTGCCGGTGGTCAGCGCAGACAATTCTAACAAGCATTTACAATGCAACGGTCTCGGCATTGTTAAAGTTAGAGCTATTGGCATTGCTCATCACATTATTTTTCTTTATGTTTTTAAAACATGTAAAGAAACGGCATTGTTATTTACAATGTCAATAGCTTAATCTGTGTGTGGGTGCAAATGCAATAGGTCTCGCATTTGAGAGTGACTAAGCTATTGACATTGTAAATAACAATGCCGTTTCTTCAAATGTTTTTAAAACATAAACAAAAAAGATGTCATGAGCAATGCCAATAGCTCTAACTTTACTAATGCCGAGACCATTGCATTGTAAATGCTTGTTGTTAAGAAGCTCCTCTGATTTCTGCTTCTTCAGAAAACATCTCAAGACTTGGTTTTTCTCACAGTTCTAGTTTTTGTTACTGTTAGTTGGCAGTGCTTAGCGCCAGGACACCGCAAGGTAATCGTGCGCTTTATAAGCTATAATAACATAACATAACATATCTTCTCACTTCTGCCTCAGGAACCCTTTCTGTACCCTTCTCTTCAACTGTTCTCATAGGGTATAATCCCTCTGACATACTAGCATCTCGCCATCTCTTCATTCGATCATGATGAGTTTCACGATCATGTCTCCTCCCAAACATGTACCTGTAATTTCCCCCAGACCTTTGTTTTTCTCGCTCATGTACTTCCTCTTCCCATTCCACTAAAGCCTCAAACTGTGTCGGCCTTGGTCTTGGGTCAAGACACAACATCTTTTCCCGCAAATTTTTCAACACGGCCAGATTAAATGAACCATGTTCTGGAAATGCTAGAACACCGTCTTCTTTAGTATACCTAACCCAATTCTCCAACCATATACAGGTATGATACCCATATCTCGCAGCCATAAAGGATGCAGGCGTTTTCGATGGAGGTAACAATTCACCTTCTCTCGTTTTAACATCTTTATCCTTGTCGAACCAATTTTTAATCTTTCTAAACAAAGATTTTTTCTTTTTCTCTTCTTGGTAATACATTTTAGTTTTTACCAAACTTTCTAATCCCTTCCGTAATACAACTGAATAGTACGATATTTTATCCAATAACAGCGCAACTCACACTAACGCACCAATCCTGGAGCGTCTACGTCACCCTGTATTCCTTCCAATCCTTGCGCGGCTCACACCAACGCACCAATCTCAGCGCGAGCACTGTTCTGATCTAATATCCAATCAGAGCGCGGTCTGTTTGACGTCAGCAGTCGCTGCAGTCTCTCCTGCTCCTGTCTCCTGTCAGTCGTCTACCCCTCCTTTACAAAACTTCTCAGTAGACTTCGTGTCAGATTCTACAAAATCTATTAGTTACAACATATAAACATCTCCATTGTCTGCTTCGCTAACCAAAGAATAGTAAAGAAAAATCTATTTCACAAGAATCCCGTTGACACAGTAGCACATCCCTCTACTCTGCCCTTCTAACTTGCATTCATTAACTGTTTCCTCTAGGACTGCTCCAAAGAGTCTTACAATCAACTAAATGTATGAGCATTCACGCACATTCATACAAGAAAATGTAGTACATACACACAGAATCCTGCTTTTCCCGAGAACAGCGAACAATCTGCCCCACTACAGAATTATAACATACGTTAACCAAGCAGTGTTTACCTCTGCCCAGTCCTTCAGACAAGCTCAGAGAATACCTATTACTCCTCCCGCGATAAGCTTTAACGGTAAACCTTACGGATCCCTGGGACTTAAGACCAGAGTTTCACAGATAACCTTCGCTACCATACACACTCCTTTTATACCAGAAATATTTCTCTAATAGTAACACACAACAATGTCACTGATTCCGAACCCAGACAATGTGACGCGCAACTTCAATTGTCACACGTTTTTTCCTGCATACGTACAGGACCAACAATCCCGTCTTTCCCGAGAGCAGCATATACTTCCCTCTGTCCTACTACGGAACTGCTACCAGCTCCCAAATTCCAGAAGCACTACATAAAACTCAACATGACGACTTCAACATAGAGTATTAGTACATATACCAACATCAATCAATAATCAATAAATCAAAAGCCAATATACAAGCAATCTAATCAGATCAAGACAATCATCAATAACCATCAAATTCTGCTACCAGGAAATTGGTGCAGATTGGGGTGTACAAATTCTCCCTACTTCCACGGATAGAGTAAATTCACAGATACACGCACATACACTCATCATACGCTTGAGCCCATTTCACTAACATACACTCAGATTACTCTATCAGCACTGAACCTGTGGAAAGAAAACCTTCTAAACACCCTGCATCTACACTTATGGTCGATAAGACCTAATTGACACTGTCTTGAGTCATGATTTAACCAATAATAATCAACAATAATCAAAATAGAGTACTCAATAATTGACAAGAAATAACCACCAACACAGTATCTCAAATAATGGTAATTTATATAAAATTAGTTCAAAGAAAATCAATTCAAAAGCAAAATCCTTATTCTCATAATTACCTATTCTAGCTAGATGTCATAAATGGGTCAGGACAGGTCTCTCAATAGAAGTCTCTTAGGTCACCGTCCTCACAGCATCGATCCTCACCAACGCAAGTTCGGAAAGAAGTGGCCTCAGAATCCAAAATGCAACGAACGAACCCTCTCTAAGCTAACAATATTTATAATAAATTTAACAAAAGGAAGGCAACATAAAATGTTTTAGATATCCGCTGAACCGCTGAGCAAAGCGAACAGGAAAGGATGTAGCATCGCTACATTTGGAAAATCTCCGCTCAGAAAAATCACAAAAATAAAAAGACGGAAGACAGAACTAAATCTTGAAAATGTTTCTTTTTCATGTTCATATTTCCTCGGAACCAGCATGATGATCACAATTTCATTGTGGCTCCTTTGTCTTCCAAGGACATTTGGATGTCCGCCCAGAACTGCTGTCCTCACGGAAAACTTTTAACCAGGCGAAGACTGTGGTCAGATGACTCTCGACCATGTTCAGCAAGGCCTTCTCATCAAAATCTCAGCACTCGAATGTAGGCTTTAAACGGTAGCCATTTTTCACTAGGCCAAAACGTATCATCTTAATTAAAGAGACAAAAAAACAACGTTACCACAGCATAGTGATTAAACAGTGTTAACCCCACTAATACCCTTATGTGTATGTAATTATCTAGCCTTTGCAACACAAGAAAAGCATTAGTACACGACATTAAAAAAGCGTTTTTGTGCTTCAAAATAAACAGCACTCAGCAACATTTATTAATAAAACATGCACATTATTAGTAAACAACACAAATGCATCCCCACGTATAGTTTTCTTTTGTTAGTTCGTATTGGTTAATTAGAACATTTACACAAAACAAATAATCAGTAATTATAAATTAATAATTTTAATTTCTTTCGACAATAGACAAACCAGAGCTTAAAAAACCCAATAGATTTTCAACAGAAAACTCTGCTCCAGCAAAGTCACACTAGAAGGAGGAGTTCATTCACACCAGGCAGCTCAGACATCACTCTTCTTGAAGGGAGAGATGTCACTAGTGACTGGCTTGTGAGGTGACTGTGCAGAGACCGCGGTCCTTTCACTTCAGTGACTCTCACAAAGGACCTTGGGAAGGGACATCAGACTTTCTAGTTGTCCATTGTCAAATTACCACCAGGCGAATGTTGGAGAGCGGAACAATGCGAAGGACTCTGGGACTGGAGAGACGCGGGAAGGGAACCTGCAGAACTGACAAGGACTAGAGTTCTAGAGAGGATGGATCCATGCATTGTTCTCCACCACCTACTACCTATGGCTTTTACCCAAAGAATGATTAAGCATCTAAGCTTCTGATGTCATTATGGCTTCATAGGGTGAAGCTTGTAGGCCCAAGGTGCCCGAACCAGACGGAATCCTGTGACCCCACCAGTACTTCTAACAAACGTAAAGTAACATCCAAGGGAGACACTTGAGCCAAACGATAACGAACGTGTTGGATACTTTCTTTCCATGTATCAGATACGACGCTCCAAAGCAAGCAGCCAAACGACCCATGTTTCGTGACAAGCTCTTTCTCAAGGCCCATCAGTGAATGCAATATTCAAAACAGCCATTAAGTGTCAGACGGGACAACATATACAAAGAATATTTTCATTTTGGAGAGGTATTCCTGCTAAAAATATGATCCCCTCCACTAAACCTGGAGAAGCTGGCAAATAAAAACTAGTGTCTCTTGTAGGTCTTGTAGATAAGTGCTACCACCAGGGATTGGCAGTGGTTGGACCAGTGCTCTTCATACTTTTTAATGCCATGCCCCCCAGTGAAAAACAAATAATAGCCCCCACCACAAAATCTTTCACAATTACTCTATTAAAATGGCAATTTTTAAATATGTCCCGACTTATTTAAACATTGCAGTTCAGTTCTTTTACCATTTTAAAATGCAATCAAATATGTGATTGGCAAACATACTATTCTGGTCAGGCAGGCCTTGCTAACGCGTAAAAGTATCCATAGTGTGATTATTAGAAATGGGGTTTGGGGGGAGTTTTAAGTATATTTGGAGACCCTTCCCTTTTGACACCTTCTCCCAGCCAGGATATAAATGACAAAAGATGTTAGTGATGGCCCATCACAGAGCAGCTTACTGCCTCTCATTTTTTCTACTAAACACAGGGCACTGTTAGCAGCCTCTTTTGGCCAGAGCCTGGTGCCCCGCCCACCAGTTTGAAGACCTCTGGGTTAGACTATTTGCAAGAATTCATCCCATCACCGTTGGTATGTTTGATGTAAAGCCCTAAGTAGGGAGCAGCTTGGTTCCAGGGGCTCAGTGATCTTGGGGCCCACCTGTGGACATACCCCTTAGGGCATTGCACTGAGATATGCTGCATCCCAGCTCACTGTTGTTTTTCTACCATGCCAACACAGACATGACCTAGCTACGTGCAAGTTAGCCTCCCCTTTGCAAATCAGTTACCACCCCTTTTAGGTGTCAGTAACTTTTCAATGGTTTGCAACCCAAAGTGCAACCACAAACCACTGATACCCTGCAAACCGAATCACAATTTGGAAGGAATTCCCCCTGTAAACCTCTGACAAATTGCGATTTGATGTCTGTAAAACCCATTTTGAGTCAGGAAAACATTTCCAATGCGTAAACTGGGTTTATTACATCAGAAAAATGTTTTTTTTTGCAAACACAGTAATGTTGTGAATGGCAGGCACAGCAAAAGCAAAATCCCTTTGGCCCTATACTCCTTCTCTTGGAAACATGTCAGAACATCAGAAAATGGTCTTCAGTGTCAAGCATTAATGAAGTGAAATGCGCATGCGCAGTCCTGCACCAGCCTCAGCATCATTTCCTTCTTCCTGCGTGGATCCCTCTCGCCTCCTCAGCCTCCACTGGCGAGGACAGCAGTCTGTCCAGGTCAGAACTGGACGGATTGGACGTGGGTCATTGAGACTGGATGGATTCAAGAATTCTAGCCCAGAAACTCCTTTCCTTACTGAATATATGACCCCTGCAGCCCCTCTCAACCCCTGTCTCAGTGTGTGGGAAGAATACAAGGGAGGAAATGAACAGAGAAGCAGCGGGGAGCAGAGATTCATGGGAGGGCACAGAAATACATGTTTGACTTCTACAATCTGTTTTGACCATTCGCAAAAGGTCAGTGAGCATTTTGCGACGTTTTGCGAACTGACCCCTAGCACTTCTGGCCCATAGTGCTAAGAGTACAGACGCTAATGTAGCAGGTGAAAAGATTTTATTTTTTACATTCATTGACCTATTTGTTGTTTTACGCATATGTGTGCATTCTGCGACTGGTGTGGTCCTTACCTTCTCTCTTAGTTTGTACAATGCCATCGCCGACCACAGACTGGTGTGGCTCGTGATCTGTAGTAGGTAGTATGACACCATTTTCTTTCTTTTTTGTGTGCTGACCATTAGATATTGTTTGTAGGGTTTACCTGGAAGTCTTGCCAGGCGACGTAGGTGCTAACTGAGTTCTTTGGCCTGTACGTTTCCTGGCATGTTTGCATGTGTGTGATTAAATGAAAGTACCCGGTGGTGCTGCAGCATATATGTTGGCTTTTTAGGCTGTGCCGGTGGGTGTTATAAGCTCCATTTATATATGTTTTTGTGTGAAGGTGTGTGGTGGTGGTGGTTTGGTGAATGCTGCTCTGGGCACCGTGACATCCATTTATCTGCTATATCTGTACAGTGCTGAGTCTGTGTGAGGTCTTCTCTCTAACATGTTGTCTGAAAGTTCATGTGTTTTGCTTTTGAGTGGTACTTGTAGGTGCAAGCATGCTGAGACCCAGCTATATGTCTAATGTGCTCTGTGGAAGGTCGTGTTGGGTGTTGGTGTGGAGCGGTGCTGGGCCCATTTCACACATATCTGAGACGAGCTGGGTGCATGTGCCATGCTCTATGTGTACTTTTGGACTATCATGTGAAGCATCACAATGAGAGATGCTGATGGGGTTAAAAACCAATGGTAGGGGCGTGGCTTAAGCGGCGACCGCGATGGCTCCACATTAGGGTAGCTCTGTGAATCTCTAATCCCTACCCTGATTAATCCGGCTCGCCCATCCAACTACTATCTCAGCAGTACAATCAGAAACCCCAGAGGCACTGGCGACACAAAACCCGTGCTGAAAGGAGCAACGGAGGCGGAGCGCAGGGAAGAAGAGAGTCGCGGCCTGGCGGAGTTGAGGAGCCGCGGGCTCAAGTGTGGGCGGTGCCATGTGTGACTGTGGACTGGAGCTGGCCTAGGAAAGTGCACAAGGTCAGGTGCCACGACTGCATCTACAGCATGACTTGGGGAGGTGATCGGGTGCATCCCCGGGTCATGGGAGTGACAGTACCTGTAACGAAGGGGCAGTACGCCGCGAGGACCGGGGTAGAGCACGCATGCCCGGTCCTCGGCCCAGACTGGCAGAGTTGGTGGCATGATCAGCGATAGTTGCAAACAATTGTGGCAGGAATGTGAGGCAGAGCGGGATACCCGGCGTGGTGGAATAAACCGAGGTGTGGTGCGCCCGGGAGATCAGAGGCAGGGAGCCCGCCATTTTGATTGGGCGAAGATTGATGATCACCCACCTGCCTATCACACAGAAAGTGTTGCGGAAGCAATCTAGGATCCCAAAAACCTCCTGGGAAAGAAACAAAGTTTGATGGGGCTCATTCTGGCACAGTGGTAGTGCCAAACAAGTGCAGATTTGTTTGAAAGACGACACGAAGAGAACTGTTTTTTTGATATCGGTGGAGAGGCGACAGTTGTTACAGAGGGTCCAGTGGCCGTAATTGAGGCCGTAAAGTGGAACGCATCGGTACTTCAGAGAAGAACATACATACCAATAACATTGATGCTGGGCCGTGAGGACTTGAGGGTCGGTTTCATCACCGGACAGTCTGTGGCTGGCCCGCCATCGCGAAGATTGACCGGTGAGTGCAGCAGGGGTTCCTTGCCCTAAGGTGCGGACGACTAAGCCTACGTAAAGGTCCGAATTATCAAACCAGCAGCCAGAAATTGTGGTCGTGGATAAGGAGCGAGCAGTAAGGTCAGGCAGGAGACCCTTGTGGCCACCACACATCATACAAAAGGACTCTCGGGACACACCCCCTGAGGCTGGATGGAGCACCACATTCCAGGAACTGACCAAAATAGGCGGGCTCTCAATCATCAGTACCAAGATAGCTGTGATAATGTCTGGCGCCAAAAGCCTAAAAGGTACGCTCCAGACCAAACTGGTTAAATGCGCAACCGAGAAATTAGCCGAATCAGAAACTGCAAATAAAGGAAGTACGACAGCCGGGCCAGGATCAGAAAATAGTGATCCAACCTTGAAAGATATTATGGACGCCATTTCGGGCGCACGCATGTCACTGGAGCAAAGAATGGGCTCAATCACGACCGAGGTCACATTGATAAGAGCAGACCTACAGAAAATGAGCGAAAAAGTCAAGACCATGGAAGCGATCACAATAGAGCTAAACCGGGACACCAAACAAGTGCAGCAGGAAATCAAAGGCCTTCAAGCCTTCAAAAAACTGGCAGAAGATAAGCTGGATGATTACGAAGGCCGATCAAGTAGAAACAATGTCAGAATTATCGGAGTACCCGAAAGATCGGAAGGTCCTGCAGCAGACTCCTTTGTCGAAGATCTAATTATTAATCATCTGCAGCCGAAATGCCTGACAAAATGTTTGAGAGTCGAAAGAGCACATAGGATTCCAAGAGGAAGACCGAAACCAGGGGCGCCCCCAAGGCCACTGTTGGCAAGGCACCTAAGCTTTAGAGACCGAGATATTATACTGCAAACTGTCCGTTAGACCCCCCCCAGTCAAGTATAAAAACAGAGAAATAACCTTCTTCCCGGACTTTACGATAAATGTTCAGCGACAAAGACGTTCCTTTCTGGGTATCAAGAAACAACTCAGAGACAGGGGCCTTCAGTATTCGATGCTATTTCCCTCAAAACTCTGAATTGAAGTGGAAGGAAAAACCTGGTTCTTCGACACTCCAGAAGCGGCAGCCGACTGGCTGGAAGGATGGAGACCAGCAAAAGAGGTCAATGCCCGACG
Source organism: Triturus cristatus (assembly GCF_964204655.1). Classification (NCBI taxonomy): domain Eukaryota; kingdom Metazoa; phylum Chordata; class Amphibia; order Caudata; family Salamandridae; genus Triturus; species Triturus cristatus. Next base: position 66,346,005 of record NC_140593.1, on the reverse strand, counting down.
AGGAAGGGAGTCACCTCTGGCAAGGCAACCGGCCTTGTCTGAGAGATCGGCGAGACCGGCTACCACGGGGATAATGCAGCCGCCCAGGGGTCGCCTGGGGGCTGTATTGCCACCGAACAGAGACGACAGGAACACTCTAAGTGACTCAATAGATACTTTAAAATTACTTGGCTGATTAGTATGTACAATGTGCATAGAGGGTAGGTATTGGAAATGCTAATCCACCCCCTCATACTCTACAATTTGTCTATTTTTGGGGCAACAGGCACTCTCCATAGTTGGGGTCATGGGCAGTTCTGCGCCCATAGTGCAGGGGAGCAGGTAGGGGGATTGTTGGGTTTGGTTTGTCTTAAATTGTAAGTTAGATGACAGTACGACATCCGCAACATGGGGAATGGGTGGGGAACGGACACCAGTGACCACAAACATGGGTTCACCGAAAGAGAAAAGTATTAGACTCCTGTCCTGGACCGTTAACGGCCTGGGGGATAAGCTTAAGAGAAGTATAGCATTGCAGTTTATCAAAAGGCAGTCCCCCGAGGTAGTCCTGCTCCAGGAGACACACTTAATTGGCAATACTTGTAAGGCCCTGGCCTGGTACCATTTAGCAGCACACTCAGGTTTCACCACAGGTTCCAGGGGGGTGGGCATTATGACAAGGCGGTCCTTCCCTATGGCGATTGAACATACCTGGATGGATGCAAAGGGCAGATATGCCGATGTGTCAGGGAAATGGGAAGGAGCAGCACCCACTAAAGTGGCAGTATACATTCCCCCAGGGCTATATGTGTCGACATTTAAAAACCTGGGTAATATTATGCTAACATTCTCTGAGGGGCGGCTGCCAGTGGGGGGTGACTTCAATACTGTTGTATCGGGGAGACTTGACCAGCATCCTCCCCGTGACATAGGTCCCTCACAACTGTGGCACCTCAACTTCCTGGAAGCAATGGGGCTCGTGAACACATGGCACGTTCATCACCCCAGTGAGACATTGCATTCTGGGGTACACAACAGTCTCTCTCAGATCGACTATATTCTTACTCCAGCGGCCCAAACGGGGAGCATTAAAGAGATCTGGCACCTGGTGTGGGGCATTTCGGACCATTTGTCAATATGGGCCCATGCGGTGATAGGAGAAAAGCAATTGTGTAGAATAGTGCCAATCAATCCTTGGCATCTCCGCATCCCAGCAGTAAAAGAAGGAATCTCAAAAGACATAGACCAATACTTCCAAGAGAATGAAGGATCAGTGGCATCTTCCCAAACACTCTGGGAGGCCTTCAAAACAGTTGTGCGTGGACAGGCGATCTCTCAGATTGCGGGGGCACGCAAGGAAAAGAATAGAAAGCTGGTCAGACTGGAGGAAGAGATTCTGCAATTAGAGGGGGAAACCACGAAAATATGGGGAAGACGAGCTGATGCACACATTAAACCTAAAGAGACAAGAATATAAGAACATCGCCACTGACATGGACAAAACATTAAGCAGGGATAAATCAGTCAGGCTATACGAATTGGGAAATAAAGCCAGGAAGTTGTTGGCCTGGCTCGACAAGCAGGAATACGCAAACCGCCTTGTCACTGAACTAGTAGTAGAAACAGGGGAGGAGATCACAGACACACATGAGATAGCGGACGAGTTCACTAGCCATTATCGGCCCATATACAAATCCTAGACCTCCCTCCCGGAGGAAGACTCGAAGGCCCTGTTGTCAGACATGACACTCCTGACACTATCAACAGACGATACTAACCTACTAGAAAGCCACATCACAGACAATGAGGTTGCGCAGGCAATCAGGGTCCTTCAATCCGGGAAGGCTATGGGCCCAAATGGTCTCCCCATTGAATTATAGAAATTGAAGCCCAACAGAATCGCCCCCTATCTCAAAGACATGTTTGAGGAGAGCTGTGAGGTGGGAAGGCTCCCCCAGGACCAGAGAATCGCCACACTTGTAGTCATACACAAGGAAGGCAAGCCCAACATTAAATGTTCTTCATATAGACCTATCTCGTTGTTAAACGTGGAGGCCAAAATACTAGCGAAGTTGTTGGCCACTCTCTTGATTCAAGTTATCTCTAAATTGATCCACCCTGACCAATCAGGTTTTATGCCTACCAGAAATACATCACTTAACCTTTGGCGAATACACAGGGTTATGGAGCGAATAAACACACTGAGAGAAAATGCGGTGGTGGTATCCTTGGATGCTACTATGGCATTCGATACAACTGAATGGCCCTACCTTTTTGCTGGCCTGGGAAAGTTGGGTTTAGGCCCTAATTTTACCAGTTGGATTAAGCTCCTATATACGGACCCTCTGGCACAGGTAGTTGTAAACAATAAAAAGTTGGCAGTTTTTGCCTTCAAAAGAGGGACTAGATAGGGATGTCTTCTGTCCCCACTGCTTTTTGCGTTGACTCTGGAGCCCCTCGCAGCATGGAGCCGGAAAGACCCCATTATACGAGGTTTGAGATGGTCGGAAGGACTGGGAAGGCCGCATCTCCCTTTACGCCGACGATATACTGTTGTACCTGGCGTCGACTAGGGCTCGCTACACGGGGTCCTAAATATAGTCACAAACTTCAGCAAATACTCGGAATACACTATTAATTGGACTAAGTCGCTGATCTATGTATTAAGGGGGAGGCTCCCTAAAATACCTAGGGAATGCCCAGTGGAAGAAGCCAAAAATGGCTTCAAATACCTAGGCATATACATCACCACCGATATCAGGTTGAGTTATGATCGCAATCTCCAACCTGCAGGGATAAAAAACGATGTAGAGCATTGGAGGGCCCTGCCCCTGTCGCTGCTGGGCAGAGCTACACTATTTAAAATGATGTCTTTGCCGCATTTCATATATGTTTTGCACAATTCCCCTTATCCAGTACCTGCGACATACTTTAATGCTATAGAAAGTGGGCAGAGAGAGCTACTCTGGGTGGGAGGGCATCCTCGAATATAGTTTCCAAAATTGGTGAGGGGGTGGTATGACGGGGGAGTAGGACTCTCGGATATTAAAAAGTACTACTGGGCTGCACATTTAACCGCCGTCAACCACTGCACAAATCGGCATCTTGATGACCCAGGGTATAGAATGGACAGATGGCTCTTACCGGGTAGGAGCTATGTTGGGGTGCTCTACTCCAGGCCACAAAGCCTCGACTTACAGGACCCACAGGACATTCTGTCCAGGTGTGGCACACCACCAATAAGAGTCTGGGCTGGGCAAAAAGAATTACACAGGCCACTCCATTGTGGGATTCGGGAACAGTTGGGTACACTAAGAAAGACGAGGGGCTTCGATCGCTGGGACACTATTGGAATATCTAGGGTGCGACACCTATGGAGGAAGGGGAGGTCGTGTCTTTCTCCTTCCTCCAACAAGAATATGAAATGGCAGACTCAGAGAGATTTAGATACTTACAGGTGCGACACGCCCTACGGGCGCAAATCCTGAGGGGGGAGGCGCCCCAGAGGTCTCGCCACTGGAAGATAGGCTAATAGATGGATATATGGCCAAAAAAGCAATATCCCTGACCTACCAGAAGTTAATTAACCACACCCCTGACCCCCTTGCACAACTCCGTAGGAAATGGGAAACAGTTGTATGGGAGCTGGATGAGGATGAATGGCTGGAAGCACTGGCCTCTCCCAGAGAAGCTGCAATCTCTTCCAGACTTAAGCTGGTACAACTAAAAATACTCCACAGAATATATTTCACCGGACCAGCACTGGTTAAGAGGGGCTATAGGGAAGATCCTGGGTGTGGGAGGCAGTGTGGTCAGGAGGGCACGTTTCTACATATAATACGGTAGTGCGCCCACATCGATGGGTACCGAAGGGAGGTAGTCCATTGCATGGAGGAGGCTCAGGGGTCGAGGCTGGAACTTGAAGTCAAAAGATGCCTATTGAATATTTGGGAACCTACAGATAGCAAAGAAAAGGCATGGGTAACGCTGGGCCTGATGGTCGGCAAGCGAAATATCGCTAGAATGTAGGGGGCATCAGCGGCGCCAACGGTGAGCGCATGGAAAAAAGACATGCACTGGTGCATCATAAGGGAAAAAAACGGATACGTAGCCAGGGGGTATCCGAGAAAGTGGTCACAAATATGGGGCAAATGGAATATGTATAGAGGGAACATCTGTACTCCACCCTCGCTCCCTTCCCCCCACCTCACCTGTTGTACAGGAACCGTAGATCTGAGCTAACAAACGCTACCATGTATAATCAAATGGGAACAAATGTATAACCCAAGTGAAAAGTCAATTACTCACATGAATAATCACTATGATGTTTGAATTGTTGTATCACTGTCATCAATAAAAAGTTTTTTGAAAAAAATAAATCAATGTAAACACTATACGCAGCAGTCACTTACATTAAGGGGCGGCTTTGAAAGATGTAGGACAGCGGTTCTTAACCTTTTCACTTCAGTGGACCCCCACTTAATCATTACTGAAAGCCAGGGACACCCAATGATTCATTATTGGAACCCAGGGACCCCTCAACAGAGTTATTACTGGAACCCGGAGAGCAAGGGCTAAGCATTTTCAATGATTTAAACTGCAAAACAATAAACAGAAACAAGAATTTGTCAAACAAATACACCAATGATGAAATATTGTATTTAATTCACAAACAAATATTGCAAAAAATCAACATTCTAATTGTAACGGGAAGGTTAAAGCTTTTATAAATACAACTGAGGCCACTCATCCTCCGTACTATATTCGGTTTTGGACACTTACTCTGCTACCACAAAGTAAATCTGAGGATGTCAACCTAATTTTTAGCCTCTAATTTCAAATACCTTCATATTTAAAGAATGTTTTAAGATTTCCAATTTTACATGTTGCTTCTTCATGTATATTCACTTTATTAATCTGTTAATATTATTTAATTTCCAAAGCAGTCGCGGACCCCCTAAGTCGGCTTTGCAGACCCCCTGCAGTCTCCGGACCACAAGATAAGAATCACTGATGTAGGAGGTAAGGGAACCTGTCAAGAAGGACCCGCCTTCTGGGGAGAAGAAGACATGACTCAAACAAAGCAGTACATTTTATGGAATATATGCCCTGACGGCCTCATTCTGATCTTCTCAGACATGTCCAGTTGTCTTCAAGGTAGCTATAAGTAGGGGCATGTGAAGTCTCCATTTTCTCTTTTTCAAAGGTTGCAAAGTTTCCATTCCTACCTGCTCAAATCTCTTTATCACATTGTGACATCCTTTTCACTCCATTGCTTGATCATTTTCCCTAAAATCAAACCGAGCAAAGCTGCAACAATTCTGTCGAAGGTTCCTGTGGAAGTTTACCTGTTTCCAAGTGTTCCTAGGCACGCAGGGAGCAGCACTTCGTCCTTGTTCTGAGTTAAGGGGTAATCTGGACTTGGCAGGTAGGGATTACAAAATGTGCAGTTTCGTGCCCCATGTTTTTTGATATTGCTTTGTTCGCCCTAAGTTGGCAGGGTATGCCCAGACGTGGGTCCCTTGCTCACTTTGCCACTGGATTCAAGATAGCCTGGCTGATGAGGGTTATGAAACCGAAACCGGTCCCAGGATGCTTGTTTCCAGTCCAGGGAGGACCTGGCTTGGCAGTTTGGGCTGGACTGTTCCCATGAGGCACAGGGTCAGACTGATTTGCATATGGCCATGTCTGAACTGGGGTGGTGGAGTGAGCTAAAGAATGATGATGGATTAAACCCAGATCAGTTGACTGGGGGTGAGTGCTTGCAATGTTCGACACTCCGTCCACCATCCCCTTTGGTATCGCCATGTTTTTATCTCAGCACACGTTTCTACTGTATTAACTGGAGGCCTTGTAAAATTGAAATTGACATTGAACAATTTTATATAGCACGCGAATTCCCAAGGCCATCTTGGCGCTGGTTTCTGCTAGAATAGGCACTGAGACAAAGAGCATACATTAGAATATATATCAAAGGGGTCGAGAAAACAGAAAACAAAAAATTAAGTTAGAACAAATGGACATTTGCAGAATTCTAGTGCGGTAAGATTAAAATCGCTTGTAATTTCTCATTCCGGCCTGTGGGACCTGCAAGGGGAGGTAAAGTGCCTTAGGGGAAGCCTGCAGCGTGAGCTCCTAGCCTTCACCCAGGCCGCTTTGGTACAGTCTCGCATCGCAGATCTAGGGCCAGTATATGTTGAAGAACCATTTTGCTAATGTTAAATAAGGACACATGGAGCATAAATTGTTGCAAAATCACAATTTATATGTGTAGGTGGCAAAGAAAAACTTGGCAAGAATGGTAGCATTGGTCTCTGAGTGACGACTGCGGTCCGGAAGTGCAGCTGCGTTGTACATTTTCCAGTGAGCCACTCTAAGTGTGATTTCTGTCCAGATGTGGCCTTCTTTGCTCACTGCTTCAGAGGTAACAGGTTCTACCTCACTGAAGAGGCCAGTGGCGTAATGAAACTTGAGGGGGCCCCCCTGCAAAGTACATGGAGGCGGCCGCCATGCTCTAGACCCGGTCAGGAGCTCTCAGGCCAGGTGCCCGCTGCCCGTGCATAGTGTCGGAGGAGGGCGCCCTGGAGCCTAGCCCCTCCCCCCGCACAGGGGGCTATTGTTACGCCACTGGATGAGGCCCCCGAAGGCTGAAGTCGTTCCGGGGTTGTTTGCGTCCCATGCGTCGGGCAGACATGCTTTGCCGTTCGGAATGAACCGTTCCTATTGGAGCAGGATAGAGTCTGATTTGCATACGACTGGTCTCTGGCTGCGGTTGCACAGTGAGCAAACCTACACAAGACTTGACTGCAGTTCGTAGTATTTACCAATGCTTGAGCTTCATTCAATCATTCCACCATCACCTTTGTTTTCCATGGATAAATCACTTAATCTTCCTGTGCCTCTGTTTCTAAATCTACTGCAATTAAATGTGCTTAGAAACATGCTACATACCAGTATGAAGCGCTATATACGTGTGTTTATTAACCATAGAGGGGAGGTAACGATGGGATGCAGCGGGTAAAGTGAATTCATTTCACTTCATATTTCTCTGAGTTAGTACTTTTTTTTCCAGACAGCACAGCTCAGAAACAGAAAGCGGCAAATCCTGCTCAACATTTCCGAGCTGTACTATCTAAAAATGAAAAACCGAATTCTAAGAAATAGCACCTTAAATGAATTCAGTTTAGGCCCTGCAGGCGTATAAAACAGTCCCTCAGCTGGGCACTGTGCCAGAAAAGACCGTCATGAGGGGGCCCTGATCAAATGCCTCCTGGTACTACTCAGTAAAGAGCAGGACACCTGCAATTATGTGATGCTGCAGCCGCTGTATTTTTCCATAATTATAGATTTGCCACATAATCCATCATCTGCTGCATAATCTGCTGATTTTAACAAAAAAATGTTTTTGTTTCCATCTGAGATGGTTAAAAGTTACTAAAAATGCAGTGGCACATGTTGCCACGTAGTGGAAGGCCATTTGCAAAGGTTGACTGGTCACATTTCTGTACCAGTCAGTGTAAAAATGACAAAATTATGAAGTAATACTATCACAAAACGTGCCACATTAAGTTGCACAATTTAACTTTTATTGCCGCATAATTTAGTCAACCCTGTCACATAATTTGGCCCTCCCCGCCGCATAATTCCAGTGGCCCTGGTAAAGAGGTTGGAACCAGGGGAAATGCACGGCATCTAGGTGCAGCGGGGACTACTTCGGCCGTTATCCCTCATTCCAACCTTCTGAACCCGCAGTGTGAAGGTAAAAGTGCCTTTGTGTGAGACCACAGGTGATGTCTCAGCACCTCCCAGGGTGCCTCTAGCTGCTGGTTCCCCCTCAATCGCAGATGAGCGCTTGCTGTGTACTTTTAGTGCAGAACCATTTTGCTAGTGTTAAATGAAGACATGTATGTGAGACACAACTCGTTTCAGAAGTCATGACTTTCATACGAAAGTGACAAATAAAAAAAGCTTTGCAACTTTCTAGAAGCGGTGAAGATTACTGTGGAGTTTAACAATGATTGGAAAAAGAAACACTTCATATACGTGGTTAAAAGGAGTACCGGATGGGTAAAAAGCAGAGCTCAACTAATTAGCAGAATTTCTGTAGCACGTTTTGCGCATGCTAGTAAGCTAGGACCAGAGTGAGGTTCGAGAGCAGGAGCCCCGATTGCCAGAGCTGCTTCGATGGGCCCTGATTTCAGCCCTCTGAGACAGCCCTCTGCGGAGTCCTGCACGCGCTGCAGCGATTAGCGCCTCGGATGGGCTCAGACAGCGCCCATTACCGGAGCCCATCTGGGCTCTGATTGTAGCTCTGGCGACAATGGCTCTGCCACTTACAGAAAGAATTGAGGGTGACCCCTCTGCCCTCGATGCTTTTACAATAATGATAAAAAGACATCTTTCTGGTCACGTGGTGCAGCACTGAGTCCTGCCGCGGCTGAAGCACTGGCAGGAGGCAGGCCTGAGAGACGCCCCAGCCCGTGTTTCTCCAATAAACAGCCGCCTCCTGGTGTTTCACGTCCGCTGGAAGTGCGGCCAGAGGCAGCTGAAACCTCCATGTGAGACACGCGGGACAACACTGGAGAACTGGCCTGATAACACGTGTGTCTGTATGTTATTTCTCAAAATCGAGTCAGCGCCGTCCCCTGTGGTGATAACTGTAGGAGGCGACAATCTTGGACCGAATCTGTTGCGGTAGAAGAAAGGATGGCCGGTCTGGGGCAGGATCAGCCATCACTTTTCAAGTGTGCAGGGAGTGGTGGGCTGTATTATGTGCTGAGTTAGCAGTGTTTGCCCAGCACATGCCTGCTGTTTGCATGATGGTGTCTGACAGCGAAGAGAGGTTCAGGGGGTTCGTTGTATGGTTTGTTAATGTGTGATGTGTACTTGTGACGTAGGACTTTGTCGTTTCACGTGTACATCGCGGTTGAGGGGTTGTCCACTGCATACCTGGCCGGTGTCTTCTGATGAGTTCTGAGAATTATCTGGGGGGAGAGGGGTGGACCCTCATAATGTCAGACCCACAAAATCATCCATTCTCTCACCTCAGACACATCAACCTTAGTGGTACATCGGCAACCACTATACCTTCCACCGTTGTTTCACATGGTAGATGTAGGTGAGTGTTAGGAAATGGGGGAGGGGGAGTTGTATGGTGTGGTTGTGCAACCTCACCATGTAATACACATACCAACCACTTTAGGACCAGTAGGGTTCGTTAGTCAAACCTTCAGCTCAATCCTGGGTATCTGTGGCTCTGAGCAGTCAGGTTCACACAAAGGAACAAGTGTGAAGCATTTAAATAGCACAAGAAAAATTCAAGAAGAAACCCACAACACACCTAGGAAATCCAACACCAATTTATAAAAAGAGACTGTATTTTTATGTACTTTTAAACACCACAACAAAAAATATCCAACTGAAGGTTCCAGAGATATAGTATTTATAAGGTATAGTAAATCAAAGCATTTCACTGAACTGCGAACAAGCATTGGCAAATTCAACAAATTTGAAACTTAGAAACATTTCCACAAAAAAGTGGGGCTACTTGTATTGCGGTTACCTGGAGTCATTTTAGAAGACCAACTCCAGTAGGGAGCCAGTCGAGGGGGCCAGCAAGGTCTTCAGAAACAGCTACCTCAAAGGTAGACGCTATTGTCTGTTGGTTGCAGTAGTTTCCTATGGAAATGGTCCTGATGCAAGGGATGAAGGATGCTGAAGATGCTCAAGGATTCTGTGGATACAATGGGGTCAACAAGGGTTTTCCTGAAGCTACTCCTCGGTCCATGAAGGAGATGAGGTGGTCCTGGTCACAGGGTCGACATCCCTCGAAGTCCTCTCAGTGCTGGTAGAAGTCCAGTTGCCACTGGGCGACCTGTCACCCAGTATCGTGGTCACAGACAAATCCTTCTCTGGGTGGTAACCTGGCTTGTGGGCAACCAGGATTCACGCCGACGACTCTCCCAGGCTCTGCGAACTCGGCTGCAACTTTGAGCATCAGGTCCTGGTCTGTGATGCTCCTTGGTGGCGGTTGGTGGCAATCTGAAGATTCTAGGTTACCAACTTGCCTTAGAAGTCTTTTCAGCTGTTTTGGCCCTGTGCTGTGCACAGGAGCTCAGCCAATGGACCCTTGGAGTCTCTTGACTTTTGCTGCGCTCTGGAGATGACTTCTCCATGAGCAGGTCACAGCAAGTACAGGCTCTCTCCTCCGCTAGCCAACAGGTTCGGCAGGAGCAGTCGATATTAGTGCAGTCTATCTTTGCCGGCTCCACAGTACAGCAAGGCAGTCCTGCTTTCCAGTCCAGAGGAGATCTGAGTTGTGTGCCAGAGGTGTCCTATTTATGTTCAGAAAGTGCCCTCAGGGTAGACATGGTCAGTTCCCAATGGGCTACTAGGTTCCCTCCCTCCGGATGACCTCTTCCTGCACCTTCGTTCCTTCACAGGTGACAAGCAGCGCTCTACAAATCCACCATACACTACATCATTTTACATTGCACTTCCTGGGAAGTGAAACATCTGGCTATCCCAAAATGCACCATTCTGTCCACGCCCTCTCACGGCGTCCTGAGCTCCCTTGCCCAACCCAGAGGTGTGGCTACCAAGGAGGCTAGACGCCCCTGTAAAAGCAGGTTGACAACAGGTTTCCCCTCTCCTTCCCGGGTGCCAGCTAGTCTGCCTAAACAATGGGGCTGCCACTCTCCAGGTGCAGCCCGTGCAGGTAAGAGCGGTGGGGCCGGTTTGGGGGATTCGACAGACGACAACGAGGGAAAATTAAATAAATAATTATTTTTCCTCGTCGTCGTCTTTTGAAATCGCCCCGCACCAGGCCTCACTGCCCCACTGCTCTTACCTGCGCAGGCCGCTTCCGCCACTCTCCCGGCGATTTCCCGTTTGCTCTTCAAAGGCGGCTTTTACTTTGAAGTTCGCCTTTTAGACCAAAACCTGTGCGGCTTCCTGCAGAAGGGCGGTAACACCTCTCTCCAGTACAGGCCCCTATTGTCTCCTTTCCTGGCAGTTGTTACCAGGCCTCCCTCGGAGGGCAGAAAGCTGTCGCTGGTTCAGGCTCCATGTATAATCGTTTAGGGCACACCCGATTGAAAGTAACAAAGCGGAAACTTTGTAAAAGTTGCACATTGTAACTTGTTAAATTAATTTCAACTCGAGAACCAAGTCAGGCCTAATGTAACGAGTTGTTTGATGCCTTGGAGTATCAGCTTTCGTCGCACTGTTCAGGAGTTAACACAGCTGAGGGGTCAGCGTGTAACACTGCACCCGCCAACAGGGTGACCAAGTCTGTGCCACAGTAAAAAAGTCACTTTCATGTTTTTACTAGCAGAACATGTAAAATATATGTGCTGCCCATGGAATATGCTGCACCCTGCCTTAGGGTCCGGAAGCCCTGTCATAGGGGTGACTTAGACATGTTTCAGGGGGACATTTGACTTTGCCATGGCTTTAAATGTCAACGTTGGGTTAGTAGTTCAGACCTGCTCTTCCAGTCTCATTGACGGGTGGGGACCCTTGTTTTACCTTTGTCACACCCAGGGTGGTGCACCCAGTGCTGCAATCCTTGGGGTGACACCTAACTTACTTTCTACCATATACTAGGGACTTCCAGGTAAGTTAGCCTATGCCAATTAGGTGTAGCCAATGTAACATACATGGTTTTGGCTCAGGGCACTGGCACTGAGGTCTGGTTAGCAGGCCTCAATGTACTCTCAGAGTTAAAGAACTAGCAGCATTAGTCAAAACACTTGGGGGTGACCATACATAAAGAGGTATTTTATTACAGTGAGTATATGAAAGAACAATTAAAAAAAAAATACAAAATTGTAAAATATTTATATTTTAAACATGGATACACATACATCTACACACATACACACACACACACATAGAGATAGATAATAAAAGATAACACAAACTGAAAACAGGAAAGGAAAGAATGGATAAACAAAACAGTGGCTCTAGTGTTAGGTTAATTATAAAAATAAACATAAAATAAATTAGGGTAAGCTTTTCTACAAAATATAAAATGATGAGTGAATCTAATCTATCCATCTATCCATCTATCCATCTATCTATCTTCTTAAAACTACTACTAAAGACCAGTTGTGGCTATAAAATAAAGCTAACAAAACCCTGAAACCCCCAGTTATGGTTAGCTCAGCAGTCCATTGCTCACACACCTACCATGCAAACCATAACTCACACACCAAATGCAATGCTCATGGCCGCATCTCAATTGATGACGTCAGAAATAATGTAAATGACCTCAGGATGACACAGTGCACTGCCATTACAGATGACACCGCTGTGATACCGTAGGATCTCTTTATATGATTTGAAATGTAAAGATATGGCGTAAAGTACTTATTCGGTGTTATAAATATCGTGCGGTCATAAGCATTGAATTTTGTGTGTGAGTTTGCAAAGTTTACAATAGCTGGAAAATCTCAATTTTTTTTTGTTTTATTTCTTGACCATAATTAATCTTTAACTCTTGTTTATAAAGTGAATTGCAGAGGTTTAATAAACATACATTAAGGCATTATGACAAAAGCTAATCATAATTTCATATTGATTTTTGGACATGTTTTAATGGTGGTTGTGTGGATATATGCGGTGGATGTGGTGGTGCCTGATAATGCCTCTGCAGCCTATCCCCGTTCTGCAAGGCCTGCAGCTGTATGCCGCAGGACTGACTACACTTTGCATTAATGACAAGAAACATTTGTTTAACCTGCTGATCTCTGAAAAGCACTCCAGACCTCTCGCTAAATAAAATAAAAACTAAATAAAAACACTGGATAGCGTTCCCTAACTTTGGGATACAGTACTTTAACATATATAGGCAGCAAAATTCAATTTAAAAATTCACTTGGAAAAGAAAAGTGGGAGCACAATGTGTTTGCAAAGGAACCCTCTGTGCTCCTTCTATCCACAGAGCATCATCTTAGATTTGAGTCCTTCTGCTGCTCATGACTTGGCATTCTTTGCATTAATGAAACATTGGAATGTGAGGAGCTCCATTGAAGATAATGAAGTCGCTCCGGGCTTATAATGGCTGGTCTAGGCCCGGAGCTCCAACATTCCAATGTTTGTCTTCATGTTTCTCCCTTTGTAATTTAGGATATTTTACCCTTAGTGGGTGCACTGTTCTAATAGCCTTACAGCCTTTCTGCCTCAGGCTATACCGGTTGTTAAAGGCCCTCTCCCTCATTATGGGGCCTCGCCTGCCTGCAGCTCGGGGCTATAACTCAGGTTCAGGGCTTTAACAACCAGTATAGCCCCCGGTAGCAGGCTATAAGGCTATATCAGAACACTGGAATGTTGAGCGCTCCATTGAAAATAATGGAGCGGCTCTGGGCTTATAATGGCTGGTGTTAGCAGTCTGCTTCAGTATTCCAATTATAGTCTTTCTATTTCTCCCTAAATTTAAAACATTCTACCGTCAGTGGGTGGAATGTTCAAATAGCCTTATATCCCTTCTGGCTACACCAGTTGTTAAAGGCCCTCTCCCTCGTTACAGTTTCGAAAGACACATATTCAAGGCCTTTAACAACCAGCATAGCCCTCTGCAGCAGGCTGTAAGGCTATAGTATGCGCGTCTCCCTTTTGTTCTCTTGGTCATCGGCCCTCCACTGCAGATCACCTGCTTCCAGGTTCATCTCCTGCTCTTCACTTAAGCCACTGAGGACCTCCGTCAAGAGATGACATTCACGTCTTTGACTCCGTTACCTCACTCTTCAGAGCAAAGATCCCCAGCATCCTGCCTTGAATGTGCGCTTCCATAGCCCAGAGGCATAAAACGCAGTCAGAGCCGCACTTGAATGAACCTTTGTTTTTAAAGACTGCACACCACCCTGGTGCACTGACCCTTCCTCACACCAGAGTTCACCAAAAGGTCCTATAAGGGTGCTCACATGCTAGCGTCCCCGCACTCCCATTCAGTTGCTGTGAAAGCCACATTTTCCAAGCGTGAGCTTGGAAGTTGCCATAAGACCGCCAGGGCTATCCCTGAAGTGCTGAGCAAGCGTAACACAAGGGCCCACGCCAATGAAAGTATTAGTGACTGTAATACAGGAGGGGACTATGAGGAGCTTCCAGAGCCCAGCGACGAAGATTAGGGGCACATTTAGGAGACGCTTGAGTCACTTTTGCACCACGCAACGTAGTACATGCGTGACACAAACCTTTAAGTTAGATTTTTGAAGCCACGCAAAGCCACTTCGTGTGGCTCTGAGTAGCTTACAAAATCTGGAGCAACGCAACGCAGCTCAAATCGCTGTGTTGTGTTACTCTGCCGTGGGAAGCTGTTCCATGGGTGTTGCGTGGGAACACCCGTTGATTTTGACGCATCCTCAGATTTACAAGAACTTGTAAACCTGGGGTTGCGTCAAAGTCTTACACCTACCCAGGGGAGGAGTAATGAGGATAAATGTCTGTATCGCTCCTCGTTCCTTCCTCTTTCTGTACGTACTGCATTCTGCAGCGCACATAGAACATGGAATATGCCTCCCAGGACTGTTTTTGCGCTGGAAGCTTTCCCTTCCTGCACACTAACAATCCTGCATAGAATGTTGCCAGCCTTGCACCACGGTTCAAGGGTGTCTGCGTTGGCTCTAGGCTGCCAAAACGGCGCCAGCGCAGGCACTAAGGACAGGAATGCACCGTATTGCCTTCAATACAGCCCCATCCTGCCCTTTCCTTGTCACGAAGTGCAGCGCAGCAAGGTGACGCTGCGCTGCGCTACGTCACAAGCTCATAAGTGAGCCCTCAAAGTTTCTACTGGAATCGAAGGCATTGTTGGCACTGAAAACACAATGTCTGTGCCCAGTGGGTGTTGAGACAGCATCTACTAGGCAGGGCTCCATTCTTGGGTGAGCTTGACGTGAAGCATGATGAACTGTCACCTGCCTCTGAAAAGCTGTCAGCGTTGAGCACTTCCTGTGATTTTGCTGTGTATGTGGCTCGGGTCCTCCTTTCATCCCTTTCATCAGCTGAAGATGGCTCTGGACAGGTCATTTCTTATATACCATGACCATGATGTATGCCTCTAGATCAATCATACATTCCGGGTGTGAGGAGCGACTACAGGTCTTTGGATAATGTTTGAGTTCTCTTCAGGCCAGCATCATTTTCTCAAAGGGCCTCTATTTCTCATATTATGCCGGAGAGGTGTCTCACCGGAGTGGGGAGCACAGGACCCGAAGCAGGGTGCTACCGTGAATTTCTACTTAGTATCTTTTTCTCAGCATAGTGAGTCCCTGCCTCCAAGACCCTGTTTGCCCCACATACCTCCACTTTTCATGATTCCATGGACGGGCAGCCACACATCTTTGCAGCATTGCTACAAGAGTGAGTTCAAACAACTAGAGAACAAACACAGTAACTCATAGCAGCAGCAGGTAAGAGTGGGATCTGTAGAGGAGAAGAGGCAAAGAGCAGATCAATGATTCTGTATTAGGTGCAAGTGTATCACAAACGTCATTGGAAACCGGAGAGGAGGCGCCAGACTGCCATCAGAATTGTCTGCCTGACAGCATGATTAGAACATTCCATGAGCCTATTATTCTCAGGATGACAGAGACAGGGCCTCTCACAGCTTGATTGAGACAACACTTAGTAAGAGCACGTTTACCATCAGGCTTTTATCCACTGAATTCTACTGCACTTAAAATAATCCTGCAAAGATTGTGACAAAAACCGGACCCATTGACAGCAAACATTTAAATTAGAAAACCCTGACAACAAAGCACCTGTCTTGAAAATGCAATTAGTCTCTCAGTGGTTGTGACAGGCTTAAATAATACATTCATTTGCTTTATAAATCCATCGACACCGCAGCATGCTACATGTCCTCAGTCATGTTACTCGCTGGTCCCAAAAATCTAAACCTAACTTTTTCCAGGGTCCCTCAGAATCTCAAATTGAATCATGGAACTCGTTCCTACTTTGTACTCTTCTTCAGCCATAAACCCAAGTTGCCCTCCTGAACATGAACCTACATGATATTGTCTACACACATCTACAGTGTACTCTTGGTCATGAAGCACTGGGTGGTGCAACACATCTAATTTCGAAACAATGGTCAGTTCTCAAAACATTTCTAACAAGAGTTGCAAAGCTGTACTCAGCACAGGCTCCCTTCGTCAGCCTTTCAAACTACAGTTTGTGACTCCTTAGTGCAATCTACATTGGTTGCAAACACCCCCTCAAACCCTCTTAAGAAGCTGCTCCTCTGAGTCCCATTATGAGTCTCAAGCACACCACCATTAGGCCTTCACACCGTGGATGCACTTGTGATATTTAGGGCCGATTTAGAGTTTGCCGGACAAGGTACTACACCACAAACGGGGTAGGGTACCCTGTCTGCCAAACTCTCGTTCGGACCGCCCATATGAGTCAGTGGACTGTCAGCTTTCCACCAGCAGTACCAACACTGGCTCAGTCAATGGAAATCTTACTCCGACAGGCTGATGGACTGCTGGCCACCGGAGTAAGCGCATCAGGCCACACGCCCCTCTATGTAGGGTAGATGCTCTGATCTCCTTATTTTTCATCCATCGCCGCCAGGAAAACCCTTGCGGTGACAAACAGAAAAACAAAAATAATAACACCCACACCTAGGGAAAAAACTCCCTGAGTTTGGAGTGGGGGGAGGCGGTAATTATTTATTTGTTTCCCACTTGGGGATTTTGCTTTTGATCTTTTTGATCACCCACCAAAAGGTTGGCTGTCAAAACCGACATCGGCCATCCGCCACACTTTTTGTATATGCAGAGGAACTGCCGCGTCAGTGGTTCCTCTGAAGGTACAGAGATCACAGTGGGTTGGTGGTGGACTACTACCCACCACACTGAAAGACCATCAGGGTGGATGACCGACTAACACCCACCAAACTCTAATCGGGTCCTTACTCTGCTCATATGCCTCATTCACAGCGATTCATTCCCCTGAATGTATAAAGTCCTACACAAGTACCAATTCAGTTTAGTTTAGGTTACACTTTTGAAATTCCAGTGGAAACATTTCCCAAACCAACTCCCAGGAAAATGTTGACAAGAGATTTATGATCTGTCCTAAAACCAAATTTTTTCACACAGAAAATCCTAACATTTTTGCACTTTGAAACCCCTTACTAATTGTCCTTCATTTGCATAATATTCACTCTTGTTACAGCTTTGGAAAAACTCAATAAAGAACTGAAACCCTAGCTGACCCACACAAATACGGAGAAATACTGTTAAGCGTGCCTTACTGCTTTTTTGGGTAACAGCATTCGCGCCTAAACCACTGACATCAAATTTTAAAATCAACCAACTCCTCTCTTTAAATGACTCTAAACAGAGAGCTCTTGGAAAGCTGCCTTATATGTATTCCATGCAGTCAATATAATCTTTACTCCAAGGGTATTCTCAGTGGCGGCTCCTCTGCAATGGCGGAGGAACATCGCCCACTGCCTGGCGCAGAGCCAACAAACAAAAAATAAAACTATGTTCCAGCATCGTTTTATTTTTTGTTTGCCGGCTCTGAGCCAGCTTGTGCAGTTAGGGGTGGGGCTTGGGAGGGGGAGGAGGAGTGCTTGTGCACTCCCTAAGTACGCATATGTGTTTGGCCAGCCCTTTGAGGTCGACCAAAACACATATGCACAGGTTTCTCCAGCCCGGCTGCATTCAGCAGCTGGACTGGAGACACCCCACGGACTCCATGACCTGAGCAGAGCGTCTTTCCTGCCCGCTCAGGCCAATCTCTGCAGCACGGGGATTGGATGGGAGTCTGTCCCAGGGGCGGCTGAGACTAGGAAGAGGACAGCAGGCGTTACGCAGGAGGCAGACGGCGGCTTCAGGTATGTTTAAAAAGAATTTACCCCTCAACCCTCCACGCTCTCCCCCACCATGTTAGTGCCCTTGAGGGCGAGAATACTATTGGTGCCCCGCTGCTGTTCGCGCTGGTCGCGCGCCTTCTTTGCTCAGCTTAGTTTTAAAAACACCCCGTTTTTCGGATTTTTTGTTTTGTTTTACTTTTGCCTTCTCCCCTGTTTTTAAAAGCGCTCCTGGCCCCTACCTTGCACCGTAAATCTGGAATCACCACCGCTGTTTGGCGGGTCCGGGTTACCGGGAGGTTGTGGGTTTCTCTGGGTTTTAGCGCCATCTTGCCTTGGGAGGAAGCGCGAGCGCCATCTTTGAGCGTCCAGGTCACCTGGGACGCCGAGACGACGCTATTTAGGGCGAGCTGAGCGGAAGGTGAGTCTGCTTAGTGCCCTTGAGGGCGAGAATACTATTGGTGCCCCGCTGCTGTTCGCGCTGGTCGCGCGCCTTCTTTGCTCAGCTTAGTTTTAAAAACACCCCGTTTTTCGGATTTTTTGTTTTGTTTTACTTTTGCCTTCTCCCCTGTTTTTAAACGCGCTCCTGGCCCCTACCTTGCACCGTAAATCTGGAATCACCACCGCTGTTTGGCGGGTCCGGGTTACCGGGAGGTTGTGGGTTTCTCTGGGTTTTAGCGCCATCTTGCCTTGGGAGGAAGCGCGAGCGCCATCTTTGAGCGTCCAGGTCACCTGGGACGCCGAGACGACGCTATTTAATGCTCGCTGGTCTCGCGCAGCGGTAACGCGCAGCGGAGCGCCCTCCCTGCGCCTGAGTCGTGCCAGAGTCCTGCCCGTCTGCGCTCGTCCGCGTCTCGGAGGCGGACGAGGTCGGACTCTGGCCTTCGGCTCCTGTTGTCTGCTGGATTAGAGGGTATTACCTGCAGCTCTAGGATGATTACGTATAGCGCTGCTTCCTTGTTTGCTTTGCGCCCCACTCGCTCGGCTTGTTCGTCTCTTTTCCCCGGCGGTCGCCGTTTAGGCAAGGGCTGCCCCGTGTGTAACTGGCTCCCCACATTATCATCTACTCATAGTCCATCTACCCCTCCTCAGTACTGTCACTGCGCGTTGCTCAACACTAGGTCCCTTCCTCGTCATACCTCGGATATATGGGATCTTCTCGCGCACTCCAAGATCTCTTGCTTATTTCTAACTGAGACTTGGTTGGGAGTGGGCTCTGAACCTGACATTGCCTGTGCTGTCCCCCCTAACTATTCCATCCTACGGAGGGATAGAACGGAGGGAAGAGGCGGTGGGGTGGCTTTGATAGTGGACAAGGTCTTTGATTGCTCCTCCTTTGTGGTGGACAACATTGCCGGATGTGAAGCATTAGGTTTTACACTCCATCTATCGGCGTCCCAGACCTGCACTGGAATTCTCCTCTATAGACCCCCTGGACCCATTGGGTCCTTTTTTGAGGACCTACAGTCGGCCTTATCAGTACCCTGTATGCGTTCTGCGCACTGCTTGTTATTAGGCGACTTAAATTTGCACATGGACTGTCTTACCGATGCCGAGGCTACCAAACTCCGTGAGATCACAGCGATGTTAGGGCTAGCCCCTTTTATCCACAGCCCCACTCACGAGAAAGGCCACACATTAGATGTGATCTTTTCCTCCAAGCCTATTGAGGTGTCCCCTCCACTCCCGGTCCTTTGGTCAGATCATTATCTGATAAACTTTGCCTTAGTGTTTGAATCTAAGCTTAGTCAAAGGGCTCGGAAGGAAGGCTCCCGGCAATCTAGAGCCTACCACCTAGTGACAGCAGATATGCTCTCCGATGCTCTCTGCCAATATCCGTGTCAATTGACAGGGGTTCTGGAAACCGACCTAATCCTGGTCCAGAACTGGATGCAGGCAAGATTCGAGGAGCTGGCCCCTTTGAAGCCTGCTAGAACAGCACCTCATCTTAATTCAGCTCCTTGGTTCTCTTCCACTTTACGTACAATGCGACAAGACTGCAAAAAGTTGGAAAGGCGGTGGCGGCGCAAGTACGATCTTGTGGAGCGAATGAAATACCGCGACGCGATAAAATCTTATTATAAGCAGATTGCCGCAGCCAAAAAGAATTATTTGGAGCAGAGAATTGACAAAGCCGATAATACGAGCCGGGAACTCTTTAGGATTGTGAAGGAGTTTGTCAACCCTGTAGTAGGGACCCCGGTCCATTCACACACGGAAGAATGGATCAAACAGCTCGCCGACTTTTTTGTGACTAAAATCTCAAAGATTCAGGACACTTTTCCAACGGTGGATTCCCGAACGGCTGACGTTGTGTTAGGGGACAAGTCGACCCATTTAGCTCCCTCACAGGCTGAATCTGGGCCTTTATTATCTGTTTTTCCCCAGTTGTCCTGTGAGACATCGCTTGAGCTGTTATCCAGGCTGCAATCTGGCTCGCCTCTGGATGTTTGTCCGGCGAAATGCTTGGGCAAGGTGGCCTCGGCGTTGAACAGCTTGCTGAACCCCCTGCTTAATCTTTCATTGAGTTCAGGGGTGGTTCCACGACAATGGAAACACGCACTCATTCTGCCGCTGGTTAAAAAGCCTCTGCTTGACCCCCTGCAATGCGCTAACTATAGACCAATCTCCCTCCTCCCTGCTCTGGCGAAGGTGTTGGAGAAACATGTTCAGCATACTCTGACCACCTTTATTGAGAACAACAAACTGCTGCATGATTCCCAGTCCGGCTTTCGTGCGAATTACAGCACGGAGACGGCTCTGGTAGAGGTTACCGACGCCATCAGGGAGACGCTCGACCATGGGGGAAAGGCTATGCTAGTTATGTTGGACCTATCGGCGGCATTCGACACCGTCCCACACGCAGGTCTCCTCTCAAGACTCAGGGAGATTGGTCTGCGAGGGACGGTGCTGGACTGGTTTCAATCCTTTCTTGCCGACCGCCGACAGGTGATCTGGGCTCCGCCGTTCTCGGCCGAAATGCTTTCGCTGGAGGTGGGGGTGCCTCAGGGTTCTATCCTGAGCCCCACCATCTTCAACATATACATGGCCCCTCTAGCGGAGGTAGCGGAGGCGTTTGGGGCCCGGGTCATCTCATACGCTGATGACACCCAGCTCTTGTTCACCTGCAGGAAGGGAGAGGCCTTTAATGGCGGCAGAATCAAGGACTGTCTGAGCGCAGTCTTTGCGTGGTTTCAGCGGCACAGCCTGAAATGCAACTCAGACAAATCTGAGCTGCTCTTTTTCGGCTGTGCCCCTGATCCGGGCTGGAAGACATGGTGGCCCCAGGACATGTCCCCCCCAGAGAAACCATCTTCTCAGGTAAAAAATCTCGGAGTGGTGTTTGACGATGATCTATCTTTCCGTCCACACATCCTGGGATTAGCAGGGAAATGTTTCAGCATCCTCAAGATGCTCAGGAAATTTCTTCCTCTACTCTCACTGCAGTACCGTAGGAATGTAGTCCAGGCGCTGGTGGGCTCCCGCCTGGACTATGCGAATGCACTCTTTGCAGGCCTACCGAAGTATCTGGTATCCAGACTGCAGATTGTTCAGAATTCGGCGGCCAGAGCTATCTATGGGCTGCCCAGGAGAGCTAGTGCCTCTGCGCTCCTGGCTAGGCTGCACTGGCTCCCAATTTCGGGGAGAATTAGATTTAAGCTCCTCACTCTGGCATTTAAAGCCCTCCATGCGATTGGCCCTAACTATTTGCGGAAGCGTATTGTTCTCTATGTGCCGCGGAGGTTGCTGAGGTCGGCGGACCTGGCTAAAATGGAGGTGCCTGTGGTCAAACGTGTTCGGATGGGAGGTCGTTCCTTCCAATACGTGACAGCCTGCTTGTGGAACGAGCTCCCACTCTCTCTTCGGAAAGCGAACAACCTCCTGGCTTTCAGGAAGGAGTTGAAGACTCTGTTCTTCACCAAGTAACCCGCTGTGACTGTAGTAGGTTTGCCTTTGGGTTCTTGTTTCTCTGGGCCTCTTTGCCAAAGCGCCGGGACACCCTTTTGGGGTAGCCGTGCGCTCAAAAAGTGCGGCTTAACATAACATTAGTGGCGGCTGTCATTGGGTGTTCTCTAACTTTTTCTTTTTCTTTACATAGCGCAAACTTGACCCGGTATCGGGTATCAGAGCGCTTTACCCAGCACCAGTTGCGTTACATGAGGACACATTCATTTTTGTTAGGCACCGGGAGATTAAGTGATTTGCCCAGAATCACAGGATGTTCAGCGTCAATGCCGAGACTCGAACCCGTTTCCCCAGATTCGAGGTCGATCGCCCTAGCCGCTAGGCCAACTCCTCTCCCCTAGACCTGTATCTTGTTGGAATGGTATGCATTCTAACAGCACTATTTTCTGTAACCATACTGAATAAGACTAAATGAATACACTTTTAAATGCTGCAAATTAAATACATAGAGCACCATACCAGAAAGAGAAAATACAGTGGATCCTGGTTCCACACAATCTGAATATCGAATTCTGTGACGCCGATTCTGTAAAGCCACTGCCATTCCACGATTCTACATGAAATTGGGAACAAATTGACACATTGTTTTTACATTGAATATCAAATATTGTGAGATGATGTTACGCAAACTTTTACTACCTAAACGTATTTTCCTATTTCTATACTGCTTTTTCAAATGGCAAGATGTTTAGACAGAATAAATAGCCAAGCATAAAAATAAATGTTTTGACTTCAATTTAAAGAAAAAAAATGTTTTCGACTTTGACAATCTGATTTATTAATGCTTCATAATCACCGTGGTGTTAACTTCACGAGAGCTAATGTTCTTAATTAAGGCTCTCAATCAATTTACTGTAGCTGCAAGAATTCTCCATCAATTTCGAATAAAGTTTACTCAGGCCAAAAGATGATCCGAGTTGCTTCTTGCCCTGTGGGGGTGGGGCCTCGCTAGTGACCAGCACTGGGTCGGTGTGTGGGGTCATGCCTTTCCCTGAACATATAGATCCCAAATCTTCCTCTTTGTGCATAAGACATGGGCATCTCTGCTTCTTCCGCGTCTACGCACTTCCATCTTTGGAGACTTCTACTGAGAGCGTGGGCCGGAGGGCGTGCAACAACTTGAAGGGCTCCCTCCAGAGTGATGCAGGCCATCACGGCCTGAGCCGTGGCATCTGGTGGGAGGCGGGAGTCCAATGTAAAGAAGAGACACTGCTTGCTTCTCTTCCTATGGCCACCATTCCTTGGGTGTGTAGGTGGTATTTGTATGCATGTGGTATTTCTATAGTGTGAGTCAAGCCAAAAAGCAGTGGAGCACTGTACAGGGTCAAAGACAAGCAGAGAGTCAACGAGTGGCAGGCGAGGTAGCGGGGGGCTTAATGCGCTGTGATGTAGGGTTCTCTAAAGAGCTGCGTCTGCAGCTCTTACTAACAGAGCAGCGTTAGGTGGACATAGTTGGGTATTTGGCCGCAGGCCCCTGACTTCCTATGCATTTCTGATTCCATTGGGCATCTCAACGCATAACCTTCCATCACCTCCCTTCTTGGAGGCAAATATAGCAAACTAAACCCCCAGAGATGCATGTCCGGGCTCTAAAATGCTCCTTTTAACGCACTGCTATAAACACTGGCCAATTCATTCCTTGCTCACAACAGTGCTTTTCTCATAATGGGTCAAGTTCACGAATGTTTTTGATGCAGCACAACGTAGCAAGAAAACTTGCTATGGTGCGCTGCGCCACATGGAGAGAGCAGGAATGCGTTGTATCTACCAAGATAGGGCGCATTCCTGCTTTCTCTCTGCACTGGGCAACACAGTGAAGTCTAGAGCTAGCGCAGGCACCCGTGTGCCATGGTGCAAGGGTACCTGTGTTGCAGGCAGGATTGTTTATGTGCAACGGCACCTTCCTGCACAAAAATAATCCTCAGAGGCATTTTCCTCTTTCCACAGGTGCTGCACAATGCATCACATACGGAAAGAGGAAATAGGGAGGAACAATAAAGATATTTCTCCTTGCTACGCCTCTGTTGGGATGGCCGCACCATTTTGATGAATTCCCAGGTCTACTGTTCTTAGGAAATCTGTAATTCTGCCAAAGTCCATGGGTGGATGCGTAGAAGCACCCAGGCCCCACTCATGGAACGCCTCCCTGGGGCAGAGTAAGGCAAGGCAGAGACTCGCGCCACCTTCCGTTGTTCTAGATTCAATTGGGCCATGCAAGGAGGCATCGTGTGGCTCGGTAAATCTCACTGAAGCCCTTACGCCGCCTCGCGTGAGGCAACGCAGGGCCATGCAAGGAGGCTTTGCGTGGCTCGTAAATCTCACTGAAGCCCTTGCGTTGCCTCGCGTGACGCAACGCAGGGCCATGCAGGGAGGCTTTGCGTGACTCGGTAAATCTCACTGAAGCCCTTGCGCCGCCTCACGTAACACAACGCAGGGCCATGCAAGGAGGCTTTGCGTGGCTCGGTAAATCTCACTGAAGCCCTTGCGCCACCTCGCGTGACGCAACGCAGGGCCATGCAAGGAGGCTTTGCGGGGCTCGGTAAATCTCACTGAAGCCCTTGCGCCACCTCACGTGACGCAACGCAGGGCCATGCAAGGAGGCTTTGCGGGGCTCGGTAAATCTCACTGAAGCCCTTGCACCGCCTCGCGTGATGCAACGCAGGGCCATGCAAGGAGGCTTTGCGGGGCTCGGTAAATCTCACAGAAGCCCTTGCGCTGCCTCGCATGACGCAATGCAGGGCCATGCAAGGAGGCTTTGCGGGGCTCGGTAAAGCTCACTGAAGCCCTTGCGCCGCCTCGCGTGACGCAACGCAGGGCCATGCAAGGAGGCTTTGCGGGGCTCGGTAAATCTCACTGAAGCCCTTGCGCCGCCTCGCGTGACGCAACGCAGGGCCATGCAAGGAGGCTTTGCGGGGCTCGGTAAATCTCACTGAAGCCCTTGCGCCGCCTCGCGTGACGTAACGCAGGGCCATACAATGAGGCTTTGCGTGGCTCGTAAATCTCACTGAAGCCCTTGCGTTGCCTCGCATGACGCAACGCAGGGCCATGCAGGGAGGCTTTGCGTGCCTCGGTAAATCTCACTGAAGCCCTTGCGCCGCCTCGCGTAACACAACGCAGGGCCATGCAAGGAGGCTTTGCGTGGCTCGGTAAATCTCACTGAAGCCCTTGCACTGCCTCGCGTGATGCAACGCAGGGCCATGCAAGGAGGCTTTGCGTGGCTCGGTAAATCTCACTGAAGCCCTTGCGCCGCCTCGCGTGACGCAATGCAGGGCCATGCAAGGAGGCTTTGCGTGGCTCGGTAAAGCTCACTGAAGCCCTTGCGCCTTCTCGTGTGAGGCAACGCAGGGCCATGCAAGGAGGCTTTGCTGGGCTCGGTAAATCTCACTGAGCCCTTGCATTGCCTCGCGTGACGCCATGCAAGGAGGCTTTGCGTGGCTCGGTAAATCTCACTGAAGCCCTTGCGCCGCCTCGCGTGACGCAACGCAGGGCCATGCAAGGAGGCTTTGCGTTTCTCGGTAAATCTCACTGAAGCCCTTGCGCCGCCTCAAGTGACGCAACGCAGGGCCATGCAAGGAGGCTTTGCGGGGCTCGGTAAATCTCACTGAATCCCTTGCGCCGCCTCGCGTGACGCAACGCAGGGCCATGCAAGGAGGCTTTGCGGGGCTCGGTAAATCTCACTGAAGCCCTTGCGCCGCTTCGCGTGACGCAACGCAGGGCCATGCAATGAGGCTTTGCGGGGCTCAGTAAATCTCACTGAAGCCCTTGCACCGCCTCGCGTGACGCAATGCAGGGCCATGCAAGAAGGCTTTGCGCGGCTCGGTAAATCTCACTGAGCCCTTGCGCCGCCTCGTGTGACTCAACACAGGGCCATGCAAGGAGGCTTTGCGTGGCTCTGTAAATCTCACTGAGCCCTTGCGCCGCCTCGTGTGAGGCAACGCAGGGCCATGCAAGGAGGCTTTGCGTGGCTCGGTAAATCTCACTGAAGCCCTTGCGCCGCCTCGTGTGAGGCAATGCAGGGCCATGCAAGGAGGCTTTGCGGGGCTCGGTAAATCTCACTGAAGCCCTTGCGCCGCCTCGTGTGAGGCAACGCAGGGCCGTGCAAGGAGGCTTTGCGTGGCTTGGTAAATCTCACTGAAGCCCTTGCGCCGCCTCGCGTGATGCAACGCGGGGCCATGCAAGAAGGCTTTGCGGGGCTCGGTAAATCTCACAGAAGCCCTTGCGCCGCCTCGTGTGAGGCAACGCAGGGCCATGCAAGGAGGCTTTGCGTGGCTCGGTAAATCTCACTGAAGCCCTTGCGCCGCCTCGCGTGACGCAACGCGGGGCCATGCAAGAAGGCTTTGCGGGGCTCGGTAAATCTCACAGAAGCCCTTGCGCTGCCTCGCATGACGCAACGCAGGGCCATGCAAGGAGGCTTTGCGTGGCTCGGTAAATCTCACTGAAGCCCTTGCGCCGCCTTGCGTGACGCAACGCGGGGCCATGCAAGGAGGTTTTGCGTGGCTCGCTAAAGCTCACTGAGCCCTTGCGTTGCCTCGCGTGACGCAACGGCAACGCAAGGGCTTTGCAAACCTGCGCCTGAGTCTGGAAACCTTAAAAACGCCTCGCCTCCCTGCAGCGAGGCCTTCAGAGCTATTTCTATCTCCAGTTGGGACTTCCTTCCTTCTGCACACTCCGCGTGCAGAGCTGGCTATGCTTTCATGCTGGCCCTATGCCCAATGGGGCCACACATAAAACTGTCCGCGCGGACAGCTGCATTCGTTATTCGGCCTCTTGATTTTTGATTTATGTCACATTTGTGTGGATTCGGAACGCTCCTAGACTCGGCGTAGAACATGTACCTCGCTAATGTTCAGCAGGCACCACCCTCTCTGGTGCCTCTGTGCCAGAAAGCTGACAGCAGCACTGTTAGTCTCTGATCGTTTCAGGGCTTCTGAGCACAACATCCTTTTATTCCCCCGCGTCAGGTCCAGGAAGTGGACAGCAGAGCTCATGAACGGGGTTCTCTTCCACCCCGAAGCATCATGCAACATCCTACCAGGGCCTGTTCGCTCTCAGCTATCAAGCTGCAGACTTTTACCCAAACTCTTTCTCCATTTCACAGGTGTAGTGCCTAGAAGCTTCAGAAACACAGCGGGTAATCCTTGCATTGAAAGACAACACAGGGCCTCTGAGGGAACGGTCAAAAAGGAGGAAAGGATAAAAAAAAACTCAAACCCTAAGTGCCAGACACTGCGGTTACGGGGTTGTGCGGTAGGAGGGCGCTGCACTTGTAAATATACCACAATCTCAGCACTCACTGAAGGGAAGGTGCACAGCAGAGCCCTCAGCTTGTCAATGCCAGTGCTGCGCAGTCTACGCTCCACCTCAGCTGAAACCCCACTTCACCTACTGGGGTGCAGACACCTTGATCCGCCTCTTGCCTTCTCTTCCCGCTGTTGGGGTACCCAATGGAACTCAACACCCACAGGTACGCGCCATCCTCACCTCCTGCTGCACAGCGGAGCGGGTACACGGTACTGTTGAGGGGTGCGAGGTTGCACAGCAGAAATACCGCCTCTCATGGTGCCACAGCTGGCCCTAAGACGCCCGCGGACAGGGGCCCAGTTTACTTGGGGCCACTTACTCCATTCATGTCTTGCCAACAGTGTATGGCGAAACTAACAACAACAGATGGAAAGACCTTTATTTGAAGCTAATGTAGAGCGCGAGCCCCTTATACAAGCGTCTCCTCAGCCCCCCTCCTCAGTCTGAAGAATCAACATTCCATCCATGCACCACGCACACACACCACTAACTACATCCTACAGGCACCACCCATGCGTTCTAGTCCATAATCTGCACACCCATACACTCTAGTCCAACATCTACAAATCCACACATCTACAAACTCACACACTCCAGTCCAACATCTACAAATCCACAAATCTACAAACCCACACACTCCAGTCCAACATCTACAAACCCACACACACTCCAGTCCAAAATCTACACACCCACACATCTACAGAGCCACATACTCCAGTCCAACATCTACAAATCCACACATCTACAAACCCAAACACTCCAATCCAACATCTACAAACCCACACACTCCAGTCCAACATCTACAAATCCACACACACTCCAGTCCAACATCTACAAATCCACAAATCTACAAACCCACACACTCCAATCCAACATCTACAAACCCACACACTCCAATCCAACATCTACAAACCCACACACTCCAATCCAACATCTACAAACCCACACACTCCAGTCCAACATCTACAAACCCTCACACTCCAATCCAACATCTACAAACCCACACACTCCAGTCCAACATCTACAAATCCACACACACTCCAGTCCAACATCTACAAATCCACAAATCTACAAACCCACACACTCCAATCCAACATCTACAAACCCACACACTCCAATCCAACATCTACAAACCCACACACTCCAGTCCAACATCTACAAATCCACAAATCTACAAACCCACACACTCCAATCCAACATCTACAAACCCACACACTCCAGTCCAACATCTACAAATCCACACACCCTCCAGTCCAAAATCTACACACCCACACATCTACAGCGCCACATACTCCAGTCCAACATCTACAAACTCACACATCTACAAACTCACACACTGCAGTCCAACATCTACAAACTCACACACTCCACTCCAACATCTACAAACCCACACACTCCAGTCCAACATCTACAAATCCACAAATCTACAAACTCACACACTCCAGTCCAACATCTACAAACTCTCACACTCCAGTCCAACATCTACAAACCCACACACTCCAGTCCAGCATCTACACACCCACAC
This sequence comes from Triturus cristatus, assembly GCF_964204655.1. Lineage (NCBI taxonomy): Eukaryota > Metazoa > Chordata > Amphibia > Caudata > Salamandridae > Triturus > Triturus cristatus. The sequence goes on along the minus strand of NC_140593.1, from coordinate 66,317,407 downwards.
ATCTATAGAGCCACACACTCCAGTCCAACATCTACAAACCCACACACTCCAGTCCAACATCTACAAATCCATACATCTACAAACTCACACTCCAGTCCAAAATCTACAAATCCACACATCTACAAACTCACACACTCCAGTCCAACATCTACAAACCCACACACTCCAGTCCAACATCTACAAATCCACACACACTCCAGTCCAAAACCTACACACCCACACATCTACAGAGCCACATACTCCAGTCCAACATCTACAAACTCACACATCTACAAACTCACACACTCCAGTCCAACATCTACAAACTCACACACTCCAGTCCAACATCTACAAACCCACACACTCCAGTCCAACATCTACAAATCCACAAATCTACAAACTCACACACTCCAGTCCAACATCTACAAACTCTCACACTCCAGTCCAACATCTACAAACCCACACACTCCAGTCCAGCATCTACACACCCACACATCTATAGAGCCACACACTCCAGTCCAACATCTACAAACCCACACACTCCAGTCCAACATCTACAAATCCATACATCTACAAACTCACACTCCAGTCCAAAATCTACAAATCCACACATCTACAAACTCACACACTCCAGTCCAACATCTACAAACCCACACACTCCAGTCCAACATCTACAAACCCACACATCTACAAACTCACACACTCCAATCCAACATCTACAAGCCCACACACTCCAGTCCAACATCTACAAATCCACACATCTATAAACTCACACACTCCAGTCCAACATCTACAAACCACACACACTCCAGTCCAACATCTACACACCCACACATCTACAGAGCCACAAACTCCAGTCCAACACCTACAAACCCACACACTCCAGTCCAACATCTACAAACCCACACATCTACAAACGCACATACTCCAGTCCAACATCTACAAACCCACACACTTCCGTCCAACATCTACAAATCCACACATCTACAAACTCACACACTCCAGTCCAACATCTACAAACTCACACACTCCAGTCCAACATCTACAAACCCACACACTCCAGTCCAACATCTACACACCCACACATCTACAGAGCCACACACTCCAGTCCAACATCTACAAACTCACACACTCCAGTCCAACATCTACAAACCCACACACTCCAGTCCAACATCTACACACCCACACATCTACAGAGCCACACACTCCAGTCCAACATCTACAAACTCACACACTCCAGTCAACATCTACAAACCCACACACTTCAGTCTAACATCTACAAATCCACACATCTACAAACTCACACACTCCAGTCCAAAATCTACACATCCACACATCTACAAACTCACACACTCCAGTCCAACATCTACAAACCCACACACTCCTGTCCAAAATCTACAAATCCACACATCTACAAACTCACACACTCCAGTCCAACATCTACAAACCCACACACTCCAGTCCAACATCTACAAATCCACACACACTAGTCCAACATCTACACACCCACACGCTCTAGTCTAACATCTACACACACTCCAGTCCAACATCTACACACCCACACATCTACAGAGCCACACACTCCAGTCCAACATCTACAAATCCACACATCTACAAACCCACACACTCTAGTCTAACATCTACACACCCACACACTCTTGTCCAGCATCTACACACCCACACATTCTAGTCCAGCATCTACACACTCTAGTCAAACATCTACAAACCTACACACAAGTCCAGCATCTAGAAAACCACACACTCTAGTCCAGCATCTACAAACCCACACACTCTAGCCCAGCATCTACAAATACACACACTCTAGTCTAACATCTACAAACCCACACACTCTGGTCTAACATCTACAATCCTCCAGTGATGATAGTATGTTTTCCCTACAACATATTGTACCTGTACACATGGGATGCACCTGCCATTTAGTGATCCATAAAGCACTGCCTAGTATAGGCCACTTGAAAGGCGAGGTGGGAGGGCCACACTGAATCTACAATACAACAAACTATAACCCTAGTGTTACAGGTAAGCAAGGTTTTCTGTTTGCAACGTGTGTTGTTGTGAATCGTGTGCTGTGAATAAACTGAAAAGCTGTATCTCCTCGCCTCTAAAGCTGTGGTGAGCAACAAGTAGCTGTCGAGGCCATGTCCTGGTTGTGGTTTTGCTCACGTGGGCTTCCTTCCTGGCTTGAATATCCACACAGTAATATGTTGTGAAAGCGTGAAAGGAAGGCCGTGGAAGTTGTGGCTAATGGGATGCTTTCTGCAACACGCGCAGGAGGTATGAAGGTCAGTGCATGTTCTGCCTGTGGATACATACCATACCCGAAGAAAACATACAATTCGTTAGCAATGCTGATTTTCACCTGGGTGTGCCCTGATGAAGGATTGGGAAGCCAATTGATAACTGTTCAGTTATGTTGTATTGGTTGTGTTAAAGTGATATAGTTACAGGCAGGAGTGAAGGTTCATGACTTCATTGTTAGGCAGACACAGAGCTATGGAGTCCCTTCTGCATATCCAGGTGCAAATGAACTAGGTGTCCCTGGAGCACAACATTCCACACAATATTTGCTCAAATATAGGCACTCAAGAGCCATGACAGTGGCAAGTTGTCAATGCCACAGTAATAGAACAAACCTACCAGTATCACATAGCCAGCTGCGGACTGTGCAGGTGAGAGTGGCGGGGCGGTGTGGCCGGTTGTAGGGGCATTTCAACAGATGATGGTGAGGAAAAATTAATTTATCATTTTATTTCCCCTCGTTGTCGTCTGTCGAAATCTCATCCCACCTGGCCCCACCGCTCTTACCTGCACGGGCCATGGCTGAATATAGCTCCCTCTTTATAACCAACACACCACCCACTGCAAAGGGCACAAAAATCAAGAATTATGTCAACAATATATCAACGCAGGAAATGGCATACCGAATAATGCATGCAAATTATGACAAAACATGATTCTGCAGTCTAACCGGCAATCACCACGTTAGGGCATATTTCTATAAAAAGGTGGTGTATTTTAAATCTTAGTGAAGGGATCACGTCCACAGGAGAAGCTATACCCGTTCACGTACTATGACTAGAATTAGCAATAGTCAGTGCTTATTCAAGAGCCTTGGCAAACCTTATTAATTATTGGAATTATAATGTAATTCACGCACCTGAAGGCTCGCTGAGAGCGCTTTTAAGCCAGGAAATTTTTAAGGCTGGTTTAGGGAAAAACACTTTTAAAGAAAATCTTGAGACTGCGTTGAAGTTTTTTCAATGCTCCATTAAACTCCTACAGGCTTGAGCACCAGCACTTTTGAAGTTTTTCCTGAAAAAATCTACCCCGAGATTGAGTTTGGCTCCGACGAGGCACATTGCTCACAGTTATCCCACTAAGGGGCCGTTATAGCTAGTATAGAATATAAAGAGTGTCTCAAATATTTGAGATTTACATTAGAACATAAAGTCAGGCATTGCATTTTGATTAGGGCTTCCGGTTTTATGGTATTTATTTTATTGCCATTTCTGTCTGTATTTATCCACATTTATTTTTTACTAATTTCAGTGTATTTATCCACATTTATTTTGGGTTTTGTGGAAAGATGAAGCTGAAATTAGTATATTTCCACATATATTAAACCGATAAATATATGCTCATGCTTGAATGCCTGGCAGGTTTCAGTGATATCAGAACCCGCAGAAAATAAATCAATGCACTTATATGAAAACATTCAAATTTCACTATCAACCTTCTGCATATCTACTGCTGTTAAAGCCTCTTTACTAAAATTCCTTTCTTTTTTAACCCCCTCATATTTTAATGCACACATCTCTTGGCCTTACAACAAACAAATGATGGACGGAATGCTGACAATGCAGACATTCTCCCCCAGTCAAGAGATCTGGGTTAAATCCATCGTTCTTTTGCCCACTACGCCACCCCAGTTCAGACATGGCCACATGCAAATCAGTCTTGACCCTGTGCCTCATGGGAACAGTCCAGCCCGAACTGCCAAGCCATGTCTTCCCTGGACCGGAATCAAGCATCCTAGGACCGGTTTCTGGCTATCAGCCGTCATCAGCCAGGATAGCTTGACTCCAGTGGCGTAGTGAGCACGGGACCCACGTCTGGGCATACCCATCCGACTTAGTGCGAAAAGCGTTACAACAAACAAATGATGGACGGAATGCTGACAATGCAGACATTCTCCCCCAGTCAAGAGATCTGGGTTAAATCCATCATTCTTTTGCCCACTACGCCACCCCAGTTCAGACATGGCCATATGCAAATCAGTCTTGACCCTGTGCCTCATGGGAACAGTCCAGCCCGAACTGCCAAGCCATGTCTTCCCTGGACCGGAATCAAGCATCCTAGGACCGTGTTCTGGCTATCAGCCGTCATCAGCCAGGATAGCTGGACTCCAGTGGCGTAGTGAGCACGGGACCCACGTCTGGGCATACCCATCCCACTTAGGTCGAAAAGCGTTACAACAAACAAATGATGGACGGAATGCTGAAAATGCAGACATTCTCCCCCAGTCAAGAGATCTGGGTTAAATCCATCGTTCTTTTGCCCACTACGCCACCCCAGTTCAGACATGGCCATATGCAAATCAGTCTTGACCCTGTGCCTCATGGGAACAGTCCAGCCCGAACTGCCAAGCCATGTCTTCCCTGGACCGGAATCAAGCATCCTAGGACCGGTTTCTGGCTATCAGCCGTCATGAGCCAGGATAGCTTGACTCCAGTGGCGTACTGAGCACGGGACCCACGTCTGGGCATACCCATCCCACTTAGGGCGAAAAGCGTTACAACAAACAAATGATGGACGGAATGCTGACAATGCAGACATTCTACCCCAGTCAAGAGATCTGGGTTAAATCCATCGTTCTTTTGCCCACTACGCCACCCCAGTTCAGACATGGCCATATGCAAATCAGTCTTGACCCTGTGCCTCATGGGAACAGTCCAGCCCGAACTGCCAAGCCATGTCTTCCCTGGACTGGAATCAAGCATCCTAGGACCGGTTTCTGGCTATCAGCCGTCATCAGCCAGGATAGCTTGACTTCAGTGCATAGTGAGCACGGGACCCACGTCTGGGCATACCCATCCCACTTAGGGCGAAAAGTGTTACAACAAACAAATGATGGATGGAATGCTGACAATGCAGACATTCTCCCCCAGTCAAGTGATCTGGGTTAAATCCATTGTTCTTTTGCCCACTACGCCACCCCAGTTCAGACATGGCCATATGCAAATCAGTCTTGACCCTGTGCCTCATGGGAACAGTCCAGCCTGAACTGCCAAGCCATGTCTTCCCTGGACCGGAATCAAGCATCCTAGGACCGGTCATGGCAGACAGTATTTATAATTACTCAAAAAGCAACCCATTTCCCATTTTTATCCACAATTAAAAATAAAGACAGACAAGAAAATGAATGTTTTCGGTCTCTGTTTATCTATAAAAATCAGTAAAAACGGAAAACAGGGAGCCTTCAATTTGATGCTGTGATTAAGGACTTTTCCATTAAAAGCCTTAACTAAAAACTGGTGAGGCAAATTCAATAGACCAGGCTCTTGTTGTGAGAAGGTGCCCTGATATATGCTGTCCACTAGTTCTAGTGGGCACCTTGTATCAGTCCAAACAACCCCTTATGGTGATAGGTTAAAGACAACCTTTATTGAAAGCTATCCTAAGTCTTGAAGGAATGTAAAGCAGCTTGTTTTACCAGTCTATAATCTCTTGAATGATCAAATGAAAGGACAACCACATCAGGAATATATTTAAAATATATGTATTTAGGTTAAAACACACCCCTCTAGTCTCTTTATGAGACTGGAGTTGGAAGTACTTAAGTTACAAGTGAGCAATCATCAGTAATAGCACAAATACACGTTTGAACCCTAGGGGCGTACCAAACCATATACCAAAAAAGTGGTATAAGAACCACGACTGAACTAGACACAAGGCCTAGAGCCTGTAGAATCCCTGGGACCCCAAGGAACCACCCAAGGTAGTGACACAGGGGACCCACGTGGACTGTATGCAGTGTGTGAACACAACCGCGGGTTCCTGTTATCTTCTATGGGCAATGTCACAGTTGGAAATTTAAAGATTTGGGACACTTAGGATCGAGTCAGGACCAAACCCTTTTGGACTTAAGAAGTTCTAGGGCTAGCACCCACGTGAGCACCGGAGCACTCGAGTTACCTCACCCAGGGAAGCCGGGTGCATAGGTGTCTTTTGGTGTCGGGTCGCGTCGTCGATTGCAATGGAAGCCTGCAAAGAACTGCTGCTGCCGTGAAGAGGAGACGTGTCCGAAGAGGTCCAAACCTGAATCTAGGATCGAAGGAACCTGAAAGCAGAGGGGACAGAGTCTGGGTCACTAGCCAGTGACCGAGGGCAGGATGGACCAATGCCCACAGATGTCGGGTTCTTCAGGTGAGTTCACAGGTGTCTTGACTCTTCAGCCACGAGGTCCAGGAGGCGTCGACGAAGTCCACGAGCCGGATTCGAGCTGTCCCACGAAGTCTGTCGAGTGCTGCAGTGTCGGCGGCCAGAATATACCCAACAAGCCTTGGCAACGGCAAGTCACTGGAATTTCAGAGAAAGGACTGCGGTGCAGACCAGCAAAGATCTGAGGGACTCACCCAGCGAGGGTAAGTCAGGGCACGTCTGGAGCAACCAGGAAAGCCCATGCAGAAGAGGAGTTGCCTTCGTGGGGATCTACTATCCAATGGGCTAGCGATCGCAAAGGAGCCTCAAGTGGTTGCACTTGAAACTGGCCCACGGGTCACTTGTGGAGTGGAGGCCAGCAATCTTCGGTGCAGGATGTGCTCAAGGCTGGGGCTACTCGGAGCCCACATCACAACTTTGAGGAAGCCAAGGAAGATGCTGCTGCTTCAAAAGATCACAGTGTCCAGGGGTCACGGTTCCATGTCACCCACGATAGCCACGGGCCTCAGCTTTGTTGTGGACTCAGGGTAGCCTCGGGAAAGTCTGGAAATCCACCACTGGGGATGCAGAGACTTCGGCGTCCGGCAGGAGCTTCAGAATTGCAGACCGGTCAGTTGCTTCTTTGGTGCCTGCCAAGCAGGGGAGTCACTCCTTGACCCAAGGGAGATTTCTTCAGCCTTCTAGTCAGGAGAGAAAGTCGAAGGTCCAGGATTTATGTTGCAGAGTTTCGTCCAGGGTAATCTAAAGTCACAAGGACTGGGTTCCCATACTTACACTAAGTTTGGGGGTTGGACATACTCTAGGGACCCGCCTATGGGAGGGTTTGGAAAGAGGGGTGGTTACACCCATTTCCTTTGTCCAGTTTCGCACCAGAGCAGGGGCAGGTAGCCCCTGCAACCGGTTTGAACTGGACTATGCACAGGGACAGCAAACGTGCACCCAGTGCAGGACTTCAAAGCACCAGAGAGTGCTCCTGCCCAGCCCCAATACACATCTGCCTGTCTGGGGAGGTGGTTACACCTACCTTCGACAGGAAACATATTGTCCAGGCCACCCCTGACAGAGTTTTGGTCAGCAGCAGGAGGCCAGACCCGTGTCTGTGGCAGAGGCATCCATTTTGTGATGCCAAGGCTCAGGAAAGTCCTACCGGGTTTGACCAGTGTGAACATGTCTCTCCCTCTAGAAGGGTGGAATACTACCCCGCCGCCAGAACTGGCGGGGGGGGGGGGGGGGGTAGTATTCTAAAGCGTTTGACACCAAACACGACATGTTTTGATGCAGCCATCTCAAAGTTAGCATTTACCGCGAGGTTATAATGCACTTAAGAGTATAGGGTATGGCTGTATCACAGAAAGCTGAAGAGGGGCTCAGCTCATGCTTGGGCACCCTCTCACACAAAACCAAGCACTCTGCCTTTAGGATTGTCAAAGCCTGCCATAGGATTGACTTATAGGTTTATATGTGTCAGTATATGTATGTGGATATAGGTAGCCTATACCACTGTATAGGGGTGCAAGCACATCCATACCCAGGCTGCAGTAGCAGACCTGTGGTGCCATTTTGGAGTGCTGGCCAGGGGTGGCATAATACATGCTTCAGCCCCTGGTAGGCCTCTGAGGTATCTATGCCCTAGGTCCAGAATCCAATTAGATATGTACCTAATGTACATGCAAAACCATTTTAGAGAGGAAGCAGCTAGGCTGTGGTCCTGATTAGCAGGGCCACAGCCAGACTAAGGTCGAAAAACAGTGAAACACCAGCAAAAAGTGGGTTTACCCATGTGAAGCAGATCCTACTCTCCTACACTTGTGATCTGTGTAGAGGACGTGTTCAAGATATGGTGCATTTCTTATACGTCTGTCCAAATAAACTCCTGACCGAAGCTCGTAGCCATTTTATAACACCTATATGTATTACATTTAATATTTCTAGAACTAATGATCTAATTGAGCTAATAAGAGCCCAACTAGATGAATTTGTATGTTATCACTGGTTTTAATTTTTTACAACTTTTTTACCACTATTTTAAAGATGTCAAATGTATGAATAATGTTATCATCTGTATACCTGTAATTTCATATTGTGGATCTCTGAGGAGGTCTAAAATAATAACATTTGATTTGATTAGGCAAACACCTCACCGTGGGCCCTTCATCGGTTGTGCAACGCGGCTCATGAACTTTCTTCTACCCTGTCCGTGTCCAATCCCTTCTATCTCTCTCACAATTCGTCCCTTTGCTCCTCTCGCTGCAGTGCCCAAAAACATTTCTGGAACATTTCTCTTCACTCTTTTCTTCTTTCCCAGGCTTCCTTTCTTCCCTTCTTCAATCTCAGCGCCACTTTCCTTCTGTTCCACTTGTGTCCAGTTTGCAGCACCACATGCCATCCATGCACACACTCTACCTTTGGCGGACCTGAGAACTTACTTCACTATCTCATCTTATGCAGATTTTGACCATAAACAATGGCCAGTTGTCACCCACCTACCACCAATACTTCCTTTCCATCTCTCCAACATCTCCCTGCTCTCGCCCATCCACCTCAACAACAAATGTCCCTTGACAGAGTGGCGTAGCTTGGTCAACAAGATTGGGGGGGGCGTGAGCTTCAGATTTTCTGACAATGACCCTGGCATATAATGTCAAAATACATTATAGGACAAGCAGGATGCATGAGAGAGGATAAAGGGGCAGTGGGAAGGGAGACAAATGCGGATTGGTGCCGGTAGTAAGTGAGAGACAACAATGTTTAGCAAAGTAACCAACATTTTTGAAGACTTTCAAAGCAGAGTGTGTGTGCTTTTTTTTCTCTGCGTTTGTGTAAAACTTCCTTGTGAAATCCGACAGACACCTCACCTCACCCGACTGAAAACACCTGTACCCAAATATTTACCTGAAAATACATTTATTAGGGGGGTGTGACACTCCAAACACCCCCGTTGAAGCTACACTCCTGTCTTCACATCCCTACCTCTCATCCTCTGCAAAAGAGTCACCCCTTCACACGATTCTGTGTGGTATGTTAGACCCACACAATTTCTTCCACTTTGTTTCCCACATTTTTCTCCCACTTACAGCCACCTGGAACAGGCCTTAGTCAGGCAATTAGCACATTCAACTATGGTACTGCTTTGAGGGTTATATGAACAAGCCCATAAGTGTATTGTGCCATGTACACTCAAGAAACGTTTCATCACGGTAGAGGATAGCTGTGTACCATTGTACGTAACTAGATTCGTTGGGTACTATTCTCTCCTAAATATCTCCTGAGATCTCTGATGGGGACTCAGTAGTGGCACTTCTTACACATTCTACTTACAACTATCACAGAAACATATCCAACATGTCCACCGCCAGCCATTCTGATTCTATCAAATTACCCAAATAATGTCATAAAAGTCCAAGCAAAACTCCTGCCAAGCAACCTCCATCGTGTCATACTTCCCAGAGGGCCAACCACCCACTCTCCTCCTTTTCTCACTCTCCAAGAACAGTCTACACTTCTGACCCAATATTCTCACACCTTCCTCTTAGCATGGTCCCCATAATTTCTCCTTCAATCACCTCTTCGCTACAGTTTGTCCTAAATGTCCTTCATGGGACAGCTCTACTAACTTCTTTTCGACCCTTTCCGGTGGGACATATCTTTCCCCCTCTCGTCACCAAGCCTCCGGAAGCCCTTACACAGTTGTTATGACCAATACATTCCACGAGGTCACACTTCACACCGAACCCTTGCCTGCTCCTCCTGGCAGAAGCACTTTCAGAAGCAGCTTGGGGTCCATCTGTAGTTTAAAATTCACTCCCCACAAGCACACGTGACACTCTTCAGCCCCTGGGCTGCTGCCATAGGCTCCCTCTCTATCACTGAAGAGTGCACTCTGCTGTGATCAGTAACTTGAGGCAAAGGCTACTGGCATTTCCACACCCCTGCCCTGTGAAAGTGCTGCTCCAACCCATGAGCCCTGGCATTGATGGTCAACACATTGGTTGATGTAACATCAAAAGGGCACAATGTTGTGATATTTCATCATTAATCCTCTTAAAGTCCTCCTCCTTACTGCATGGACTCTGTCTTCCCTTCATAAACTTTGAATAATATTTGATCAACCCCATAAAATCTCATAATTGAGCCTTCACCTGTGGCAATGGCTCCAACCTTATATATTTCACTTGGTTGTCTTTGGGTTTAAATCCTCAGCCAGTCTTTAGGTTTAAATCCTCAGTATTCTAGATACTCAATTTCGTCCAATAGAAGCTGGCACTTTCTTTAAGTAGGGTGAGCCCAGCATCCCTTAATATCTTTAAGACTTCATCCAGGGCACAGTCATATTTACTTTTTGGCACCCCAAATATTAGAAAGTAACCTTGGAAGAAGTCAATATTTTATGTACTTTTGCACTAGGTTATTTCTCATGGACGGGCGAACCCTGGCCACAAGCACCAACGGGAAGCCTCTTAAATAGGTATAATCCTTCCAGAATTACAAATGTCACTAACGCCTTGGATTTGGTGAGCACCTAATTTGTTGGCACGCCAGCTTTAAATTTAATTTTTCTGAAAAGTTTGTGTCATTTGACATAAAAATAATCTCAATGAGGTTTGGCAGTAGTAAACTTCCCATTACTAGATTCTGATTCAAGCCAATAGGTGGACACTGCATCTTTGCCATTCATCTGCGTCCTTCAAGATAACCACTGGTAAAAGCCATTCAGAGGCTTCCACTGCTATGATGTCTCTTCTTCTATTCCCTCCAACATCTTCTTCACTCCTCCCTTGCCACCAGAGGATCCTTCCTCATCCCATGTCTTCCCAGTATATTGTGTAAGTTAAACTTTAGGGTAACTCTACAAGGGGTGCCTTCCCTTCCAAGGGTGAACTTGGTTCAATGCACAAGTAATAAGTGTGAAGGACAAGTTATTGTAGCCACACAAAACACTATTCAATGTGCAACTTACATAGAAGCAGACCTGCCAACTCACACGGTGCCACCACGTGACACACAATATTGGCTCCCATCACGCGGTCACCTGGTGGGCAGCCAATATCACACAGTGGCAGGTAAAACAAGCTGAAAACCACTGCAAATAGTGGTTTTCTAGATCCTTTTCAGAGGCTTTGAACTACTGATGTAAATTAAGGGGTGTGAAAACACCCCAGGACGTCAGCACAAGCCTCGGCAAGCTTCTTTTGTTTATGGAGGAGATTGTTTGGGGATAAAAGGGCCTTGTAGGCACTTCTTGGCACAAGTCCCCACCACCCTCCTAGGTCCCGCCCCCTCCTCACACAGTGAGAGTTTTGTTCAAGTTGGCAGGTATGTAGAAGTATTGCTTTTGAGTTACTAACAACCCCATGAAGGGATCAGGGTCATCGGGGAAACAGCAACAAACCTTATTTCATTATTCACAATATCACACACACAGTACTAAAAAGAATGAACACTTTTAAGTTAAAAGTACTTATTACTACAGGAGCAATCTGTTTCTCAGCACATCTAAAACAACTACACAGAATATTATAAAAACAGCAGCAAGACATTTTATAAATAACAAGAACAAAATAGTCTAAAGTCTAGGAACAGAACAAACCTGTATGGAACACTAAAGGAAGAGGAGCCAGGAGGCATATTATTGCAGACTCTTTTCCAACATTGTTAAAATGTCATTTAAAATGTTATCTAGAACCTAACACCTTACATGCCTACTTCTATGTGCTATGCTATGAGAGCATGGAAGGCCATTCAACTTGCAGTCTAGAGTTTCTTGGGGAGAAGATACGCACTGCATAACTTGTTGGCAAACAAAGGCTGTCTATATTAGCAGAGGCGCAAAGACAGTGTTCCCTGCGAAACGCAAACACCCACTGCGGCAGTGGTCAGTCGATCTTCCTCCGGGGCTTGGCTTTATCAGGTTCAGGTAATATGTAGCATCTGCAAAGTCTGAAGTACGCTGGCAGCAGGTGAGACCCTCTCTGGCAAAATCTAGAAGGCCCTCTCCTGACAAGTGGTCAAGTGGCAGTCCTTATATCCTAAATCTATTATAAATTGGAATTTCGGACATAAATTTAGGAATGTCTGACATAGATTATGTGCAACAAGGTATGCACCCCAGACGTTTCCTTATGAACATATAATGCCAAATGGACGTCAATTCAGACTATATTATTTTGGTTATATGACTGTATGTGTTCTTTGTTAACCTTGACGTGGTGAGTGTTAACGGGCAGGCTTCCTGTACCTTGTCTCTGCTTAATAACAACTACCTTTCCCATGATGCACTGCGAAGGCTGTCAAAAAATATGCTTTCCCATACTGCACTAGTCTAGGTCAGGTGACCCCTACAGCATATAGGCAGCCAGCTCCCGACCCCAGGTGCTTGGATTACTTCCCAGCTAGGACCACGCCCTTCCTGTCTGTTTGTTACCGTGTGGAATCTCGCAGTCCCTGTGCTGCTGTGCAACATTCTTGTCAAAAGCTTTTCCACTGTGAGACCTTCACTCTTGTTCCTCTCCCATTTAGCCTGGACTTGCTGAAAGATACTGGCTTCCTGACCCTTGGGAGCGCAAGGACGCGCTGGCTCCTGTCTTCCTTTTTGTGTTTTTCCTCACACGCAAAAGACGCGCTGCATTTCCCAGTCTTTCGTTTTACCGCGAGGATGCGCTAGAGGCTACCTTCACTTTTTACTTCTTCGCGCCATTGAGCGCTGAGCCTTCTTTTTTCTGCTAACCTTCTGAGACCCTCTGGTGGACTGCCAAATGGCTATTAACCGTTGTGTGTAGAGCGCGAGAAGCACTGCTATAAGGTTAACTTTCCTTTTTGTTTTTTATGCGTGCACGCTAGAACGGAGATCTTTTGTTTACCTTGAACGCGGGTGGGCAGAGTTCTTCTGATACATACTATCCCTCTGTTCCCGCTCGCATTTCTCAGGAAATGAATGCTATTTATTTATTCTTGGAACGCAGTCTAGCGGAATACAATGACTGCTGGAGGACTTCAAGTTTGTTGTGCTTTTGGTTGCAGATTCTGACTTACCATATTCTGTTCTCCTCTGATTTTGTGGACTGACGCAAAACAGGTATAAACCCGACACAGATTGATTTGCATACACTCATGGAGAGTGTTGGTTACTAGGAGTACTACCTTCATTTTTTTATCCTTTCATTTTTGGAGAGACCTGAATTAACCTGAGGCTGGCATTTTAGAAGTGAGTACGGGGAAGCATATAATCTGAGTGTTAAGCATGTCATACTGTCTTATAATTATGTCCGTTCAGCTGTCCTTAGTGTAACCTTAGTGTTTTCTGTCTTGTCCATTTACTGCAGGAGTCTCCGATCTACTGATCCTCCCTCCTCCTTAATAGAAGAAGTTTCTGGTGGTCCTTCCTGGCCTCTTCACTCCTTAGGGGTATCAGTTTACCTTTGGTGTGCCTAGTTGGTTAAAGGTGGCTATACCCTACACGAGTGGAGAGGCACTATCTTCGCTCCCATGGATATCGGTTCTTCTGAATTGGGACATATACCCCGACAGTGAGGAGGAGACATTTGACCCAGAGAAATGTTGCATTAGATGTTGTATCTGTGTCTTTAATCGAAGAACTTGACGATATCACAGTTCTCAGAAAGATAAGGTCTGGCGACATCTGCATCTAAAGGCAGACATGACAATGATTCTGCATATATCACTGTATATGGCAATGTCCATTGTCTAAGTTATGGAAGATGGTGACCTCTATGGACTAAAATGAAGTTGTGGCCTACATAAGACAGAGTTTGACCTTAGAGACTTTGCGTCAAGTATGGCCCCCTCCTTTAATGCACTTACCCCTTCAACGTATTAATCTTATCTTGGAAAATGCCACCAAATGCATTCAAGATGATGTCCAACACTACGTTCACTTCCATTACATATGCTTTGTAGTGCATACAGCCAGGAAACAAAGATGTCCACAGCTGTATTTATTGCCAGAAGATGTGGAGTTGAGCTGCCTCAGTGCACACAGGTTCCAGGGTCAGCTGTAACTGCCACTAACATCTCAGAACATTTCTATTATAAATTTTATAGGGAATTCAGCTCAAATGATTCTAATACAGAACTATAAGGTGCTAAGTGAATAGGCAAGTACTACATAACATTTCCCTTAAAAAAAACACACCAAAATACACATCTTAAACTACACACCATAACAGATTCATGTTAATACAATAAAACATGTCCAATGTACTTTGTTACAACTCAAAGTGAGCATTCTAGCAGAATTGGCAGGATTTACCTGTACTTTGAGGACAAACTTATTTCTTGGGTACTTCTTTGAACAAAGACTTACCCAATACGAAAGACCAATCTTGATTACCCTCTGAGTAACTGCCCCTCTCTGGATTCAATGAATAGTTAGCAGTGAGGCTTATCTTCACCTCTCTCACGATTCCACCAAGGATGTCCATTCACTCAAAAGGCACCACTATACAACTTGCCCACTTCAACTCTATCTCCAGATTTGAGGTCCCCTTTATGTACATAATCAGGTCTCTTAATACATACTAAATCTTCAACCTTAAATGGAACCTCTTTCATGCATTTCTTTTGATCATAGTACGGTTTTAGTTTATCTGGTGTGGCTTAAATATTCACTCTCACATTGACATCAAGCTCAACGATTGAGGCACTTTTCTTGATCCATTTGGGCTTCCAAGATGGACAGAATTTGGTAGCAGGTTTTCTTCCGTGCAACAGTTCAAAAGGAGATACTCCAGTTTTAGAATGTGGAGTAGTGTGAAAAAACAACAACATGGATCTCACATCGTTAGAAAGCATGCAAATGTTTTCTATATGCCATTGTATGCATTCTTCCAGCATTCTGTTTATGCATTCAACACGCCTATTTGTATTCGGGTGATATAAAGAGCTTCTGAGATGTTTCACACCACTTAGCTTGAGAAATTCAGTTAGCACTGTGCGCACAAATTGAACTCCGTTATCTGAGACTAAGCTCCCAGGGAAACCTACACACATGAAAATAAAAAAATGATTAGATCAACCTCGGCACTCAAATCAATTCAATATATATATTTTTCAAGGCTTCAATATATGGTACCGGGTTGCTGACTAAATTTAATTCGTTACGGTACACGGTGGATTGCGCGCTGTTAGGGCATATCATAGCCCTACGCCTTTTGTCTATCAAAATATGACCAACTTTTGATTACATTGAGAATGTTGGCGTATAATTTTGCTCTGGACCAGATTACAAGTCCGAATAGAAACTTATTGTTGTGCTAAGAAGATTAGAACTCTTGTGGATTAATTAATGGAGCCATCTACCATATATTGAAGCCTTGAAAAAGTTATTTATAACGAAACACGCGTCGGTTGCTGCTTTGATGACCAATGAGAAGATTATATAATCAATTCTTACAATATGGAAATTTAGTGCCATCACTTTTTAATATATGGTCTAAGTTGTATATTCCATATGTGTATTAAATTGTACAGCAAGCTTAAAAAGATTTCCTTGTTTGCTGTTGTGTTCTAAGTCATAAGCCCCAAAAAATGGGCAAAAAGCTATCAAACAATATTGAATTGATTTGAGTGCCAAGGTTGATCTAATAATTCCTTTTATATTACTACTAGGTCCTTTGGGCCTTAGTGGACTAACACCTTAGGTAGTGGGGTGTATGCCTTTTAACCTTGAGGGGCACCAAAATGATGCTGCTAATAGTTAATGCACACAGAGAGTGATGTGCTACCGACGATACCACCACTACCATTTGAAAATAACCTTGAGCAAGTCTACAACCATCCTGGAAGTGGTCCACTTATAAACCTCTCTTGAGGCCATCTATTGTAATAGTCTACAAGAACTAAGGCAAAACCAGACTGGATAGGTCGTAAATTAAACGTGCCAACAAGATCAATCCCAACCTTTTCCTATGACTTGGCTGGAAATGCAATAGGATGTAAGGGAAGTGAGACATCTCCTTTTTTCATCACAACTATTACATATCACACAACTATTAGATATTTGAGATGTACAAAGCATTTTTGTATTCACTGAGAGTCAGATTCATAGACTGGGGTGTTTGTGACCGTAGAAAGGCCTTTTATTATGTACAAAACTCAAATTGCAATTCAGTCACATGTCACTGAATCGCAATTTGGGTTTGTGACCAAATAAATGACTCAGTATTTATAAGGAGTGTGTTTAAGGCGTTCCTTCCAAATACCAACTTGGATTGGTATGTATTAATGTTTTGCCACCAAAATCCAGTCACAAAACATTAATACTTACCAACTATTGAAAGGTAGTGGTGAGACATTCGCAAATGGGAAGGGGTCCCTGTGGGAACCCTTCTACTTTGTGAATGATGGAAAAAAAAAAATTCAGACCACTACCAACCCTTAAAAAAAGATTTGTGACAAGTTTATTTATTTTTTAAAATGCATCCTTTTATCCTTTAAGGCAGCAGAGTTGTATTTTTTTTAATGCTTTATTTAAAACCAGTCACAGAAGTGGGGGTCTTCTGACATCAGCACACCACCATCTCTACAATGGCTGCAATTCAGAGTGGGCCGCAATTTGTGACCTATATCATTAATATTCATGAGGTATGTAGAATTACGACCCACTATAAATTGCGTTTTTGTGATGCAGCCTATTAGTACATAGGTTGGTTTGCAAAAACGCAATGGATTTGGTAAAAGTCGGTGTGCACTTTGCGACCCCTTTTACCGAATCCATTGATAGTAGATCTGGCCAATACATCATGAACCTCCGCTGCACCGCAGTTGTCACACTTCTTTCTAAATAATCATCTTCCCTTCCGATAAATTAATCACTGGTTCCAAGCGCAAGAGTTTGCCTGAACATTCTTTTCTCAAGATATATACACAATGTCAAAATTAAAATGTAGGGGTTTGGTGGACAAACTAGCTATTCTTGAGTGCAATCTCACACATTCCTAACACTCCATATAAATATTCGAGGCTTATGATCAGTTTGTATCACAAACTTCCTTGTTAGGAACTGAGGATGGATTAAGTAAGAATCCATGAGATACCAATGAAGTGGCCAATAAGGTTGAGCTTCAACAGAACATTCATATGTTTGATTAATTGATTTCGTCAATCGTTATTTTGCAGTTGTGCTGTGCAGAAGGGGCGCGGGTGTGAGCAGGAAGCAATGCAGGGGGGCTGCTTCCTGCTGGGCCCATGGGCTTCGTTGAGGGTTGTTCTATGCCGCCCACGATAATGTAAACAGAGATGAGCCCTTATGCCTGGGTGGGTCGGGTCTTGTGCACTTTAAGCATGAATGCTTTTTGTGAAAGCAGACTGAGGATTGGTCTTTTTAATACTTCCATAAACGCTTTAATAGCTGGAATCCTAAAATGGTATGTACGCAGCCTGTTCTCAAAGTTATCTGTAGGAACGGATGAAGCCCCTGTACTGAAGTGCACGCAAGGCCTGCCTGTTGTGTGGACTGTACATACCGAATCATGTGTTACACTCCAGCTTTAAGAACCTGAACCTTAGATACAGTCCTGTAGGAGACAAATCTTTTCCGCTATGCTTCGTGGCACGCGCTAGTAGTTGGGCACCATGCCTCTGATAGCAGTGCTGTGCACCCCGCAGGCAGCTGTCCCTACTGGAACTCTAAGACCTCAGGTGCCAGGTCACAAGATTCATAGATTACAGATGTAAGTGTCGTATCCTGCCCAGTCCTGTGTTAAGAGGTCATCGATGTCATCGAGGCCGAACCCATCTTGCAATTCACACATAGTATTATCAGTAAAGCGTATGCAAATGTCCCTGACCAATCTATCCACAGAGCATTCCCGAAGGACCCTAAGTGTGGACACCTGGGTGTGCGAATGTGGCATTTTCTGTATTTGTAAATGGCAAATATGTTTATGTGCGACCATCCCCTCTTGAGTTTAATTCCCACTCGTGCTTCCTGCTGTGTTCTGTCCTTGTGCATCTCTGGCAAGTGTGCGGCCAGGAGGAGCATGTGAAACCTCTGCACATTTCCAAATGTGTGGTGTTACTCTGGAAATTAAAATGGAGAGACTGGCTACAGCAACATTCCTATGTATGTAGATGTCCATTGTGGTGCTGTTGGTACAAACTTATGAGAACTGTCCATTTGAGAGGTCTTTAGAAAGCCATGGCTGGTATTCCCAGAAGGCTGATGCGGTGCCGTACTTGTGGCCTCCTCACCACTGGCCTTGGATTGTGAACCCTGTCCTATGCACCCCCCAACCATCGGTAAAGAGGATCACCTGAGGCATCGGATCCAGAAACCGTGTTCCCAGTAATAGAGCCTGTTCGACCAATGGAGTGCTTGTTTTACCCCGGACTGGATCAACACTAGATCCTTCCATGGGCCCGTCGCTTGAGACCATTGATTCGCTTGGGATTGGAGAAGCGGACGCATGTAAGCTGGGACTGAACGCAAGCAAAGGTGATGGAAGACAGCACAGTCTTGGAAACTTCATTACTTTCTTTCTGTCGGATATTTTGAATCTTTGGTGAAGAGGAGTCACATTGTGAAATGCCAAAATGTCTCTTCTGTCAGAGAAGCTTTCACTGGTATTGAATTGAGCAAGAACCCTAGAAATCTTGCTTCTTGAGTGAGAAGAAAGTGGATCTATGACAGTGATGGCAAAATCCGGATTATGCAACAGTGTTGTCATCTGCCTGTGGGATTGGCATTTCTGCATTAAAATCACCTTTTTGAGTCTAGTACAGATAAATATTAATTCCCTGGAGAGGAAGGTGTGCGGGAACCACAGCCAGATGTTTGATGAAGACTCTGGGTTCTGATTTTAAAGTGATTCACATAACTCTAAACTGCTGATGCTTGCTTGTCACCTGTGGTACCCACAATGAGCCGGATGTATCGGTATGATAATGCGGCCACTTACCTGTGGTACCCACAATGAGCCGGAAGCGTCTGTGTGATAATGTGGCCACTCACCTCTGGCATCCACAATGAGCCGGAAGCGTGTGTATGATAATGCGGCCACTCACCTGTGGTACCAACAATGAGCCGGAAGCATCTGTATGATAAAGCGGCCACTCACCTGTGGTACCCACAATGAGCCGGATGTGTCTGTATGATAATGCGGCCACTTACCTGTGCTACCAACAATGAGCTGGAAGCGTCTGTATGATAATGCGGCCACTTACTTGTGGTACCCACAATGAGCCGGAAGCGTCTGTATGATAATGCGGCCACTCACCTGTGGTACCCACAATGAGCCGGAAGCGTCTGTATAATAATGCGGCTACTCACCTGTGGTACCCACAATGAGCCGGAAGCATCTGTATGATAATGCGGCCACTCACCTCTGGCATCCACAATGAGCCGGAAGCGTGTGTATGATAATGCGGCCACTCACCTGTGGTACCAACAATGAGCCGGAAGCGTCTGTATGATGATGCGGCCACTCACCTGTGGTACCCACAATGAGCCGGATGTATCGGTATGATAATGCGGCCACTTACCTGTGGTACCCACAATGAGCCGGAAGCGTCTGTATGATAATGCGGCCACTCACCTCTGGTATCCACAATGAGCCGGAAGCAGCTGTATGATAATGCGGCCACTCACCTCTGGTATCCACAATGAGCCGGAAGCGTCTGTATGATAATGCGGCCACTCACCAGTGGTACCCACAATGAGCCGGAAGCGTCTGTATGATAATGAGGCCCCTCACCTGTGGTACCCACAATGAGCCGGATGTGTCTGTATGATAATGTGGCCACTCACCTGTGGTACCCACAATGAGCCGGAAGCTTTTGTATGATAATGCGGCCACTCACCTGTGGTATGCACAATGAGCCGGAAGCACCTGTATGATAATGCGGCCACTCACCTGTGGTATCCATAATGAGCCGGAAGCGTCTGTATGATAATGCGGCCACTTACCTGTGGTACCCACAATGAGCCGGAAGTGTCTGTATGATAATGCGGCCACTAACCTGTGGTACCCACAATGAGCCTGATGTGTCTGTATGATAATGCTGTCACTCACCTGTGGTATCCACAATGAGCCGGAAGTGCCTGTATGATAATGCGGCCACTCACCTGTGGTACCCACAATGAGCCGGATGTGTCTGTATTATAATGCGGCCACTTACCTGTGGTACCAACAATGAGCTGGAAGCGTCTGTATGATAATGCGGCCACTTACTTGTGGTACCCACAATGAGCCGGAAGCGTCTGTATGATAATGCGGCCACTCACCTGTGGTACCCACAATGAGCCGGAAGCGTCTGTATAATAATGCAGCTACTCACCTGTGGTACCCACAATGAGCCGGAAGCGTCTGTATGATAACGCTTGCTCATCAACTGAGGTCGTTACACTGAGCTGAAGGCATCTGTATGTAAAAGCAGGTATCTTTGAGGTGCAGTGTTAGGATAAATTCTCCTGTCTGTACTAGGGCAATTACTTCTTGTAATGTTGTGATCTTAAAGTGTATGGTCCCTATGTATTTGTTTAGGAGGTATAAATCCAGGATACAGTCAAGTCTTTCTATGGTATGAGGAGGTATATTTGCCTCTTGCTGACATTGACTATTCATCTATTGCCCCAGCACCTCCTCTAGAAGGGGATCTTTTTCAGGTGTGTTGCACCGTGGAGGATAACTGTGGAGCATCATCTTGCATTTGATGCAGAATCCATTTCACACTGTGGCATCCACCACTGATCTGAGGTTCTTAACTGAAGCTGTTGAAATATAACCTAAAACTCTCCCAACAGCTGATGTGTGACCAGGGTTTTATTACCAGTTGGCACTGGTTGCTGGCAGAAGCTCCCTGCATTGGAAACTTTAGCCTCTGTGTCTGCAGAGACTGTGTGTTGTGGACTTTGGCAGAACTGGTGTAGATCTGGTGGATGGCTCTGGCTGGACTACTGGAAATGCTACCTGTGGACAGGTATTTGTTTTCCGACTGGGAATTTGTTGTTAAAAAGGCATCATATTGCAAATCTCCGGTAGAATTGACAGTTTGTCTGTCCTTCTTAATCTTCTATAATATGTCATCCTCGTGTGCCACAAAGATGTTCTACAGAGACACTAAAAGATGTACTTTAGGGTACAAACCTGAGATTCTTCACCATGCAGGGTGGCTTTAGCCTAGAGAGAGACATTCTGTTGTCAGGACAAGTCTACACTATCTGGGGTGGACCTTATACATGAATAAGATATAACCTTCCCTTATTGCATAGTTTTTTTAGCCCTCTTTTGATCTTTCCACTATGTACTACATTGACAGAGAGCGAACTGACTAAGCAGAACCTCAGTGTTGAGTATGAGCCATATCACCGCTCGACTAGCTGTTGGTCTTTTACCTGCAGTCTCTGGACATTTGCTTTTTCTATCCGTAGGAGAACCCCCTCCAGTGGCATCGGACGGCGAAGTTAGCATGCTGTATAGACCCCACTGAGTCAGAGGCTACCTTGCCTCTAAGGTACAAGTGGTCTTTGGCAATTCCTGTGTATCTCCTTCCACCCTAGAGCTGCTGGCCCTGGTCTTTAATGGTTCCTTGAAGATCTCAGCAATGGATTTGCATTCTGACTTCAGGCTGAACGGCAGCTCTCTGAATGACAGTGCGATAAGAGGAGGTTTCATCAGATGGGGAAGACGTAGGTGGTACAACCCCACTGTGTAATCACTGAATCAGCCTCGTAGCAATTCCAAGCATCGTCCTTGTCCTTCCCTTGAGATGGATCTCCACCCATTACAGCTCCCCCAGAGTCGGTGTCTAGTGGTGGTGGTGGTGGCCGAGGCTTAGGGGGCTTAACGCTCTTTGGTGGGAAACGTACGCATTGCCTCCAAACCAGCATGCCTAAATGTGAGTTTCCTCAATTAAGTGGAGGACCCAGTGTTGGAACAGACCATCGGGGGTGGTTGGGCAACGATGTGATCTGCTTCTGAAGACGTTGCCCTTTGTGCTGTTCTCAACAGAGTCTAGCGGGCTGGAAATTGACTCTTTCGAATTTTGACTTCGAGAAATGGTACAGGTGGTTTCAGGACCGAGGCATTCATTCTGTTCGGTAACCTGGGGTTTTGACTTTGAAATGAAAGGAGCATGTTCCACTTTCCAAACCTAGCAACCTAGGTTTGGAAAGTGGAACATGCTCTGCATTCTGTCCATCATCCGTGGGTCTTTTGCTTTCTTATCCTTAGTGCGCCGGGTATGCCCAGACGTGGGTCACGGGCTCACTGTGCCACTGGATTCATGCTAGCCTGGCTGATGAGGGATGATGTCCCAAAACTGGTCCCAGGATGCTTGTCTTGTCCTAAGTTCAACTTTGATCCTCCTGTTGGGGTTGGACATGTGAAGCTCAGTCCTTGGTTGAGGTCTTCTTTTCGAAGTTGTTTCCAGGAGTCTATTTTCTCTTCGAGCTCAAGCAAGACAAGCATTTGCAATGCAATAGGTCTCGCATTTGCGAGACTTTGAGCTATTGGTATTGTAAATGACAATGTCTTTTATTTATGTTTTCGTATTTAAAACATAAATAAAAGGCATAGTCATTTACAATGCCAATAGCTTAAACTCACGTAAATGCGAGAGCTATTGCATTTTTAATGCTTGTTGTTCGTGAGCCAGCCATCTGTGAATGGCGCAGTTCAGAATAGGGCAGTCTGCACTGTGCCCTGATTCTACTTTCTCACATGAATATATTTCCAGAGTAGAACTAATTTGTGGTCAATTTTATCCACTTACTACTGTGAAGTGCTGTTTCTGTGTTTGGTTCAAAGGAACTGCATAATAGTGAAGTGGCTAAAAATAGCCACTTGTTTATCGGCTTTGTTGAGTAGTGTAACCCTATTATGAAGACAAGAATCCTGCCCTAGCAGTAATGAGCATTAATGCTTCAAAATGAAGTTATGCTAATGTCTTCTGAATTAGGCTATCAAAAGAAATCAAATTAGAGGGCTACTGCATATGGAAATGAGATGGTAAAAATAGTCTGGGCCCATCATATTTACTACCAAGTGCGTACACACACAGCATTAATTACTACACACACATTCGTAGAAATGCAGATTTCAACCACATTGACATCAAGACCCACACCTCCAATCCAAGCACAGGGTCGAGGATAAACTATAAACAAGGATATTGTGCTGCATAACTAAATACTTATAAGGCCCAAAAGCGAGACCTATTGGCTATGCCAATGCTTGTTTTTTCCAGAATTCAGTGACTGCAAGCACATTGATGTGTGCGTGGTGAGCGTTGTAGGGGAAGGGAAGTCCTTTAAAAAGAGTCATTTTCTCTCTAGATTTCGCTTCTCTTTTTGAAACTCAGGAGCAGCAACATTGTCGTGGTGTCACCAGGGATTTAAGTGGAAGTTTTTTCAATATTATATACAAGCCATAGTTGCTGCTTATTTTTCTTATGCAACTAACAACCATTGACAAAGCCATTAGTTCTGACTTGTAGGTATGAAGTGACTTGTTGTATCATATACCTGGACACAATAACAGGAACAGCAAAATACAAGTCGGGCGGCACAATGTGCTAAACACTGATTTTTAGCTTACGTGTTTTTATGCCACGCCCTTAATTACATTGACCACGCCCTTTTGAGAGACCCCCCAGTTTTTTCATCCCAATTAAAGCCCTGCCAAAGCCACCAATGCACCCTATACTACTGAGGGACTTTAAGATTCAACACTTTTAAGCCCCCGTGACATATCTGAATTATCTGCTATACTTATACATTGCTATAATATTTATGTTTATGTATTGATATCTCGGTATTTATACATAAGTTGTATTGTAGCTCTTGCTGGCCGCCTTTGGTTAATCAATACTCTGGTATCTGTGATACTTTTCCACTTCTATATAACTTTACCCTTCTTTTTTATTTACTCAAATTCTTCCAAAAATAAGCATGTATTATGTATTCGGTTTCGTGATGGTCACCTTATTATTGGCTAGTTCTCTCTTATGGCATTTCGTACTCACCATATGGGTCATTATTCCTATTTTTAAAGGTAATACTATTACTGGTTACAGATCTCTGGCTCTAAGCTGCTCAATACTTTCCCTTAAAAAGCGTTTAAACTTAAAAAAGATCATATACATACCAAAAACGCACCTCTTCCAGATAGGTGGGAGGGGAAATGCACCCACTGTGGCCATCTCTGCATAACTTGAAAGTCGGGGTTCAGATCCTAGTTCGAGGGGTGACTGCGTGTGTTAATCCTTCTGCTGCAGAGAGCCTAGTGTAACCTACACAGCAGCAGGTGTAGCCGAACGGGTTCATGCGCCTGCTGCATACGGGTCACAGGTTCCAGTAGCAACTACGCCTTTTCATCGACCGTTAAGGCAATGATAATTGGAGCGCGTTGAAGCCACAAGAGTGGGGGCCAGCGTTAGCTATACTCCAGTGGTCGGGAGCGCCCACTGCCGGGGGTGTTCTATCCTGCACCGTACCCTGGCTGGCGTGTGTGAGGTCTCTGTGCCTCGGTTCCCGCGGCGCCCAGACTTGGCAGCAGCAGGTACTGAACCCGCCCTGCTGCAGAGTGAAAGCGAAGGCCGCGCTGCCCCGCCCACCTCTCGGTTTACAGATTAAACTCCCCGGGAGATCCTGAATTTCCCCGGGTGGTGTCGCGTGATGTCCCTGCCAGTCCATGGTCCACCCGTGGGGGGTTCTCCCAGCCGGGTGTTTCCAGGACCGGCATGTGGCGAACTACGGAAGTTTTCGTCACTTATGCAATTCTGAAAGGCCGAGAGGGTTGGTGCAGAGAGAGCGTCTCTGAAAGGACCTGAACAGAGGAGAGTCTCTGAAAGGACCTGAACAGAGGAGTGTCTCTGAAAGGCCGTACGGGATGGAGCTGGCATCTATGAGAGGCTAGCGGGGCTGGGGCAGGAGCAGTCGCATGTTAGGTTTGTTTATATCAGTGCTATTAGTTCATGGCAGGGCCCATCGCATAAGTGCAAGCTCACAACAAATTGCATGAGTGCAAGCTAGGGACTCCTGCTATAAGTGCAAGCTCAGAACCTGTGTGACAAGTGCAAGCTTAGAACCCGTAGCGTAAGTGTGAGCTCTGGACCCGTGGCATAAAAGCGAGCTCAGAACCCGTGGCATAAGTGCTTAGAACCCGTAGCGTAAGTGCGAGCTCAGGACCCGTGGCATACGTGCAAGCTTAGAACCCATAGCGTAAGTTCAAGCTCAGAACCCGTAGCGTAAGTGCAAGCTCAGAACCCGTAGCATAAGTGCAAGCTTAGAACCTGTAGCGTAAGTGTGAGCTAAGGACCCGTGGCATAAATGCGAGCTCAGAACCTGTGGCATAAGTGCAAGATTAGAACCCGTAGCATAAGTGTGAGCTCAGGACCCGTGGTATAAATGTGAGCTACGAACCCGTGGTATAAGTGCAAGCTTAGAACCCGTAACGCAAGTGCGAGCTCGGGACCCGTGGCATAAGTGTGAGCTTAGAACCCATTGCGTAAGTGTGAGCTCAGGATTCGTGGCATAAGTGCGAGCTCAGGACCTGTGACGTAAGTGCGAGCTCAATACCCGTGGCATAAGTACGAGCTGAGGACATGTGGCATAAGTGCGAGTTCAGGGCCCGTGACTTAAGTGTGAGATCAGGATCCCTGGCATAAGTGCCCGCCGAGGCCAGCTGAGCTGGGGCCGGGTCAGTCGGAGGCTGTTGGGCGGCTGGTATCTGTGAACAAACAGAAAATGGGTGGAACAGAAAATAGACCCGGGCACCAACCTGCTCATGGGTCAGGTGGCCAGAAAAGTGGCCCAAACCGGGTCAGTTTTAACATGTAAAGCAGCTGAAGGGGGGGGGGGGGGGGGGGGGGGGAGTACATTGACCGGCTGTTTGTGAAATCCGGACACAAAGCAGGCGCTGCGGCGCTCGAGCGGGCTGACACAAACGGTCGCTGTAAAGAAACAATGTGTCGGCCGCAGCGGAACTGTGCACACTCTACATTCTGACGAAACCTTCCTCCACCCTAAAACTAAGTTTTCATACTAAATTGAGTAGACAAGAGCGGTGTAATATTGACAGCATTATTGTTTAAGAAGGCGTTTCTTTCATTTGCGCATAAATGGAAACAACAACTAAGCAAAAACAAAACCAGTAATGCCCGAATGCACGCGCACCACAGAGGAGCGGGGGCAAGGGAGCGTGGCAGCGATGTGAACGCACGCTGCTGCGCATGCTAGATATGGACAGGAATGGGCGGAGCAAAGGCGGGACATGCGCCTGCCTTTGCCCAATTGCATGCTGCATTTTTTTTTTTTTTTAAACACGCGAAAGCCAATGGCAAACGGGGAAAGCAAAACCCACACGCACAAGCCTGTGGTCAGCTGTCAGAATCCCGTACAATAAGTCTCGCGCTGCGCAAGCAGGGCTGCGCACTGCAACGCTAGGCGCAAGACCTAAAAAAGGATGTTCAAACCCCACTGATGACTGATGGAATGTTGTCACGATTTCAGCAACCTGAAAGTTAGGTCGAGCAGAGGCACTGCAGGATTACTAAGAGTCTTCTGGTCTCTGGAATTAGAGCCGCCTACATAGTAGGTGGACTCTACTCCTCCCCGCCCAGATCAACTATGGAGCAGGGTGTGCACCATCTGCCTTCACACCCTCTATTGCGATACCTTCTTCAAATTCCTCTTCAAAAACCCCTGAGGAGTCTCAAGCGAGATCTTGAATTGCAATTGGGTTTAATATAGGACCACCTTCTGTCCCTCCTTTGTTTTATCGCCTTTGTACAAGGTGTTCAGCTCTGTCCTTCGAGCTACTACACAATCCCAGGCCTCCCTGTTGATCCACGTTCATCGTTACGCATCATCAGAAAACAGGTCCGAACCCAACGGCGGAAAAAAAATCTGATTATCAGTCTGCGCGGCTGGGCACCATGGGGTTCAGTTGATGTCTTATGCTCAGTGCTTTAAATGGGCCGGTTCTGCCCGTTACTGTGTACTGCCACTTTTTTATTTTGAAGGGAGAGTACAGGCACTTCTCAAGAGAAATGTAATACTTTTAATTGCTGAGAACCGACACTTCTATTTTTCCATTTCAAGCACTGCAAATGCTTGAAACAGGAACTCAGACTTCAAAGAAAAACAACTTGTAAAATTCCTAGGTCAGCAGTAGGTGTAAAAAAAGTGGACAGTATGTGCTCTAAAATACATGCTACATTTACATGGAAATTGAGTTCTCAGCTGATGTAAAATTTACTTTGCACTATGAAGAAAAACATTAATTTCTTTCGATGCATTTAGTCAGCAGTTTCATAATAATTTTGAAAATAATCACTCTGCAGTGTGCTCCTGGCGACTTTGTGGTTGAATTATGCTCGGTTTGCCTCGCTTGTTTGTTTCTAGAAATATTTCTTATTTGGGGTCAGGATGATGGATCACGCACTTGCTCCGTTTTGCAAGTCATCAATATTTAACAAAGCAATATTAGCGCTAGGAAAATAACTGTGCACAAACAAGTGATAGATGAGGCTGAGGACATCCAGGAGGGATGTGAGAAGAGCCTTCTGGGGAAGCCCGGCTCAGATCCAAACTCCACTACTGCACGAGAGTGTGTGACCCTGGGCAAAACATTTGATTTCATTGTGAATTATTATAAGATTTGGGACCACAAAGAGGCGGCTCAGTTCAGGGTGAAACCACATTGCGCAGCACACTAAACGGAATCACTTTTAGGTGGTTTAAGACCCCATAGGTTTCTGCATATTTAATGGTATTGACAGTTTACAGACTACACACCAAATATGCAACTGTCTCCTGGGCCATTCAGGAAAACATCAGAGAATTCTACATTCAAATGTCCTAACTTCATCTTTAGACATTATTAATTGACACCCAATAAAGTAAGAATCGTATGTGATAAAATGCAGCGGAAACGTCAAAAGACTGTTTTTATTTTTCAGACCCTTGCAGTATTTCTAGTCGCTATCTGTTGAACACCTGAAATGATGCAACTTGTACTTTGGCTCTTGGGGGCCAATACAGACCCCTGGCGTGGCTCTTGGGGTGGGTTTGAGGGATTACCCACTTATGCACACGCATATGTGCTTACTTGCAGTTGGAGCAGGGTCCCTGAAACTAAGGCACTACACCCCCCTCCGGTCAACCCTCACCCCATGCCAGAGTTTACAGAGAACTGGTCCAGAGCCTAGAACCAGGGTTTGTTCTGGAGAGAACGCGGCACCTGTACCTGTCTCAGCCTGGACTCCGGATACCCAAGGCTTCCAAACCTGAGGCTCCCTGGACGGACACACCTTCTTAGGGGGCGTGGTTTCACCCACAGGTAAACACATGAACTCTTTAGAATCCACAAGTGTAGCAGATGATGTGCTGTGATAGGGGCACCCAAATAGGCCAAATGGTAGAAACACAGAGAGACATGGTGAAGAACACTTCCAGGTCATGAAGGTCAATTTAAGAGACAAACATACAGGGAGGTCTGGAAAACATAGTATATACTGTATATTCGCCTGGTTCTCATTACACCGGTGTAATTTAGCTTCATTTCCTGCATTTTGTATCCGATTGTTATGTAAAATGTCCAATATTACGCCATTACGCCAAGTTGCGTAATTTTTCAACTTTACAGCGGGAAATCCTTTTGGTGTAGCGCAGGAACGACATGAAGTGATAGAAAGCGAACAGCTGTTGTTCATGTCCTGTGCCATTTAGAGCAGCGGTGTAACACATAATGACGGGGCCCCTCTGGGCGCCTCCCTGCGCCGCAGGAGCTGCAGGGACCTGTTTTAAGTCCCCGATTTAGCTCTTTTTTTTTAGCACAAAATGCACCCACAAGAGCAAAATCGAAATGAGGAAGCAGATCACACTTAAAAATAGATGCTGGGCTTAAGGGTTGCACGATTTTGTTTCATTTTCCCAAAATTTCACATAATTACGCAAAAGGAAATGACGTGTGTAAAAAAATACTTTTATTTGATCTGTTAAAATCATAAAAAGAGTGAAACATACCACCATGATGAAAGCGTCATAATTCAGATACAGAATAAAAATGACATTAAAACATTTTTAGTTGTCGTAACCCTCGTGTGGGATGGACCCAAAGAGCAGCGGATTATTATAACACCAATGAAAACATGTCCATGCTTTTTGTTGCAATTAAAGTGCTAATGCCAACGGAAAAAGGGGAGGGAGCAAAGTTCAAAACTGCTATGCATAATTTTCTATCCAGTTTATTAAGTCGCTGTGGTTTCATATCCTGGAACATTTACTGGTATGATCATGTTTGTGCCTAGGGCTTGTCATAGAAAGGGGCTTTGGAAGAAAGGGGAGCACAGAAACAGGTCTGAAAAAGACTTAGGCCGGCTGTTTTATACCCTTCTGCCAAGTTCCTATTTTGGTGTTTCATTCTTTCCAAGGTTTTGTGCTGTTTGTTTCTTTTCTAGTTCTTGTGCTGCTAGTGACAAAAATTTGACGGTGTTGTAAGACAGTTGAATTGAGAACCGCTGAGGCATTTTATGACAGACACTCTGCAAGTCCGGATTTGAGTTTCTCTTAGGATTGGCCTTAGAAGTGACGTCCTTAGATTATGTAGTGCCGGACAGACGCACAATAGATGTAGTAGTGACTCTGCGCCGTTACCACAGAGGCGGCAGTCCAGGGATGGCCAGGTCTGTAGCCATTTTGGGGTGAGATCTTTATTTGAAAAAGAACCCAATCTCAGTAAGGTCAATTTCCGCTTGTAGTAGTCTCTGAAGTATTCTTGCAGATAGGGTTGTGGTTTCACATGCTTATAGGATGGGATCACCAACCATGATTGACTTTTACCGGCAGATATGGTTTTATCGGTTTGAAACGATAATTTTTTTATTGATTTGTTTGTGATTTTTTAAAAAACAGGGTATGACATGGGTGTTTGCCAGGCTTCCTCCAGATTTAGCGTTACAAGCGCTTGTTTTAAAATTTGACATATCGAATTTTTGTTCCTTGATTGTATTTCTACCTCCTCCCAGCAGTGGTGGGCAAGCGTGTTGTCTTCCGCAGCCCTCATACGCCAGTAATATTTGGCCAGGACACCTTGTCTGGCCTGTGTCTGGTTCGTTAATCCATATTCCAGGCATATCTGCGCCTGAGAGATGTGTCGTGGGATTAAAAACAGTTTTTTAGACAGTCTGGACTGGGCTAGATTTAGCATTTGGGAGTCCGTAGTATTTAGCATTTCCGAGCCATATGTTATCGCTGGCAAAATTTTTGCAGCCGCTACCTTTAGGAGATGGTTTGTTGAGCTGCCACTTAAGCTTTTCTGTAAAGTTTTGAAAGCAAAGCATAGTTGTTTGGTTTTTGTGTTGGCATCTTCTAGGTGTGATTTGAAACTTAAATGGCAATCTAAAAGAACCCCCAGATATT
This sequence comes from Triturus cristatus, assembly GCF_964204655.1. Lineage (NCBI taxonomy): Eukaryota > Metazoa > Chordata > Amphibia > Caudata > Salamandridae > Triturus > Triturus cristatus. Next base: position 66,286,587 of record NC_140593.1, on the reverse strand, counting down.
TATATACTTCTACCTGCGATAAAATACTTGAGTTTATCCTCCAGATGAATTTGGGGCGTTTTTTATGAGTGCTGGAAAAACATAAAACATTAGATTTTTTTAGATTGATTATCAGATGTTCTTTTGAAATGTATATTGCTAGTTGAGAGATCAGACGCTGCAGACCAAGCGGAGTTTGAGAGAGTAACACGATGTCGTCTGCATACTGCAGGCTTGCTATTGGTGTCTTTCCCAATTTGGGTGGGTCTCCATGAATGAGACTAAGGTTGCTTTCTAAATCAGCCGTGTAGAGGTTGAAAAGACACGGCGCCAGGACGCATCCTTGCTTTAGCCCATTTTTTGTTGGAAATTTCTTGGTTAAACTCCGGCCATCCCCTTTTTTTATCTGAACCCAGGTTTGTGAATATAGGTTGATGATTGCTTCTAGTAATTTGGAGGGATTCCACAAGCTTTCATTTTAGCCCATAGCTTGGCTCTTGGCACTTCATCAAAGGCTGCTTTGAGATCTACGAAACATGTGTAGAGGATGTTTGAATTGGCAATCGCTTTCTTTGCTAAGGGGGTGAGTGCTGAAATATTTGTTAAAGTCCCCATGCCGGCTCTGAATCCAGTCTGTGTTTTCGGGATTAGACTTTTACAGCTTACCCAAATCTCCAAGTATGCCAGTAGATTTGTTGCGTAGATCTTGGCCTCTACATCTATAAGGGCTATCAGTCTGTAATTGTTGGGGTCTGAGCGTGTTCCTAACTTATAAATGGGTTGAAGGATACTGCCCCTCCAAGAGTCAGGAATATTTCCAGTCTCTAAGCTCTTGGAGAACAGAGGGGTTAGATAGCAGGACCAAAACTCGGGGTCGTACCTGAACAGTGCATTCGGTAGACCGTTGGGGTCGGGTGCCCCATCCGATCTCAAGTGGTTTATTGTATGCAGAATCTGCTTTTGTGTTATATGTACGGGTTCTACTCTTTGCGCATGCCTGATAAAAACGCTGCTGTCTTTCTGTACTTCTCTGATTTCGGTATGGAGTTTGGCGTTGGATAAAGTCTTAAAATCGTTGACTGATGCGTCCGCCGATGTCCAATATTCCTTGCTCGGACTCCGAGCCTCTGATATTTTCTCCAGACTGAAACACCTTTTAGTCTCGTTTGTATTATCCCCAGTGCTGTCTGTTGTTTGTTCAATTCTGAAATTGTATGTCTCTTCAATATGAATGCTCCAGGATTGTTCTGTTATGTCGAAGGTAAATTGGCGATGTTTGCCATTTAGCAGGAAATTGATTTCTGCCCAAAACTGTTTTGAGTTTCTCTGCTTACTTGCGTGGAGCAAGTTGGCCTCAAAGTTTTCCTTGTATGTTCGTTTGGCCACCTTTATTTCGTGTTTTAGTTCCCTTTTCGTCTTTTCTATGATTCTGTTGTGAGGGTTGGGGACCATCAGTTCAAATTAACCTTAGTTGTTTGTTCAGTCGCATTTTTATTGCCCGTATGTTTGGCGTGTACCATGGCCCTCCTCTGGTTCTGGGTGTTTTATGATCTCTATGGGTAGGTTGACATTTTTTATTGATGTTGTTTATAAATGACTCCCAGAGCCCCGTAATATCTCCAGCGTGGTCTGTGTCTGTAAGTGTTAACAATGACCAGCATGTTTCCATTATTTTGTCGATGTTCTTTTAATCCCAAATTAGCCGTTTTAGGTTGTAAAGTTGTGTCGTTAATGTAAGAGGATTTGCCTGCTCTGACCCAGTTGGAGTGATGGTTAATGTAAAAGTTTGTGGGTAATGGTCGCTTTCAACTCGATCCTGAATTTGAAAATCTGTTATGTATGGAAATAGATCAGGGTCGGCTAGCGTAAAATCGATTGTTGATCCTGTTTTAGATGTAAACCTCGTGAATGCGCCTGGACTGTCCAAGGGGCCTCTACCATTTAATGTGTGTAAGAAAAGTTATTCTAATTCTGCAGAACATTTCTTGCCCATAAGGTCTTGTCTACTTCGGTTACCCTGCCTTGGCTGTATGAAACTCGGTAGGTTATGCTCTTGGCCTTGGATTAAGTTCATATTAAAATCCCAGGTTATTATTATGTTGGCACTTGGGTAAGTGCTTTTCAGTGTTTTAATTGCCGCTATTAATTGTTTGATTCTTTGGTCCTTCTCCTTTCTTACTGGATGGATGTAGAGATTCAATATTAGTAGGTCCATTGAAGGTGAAAGATCTACTTTGGTACATTGCATCCTTGAGGAGTCGAGATCGATGCTTCTGTCTCCCCAGGAGAGGTCCGTAGATCTATAAGTCGACAAGCCCCCTTTGGCCCATCCATGCTGTGCCTCCTTTTTTGCTGGAATAATATTTTCTTTGTAGCCCACTATTAGAGAGTTTTTTGTCTGCCAAGTTTCTTGAAAAAGGAGTATGTCATGATGTTGGGAAGGACCTGGAGCTGTGGTCCGAGCAATGCTGGCCGGACCGCCTCAAACCCGCACCACTCCCTAAGGAAACTGTAAAAAATCTGGGTGTGTCGTTTGATAATGGGCTGACTTTCGATAAACAAACGAAGGTCGTTGCGGGGTCTATTTCGGGCTCCTCTGTGGCCTAAAACCTTTGCTCGGGTTCTTCCCTCCCAAGGTGCGCCAGACTATTGTCCAGGCGTCTCTTCTGTCAAGATTGGACTACGGTAATTCCCTTTACCTGGGTGCTAATAAAACTAGCATTAAGCGCCTCCAGAGGGTTCAGAATGCGGCAGCACGGATTCTAGTCGCATTGCCTAGATCTTGCTCAGTAGCGCATGTTCTCCCCAAACTCCATTGGCTGCCGGTTGACAAGCGGATACAATTCAAGGCGCTGTGTATCTCACATAAGATCCTGGCACGACAGGCTCCATCGGGGCTATTCCATCTGTTGGAGGCCTATGTGCCTAATCGCTCGTTGCGATCCGCCGACCTAGCTCTGGTCTGTACTCCCCGAGTTTGGAGAGCTAGGGTGGCGCTCCTTCCGCTAGCTGGCGGCGAAACTTTGGAACATGCTCCCGACCCCCATCAGAACTATCCCTAACCATTTGGCATTTCGTAAGGCGTTGAAGACATGGCTTTTCCCTACTTCTATTGTCTAATTGCTCTGTCTCTCTTCTAGGCTCTGGTCTCTGGTCCTCGGTCTGCGCTGGGACGCCTCGTTGCTGTGGCAGCCATGCGCATTACAAATTCGTAATAAATAAATAAATGTTGGATAAATTCCACAAAATCTTCTTCTAACTTTGCACTTATGCCATTAACATTCCAGGAGCAAATCCTAATGGCCCTTAATTTCCTAGGTGATTGGCTTGAACTGGTTCATACTTGTCCCCGCTGCTTAGGTCCCGATGTTTTTGGGGGAAGTGCCTCGAGATCCGCTGCTTCTCTTTGTGCAATTGTAATTGTTATTTGTCTAATTGGATGACCCTCTTCTTCCTTGATGCGGGTCAGATCCGGGCCTTTTGCGCCTTTTAATAGGCTCTGTTTCTGTGTTTGTTGTTGTTGTAATGGGCTAGGGTACCGTGGGGCTCCACCTTTTTTAGTTCTATGCCCCAATTTGAGAAGTCTTCCCTATGCTGCAGGATCAAGTCTGTGAGGCTATAATCGATACATGTTAAGATTGTGGAGTCTGGGCCCGTTAGGAGAGGGTTTGGTTTCAATTCTATACTTTCCAAGTCACTGGATTTTATATGACTCACAGAAGGTAATTCTTCTAGTAGTTTTAGTATTGATCCCCTGTTCAAGATGTCATGTGGTCCCCTTGAACTGTATTGCGGAATAAGCCCTATTTTATTGCTTGTGGTTAAGCGTAGTGAGTCTGTGTGATGATTTTTTGCCTCGTTGCTTGATTTGACAGTTGCAGTGCGGATTAGATCGTGATCTGGGGGGCAGGACTTTGTTGGTAGTGGGAGCTGTAACCTGCGGTGCCCCTAGGGATCGAGGCTGGAACAGCCTTGATTCCAGCCATCGACTCCTTCAGTTTCCCCCCTCCTTTGCACGTGCTGCTCTCAACTATATCCGCTTGTCTACTAATTGCTGTCTCTTCTGTGTTGGCGTGTCCACCCGTTGGTATTGGAGGGATTTTCGGAGAATCCAGGCTGGGTGGTTTGACCTTTTCTTTCCCTGCCTGAGGGTAGAATATACTGTACATTTTCATCGATTGTTGATTCTTGCCGATGCATTGAATTGTGCTTACTGTAGTTTTGTCCTCCTTTGTGGTGGGGTTGTAGGGGATCTTTGACCCGGTCATGGGCCTAATGTTACTTTCAGGGTTTTCTCTCTCTGGCGGACCCTTGTCTTTTGTCTCTGGCTTGATTTCTTGATGGAATAAATCGATCGACCCTCCATTTTTTGTTTTACTCTTCTTCGCTTGTCTCAGGTGTTTTCTTTCCCTCTTAGTGAGGGGAATTGATGCAATGGATTGTTTGCGGCTAGCTTTTTCAGACAGGATGGATTGTTTTGGGCTTGCGTTTTTAGGCATTTGTAATGCTTGATTAGATGACGCAGCCTCTTGTACTCCAGGGTGCGCTTGTTTGATCCGATCTTCTGGCCTCCTTAAGTCATTTATAATGGTGACACTTGAGGGCATTGTGGTTGGTGGTCCCTCTTCTGCACTCAGGACTCCGTCAGTACTGCCATTCCCCTGCTGGCCATGTTGTTCGTCCCATGCCTGCTTAGGGGTTTTGTTGGACTCGAGGGAATTGTTTAACGGCCGTCAGTATCTGCGACATCAAGATGGGTACTGTTGCCAATTTGTCAATTATCAGAGGGCAGTGGCACGTATGGGAAGTAGTATCCCGGTCTTGTTGTACCGTCTTAATCGTTGAGTTCAGGTCATGCAGGTTTGCTTCTATCCCTTGCAAATGGATAGCTAGGAGATTTAACAGTTCGATTTGAATGTCAAGTTTATCTGCATGATGTGTCATTGCTTTCCCGATCGTGTCCATTGCGTTTAATAGTTGGGGCTATGCGGAAACCGTAGGCTGGTTCATCGGTACTTCCTGGAGCGTTTGACTTAATTGAGGCGAGTACTCGAGATGCTCCATATGATCTCTGTGATCGCTCTGCTGTCTGTTTCTTTGTGAGATCTTGAGTGGCATAGCCCTCGCCTTTAGAGTACTTCGCTCAACGGTATCTTGGGGCTGGCGCCTGCTTCATATGAAATGTTCGGGTTCTTTGTGATCTCTTGAGAGGCGGGCTGTAGGAGTTATTGGGCCCGATGGCAAGAAAAGATTATTATATTTTTCCGCCCAACCCTCTTGTTCCGGTGGATGCTGTTCTGTCATTAACGAAGGAAAATGGACCATTGCGAAGAGGCCTGAGGCATGGTCCTGTTGATCTTGATTTAAATTGTCATTGTTCAAAGAGCCACCTTCCGATCCTGTGTTTGCATATTGCTGTGATTGCGAATAAGGTTGTTGTTTAAGAAGGGAGTCCCAGCTTACGCCAGGCTCCCTATGGACTAGAACGAGTGCTGGCTGATGGTGAGGAACTTGTTCAGCTTGAGGAAGGGATAGTTGCAAAGGAGGATCTGACGCTTTGAATGGTGATGTTATAATGAACAACAGGAGCAAAAACCCATAAACCTTGTTGAGACTAGGGTAAATATGCAAGAGACAACAAAAAATCTCAACTGGTATAATTTAGAAAAGACAGTTAAAGATGCATGTACGAGACATTACAATTAGGAAAAGGGAAGACTCTCAAACAATAAATTTAGGAAAAGTTTTCAAAAAGCACCTTTTATTGGATACAATTAATACAAAAGGGCACAAAACAACATAAATGAGCAGGATAATGTTACAGTTGTAGCAGCACTGCAAGCAAAATCAATTAGCATAAGAACAACCCGAATCTGTACTTGGTGCTTAAAAGTGTACGTGACACGAAGAATAGCGACGCAAGTGAGAAAGTGAGATCAGCAAAGGACGGCGCAAAGTGAAGTGAAGGTGAGTAATTAAACAATGAAAACAAAGGTTCTGGTCTCAATTTTAAGCAATAAAGAATGATTTTTCAATTATTCAAAGAACCATAGGATGAACCTGTGCCATCAATTAAGCTGACAGGTCGACGGCGTTTCAATCCGGTTTAATTAGGATCATCATCAGGACCGGGTTGCAATATTCAAGCGGTGCTTAGTTGTATAGTCGACAAAATTGAAGGCTCAATATATCGGTTATTCAAATTGTACGGTCAAAATCTTGAGGTAAGTGAAGTAAAACTCATAATCCGGGATGCGGGCAATGCGCGATGATTCAGGGAATCTTGAGGTAATAAATTTAAGCACATATTCCAGGATGCGGGCAATGCGTGATGAATCGGACAATCTAATGATTACACCAGACCCTGGCTGACTGAGACGCCTCCCGCTGACCCTCTATTCATTAGATTGCCCTGAATCATCGCGCATTGCCCGCATCCTGGATTATGAGTTTTACTTCACTTACCTCAAGATTTTGACCGTACAATTTGAATAACCGATGTATTGATCCTTCAATTTTGTCGACTATACAACTAAGCACCGCTTGAATATTGCAACCCGGTCCTGATGATGATCCTAATTAAAAAACCGGATCGAAACGCCGTCGACCTGTCAGCTTAATTGATGGCACAGCTTTGTCCTATGGTTCTTTGAATAATTGAAAAATCATTCTTTATTGCTTAAAATTGAGACCAGAACCTTTGTTTTCATTGTTTAATTACTCACCTTCACTTCACTTTGCGCCGTCCTTTGCTGATCTCACTTTCTCACTTGCGTCGCTATTCTTCGTGTCACGTACACTTTTAAGCACCAAGTACAGATTCGGGTTGTTCTTATGCTAATTGATTTTGCTTGCAGTGCTGCTACAACTGTAACATTATCCTGCTCATTTATGTTGTTTTGTGCACTTTTGTATTAATTGTATCCAATACAAGATGCTTTTTGAAAACTTTTCCTAAATTTATTGTTTGAGAGTCTTCCCTTTTCTTAATTGTAATGTCTCGTACATGCATCTTTAACTGTCTTTTCTAAATGATACCAGTTGAGATTTTTTGTTGTCTCTTGAATGGTGATGGGCTGATTCGGTCTTCTAGTCTGGATGGGCCGATATCAACCCTCCCTGAACTTGCCAGATTTCCAATGTCATAATTGATGTTGCTCTTGCTGCTGCACTCTTTATCTTTACATAATATTTTTTGTTTAATATTGCTGGGTGTGCTTTCCTTGAGTGTGCTTTCCTGGAGTGTGCTTTCCTTGGGTGGGTGTGCTTTCCTTGGGTGGGTGTGCTTTCCTTGGGTGTGCTTTTCTTAGGTGTTCTTTCCTGGAGTGTGCTTTCCTTGGGTGGGTGTGCTTTCCTTGGGTGGGTGTGCTTTCCTTGGGTGGGTGTGTTTTCCTTGGGTGAGTGTGCTTTCCTTGGGTGGGTCTGCTTTCCTTGGGTGGGTGTGCTTTCCTTGGGTGGGTGTGCTTTCCTTGGGTGGGTGTGCTTTCCTTGGGTGGGTGTGCTTTCCTTGGGTGGGTGTGCTTTCCTGGAGTGTGCTTTCCTTGGGTGGGTGTGCTTTCCTTGGGTGTGCTTTTCTTAGGTGTTCTTTCCTGGAGTGTGCTTTCCTTGGGTGGGTGTGCTTTCCTTGGGTGGGTGTGCTTTCCTTGGGTGAGTGTGCTTTCCTTGGGTGGGTGTGCTTTCCTTGGGTGGGTGTGCTTTCCTTGGGTGGGTGTGCTTTCCTTGGGTGGGTGTGCTTTCCTGGAGTGTGCTTTCCTTGGGTGGGTGTGCTTTCCTTGGGTGTGCTTTTCTTAGGTGTTCTTTCCTGGAGTGTGCTTTCCTTGGGTGGGTGTGCTTTCCTTGGGTGGGTGTGCTTTCCTTGGGTGGGTGTGCTTTCCTTGGGTGTGCTTTTCTTAGGTGTTCTTTCCTGGAGTGTACTTTCCTTGGGTGGGTGTGCTTTCCTTGGGTGGGTGTGCTTTCCTTGGGTGGGTGTGCTTTCCTTGGGTGGGTGTGCTTTCCTGGAGTGTGCTTTCCTTGGGTGGGTGTGCTTTCCTTGGGTGTGCTTTTCTTAGGTGTTCTTTCCTGGAGTGTGCTTTCCTTGGGTGGGTGTGCTTTCCTTGGGTGGGTGTGCTTTCCTGGAGTGTGCTTTCCTTGGGTGGGTGTGCTTTCCTTGGGTGTGCTTTTCTTAGGTGTTCTTTCCTGGAGTGTGCTTTCCTTGGGTGGGTGTGCTTTCCTGGAGTGTGCTTTCCTTGGGTGGGTGTGCTTTCCTTGGGTGTGCTTTTCTTAGGTGTTCTTTCCTGGAGTGTGCTTTCCTTGGGTGGGTGTGCTTTCCTTGGGTGGGTGTGCTTTCCTTGGGTGGGTGTGCTTTCCTGGAGTGTGCTTTCCTTGGGTGGGTGTGCTTTCCTTGGGTGTGCTTTTCTTAGGTGTTCTTTCCTGGAGTGTGCTTTCCTTGGGTGGGTGTGCTTTCCTTGGGTGGGTGTGCTTTCCTTGGGTGGGTGTGCTTTCCTTGGGTGGGTGTGCTTTCCTTGGGTGTGCTTTCCTGGAGTGTGCTTTCCTTGGGTGTGCTTTCCTTCAGTGTGCTTTCCTTGGGATCCTCGATGTCATCACCTTCTGTGCTTTCCATGTGGTCCTTAAAGCTTCCTGAGGAGAGTGACGTGAATTTCAGACCCCCCCCTAACCTTTCACGGACAAGTGAATGAAGCAGTCACTGAAAGGATTCAATAAGGTGTGAGACACAATAAGGGAAGGTGAAGCTACATAGAGACCGGGCAAGGTTTGTGTTTGAAGAGCCGGCCCGACGGGGGCACGGCGGAAAGGTGTGGGGTTCACGCTCCGCTTTTACAATCCGCGTTTCCATGCACCTTAAAACAGCAGAGCGCTTCCTTGAATGCCCTCCCCTGAGGAAGGAACCCTGTGTCCACTGCGGAGTCCCACAGATGGGTCGAGCTCCTACCAACACATGGTCAATGCTGAGGGGCAGCGACGCTCCCACCCGCAGAGACGCTCCCACCCGCAGCGACGCTCCCACCCGCAGAGACGCTCCCAGTCGCAGCGACGCTCCCACCCGCAGAGACGCTCCGAGTCGCAGCGACGCTCCCACCCGCAGTGACGCTCCCACCCGCAGCGACGCTCCCACCCGCAGAGACGCTCCCAGTCGCAGCGACGCTCCCACCCGCAGTGACGCTCCCACCCGCAGCGACGCTCCCACCCGCAGCGACGCTCCCACCCGCAGCGACGCTCCCACCCGCAGCGACGCTCTCACCCGCAGAGACGCTCTCACCCGCAGAGACGCTCCCACCCGCAGAGACGCTCCCACCCGCAGAGACGCTCTCACCCGCAGCGACGCTCCCACCCGCAGCGACGCTCCCACCCGCAGCGACGCTCTCACCCGCAGAGACGCTCCCACCCGCAGAGACGCTCCCACCCGCAGAGACGCTCTCACCCGCAGCGACGCTCCCACCCGCAGCGACGCTCCCACCCGCAGCGACGCTCCCACCCGCAGCGACGCTCCCACCCGCAGCGACGCTCTCACCCGCAGAGACGCTCCCACCCGCAGAGACGCTCTCACCCGCAGCGATGCTCCCACCCGCAGAGACGCTCCCAGTCGCAGCGACGCTCCCACCCGCAGAGACGCTCCCAGTCGCAGCGACGCTCTCACCCGCAGAGACGCTCTGCTACCAGACCAGTGATTCTCAACCTTTTATAAGGCCCGCACTCCTGGGATACATTTGAATAATGTTCGCAACCCCTGCGCCTATTGATGGATTCCTATTATGCATACAGTGCATACTTTCCCTCGTTGTCGCACCCCCTCAAATGCCATCTCACACCCCCTTGGGGTGCAGGTACCCGAGGTTGGGGACCTCTGTCGTACACTGTGGCGGGAGGGAGGTAAGCGGGTCAGGTCAGCGTCTTCGTGTCTACAGTCGCTTGGGAAACCTGCTCTTGAATATCCGGGATTTTTCTCAGTGCTGCGTCCACCTTTGGACAGTATGGACCGGATTCCGATATTGGCAGCGGGGTTACTCCATTACAAACGTGACGGACAGATATCCAGTCCGCTGTATTACAAGTTCCATAGGATACAATGGAAGTGTCATTTGGTGGACGTCAGGTTTGGGACGGAGTAACCCTGTCTGCCAAGTTCGTATTCGGGCCCTATGCCCAGAGGAGACCAGAGGCATCTTGGGGGAAGCGCTGGCGGGGAGTCTTTGGACGAGTTTGCAGACTGATCGATAAACACCAATGGTAGAGCTCAGAATGTCTTGAGTGTGGCTTGTAATTCTGTTTCTTTGGGACGAGACCTGGCAGATCGGGCTGGATTGCCCCTTTTGAGGCAGTACCGGGACTGGTCTGCCTTTGGTAAGTTCCCTCTTGTAACAGCACAGAAGAGCTAAGACAGGGGAGAGGGGATACTACACCGAGGACATCCGAGGGCTGTGCTTATATCAGGCCTCAGTAGTTAGGATTTACTCATGAGCGGTGCCAGTTGGAAACCCAAACCAGCCTTGGCTTAAAGGTCCAAACCAGCGCAACCAGGGGCAGCTGGTGACATTTGAAAGTGGTGAGGCGTAAAATGATTGCAAAGGAAGCAAACGAAGGTGTGAGCAGTCGCGGGGGGGGGGGGGGAAGGTTACACGCGGGGGGGTCGCACAGGAGAATAAGCAAACGAACGTGTGAGCAGTTGCGAGGGGGGGGTCACGCGCGGGGGGGTCGCACGGGAGAATACAATGAAAATTAAAAGGAAAACTTACCTGACCGCCTCTGCTCCTGGTCCACGTTGGCGCCTCCGCCCTCTTCAAACTGGATGGAACAGCACGTCACGTCAGCACTACAGTGGCAACCCCTAGCCAATTCTGGCGCTGCAGCAGCACCAGGACTGGCTGAGGGCACAGCCGCCTGCCCATTAGGAGACCGAGGGGCTCCTAATGGGCATGCGCAAATCCGTGAAAACACAAGTGCGCATGACTGGGCACGGGCTAAAAACTAGCTCACCATGCCCACTCATGCGCACTTGGGCTGCAGTGCTGCCTAGTCTGACAATGCAGGTCAGTCAACATGACGCCGGACCGCCCACGGTCCGACGTCATGCTGACTGACATGCATTGTCAGTTCTCCCCACCCTCGGCGTCTCTGAACTTAAGTAAACTAAGTTCAGAGACACCGAGGGAGCTGCGGGCGCGGGCGGGTGCGCGGGGGGGGCAACGCCCCCACGCCCCAATGGACGCACCGCGCCATCTGCGCAACAATGCAGGGTGCTAGACTAGGACGGAGCAATGGGTGGGTGATGCCAACCCAACCCTACGTAGACAGCGACCCGCAAGCCTACAGTCCACCAGGGATATGCCGGTGTACAAAAATGGGACCCTGGCTCGTGGGAGACGACTGGAGCTTTAGGTGTCAGATGTGCCACGACCTGTAAATCTGCAGAAGAAAGCGCTCCAAAATAAAATGTGCTCACCAGACTCAATGACGTAGTAAGGATGCCGCAGGACCTAGTGCAAGCAAGAACCAATGGGGCAGCAGACTCCTGCATGAGTAGAAACATACAGCAATATTCAGAGTGTTGTGGCCCCTCAGGTGTCTGGGCCCCTGTGCAGCTGCACCTGCTGCCTAGAGCTACACATGTGACTTGAAACAGAAATACTCCTCATCTGTGCCCCTGCCCCTCTCACCCAACAAAAATCAGTTATGTGTGGGTGACGCTGCAGCTGCACCGCCTCCGTGGCGTGCCAGGCCACCGGCTGGTGACACCTGTTCTTCAGTTCTGTTATTGGTACTGCATAGCGCACACTCTGCCATTAATGTGGCATCGCGGCGCTTTGGGTAGCACAGGAGATGGTTCTCCAAATGCTTCTGATTCAGCTGTGAAGGTGTGCTGGCAGCAGCGTGAATGGGATTAGGCATGGGCAACATTCCAGTCACACCGGCGTAATCCCGCGTAATTGAAGTAATTTTGTATTCGGCATGTTAGGTGAAATTCCCAATATTACGCCAAGTCGGATAATTACACAGGTCCACGATAAACATTTAGCACGAGCGCATAGAACCTGAGAGGATGCGGTTTGTAGCGCTTGTGTTGTGCAAAATGTATCCCCACAGCCGACACATTAAGCACTAAAGTATAGTGCACCCCTAGACTGCTCCTGTTAGGTGAATGGGTCAACCAGATCACAAGCGAAGAGTGATCAAACTCTGAGGTGGGGGAGATTGGGGGTTAAGCCCTTGACTAGGGAGGGGGCGGGGGCACACTTGTGGGAACCACGAGCCACACACAATGCAATTAATTATACACTCAGAATGCGCAAGATATATGCAAATATTCCCCTGTATGGAATGATTTATATATGTGCGTCATGCATATCCATTATGGCGACCCTGAACGCCTGACTGCTTGTCACTGTTCAGTGGGTCGGGGCGCCCAGCTCCAGTGAGTCCATCTTCCAAGGCGGTACCCGGGGTGCCCTCTCACCCTGTGGGGTTCATAAGATCGTTTCCTCTCCAGGGTCCAGCCAGAGATGCAGGGACATCTTAAGGATTTTGGGGGCCCTGGGCCAAACATATTTTGGGGGCCCCTGTTCAGAACAGCTTTGAATTTATGATCCAATTCGAGCCCCTGTTTCCCATGCAGTTTCCGCTTCCTCAGCTGCGTTAGCGATCCAGTTTGCATCATAGGCATTAGCCTATATATTCCCGATGTAAATGGACGCACACAGCTGACAGCGGTAAGATTTAGTGTTTCCTGCACTGCTACTAGGTTTTTAACACTTTTAAAATTGTATATGTGTGGCTGAATTACTCTGCTTTTTAACAATTTCTCCTACCTACGGGCACTTGCACTTTCCTTGATTCTTCTTGCCTACACCTCCTTAGCTGCTACGATTCACATCTCGCTTTTCCTCCAGTCCTGGTCCACCGCGGCTGATACGCCGATTGTGCGGAGGGCTGGGGCTACTATCGGGCTCCTCACTTCCACCCACACAGTTTCTGCTTCCTCAGCTGCGTTAGCGATCCAGTTTGTATCATAGGCATTAGCCTTTATATTCCCTATGCAAACGGACGTGCGCAGTGGACGCACGCCACTGGAGCGCATAAGGTTCACCAAAGGCAAGCCCGTCTGCGCCCGGAGGCGTCCCGTAGGCATCCGGAGCCTGCCATGCTGCCCAGTTCCCCTCCGGTGAGTTTCTTCCACTATATTACAATAGGGAAAAACTGCTTAGCCTTAGGCAGCTACGATATTGTCAGTGTACAGCGGCTGATCCGAGCTTGGAGGTAGACTTTCAATGCAATAAGTGCAACTGGTCTCTCCTCCAGCCCAGGAAACTCACACCCAAGATCCTCCCACACAACAATAAGTGTAAAAACAATAATAAAACAGAGGACTTACAGGCCAACCTTTTAAATTGTCGCTCAATGCAAAAGCATGAACCACACATTTGTGACCTACTTTTAGACGAACAGCCTGATATTTTATTTTTCACTGAGACCTGGCTGTCTGAATCCTCCAACCCTACTATCCAGTATCGGTCCATGGAGGGAGTTCCGTGGGGCGGTGAGGCAGGGCAGGGGAGGGGCAGGGTGGGGGAATGTAAACACAGGAATATGGATGAACAGAGGTAAGTACACATTTAAATAAATAAAACGAATTCCTTTGCGCGCGCTGCATCGCAAAATGCGATGCAGCGCGCGCAACGAAATTAGTTTTATTTATTTAAATGTGTACTTACCTCCGTTCATCCATATTCCGGTGTTTACATTCCCCCACCCTGCCCCTCCCCCGCCCCGCCTCACCGCCCCACAGAACTCCCTCCACGGACCGCTACTGCTACTATCACCTCGGCTATCCCTACGGGTTATAAAATCCTAAGGAGGGACCAACCAAGTGGGAAGAGGGGCGGCGTCACCATAATTTACAATTAAAAACTAGACTGCTGTCCCATCCTGATGGAAAACATCGATGGCGCAGAGTCCTTAGGCTTCCGCTGTACCTTATCCCCCCATCATAGCATAGCTAGTTTTCTGATTTACAGACCTCCCGATGCAATTGGAAATTTTATTACTACGCTTAATACAGCCACTACCTCCCTAGCCTTAAAATACAACAACTGCCTTATTCTGGGAGATTTCAGTATACATATGGACAATGGAAAGACCCTCAAACAATTTCCTTGTTGGAGATGCTGCAGGCCTGCAACATGTTTCCATCTATTTCTTCGGCCACCCATGAGATGGGCCATACCCTAGACCAAATCTTTCACAACTTTGACATATCAGTAAGCCTACCCCTTCTCATTACCTGGTCTGACCACCTCCTATTAAAATGTGTCATTCCCAACTCTGCCACAGCCCATCGGGCTAATGCAGGGCAAAGGGTCCCTAATTACAGGATGTTCCATAAAATATCCATCCTGATATTAGCAGACGCCCTCGGTCGTTCCTCACCGGAGCTATCTGGCTGCCCCGGCTCGAACGCCCTCTCAATAGATTCATGGCTCCGAACCAACATTAGTGTAGCGGTACCGGTTGTTTCCCGCTCCTCAAAGAGGTCGGCGCCACCAGCTCCATGGTTTAACGATTCCCTCAGATATAGCAAAACAAATTGTAGAGAAATGGAACGGAAATAGCGTAAATCCTATCTACATGAGGACCGGAAGGTGTATAAAGACGCCTTCAAATCTCATTACATTCTCGTGAAGGCAGCCAAGAAAAACTTCTTTTAAATCAACATAGAAAATACCCAAAATAAGAGTAAGGAAATCTTTAGCATAGTTAAATCCTTTACTGCCCCCAAAGTCGCCACAAAGGAAGGGCCATGCATGGAATAATGGTCTAAGAAAATAGCTCAATTCTTCCACAAAAATATCTCCGTGATCCAAAAAGCCTTCAGTAACATCTCAGAGGAAGAACTGACCTTCTACCTTAGTTCTAATAGCAAATTTCACCTCTTGGATCCTCCATCTTTACTAGCTTTCCCTTAGTTTCAGCTGGAAGAGTCACTGACCCTCCTCCGAAGAATTAGGTCTGGCTCTCCTACCGACCCATGTCCAGCGAATATCCTAAACCTATTAGCTCCCACTATAAACCCCATGGTAAACCAGCTCTTTAATGCTTCCCTTTCCTAAGGCAACATGCCGAACTTATGGAAGAATGCTAAGATTCTTCCACAGATAAAAAAGGCTAACGCAAATCCGACGGACCCTGCCAACTACAGGCCAATTTCCCTTCTTCCGGCCCTCTCCATAGTGTTAGGGAAGCATGTAAACAAGGCCCTCCAAAAACACATTGAAGATGGGAAGCTCCTTCATGAGTCCCAATCCGGATTTAGGGCTAATTACAGTACGGAGTCCGCTATGCTGGAAGTGACTGAATTTCTCAAGGGTAAGCTGGACCAGGGAGGCAAGGCTGTTCTGATACTGCTCGATCTGTCAGCGGCCTTCAATACAGTCCCACATAAGAGGCTCCTGGAGACACTTGCTAATATCGGCCTGGGGGGGACTGCCTTAACATGGAAGTCATCCTTCCTGGCAAATAGATCTCAGGATATCTGGCTCCCCACTTTCTCATCCCCGGTTCTGGCCATGAATGTAGGTGTCCCTCAGGCCTCCATTCTCAGTCCTACCCTTTTTAATATATATTTATCCTCCTTGCATTTCTGGTAGAGGAAGAGGGCGCCAAAATTGTTTCCTATGCTGATGACACAGCTGTTTTTTAAATGTGAAAAATGAACCACTATGACAGGGCAATGATTAGGTCTTGCCTCACAAAGGTTTTTAACTTGCTTAAGATCAATCAGCTAAGTGCAATCCTGACTAAACTGAACTTGCTTTCTTTGGTAATCCAGAAACGCATGACTGGAGCTCTTGGTGGCCAAAAGATCTGCCGCCCCCGCCCGCGGAAAAGGAGAAAGTCAAAAATGTAGGAATTGTCATAGACAAGACACTCTTAATGTGCTTTCAAATCCAAAATCTAACTGGCGCTTGCTTTGGCATACTCTGGATGCTAAAAAAATTCATGCCACTGTTACCGCTTGAGAGCAGGAAGATCGTGGTGCATTCTCTGGTGATATCAAAGCTTGACTATGTTAACAGGTAGTACCTCAGTCTTCCCAAATCCCTTATCCAGCGCCTACAAGTGGTACAAAACGCGGCGGCCAGAGCCATCCTGAGACCTAAACCCAGCTCTAGTATGACCCCTATTCTTAAGTCTCTACACTGGCTCCACATAAAAGAACGGATCGACTTCAAAGCGATGACCATCTTCTTTAAAGCTGTCCACAGCTGAGGAGCCAGCTACCTAAATAAGTGTGTTAATCGCTACACAACATCTAGACCCCTAAGATCTCCTAATGCAAACCTGGCCATCATGCCTAAATCTGGAGCCAGATCCCTCGGCTTTCTAGGCGCAAAATTGTGGAATAGACTTCCTGAGTCTCTGAGACGAACCACAGGCCTACTCTCTTTCAGGAAGAACATAAAATCCTGGCTTTTTAATAAATGATGGGTCTTTTGCACACGTTTTCCTTCCGCTGTCATGCGCCGGGACACTCTAGTCTGAGTAGCTGCGTGCTTTATCAAATACACTATTTCATTCATTTCACTAGGTCCCTGACAGTGCAAAGGAACACCCGTCCAAATTCTAAGGGCCTTATTTATGAGACCTTGCTTCACTTTTATGTCGCCAGTGCGTCACTTTTTGTGACATACCAACAGCGTAAATAATGTGCCATGTTGCGCCCTAATTACAAAGTGACACATCTAGGCAGATGGGTCACTTTGTAAACCCCTGCACCACATTATACCTGTGCCAGGTATAATGTATGCATGGTGGGTGTTCTCCCACAAAAAGCCCCGTAGAAGTGGCGCATTGAAATCTATGAGAACTCAGTGCGCCACTTCTAGGACGCCGTTGCGTCAATATCTTACACCTGCCTCACAGCAGGCGTAAGACTAATGCTGGCCCTTTCACATGTGGCTTGCCCCATGTGAAAGGATACATTGCTGGAGTTGCGTCTATTTTCAGACACACCCCAGCAATGCATCACTTTTAACCCTACAGATACGTCAGAAATACTGACGTATCTGTAACTTCTTGCGACAAGATGCGTCATTCAGTAAATATGATGCATCCATCATGTCACAAGGAGGGGGCACTAAGAAGTGACGCATCCCTGTGTTAAATAAGGCCCTAAATGTGTTTACATCTAATATTCAGAGATAGTTATGTGTGTTTTCAATATTGTAACTCAGCAGAAGCTCACCAATATTACTGCAAATAATCTCTGTGACGCCCTCCCATTTCTTATATGTTAGGCCTTATTTTGATCTAAAATAAACTTTTTTTTTGTATATTGTATGAAACATAAACACATCATTTTCTGCAAAATGGCTGCACTAGACTCTCACACATCAGGTACATAAAAAATAAATTAAAGGAAAACAGTATTTAAAACAATCAGTTTAAAAAATATTCAAGGTCATTGGAGCAAAACTCTGGAGAACGGAGAGGACTCTGTCAGGGGGCCCCCTGAAAGGCTGGGGCCCTGGGCCAGAGCCCACTTTGCCCATGCATTAAAACGTCTCTGCAGAGATGCTCTCGTTCGCTCGTTTCACTGCTATTCGCGGCTGGTGGTGATACGCCACCTTGTGGTGAGAGAAGGTACAGCTCCTTTGGCCAAAACTCATTCAGAGGCAGAAAAAGCTTCCCAGGGGCCCATGCCCAGCCTGCTCACAGGTGCACGTGCATGTGCTGAAAAAGAATGCCTAATGCCCTAGACCGAGGTGTGACGACACGGCTCCGTCACAGACATGGCATGGATGAGGGTGAATTAGGCTCGGCCCCGGTCCAGCATCAGATAAGTCGCCGTGCACATCCCTTTTCACGGCCCCTCCATCACTGCTGACCGTGCCTTGCACGCCTCTTCACTGTGACCGTCACAAAACTCGTGAGAAACGCGCATCACTACCATCAGGCCCCGGGGAGCCCCGGAGTGGCAGCCATCATCACAGGGGCCCCCAGGGGCCCTCCTTTAGTTCCACCAGACAGGTGGCCGTTTGACAAGCTCCGGTGCTTTTGGTGGTTTCACAAACCTAAAACGGAGCGCGAGGCGGCAAGAGAAGCCTCCTTCGGAAGCTTTCGTTACAGACAGACCCCCCTACCCCCCCTCCCCCGAAGTGTCCCCCTCCCTGGTTGACGTCTTGTGTTGGTACCTTTTCATGCACGAACAGACTCCATCAGGGTCTGACTGGGACAGAGATAGGCCCGGGACCCACAGTAAAAGTGGCCCCGATTAGCGACCCAGGCAGCTAAGCAAGTGGCCCCATTTGCAAACCCAACCAATGCCGCTGCCCGCGTCCCACGCAGTGGAACATCAGCAGGGCAGCTCTCTAGTGGCCCCCCGTCGCAGCCTTCCCCTTCTTCTGCCTCGCGAGCGAGGCCGCGCCCCGGGAGGAGATCTCCCAATGAGGTGCAGGTAGGAGGCGGGCTGATAGGGGGGCGAGGCTAGCCCCCCCCCTACTTAGGCGTCCCTCTCGCCCAGTTCCTCCTCTGCTTCCTGCGCGCCGCTCCTGCCCGGACACGCGTACTCCTCCGCAAGGCGCTACCGCATAATAATTGTGTTGGCGTCCGGCCCGAAACGTTCGGTCGGCGGTAACGCAGATAGGGTGTTAACTTGCAGGGCTCGATTTTCGCTCGTAGGCTGCGACACCGGTAGGGTAGGACACCAAGCCTCGTGCCTCGGAGTCACGTTCGCGTTATGGTGGGGCCAAAAATTTAAGAGGCTTGCTATACCTGGTGCAGTGGCGGTATTGTGAACGCGTAATAGTTGCAGCGCTCCAATTACCGTCAGGGCGCCCTCGTGCTCAAGAATATCCTTGCGCAGAGCCCTTCTTTACCTGGACCTGACGCTGTAATTTGAACGTGGTCTGGGTAAGCGCTCTAGCAACGAAGCAACATTATCTGTACCGCGCGCTTGAATCTGTGATGGAAACGCGGTGCGGTGCGAAGCGCTCCAACACGCGCTAGATGCGAAGGGATGGGCCTCGGCTGGACTGCTGATTTGGGTGCTGGTAACCAGAGTTCGATCAGTGGGGGTCGCGCCCACATCCGGTGATTCTGGCCAAATCACTTAATCTCCCCGTGCCTGAATGCGTAATTGTAAATACGGTGTTCATGTAAAATCCTCCAATACCTTCCGGTCGAGTTCGCGCTATATAAAGATGCAACATGTAATTGCTGGCTTCCTATAAGCCAGATACATGATGCAAGTACAAGCATTATTCACATCACGCGCTTACGGGCATTACTAAACCCCCCGCACCTCAATGGTTAATCTGGTGCGGTACTCGCGTGATTTGGCACGGGGTTCGCGTTATATGGTACGAATCTCTCACGCTCCCCGTGTCTGCAGGTGTGATGTAAATACGGTGCTCAGGTAAAGCGATGCAACGTTCTCGGACACCCTACACGGGTAGGAGTGGCGCTATCTAACTGATTAAATGCATCTGAGAGTGTGGTTATGGAAACTTGGTCAACTGTTAAAGGGGGCTAGTGAGTGAATCTGTGGTGGAGGCGGCATTGGGGGGGTGCCAACAACATTCTTGCACAGGGCACCACCATCACCTAGGCCAGCATCGCAGTTTCCGCAAGAGTTCTACAACACTTTTAGGGGCGTGCTGAATTACATTAATCATAACCAGCATAGCGCAGGATACAAACCAAATTATTTCCGGCAACTAGGAATAATTTTCTAGGGATACCCAATGAAACTTGTTTATCGGGCAGAAAATAACAGACTTCAAACTTTACATACTGAAACTTATGCTTTCCATGCACAACTAGCTAGTGCATGGCCCATTACTATATGTTGGAGAGAACCAGGCCCGAAGTCTCAGCGCCTTATCAATATGCAGTGATTCTGGGAAAATCACTTAATCTCCCCGTGCCTAATAAGAAATGAGTGTGTCCCTGGAGTAGCGTTATTTGGTGCGCAGGTAAAGCGCGCAACCACTCGATACCTTTCGGGTCGTGCAGCACTACCATAAACTGAAAATTTAACTTGAAGGCTGTTTCATTCCTGAAAGCCGTGAACCAGATGCCACCATCACTATTCACACTATCGCCCCCCCCCCCCAAGCGTTCCTGCGATTCCTGGCTTCATGTCGAACATGCATGGCTTTGATATTGCTAACGTACCCTTTGCCAGCCACTCGCGATTTTAATAAGGAAGTAGGCCTGGCTGATGGTGATTAAGATTGTCACATGAGATCGAATATTGGTTAAATATTTGGATTCGGAATACTGATTTATTATTGTGAGTTCCACGCTTAGGCCAAGAGATGCGGCTGCCTTAATTTTTAGCCTTGCTATTCGGAAACAGCTGGTGTAATGTTTTCTTCAACTCAGTCATAGTGGCAGCTTAGTCTATACAGGAAAGCCAGCAGCCTGAGAACAGCTGGGGTAAGGTTTCTCTCAAATCAGTCATAGTGGCAGCTTGGTGTATATAGAAAAGTCAGCAGCCTGAGCTGTGTTGAGGCAAGTTGTAGGCCTGGGTTTGTGTGTCATACATAACATCTTAGGGTATTTTGTGAGTTCCACGCTTAAATCAAGAGATGCGGCTGCCTTTCATCTTTAGCCTTGCTATTCGGAAAGAGCTGGTGTGATATTTTCTGCAACTCAGTCATAGTGGCAGCTTAGTCTATACAGGAAAGGGAGCAGCCTGAGCTGTTTTTGAGACATGCGGAAGCCCTGGGTTTGTCTATCATGCTTAACATCTTTGAGGTTATTCTCCCTGTTCCACAGGGAGGCCAGGGAAAGCACAGAGTGACACGGTTTACCGAGACTTAGCCTGGCTTGCCGCTTCTGCGACCTTGTGAGGTTTGTTTATGTATTGCATGAAGGTGGCAGAGGCTGTCACTGTTGTTTGATAGGCACCAGGGCCAGATGACATTTAAGTGCATTGTGCGCTGAAAACTAAGGAGCGGGTCCATTTAGTAAGCACAAGGAGCACGGGGGGCGTTTCTAGCTCTAAATGGAAAGTTGAGACAACCCAGTTAAGTTTCAGTGCTAGGCTACATTTGGTGGGGCAATTCCAGGCGTAAAGCATTAAGCCAGACAGCCCTGGGAATTAGGCAGGCGTACGATTAGCTAAGATTTTGTTCAAACTGAGGGAGAGCATATCGACCACAATTAATTGTGGAACCAGAAAAAGCTTTACAAAGCAATGCTGTAGAGTTACGGTAGAATGCTGTATGGATAGGCTTCAGGGATAAGGCCATGACCTTTCTGGAAGGGGCATTCTTCTTCGACCTGTGTCGAACTGGGAAAGGAAGTAAGGCGGGCTGGATAACTCTTTATTCTACCTACGTTGGCACATCTTGCCAGGAGTGATTGTCAAAGTTTTTTGCCTCCAGCCAGCCTGGGTTAACACCCCTCCACTCCAAGCTAATTGTTCATGGTGATATTGGGCCGCATTTACACAGCCCAGTATTTGGCCCTGGGGTTGTCAGTGTCGTGAATTACTAAATTTCACTGAACTGGAGGTGTGGCCGGGTTTTACACTAGCAGAAGTTTGGGAGTGCAAGCCTCCACCTAGGGGGTGGCTGGCTGAATTTGATGAACTACTTCAAACGTTTCACAGCACTGCACATGGGGGAGTGTCAATGACCTGTGCATACTTCAACCAGACACCCCAGAACGAGTGTCAATTACCTGTGCATACTTCAACCAGACACCCGTGAATGGCATGCCCTCATCTACATGGTAATAATTGAGAGAGCAGAGAGCGACCATACCTCGTGAATTTTGCACTTAAACTTTCTAGTAATGGAAAGGGCTTAACACCGTCTGAAATAAGCATGACCAGAGATGTGCTGCTCTCCACTGACATTTGACAGGTTAATGAGCAAGGCTAGCGGAAAAGCCAGATGTATTGTCATTATTTAAGGCGGACGTGACCCAGGTAATGGCAAGAGAGAGACACTGCCAACTATGAGGATATGAACGAAATCATAACTGGGGCTCACAACAAATTATTTGATAAAATAAGAAGTTTCCCTTTCAAGCCACGATGTCGGTGCCACGACATACCTATAGCACAGCAACACCGGTATAACAAGGACTGTAGGCAACCCTATTAACTCCTTTCAGCAGCAATAAAGTCCAAAAGCTAGCTTCTATTCAACAAGCAAGGAAATTGGATACGCTGTCCCAGTGGAGAGTAAGAAAAGATTGGGATAAACAGCGGGACTAGTATAAGACTCTATCGTCCAATTTAATGTAACTTAATTTGCAAGTAGAAAGGCTTAGACGAGGAGATGTTGCTAAGATATGGGTCAGTTTGTAGTAAACAATAGGATGATACGATGCGAAAGGAAGCAAATTTAGGTACCTGTGATGTCAGCCTGTGTCTATATACGTAGGTAAAGTGGTTAACCCACAGGTTACCTTCACCCGGCTTATTGTGCTGTAGCTGTTGGGAACACAATTCCAAGCCAGGAAGGCACCCAATTTGGCCAATTGGAAAATCTTAATAGGATTGCAGGTCCATAAGCGCCTATTTCACCAATGCCTTGTTACCCATGCCATATTTTCCAGCCTGAGAAGCAGATTTAGGTGTTGCTCTTCTCGCTCAGCCTTTCCTTGGAGCCAGGGAGGTGGGAAACGTTCACAAATTTGGGTCCTCGAGCTGAGAGATGTATTCTTTCACAGCTCAGTCAGTCATATTGGCTTTATCCGGAGTCATGATAAAGAATGCGTCCATTTAGCAGTTACGTTAAAATGTTTTGTCCTGCTGAGAAATCATGCAATCCCCCGCAGCAGCAATTCAGGAACCATGACGCTATCTATACATCACCTTTGTAGACAAAGTGAAATTAAAACCTTCGTGCTAGGATATGAAGGGAATCGATGGATTGACGAATTCAGCTATGGTTCAGTTCTGGTTCCATATGTAGGTGCTAGATCTTCCCATAATTACGTTAGGAAAATCTGCAGTGGCATCGCTAAGAAAGCTAGGAACAGCAGTCACGTCTAAGCTGAACGGTGGTAGGGCCAAAAGACATCCTTTGTTAGTCTGCCCTGGGCTTCTGAGTAATGTTGCAAAGTAATGCCGTCATTTACGGGTTACAGAACAGGACCCATAATTTAGCCCACAAAAAGCTGGCTCGCAGGGGCAGGGCACCTATAACAGCGAAGGGAGGAAGGGGGGCTCTGGCAGCGACGGTAGCCTCCCCAGAGCTGTGGCGGAGTTACAGGGCGATCTGGAGGCAGACGGGTACAGTAAGGGTACCTCTGCGACAGGCGGTACAGTAAGGGTACCCCTGTCCGGCACAGTAAGGGTACCCCTGTCCGGCACAGGAAGGGTGCCCGAGCCAAGGTCCAGGAGCCGAAGGGGGTTCTGGGAAGACCGCGACGGCGCCCCGTTAGTCCTTCGGGCGGTTGGGGGGCCTGACCAACCGGGGGTGTGCCACAACACACTCTGCCCCTGTCAGAAGGGGCGGGAGTAGGAGACAGATCACGTGACCCAGTGGATGATCTGAAAATAAATATGTGCCGCACTGCCGGGCATCGACCCACCGTGCGTGCTGGCTCACCAGGCGGGCGGAGCAGCGAGGGGCTGCTTGCCCTGGATCGCCCGTAAGATAACCCATTTATCGTCATACTTATGTTGTATGAAATAAACCTGCAGCAGTTCTTCACCCACAATGAAAGTGTCAGTGTAATCCTTGGGTGACGTCTGTGCATGCGTGTTGAATGAAGCGGATGACGGTGTGGTCACTATGCCGCTGCCCGCGTCCCACGCAGTGGGACATCAGCAGGGCAGCTCTCTAGTGGCCGCCCGTCGCAGCCTTCCCCTCCCCCTTCTTCTGCCTCGCGAGCGAGGCCGCGCCCCGGGAGGAGATCTCCCAATGAGGTGCAGGTAGGAGGCGGGCCGATAGGGGGGCGAGGCTAGCCCCACCCTACTTAGGCGTCCCTCTCGCCCAGTTCCTCCTCTGCTTCCTGCGCGCCGCTCCTGCCCGGACACGCGTATTCCCACCCATTCCGCTTACCCTGCGTGGCAGAGACAGCGCGTTATTGGAATGTTTTAATGTTTTTCTTTTGCGTTGCAGTCGGAGTTACAGGGCGATCTGGAGGCAGACGGGTACAGTAAGGGTACCTCTGCGACAGGCGGTACAGTAAGGGTACCCCTGTCCGGCACAGTAAGGGTGCCCGAGCCAAGGTCCAGGAGCCGAAGGGGGTTCTGGGAAGACCGCGACGGCGCCCCGTTAGTCCTTCGGGCGGTTGGGGGGGCCTGACCAACCGGGGGTGTGCCACAACACGCTCCGCCCCTGTCAGAAGGGGCGGGAGTAGGAGACAGATCACGTGACCCAGTGGATGATCTGAAAATAAATATGTGCCGCACTGCCGGGCATCGACCCACCGTGCGTGCTGGCTCACCAGGCGGGCGGAGCAGCGAGGGGCTGCTTGCCCTGGATCGCCCGTAAGATAACCCATTTATCGTCATACTTATGTTGTATGAAATAAACCTGCAGCAGTTCTTCACCCACAATGAAAGTGTCAGTGTAATCCTTGGGTGACGTCTGTGCATGCGTGTTGAATGAAGCGGATGACGGTGTGGTCACTATGCGGAGTTCGTAAAGACACTCTGTGTGGGTATTCTACAAGGTACGGAGACATGCTGTCTCCCGTACCTTGTAAAATACCCACACAGAGGTCGCAATTGCGTTTGCTGCAGGCGAAGATAAAAACCTGCCCACCCGGCCATAAAACAGGCCCACGAGCTCCTAACAGTAGGCCCACACACTGATCTGTGAGACCAGCCCGTCTGGCACTGCGCGATTGCCCTATTGGCCATTCTGACCATGAACTCCAGCCCAGGTCCAGATACTCTAAATATGCAGACGTGATGCCTGACCTTGCCTGGCCTTGCTTCACACCGTGTTTTCCAGAATGAGAAGGCCGCACACCCACCAGCTCATTTAGATTTTGAAGTTCCCGATAGCAAATTGCTATTTATATAAATCCTTGTTGTTCAATGAGTGGAACGGATCAGATGCTAACAGAGTTTGAAAGGTTTCTCGTGATAGGGTGGCTGCAGACGGAGCAGTTGTTTGCAGTTCTGCTCAGGGGGCTGCAGAACTGCCCGTGGAAGGGCATGTTCTGCTGCGGCAGGATGTGTTTGACCCGCCTGAATCACTGACTGGTAACATTACCGACACGCCTCATGCTGGACATTTCACAATCACGTTGATGCAGAAAATCTTACGAAACGTTTATTGGTGGCCTGGAATGGATGGCCAAGTGGACAGGCATGTTGGGATGTGAAAGCTATGTCTGTCATCGGATAAACATTGGAAGTGTGTAGAGAAACCTTTGTGTAATGTGAAGCTGCCTGGCAATCCTTGGGAAAAGGTTTTGGGGGACGTGACGGGCCCCTTCCCTGTGCTGCCTTTTGGTGTGAATCATGTAATAGTGCGCGGCGATTACTGCTCAAGGGGGGTCTGCTACGAATGTGTGCCTATAGTTACTCGGGATACTGTTGTCGAGCTCTTTGGTTCCACTTTGACGCAGAGGCTGTGTCCTATAATAGTGCATTTTGTATCAGAGAAGATGCAGAAGTTTATGAGACATCATGTTATTGAGTCGTAGAAAACTGTAGCTCAGACTCAAATAAGTTACTTGAGAGGACAACTTGATGCTTGACAGAAGTTGTCCAGACGGCTATCGCTAATGGACTGGATGTGAACATCTGAGGGGAAAGAGTTGTGGCTTATCCTAATACACCACATCTCTCCACTGGTGATGCATTGCTTGTGCTACTGAGGGGCCGCAAACTAGAAGTAAACAGACACCTTCACATTTTAAGGACCAGGATTGTCCTATTTCATCTACTGAGATCTGGAAGATCAGGAGGAGGGCGGGGGCGAAGAAAGTTAAGACCAAAGAGTCTATGGCAAGGTTAAGGGTGTTTTTTCAAAGAAGGGGTTTAGTTCTCATCAAAAAACCATGGAAGGTTGTGAGGACAGTCTCAATTCACCTCTATTGTGGTCAAAGTCTCGCATGACGCTCTTTAAGGTAAGGGATGGGAGAATAAGCATCATTCTGTACTCGAGGAACCCAAACAGGCCTTGGTCATCACGTGTGAAGGTGATGGTGATGGTGACAATGTACGTTTCGATTGATCACAGCTCACTGGTGACAGCGTTGCTGCTGAAGGTGGGAATGTGTGAGATGCTGATCCTGGTAGCGCACAGAATTTGGATGTTCGAAACTAGTTCCAAGTGAACTTCCTGAAGTCTGTGTTGCAGAAGGCGTCAGTTTTGGTGGCTGTGACGTAAGAAAAAGGTCCCATTTCCTGCTAAATGTCATTATTTTGTAATGTTTTAGATCTTTGGGACATTTCTTCTGTGGATAGGGGGGGGGGGGGGGGGGGGGGGGGGGGACTGCCTTTACAACGCAGCTCGAACCACACTGTGCCTTTACAACGTGGGCTATACCACAAATGCATCTTTCCATCGCCTTCCTTTACCATGCGCGTCGTTACAACTACTTGCCTTAGGGAAAAGAGTTGCTGGACTGATGTTGGAATAGTAAATTATACTATTCCGAAGTCCAGCAGTTTCCCCAAGGCTAGTCGTGGGTTACGACTTGCATGGTAAAGGAATGCGTTGTAAAGATGCATTTGGGTTTGGACCGTGTTGTACAGTGCTTCAAATAGGGAAAAATAAGTGCAGGTACTCATTAAAATAGAGGTGTGGAAGTGGGCGGGGCTAGGGGTGGGGCTATGGGCAAAATATGATCATACATAATGACTTCTGTACCAGTTGCAGCACATATTAAAACACATAAGAAATGCGTTTATGTAAAACAACAGATGAAATCATTACACAAAATGAAAGTCATGGTGGCATTTTCACCCAATGGTCGCTGCGCATTTGATGGACAGTGCAGGGTCTGTCTAGAGACCCTGTCCTGTTACTCACAGCGTGACACAAGCCCTCTCAACCCCCTGCATTGAAATGGGTGCTGCTGGAATCTTCACCAGCACCTCTGCAAAAGGCTGCTTCAGCCGAGTTAATTACAAGCTCCTCTAAAGCAGAGCCTCCTCTGCCCTGGAGGAGAAACCTAACCTGAGCCTGCGTGGATCAGGGTACCGGTACTCTCCCTGGCTACAGAGACGTGCCGGTACTGACTGCAAAAAAATTCGGAAGTGCCGGTACTCAGTACCGGTGAGTACCGGCCCATTTAAAGCACTGGTGTTGTAAAGGCATGCATGGTAAATGCATACGTGGTGTAAACATACAACTGTGGAAAGGGAGATGAGAAGTAAGTCCATTTTATTGTTTAGTTAGTTAAACCCATAACAATTTTACATAGATCAATTGTGATTAAAACAAAGATTTAAAATCATTTCAACGTCAGTGTAAAATGAGCACGCAGTATTTTAAAAACAACAGATGTAAATAATTCATGTGGTAAAAACATTCTATAGTGCACGTCTAGTTTGCATAAGACGTTACTCTGACGTCCTCGGTTTAGTGAGTCCTGTATATTAAAAATACAATTAAAATGCATTTATTTAAAGCGCCAATTGTCAGATGTCAAACTTGATATTTACATTTCTGACCAGGTATGATTTTAAAATGTATAAGTCTCTGTATCCCTTGTCTACTGGATTGTTCAGGTGGTGACCCTAAACAGACTCCCCAGGATATAGCGGCATGGATTAGCAAATTTAGCGGCACAAATATGGAAATTTAGCGGCAATTTTGCTGCATTTTATTTGGTAGTTTTTCCTACAACAAACACAGATATCTTCATTTTTGAGTTATTTAACAACATGAAGCAATGTATATTTGGTTTATTTACAATGGAGACACTTTGTTTGGCTTCAAGGCTGCATATAGGACATAAACATGTTAATGAATAAATGCCCACGGAACCTGTATGCTTGTCGTGTTAATCTTGCAGTTCTTCTGAGCAGTCCAAATCTAGCCCAATATTGTGCTGCTGATTATTATGCAAAAACAATAATGCCCGGATGGATTGATCTGAGAGGACCGTCGTCTGGCTGACAAAATAATTTTGTAGATGCTGTTGCTCCTTTCAGAATCTGCAGAACTGGTCACACAGTCCTTGTACACAGCTGCAAGCTGTGAAAGGACTGGAATGCGGTCAGTTATCCCACGCCAAAAGAGGTCGGTGTAAATCACCCCAGAAACAGATGCCTGTACTGCTTCTGGGCCCACATGTTTAAAGTAGAGGCGAAGCTCCTGATCGGGAACTTCGCTGAAACCAGGGATGGCAGAATATGCACTCTTGTCCTTAGGCAGGATGCTGAGTCGTACAGGATTGAAAAGGCGCACTTGCTTCAAGAACCCAATGCCCGATCGGGCCTGCCCCATGTATTTGCCCGCCTTTTCCAGAGAATTTTCAAAAGCTTCATTAAGCTGGGCTGTTATCTTTTTTTTCTGTGTCAGAGTTAATTTAGCCCCTGCAGTGGTCTGTAGAAATGGTTGTAGTGACTCCAGAGTGAGGACTGAATTGTTTGTTAGGTCCATGTGAAGGTCCTCTCGATAATCGTACACCTTCATTGTCACTGGTGTCTGACTCTGGAATAAGTCCATCAGATGTAAAATGTTTTGGCATTTTTCGGCCACAATGTCCAATTGCACTTTAATGCAGTTTCTTTGGTCGCTCTTCAAAATCCTTTGCAGATTTTCAAGGAAATCTGGGGGAGACTTGCTGAGTTGCATCTCAGACTCAACAAACCCAGCATAGGCCTCAAAATGCTTGCAATGGTACTGGACAGCAGCAAACCAAGAATTCCAACAGGTACTGCAAGGGTCAGGCGCCATCCGTGGTTTCATCCCATGGTTCTCAGCAAGATGGTGCAGGTACCTTCTCTTTCTGCTCCGGTTAAAGGAAATAACGTCCTGAAAGGCTATGATGTACTCTGTGAGCACCTTCACAACTGCTTGCGCTACAGTCCCATGGTTGCACTGTGAGAGGCACACTGTGTCTGCTAGGTGGGTGTGGATCTTATGGCCACCCTGAGCAGAGACCACTGCAAATAACACATTCAATACACACCGCCCTTCGACATCAGGTGTTTCATCAAATATAACACTGATCTTCTGATCTCGCAAGTGTTCTTTCAGCTCGTTCTTTGCTACTATATATCTCTCTGGGAGATAACATTCTTGAAGCTGATGACTTCCAGGTATTGCTCCACCATTTTGTACTCGCTCATGGAGAAACTGTGCAGACATTGACCCACTCACTTATAATTTCCTGGTTTGAGGCACCGGCAGCTGTACGCTTTGTAAAAAGTGAGTTGACAGTCATCTGACGGGCACGTTTTGGCAAAGAGTGAGGGTCTGGATCATCTGAACAGCGCTTCAAGTGTTTTTGGGACCGCACATAAATATCAACTGTGTGTTTCCGGATGTGGACCACCGCCACATTGCATACACTGCAAACCAGCACGCCACCATTAGCATGCATCACGGCGCTGTACTCTTTGGCCCAATCTGCTGCGGTTATATGGGTAGGTAGATGTGATCGGTGCTTCACAGTCTTCACAGGCTGCAGAAACTTCTCTATCGTGCTTTTGTTGCGATGGCTTGTTGCTCCCTTGGAATCCAAAAGATCTCAGGCTTGTGGCACACTCACGTAACTCACCTACAAATATATTTGGTGTTACTAGATGAGTTCCAAAGGAGAAAAGGACATTGCAATTGTTGGATGGAAAGTTAAAAAAACGTAGGTTAAACATGATTAAAAATGCATGTAACTCTGAAGCAAAGTTGCATACATGGCGCGTTAACATACAGGTAGGCGGAGGTCATTCGAAGTGAAATGGCACACTTGTGTGGTCCCGCTAGGCAACTTTGAGTCATTTGTGGAGGGCAGTGGGGGTGCGAGGTAAACATAAAAAATATAAGGCAAAAGTGTTTCCCCCAAAAAAACAACCGTGCCCCAAAGTGCCTACAAATAAAAAATCACATTTGGGCAAAAACGGGAAGAAGGGGAAGGATGAGCCACCTGCAAAGAAAGTGAAACCTAACCACGCGAAACAAATTTGTACAAGTGTACTTTGTAGGGGCAGATAAGCCGGCGTTTACACTCGGGGGCCAACAGTGCTTAACGGGTGTCTAGGGAAAATCCAAAGCCAGCCCCAAGAAATACAAAAAACAAAATTACAATTATGAAACCCACATGATCACGCAGAATCCCATCACCAAACCATGCACAGCGCTCCCACCCATCGCAAGTAGGACTTCACAAATATGGGTGGCGACCTCAAGCTTCTGCGCTTTAGCATATGTGGTATTCATCTCCCCGGAAGTGCACAGAAACCAAAACTTACCCGTTCTGTGCAGCAGAAAGCATATATTAGTTGCCAGACGGCCCAATGGCTCTTCAACCAGCAGATTCTTTCCTCCGGGACTCTACAAAAAGAAGAAAAAAGTTACAGCAGGCTTGGCTAGCCCTTCCCATGGCACCTGTCCCACATCACTGCCACCTCCCCCACTACGCCGCTTTAAAAACCACAGCACCCCCATCTGCCCCCTGGGCCCACATGACCAGCTGGCCCCAAAAGCTCCTGCCTGCTGTGAGGACCCCTCCTTCTATTGGCTCCATGGCAAGAGCCAACGGGCCAATAGAAGGGGTCGGATTTCGCGGGCAGTTTTGTAAAAATCGTGGCATTTTTACAAAACTGCCGATTTCGCAATTTTTTTGCAAATCGCGACATCGCAAAATCCTGGAGGGTCTGCCTAAAGTGAGTCATAAGTGTTTGCTGCCGGATATACATATTAGTGAGCTATCCAGTCTTCTTTTTCTTACGGTGAGGATCTTACAGGTAGAGGTAGTATTGGCGTTTCTCCCCCAATGAGATAACCTCATTAAATGGCCTTCGCTTTCACATCTTGATCATGTATTCGGAGGAACGTTATCAATTTACAATACATTTGGGGGTCAGATGGATCCAACCCTTTCATAACGGCAGACCAGCAGGTTCGTATTCCTCTGTCCAGGAAGGCTCTCCTTAATAAAGTGACTCGTGCTGGTTGTAGTTTCTGTCAATTAGATATCAGATGAATGAGATCTTCTTTGTGACTGCCGCAAAGGCAGCACACTTTTGAGTCAATATTTTTCCAATGTGGAGCGTCTGCAAGTGAGATACCTTCCGACCGCAGTGCCATTAATTGTTGTTTAAATGGACAGAAAATGTGTGATCTAGGTAAACTGCCGGTTTAAGAACTTTATAGTTGTTGATCACCGTCCATGAATGGGATCTTTGGCTGAAAATGCTTTTATCCAATAATCATGAGTGAAATTTTGCAGCTTTGTTTATTGCTAGCTTAAATGTTGTAAATGTTTCAAAGATCAAAAATGAAGTCGATTTAAGTGCATTGTACAGGAATTGATTAAATGGCGATTTTTTACCTTTGTCAAGTTCCGACCATAGTGCCGCATTAAGGCTAGAGTTCTCCGTGTTTTGTTTTAGACGATACCAAACCTTTATAGAGGTATAAAGCCTGCTGGCGAAGCAGGCCGGGGAAGTTGAAAAACCCTTTTAAATATGCTAGTTGTTAAGGTGGACAGAATCATTCCTGTTTAAGGCAGCACTAGCATAAGTTAAACTTGGAAGAGTTTTAGAACCTATTACCGAGAGCAATGAACTACACAACGGACCCTCCAATTTTTTTTGCCAGCGACCTATAAGCAAAAGTTAGTGCGCCTGCACGCCGTGCCATGTGCTTTTTCTGCTCACAATGGAATAGTTTGTTATCCATATAATTTCCCAGATACTTGTAACTAGATACGTTCTCCAAGTTTACCCCTCCTCTTTAGTATCATCACTCACTGTTGGTAAGACATACATTGTCTCACCCAACTAACACCAAATATACTTGACGTCGGCATTGACAATGGTGAGGTCATGACTCCGTTTACCCTCGTTCACTCATATTGCCCCATGCCTCCTCTCACACCCTCCTAGTGACTACACCTTTTCATCTCTCTAGTCCTCCAGTGGCACCCTCCTCTATTGAGACTATGGTTCCTACACCCCCCACTCCCCAAATATGCCCTCTGAGGAGCCCTCTTTAACACAAGATCAGCTATCCATGTCTATGGCATATGAAGCTCGTTCCCAACCTTCCACCCACTTATTAGCATCACACAGCCCTGGTTCAATGTCTCCTCTCTGCCCGACATTCAGGCCATACTCTCTTCTAATTAAAATTCAAAGTGTGGTTATAGGAGGCAGTGTGGGCATGATCCACAAAAGTCCAGTCTCCATTACGGAGATAAGCGGTCCGTCATTCACCTCCTGTGAGCATCGGCTTCAAAGAAGTGGTCACCAGTCCCACCTCCATCCTAATGATTGGTGCTTCACCAAGGGAGGTTGGCTCCACCCACACCAGAGGCCTTTACCAATTCCAGCTCTTTGCCACCATCCACAACTTCCCGGTTCTTAACTACCTTGGTCTGATCTCTACCTCATCAGCGTCTTCATAGTCAAGAGGCTCAGGAACAACCTGACCTACACTAAAGCCTCTCAAGTCCCCACCCCCAACTAGGAACCTGAGCAACCTTATACCGGATGTTTTCAACCAACTGACAAATGGTGTTCACTATCCCCATGTGAGGGCAGATGACATCTTCAGCCACCGTAAGAATAAATTCACCACTGCGATGGATAGGGTCTCTACCACTTCTACACATAAGAGGGTATCAATAAAACCCAACTGCCTCTAAAAAAACAGAGGCAGGACACTGGAAAGGCATGGAGTCAGAACTAAACTCACTGCTGATTGGCCAGGTCGTGAAATTCATTTAAGCCAAAGGGGTACAAGCTAGCCAGTACTTAGGCCAAAAGAGAATACTTACAATGCTGCATCATTCAAGCCGAAAACTCAAACCAAGAACTATTCCGAAAAGATAAAGGGATCCTTCCACAAGCTTTCTGTCCCCTCTCCCAAAACCTTCACACAAAACTGTGACAATCCGTTATCCTTTTTTCACCAATAGCATCTTTTTTTGAGCACCCCGGCAGCAGTCTCCCACCACAGCAACACCCCTCAACAGGCCACCATGCCTCACTAACTTTATTCTTGCCTCAGAAGCGGAGATAGATAAGACAACCCATTAAAAATCATTCTCTAACTGGGACACCTGCAATGCCAAAGTTGGTAATCTGGGGCTCCCGGCTCTACTGCCATTAAACACATATTTAATCAGCTTCTCCCACACCAGCAGAGCCATTCCTCGATCTTTCAAACACGCTGTCATCATTTTGCAAACTACATATCCATCTCTGGCCAACCGTATGTTGCCATGGTGCCAATTCGCCAAAGCCTGCGTCGCGTGAGATACACACGGTGTAGATATTGGATCTGAAGGAGAAGTAGGCGTGATGAGATGGTTGCACCTAGCTTGTTAAGAAAACAGTGTAAGACTCCGAGGAGTCTGGCTGCAGTTTGCGAATCCTACAAGCAGAGATCACAGTCTTCCACGTCAAAAGTTTGCAATCCCCGCTAGCCACAAGGGGAAAAAGTTAGCAACACGGAGAGAAAACCAGCCCTTAATTAGATGGAACTTCTTGGCAGAGAGAAACAACTGCAAAAGACACTGCAAAAAAGAATACTCTTTGCAGCTCATAAATGCGGCAATTGCATCTGAAAAATATTTTCCCATTCCACCTGGATATCAGAGGATGCCAGGTATGAAAGAAAGAATATGTCCATAAGCCTACGCTCTTATACTTGATCCATAGAACACACCCTAGCGGCTTGGAGGAGGTCCCAATTTCCTCTGGAAATTCTCAGACAGCAACAGACAGCCCAGATGGGCAGCCTCAGCATAGGCGAGCAGTGGTGGCAAAGCAGTCACTGCTGTTGCAACGGAAGATTCCACCTGAAGTGGGAGTACGCAGGGGAGGAGAATCACAAGTTCGAAATCCAGGACTTATTTGGACAATGAAAGAGTCAACCAGAATAACACAAGAATGAGACCTCCGGATCTTCACCGCTATCTTGGGGAGAAAAGGAAAGGAGCGAAGGTGTAAGGAAACTGCCCATTACAGTCTAGCAAACCGCATGCTTGATGTAGAGAGGATTGGCGCCCAAAGAAGCAATGAAGCTGTACTTGAAGTTGAGACTGGTTACTATCAAATCTGTACCTAGATGGATGCATCCCTGATCCAGCCAACAGAAAGGCATAAGAAAGCTTGCAGAAGCAATTCATATTGGTGCTCTAGGAATATACAAGATCATGGCCGACCGAGTCACATGTGGATGGGACACCCAGATCTCTCTTCTGCCAGGTAGCACTGAAGACACGAAGAACAAGTTACTTACCTTAGGTAACGATGTATCTGTAAGAGACATAGGTTAGTTATAGAATCCTTACCTTCGAATTACCCCAGGCGTCAGACTGGATCCAGAAAATTTTATCTTAGCAGTACCCCTGCGTGTCGGTAGGTGGCATCAGTTGACTCCGCGTCCGTCGTCATGTTCGCCGGGATGATGTCGCAGTACCTATTTATACTCCGTCCCTGCACACTGACGTCAGTGCTGACATGACTTTCCACGCCAGAAGCGTAGAGCCAAGCAAGACACTGACCACTGGTGCACTAAAACTAGGGCCCTGCAAGGGAGTCCCTGTCCCTAGAAGTCAGTTTGCAGAGAGGGGAGGAAGGGTGGGGGGGGTAAGGAATCTATAACTAACCTATGTCTCTTAGAGAGACATCGTTACCGAAGGTAAGTAACTTGTTCATCTGAAAGAGACAGTTGGTTATAGATTCCTCACCTTAGAATAGGTACCCTAGCAATACCAACACCGGAGGAGGGTCTTTGAACCAAGTTCACGCCTGAAAGTCCGGGAGGACAGAACGGGCAAAATAGCCATCCCTCTGGACTTGGCTGTCCAGGCAGTAATGTCTGGTGAGCATGTGCAAAGATGCCCACGTGGCTGCCTGACAGATGTCAAAGAGTGGAACTCCACGCGCAAGAGCAGTGGTGGTAGCCATAGCTCTGGTGGAATGAGCTCGGAGCTCCACTTGACGTTCCTTCTTCGCCAAAACGTAACAGATTTTAATACAAAGGACAACCAAACTAGAGATGGTACACTTTTGAACGGCCCAACCTTTCTTGGCACCTACGTAGCCAACGAAGAGTTGATCATCCACCCGGAAATCTTTCGCGCAGTCAGGGTAGCAGGACAGTGCATGTTTAGGTTCCAGACGATGGAGTCTCTCCTCTTCCTTGGAAGGGTGCGGAGGTGGGAAAAAGGTTAGAAAAGTAATGGTTTGTCCAATGTCAAAAGGTGTAACTACTTTTGGAAAGAACAAGGGTCTCGTCCTAAGCACCACTTTGTCCGGCTGCGCAGAGAAGAAAGGAGGCTTAGAAGAAAGAGCTTGAAGCTCACTCACCCTGCAAGCAGAGGTAATGGAAACAAGGAAAGCTGTCTTCAGAGTGAGGAGCCTGAGAGACAGTTGTGAAGAGGCTCGAAGGGAGCGCACATATGATAAGTTAAGATAAGGTTCAAGTCCCACTGAGGCATTACGAAAGGAGATGAAGGAAAGAGATGAGTAATGCCCTTAAAGAATTTATTTACAATAGGGGACTTGAACAAAGATGGCTGATCTGGTAGCCGAAGGAAAGCAGAGATGGCCACGAGGTAGCCTTTAAGAGTGCCCAGGGCAGAGCCCTGCAGGGCCAAAGAAAGTATATACAAGAGCACCTCAGAAAGAGGGGCAGAAAGGGGATCCACAGCCTTTGCTGTGCACCATGCTACAAACTTGTTCCATCTGCAGGCGTATATCGTCTTAGTGGAGGAACGCCTGGCTGCCAAGATAACATCGCAGACTTCAGGAGGCAGGTCAACAGACGTCAACTGCCGCCGCTCAATCTCCATGAAAAGGAGGTGGAGGCTGGACAGGTTCGGATGAAGAACCCTCCCCTGCTGCTGCGACAGAAGATCCTGCCGAAGAGGCAGTCTGAGTGGAGGATCGATGGCCATACTCAGGAGCTCTGGGTGCCAGACTCTTCGTGCCCAGTCTGGAGCCACAAGAATAACTAGGGCCCAGTTGCGATTGATCTTCTTCAGCTCTCTGGGCAGAAGTGGTACAGGTGGAAAGGCGTACAGGAGGCCGCAGTTCCACTCACAACCGAGTGCCGCCTTGCAAACTCCAATGCGTAGAATTGCTGACATTGCGCGTACTCTTCTGTGGTGACCAGATCTAACCAAGGCGGTCCCCACCGCTAAAAGAGACCCTGCACCACCACCGCGTGAAGACGCCTTATGTGATCTACCAGGCACCAGCGGCTGAGTTAGTCCCCCTGGCGTTCGGAGAACCTGCAAGGTGCTGAACCACCAGGGTCATGCCCTGATGTTCCAGCCTTGTCCAGAGACGAAGAGTCTCTTGACATAGGGTCAACAACCCCACCCTGTTTGTTGCAGTACCACATGGCGGTGGTGTTGTCCATGAACACCTCCACCACCTTCTCCTTTAGAGGGGGAAGGAATGCCTTCAGTGCCAGGCGGGTTGCCTGGAGCTCCAGAAGGTGGATATGGAGCCCAGACTCCGCCGGAGACCATACGCCTCTGATCTCGGCCTTTCCCAGATGGCCGCCCCATCCCAGGAGCGATGTATTTGTCACCACTGTGACATCTGGTTGGGGAAGGGTGAGGGATCTGCCTCTGACCAAGCTTGGTTTGTTTGCCACCACTGCAGTTGTTGTGCAGTTCCCTCTGAGATCTGGACATAGTCGGAAAGATTCCCCTGATGCTGCGCCCACTGGAACTTCAGGTCCCACTGCAGAGCCCGCATATGCCATCTGACATGGTCCACCAGCAGGATGCAGGAGGCCATGAGGCCCAGCAGCCTCAGGGTCAGTCTCACCGAAATCCAGGATAGAGGCTGAAACATCGGTATCGTAGACAGCATATCCCAGACTCCCTGCTCTGGAGAATATGCCCAAAACTGCACTCTGTCCAGAACAGCTCAGATGAAAGGGAGCGTCTGAGAGGGAGTCAGGTGTGAATTCGTACACGTTGATAGTCAACCCCAGCGAATGCAGGAGGTCTGCCCTAGTCTGAAGGTGGGAGACGACAGCCTGGGGCGAGCCCGCCTTCAACAGCAAGTCTTCGAGATAGGGGAAGACTAGAGCCTGTGATCTGCGCACATGAGCTGCGACCACCGCTATCACTTTTGTGAACACCCGAGGGGCACTGGTAAGACCAAAGGGAAGCACGGTGAACTGAAAATGCTCATGGCCAACCATGAACCGCAGGTAGCATCTGTGGGCTGGCAGGACGGGGATGTGAAAATAGGCGTCCTGCAAGTTTATCGCCACCATCTAGTCTCTGTGGTCGAGGGCAGACAGGACCTGAACCAAGGTTAGCATTTTGAACTTCTCCTTCGGGAGGAAACGGTTGAGGACCCAGAGGTCTAGAATAGCATGCAGGACTTTGTCGTTCTTGGGCACCAGAAAGTAGCGGGACCTACTTCTGCCTTAGGAACCCTCTCGATAGCTCCCTTGACCAAGAGAGCTGAGACTTCCTGGTGGAGAAGTGTCAAATGATCCTCCGACATGCGATCGAAAGACGGTGGCATGGAGGGTGGGGTAGTTTCAAAGGGGAGGGAGTAGCCCCTTTGGACAATCTGCAAAACCCACCTGTCTGACGTGATGTTTTGCCAGTGGGGGAGGTGATGGCCAATCCTGCCGCCCACTGGCCTTTGGTAGCCCTGAAAGGTTGGACTAGGAATGTTTGGAGGCTACTGGAGGGGGACGTGGAGGGGGAAAGGTGGACTGGCACGCCCTCTGGCTCCCAGACCTGCGTTGCTGGGTCTCATATCCGCGGCCACACAGAGGCTGGGCAGCTTGCGTAAACAGGTGGCTGAAATGGACCGGACGTCGTGAGGTGCCCCTACCGTGGCCACAAAAGGGGCGAAAAGCAGACTGAGGTGGACGGGACGACGCTGCGAGGCCCAAGGATCTGGCCATACCTTGAGAGTCCTTAAAGCACTCCAGCGCCGAGACTACTTTGTCACCAAAAAGGCGACGGCCAGCAAAGGGCATGTCCAGCAAAGTTTACTGGACATCCCCTGAAAAGCCAGATGTCTTTAACCAGGAGTAGTGCCGAAGGGCCCCTGACATAGGAATACTTCTGCCTAGTGAGTCAGTAGTATCCAGTCCACATCTTATCGTGAATTTGGCTGCATCTCTCCTATCCGCCATTGCCTGGGAGAGAACGGCCTGGGCCTCCTATGGGCACTGAGGTAGCACCTGCGCAACTGTATCCCAGATGGTATGGGAGTATCGGCCCAAAGGGGCACACAGTATTCACGGACCGGAGTGCCAAGCTGGAGGAAGAAAACACGAGCTTCCTAAGATGATCCTGATTCTTGGATTCCCTGCCTGGGGGAGGAGTACTGCTAAGAAAAGATTCTCCCGATCCAGTCGGACGCCTGGGGGTAATTCTAAGGTAAGGAATCAATAACTTACTGTCTCTTTCATATTGAGAGATTTACTGCTCGTAGACGTAGAGAACATGTTTCTGTCCATTTTAATAAGAACTCTTCTATTTGTGGGAGAAAAAAGGAAAGAGGTTTTCATGGCAAGAAATCGTCTCCAGGCACCAAAGGGACCAGATGATGTCCACCCTCTCTCCCAACACACACTCTGAGGTTTGAGGAAATATGAATTTTGTGATCAGTTATGTCCCCTATCGTAGACCCCAACGGCTCCGTGTGCATGCTATAAGTACATGTATGTTCCCTCAAGTTCCAGTTATGAAGACGCAAATACATGTACGTCCACCGTCAACATGTCCTCTTTCAGATCCGCCATGAATGGGTCAGATATTCCATTCCTAAGTATGAAAGGCCACCGACTTTATGTGGTTCACTTTCCACATTTTACAGATTCAGGCGAGTAGGCCCTGAATTCTGCCATCAAGCCTTTTCCTGCCTTCTGCCTCTGAAAGCTCCAGTCCGAGCCTGCATCTGTATTCATGAACTTTGTCCTACTCCCTGCGCGGCTAACGGTGCCTGATCCAGCCTGTTGCCTGCCAAAAACTGTATTTCACCTTCAAGATTATCTGCTCCGCTCCTCATCCGATGCATTCCTGTCTAGTAGTTTAGGTAAACATTCTTCCAGCTACCGTGCTAAGGGCCAGGCCTCGCTGTCCTCGTGCAAGTAATTCATAGCCCCTGTTACCATGGAAGATTCCTGCCCCCTCGCATCTCATGTAGACACTTAGACGCTTGTACACGCACTAACAGTCAGTATAGAATAGATTCTATCCTAGAGACCTTTCCTTTTGGATAACACAGTTCTTTAAACATGGGATATTAGATATGATTTGGGATTAGGTTGACATGACCCCCCAGACTTCTGTCTCCACATGTAGAGCTAAATGTCAAGTCCCCTTCACCCTCTAGTTGCACGTCAATCACACGTCATGCGGCTGTGCGCGCATCTCTGCCAAATATTTCTGCTGACATTGTAGGATTCTCTTATGGATCCACCCACTTGTGACATCATGTATAATGACGTTTTATAAGTTACGCCTATATGTCCGCCTTTTTTAGTTACGTATGCATATTTTATCTGTATTATCAGCTGTTACGCCTCTTGCATCTGTCTTAATGTAATGCTTTCCATATAAATACCATTACCTGTCAATAATGTATTGCCTTCCTTCCTGAACTCTCGTGGTGATGGAATTTGAAGCCTGCAGTTCGAATTGTATTTCCTTTGTAGAGGAATAAAGCCTTTTAGAACCTCTAATACCACGGATTCTGCCTCTTATATTTACTGAGTTATTCTTACTAGACTTTACCGCATAAAAAATAGTACCGGTAATAAAATATTTACCACATAAATTGGCGCCCGAACAGGGACACTTTCTCATCTCACGCGCCGGAGGTGCGTTGCAGGCCCGGTCTCCTGCCACAGCTGAACGGACAAAAACGCGTACCTGCAGGATTTCCTGTATCTCCCTCCGGCCAAGCGGGGGCGACTGAGGCTGCGATCAACACCCAGACGAGGCGGTGAGAAGTGCGAAGTATCCCGACCAGAGCCTAGCTGAGAGAGCAAGATCCGAGGTATACAGAGGCCCACCAGGTTCCGAAGTTCCGAGTCCAGTCGAGTCGAGTCCAGTCCGGTCCAGTTTCAGTTCCGTTCCGAGCTACCCGGTGAGTACCATTGCCGGGGGAGGCATTTAACGTGCACATAGTCTGTGCCGGTCAAGACGGGTTTGGGTACACAAATCCGGTCTGCACTGTTTCAGCAGTGTATCTGTACTGTTTAGCAGTATATCTAGTATGTCTTGCATATAAATAAGTATTATCTAGTGTCAGTATTATGTCAATAACTAGTTTTCTATTAGTTATCATCGTTCGTTAAACTGTTAAGTGTTAAATGTTTTAATACGTCCTACATATTGTGGTGTGAATGGTTGTTCATTATTGTGTTTATTGTATTAAGTGTGTTCAAGATTAGGTAACCAGACCTAAAAATGCCGCTCTTTTCGAAATTAAGACAGATCAAAACTAGAAAAGGGGTACTCGAAGAAGCTGTTCCCATCCCACCTAGGGACACTCCAGGGTACTTTATGTATCATAAGCATGGCCTAGATGCCGTATTATTTCTTGATTTATGGGTGGACTACACCAAGGATTTGCCAGAAAATCAGAGATGGCCCGCAGCGGGGACCTGGGATGCAGATTGCATCATGAGAGTAGAAGAAGAATTATGGAAAAAGAAAGCCAGACAGTCACAGAAAGATGCCATTGAATTATGGCGTAAAGAATCATATAGACGTACAGAAAAAGCGCTCAGACAGGAAGAGAAAGGTAGAGAGAATTCAAATAAAGCCCGAGAAAATCTATTAATTGAGGAAGGTACCCGAGTAAAATCAGAACAAGTAGATAGACAAAGAAACACTCTTATGAATGGTATGTATCCTCTTCTGGCCGAAGGGTTACCTAAGGCTACCCCGGAAATACCAAAAGACTTGACTCCTCCATTGCTCCCGATAAAAGCGCATCCCAAAACACATCCTAAAACAGCAAAGGACGTTTTCCTTTCCTCCTATTTAGATGACTTAGCTCCCGAGTATGCTAATTCCACCCCACACACACCGCTTGCCGATGGTGTTCAACACCAAGAGCATCCGTCTGTATCCCCGCAACAACAAACTCCTACGCCCATCCCCACAGGTCCATCCGGTTCTACTGTTTTTCCCGCATCTACAATTTCTATCTTACGTCCAACGAATCCTTTCTTGCCCAGCACCTCAGATGGTGCTACAGGAGGTACGACAGACATGTTTGCCACACCGCCGCGAAATAAACAGACCCTTAGAGATTTAGCACTCCAACGTACACCCCAACTAGCGACATCCGACATGTTTAAAGAACAGCTTGTGGATTGTAGATACGACCCAGTGCCAGGTAAACAGGACAGATCGCTCATATCATCACTACGTATACGACGAGCTACATTGTATTTAATGACGATACCAGGAATGGTTGAACACCTAGACAATATATATCGCTTTGTCCAAACAGGGCGAGGTCCAGAAAGTATTAACGAAGCTATGGAATACCAGAAAGTGGATGTCCAAAGACAACTACTACGTTTTTTCATAAACTGCGTGATTAGGAACCAAGACAGGCCTGGGGCAGATCATGATACCATGCAAAAACTTGCCAAATGGGGTCAGAACATATCAGACGAGAAACATGATAAACAGGCGTGTATAATCGCCATGTATCGAAAGATCCGCAAGGAAGTAGAACGAATACATAAAGAAAGACGAGAAGCAGACAGAATTGAATCAGAGGAAGAGGAGGAGCAAGAATCAGAACAATTAGAAACGATAGCTTACGTAGGTAGAGGAAGACCCCATAATAATGCTAGAGGCTTTAATGATCCGATACGTCCAGAATGTAGCAGACACTTTCAAACCCCTATGTTAAATACAAGATCCCCTGAACACCTATTCCAAGCCGCTGATAAATTACTCCGAGATCGAAGGGGGTACCATATGCTCGATTCCATGGACGAACAAGAATTAGCCAGGTCAGCAGTACAATGGGCTGACAGTCCCAGTAAATACAGTGATGATGCACTAGCACACACATTTCTGAATCTTGCCCCATACGACCAGCGTTTAGCTAGTATATACATGATTCAACACCTCCTTATATTATATAAAAGCCAACACTCCGATCCTGGACCCTTACCTGACATATTGACAGAACTACTCACGAATACATGGAGAGGGTCAGGTACTGATTTGATTAAAGAAATTCTAGAATTTCGAAACCAGTATATAACTTTCGTATGCCCAGAACACGTTCCGGTTCCCATTATGGGAAGAAAAATGTATCACATAGATAGACAGAATCCGTTACGCGAAGTGCACCCAATCAGAGGTGAAGGTAATAACTTTACACGCGTGTTTGTGTACACGCCTATAACTAAAATTGAATTATTAGAAATGAAGAAAGTAGTACCCAGCCATGACAAGGACCCAGCAGGTTTCCACCGTGAGATAAAAGACATGTTACTCATGGGAGAGTATACCTACCCCGACATTATGAAAATATTGAAAGTGTTAATGCCTGCCGGTATTTATGAGAAACTCAAAGAAAAGGAATGGGAGGTGGGAGACCAAAAGATAGATTGGACAGCATTAGAAAACGAAGAAAAGGCCCGAGCTGCAGGAGCAGGGCTTGGGGAAAAGACTACAGCATTACCAGGATTATTAGTGCAGGTACTACCACGTTTATTAACTACGAAAAAGGAGGACTGGGGTGCAATCTCAGCCTGTAAACAAAAGCAAGATGAAGACACTAGTGATTTCTATTCCCGATTTGAAAAATGTTTTGGTATTAACAGTGGCATAAAAGCAAGTAGCGAGTCATATCCGCATCTGTTTGTGACAAAATTAGTTGAAAATTCCCTGCCGCAAGTTAAGAATAGAGTATTGAAATTTGAGAGTACCTGGCACGGTAATACCCCGTCACAGATGTTACAGATGTTACAATATCACCACAATAGAATTAGAGAAGAACAAGAACATGAACAAAGACGTATGAAAGATACAAAAATGAAAATGCTTGTTGCTCAGTCAGTTCCAGCTGATGGTCATCAAAAGGGTGATTCCGCAGGTCCAACGAAAGGGACATGCAACTATTGTAAACAACAAGGTCATTATATACACGATTGTCCAGTCCTGAAACATAATATTGCCACAGGTAGAACACAGGAAAGACCACGTCCACCTAGACAGGATCAGAATCAACAACAAATCCCTCAGCATGTACAACCCAGGTCAGCTCCGCAACAACTAGCTCCGCAACAGGCAGCTCCACAACAGATCGTAGCACCACCACAAGCGCAGCCTATTGCTGCCACACAAGCA
This sequence comes from Triturus cristatus, assembly GCF_964204655.1. Classification (NCBI taxonomy): domain Eukaryota; kingdom Metazoa; phylum Chordata; class Amphibia; order Caudata; family Salamandridae; genus Triturus; species Triturus cristatus. Next base: position 66,243,180 of record NC_140593.1, on the reverse strand, counting down.
ACAACGCAACAGATGTATCAGTATGCACAAGCAGATTATCCCGATTATCAGCGATACACATGAAATAGCCTAGAGAGGGAAGTTGGCTTACCCCTTATTGAGGTTCCTGTAGATCAAGAGGGACCTTATGTACATAGTGAACTATTAGGGGAAGACAGAAAGTTTTTACTTGATACAGGGGCAAGCAGAACAACTATACGACGCAGTGAAGTTCCAGGGGCACCCCTCTCAGGCTCACAAAATATTTCCCTTGGATTCTCAGGAAAACCTATAATTAATGACGTAACACAACCTCTTCCACTCACGGTTGGTCCATTGACACGTACTACAGATTTATTGCTTACTAAATCATGTCCAGAAAACTTGTTAGGTATAAAAACATTGAAAGCTCTGGGAGCTATAATATGTTGTTCTCCGGAAGGAGTGCGACTATTCCTACGTGACTTTAAAGGTCACTACGTGTCCAGAGACATGGATCACCGGCTGCAGAATTTACCTACACATTTATGGGCACAAGGCCCCACTGATGTTGGTTGCATGAACATTACACCATATCGAGTCACACTGAAAACAGGAGTAGTACTACCACGAATGCGACAATACAAGTTACCACCAGATGCTGTTGTGGCTTTGCTGCAAATCATTGACGAGCTCATTGCACAAGGAGTGGTTGTCGAAACCGACTCCAATGTGTGCAATTCCCCGATAATTCCGATTCTTAAAAGAACGGATCCAAATGCACCACCAGTATATCGATTAGTTATTGATCTGCGCGAATTAAATAAATGTATTGTACCACAATACCCTGTGGTCCCAGATATCTCTTCATTACTAACAGCTATTGACTCAGAAGCAACGTTCTTCACTGTAATTGATCTCAAGAATGCTTTCTTTAGCGTCCCAATAGATCCGAAAAGTCAATATCTGTTCGGATTCAGTTTAAATGGACGAAGTTTTAAATTCACACGCGCACCTCAAGGATTTACAGAAAGCCCCAGCATCTATAGCCAAGCACTGAAACGAGAACTTGACAGTATCCACATGCCAGTCAACACTGCCTTGCTTCAATATGTCGATGATCTGCTGATCACCGCCCGAAGCGAACCTGAATGTGAAACAGCGTCACTGACGGTTTTAACATTTTTGGCTGACAAGGGGCACAAGGTGTCCCCTTCTAAGCTGCAATTCTGTGTCCAGCGAGTTGTTTACCTTGGGCACTCTCTGTCCAAGGAGGGAAGACAGCTTACACCTGATCGCATCCAGTTAATCGCTAACATGCCACCACCCAAGACACAAAAGGAGGTGCGGGCTTTTATAGGTCTCACTTCATACTGTAGGCAGTGGATCCCTCAATATGCATTTCTAGCAAAACCACTCATCCAGTTGACAACACAGGAGGCAGCCACATCGACTGTCCTCCCTTGGACTCAAGAACATACATATGCCTTTGAAAGCTTAAAGAAAGCTTTATGTCAAGCACCTGTTTTAGCAACACCATGTTACAGTAAACAGTTTACACTCTTTGTTACAGAACGCGACGGTACTGCCTTGTCAGTACTCACTCAGGAACAAGCAGGATCACACAAACTATGTGCTTATTTCTCTAGTACATTAGATCCAGTAGCTCAGGCTCTTCCTGCGTGCCTGAAATCAGTGGCAGCAACAGCTTTAGCAATCAGACAAAGCGATGCCATAGTGTTAGGACATCAATTGACAGTACAAGTACCACACGCAGTAGAGGTTCTCTTGAACCGCACACAAACACAACACTTGACTATAGCGAGACTCACCGGTTACGAATTGACATTGTTTCAGCCACACATAGAAATCAGACGTTGTAATACGTTAAATCCTGCCACACTGTTACCAGTAGGCGGAACAGATCCATTGGCACATGATTGTGTCGAAGTCATTACTATCACGACGAAACCCAGACAAGACTTGACAGATATCCCTTTATCAGATCCAGTCCTGACATTGTATGTAGATGGTTCATGTATGAGAACAAGTACAGGAGAGTTAGTGGCCGCTTACGCAGTTACAACAGACACTGAAGTCATTGAAACAAATTGTATTAACACTTTGTCAGCTCAAGCAGCAGAGCTCATCGCTCTGACACAAGCCTGTATTCAAGCCAAAGATAAGAAAGTCAACATATACACAGATTCACGTTATGCATTCGGAGTCGTCCATGACTTCGGCGTACTGTGGCGAGAGAGAGGTTATTTAACTTCTCACGGTGCCCACATCCAACACGGACCCCTCATTCAAGCCCTATTAGACGCGATTCATCTACCTACTGCAATATCGATTATGAAATGCAAAGCCCATACAAAAGTTACCGATATCATTTCTCAGGGTAATGACCTAGCTGACAGAACAGCTAAACAGACTGCTCAGAATCAGACTCACACAACTGACACGACAAAGACAATAGTTCCGACACCAACACATTGCATGACAGTTAAGGATCCCACCCTTGATGTAATTGACATACAGACATGCTACACCAGAAGAAATAAAGAAATGGACTGAATTAGGAGGGATCCAAACGGATCAAGGATGGATGACGAAGGAAAAATCTATATGGTTTCTTCCCGACTCCATGGTTCAAGTCATCATTAACACAATACATAGTCCAGCGCACCTAGGAGAAAAAGCTATGCTAGACAGTATTCAACACATTTGGTTCAACAAACACTTGCGAGCAGCAGCCAAACAGAAAGTACGTACCTGTATGATATGTTGTCAGTTTAATCCAGGTAAAAGCATCCCCGTAGAACAGGGTGGATTTCAATCTCCCGATCATGCTTTTGAAGTCCTCCAGATGGATTATATCCAGATGGAACGATGTCGAGGATTCAAATATGTTCTCGTAGTTGTCTGTGCTCTTTCCCGTTGGACAGAAGCCTACCCGGTTTCAGATTACACTGCCCCGACTACTGCCAAACAGTTAGTTCGAGAATTCTTCCCACGGTACGGTTTACCACGTGTTGTCTACTCAGATAACGGTCAGCCGTTCTCATCCGAACTGATGAAACACGTTTCCCTTTTGTTAGGCTACCAATGGAAATTCCACTGTGTCCGACATCCCGAGGCAGCAGGTCTCGTGGAACGCCATAATCAAACTCTGAAAATTAGATTGTCCAAAATATGTAGAGAAAAAGGTGTCGATTGGATAGTAGCCTTACCAGTTGCACTCTTTTACATGAGAATGGTAGCACATTCTCGAACAGGGCTATCCCCGTACGAGGTGATCTTCGGTAGACCACCAAATATGTGGGGGACGCCTATACCTCGCAAAATCACTGATGTTGACTGTAATATGCTGACAGATTACCTGGCTTCCTTGATGTCTGCACTACAATCTTGTCGTTCACAGGTAGCTGCAGTTTTTCCCGATAACACTGAGGTGAAGCCCCATGACGTGGTTCCAGGCGACCTGGTTCTGGTACGGAATTTCGACCGGAAGACCCAACTGGAGCCTAGGTGGAAATGGCCTAAGCTCGTTCTACTAACAACAAGGACAGCCGTGAAGATCGAGGGACGTAAAGGGTGGTTGCACTCGAGTCATATCAAGAAATTTTATGGACTACCGTCCAGTGTGAACACTCAGCCCTGCATTCCCTCACAGACAGACTCAAAGCTCCCCTTGGTTGAACCCACGAAAACGGAACTTTATAAACTGAAATTAAGGTCTAGCAAGTCAGACAATTTGATTGTTTAAGTCCTCTCCAAGGTGAATCGGTTGAATTTGTCTCTGACATGTATCCTCTAGACCGGAATAGAGAAAGAAATCAACAGATGCAGCTTAAAAAGCATGCATATTGTAAATCACTTCGTAGTCACTGCACAGTAACATTATTAATTTTGTTTTTTCTAAGTTTTCTGATCATTATAACTAGTATATTACTTCGTATGTATTACCCTATTTCTAAACGTGCTTACAATGTTACTGCTGAACATTCTTTTAGTGAATTACCTCCGCATGAGTTGTCCTATAGATTTGCGCTGCGCAACAACACATTCATTAGTATGTTACATCATTCCCATCAGACCAGCAATGCTACCAATTGTTGGATATGTGGCCGACTCCCTCCCTATCAGAACTATAAGGGAGTTTTGCCCCTCTTTCCATATCCGTTCACACACAATGGCTCCTGTGGAGCATGGTTTAGTTTGATCAATTCCCTAGATTCAAATTCCGTAGTTTATCAAGACAACTGGGTATGGGGAAACCTGAACCTAGTTTTGCTTAAAGTCTGCTACCCTAACAAGGAGGGACTTCCCAAAAGAACAGGAACTGATCTAGAAAATGAAGTATATGGATTAGGTAATTTTACACTTAACCTCATGATCCTGAACGTTGAATCTGAAGCTACACCAATCTTGCCCGCCATGTCAGTATTCCCAGTTAAAGGGGAATTATGTGTAAGAAAGAATAGTTCCATACACATGGGCCATAGTAAATGCACCACTGTAATAAAATTCAGTGATCAAGGCAAGTCTACATTTAGAGCTTCCCGTCATTCCTACTTCATATGTGGCCAGACCGCATATATACGTCTACCTCTAGATTGGGATGGTACCTGTTACATAGCATTCCTTCTGCCACCTGTTTTCCTAGCTCCTCCTGATTATCACAGAAATACCCATTTAGTACACAATAGACAGCAGAGAGATCTCCCAATTGTCGATTACACTGAAACGGCATGGGAGCAATATACAGATTTCAATAAAGGTTTCTTTCCCTATATAGGTACAGTCACTAATAGTAAGCTGATACGTAGATTAACTAGAACCCTTGAAGCAGTAGTGAACGAGACTACTTTCGCCTTAGGCAATTTAACAGAAGAGCAGTCTGCTATGCGGATTGTTGTGCTTCAAAATCGTCTTGTCCTTGACGTCATCCTGGCCGATAGGGGCGGAGCTTGTAGGGTCATCGGATCAAGTTGCTGTGTTTTCATACCAGAAAATTCGCCGTCAGTATATAAAGCCATAACTCGCCTTCATAAAATTGTGAGCCAGATACACCAGAGTCCAGGCACCTGGACTTGGTCCGGTTGGTTTTGGAGCGTGTTGTCAGCCTGGGGATGGAGAATCCTATCCTTCCTAGGTATTGGCTTTCTCATACTATTCAGTTGCTGCTTATGTCTACAATGTGGGCCAGCGATTTGTGGTCTGTGTGCCACATCGTGTATCCCACATCCAAGTTTTCGTTCAAGATCCCGGAAGAAGAAAGAAGAACAAATGATGCTATATGAACAGATCGATGGATTGATGAAGATCGATATCTCCTGAGGGTCCGTAGGGAACAAGGAGGGAATGAGGAAATATGAATTTTGTGATCAGTTATGTCCCCTATCGTAGACCCCAACGGCTCCATGTGCATGCTATAAGTACATGTATGTTCCCTCCAGTTCCAGTTATGAAGACGCAAATACATGTACGTCCACCGTCAACATGTCCTCTTTCAGATCCGCCATGAATGGGTCAGATATTCCATTCCTAAGTATGAAAGGCCACCGACTTTATGTGGTTCACTTTCCACATTTTACAGATTCAGGCGAGTAGGCCCTGAATTCTGCCATCAAGCCTTTTCCTGCCTTCTGCCTCTGAAAGCTCCAGTCCGAGCCTGCATCTGTATTCATGAACTTTGTCCTACTCCCTGCGCGGCTAACGGTGCCTGATCCAGCCTGTTGCCTGCCAAAAACTGTATTTCACCTTCAAGATTATCTGCTCCGCTCCTCATCGATGCATTCCTGTCTAGTAGTTTAGGTAAACATTCTTCCAGCTACCGTGCTAAGGGCCAGGCCTCGCTGTCCTCGTGCAAGTAATTCATAGCCCCTGTTACCATGGAAGATTCCTGCCCCCTCGCATCTCATGTAGACACTTAGACGCTTGTACACGCACTAACAGTCAGTATAGAATAGATTCTATCCTAGAGACCTTTCCTTTTGGATAACACAGTTCTTTAAACATAGGATATTAGATATGATTTGGGATTAGGTTGACATGACCCCCCAGACTTCTGTCTCCACATGTAGAGCTAAATGTCAAGTCCCCTTCACCCTCTAGTTGCACGTCAATCACACGTCATGCGGCTGCGCGCGCATCTCTGCCAAATATTTCTGCTGACATTGTAGGATTCTCTTATGGATCCACCCACTTGTGACATCATGTATAATGACGTTTTATAAGTTACGCCTATATGTCCGCCTTTTTTAGTTACGTATGCATATTTTATCTGTATTATCAGCTGTTACGCCTCTTGCATCTGTCTTAATGTAATGCTTTCCATATAAATACCATTACCTGTCAATAATGTATTGCCTTCCTTCCTGAACTCTCGTGGTGATGGAATTTGAAGCCTGCAGTTCGAACTGTATTTCCTTTGTAGAGGAATAAAGCCTTTTAGAACCTCTAATACCACGGATTCTGCCTCTTATATTTACTGAGTTATTCTTACTAGACTTTACCGCATAAAAAATAGTACCGGTAATGAAATATTTACCACAGGTTTCAAAGTGAACACATTTGGGCCTCTGGAGGAAGGAAGGACAGAACCTCTGCTGCAAGATATGCTTACTGGCTGGACTACATCAAAATATACACAATGTTCACTGGGAGTCAGGACTATGGCTCCAACTGGGTGTCAGTGAGAGGTGAGCTCCACCTGACCCACACTAAGACTAGATCAGGGCTCTCTGGAGCAGCCACGCTGTGGTGGACAGACGAGATCCCAGGTGGGTGTGAGCATGTGCGGGAGCGAGTTTCAAATCTTTGCCCCTAAGTTTAGCTCAGGATGGCCAGAACAATATTGAGGTGCTGCAAAAAAACCAAGGCGGTCAGCAAGTTGCTGACCAATGGGCACAGATTGAAGAAGAGCTGCTGGATGAGATGAAGAGAGTCTGAGGCCTTCTAAGGACCTGGGGACCTCCAATTAGGGGTAGTTATGTACCGATTGGTGCTCAAGGCTATTCACTGCTGATGTTATTACAAGGTTATTACACCGATGAAGTCAAAAGAGGAAATAGGATGTCTTTGTAATGATCAAGAAGTACCACAGAATAAACGTCAGAAAATCCTGCTGCAGATCCCAGATGTCACAGAATGCATGCCTCAGATCGATGGCATAAGAGCCAATGTCCCTTTGGAAAGGCCAACACTATGTGATCTACAGCAGCCATCTTATAGGATCCACTGGGGAAGAAACCAACACAGAGGGGGTGGTCTAGGGAACTGGCTTTTTTGCTTCCAAATGCAGGTGCATTTCAATCTACGAAGAGGAGCTCCAGAAACACCAGGGAAAAATGGAGGAAAAAATGGGAATACGGACAAAGGGTTAAACATTCTCCATAATTTATCCCCAGGTTAGGAAATGGTGGCAGAATTAAACATTTCTTTGGTGCCCAAGGGAAGCGGTCAGGGATCCCTGTATCAAGACATTAATTACCAAGAAACCATTTCCATGTTTGTTTGCATTACATTTGTCATTGTGCCTTCTTTGTAGGCGAGTAGGAAAGTATTCAGAGTACCCCACCCAAAAGAAAGAGAACAGATTGCATTGCAAGATATAAAGAAAAGGCTACTAAATAGCATTCAGAACAGCCAAAAAGGACTACCTCATGAAATATATCAGAGGCATCAAAAAATCAAAAGAGATATTTAAGATCTACTACAATCTGGCCAACCGAATTCTGCAAATAGCAACCAATGTACACCTCTATACAGTAGCAGCTGCTCCCGGGAAGCTGCAGTGAGGCGGGGAGGTGGGCAGAGGCAAAGCACGAGGGGTGTAAAACCAAAAACACTTACTTACTTCCCGGCTGGCCTGCTGGCAGGCCGCCATCGCCTCACCTGCATCCTCTTGCTGGCTTCTTCTCTGCAAAGAAAGCAGGAAGCACTCCCAGCATCCCGATAGCTAATCACAACACTGCAATGCAGCGTTGATTGGTCTGATCGCCGTGGATCCGAGCTCTTAATATCAATGGGGTAACCCGGTTATGCACAGAACCTGGGGATAGTTTCATTAAGTGAACAGTGATTCTGCTAGACAGTTTGTTCAGAACCTTTCTTATTTTGTACCCACAAATGTGAGATCTGCAATGAATGGTGTGCAAATGTCACCAAAATAATTCTCCAAACCGCTAAAGTAAAAGTGAAACAAACCACTACCAATTAATGAGATGTTGGTAAATTGATATATTATAAAGACTTATTTTGTTACATTAAATAAAGTAACCCAGGACATATACACACAAAAGAACAATCAGGGTTATTACAAAAAGATCACAATGGAATCACAGTGAGTGAATACACACAATTTACACACATAAATCACAATACAATTAAATCCCTGTTAGAAGGCCGCCTCAGAGGGGCCCGGAGGGGGCCCTGACTGCCCTGAGACCCACCCTCGAGGTATCGTAGCCGGGCACTGGCGGGAGACTCCTCAGGGGAGGAACCTCGTATCTAGGATCGCACACTCGGCACCACACGACAGAGAGACACCACACGAAGAGTTCTTACGAGCAAATCTTTATCAGATCTAAGTGGTAAGATCTTTATGATCAGCCAGACAAATATATACAAGCAGAGCGTGGGCTCACAGAGTCTTGGAGGGGGGTTAGGAGGTAGCGGGACAGTCTTTGGGGATAAGAATCAAATGCAGGAGCGTACCCGGCACACAGCTCACAATCCTCGAGCTGGGGGATACGCTTGTCGTCGTGGGGTCCGGCGGGACCAAGAGAGTCTGTGGGAGCCACGAGTCACTCAGCAGGGCTCGGTTACAAGTTCGGTGGTCTTACGATCTTCGAGGAACCTTCTGCTCCGTCGGTGCGGCCGCCTCCCGGTTCCCCGAGGGCCGCGTTTCTTCGCTTCTCGCTTTCAATTCTATTTCCTTCAGGCTGCGTTCATGTTCCAGTTGAAGTCTCCTTCCCTCGTGTTCTCGTTGGAGTTTCTTCTCTTCTAGTTCTCCTTGTACTCGCAACTGTTCTACTGCTAGCTTTTTCTCAGCTAATTTCAACTCGCCCTCAATTTTGAGTTTGGCTAATTCGAGTTCGTGATGGCGACTTTTTTCTCTGTCTGCGAGTTCCTCCGGGGATAGGCCCCCGTCTGGTACGAAGCCTCGCACCTGGTTGCTGCTGCGTTCTCCTTGGGAGGGTTCCGCTTCGTCGTGGTGCTCCCCCGCTCCTTCTGGGCGGGAGGCTCCAGAATCCACCCAAGCTTTCAGTGCCTTTTGCATATCTTCTTTGGTGTTGAGGCCAGTGGTAGCGATTCTGAGTTCCTTACAGAATTGCTTCAGTTCTTTAGGAGTGTACTCTTTCAGCTGTTCCACCTGGAACACGGTAGTGGCGTCTTCTTCTACGAGAACCACGGCGTTTCCTTCTGCCATCTTTGTCGGTAGTGCGTCAGCCGTTCACGGTACGATCTCTAGATTATGGGCCCGAATCCCGTCGCTTACCACCAATGTTAGAAGGCCGCCTCAGAGGGGCCCGGAGGGGGCCCTGACTGCCCTGAGACCCACCCTCGAGGTATCGTAGCCGGGCACTGGCGGGAGACTCCTCAGGGGAGGAACCTCGTATCTAGGATCGCACACTCGGCACCACACGACAGAGAGACACAACACGAAGAGTTCTTACGAGCAAATCTTTATCAGATCTAAGTGGTAAGATCTTTATGATCAGCCAGACAAATATATACAAGCAGAGCGTGGGCTCACAGAGTCTTGTAGGGGGGTTAGGAGGTAGCGGGACAGTCTTTGGGGATAAGAATCAAATGCAGGAGCGTACCCGGCACACAGCTCACAATCCTCGAGCTGGGGGATACGCTTGTCGTCGTGGGGTCCGGCGGGACCAAGAGAGTCTGTGGGAGCCGCGAGTCACTCAGCAGGGCTCGGTTACAAGTTCGGTGGTCTTACGATCTTCGAGGAGCCGCGAGTCACTCAGCAGGGCTCAAGCACAAGTTCGGAGGTCTTACGATCTTCAGGGAGCCGCGAGTCACTCAGCAGGGCTCAAGCACAAGTTCGGAGGTCTTGCGATCTTCAGGGAGCCGCGAGTCACTCAGCAGGGCTCAAGCGCAAGTTCGGAGGTCTTACGATCTTCAGGGAGCCGCGAGTCACTCAGCAGGGCTCAGGTGTTCCAAGGCGAATCTGCCGGACAGTCCCAGAGCACCCCTTGTTATAGGCCGACTCCTCTTTGATGTCCGGAGTCTGTGCAAGCAGGGGTCTTGTCACCTGGAGGTCACTTGTTGGGGTTTCCTGCCATTGTCTTTTGATCCTTTCAGGGCTGGGTCGGGAGGAGTCCCAGACGCCCAGCAGGCGTGGAGCCAGCCCTCGGGGAGGCCGGCAGGACGATCGAAACCCACCGTCCCAGGGAAGCGCAGAGGTGTGATAGAAACTGCTCCTCCCTCTCTCATCCCAAGGGGAGCGCGGTGTCCTCCAGCCGGAGTGGCGCCTCTAGGCCCGGGTCGCGCTGGGGCCGGGCGGCCATCTTGATGCAGGAAGTGGGCACGCGGGCCCGGTGTGGCTGAAGGGAGGAAGGCCACGGACGGGGAAGTCTGGGTGGGGTGCGTGTGAGTTCTGGTGGGAAGGATCGGCTAGGCCGTGGGTTTGGGGGCTGGTGTGAGGTGCAGGGGCCACGTCTAGCCATGTTACGAGGGCCGGGTCTAACACGCGTCCCCCCCCCAGCTGAAAGCCGGAGAGAACTACCCATCTTCTTGGGGGTTCTCTTCGCTGAGGCGGAAGAACCGGGAGAGGCCATCGGCGTTGGCGTGGTCAGCCCCAGGGCGATGCTCCACGGTGAAATCCATCCCCTGGAGGGAGATTGACCACCGCAGCAGCTTGGGGTTTTCCCCTCGCATCTGCATGAGCCACCGCAAGGGGCGATGGTCGGTTTGGACCTTGAAATGGGTGCCGAACAGGTACGGGCGTAGTTTCTTGAGGGCCCAGACTACGGCGAATGCCTCTCGCTCGATGGTGCTCCATCTCTGTTCCCTGGGCAACAGTCTTCGGCTGAGGAAGGCTACGGGCTGGTCTAGGCCTTGGTCATTCACCTGGGAGAGGACTGCCCCAATGCCATGCTCGGAAGCATCCGTCTGTACCACAAACTCTTTGGAGTAGTCGGGGGCCTGGAGGACGGGGGCAGTACACATGGCCGCTTTCAGGGCCTCGAACGCCTCTTGGCAGGCAGGGGACCATTGCACCTTCTTGGGCTGCTTTTTGGACGTGAGTCCCGTGAGGGGACCGACCAAGCTGCCGTAATTCCGGATGAATCTCCGGTAGTAGCCCGTGAGGCCCAGGAAGGCTCGGACCTCCGTTTGGGTAGTGGGGGGTTCCCAGGCTAGGATGGCGTCGATTTTGGGCTGTAGAGGGGCGACCTGCCCGCTTCCGACCTGGTGCCCCATGTAGGTTACCGAGCCTTGCCCAATCTGGCACTTACTGGCTTTCACGGTGAGGCCTGCCTGGCGCAGGGCGGTCAGCACCCTCCGAAGGTGCTGGAGGTGCTCACTCCACTCGGAGCTAAAAACTGCGATATCGTCGAGATACGCGGCACTGAATTTTTCCAGCCCGGCCAGGACTCTGTTTACCAGTCGCTGGAAGGTGGCCGGGGCATTTTTCATCCCGAAGGGCATTACACGAAAGCGATAGTGCCCATCCGGGGTGGAGAAGGCGGACCGCTCCTTGGCTCCTTCTGTGAGCGCAATTTGCCAGTAGCCGCAGGTGAGATCGAAGATGCTGAGGAACCGAGCAGCCCCGAGCCGGTCAATGAGCTCGTCGGCTCGGGGAATGGGGTGGGCATCGGCTCGGGTGACTTCATTGAGTCCCCGGTAGTCCACGCAGAAGCGGAGTTCTGGTGCGACCCCGGGGGCAGCTGCTTTCGGGACCAGGACCACGGGGCTGGCCCAGGGGCTGTCGGAGGGTTCGATCACGCCTAGGGTCAACATTTTCGAGACTTCGGCTTGGATGCAGGACCGGACCCGATCAGGGACTCGGTAGGCCCGGTGTCTCACTGGCGGACTGTCCCCAGTATCCACGTCATGGACACACCAGTCGGTGACCCTAGGGACCAGGGAGAAGAGGTCCGAAAACTGCCCTAGGAGCTGGCGGCAATCTTCACGTTGCTGGGGAGTGAGAGACGGGGCGAGGTTCACTCCTTCTACGGAGCCGTCCTTCTCTTTGGTGCACAGGAGATCCGGGAGAGGATCTGACTCCTCCTCGGACCCATCATCCGTGGCCAGTAGGAGGCTCAGCTCCGTTCGCACAAAGTGGGGCTTGAGGCGGTTCACGTGGAGGACCCGGAGGGGGTCCCGGGGGGACTGGACGTCCACCAAGTACGTGACCTGGCTCTTCCGCTCAACCACCTTGAAGGGCCCGGTCCATTTATCCTGGAGGGCGCCGGGTTTCATGGGGGCCATGACCCATACCTGCTGGCCCGGCTGAAACTCGACCAGAGTGGCGTTCTGGTCGTACCAGCGCTTCATCTCCTCCTGACTCGCCTCCAGGTTGGCCTCGGCCATCTCTCGGAACCTTCTCGTCTGGTTCCGGAGGGCCAGGACGTAACGGAACACATCTCGGGGGGGGGGGGGGGCCTCGGGGCGCCGCCTCCCAACCTTCCTTGACCAGGCTGAGGGGCCCCCTGACGGGGTGCCCGTAGAGTAACTCAAAGGAGCTGAACCCCAAGGATTTCTGGGGAACTTCGCGGTATGCGAATAGGAGGCAGGGGAGCAGGATGTCCCACTTACGCCGGAGGGGCTCTTCCAGGCCCGCGATCATCCCCTTCAGAGTCCGGTTAAACCGCTCTACCAGGCCGTTTCCTTGGGGGTGGTACGGGGTGGTGAACTTATAGGACACCCCGCATTGTTGCCATAAGGACTTCATGTATCGGGAGATAAAGTTGGTACCGCGATCGCTCACGACCTCGCGGGGGAAACCCATGCGGGAGAAGATTCCCATCAACGCCCGGCCCACCACGGGGGCCGTGACGGTGCGCAGGGGGATGGCCTCAGGGTAACGGGTGGCATGGTCCACCAGGACGAGGATGAACCGGTGCCCTTGGGAAGTTGGGGGGTCCAGGGGCCCTACAATGTCGATCCCGACCCGCTCAAAAGGAGTACTGACGACAGGGAAGGGTTGGAGGGGAGCCTTGCTCTTCCCTCCGCTCTTCCCACTGGCCTGGCACGTGGGACAGGACTTGCAGTGGGCTCCTACATCTGCTTTCATTCTGGGCCAGTAGAAGTGGGTCACGAGGCGACTGTACGTTTTGTCCTGGCCCAAGTGGCCTGCGAGGGGAACATCGTGGGCCAAGCCCAGGAGGAGGTTTCGGAAGCGTAGGGGTACCACCAGCACCCGGCCGGACCCTAGCTCCACCGACTTCTGTTCGCTGTACAGAAGGTCATTCTCCCAATACACCCGGTGCGTCCCCGTCTGGTCGCCTGCGGCCTGGGCCTCTGCCTGTTGCCGGGGCCCGACCAGAGAGGGACAGGTAGCCTGTTCTCGGCAGAATTCTTCTCGGGATGGGCCCCCCTCGTGGCGCCAATGGGCTAATTCGGGCAGGTCGCCTACCTCGGTGACTGGGGTGGAGTCGGAAGGCGGGTGTTCGTCATTGGCGATCGGCTCTTCTGGTGGGGGAATGGGGGACCCTCGGCTGGGACCATTCTATCTTCAGAGATCGGGGCGTCGTCGACTTCCCTCAGGGGGGGGTCAGTCGAGCCGCCATGGATCGAGTGGTGGCGCACACCCACTCAGGGAGGCCCATCATCCCTAGGTGGGTCTTGCGCTCAACTTGTCCCCAGGGGGAACTTTCCAGGTCGTTCCCCAGGAGACAGTCGACGGGCTGGGAGGTTCTCACTGCAACTTTTAGTTTACCGACCACCCCTCCCTACTCAAAGGGCACCAGGGCTACCTTACATAGGCTTTCTGTGTTGTCGGCTGAGATGACAGGGCAAAAGACATTGGGGAGGACCTGGTCTTCGTGTACTAAATGGCTGAGGACACCGGTGATGCTGGCCCCGGTGTCACGGAGGGCTTCTACTTGGTGGCCATTGATCTTTACGAGCTGCCCATATTTCTTGGTGTTAGAGGGCAGGAGGCTCCCAGGGACCATCTCCCTATCTCCTAAGGATACTAGGGCCATAGCTGCGGGTTCCCACTCCTCGTCCTCCTCAACCTCCTCCCCCAGGGCTACATTGGCTATCTGTCTAGCAGGGGGTGCTGCCGGAGTGGTGCGTGGGGCCATGGGGCATTCAGGGTCGTTGGCGTAATGCCCGGGCTTCTGGCAACGGAAACAAGTGATGGTTACCCGGTGCCCCCGTCTAAGGGGGGGGCCGGATACAGCTGGTGGGGGTGCCGGGAAAGGCGGAGGTTGGGACTTCGGTGGACTAGCTTGGGACTCTCTCGGCCCTCCCTGGTCCCCCCCCCTCTCTGGCGGGGTGGTCCCTGACTGGCTCGGGGGTACTCTCCTACAGGGCCCCGGGAGACCCGGGTGTTGGTCCAGCGATCTGCCTCGACAGCCAGCTTTCTTGGGTCCGTGAGCTTGCTGTCGAGCAGATGCTGGCGTAGTTCCACAAAGCAGTTGGCCGCCAGTTGTTCCCACAACATAAGGTCGGTTAGTTCTTCCATGGTGGATACCTTGCTGCCCTTGATCCACCCATCGAAGGCGCGGCTGAAGAAATTCACATATTCCACCCAGGTGGTACCCGGGATCTTCCTGCAGTCCCGGAACCGCTGGCGGTACATCTCCGGGGTGAGGCCGTACCTTGTGAGGAGGGCCGCTTTCATGTGTTCATAGGAGGTTTGCATGGAGGTGGGTAGGTCGAGCAGGGTGTCTCTTCCTTCGCTCAGGAATCGTCCCCATAACCCAGCCCCCCAATCCTTCTGCGGGACCCGATGGGAGGTCATGGCGACCTCGTAGGCCCGGAACCACTGCTGAATGTCATCATTTTTGTAATATTCTTTGACCACATCCTTGGGAATGTGAACCTTCTGCTCCGTCGGTGCGGCCGCCTCCCGGTTCCCCGAGGGCCGCGTTTCTTCGCTTCTCGCTTTCAATTCTATTTCTTTCAGGCTGCGTTCATGTTCCAGTTGAAGTCTCCTTCCCTCGTGTTCTCGTTGGAGTTTCTTCTCTTCTAGTTCTCCTTGTACTCGCAACTGTCCTACTGCTAGCTTTTTCTCAGCTAATTTCAACTCGCCCTCAATTTTGAGTTTGGCTAATTCGAGTTCGTGATGGCGACTTTTTTCTCTGTCTGCGAGTTCCTCCGGGGATAGGCCCCCGTCTGGTACGAAGCCTCGCACCTGGTTGCTGCTGCGTTCTCCTTGGGAGGGTTCCGCTTCGTCGTGGTGCTCCCCGCTCCTTCTGGGCGGGAGGCTCCAGAATCCACCCAAGCTTTCAGTGCCTTTTGCATATCTTCTTTGGTGTTGAGGCCAGTGGTAGCGATTCTGAGTTCCTTACAGAATTGCTTCAGTTCTTTATGAGTGTACTCTTCCAGCTGTTCCACCTGGAACAAGGTACTGGCGTCGTCTTCTACGAGAACCACGCGTTTCCTTCTGCCATCTTTGTCGGTAGTGCGTCAGCCGTTCACGGTACGATCTCTAGATTATGGGCCCGAATCCCGTCGCTTACCACCAATGTTAGAAGGCCGCCTCAGAGGGGCCCGGAGGGGGCCCTGACTGCCCTGAGACCCACCCTCGAGGTATCGTAGCCGGGCACTGGCGGGAGACTCCTCAGGGGAGGAACCTCGTATCTAGGATCGCACACTCGGCACCACACGACAGAGAGACACCACACGAAGAGTTCTTACGAGCAAATCTTTATCAGATCGAAGTGGTAAGATCTTTATGATCAGCCAGACAAATATATACAAGCAGAGCGTGGGCTCACAGAGTCTTGGAGGGGGGTTAGGAGGTAGCGGGACAGTCTTTGGAGATAAGAATCAAATGCAGGAGCGTACCCGGCACACAGCTCACAATCCTCGAGCTGGGGGATACGCTTGTCGTCGTGGGGTCCGGCGGGACCAAGAGAGTCTGTGGGAGCCGCGAGTCACTCAGCAGGGCTCGGTTACAAGTTCGGTGGTCTTACGATCTTCGAGGAGCCGCGAGTCACTCAGCAGGGCTCAAGCACAAGTTCGGAGGTCTTACGATCTTCAGGGAGCCACGAGTCACTCAGCAGGGCTCAAGCACAAGTTCGGAGGTCTTACGATCTTCAGGGAGCCGCGAGTCACTCAGCAGGGCTCAAGCGCAAGTTCGGAGGTCTTACGATCTTCAGGGAGCCGCGAGTCACTCAGCAGGGCTCAGGTGTTCCAAGACGAATCTGCCGGACAGTCCCAGAGCACCCCTTGTTATAGGCCGACTCCTCTTTGATGTCCGGAGTCTGTGCAAGCAGGGGTCTTGTCACCTGGGGGTCACTTGTTGGGGTTTCCTGCCATTGTCTTTTGATCCTTTCAGGGCTGGGGCGGGAGGAGTCCCAGACGCCCAGCAGGCGTGGAGCCAACCCTCGGGGAGGCCGGCAGGACGATCAAAACCCACCGTCCCAGGGAAGCGCAGAGGTGTGATAGAAACTGCTCCTCCCTCTCTCATCCCAAGGGGAGCGCGGTGTCCTCCAGCCGGAGTGGCGCCTCTAGGCCCGGGTCGCGCTGGGGCCGGGCGGCCATCTTGATGCAGGAAGTGGGCACGCGGGCCCGGTGTGGCCGAAGGGAGGAAGGCCACGGACGGGGAAGTCTGGGTGGGGTGCGTGTGAGTTCTGGTGGGAAGGATCGGCTAGGCCGTGGGTTTGGGGGCTGGTGTGAGGTGCAGGGGCCAGGTCTAGCTATGTTACGAGGGCCGGGTCTAACAATCCCAAAAATGAACATATATAACACAATCAATCATGGAATAGCCCTAACTTAGACATGAAACTTGTTCAATAGATGTGAAGTTTTGTTGGGCTAGAGCGCTCGATTTCCGTGTCGGTCGACGTTTTGACCCCTTAAATCAGTGTGAATTTCATAACCACGGGGTCTTCATCAGGACGAAGGACACATTTGTGTGACGCCTGCATGAAAAGAGAGCAAATTCTTCTTTAGAGAGCAATGTTGGAGAATTAATGTGCGTTAATTACACTGGAACTGGAGAGGGAGCCCGGCTTGTAGCTCACAGTATATGGGTCAAATTATGCAGACCTTGCCTTAAATGAGAGGTAATCTTTAGTCTTCTCTGTGAATATTCTGAGGTGGAGGGGCACAGCGTGCTCCCTGGAGGTTTGAAAATTATACAAGAGAGCGCCCCGGCGATTAGTATGGTGCAGGTTAGTTGCCATACTTCAAGAAGCGAAAGGCGGTACAATGACTCACCTAAGCAGTCAGGCGTAGAGGTGTCAATGAAAGAGAAAATGAATTATGTTGACTCATGTATAAAACTGGCCTGGCGCCTCCGTTACCACAAATCTGTAGGTTCCAAATACCTACACGCTGAGGCCAAATATGAATTGACATTATTAATTAGGTGTCCCTTAAATAAATTAATTAATCAAAAATAGGAGTATATCAAACAATGACCTCACTTATCTCCGGCTGGTGTGCTCGGAGTATGACAGAGAAGGAATCTCTGGTTGATTTGTAGACAGAATGTATTTAAATATAAACGGAGTCGATTGCTTTTGAGTACCAAAATTTCAAAAGGTCAGGAGCAAACTCGCTACCTTGTAAGGGATACAACGATACAAAAATATATATCAGTGCATCAGGTCTTAAAAAGAGCACAAAGTCAAAACAAGAAATCAGACCGATGCCGGGGCTTACCTCCGGCGTCTCACGCCTGCGTGGAGGAACGTTTGTACTAAAATAAAGTCAACGCAACGGGGCTGCCGGCGCCTGCGTACACGTCAAGCACACTAGGAATGAAGTTCCTACGTGTAACCATGGAAACCAGCACACAATCAAGTGGCTCCACGTTACGTTCCCTAACCATGGAAACCGAGGGGAGCGCGGGCTGTGCTTGAAAGTCAGATTGAAGTTGAGTGACGTGTCTAGAGTGTATAGTCTCAGTATTCATCAACACACCTTCTTTTAATAGTAAGGAGCCACATTACAGAACGAGCTCGTTCAGCGTGCAGTCTGCAAATCGAATGAGATTACAATGAGAAAATGACCTCCAATTCGAAAGAAATAAGCACACGCACTCAAACGTACACTCCATGGTGTGACCACATCTATGTGTACAGGTGAACTCATGTAAATGTCCTCGCAATAAATAAGATCGAATGTATGCAAGAGATTGTGCTTAAATATATAAGGAGATGAATCGATTTCTCCCTCCCTTCAGTAAACTATCACATTGTTTAGAATTCAAAATTGTCAACATTGTAAATATGGTGTCCATTGCAATTACAATTGTCCATCCCTGACGTATACGATCTCAATACTTAGAATTCAATAGTGTCCACATGGTGAATATGGTGTCCATTGCAGGTACATTAGACTATGACTATTCTATTCTGTTCAATATTTATAACGCAATACTGACATTCCATGTACAATATTGAAATGCATAGGCTATTAACTGAAGGTGCACACTTGAGAAAACACAGATTACATATCTTATAATCAATTATAATGTTGGACATATGGTTTAAAATCAATTTTTAGCACAGTGTGAAGTCATTTTAAGGTAGTACATAGTATAGCTGCGGTCAGGCTATATACAATGAAACATTTGGGATGCAGTAAATCTTTGCAGGATGTTTAATGCATTTATAATTAAGTGAAAATCCTTTTTCTACGAGCCTGTGGTCAATTAGACAGAGAATAAACAGTGATCACACAGTTTATAATCACCCAGGACCACAGCAGCCCTATGCAGTACTGTGATTCAACCTGTGCAGAGAAGTGAATTTTGTCTAGAGATTTCCTCTGGTTCGTTCAGTTCCCAATGTACAGAATCTAAGAAGTGTATCCACTTACATTCTCGAAGATTTAAAGTAGCTGTAAGGGCACCTCCTCTTGGGTTAGGCACAATTTTTTCTAACACCCACCATCTCAGACAGTCATAGGGGTGACTCAGTTCCCCAAAATGTTCTACTAGTGGGGCACCTTGGACTTTGCATCAAATGCGTGAGCAGTGTTGTAGGATTCGGGCCTTGATGTTCTGTCTGGTCTGGCCTACGTATACCATATTACAAGGACATCAGATGATATAAATTACATCTTTGGAGTTACAATTGGTGTGATGTTTAAGTTGGAAACTCCTGTCTCCATGTGTGAATTCCTTTTGTTCTACTGTCAAGTCACATGCTTTACATCGCCCACATTTAAAATGTCCCTATAGAAGTGGTAGCCCAAGTTGTGTCTGTAAATTTGATGGTGGTTTGTCCCTCAGATATGAGCTAACCACCTGATCCCTAATGTTCCTACCCCTCTTGAAGGCAAAAAGGTGTGAGTCGGTGGACCCTATTTCATCCGATATAATTAACCACTTTTGGTTGATGATTTTCTTTATATCGTTACTCCTATTGCTAAAAGTAGAAAGACAAACAACTCTGTCGCTCGCTTTGTTTTTGTTTAGATTGACTTCCAAAAGTATCTCTCTATGGCAATACCATGCGCGATTTCTTGATTTTTTCAGAAGGCTGCGAGGATACCCTCGTTCACGGAGTCTCCCAATAAGTGAGTCTGATTCACGGAAGAAGTCCACCCTACGGGAACAGTTCCCCCGAAGTCTTAAGAACTGTCCATTGGGGAGATTGTCTCTCAGATTTGGGGGGTGGTGGCCCGCGTAACCCAGTAACGTATTACGCTCCAAAGGTTTTCGGAAGAGTGTGGTATATATCACATTCTCATAATTTCTAATGGTTAAATCCAGAAAATCAATCTCTTCAGGACTAGATTTCATAGTGACTTTTACGTCTCTTGATCTATCATTAAGCCAAGTACAAAAGTCATCGACTGTGTCAGAGTTGCCAGTCCACACCATGAGCACATGGTTGATATACTTCTTCCATAGTGTAATATTTACTATGAAAGAGTTATCGGCGCCATAGATGTGTTTGGCCTCATAGTTACCCATATACAAATTGGCTATATCTGTGGCAAATCCTGCCCCCATAGCTACTCCCTTGGTTTAATAATAAAAGTCTTTTTGAAACACAAAGAAGTTTTTAGTCATGGCCACCTCTAAATGATCGATAACAAAATCTGTAGGCACAGCAAGTGGTCGGTCCCTCCGATCCAAAACTTCACTTGCAATTTCCAATGCATTTCTCTGTGGAATACTCGTATATAACGAGGCCACATCTAGAGTTACCAACAGTTGTTTGTTCTTGTCAAAGGGAAAATTCTCCACCCAGTTAATCACCTCCATTGGATTCCGTATATATGATCTAGTCATGGGCAACCAAGGTTTAAAAGATGTCTACATAACGGCACAGTGGCTCAAGAACGGAGCTACGGCCAGACACAATGAGCCTGCCCGGCGGTTTGTCCATGTTTTTGTGTACCTTGGAAAGTGTATAAGTGATGGGAATGCGTGGTTCTTTTTGATTGAGATATCCGAATTCCAATTCGCTCAAATACCCCTCTTCTCGCACCCGTGTTGTGAGCTGGTGTATGAGTTTAGATACGTCCTTGGTCGGATCCCCTGGGATTTGCTTGTAATTATCAACCACCTGTAAATGTGTCACAATCTCGGTCACATAGTCCTCTCTATTTTGGACCACGATGGAACCCCCTTTGTCAGCTGGCTTGATAACTAACTCTTCATTCTGCCTGAGTGATTCTAGGCTCATCCTCGCTTCTTTCGTAATATTGTGCTTGATGTATTTCGTGCTATCAAACAGTCGAAGCACATCGCTCAGGCCTACCTGTTTGAAGGCCAAGATTTTATTGGACATCTGGTGTGTGGGAGGAATAAATGCAGAAGTTGTCCGGAGAGGTATAGCCGGGCATCTCTTCTCATATGTTGGTTTGGGATTTTTGTAAAAGTAATGCCGCAGACGTACTTTTCTAAAAAAGCAATGCAATTACATTTTAGTAGCAAAGCTGTTAGTGGGAGCAGTGGGTACATGACTGAGACACTTGGCAAGTACAGACATTTCTGTTGGTGTTAATTGATGGTTAGAAAGATTAATAATGGAGTTACTTGGATCTGCTACATTAGCATTGCTATGTTCTGTAGTTCGTATTTCAGGATGGGCAACCACTTGCATATCAGCAGGATCAGAGCTCAGCCAGAGAATGGGAGGCTGGGCATGTTCTTCATGCAGGCTGGAATGCAGCCTGCATGGAGAATATGCAAAGTGCACATGAATGCTTGGCTGCCCCAAAAGGACAGGCCAAACATTATTGCACACTTACAAAGTTCCCACCACTTCTCCCCCTGCTCTGAGAGCAGAGTAGATCTGCCCTGTCCCGCCCGCCGAGACACTGCAGCAGGAAAAATAAAATGATAATAACGTAGAGTTATCATTTTAGTTTTCCTTTTTTCCACTGCGAAAAGCAATGGGGCAATGCTCCTCCGCCTTAGAGAAGGAGCCACCACTGTCTCTATAGCAACGCAAAAAAAAAAAAAAAAAAACTTCACTGGGTTCCTTGAATCCACAATCTACAAACTCCATGTGTCCATCTCCTGCACACCAAGCCTAGCTCCACATTTATCTGCATTCTTCAAAACCGTGAACAGTGACGAGATGCTTAGCCCGGCTTCCAAAATATATATGGGCCCCTGCTCAGTTGTGTCCCTTAAACAACTCTTTGTCACTCTTTCTCTGGGTACTACACATGAGATACAGGTCTCACTGAGATCAGGAGCTGCATCCAGTGCTCTAAAGCAAGCGATTTATGATCACCCCTACTTACTTAAGTAATTATATGGCAATTGTCCCAAGTAAACTTATGCATATTCATATGATGCCATTGAAAGTTGCTGCTTAAAGGTGCTTTAGTATGTCCCATCACAAGAAACGGCATATATTTTCCAGAAAGAAATGCCAGCGACAACGTAGAGATCTTTCAAGCATTCATTTACTTCATCGAGCGATGTATAGAGGTCCTTAGGAACAATTAAATACATCAAATATTAAAACAAATAAAATGCACAGCCATTCATCGTTAAATACCAGTCTTTTAGGTGAAAAAACCCCCATCAAGCTGCACTGTCATTTACCAGCTGACACCACAGATTTAAAGCGTGGGCGCCGCCAAGGGAGACGCCTCAGGAGACGATGTGCGCAGAGAGGAGTGTGTTGTGGGTCTCTGAGTTCCTTAGGAGAGACAAGAAGTATTCCCTGAGTCTGGGTGTTCCTAGATATCCACGGCTTGCTTCCTGGCTTGCCGAGCACTGAGCGACACGGCGCATGGTGCAGCAGGAAACAAAAGCGGGTGCCATTCCCGCTTCAGAGATGGTCTTCCATTTTCCAGTTCCATTTGTGGGACCATCTACCACCATTTTTCAAAGCGGATTTGGTCTTTGGGCACATGCAGGTTTTCGAGCTGCTGGCAGACAGCCTCGATCATGGGTGGGGGGCCGCAGATGTAGCAGAGGTTGTTCGCATCTTGTAGAGACTTCACCAGATCCTTCTCTGAGATCCTTCCCTCTGTAAAGACAAGAGCTTTGTTATGATGTAGGACCTACTCGAGGGGAATGGGCTTGTTCAACATGCTCACGGATCGTTGAGTGAAGGTTACTTAGTTAAGACATAAAACGTAAGGACACTAAAGTCCATGCAATGGCTTACAGCAAGAGATTCAGAGAGTTACATTAAATACCAAGTGGGGGGCAGAAGTTGCAAACATTATTTCATGTCACTAAACAATTCCCTTCCTAGGTATTTTGCTACGCTATGCACGGCTAAGGAATTTGGGGACAGAAGCTCTCATCCCTTCAAGCCTTTCAGTCATGTACCATGGAGGGAACAGAATGCCAGCACCTTCTATCAGATAAAAAGTGGCCTCAGCTCTGAGAATGGATACGGCGCTGCTGCTTGGAGAGATATGACAGCTTGAAACACCAGTGGTGCAGCAGGCAGAACTTACAATGGACCAGCAGTGTTGGAGAGCAGCATCAGTGCGGTCTCTACTGCCTCCAATGCACACCTGGGGAAGACTATGGACGAAGGACAACCCAGGATGGCGAAAGACCTCCCCCTGCACCCATACATCACGACCCTTTCCAACCAGGATGAGCACTCAATGGTCCTTCCCAGCCCTTTTGGGCGGCAGGCGGGTCTGATTACAGGGAAACCAGGAGAAACAAGTTACTTACCTGTAATCCATAGCTCAACAGCTCTGTGACAGTCACAAACTGTTCATAATTCTCACATCCAGCAGCTGGGATCAGAACTCTTCCCATTTTTTCAGCAAAAGTAAAAATTTCAGCTCCAACTATGGACATTTCTTGAACGACTCACCAGCACATCAACATAAAAGTCTACAATCCCCACACCAGAGACACCATCTTAAAACAGTATTTTATTTTAGATCAGGCAAAGTAGCCAAGTAGCATGATCTATACATAAGAAGCTACTTGCAAAGCAGTAAGAGTAGTTCAGAGGGCGAAGACAGCATTGATCGCATGCGGAGGAAACTACTGTCAGGGTGCGGGTCACGTGGGGAAGGTAGGTGCAGCGACACCCACACGCCTCCCTGTGTTTTGTGCAAACCTAGTCAAGGCAGCAGAGCCTCACACTCTTCAATCTCGCTTTAGCATGACCCTCTGCTGTGCGTACAGTGCGGCCGCAGCCAGTGAAACACTGAAAGGATCTCAATGGGGAGTGTTTGAATTTCACTTACTGTGCATGGACAGGGATTGCGCTGAGGAAGGGTTTTAAGCATAGTGCACTTAATGTTTGCCTTCTGCATGGGATTCTATGGTGATCTTTCAAGTCTGTTGAGTGCCAAGTTAATATCACAGTTCCCCACTGGTAGTCTCACGGGGAGAAAAGCAAGTTTCGGACTTTCCACAAAGGCCTTCATTTCATTACACTAAACCAGGATATGGTCAGTTCACTCTCTAGCTAAGTGGTCCGGGTTATCAGACCTACTTTGATGGAAGTGTACGTCTGCCATTTCTTGCTAATGTGTTGCAGCTGCACCGTCCAGCGGAAGTGTTCCACCATATTAGAACCTCTTACCTTTCTGATATTAATACTTTCTCTAGTATGAGGGCTTGTGTCTTCCACGAGTATCTCATTCATTCCTGTAAGAATTTTCAGTATCCAAATGCTGACTTCAGAATGCATGCGGCAAGTTCATTAAGTAAGCAACAGAAGAAAAAAGCGATTGATCCGACTCCATCGCGAGGAGTCTGGGATGGACTATAAACTTCATAAGCGGTTCTTTTGCGGCGCCGTGACGATCGGAGTACCACTCCTGCCAAGACGATGTGGATCAGAGTCACTGTAGATGGCCGATCAGGTTCTAGGTCAGGAGAACTGATGTAGCAGTATAAGCAGACCCGCTTATACACACAGCCTTCTCTCCAAACTTCACTCTGTGAGCCTAAATGCATTATTACTGTGATCCTTGTATTCTACTGTAGCAAACCAGCCTATGGCTGGTTGGTTTCATTCCCTAAAATGTTATGAATGGCTGAATGGACTATTTCGGTTTCACAAGAGTCAACATATTGGTGAGTTGAGGTCTGATTTATATCTTGAGTGACGGGTCACTTCATCGCAACGGTGATGGATATCCCGTCCGCCGAAATATAAATCCCATAGAATATAATGGGATTTAGATTTTGGCAGACGGGATATCAGGTTAGTCCGTCACAACGGTGACTATCTGTCAAGTCCTTAATGTGTCTAACGTGTTGTCTACTCTTCACACATAGTAGGCTCAGAGCAAAATTCCTTTCTCTTTGAAAATACTGGGCCTACCCTCCACTTAAGGACAGAACTGCTTAAAGAGGTGACCGCTTACGCTGTGCAATGAACTGCTCCATGTGTGCGCCCCAACCCCCAGGCTTCCTTCTGAAGTATTTGTTACCTGGAGGCTGGATCCAGGAAGGCTCTTCCCCTCCTCGTCTTATCCGCATTACAATTCTTCAAAAGACCTCTGTATTTCCTTCATTAGTCTCACTATATCATCTGTTCTGACCACTAGCTGCTAAGTCACGTCTACAGGGGCTTCATGTACAGACCTGCATGGAAATAGATGCAAGAAGCCATCATCCGACTTCTGCATCACCTACTTCACTGCCAGAGCCTGTGACATCCGGCAGAAGGGAAGATAAGATTCTCTCCTCTGTTAAACATGCAACTGCTCTTTGCGTGTCTCCGATTTCCCTGCGAGGGTCTTTCTTGGCTGAGAAGTAATTTTGATTGTTCTGGTTAATCGTGACCCCGCATGGTTTAGAGGATGCATTGCCTTCTAGGAATTTATGAGGCAAGAATTGTAGGCCGTCCCCTTTATAAGGCCCTCATCTAGTCAGGGAAACGCGTGTATACCTTCCCTACAAATGTGAAGCGATCATTCCCCTCCTCCCTTCAAATGTGCTGCGATCACGGACATACATTTTCAAACATTCTAAGGCCCACCGTATACTAAAGTGTAAACCATGACCTAATATTACTTTACACTTGCAGTGAATCTCAGGTACCTCTTGTATTTATGTTGAGCCAAGATGTGAAAGTAAGGATCCTGCAGGTTGACTCTGCTGTGGAATTTTCATTTCATCATCAGAGGGATGACGCCCTGCAGGGCGGCAAAGCTGATCGCACTCTTGTCCTGCGAGGAGTTTCAGATGCTT
Source organism: Triturus cristatus (assembly GCF_964204655.1). NCBI lineage: Eukaryota > Metazoa > Chordata > Amphibia > Caudata > Salamandridae > Triturus > Triturus cristatus. Next base: position 66,217,466 of record NC_140593.1, on the reverse strand, counting down.
ACTTCTGTGCAAGTTCTAATTATGCATAAATCAAAGACAATATACGCTTGCTGACTGCGCTCATCATCCATTAGTTTGAGTTGATCAGTTCCCACTGGTCAGCTTGGAAATAAGTCGTCCACCTACCAGCGTATTTGAATGGGAGAAAGCGTGACACGGCCATTTTCTTTGTTGGATGCTCTGTAGATGTAAGCATTGTGTAGGATATTGCTGGTGTCTTATTTGGGTCAGTTCAAGTAAGGGCAAGCTTGGTGTCGCTTGCAGAATTGGGGCGAGAGCACCTGGGATGTCTTGAGTTCGGACTGTGGAAGAACCCAAGGACACTGCGGTCTGGGTCTCATTCTATAGCTGCAACAGAACGTTGTCAATCTGTTTCCGAGATAAGGCGGCTCTGAATGTCATCTCAACCCAAAAACACAGAGCGAAGCACGTTCATGCAGTAATGTATTGAGCTTCTTTGTCACAATACCCAGATTCATTTTACAGTACAAAGACTGCCAAATCATCCTTTTTTATTTGCAGCACGAATCCGTGCAATTTGGGTCCCGAGTCCTTTCAGCACGAATGCTGCTCACATGTGATGTGAGTGTTTTTTGGCAGGGACGTCGCTCCTCCTGAAGTGGACACCTTTTATGTGTCATGTGACATGTTATTTTATGAAGATTTGTTGAGTGAACCATCACCCAGTACTGTATCCTGGTGCTGAGCAGGTGAGAGCCTAGCCAAACCTAGGGCCTGGTGGGACAGGTGCCCAGTGAGAGGGGGGTCAGGTGAGACTAAGGTCTTAGGAACTGTTATCTTCAGGAGGGACATTAAGCTATGTCTTTCTCATAGGCTTGGCAGAAAGCCTATTCCCGTTTTAAGATTCCAATGTGACTCTGGCTTCGCAGTGGTTTCTTCCTGCACTTCCTCCTCAAAGTATTCTAGCTTCCCAACCTGAAGTCATTCCAAAGCATCTCTCCTGTACGCAGACTTGGTGTACCAGGTCCAATGTCTGAAGTATCCCAAGTCTGCATTTGCTCCAAACCCTATAACTCTCTGAAGTGAAGGAAGATCGCCGGGAGGATGGTTATATTATTTATTGAAGATAAATATTTGTACAAGAAACAGGTGAGCGCCAGGATATACATCCGTCAGTCTCCAGGTACAACAGCAACTGACTGGAGAACTCGAATGCCACTTACCAAGTGGCATTCCATGCACGCTCACACACACATCTTAAAGGTAAACATATGACTGTTTGGTGCATGCCACCAACAGTTATAATAACAACATAACACATCCCCCCTCCACCTTTGTACCGTCTATCTTCCCGACGTAAACTTCTTGCAATGTCTTTTTTTTGCACCTTGCTTGTCGTCTCGTAGATGTTAAAAAACAAATGGCAAAAAATAAAAATTATTAAAAATTCCTCCAAGTAAACTGTGGTTCCGGATCCCAAAACGTCGCCAATTGAAGTGAAGGAAGATCGCCAGGAGGATGGTTATATTATTTATTGAAGATAAATAATTGTACAAGAAACAGGTGAGCGCCAGGATATACATCCGTCAGTCTCCAGGTAAACCAGCAACTGACTGGAGAACTCGAATGCCACTTACCAAGTGGCATTCCAAGCACGCTCACACACACATCTTAAAGGTAAACATATGACTGTTTGGTGCATGCCACCAACAGTTATAATAACAACATAACACTCTCTTCTACATCATCAATGAGAAGACAGCAATTATGACGTTTCGTAGTCTGTCAATGTCATTTTTGATTGCACGTGCAAATATTAAAGGGAACATTTTTATGGCTTTGAAAGACATTGGTCCCAGGAACTTCTTCAGGAATCTCTAGAAAATATTTTCTCATACAACCAGCGATGATCAATTTTCATGGAAAGTGAAAATAATGCGGTTTTCTAGATATGACCGTCGGTGCATTGCGTCAATTTTGGTTTTTCTCCACCTTTTTTTGAGACAAATCCTTCACAATATTTCAACTGCGATCAAATGACAGGGTGAAAAACATCTCAGAAGATGGCACTGAGTGCATGGAAAAGTGCATGTACACCCCAGTGCCATACAGGAGTCTCATTACAGACACTCCCCAACAGACACCTACCTTGGCAATAAATAAAACACCAAAGAAACACTTCTATCCTAATCACCAGACAACAAGAGAACAGACAGCACGTGAATGTATACAACATTCATTTTGTGAAACTGTATTTATCTTGGCTGGTCACTACTCTATCAACAGACCAGGGAGGCGGGGCGACTCACACGTGGATGGTTATCGCTCGAGCTGTAACACTACTGTTCAAGGAAAGTAACATGTCACTTTCTGGCATGAAGTTGTCACAGATTTATGTGCTATGTATCAAGTATAAATCCGTGTTCAGCATCCATGCAGATGTAGCAGATGGATCCCTTAATGGTGCATGGTCTACCACGGTCTCTGGTCGTGCAAAGCAGCAGCCCCCTCTCTTGTGGAGACGCGGCGCCACTGAAGCCGCTGATTTCCTACATTTAGAGTGAATGTTTGATCTTCCTTCTGCTGTCTTTGGAGCAAGAGTAAAGGGCATGAGAGTTCACTGAACATTTCAGCCAAAATTCCTGCTTTAGTTATAGGATTAAGCTCGAGCTAGGAATCAAACGCCACAAGAGTTTTTCAGAAGGTCACAGAAGGGCTGCAGTTTCCACCTGCCACAATCTCAGAGACAATAAAAGTAACAAGCATTTGACAATGCAATAGGTCTCGCATTTACTAGAGTTTGAGCAATTGGCATTGTAAATGGCAATGCGTTTTAATATATCTATGTATGTAATCACTATGGCTACAGAAATAAACATAGACATTGTTTTAGGAAATAACGGACTAAGGTTTAAACGTGTCAGGCATACGCAATTAATAAGCGTCATACATTAAAGCGCTTAAGCTAAACATTAATGCTCAGCATAGTATAACGCCTAAGTGGCATTTTACGAATCCTGCTACTGCACCCAAACAGGTTACAGTAATAGCCGACCTACCAAAACGACGTAAACTTTATGTTTCTGTACTATGACTAGTGGCTATATACAACAATGCTATACTTTAGGACTAATTTAGCGCTATAGAAAATGGCCCAAAAAGCAAATACATTTTTAAACCATAAAATGCTACAAAGGTAACATAAATTTCCCCCCTACAACTACGGTACAAACTGTGAGCCCTATCGGCACCTCTTCCAAGAACCTGCCTGGACCCGGCCAACTTAAGGTCCAAACTAAAGTGTAGTAATAATAGCAGTTTAGCATATATAAAGCATAGGCAAATATTTTTCTCCCTAAAGTAACCACTGCTTAAAGTTTGCCCTTCTGTATCATTTTTATTTTCAAAAGCTTACTCGCCCGCTTGGAGCAGATTCAGTCTCCAACAGCCACTTAGTAAAACAAGCAAACCTGTTTTTAGAACACTCATGTTCCAAATTACCGGACCTCTTGTTAACATGCATCTCCCTCTCGTCTATCTAATAAGACACTTGTACATAATGTGGACGGCACTGATACTTACACAAATTATTAATCCAATGCCAGGCAAATTACAAAATACAGAAGGCCTCTCAGTGGCTCTGCATCGCTGCAGCTCATATGACAGCCGAGTCAAGTAAAATAGTCACCTATTATAATAGTAAAAAAAATGCACAGCCCCATTAGACCCCGTTGCAGTACCTGCTTGGACCCGGCCCACTTAAAGCAGTAAGTAAAGTGTAATGCTAACAACAATTAAACATATAGAAAGCAAACGCAAATTAGAGTAGCTGTTTCCACATAAATAATTAACTGCCAAATAAAGCGTTACTGTATTAATAATAAAAACGGGCTAGTCATTACGGGCAAATTTCTAGCATAAGACAAACGTTTCCGCCTTTGAAGTTTGCAGAAAGCTGGTTCTAGTCACAGCGCTACATGTAAGCTCAAAATCAGTGTTTAGCATATCGTACCGCACAAGTGACATTTTGCTGCTACTGTTAGTACCGAACATCTAACTAAACTAAAATTACATCTACAAAAAGCCATAACTATTGCCTTTATAAACGTTTATGAGCACACATATATGTGGTAAAAATACATTGGCCTAAAAGTAAATTAATAGTTACAGTGCTTTGTGTATATGCTAAATGTCGCTGGGCAAAAGACAAACAAAATACCAAACTAAAACAATGTGTAGTGTACCTCAAGTTAACTTACAAATTATTTCCTAGGCGTAGAAAAGCTTATAGTGTTCCGTCTGAAAACGTGGTTTTGGGGGGCCAAAAGCAGACCGAAAGTCTGCGATAGTGTGATGTTTTCGAGTGAAAATCGACACTTTAGAAAGGAAACAAGGGCAGGCTAATGAAGCGCTAACAAGCAGAGAATGGCAGATTAAAATCTACTCGCAGGCAGCATCTGTAGGATGCAAAACAAGCTGGTAAAGTTGTGTTCACACCAAAGCACGCCGGAAACAATCTAAACAATAGGTCTCGCTTTTGGGACCTTATAAGTATTTAGTTATGCAACTGTTGCATGGCTAAACACTTATAAGGTCCCAAAAGCGAGACCTATTGGCTATGCCAATGCTTGTTGTATAAGGTTCAGTGGCTGCACGTGGCTATAAGTCAGTGGTCTCATGCTTAAGCCTAGAGAGTTGCCTGCTATGGGGGACCTTAAGGCTCAACTAGGGGGACTCGTCAATGACCCCAGGCATTGTAAGTGCGCACCGTGTTACAGAGCTCCTTCAATGTTCAATGCGCCGGCATACCATATATTACACTCGAAAGGGTCATCTGCAGTGCAGTGGCATGACTGACTCGGGCATGCCATCGCTGCCGCTCCACGGGACGATCAGATGAATGACAACAAATTACATTTTCATTTACGACCAAATGCCCTCGAACCCTGCGCGTGCGGGCTCCAGATTACACACGCCTTTTTAATGGGGGGGGGGGGGGGGGGGGGGGAAATCGCTCAGGAGGTGTTTACACGAACAGAAGTAATCAAGGGAAGTGCTCCCTATCTCCCCACATCTCATTTTAATTACCCCACAGATCTGTCTGTGCATGAGTGTGATTGACACGTGCATGCTCGCTCCCTAATAGGTATTATATGGAGAGTGAAGACGCGCAGCATCCCGAGTTCAGAAAACGATTTTAGTACTATCGGCTTTTTGCATTAAATAAGGCCAATCAGCTATTGAATATATCAGTTCGGGGGTGGTTTAACGGCGGTATTGTGTATTTTCCCACTGGGGAAAGGTATATTACCAAGAAATTGCTGAACTTCTTCCGCTTCACCATCAAGGCTACTCCAGTGCTTGAGATGGAAACATGAAACTGAGATGGAAACGACGGAACACCGGTACTCGCCCTCTCAAAATAACAAGTTTAAAGTAAACAAGCGCGCACTGAAGCTGACGGAGTGGGAGGGGGAGTGGGGGCGGGCACGCAGGCTGCCAAATGGTGCGATGAATCACGGCTAAAGTGAAAGCAAACAAGTGGTTGCAGGACTCCAAATGGTGCGCGCGCCCGGACGGGTCACATGCACTGTAGTTGGAGGCCTGCAAAGCCACTGTTTGCACTTCCAAAACGCGCTTACTATAAGTCTCGCCAGAGCCAGCGCTAAAGCGCTGGTCAGGCGAGACCTAAAAAACAAAGTGGTGGCAGTTGAGAAACCAGTGGCCTGGCAGCAGTATGCAGGCGTCAGGCTCTCACAGGCGAAACAACAGTAATTAAGCGTGACGCAGCTATGGTGAGAGCAAAGCGTGGGAAAACGCCCAGTGTGCAAATACCAGTCCCACACACAGCCAGTCAATGAATAACCTGTTGAAAATTGTACAACTACAGAAAAGATACAAAATCTACAAAAGAATAATCGGCTGTAGCAAAAAATAAAAAACGAGCACAATGATCTAGTGTTGCAAACCGCTTGTGCCCACAGGAGAGTGTGCAATCTGCAGTGTGCCCAGCCTCCTCCAGCCCTCTTGAAGGACCATTCTCACCACTGGGCCAGACTGTTGAAAGACTATCTGCAGAGGGGTTCAGTGATGTGAGGAATTGTGCCCTTCAGTCTAACACCACAGGAAGACACTCAAGCAATGCCTAATGTTGACGCTTCACATTTTATAGAAAAACAAGATGTTATGTCCAATACAACCCCTAAAAGTTACCGTTAACTTAGATGTGTGTGCATCTATAGTACGTTAATGCCACAAAAAGAGCAGGCTCAGGTGAAACCTTCAAGGTGAACCTTCATACAAACTCCCAGGGACGTAACACACACCCATGCAGTGGAGGGTGGACCCCAACCCTTTAGGGGTGCCAACAACCCTTTGAGTCCAAGACTATCAAATATCTGTGAGATGTGGGGGACTCAAAGGCCCCTCATCACATCTACAGGGGTACCCATCATTGTGTGTTAGGTCACTGCACACTTCCTCAGAGAGGAGCCATCAGACAGTGGCTCAGACCTCACCCCGTACCTTGTGTCAGGAGTACCACGCTGAAGTTTGGTCTAATTTTATGAAGACCTCCATTCACGCAACCATGCCAGAAAGGATCACCTAGCCCATAACCAACCTCCATTTACTCAACCATGCCAGAAAGGATCACCAGGCGAAGGACTCAACTCCATTGACTCAACCTTGCTAGAAATGATTACCTGGCCCAGAACCAACCTCCATTTACTCAACTAACTGGAAAGGATGACCAGGCCAACGACTCACCCCCATTCACTCAACCTTGCTAGAAAGGATCACCTGGCCCAGAACCAACCTCCATCCATCCATCCACTCAACCAACTGGAAAGGATCACCTGGCCCAGGACTCCCCTCCATTTACTCGACCAACCAGAAAGGATCACCTGCCCCAGGACCAACCTCCAGTCATCCACTGACCAGAAAGGATCACTTGGCTAAGGACTCACCTCCATTCACTGAACCTTGCTAGAAAAGATCACCTGGCCCAGAACCAACCTCCATTCACTCAATCAACCAGAAAGAATCACCTGGCCCACAACTCACCTCCATTCAGGCACCCTTACTAGAAAGGATCACCTGGCCCAGAACCAACCTCCATTCACTCAACCAACCAGAAAGAATCACCTGGCCCACAACTCACCTCCATTCAGGCACCCTTGCTAGAAAGGATCACCTGGCCAAGAACCAACCTCCATTCACTCAACCAACCAGAAAGGATCACCTGGCCCACAACTCACCTCCATTCACGCACCCTTGCTAGAAAAGATCACCTGGCCCAGAACCAACCTCCATTCACTCAACCAACCAGAAAGGATCACCTGGCTAAGGATTCACCTCCGTTCACCCAACCTTGCTAGAAAAGATAACCTGGCCCACAACTCGCCACCATTCACGCAACCTTGCCAGAAAGGATCAGACAGCTTACCAGTCATGTAGGGCTTAAGCTCATGGCACACTTGCGAGCTCTGGGACGTGACATGGAAGTTGCAGGTGATTTTTCCAGGAAACCGGCTAATCAAATCGAGGATCTTTTTCTGAAACAGGATATGTGTTTGGTTAGAGCACAGTCTGTACAGAAAAATGCTGATACTGGTACAAATCCACAAAATTAAATCATTCATGGTGGTCGGTGCATGGAATGTTATTTGGTCTTGGTGCAGTGACTGCTGTGGGATAATAGCATTATTCCTAATGGTATAAGCAATGCACAATACAAATTGAGTTTGTTGGAGTTGCATTAGCATCAGGGGTTACTATCCAAACTCGTCCACCTTATTTTATCTCCATACCACAACATTTGTACAATACTGTGACCCAAAGATCTCCACATCTTTATTAATTCCCATCTTAAGCACCTAGCAAAGTTGTGTTTTCTAGAATCTCTGAATGAAGCATGGTGGGTGGGTAAAGTTCGTTGCATGGTGACAGACGAACACCGCTGCCCTGAGTGCCTAGGCTGCATGAATATCTGGGTCCCTGGTACTGAGTTTTGGTCATAGACAGATATGGATCATGTATGCGAGCCATAACCTAGGCCTGGCTCATGGTAATGGTGTATTGTTAGACCAAGAGGGGCTCACCAAGCGCTACCGTCATAATGGTAGAGGGCTACTGCCGTTACCAGTAGTTAAGAGCCACCAGTGTGGTGGTGGCAGCATATACCCGTTTTGTGTCTAGTAACGATCAGTAGAGTAGACAGGCCTTTTTACCTGTGTCACAGAAGTGGTGCCTACAAGCCCACCTATGTACTGTTCCATTGCCTTGCACTTAACTCACTCTTGACCTAAATGGTGACTGTGTGTAGTGCCAGGCGCAGCAGGTGCTAATTGTGTGAACGTGCTGGGATGCAGGTTTTTGTAACGACTGCAAGCAATGCATCACCAGATAACAACACAGGACAGATACCAAATCCTCTAGAATTTTGGGCAGTAAAGAGGGCTCCAGTGTGAGGGCTATAACTTGCTGGATTTGTTGGATCTAAAGTAGTTATTTTTAGGAGAGGTATTACCCAAGATAGTTTCATGCAGCAGAAAACACAGCAGTCTTAAAAGGACGAATTAATAACACACGATTGCTGGTGCCAGCTCATCTGCATATTCTTTATGAAAGATGGAAGTACAGGAGTCTCCTTGCAGGGGGTAACATTCAGTTATAACAGTTTTGCAGACCAATTTTTTTTTTTTACAGCCCTCAGAGCAATGGATTTAAGCTGCAGTTGCTTTTCTGCAATGAGTGACTGGGGTAGTTCTATTGAACAGGAATTGGTATGGACTGCTTACTTTTACATAAGCTGTAGCTGGCTAAAGAGCGATTTGTAGCTAATATTAACAAGAGTGGCAAGAGAGCTTTTCCTAGCTTTTAAAGCTGGATGTAACTCTACAGGCATTGTAAAATCCGCCCAAAATTCTAGACTTGATTACTGGCTTTCTTGTAAATTCTGTGCGTAACCAATGTTTTTTTATTTTATTTATATAGCGCATGAATCACCCCAGTCGGGAGATCTCCGCGCTGTAACAGCCTTAGACCAGCAAAATGGGAAGATCAGAACAGTGAGGTTTTTAACACTTTTCTGAAGGATTGGTAGTTTGTACAAAGACGTAAGTGGCTGGGCAGTTGGTTCCAAAGTTGAGGAGCTAAATAGGTAAAAGAGTTGCCCCCCAATCGAGCTGGTTTTATGCGGGGTACGAGGAGGAGATCTTTGGACCCCGAACGGAGGGTTCTAGAGGGAATGTATCTGACAAACTTGTCCGACATATATCTTGGCCCCATATTGTTTAGGGCTTTAAACACCATGCAGTAAATCTTGAATTTGATTATTTTGCGTATGGCAGCCAATGCAGTTTACGGAGTAGGGGAAGTGAAGCTGTTCTGGGGGGAGCATTGGTCACTAAGCGGGCTGCCGTATTCTGGACTACCTGCAGTCTGTTTAAGGAGGTTTCCTTAGCTGAAATGAGCAGAGCGTTGCAGTAGTCCAGACGGCTTAGGACCAATGCTTGTATCAGGGTTTTTCGTGTGGATGATGGGAGTAGGGGGAGCACTCTGCGAAGGTGGCTTAATATATGGAAGCAGACCCTAGTGTTTGAGGTAGCATGCTCCTCCAACCTTAGCTTCTGGTCAATTTGGACCCCTAGGTTCTTAAACCACTTGTTTTGGGGACGGGCCCAGCTCACCTGGCCACCATTTGGGTGACCATCTCGTTACTGCATCTTTGAATAACAATTTCAGTTTTTTCTGCATTCAGCTGTAGGAAGTTGTTACCCATCCATTCAGTGATGGCTTTCTTGCCCTCCGAGAAAGTGGCCTGAATGTCCGTGTTGTTCTTGTCAAAAGAAAGGAGCAGTTGTGTCGTCAGTGTACGAAATCGGTGTGAACACTAAGTTTCTCAGTAGTGAAACGAGTGGTGTAACATAAATGTTAAATAAGGTAAAACTCAAACATGAGCCCTGGGGTACACCCTTAGAGACAGTGGTGGTCTGTGATTTGAAAGGACCGAGGTTGATGGTTTGAGTTCTCCCAGCCAGGAAATCAGTCAACCATTTTAGTGCGTTATTCTGGATGCCTATAGCTCTAAGTCTCTCCAGCAAGATCTGGTGGGAGATGGTGTTGAATGCTGCAGACAGGTCAAGCAATATAAGAAGCACTGCCTGGCCATGGTCTGCGAGCATTCGGATGTTGTCTGTGACTGTCACCAGTGCCGATTCCGTGCTGTGTCTGGGTCGGAATCCTGACTGTGAGTGGTCGAGGCAGTTGGAGGATTCTATGAATTTAGACAGGAGTGTGTTGATGTGCTTCTCAAGTAGCTTGCTTTGCAAAGGGAGTAGAGAGATGGGTCGATAGTTAGTGATAACGTCTGGAGGAAGTTTGGCATTTTTCCTGATTGGCAGGATATGAGCTGCTTTCCATTCCTTGGGAAGCTTGCCTTCTTTTAAGGAGCAATTTAAAATTGAACAGATGGGGGCAGCGAGCTGATTGGCAAGCGAGCTGGTGATTTTGGCTGGGATCAGCTCTAAAGGGGAACCAGATTTGGTCATTTTTAGCAGGGATTCAGTATCCGCAGGGGAGAGCATAGGGAATTCCTTAAGTATATTTGTGCTAGAGGAGGCGAAGGGGGGTTCAAGTGTGGGGTTTAAACTGGAGCCATTGGTTGCTGTTATTTTGTTATAGATGTTATCAATTTATTGTGAGATATCCTGCAATATTGTCACATAAGATCTGAGGAGGCGGCTGTTCCGTGTTGCATGCTTTGGGATTGATGTATGTTTTAAGTACCTTGAATAAAGCTTTGGGAGTGTTATCTGCCTGATCAAGTTGGTTTGTAATATACGTTTTGCGGGCGATTTTTAGGCTGCTACGGTATTTAGTCTGGGCAGATTTTAATTGTTCTCTGTCGTGGGGGTCATGGGTACGTCGCCATTTAGCTGTCACGCTTTCATTTTTATAGTGATTCGTCATTTGGTTGGCCTGAACTGGTCTACACTGGACCCTGCATTTATTACTACAGAGCAGGCTACCAGAGCTTCGCTATAATTGTTATTTTACAAGTTTTCAGAGATGCCAAATAATTAAGAAATGTAATCAAAGCGGAAAAGTAGCCGGCCTTTGATTGGTTACATGAATCTGCCTTTAGAAGCCCTTTACCTGCCTCCTCTATGTTCCTAGCTTGATTAAAGATAATAAAACCCCCTTGATGTTTTCACAATAAGTGAGCAGATGAACAGACAGGACATCAGCTGGCTATCAATCTAGATTTGTTTTGGAAGAGTAATGTTGGTAAAGATTTTAGAGGTTATCACCCTAGCCAAAGAATGCCCAATTGCACGAGACGGGGAGTTCACCCATTGTCTTAAGCCTAGCGCTGACTGACTTTAAAAAAAGAGACCGTTCAGGTATTTGGGCTCTATTGGTCCATATGTTTAAATTAACCTTTATCAAGGCTTGGCTGCTTTATGTTGCACATACTTAAAGAACCAGGTCCGTCACCTCACCTACAGACCTCTCCAACAGACCTCGCCAGGAAGACTCCAGATATTAATCAAATCGATTGATTGACTTGAATTTCACTGGCAACTACTTTGAAAGATTCAAAGGAGGACGAGGTGAAATTCCTGGGATTGAATTCAGGCTTAGGAACTACATCCATTTGTCCGCTGGTCTAAAGGGGCAGTTTATCTAAGGGTAGTCAATCTCTCTGGTAGGGACAGTTTAACATCAATACCAAAAGAGGCCTTCAGCAAGGTTTATTGACCTCAAGAGGACAAAAGTCTCCATGTAGTCCCAATGAGTTTCTAACCTCTTCTCTTCGGGTTACACAAGGGTCTTCACAGTGACTGTTTATCATAAGAAGATGCCCTACAGTTTACAATGAGAGTGTTTCTTGCGTAGGAATGATTCACTAACAAGCAATTCACTACAATGAAGATGCTTATTTTTACGATGGTAATAAAAGAGGGTGTACAATTTCTGGGGGAAATTTACCAACTTTACTCGGTTCAAACAATCTCAGATACTTTTTAGGAAAGTGTGAGCACTGCAGATAGGAGGAAAACTCAATGTCAGCTGAGGGAGCTTAAATGATTTATTAAAACCCTGTGTATGTGTACTGCACAAGCAATCCCATTGTTAGCTCAGTGAGCTACGGTCTCTTGTTAATGCCATGTGTATCAGTGTGTCATGGATTAACAACCACTATTAGCCTACTCATGATGCATGTGTATGTATTATGGAGTAAAGTGCATTATTAGGCACAGAATAAAAACATCCCATGGGCCAGTGAGCCTATTTTGCTCGACCCCTACAACACTGCAGACTCTACTCAGCCTCCGGCTCTGTCCCACACACGGAGATCGGATACGCCTACTACAGAAATCCACTGGAACAAAAGCCATTGTTGCCCGAAGAGCTGCGATAAGTTCTGTCACTGAATGGTGCACAGGACCACAGAAGTAAAAACCCACATCCAGCTACAGAGAAGCGTTATCGCTTGCAAGTACTTGCAGGCAAAGCTGGTAAACCACAGGCAGCACTGGCGGATGTCGCTGCAGATGCTAAAACCACATGCTCGGCACATGGTCAACGCCATTTGCATCGCCTTCCTCCCACTAGCGTGCAGCTGCAGAAGATCTGAAGCAAGGGGCTTCTTTGGTAACAGAAAAAGCACCACATCAATGGCCGGGAAACACAACATTGTGTCAAACACAAATCTGCACCAACCATGCCAATCTATGTGGAGACACAAGGTCTTCTTCAAAATGGGTCTGAAGAATAGAGTGCTTTTCAATAGCTGGGTCACGTGGCACTAGTGAGACACAGGTAGTTTGTGTCCGGTACTACGCTGCTATGCCTTAATCAATAATACTTTAAAAACGTCTGAGACTGTGAATGGAAATTTACAGAATTGTTTGTCCGACAATAAAATCTCGAAATTCGACCACCTGGAGGGCAGGGCAGAGCCATCCACGTGCGCGCTGCTGCATGGAATGTGCCTTGACTTGGCCGCGGTGTCTTTCTTTGAGCTCTATAAGGGTACATTTTTTTTTTTTTTTTAAGTTTCAAAAACCTTTATTATCATCTCAAAGCAATTGTACATCATCGCGCCTACAACCTCTCGGGCCGGCTACAATCAACCACATATACTCGCTGTCATCATGTATAGCCACAGCCATTTGTCCGACATCCCGGAGGTTCGGAGGCGATGTATTGCAATCAAGTTCACAAAGCGCCCGTACATATGCTCTGTCCATCCAAGGTCCTCATGGCTATGTTGCAATATTGGCCACCCCACTACAAATTGCTACCACTACATAGTCAGATGTTTGGAATAAGTGCACCCCTCTCGCCCAGGTAGTCGCTCCTGCACGCTTATAACACCCTTTTGTGACAACATCAACTCTCACCTTGTCCTCTAGTATCAAACCAGCTTTATCGATCCTTACGGTACAACCCCCGCCCACGGGTACTAACTCTCCGGAGCCGCAGCGGATCCAGCGCCACTCGACTCAGGAGATCCGGTACTCTCAGTCGCTGCCTGCGCTGCCAAGTATGCTCTGAGCGGGTCCCATATATCCATGGCTCTACTACTCAATGGCTGCGTGTCTGCGTATATTGTATTCTGTTCCTGACAATATAATAAGTCCGCTATCCACTCCTTAAATTTCGGCGCACGGCCTCTTCCCCATCTACATGCCACCCTTCGTTTCGCCATCAGCAGAGCAATATTCCCAAATTTCCGATGTACCTTGGCTATTCCCATAGTATACCCCAGGAGCATCACTAGGGGATCACAGTCGATCGTGGCACCCAGCATCGTCACCAGCGCAGTGTGCACCTGCGCCCAATATTCAGACACCGCCGGACACAACCATGCCAGATGTAAAAACCCAGCTCCTTCCGAGCGGCACCGCTCACATCTGTCGTTATCCGCAAGACGAAACCGCAGCTTCCGCACCGGCGTGCAGTATAAACGCTGCAAAAACTTATAGTGAATAATACGTAGTCTACAACTAGCCGATATCTGCGCGGTCTGTGCACAACAATACTTCCACTGCGCCGCCGTAATGTCTCTCCCCAGATCCTCACTCCACTGTCCAAGCGCTCTGCATGCTCCGCTACTACTGTGCTCCCTAATACTACGATACAGGTTCGATACTAGGTGTCTGCCATCCGCGGACGTAATTAAGACTCTCAGAGGCTGCACCACATCGGGTTCCTCTGGGAACTTTGGCAAAATAACCTGGAGCCCCTGCCTCAATCGAAGATAATAAAACACTTCCAGCGGAGTGGGCTGACCCCCCTGAAATCACTGTTCTCTCGTTTTGAACCGCCCATTCAGGAATAAATAGCCCCAGCTACAGACCCACCGCCTAGCGCACATCCCCTGGAACCCTCTTTCTTGCAATAATGACAACTCCGGGTGGTAAACCAGTGGCAGGGTCGGTGCATATAAGAGCTGAAGCGCCACCTTACGAAGAATCCGCTGCCACGCATCTATCGTGCAAGTCACCGTAGTAGCCGGCGTCTCAATCGCTCTAACCGGGCTGTGAATAATGCCGCGCAGTGGCAGCGGCCTAGCTATCCAGTCCTCCACAGCCACCTGCGGCATGAATGGAGTGGGCACAAACCAGTGATATGCAAACTGAGCTTGAGCACTCAGGTAGTATGTTAAAAAATCAGGGACATCGAAGCCACCTCTATCATATGGTTGAGTTACAATCGACCACGCCAGTCTAGGCTGTCTCCCGGCCCAGAACAGTCGTATTAACTCTGAGCGGAGCCTTCGGAAAAAATAAGCACCCGGATAATGCGGGACGTTTTGGAACAAATATAGAAAACGGGGCAGCACCACCATCTTAATGAGTGAGGCCCTTCCCGCCATAGTAAATGGCAAAGAAATCCATCTAGTCACATCGTCAGTTAACTTAGCAATGGCAGTTCCGTAATTTAAGCGCACCGTCTCCTCCTGAAGCCTTGATACCTGAATCCCTAAATAACGTAAGTCCGCATCGCACCACTCGATCGGATAGTCCAGTGCAAACCGGGGCACCGCAGGAGTCAGAGGGAAGAACTGCGACTTCTTCCAATTAATCTGTATACCAGACAACCGGCCAAACACCAAAAATTCCCTCAGCAACGAATTAAGATTGGTCTGTGGATCCACCACGTATAACGTCAGGTCATCTGCATAGAGTGACACATCTATCTGACGCTGCTCACATTGAAAGGCGCTGCGCTTGTGCAGCTGCCGGATACGACACGCCAACGGCTCAATTGCGATAGCGAATAACAGCGGGGATAATGGACAACCCTGTCTAGTACCTCTGGTTAATGAAATCAGGTTCGACATCTCACCATTGATAAGGACCCTTGCCTTCGGATCAGTATACAGCAACCGTACCCATGCTACAAATATTTTGGGAAACCCCATCCTATACAAGATCGCAAATAGATAGTTCCACTCCACAGAGTCGAACGCTTTAGTGGCATCAAGAAATATGGCAGCCACCGGCTTGTCCGGCGCTATGGTATGCATCAGCGAAAAGAGGGTACGGAGATTGTTAGCAGTGGATCTCCCAGGCACAAAACCGGAATGGTCCGGAAGGGCTATCTTAGTCATCAATAACGACAGCCGATTGGCCAGCACTTTCGCCAATATCTTAGCGTCACAATTAATCAAAGATAGCGGCCTATATGCGTCACAATCAGCAGGATCCTTGCCCGGCTTCAACAGCGAGGTAATCAACACCTCCCTCATCGATCCCGGCAACACGCCCACCTCCAAAGACTCCTCATACACCTCCTTGAGGACTGGGGCCATTATATCGATGTAACATTTATAAAATTCCACTGGCAACCCATCCAAGCCAGTCGCTTTGCCATTGGCGAGGGACATAATTGCTTCACGGATTTCATCTAATTCAAACGGCGCACCAAGGAACTCCCTATGTTCGTCACTCAACCAGCACAGCGCCACATCATCCAGAAAATCCCCCCATGCAACCTCCCCCACCTCGTGGGCAGTATAGAGCTCGTTATAGTGCGGAGTGAAAAGTTCCAAAATACCTTTCGTATCCCGCCGCGTGGTCCCGTCTCGCGCGCGCAGTTCCAATACATGCGTCATACCCCGCGGCGGCCGCGTAACCTCTGCCAAAGCACGTCCCGGCCGCTCACCCTCGCAATATCTACGGGCCTGCCAGTATTTACCCCGGAACTTAGCCTCCCTGTCCGCTTCCTTTTCAAACTGCGTTAGCCGTTCTCTGAATTCTGTCTGAACGGGGCCCATCGGTTCTCTGGTCATCCGAGACTCTAGGTCCTGAAGCTCTCCCTCTAACCTAGCCAGTGTCCCTCTTATGCTTCGTAGGATCCCGCAGCTTTTGGATATGTAATATCCCCTAATCGTCACCTTAAATGCCTCCCAGATGGTGTCCACACTCTCTACTGACCCCTTATTGCGGGGAAAGAACTCCGCGATCTCCTCTCCCAACTCTGTCTTAAACAACGCATCTAACAGTGCCGTAGGGTACATTCGCCATCGGGCTCTAGCTCTCCCGTATCCCGGGACCGTTATCTGAACCAGAACCGGGAAATGATCCGAATACGAACGCGGCAAGTGCGCTACCCTTCCCAAATCCGACGCTATACTCCGAGACAAAAAACAATAGTCCAGTCGAGCCCACGTGTTAGCATATGCTGTATAGTGCGTGCCCTCACGTAGTCCACCGTGTACAAACCTCCAGCTGTCTATCAATCCCCCTTCCTCCACTATTCCCGCCAGAGCATCTCGTGCCTTCGGGTGATATTGAGGACTATTGTCTGACCTGTCCACTCCGGGGACTAAAGCCACATTGAAATCTCCACCCCATATGATATGCATAGAGCCAGTGTCTAGTATCTTTCCCCATAAATGTGTGAAGAAGGATGGCGTATCCACATTAGGACCATAGCAGTTGACTATCGTGACTGTGTCGGTGCCCAACCTACCCCATAACACCACAAATCTCCCCTCAGCATCCACATGCTCCCCCATCTTCACAAAGGGTATCGTCTTTTTGATTAAAATCGCAACTCCCCTGGCATACCCTGAGTACGACGAAAAGCTACGTATTGCCGCCCACCGACCCGCCAGTGTGTAATGTGGCCTGGGACTAAGATGTGTTTCCTGCAGTAATGCAATATGCACCTGATGTTGCTCTAAATAGGCCATCACCTGTCTACATTTTCTAGCATCATTCAATCCACGGACATTCCATGAGAGAACTGTGAGCCGTGCCTCCCTCCTCACGTCAGCCATTTCACAGCGAGTCCCCCCCACCCTAGCCTCCATTTGTCACCTGGTGATAGTCTTCGCATCAGCAGCAGCACAGTGATCAATACATGCCTTAGCAACCATAGCCTCGGGCCTCCCCGAAGAAGCAGTACAAACTCCCCCTCCCCCAGCATCCACGCTTTGTGCTTGAGACCAACTCTCAACTCCAACCCAACACCCCCTCTCCCACCCCCCGCCCTCCGCCCCCCCAACCATGCCATAGCATCCCCCCAGCCGCCCCCCACCCACTGAAGCACGCCCCAACTTGCCAGCCAAAAATCCCCCCCGCCCCTCCCACAAACACCCCAAAAACAAAAATTAGTAGCACTACCAAACCACCCCATATAAGCTAGGGTATTTCCCGTCAGGGATTGCGTCTAGGTGACACCGCAGTTCCCCCCTCATCCGTCCCAGACTAACAAGAGACTTGCAGCCTGACTCGATGACCCAGAGGGGGTGTCCGGCGTTATGTCCAGCAGCAGCTGAGAGAGTGCACTCCCACACAACGTCTTATATGACCCATAGAAGCGAAGCAGCTTTCGTACTCACTGAGCCAGAGCCAACCCCCCAGTCTGCTCGTCAATCTTCCCCATGGGCCCTTCCCATTTCAGCATGGAAGTCTTATGCAGCCATTCAAACCAATTTGCCTCTTGTGGCCGTCAAATTCCCCTAGTAGCGCTCCCCCATCGAGTGTTCCTGCAACCCCTGGTTAGCAGCGCGCAGCCATTATCAACCCCACTCACTGTTGACCGTCCATCTCCTCCTCGTGCTGCGGCGGCCTCTCCGCCTCTGCCACAGCCCCGGACCTGGCAGTTCGTTTGTAATGTTTGAGGAAATCCTCCACCTGTTGAGGGTTCGTGAAAAACTGTTGGTTGCCCTGGTACGTAACTCGCAGCCGGGCTGGATAGAGCAATGCATAATCCAATTGCAAATGCCGGAGTTTGGCCTTCACGGCCAGAAATTTCCTGCGCTCCTCCTGGACCATTGGCGTGAAATCCGGGAACATCGTGAAGGAGTTGCCTTCATAGGATAAGGAGCGCGTTCCGCGCGCCGCCCTGAGAGCCGCATATCGATCCCGATAGTTGAGCAATCGGGCAATAATGGGCCTGGGGGTCGCACCCGGTTTTGGCCTAGGGCCCAGAGCGCGATGCGCCCGTTCCACAATAAAGTGGGGAGAAAAAGCCTCCGACCCAATCGCTGCCAGGAGCATCCTTTCCACATAGTCCTCCATCTTGCCTGTATTGGTCGTCTCAGGAATGCCTACGATGCGGACATTATTGCGCCGGCTTCTCGCCTCCAAGTCCTCGTTCTTAGAGGCTATCACTCGTAGCAGGTTGTCCATTCTGGAAAGCTGCGAAGTATGCCGCGTGGCCGTGTCCTCTGCATCTGATATACGTTGTTCAGCCCCATTAAGGCGTTCCTCATGCGCATCCAATTTATGCACCACCGCATCCATACGGGACGATATGCGGTCCACCTTGTCCGCAATCGTTGCAAACCCTTGGCGCATCTCTTGCAGCACCTCGTGTAGACTGGCCTCGGTAGTCGCAGGGTTCCCCGCTCCTCCATCTGTGGCAGCCGGGGCGGGCCCTACTTCCCCAGTCTTAGCGGCCTTCTTTCCGGAGTCGAAGGTGAGCTTAGCTTGTCGCGCATCCGTTTTGCCCATGGCTGTCTGTAGGCAATGCAGTAGCTCTCACCGTGTGCAGGTCCACGCCGCAAATCTTCTCAAGCCAGCCGGGTCAGCCGCACAGCAAGCACCGTCCCCTCAACAGCGCCCGCCAGATCAATCCCGCCGACAATCCGTAGGTCTACTTTACGGCCAGCAGCGTCGTCGCCAGGGCCAGCGTATGTGGCCCCCAACTTCCAACACTTCAACGGCGGCTCGTCTGACGCCCAGCCGGGGGGGGAGGCCGCCCGAATGCACCAGTGGCAGCCACTCAGCACACCTGCACAGCGCCCGGTAACCAACAAGCTCCACCAAGAGGGAGGATCCCTGGACGATTCTCACCAGGCCGCAATCATCCCGGCCGTGGGTCCGCAGCTCCCATCTGCATGCCCAGGTCACAGTCGCTCCGTTCGACCCAGCTCCACACTCAACGGCAGCCGTGTTCCAGGAGCCCTAATGAGTCACACCTGTCCCCTGTGCGCCACCGCGGGCTCCCAACCGCCATTCACAAGCGCCACCAGAGTCCCGTCGAATTCCGGCTCCCTCGCCGAGCTCAGGTATCAGCCACGCGGCTCCAGCACCCCCGGGCCCCAACACCTCACTCCAAGGCCGTGATCGAGTGACAGCAAGGAGACGGTCCCGCACACCACACCACGTCAGCCCGGTGGCTCCTCGCACTATCTCCCAGCAGCAGAGCAGTCCAGACCCTCACCGTCCCGGCGTCAGTCTCCGGGAGCACCGCAGGTCCCCTGATTTGGGGGGGGGGGGGGGGGGGGAGGGGGGAAAGAGGGCTCCTCCGTCTCCCGTATCCCACAGTACCGTAAGTGGGCCCGCAGCGGCCGCCACTCACTCGTCTCCGGGGACAGCCGCCTCCTTACGCGCTCTCTTGGCCTTCAGCCGTTATCGTGGCCACGCTCTGTCCCAGCCGTCTTCGCTGGCAATGTGCTCCACAGGCCCCAGTCGCGCGACCCGGCTGATCTGCCAGAGCCGCTACCGACTCGAGCGCGGCACCGATTGCGTCCAAACTTCGCTCGGCAGCAGTAGACCTCCCGCACCACCGCTGTGTGCAATTTCAGCTCCCCCAGCCGCCGCAAAAGGATAATTTAAACGGATAATGTCGCCGGACTGCGGGGAGCCTTACTCAGAGGCAACCATACGCCAGCGCGCCACCTAGCGTCCCCTATAAGGGTACATTTATAAGCGTGATGCACTGCTATGCTTTAAGTGGAAATAACAACAGCTGGTGTTTGTCATTCTGCCATGTTTTAAGTGACATTTAATTTTTGCCCACAAGGTTTTATTTGAGGTTATAGTTACCCACAATTTTGCTATTTTTCATAAGCTTCCTGATAAACCCTTTTTTGGGAATGTAGTTCTCACAATTTCGTTAGAACTTTAAACATTTGCTGAAATGAAACTTTGAAAGCACTGTAACCCTTTTTGAGAGGAAAAATATTACAATTTTGCACACCCCTCGCTTTACTGGCTTGCCATGACTAGGTACTAACAGAAAACAGACATCAGGAAAATTAAATTAAATGAATGATATTCTTTGTTAAAACTGGTAAGGAATGAATACCTCCTCCACCTCCCCTGTTTGTTCCAAAGTCGAAGAAGACATTGCATTTTCACAAAGAGGCTACTTATAGTAAATACTTATAACAAATTATTACTGCATGCCATGCAGCTTTCTGTAGCAGTAACAATCAGCAGTTCATGGAAAACGGCCATAAATATGGTGTTTAATAAAACTGACACTACATTAGAGGGCAAAATAAACAGCAACATTTGTGCCATCCAGCAATGCAGCAAGTATGTCTGAGGACACTCACCACTGTCTTAAGGTCTATTTTTAGGTCTCGCCTGAGCCAGCGCATACGCTGTCTCAAGCGAGACATTTAGTAAGCGGGTTTTGAAAGTGCTACCCAGAGGCTGCCAGCCACCAGCTTGCTGTTGCGCGCACAAGCGCGCGCGATGTGCACAGCTGCCATGCTTGCTGTCGCGCGCGAACTCCTGCTTTCACTTTTGCCTTCGCGCTCTGCACCCTTACGGCACACCTCGCTCCGCCCCTCCCCCACCCCGTGATCACTTTCGCTTTTGGGGTCAGTAAACCGGATTCCACACTAAGCAATCTCCTTCATGCCGATGTGCTTTGCTGCCAGCCTTTCTGCATCAGCCCGGTTCTCTTTACTCTGAGGATCCATTCGTACTGTCCCGTTCCCTGGCCTCTGCTGCCTTTGTTTATGCCTAAGGTTTCACACACCCTACTCCCACTGGTCTGTGTTTCAGACTCTGTCCTTCCCCTCTGACACCCCCTTGCAGAGATAGTTTTCTGCTTCCTGACTGTGGACTTTGACAGTGCTTTCCACGTTTCCAGACCTGACCCCTCGTGGCTTCGGTGAAAGCTCTGCCACCGAGTGCCTACTCTGTGCCAGCTTTTCCAGACTTTCTCTTCCAGGAAGCTGAACTTTGCTAGTGACACGTCTCCTCAACCCTCGCAAAGATCTGTGCACCTTGTTCCTAGTACTGAGAACCAGCAGCTGTCACGGCGCGGGGGGGGGCACCGTGCCTGGTGTAGTGTTGGGGTACCCGGAGAAGAATGGCATGTAAATTCATGTATGTGCAACTTAAAAGCTTTCTGAAAAAGCTTGAAGACGGAAGTTTACCTTTCTGACGAGCCGCTTTGCGCACTGGGTTTGGCAGTCTACAGCAAAGCATATTACTGACGCATACAGCCATCGACGTGATTTTCTTGCCTGGTGTGTATTCTTCTTAGTGCCACCACGTATGCTCGACACAGACAGATCACTCCTCTTAGCTCCCGCGATCGGTCATTGTCAGTGTATTCTTTTGCTTTGAGCTTCAAAATAATAACATGCCTACCTAGCGAGATGATCTGGACCTTAAAACGTCGTATTTGTAGCATTTTCTGTCTTGACCGTGATGAAGTACAATAATAATCTCCTCACGTGAACGTGTGCATTGTTGTCTATTTACAAGGGAGGATTATTGCTCCACATCTCATTCCCTGGGCCTTAGTCTCCTCTCTCTCAAAGCCTTTAATTTCCCCCGATATTGTCCATCTTCGCATAGTGTCTGGCTTTACTGCAGATGCTCTTTCCACTATAGCTCGGTTCGCTTTGAGATCGACTTCATGGCGCAGGGCCAGCCACGAGACAGGTCCTCCCCCTCCCCATCAACAGGCCCGCGCCTCCCCATTCAGTGGGCGCAAACATGCCTGGGCTGTGGTACTCCACAGCGAATCAGAGTCGTGCTTGAGTAGCAGCAATTCTCCTTAGACTGAAGACACTTCCTACTTCTGCTGCAGCACGGTCACGAGGCAAAATGGAGTAATGCACGTACTTGTGGTAGGGAAAGTCACGTTCACTATTCCACCTCCAGTCCATGCAACCTTCCCCCAAATAGTCTAGGAGACTTATTTACTATTCTAGCTTCTGTTTGCAAATATTTTGGTTTAAGTTTAAAAATCCCCAAGTATTTAACAAAATGGTTAAAAAGTGTTCCTTTTCTATTGACCGAAGTGCACAGCCCTTGAAAAAAAAAAATATGTTGAGGTGCAATCTGGAGCAGCGTTTTCGTGCACTGCATGAAAATGTACCCATGCCTTCATTTCAGTTGTGACACCGTCGGCTCCTCTTAGATTTTAGCCAGCAACTCTTCCCATATTCGGACTTGTTTAAAGGTGCGCCGGCTCAATGAAGGAAAGTGCACCGCATGTGTGATGTGGCCCTAGCTTCACAAATGCTTCAGCTCCTAGGAATTCTGCATCACAAAAACCAATGCTGTGCACGAAGGAGTGTTGAAATTCCAACAAGCAAAGTCATCTGAAATGTCCACAAAACCACTCTTTGATGAGTCTATACACTCCTCAACATCGCATTGCTTCATACAGTTTCCAGGAGGAACATTTTACTGGGTGCAAGTCAATAAAGTTTGAAACGCTCAACCAAGATATATCCGTTTCCACCACACATTTCTAGTTACAAACAACAATACTATGAGCAGACGTTCCACCACGAAGCCAGAAACCTGCATAAACCAATTCCTAATATCATAACTTCTGAAATACATTTAAAAAGCAACATTCTCATGGACCAAATAACAGGAATAGTTCATCAGTGTGCAATACTTTTATCGATGAAGAGATTTTATAAGTACTCATTACTTTTAAAGGCTTGGGTTACACATTGCAGGTGCACAGAGAAAGCATCTATCTGGACTCCAAATGCAAGCATCCTCACCCACACCTATAGCTCACCCTCACCAGCGTACCCTGAAGTCTACCTTCCACTTTGTCACCACCACTTTGTCACCACCGTAAAACATTCTTTCATCTGGCTCTCCTAAAGACCCTACAGAATTAAACAAAATGGGCCCTCAAGATGCTCAACAACAACGAACATACACACAAGAGCTTTGAGATCGACTTCATGGCGCAGTTCCAGCCACGAGACAGGTCCTCCCCCTCCCCATCAACAGGCCCCGCGCCTCCCCATTTGCAAAAGTTGAAGCTATTAACATTGTAAATGACAATGCCTTTTATTTATGTTTTTTAAACCCAAAACATAAATAAAATGCATTGTCATTTACAATGCCAATAGCTCAAACTCTCGCAAATGCGAGACCTATTGCATTGCAAATGCTTGTTGGATTGGGTGTTGGTTCCAAAAGAGTGTTACCCTGGAGAATGGCTCCAGACTACCTGTGCTTATTGAGGAGGGAGTTTTGTGCCCACCGACAGTGCCTCTTGACTGCCATGACCAGATCACTAGGCTGCATGCTTCCCCCTTTTCTGCATCCCACTGTCAGGTATTCAAATGTTCTCATTACAGCTGCTTTTTTAGTTCACATATTTTATCACTACATTTTTAGATCTTAAATATTGATAACAAGCATCCACCATAAAAGGTTATTCAAATATCAGTTAAATGACATGACGCAAATACACAATAAAAAGGAAAATTGATAAAAAAATTATTGTGACGAAAGGATGCTTTAAAATAAGTAGTAGAATGAATTATAAGCAATAGGAGAGAAGATAAAGAAGAAATCGGCAATTGCCTAACGAATAGTGTAGTTCCTGCTGTACTACTTGCTAAACAGACATTCAATCTGTGTGATACCAGAGTTATGATCAAGGAAGTTGTTAGAGTAAACTTTCTTACACGGCACAGATGGAATGTAACCAACTATAACAATGTAATTTTGGTGCAAACCTTTTCATGTGTGAAATACTTACAAACAAAAGGGACTTATGAATTTTGAGATAATTTTATTGCATTTCATTCCAAAGGAAATGAGGGATGAACCGTAAGTGTAAGAAACTTAAAGTGGGTTCTCCACTCATCAGCGATTGTATTTAGGGACTCTGCCAATATCTAGCCCTTGATCCCCACCGTTGGGCAGACGTGGTTCAAGTGTATTACAACCAATCAAAGGAGTAACAGGGAATGGAACACATTTATTGTTTTGGGTGCAATCATATCCCAACATTTACAGCTGTGTTCATATTCAAAGACCATGCATATTAAGGTTGCTGGTTCTGTTTCAAATTGCCAACACATTATCTTAATTTCTAGACCTTTAACTGCTGTGGAAAGGGTGGAAGAGGTGGAAAAGGTTCTAAAAGCTCTGTGTAAGATGTGCCTTCTGGATTGAGCTGGGTTGCGGCTATTTTCTCTTACTCGAGCACCAAATTTTAAAAGCTCTGTTCCCAAAGGGACTAATGTCTTTTCACAATTTATTTGTGCTCTTACTTCGAGTTATAAAAAGTTACCACATTGGCTAGATGACACCAGATCTTTGGACTGCCGTAGAATTGAACGCGCAAAAGGTTTTATTTTAGTAAGACTAGGTTCTTATTTAATTTGCCACAGTTAGTGAGGTAAAATAAGCTGCAGATAATTCATGAGTAGAACATTCAAGTTACTAGACCTGCAGGTCTAGTAACAATTTTATGATTTTGCAAGGCCCGCTTTCCGCCAACTTGTATATCAGATCCCTAGTCCAAAGGTAAAACTTCTGATGGGTCAAACCTAGTTACAGTTGCTGACTCGCACTCCATCGTGGTCGGTCTCAAACTGGGCCAAGGTCCCAGTCCACCGCAACCAGTAGACTACGGTTGGTGCTTAATGCTTTTTAGCACTATTTTTATTTAAAACTTTAAAATTTCGTACTGACTTTAGTGGTTCACCCTGACAAGGATGACTAGCTAGATACCACCCTTAACTATTACTCCTATTTTTTTTTTTACGTACATTGACAATGACTGGCCCACTGAGCAGCAGAACCAGCGACTGAGGAACTACTGTAGTCCTACATACAAAATCAATTCTTAAAGCACACTGTTCCAAGAGGGTTCTAGAACATTCCTACAGCTGGCTCAAGTACACGGTAATAAAACACACTGCAGATGGGAGGGGTGCTATATGCACCTTTCTTTGAGGCCGTGTAGAAGGATGAGGAATAGACTTTGAAGAGAGCGTACATAAGGTTTACATAAGAGGGGAGGTGCACATTGTTAGGAGTGTATGGGAGTGCGGAGACGACCCTCCTGGATTACCTTAAACAATAACTCGCTGGCGGTTTTGGCACTATAGTATAGCGTCACTGCACCCATCTGATAGCCATCGCCTTGCATTCCGCACGTCTCATGAAGATCAGCCACGTGCAGCAGCATGGAGAACAGGGGGTTAATTCCTACCCCACCAGCGATGAGCAGCAGGTTCACCGGAGGGTCGCGCGGCTGGGGATCAAAGAAGAAATCACCACCCACTCGCAGAGCGACTTCTGAGTCCAAGGTGCACTGTGGAAACAAGAGACCAAAGTTTAGGGCCAAGTCAGCAAAGGTGAGAGGCCAAGTCAGCAAAGGTGAGAGGCCAAGTCAGCAAAGGTCAGGGGCCACATGAGCAAAGGTCAGGCGCCACGCCAGCAAAGGTCAGGGGCCACGCCAGCAAAGGTCAGGGGCCACGCCAGAAAAGGTCAGGGGCCACGCCAGAAAAGGTCAGGGGCCACGCCAGAAAAGATCAGGGGCCACGCCAGCAAAGGTCAGGGGCCACACCAGCAAAGGTCAGGGGCCACACCAGCAAAGGTCAGGGGCCAAGTCAGCAAAGGTCAGGGGCCAAGTCAGAAAAGGTCAGGGGCCAAGGCAGCAAAGGTCAGGGGCCAAGGCAGCAAAGGTCAGGGGCCAAGGCAGCAAACGTCAGGGGCCAAGGCAGCAAAGGTCAGGGGCAAAGTCAGCAAAGGCCAGGGGTAAAATGAGGAGAAGCTGGACATCAGAAGCCAGAGGTCAGTGCAGAAAGGGCAAATGTGAGTACGAGAGCACAGAGGCCAAGATGAAAGATCAGAGAGCTTTTCCACTATGATGCAGTATTCCACAATACAACCTATCCGATGTGAGCAGACCTACTTTCCAAGTCTCCTGCCCTCTGGATCAGATGCATGATGGGGACTTCTGTTGTGTGGTTGTGTTTGTATAGCAATCCAACTGGAGTACCATTGGCCATGGCCCAATTCAACCAATGTAATCCATCTATGTGATAGGAATTCATGTCGATAACATTGGTCATGGCCAATTCCAGCTGTCCTAGTGCTAGACCCCCAATACATGATGATGTCGGACATCTGTGTTAACATCTGCGAACATCGCTTTACGTTCTGAAGAAGGTGGCCTGCTCACAATTTTAGTAGGGCAACAAAACATGTGTCACTGTTTTAACTATTTGCTGCTGCGCAGCTGGGCACGGCTTTGTGAGACTGCGGTGTCACTTTGATAGCTTGAGCACAGCTATGGCAGGACCCGCTTGTTACCTTTAGTACATGTATATGTGCAGGAATCTATAACAAAGTAGATTTATGATGTTCAATAATGACGAATTTGCATAAAAATTGACATACATTTTCTATGTGTTCTATCAATGATTTATATTCATACATAAAGTGTGCTGGTTTGGTAAAGAGATTTGTGTTGAATAGAAGTGATCCGGAAACAAAGGCAGGGAGGACGCCCTAAGGTCAGAGAAGAACTGCATTCAGGGTCTAGAGGGGGCCGATGCACTGCATTCTGGGTCCAGAGGGGGCCGATGCACTGCATTCTGGGTCCAGAGGGGGCAGATGCACTGCATTCAGGGTCCAGAGGGGGCAGATGCACTGCATTCAGGGTCTAGAGGGGGCCGACGTACTGCATTCAAGGGGGCAGACGCACTACAGTCAAGGGGGCAGACGCACTGCAGTCAAGGTCTAGAGGGGGCAGATGCACTGCAGTCAGGGTCTAGAGGGGGCAGATGCACTGCAGTCAAGGGGGCAGATGCACTGCAGTCAAGGGGGCAGATGCACTGCAGTCAAGGGGGCAGATGCACTGCAGTCAAGGGGGCAGATGCACTGCAGTCAAGGGGGCAGATGCACTGCAGTCAAGGGGGCAGATGCACTGCAGTCAAGGGGGCAGATGCACTGCAGTCAAGGGGGCAGATGCACTGCAGTCAAGGGGGCAGATGCACTGCAGTCAGGGTCCACAGAGGGAAGACACACTGCAGTCAGGGGTTTGAGGCAGGAGACGGGCTGCAGGCAGAGGTTTGAGGGAGCAGACGCTCTGAAGTCAGGGACTAGAGGGGGGGAGAGGCACTGGAGACAGGGGTTAGAGGCAGCAGACGTGCTGCAGTCAGGGTCTAGAGGGAGCAGTTGCAATACAGTCAGAGACCAGAGGGGGAAGATGCACTGGAGACAGGGGTTTGAGGAGGCAGACACTCTAGACAGAGCATCTGCTCTTCTGACATCTATCAAGGCCCAAGAGGAGGGAGAGAGAAGTAGACACACTGCAGTCTGGGGTTTGAGGGAGCAGACGCACTGCAGTCAGGGACCAGAGGGGGAGATGCACTGGAGAAAGGGGTTTGAGGAAGCAGACACCCTAGACAGTGTCAGAAGAGCAGATGCTCTATCAAGGCCCGAGAGGTGGGGGAGGGAAGTAGACACACTGCAGTCTGGGTTTGAGGGAGCAGTCATGCTGCAGTCAGAGCCCAGATTAGGCAGACAGGTTGCAGTCAGGGGTGGAGAAGGTTGCCATCAGGGCCCCATGGTGCTCAGACTCTCTAGTCAAAGGCAGATACTCCAGCCAGGGCCCAGAGACGCCAGACACACTGCAGTCAGGTGGTTTGAGGGAGCAGACACACTGCAGTCAAGCCCCGGACGGAGCAGACGTGCTGCATGCAGAGCCTGGAGGTGGGCAAATACTCTAGTCTGGGGCCAGGAGGCAGACACTAGTCAAGGGCCAGAGGGTGCCGGTACTCCAGCCAGAGGCGGCAGACACACTGTGGTCAGGGGCATGAGAGGGCAGGTACTGTGTGGTCAGGTCCCAAATGTGGATGACGCGCTGCAGCAGGGCCCAGAGGTGGATAGACTCTAGTCAGTTCCAGAAGGGGTAGGCACTCAGGGGACAGAGGAGACAGGAGCATCTAAGCCATGCCCCTAAAGGTACAGATGTACAGCAGTAAGGGGTTGGAGAGGACAGATGTGCTGCTAGGAGGGCCCAGATGGGGCATGCACACTGCCTTGCAGGGCTCAGAGGGGTCAGATACAACAGTCAGGAGCCTGGTGGGTGAGGAGGAGCAGACAGTTCGGTCAGAGGCATAGAGGGGCAGACACACTGAAGTCAAGAGTAACAGGGGTAAAACACCCTAGAAGCAGCAGACAAAAGAGGCAGAGGCTCTGCTGATCGTGCAGAGGGGACAGGACAGATGTGCTTCATCCGTGGCTAAGGGGCAGCACCTGTGACATTTTTGATATTACCTGCGTGTGTATCCAATGCGCTGGGGGGTGCACGCTATACTTTACTGCAAGCTCCAGCACCCCTTCTCTCTTCAGCATCCCCGGGCTGGAGCAAATGGAAAATCCGCCCACTTTTGGGACACCCGGAATGAACAAGTCTATCCTACAGGAAACAAAACAAACATTCACTCTATGAGAAGTGCAAGCATTTGAGTGAGGACCAGCACTAGTGAGTGAGAGGCGAGGCGCTGGAATGAGAGGACCCCTTCAGGAGAAACGGGGACGAGCACCCTTGCAAGAGTGACAAGGGGTCCACAGGGGAGACAGGCCCCTCCAAGGAGTCACTGGGGCAGTTAGGGAATGTCAGACCCTCTCTGATATGGACCACACAAGAGAGGGAGGCTTTTTTTTGACTCAGAGGGACTTTTGTCCTCTTCACCCCATTAAATATTCAACATTAGAACCACCAGAATTCGAAAAACTAACCTGCACTGTAGGAGGTGCTCAGGTATGAAATCTAGAATCCCAAGAACTCTAAACACACAACTCCCAGCAACAAATGAAGCACAGTGAACGAATAATGGTCAAGGACAAAGGAGGCGCACACCACGCCACCGGATTTTCCACTTGAGGTACTGAATGCAGGGCACCCACTGTGACGCAAAGTGGCACAAACAACCCGCTGGCTATGCACCACATAAGCAACCCGATGCAACCAAAGAGGACTGGAGCTGGGCTTCACGCCGCATACACTGGTTTCATTCTCACTGAATAACATGCACTTTGTGCCACACACAGAAAACCATGAAAAAGTGTGCAGAGTTCCATCCAGGGTACATGTGACGCGGGAAACACAAGAGTAAACACAAACCTACAAGCATGCACACATACTGCTATCCACAGAGGACAGACCTGTTCATCATACTTACTCCTGACATGCAATGAGGAGTCCCTGCTGCTTACAACAACAGCTCTCCACCAAAGACGAGGTGACTCAGGCACCAAGGACTGTAGACATACCTTCCAACACAAACACATCCCAACATGTGTTATGTGCACTCCACTGCTACAGGAAGAGCTCAGCCCAGAATCCTTCTAACCAGGAAAGCCACATGTACAACACACACATCACTTAGAACTCGCCATCACATGCAGCTTTGCCCACCCACACTTCCTCCTTCCAGCCATAATCAACTCCCCACTCATGTTCGGTAGGGAAAATAATGTAACAATGTTTGTGGGAGATGCCTGCAGCTCAGAGTACCACACCTCCCCCCCAACACATGGACATCAATGGCTCCTGCATCTTCCAGCCTGAAGCACTTCAACAACCACTTGCAACTGCGCTCTGTCAGCTCACACTGAACTGCTGTTACACTCCAAATATTTACATAACCCAACATAATGTGTGTTTGTACAACGCACATTCACGTCTAGGGGTATCTTGGAGCCAATAACACATGTTTACTGTTACTCAACACATTGACACTCCTAATTTCCTCCTCAGGAGGATGAAAGGCTGGTATCACTGGGTTGGTTTGGCAACTCCCCTGTTCTAGAACTCTCTAACTCATGCACATGGAATAACAGCTGAGAAGAAAAGGAGCATCAGGATTAGAGGGGTAACCAGCGCAGCTGATGAACCCCTGCCCGGAGCGCGGAGGAGCTCAGTCTGGACTTGTATTCCTGCACTTTTGTGGACTCGGTCTCCAGGGCCATTGGCACAGGCTACCAGGCTCCCTCTCAGGACCAACTGAGGGTAGACGTGCTCGGGACCCTGAAACAAGATTTCTAATTCTATGGACAGATCTCGTTAGTTGGTGGGTGCCCACACAGCGGGCATTACACACTCCTACTGGACACAGGCACCTTTTAAGTGGCTGAAGGCCAGGGTGCTTGGGGAGTGCAGACCGGCAGAAGAGGTCCTGGTCGGGCGGGACCTTAAAAAAATGAGGCATGCAGCGAGCCCAACAACAACAACAGGAAAAGGAAAATCCTAGGCCTGCAACGCCATCAAGGGGGCGAAATAATCAGCTGGATGAAGGAGCGGCCCACGAGCACGCAGGGCTTAAAGAAAATGTGTAAATGTTATATTGTGCTATCCCGCAAATGGCAGGGGCACTGCAAACTGTATAACATGGTTTTAGGGGCTCTCTGGAGCCATGGCAGGCCCCCACAAAGAAGGAAAAAAGTAAACTGACAAGACAGCGTACGGAGGTGCATGACAGAGTAAATGGAAGGTGGTATCTAAATCATAACTGTAAATTATAACTGGTGGTGCGCAAATTACAATTTAAGTTGGAACTAGAATTTTAGAATTTCTAGTGTTTGCATAGTTGGGTTTGTATAGAAAGAGTAAATAATGTTTTCCTAACTATAACTTATCCTTAAGCTTTGGTTTTTATTTTTTACATTTTTAATAAAAATTTGTTTGAAACCATAAAGGCTACTGTCGGTGAGTGGCGTGTCGTGTAGTGTCATACAGTACAGTGGAGGAGTGTATTGTACACAGGAGAGTCAGAGTGGAGTGCAGTGGTGTACAGTGGATTGCTATAGAGCGGAGTAATATGTGGTCCAGCGGAGGGGTGTAGAGTGTCGTTCTATGAAGTATGGTATCGTAGAACGGAGAAGGGTGGAGTGGCATATAGTGGAGTTGGATAGAGTGGAGTGCAGTGGTGTACAGTGGATTTCTATAGAGCGGAGTATTATGTGGTCCAGCGGAGGGGGTGTAGAGTGTCGTTCTATGAAGTACAGTATCGTAGAACGGAGAAGGGTGGAGTGGCATATAGTGGAGTTTGATAGAGTGGAGTGGTGTGCACTGTCGTAACAGCCTAGAGTGGCGCACAATGGAGTGGCGTGGAGTGGAGTGGCGTAGAGTTCAGGGACAGAGTAGAGTGGTGTACAGTGGAGTGTCGGGTCGTAGACTGCTGGAAAGAGTCGTACAGTGTACTGGCAGAGTAGTGTTGGGGAGTGGCGTGCAGTGCCGTAGAGTGTGGCCCATTGTAGTGGTATAGAGTGTTGTGGAGTCAAGTGGCATAGAGGGGCGAACAGTGGAGTGGCATACAGTGGAATGGCAGAGTGGAAATCTTTACAGTGTATTGGCGTACAGTGGAGTGCCATACACTGGAGTGTCGTATTGTGGAGATGAGTGGAGTAGCATACAGTGGAGTGGCATAGAGTGGAGTGGCATACAGTGGAGTGGAATGGCATAGAGTGTATTGGCGTACAGTGGAGTGCCATACACTGGAGTGTCGTATTGTGGAGATGGGTAGAGTGGAGTAGCATACAGTGGAGTGGCATACAGTGGAGTGGAATGGCATAGAGTGTATTGGCGTACAGTGGAGTGCCATACACTGGAGTGTCGTATTGTGGAGATGGGTAGAGTGGAGTAGCATACAGTGGAGTGGCATACAGTGGAGTGGAATGGCATAGAGTGTATTGGCGTACAGTGGAGTGCCATACACTGGAGTGTCGTATTGTGGAGATGGGTAGAGTGGAGTAGCATACAGTGGAGTGGCATACAGTGGAGTGGAATGGCATAGAGTGTATTGGCGTACAGTGGAGTGCCATACACTGGAGTGTCGTATTGTGGAGATGGGTAGAGTGGAGTAGCATACAGTGGAGTGGCATACAGTGGAGTGGAATGGCATAGAGTGTATTGGCGTACAGTGGAGTGCCATACACTGGAGTGTCGTATTGTGGAGATGAGTGGAGTAGCATACAGTGGAGTGGCATACAGTGGAGTGGCATACAGTGGAGTGGCATACAGTGGAGTGGCATGGCATAGAGTGTATTGGCGTACAGTGGAGTGCCATACACTGGAGTGTCGTATTGTGGAGATGGGTAGAGTGGTGTAGCATACAGTGGATTGGCGTATTGTCCAGTTGCGTAGAGTGGAATACCGTAGAGTATAGTGGCGTACAGTGATACAGCATACAGTAGAGTGGCGTAAACTTGAGTAGCACAGAGTGTAGTCGCGTGGAATGAGGTAAAGTGTAGTGGCGTATAGTATAATAGCATACTGCGGTGTAGAATGCAGTGTTGTGGAGTGATTTAAAGTGGAAAAGCATAGAGTGCAGTGGCATAGAGAGGAGTGGCGAAGAGTGGAATAGCATACAGTTGAGTAGAATACAGTGGTGTGGTTAAGAGTGCAATATCACTGAGTTTAGTGGTGTACAGTGTAGTGACGTGGAGTGGAGTAGAATAGCGTACATTGCAGTAGCATGCAGTGGAGTGGCATACACTGGAGTGTCAAAGAATGGAGTGGTGTAGAGTGTTATTGTCTACAGTGGAGTACAGTGGATTTGCGAATAGTGGAGTAACGTGCAGTGGCGTACAGTGTAATAGCATAGAGTGTAGAGGCGTAGAGTAGAGTTGAGTGACATACAGTGGAGTTGTGTATAGTGGAACGGTGAAGGGTGGAGTATATTGGCGAGCAGAAATATATAGGTAAAATGGACCAAGATTATGGTGTTCAGAGTAACGCAAAACAGCTAATTGTGCTGCCTTGTGTTTCTCTAGATTT
This sequence comes from Triturus cristatus, assembly GCF_964204655.1. Lineage (NCBI taxonomy): Eukaryota > Metazoa > Chordata > Amphibia > Caudata > Salamandridae > Triturus > Triturus cristatus. The sequence continues at coordinate 66,184,214 of NC_140593.1, read as the reverse complement.
ACCTTGCAAAGCAAGGTCACACATGGTGGCCTTGCGCTGCTTTCCAAATGTGTCTTAAGTATTGCATTGTCCATGCAACATCATGAGTAACGCAAGGGCAACACAATACAATAGTATAGGTAGCTCTTAGTTATATCTTGTGCCACTGTATACGGAGTTAACTCTGCAGAATAGTGTGGTACATGAAGATGACAATTAGAAGGCAGCCATATTGTTTTTATTACACTGTAGCTGTGATGTGGGTTAGGGACTTCAAAATACTTAGCTATAAGGTGTTTTTCCTCTTCCCCATCTACTACCACTTTAAAAAAGGTTTTAATTTTTTTAAACATATTTTTCAATAAGTTTTCGTAGTATTGTGGTACTATCTAGTAACTAGATATTTTTTCACAAAATGTTTCTTTAATTAAGCATTTTTTTTTACGTTGCGCCGGAATTCCTATGTATTACTGCGGTACTACGTAATTTAGTTTTCTTAATAATTAAATATGTTAAAAATTGTAACTATATTGTAGTACACTATACTTGTGAATTTTACTGTATGACAGCGTTTTTACAATTTTGAAACATATTTGTTTTTATTTATTTTTGGTAGTGCGGATCTTCCAAGAAAGTACAGCGGTTTTCCACGAAAGTGGGAATTGGTATCGAAAAATTATAAAATCTAATACCTACCTAGAGTTAAGGCCCTAACCCACAACACAATGCGATAAAACAACATGGCTGCCTTTAACTTTTGTAAATCGTCAAACTGGTACCAAGTTATTACAAATCCCCTTAACTGTTGTTTCCTAAAGCAGCTCCTAGCAGTTCAAGTTTGTAGGGCACCCACAGATTTTGCATCCTCGCTGCCCTTCATGATTTTCTCCAGCAGGTCATCAACCTGAGACCCGTAGAGGTGTTCCTCATCAAATGGGAGGTTGAGGAGTTGCTGCTGGACCCCCAGTTTAAAACAAGAGTTTCGGAGCCAGGCATGACATCCAAGAAGAAAAACAGTATTAATGCCACAAGTTGCTCTGTGTGCGGCATTGAGGGCACAACAAATATTGCTGTTCAAGATGGGCTTGCCCTTGGACATCAATTCCTCCACCCTTCTTCCTAAATTCCTCAGGAAGGTACTTAACAAGTTCTTGTATCTCTCCCCACTGGGACCTGTAGTAGAGGGAGAGATGCCTGGCAGACTTATCTATACGCAAGTGGGTAACTGCCCTTACCGCCACCCTCTTGCCCACTGCATCTGTCTTTTGTGCTCTCCTTCTCAGGTGACAGGACTTCACCTGCAGCTTGAGCAGAGGTCCTTTTGTGGGCAGTATGAACCACTAGGGAATTGGGGGACCTTGCCCTTGATGTAAACAGGGTCGCTGGACGAGGGCTTGAACTTCTTCTCCACCATGGGTGTTACTACCCTCACCTTTATGGGCTCCTTTAAGGTCAGGGTGGATTTAAGCATGCCCTTCGGCATCTGGAGGAACGGCACCAACCACTCTGAGTTGAGAGCATCTCTACAAGGAAGTCTTCTTCCTCATTGGCAACATGCATGTCCTCTTTGTGGAAGGTGGCAGGCACTGGATGACCTCATGGTAGGCTGTGGTAACATCGGGCCGGGATGCCCTTAGAGGCTAGCGCTCCAGTTCTGGGTCGTCAAAGTGGTCGTTTGTGTGCCCCAGATCTAAGGGCTGGTCATAAGGATCAGTAGGGTTGGTGGGACTGCCAGGATCGGAAAAGGTGCATGTGGATCCCTCAAGTTACACTACTGGAGGCAGAGAGGGTGGTGTAATGTGAGCATAGCAGTTGAGGGGGTGGAGGTGGTGGCAGAGGTGGAGGAGGTGGGTGCTTGAGGTGGAGATGGAACACAGGGTGTGGGTTAGTGTCGTTGTCTCAATGTCTCTTCAAGGCCGGTTCTGAGGAGGCCTCAGAGATGAATTCTTCCTCGAAGGCAAGTCTCCATTTGTGAGGTGGAGTCTGTTGACTTCAGTGGAGGTGGTTTTGCAGAGATTTTCCTGGTGATGGGATGGATGAAGAGGCGTTTATGCCAGTTGTTAGTGAGCTGCTCTTGGAATCTCTGTAGGATTTCTTGGATCCAGTGGTCAGCAATGCTTTCGACATCGACGGGTCCTTTGGAGTGGAGGAGAGCTGTCGGACAGGCTTCTGTGGTGCCTTTGGCACCAGATTCAGATGCAGGTGAGGCTATTTGGAACCCTTGAGGGCTTGACAGCTGGTGAGGGTCAACGCCCAGGGTGGATCTTTCTTCTGTTCTGAATCCTCTTGGCGCAGACCTGAACCTGAGGGCAGTGAAGGCCCATAAGGCAAAAGGCTCTTATGTTGGTGCTCGGGGCTCGATACAGACTCTTACTTGAGCGGTGCGTTGACTTAGCATGAGAACTCTGGGGTGAGTGTTTCAAGTAAAGTGACAAACTTACAATTCTGGGCGTGGTCTTCCTTTGTGGGTTGCTGTTCTTCAGTGCTGGCTTGATGTCCTCTTTATTTTCGTGCTCGGAGGCGCTCAAGGAGACTGACTCTGGACTGCATGTGGCCTGGATTGTGGCAATTCCGGAAGGACCAGCCTGTTCATCTACGTCACACCGAAGGGATCCAGCTTGCCGAAGATGTTGGAGGATCTGAGAGGACAACTGTTGGTGCATTTTGCAATGCCACCAAAGCCTCTTCCTTACGCATCGAAAATCAATGGGGGGGGGGGGGCACACGGTCCCTCCAAAGGAAGTGGGGACATGGGGTCGAGGGGCAGGAGGACTGCTCATCGGTCTTCAGAGATTGTCCACTGAAGAAACACCATGGAAGTCAACATACGCGGACTTCTTTTTGAATAGTCCGAGTCAAGCATGTCCACGGGGCTCGAAGGAATGTAAGAATCACTCTGAAAACTCTAATCCCACTCGGAGTATGTCGAACTCAATGTTAGATAAAAGACAATCTAACTAGGAGTCGTTGCTCATGCACGTTGTCCACTAAGGGAGAAGTCACAGCACACCCGAGAGTCGAAAAACTACCTACAAACATCTTAGTCTAATGAGTAGGAATAGTATATGTATCTACAGCCACACAGTCGACAATCGTATGTAAAAAATGATATATATGTTTAATTTCTCCGGGGTGCCACAAGTGGCTGGACAATCCACTGTTTTGGACCATTGATGAGGATTCCATGGAGGAGAAGCTTGGTTACACTGGATTGTCTATAAGGTGACATGTTGCATTTTAAATTGAATTCATCCTCCCATGTGGTCCAGGGGAACACTTAGAGGCTCAGGATAACAACAGCCTGTAGATAGAGTGTGGGGAAGATGGAATCTCTTTCCATCTGGAGCCAGTACGTTGAAATCTTACACCACCTTTCCCAGTACAGGCATCAAAACAGGGGTCAATGGGGGAGGGGGGGGGGGGGAGAACAGAAAGCATAACTTTGTTCACTCAGACAATACAATACGAACCCCCCTTCCCTCTTCTGCCTTGAACACGAGCATCTGCTGGGAATGTATACATCCATATCTATCTGAATAGTGTACCCAGCCATCTTACCATTGCCCAGCCTTGAAGGTGAAGTCCTGGTTGGCGACAGCCAGACGAATGCTCTTCACGGTCTCTGACTCAGCACTCACCCCACAGACTCTGGCCGGGGAAATAATCTGCAGTGAAAGAAGCAAGTACTACTGTAAAGACCGAAGATGGGACAGCAGCATGAGTTAGAACCTACCTCTGCCTGAACATGTGACTGGCAAGAGCCCGCTTGCTCTGATCCATACAAGGAAGAGGAACGGATGTCCCTGACATTTGGAGCTAGGCAGTGAAGCTCAGCTTCAATTGGATCCTTGTCCATAAAACCAGAAAAGATGCCGAAGATCCCATCATACCCTATAGTGTCAGGAAGTGGCACATCTTTTCATGTAGGCTGGATGGCCCCTTCAGACAAAAATACACACACATATCCTGGCTGGGAGCTCTCTGGAGCCTCACACCACAATGTCAATGCAATGGAGGTAAACATGGACTTCTACAACCCCTCTACGTGAGAGATATGCATTACTAGAAGGAATGAATCTCACGAGGAAGGGCAGGGGCCATAGAAGGTCCAGCATACAGGCCCCAACCAATTATGCAAAACAAAGGAGTATGCTGTTCCATTGGGGGAGGGAAAGAAGAGAGAAGGGGAGTGTGTGTAAACCAGTCGCTAGAGAGAGTGTGTAATAGCACTGGGATAGCTCCAATAAGGAGCAAGGGCCCTCACACACCCGAGGGGTGTCATGCTTCATCATTGGGCAGCTCCTCGGTGGGCCGGCGCTGCAATGCCCAACGGGCCCTACGAGGGGTCTCTCTGCCGGAGTTCTTCTCTGGCTGCCGTAGTGAAGCTATAGGTGTTATGAGGGGGCTTATGTGTCGTGAGTGTAAGTGGAATGAAGTAAATGATCTAAAAATAGCGACAAGAGGCTCCAAAGGTAATTTTATTCACTGGGTTCTTGTGCTATGTCTTAAAAAATCTATTAGTGAGTCGTGGACTGAAGGAGGGGGGGGGGGATTATACCCGCTTTGGTCTAATGAATTGTGTATGGTGTGTGGATGGTAGACATGTTTCTTGCCCCATACAGTCCAAAAGGATCCAGGCATTTCATCTGGACGTAAGATACATCTAGTGCTCATTGGGGACGGCTATCACTTGGTACTGCACAAGACTCGCTTCCCCTGTAGTCTGGACTCCAAGGGTAACCCAATTTGATTTTATGAATTATAACTTTCTTTTAACCTTCCATCCTATAATGCTATGGGATTTTCCGTTGTTTTTTTCTTTGAGCTGTATTTACTGTAAAGATTAAGTAATTCGGCTGCCTCGCCTGCTCCGTCTCCCTAGACGGCCCCCCTCCCTCGGCCGCGGGCGCGCGGTCCCCTAGTCCCTGATCTACTCCCATTCCCCTCTTCAGAGTTCTGCTGCTGGTTTGGATCCCCCACTTATGGAGCACGTGCTGTCACTTTGGATCGCGGGTTGCCTTGCGGGTGTGGTTTTTTAGTGTTGTTTTGTTTTAAGAAAAGGGAACCGTACTGTGGGCATGGAGCTGTGTGGCCTGCACCATTGATTACTCCTGTTTCACTACTCTGCACTGCCGAGAGACTTACTACTGTATATATGCAATATGCTTTTGTCACTCTAGCGGCCGGCCTGGTGGTTGTAGGCCCATACCTGTAACTTTTACAAACTGCAATAAACGGTTTCAAAAAAAAAAAAAAAAAAAAAAAAAAAAAGATTAAGTAATTGAAAACAATAAACTACATTAATATAATACAGTCTGCTACGCTCAAATGGGATTCTTAGTGGGACATGCTTTGCATACGGCCAATGCTTGCACGATAAAAAATTAAAAATCTCAACACTTGCCACGGCCATATGCATTGGGTTTGCCAATGCTTGTTTTCCCCTTCTGTCTACGGTTCCTCTCGTCATGCCCTTTGCTACGATTGCTTCCATCATGAAGCCACGCCTTCTTTTAACCTCAGTCTCTTCTTCACTAAGTCTCTCCTTGCTCTTTCCTGTCCATCCATCACCATAAGCACCCCCATGACGCCCATCCTCGAGGGACCCCCTCCTTGCGCCATGCTTCCCTCCAAATGCCTCTTTCATGTCTACCTTCCTTCTGTCCTCTCACACGTGCTTCTGTCCCGGCTCTTTGAACCGTTCTGTCTCTAATGAGTTTCTGACATTTCGACGATTTATGAAGAATAAAAGACGCGCACCTTTAATCCACCCTTTGTTGGACCCTCACTGGTATACCAGCGGCTCACTGTGCGCGCACCTTTAATCCACCCTTTGTTGGCGCCTCACTGGTATACCAGCGGCTCACTGTGCGCGCACCTTTAATCCACCCTTTGTTGGTGCCCCACTGGTATCACTGTGCGCGCACCTTTAATCCACCCTTTGTTGGCGCCCCACTGGTATACCAGTGGCTCACTGTGCGCGCACCTTTAATCCACCCTTTGTTGGAGCCTCACTGGTATACCAGCGGCTCACTGTGCGCGCACCTTTAATTCACCCTTTGTTGGCGGCCCACTGGTATCACTGTGCGCGCACCTTTAATTCACCCTTTGATGGCGCCTCACTGCTATACCAGCAGCTCACTGTGCGCGCACCTTTAATTCATCCTTTGTTGGTGCCTCACTGGTATACCAGCGGCTCACTGTGCGCGCACCTTTAATCCACCCTTTGTTGGCGCCTCACTGGTATACCAGCGGCTCACTGTGCGCGCACCTTTAATTCACCCTTTGTTGGCGTCTCACTGGTATACCAGCGGCTCACTGTGCGCTCACCTTTAATTCACCCTTTGTTGGCGCCTCACTGGTATACCAGCGGCTCACTGTGCGCGCACCTTTAATTCATCCTTTGTTGGCGCCTCACTGGTATACCAGCGGTTCACTGTGCGCGCACCTTTAATCCACCCTTTGTTGGCGCCTCACTGGTATACCAGCGGCTCACTGTGCGCGCACCTTTAATCCACCCTTTGTTGGTGCCCCACTGGTATCACTGTGCGCGCACCTTTAATCCACCCTTTGTTGGCACCTCACTGGTATACCAGCGGCTCACTGTGCGCGCACCTTTAATTCACCCTTTGTTGGCGCCTCACTGGTATCACTGTGCGCGCACCTTTAATTCACCCTTTGTTGGCACCTCACTGGTATACCAGCGGCTCACTGTGCGCGCACCTTTAATTCACCCTTTGTTGGCGCCTCACTGGTATCACTGTGCGCGCACCTTTAATTCACCCTTTGTTCGTGCCTCACTGGTATACCAGCGGCTCACTGTGCGCGCACCTTTAATCCACCCTTTGTTGGCGCCTCACTGGTATACCAGCGGCTCACTGTGCGCGCACCTTTAATCCACCCTTTGTTGGCGCCTCACTGGTATACCAGCGGCTCACTGTGCGCGCACCTTTAATCCACCCTTTGTTGGCGCCTCACTGGTATACCAGCGGCTTACTGTGCGCGCACCTTTAATCCACCCTTTGTTGGCGCCTCACTGGTATACCAGCGGCTCACTGTGCGCGCACCTTTAATTCACCCTTTGTTGGCGCCTCACTGGTATACCAGCGGCTCACTCTGCGCGCACCTTTAATCCACCCTTTGTTGGCGCCTCACTGGTATACCAGCGGCTCACTCTGCGCGCACCTTTAATCCACCCTTTGTTGGCGCCTCACTGGTATACCAGCGGCTCACTCTGCGCGCACCTTTAATCCACCCTTTGTTGGCGCCTCACTGGTATACCAGCGGCTCACTCTGCGCGCACCTTTAATCCACCCTTTGTTGGCGCCTCACTGGTATACCAGCGGCTCACTCTGCGCGCACCTTTAATTCACCCTTTGTTGGCGCCTCACTGGTATACCAGCGGCTCACTCTGCGCGCACCTTTAATCCACCCTTTGTTGGTGCCTCACTGGTATACCAGCGGCTCACTCTGCGCGCACCTTTAATCCACCCTTTGTTGGTGCCTCACTGGTATACCAGCGGCTCACTGTGCGCGCACCTTTAATCCACCCTTTGTTGGCGCCTCACTGGTATACCAGCGGCTCACTGTGCGCGCACCTTTAATCCACCCTTTGTTGGCGCCTCACTGGTATACCAGCGGCTCACTGTGCGCGCACCTTTAATTCACCCTTTGTTGGCGCCTCACTGGTATACCAGCGGCTCACTCTGCGCGCACCTTTAATCCACCCTTTGTTGGCGCCTCACTGGTATACCAGCGGCTCACTCTGCGCGCACCTTTAATCCACCCTTTGTTGGCGCCTCACTGGTATACCAGCGGCTCACTGTGCCGTGAGCCCTCGAGCAAACAAGCAAAGCAAGGCACAGGGCTCCTTCCCCGTAAGGAATGATAAGATAGTAATGACCGGGTGCAGAGGGTCCCCCGCAGTCATGTGCACCGGTGCAGCTGCACCTGCTGCACCATTCACATCCAGGAAGTCTGGCAAAGGGTGGGGTGCCTTCGGGTTAGGGCGGAAGGGCAGTAGGAAGGGAGTGAAACGGATGCTGCCTCACCGAGGTCAGAATGCATGGAGCCAGACTCTCCCACCCCCTAGGCGCCCGAGAAGGTAGGCGCTATGAGCACACCAGCTCCTTTAGATATCTAGGCACTACAGAACTGGCTTCTAGGAGCAAACTATATCCCTCCAAGGAGTCTCCGCCCAATGGTAGGGGTCTTTACAAGTGCACGCAGAGGTGGGGTCACTTTAATGCCGAGAGGGGTCGGGTGTGAAAGGATTGCACTCGCAGACACGGGACTTTTGACGCCATGGATGGGCAGGGGGCCCGGGGGCCCAGAGGGCCCCACGCACTCACCTCCTGCCGGAAGGTAGATGCCGTCCTCTCCAGGTGATCCGTTTGTCTCTGCGACGTCATGGTTCTACTGTGTGAAAGAGAAAAGGGCAAAGGTTACTGGGAGCAAAGGTCATTTATAGCGGATCTTTCACTCCGCTGGTAGAGTCAATGTGTTGGCCCCTGACTGCACCCGCTCCACTAATCAGCCATGGCAGGCCCTCAGTGGCATTACAGGGGCCCAGGCTGTGGGGCCCACAGAGGGCCCTTTAGTTCAGCGACCGAAAGTCCCCGTTACCCACACAACTCCCAGAGTCCTCCAAAAAAGCTGGTACCCGAGACCCCCGAGTCCCACACAAAGCCCCATTCCTGACCAGAGCGTTCATTTGGCCTGCTTCGAAGCCCCCGGAGCCCGAAGAAGCACCGGGCCCCCAAAGAGGCACCAGGGTTCCCAATACAGACCCCACAGGGTCCTAGAAGCCCCTGGTAACGAAAAACAGCAGAGCCCCCCCCCCCTCCCCCCGACATCCCAGGGGTCCGCTGAAGCGGTCCACACTCAAGGCCCGGACCACTGAAGGGGGCCTCGGAGGCTGCAGAAGTCCCCCAGGAGCCCCCAGTCCATGAAGAAGCCCCACCTGCCCACAGAGTTCATGATCTCAACAGCACCCCCTCTTCCAGAGCCATGAGCTCATTCCCATGACAATCCACAAGTACCCCGCCCCCACAAAATCCCTAAAGTAATCCAGAAGGCCCCAGCCCCCACAAACCCCTAAGGTAATTCAGAAGGCCTCAGCCCCCACCAAACCCCTAAAGTAATCCAGAAGGCCCCAGCCCCCACGAAACCCCCAAGGTAATCCAGAAGGCCCCAGCCCCCACGAAACGAAGGCCCCAGCCCCCAAAAAACCCTAAAGTAATCCAGAAGGCCTCAGCCCTCACCAAACCCCTAAAGTAATCCAGAAGGCCCCAGCCCCCACAAACCCCTATGGTAATCCAGAAGGCCCCAACCCCCACAAACCCCTAAAGTAATCCAGAAGGCCCCAGCCCCCACGAAACCCCCAAGGTAATCCAGAAGGCCTCAGCCCCCACCAAACCATCACTGTATACAGACGCCCCCTCAGTCCTCACACAACCCCCATGGAAATCCAGAAGACCAGAGTCTCCACACAACCCCTAAAGTAATCCAGAAGGCCCCACTCCCCACAAAAACCCTAAAGTAATCCAGAAGGCCCCAGTCCCGATAAACCCCTAAGGTAATTCAGAAGGCCCCTGCCCCCACCAAACCCCTAAAGTAATCCAGAAGGCCCCTGCCCCCACGAAACCCCCAAGGTAATCCAGAAGGCCCCAGCCCCCACGAAACCCCCAAGGTAATCCAGAAGGCCCCAGCCCCCACGAAACAAAGGCCCCAGCCCCCACAAACCCCTAAAGTAATCCAGAAGGCCTCAGCCCCCACCAAACCCCTGAGGTAATCGAGAAGGCCCCAGCCCCCACAAACCCCTGTGGTAATCCAGAAGGCCCCAAACCCCACAAAACCCCTAAAGTAATCCAGAAGTCCCCAGCCCCCACAAAACCCCTAAGGTAATCCAGAAGGCCCCAGCCCCTACGAAACCCCCACGGTAATCTAGAAGGTCCCAGCCCCCACGAAACGAAGGCTCCAGCCCCCACAAAACCCCATAGGTAATCCAGAAGGTCCCATCCCCTACAAAACCCCTAAAGTATTCCAGAAGGCCCTAGCCCCCACGAAACCCCCAAGGTAATCCAGAAGGCCTCAGCCCCCACCAAACCATCACTGACATACAGACGCCCCCTCAGTCCTCACACAACCCCCATGGAAATCCAGAAGACCAGAGTCTCCACACAACCCCTAAAGTAATCCAGAAGGCCCCACTCCCCACAAAAACCCTAAGGTAATCCATAAGGCCCCAGTCCCCACAAACCCCCTAAAGTAATCCAGAAGGCCCCAGCCCCCACAAACCCCTAAGGTAATTCAGAAGGCCCCAGCCCCCACCAAACCCCTAAAGTAATCCAGAAGGCCCCAGCCCCCACAAACCCCTAAGGTAATCCAGAAGGCCCCAGCCCCCCACAAAACCCCCAAGGTAATCCAGAAGGCTCCAGACCCCACGAAACGAAGGCCCCAGCCCCCACAAAACCTCTAAGGTAATCCAGAAGGCCCCAGCCCCCACCAAATCCCTAAAGTAATCCAGAAGGCCCCAGCCCCCACAAACCCCTAAGGTAATTCAGAAGGCCCCAGCCCCCACCAAACCCCTAAAGTAATCCAGAAGGCCCCAGCCCCCACAAACCCCTAAAGTAATCCAGAAGGCCCCAGCCCCCCACAAAACCCCCAAGGTAATCCAGAAGGCCCCAGACCCCACGAAACGAAGGCCCCAGCCCCCACAAAACCCCTAAAGTAATCCAGAAGGCCCCAGCCCCCACCAAATCCCTAAGGTAATCCAGAAGGCCCCAGCCCCCACAAAACCCCCAAGGTAATCCAGAAGGCCCCAGCCCCCACCAAACCCCTAAGGTAAACCAGAAGGCCCCAGCCCCCACAAACCCCTAAGGTAATCCAGAAGGCCCCAGCCCCCACGAACCCCTAAGGTAATCCAGAAGGCCCCAGCCCCCACAAACACCTAAGGTAATCCAGAAGGCCCCACTCCCCACAAAAACCCTAAGGTGATCCAGAAGGCCCCTGCCCCCACAAACCCCTAAAGTAATTCAGAAGGCCCCAGCCCCCACCAAACTCCTAAAGTAATCCATAAGGCCCCAGCCCCCACAAACCCCCTAAAGTAATCCATAAGGCCCCAGCCCCCACAAACACCCTAAAGTAATCCAGAAGGCCCAAGCCCCCACAAACCCCTAAGGTAATTCAGAGGGCCCCAGCCCCCACCAAACCCCTAAAGTAATCCAGAAGGCCCCAGCCCCCACAACCTCCTAAGGTCATTCAGAAGGCCCCAGCCCCCACCAAACCCCTAAAGTAATCCTGAAGGCCCCAGCCCCCACAAACCCCTAAGGTAATCCAGAAGGCCCCAGCCCCCCACAAAACCCCCAAGGTAATCCAGAAGGCCCCAGACCCCACGAACCGAAGGCCCCAGCCCCCACAAAACCCCTAAGGTCATCCAGAAGGCCCCAGCCCCCACCAAATCGCTAAGGTAATCCAGAAGGCCCCAGTCCCCACGAAACCCCCAAGGTAAACCAGAAGGCCCCAGCCCCCACAAACCCCTAAGGTCATCCAGAAGGCCCCAGCCCCCACCAAATCGCTAAGGTAATCCAGAAGGCCCCAGTCCCCACAAACCCCTAAGGTAATCCAGAAGGCCCCAGTCCCCACAAACCCCTAAGGTAAACCAGAAGGCCCCAGCCCCCACAAACCCCTAAGGTAATCCAGAAGGCCCCAGCCCCCACGAACCCCTAAGGTAATCCAGAAGGCCCCAGCCCCCACAAACACCTAAGGTAATCCAGAAGGCCCCACTCCCCACAAAAACCCTAAGGTGATCCAGAAGGCCCCTGCCCCCACAAACCCCTAAAGTAATTCAGAAGGCCCCAGCCCCCACCAAACTCCTAAAGTAATCCATAAGGCCCCAGCCCCCACAAACCCCCTAAAGTAATCCATAAGGCCCCAGCCCCCAGAAACCCCCTAAAGTAATCCAGAAGGCCCCAGCCCCCACAAACCCCTAAGGTAATTCAGAGGGCCCCAGCCCCCACCAAACCCCTAAAGTAATCCAGAAGGCCCCAGCCCCCACAACCTCCTAAGGTAATTCAGAAGGCCCCAGCCCCCACCAAACCCCTAAAGTAATCCAGAAGGCCCCAGCCCCCACAAACCCCTAAGGTAATCCAGAAGGCCCCAGCCCCCCACAAAACCCCCAAGGTAATCCAGAAGGCCCCAGACCCCACGAACCGAAGGCCCCAGCCCCCACAAAACCCCTAAGGTCATCCAGAAGGCCCCAGCCCCCACCAAATCGCTAAGGTAATCCAGAAGGCCCCAGTCCCCACGAAACCCCCAAGGTAAACCAGAAGGCCCCAGCCCCCACAAACCCCTAAGGTCATCCAGAAGGCCTCAGCCCCCACCAAATCGCTAAGGTAATCCAGAAGGCCCCAGTCCCCACAAACCCCTAAGGTAATCCAGAAGGCCCCAGTCCCCACAAACCCCTAAGGTAATCCAGAAGGCCCCACTCCCCACAAAAACCCTATAGCAATCAAGAAATCCAGAAGGCACGTCCCACAGAAACCTTCGGTCCCAACAGATGCCCCAGCTGCCCCCGAACCCCTCTGGTCCCACGAAGGTCCGTCCCACAGAAGCATTTCGGTCCCAATAGATGTCACAGTATCCCCGAAGTCTGTGGTCTCCCCAAAAGCTCTGAACCTCGGCCCCCACAGAACCCACGGGTCTCCCCAAATGCCCTGGAGACCAAATGAGGCCTATAACGTACCCGGCCCCCTACTATGCCTGCTTCGAAGCCCTGGTCCAGCTGGCGTCTGCCGTCCCTGGCAGAGGAAACCTGCCGGCGCATCACTTTAGGGACAATACGTCCCCGGCCCAGGGGGCAGGAACCCACCTATTCATGGAGGAGGGGCACAAAGCCGAGGGCATCACCGAGGGCAGGCGGGCGAAGCTTCTGGAAGCCCCTCTCAGGACCCGAGAGGCGGCCACGGCAGCGGGGGTCATGGTGCCCGGGGCACAGGCTGGTCTCCTGTTAGGGGTCACTGGAGAGAAAACAACACATCAGGGGAGGAGTCAAAGGGCGGGGCAGCAGCGCATGCATTCAAATCTCAACAAGCCACTGACGCGCGGTGTGACCTTACACCGAGAAGGAAAATACCCGCTGCAAAGGAATGTTTCGCCTCTGTACGGATGGGAGGTCTAAATTGTTGTAGTCCAGACTAGATTGTTTTAAAGTAGGTGCATAGGAAAATGTATACATTATAAACGACTCCACTAAAGGCAGTGATACCTCAACGAGGCGTTCAGTGACATGGCAACAAACATCCCAGAAAAAGGCGGCCGGCTCCATTACCTTTGGAATGAGAGGGGTGGAGGGGCGCGCTTATTAAACAAACCCCACCCCAACCACCCCACAGGGACATCAACAGAGCAACGCAATGCGCCCAATGCTCTCCAAAAGATCTCCGGCCGTGCACTCCGCGAGCGCAGAAAGCTCGGAGAGATTGGGGGAAGATGGGGGTGGCATGTTAATAAAAGACAGTAGAAATGGTATGCAGTCCCTATAATGTGAGGCAGGTAATGGTAAGGACACACGTAGTAACGGGGCATAGATAATAAGGGTGAGCAGGAGAAAAAGGTCAATGGAAGGGTCTTTTGAGGGAGGCTGCAGCATATGCTTTACAAAACAAAGTAATCAAACTGAAGCCTTACCAAAATAGTGTTACACGCTGGCTGCCTGGGAGGAGAGCTTGTGGCAGTCCCCTGAAGTCTGGACAGTAGATGGGCCTTAATCAGTGTAAATTCCCCCAAATCACCACATGTTAGGGTGACTCTAGGACTGTATTGTGATTTTATCCTTTAAAATATCCCAGCTGTAACCGTGGTAATTATGTAGAAGTTGTATTCAGTAGGAGCTATACAGTTACCAATATAATAACAGCTGATGCCAGCAAAGATATTACGGTGTGAGGTGTGCGGGTGTGTTTTAAAGTAAGGACAGGGAGAGAAAATAAAATGTTAACTAGGTCAGCAGCACAGACCGGATGCTGCACTTGTGTGAAGTGATCTTAAGGAAACAGTATCTATATCTGTTTATTGTTGTAAGTTTGTCTTTGCTATGTGCTTTTATGTGCAATCAAACAACGCCCTGTTTTTAGGTCTCGCCTGACCCAGCGCATGCGCTGGTCTGGCGAGACTTTTAGTAAGGGCTTCAAAAAATGCTACCATGGCCGGCCTACAGCTTGCGTGCATGTGCGCGGGGGCATGCTTACGAGCAGAGGCACCATATGGTATTCCTCTCGCTCTCCCGCGCGCCTCGCTCTGCCTCTCTGTCTTGCTCACCCCTCCCCTTACACAGAGCGCATCTCGCGGCCGTGCGTCTTGCGAAATCACGGCCGCGCATCTTGCGAAATCGCGGCCAATGATTGCTATTACTCCCATCACCTCAGGCTCCTCCACTGTCCCCTGCTGCTCCTCCCATAGGACCCCGCCCCCCCACGACCTACCCTCACAAGGGTAGTTCTTAAGGGGGTTTTTTTCTCCCCAATTTACATCTTTTGGAGGGCCCAGTTGCTGCCATTTGCTGTAGGGCCACTCAGTTTGAGAAGCGCAATTTTGTGTGCATTTTATTTAACTTTTTTTTCACCTCTCCAAGTGGCGTCCGACATCTTGAAATGGTAAAAAAAAATCAAAAAAAAAAAATCAAATATTACACAGACTTTTCGTTCATTTATAGGTATTCCTCCTTGAGCTTAGCTTAGCATTGAGTGCAAGTTTGATGTGCTGGCGCTGCACGTCTGAGAGCTTGCAGCTTGTGATCTTGTAAATTAATAATTGTGCCCTCTCCTGTGCTCGAAATATTGCTAGGTGTTTTCCATTGTTGTTTTTCTAATAAATTAGCTTACATCCCCTAAAACCCACAAAGCAGCAGAACATAGACTTCATGTTAAATTGCTTTTGCCATTGGGTTCAGAGCGCATTACTAGTCCTTCGTAAAAATACTGCCCACCATAGAAACATGCTGTGCAACAAAGCCTGGAAAAAGCTTGAATCAGGGATTTTATAAGGGCGTCTCATTAACTAAGGACTCTACATGCTGTAAAAGTGAAAGAGTCGTTGCTGGTCTCACCGGTCTGGTCACAATATAAAGACGTATTTGCCGACAGAATGGAGAAAGCGAGTTCACTTAAGTGTTCACTGAGAACGATCTGTTTTCCTTTGTTTTTGAGGTTGTGCTCGGCTTTTTTAGAGCTAGCTTTATCCAAGATCATTTGACTTTACTAAAGTTTTTAGGTATTATACTTTTAGGGACTTTCGGTTAGTCCTTGTCATGCATTTATCTGATACAGTTTCATTCACATAGGTCTTGTGTCCACTATAGCATACAGCGTGGGGCAGCGCGCCAGCCCACTTTAGTCTATGAGTGGCCACATTCTGCCTGTTCACAAGAAGCACATCCACGCCAAAGTAATTCCCTTAAGTGCCAGGGACTGCTATGGCACGGTGTGCTTCTTGAGACCAAAGTAAATGTTTTCTTTTAACCGCGGTTTAACTTTACTGAGAATGCTATTTACTGAGAACGATTTCTACTGATGAAAGCGAGCGGTAACTACATTGTGTACGTCTTTATCTCCTAATGAACAACATGTCAGAGTTATGTGTATTCGCTTTTCTTTCATGTGAGACTCGAAACTGTACAGAGATGGTGCAAGTGTCTCTTCCCTCCCTCTCCCCGTTCCTTTGCCATAATTGTAAATGAATGAATGAATGAATGAATGAAAGGACATTTGTAGAGCGCATGGCTACCCGGGAGTGTCCCAGCGCTCATGAGGTCATTATTACCGTTTCTTCTGTAGTTGCTTCTCTCTGTTGGTTTGTAGTCTGACGGACGATCGTGACCCACACACTTTAATAAGCGCCCTATTCCACACTAAGCGGGTCTATTGAAATAAGACTCATTTAATCGCTGTAGGCAGCAAAAAAAAATGACAACTTAACTCGACTGCCGAAATACTTATTATTCACGTTCCCTTTTCTGCTGGAAATATATTTTAGGAAGGATAGAGAGCTGAAGCTGCCAGTGTTCCAGCAGTGAGCACGATTGGAAAAACTTCACTGAAAGAGAGCGTGGCTATCTTCATTGGAAATCGTCTCTCTGATATATGACATTTCAGTTGCAATAGAAGTTTCAATTCTCTGCAGAGGAGAGTTATGAGCTGGTATGTTATAATGGAATATCTTGAAGTTTGAGTGTGTTTAATATGTGGGAGTATACTAACTGCGGATTCATTGAATCTGGGTGTAGTTTTGGGGGCAGTATACGATTTAAGCCATGTATCTTCTGAATTCCACAAAAGGGGAAAGGAGTTCTTATGACAGACTCCATTAACTGAGCGGTGAGGCGGCGGACTCACCCAAGTATCGGAGGGTTGCACAGAACTTTCACTGGCCCCTACTCACAGTTTATAAGCGATCTGGTGGGCTAGTGTGCACTTCTAAACACCGGCACAATTACCCACTGTTGCTGCGGGATGCTGGCGGCAAAGTCATGGATTCACCCACCCGTCCTTCAGCGTATGCCTGACCCACATTGGAAGGACAGTTTGGGGGTGCAAAAAGGGGTATTAATCTGTCTGTGGGCAGAAACTTTTACTTATAGTCCATACCTTCCTAAAACACAGGGCCACTGTAATTAAACACTGTTTCAGCTCTTTTTGTGTGCATAATTATGGATTTTCCGCATTGCCACATAATCCATCATTTGCTGTATAATCTGCAGATTATAACAAACATGCTCGTTTCTAGCGCAAACAGACACAAAATTACTAAAAATGTTGCAACATGTGTTCTTCGCGAAGGTTATCTGGTCATCTTTCAGATGCTTATTTCTGTATTGGGTTGTTAAACTGGTACTGTTGAGGTGAAATGTTTGCCCAGGCAGTGTTAACATGTGTGAAAATGACAAAATAAGGAAGTAGTACTATCAAAAAATGTGCTGCAGTAGACCGCATACTTTTGCCTTTCTTGAGGCATAATGTAGTCAAACCTGCTGCATAATTTGGTGCTCCCCTGCTGCAGGGTTCCCACAACCACACTCTCACCGGCCCCCTCTCTTTGTGTTCACAACTACAGGAGACACCCGTAGCCCCAGTGGAGTCCTGGGTAAATATGGTAACATATAACAATGTCTCAACGGGAATCAATAAGGGGCTCAACTTAAAGAAATAACAATTATCATATACATTAAATGTTAACAAGAACATAGTTTAATGTAGTTATATTGTCAGAAAAGGACAACCAGATCAGAGGTGCATAAATCAAATTGCAGCCTCTCTCCTTGGCGCATTATGAGTGCAGGCACACGTTTGTTGTCTGTACGCCTTGTTGCGTTGTGCACATCAGCATAGACCTGTGAAACTAAAGAAAGTGCCAATGCTGACAAATATTTATCCTGATTGACTGTAGAAGAAAATGAAACAACTACGTCTATACTAGTTAATAGTGTTTTATTCAGACTTGATCTGTTTTTTATCATACAAAATTAATCATTTTGTGAAAATATACTGGTCTGGACAAACAATCAAAGTTCAAAGTAGTAAACAAAGAAAAGAAAAAATTGTATTCACAGAAAACAGTTAATATATTCGCAACAGTAAAAATACACACTGAAACGCTATTACCCTAATGGCAAGAAAACGACTCTAACAATCAATCATACACCAATCCTCATCCACACAAACACTCACACAAACAACTAGAATCAATATGCCTTTGGTTGTAATTAATCTGAATCTGAAACCACCAAAGGAATCTCCAAACAAAAACACTTAGAAGATAGTGCCGCTGTAAGGGTGTACAAAAAAATGTAATCAATTTATCATCATTTTATAATTACATAAAGCAAAGCACCCGAACGGACTGGAAATGCGAATGAATGGAGAAAACAGAAAGAAGGTCTACGCGTTTCGAACCCCGTAGAATTTAGATGCTGAGGTTCTCTTCAGGACCGAGACACTGCAATGAGAAGAAAAGTGAAAGTGGGTATGAATCTAAAGGATATGAGAGTGCAAACCACGCTGAACGCCGACTCAGTGAGACTGAACTTACCTACAAGAAGTGGATTAAAGATGCCATTTTAGTTTTTCGGAATGGAATACACTGTAAGAAAAGCAAAATCGAGAATCGAACATTAATCGTGAATGCTGAGGGCAGGAACAAGAATGGACTGCTAGTCGAAAGAGGCTGCAAAGTCGCAAGAAATTAATGGCAGCCATTACCTTACACGTACTGGAGACCCAGAGGCAGAGCCATAGGGCCCGGCTAACAAGGGGGATACAATCCGTCGTATTCAAGTCCAGTAAAGGCGGGACGATCCGTACTGGAAAGGAGAAGAAGTGATTCAATGTAACATGAAATTTAAAAAGAAGGAAAAGCAAAGTTTGAAGGTGCCTAATGCGGTCCTTGTTGCTGAGTTAAGCATACCTTGTTACAGCGTTGGATAATCATCCAAGTAAAGTAGACGGAATGGGCAGGCAGCAATCTATGGAGCGAGCCTCAGGCGACGAAACTGTAAGTGGATAAAACTCGGCATCAATCATAAGGCTAAACAATGCGGGTGGAGTATCAGTCAAACATCGGGGACAGGACAGTTACCTTATTCGTGGCTATGAACCGACATCTTCAAAATCGTCCCGGGAAAACAACTTCACTGACCGCTCTTCCTGTTGCGCGTTAAATCGCGTTCTGGCAGGCTGCTTGAATTCTGGGAGTTGTAGTCCCCGTGTAGCCGCGGTACCCAAAGAGCTTAAAGAGAAGGACATGTAGATTGCGTACGCTGGTTGGGGCGATGACTTGGGGGCAATGACTTGCGGGCAATGTGAAGGGTCACATATGTTTAGCCTGTCTTTTTTAATTTCTGAAAATGCGAGGGAGCGCACGGAACCATTAGCGCTGGAAACGGGTCCGGTGTCTCACGAAAGAAAACATTGGTACAAAACCCTCATAGCCTAAAGATCTCTGATAATTCATTAAGGCCTGAAAGTCGAACTTCACAATTAACATTGCTTCGCGTTGAGCGAGCCTGAGTTCCATGTCACCACCTCTCGGGTCACGTTCCACTTTGGAAATCACTGTCCAACGGAGATCTTGTTCTCCATGCAACATTTTCCGCCAATGATTGACCAAGGGTGCGGTTTCTACATTTTTTCTGATCCGGGATTTATTTTGTGTTATTCTTTGTCTGATTTCTTGGTTGGTTTTTCCAATGTACAATATTAAACACGGGCACATAATTCCATAAATCACATATTTAGTTTTGCAGTTGGAGAACGTATCATGTTTCCAAAAAATCCCTTTGTGGGAAAACAATGTACCCTCGACCGTTTGGTCGCAGCATGAGCATGTACCACATTTATGGTGACCTTTTATGGGTGTCAAACCCATCATTTCTCGTAGTGTTGGTTTTATTGCAGTTTTCAAAGATGCCCTAACTATATGATTAGCCACATTCCTTTCTCTTTTGAAAGCGAACAAAGCAGAAGTTTCTAGAGATGGATCTAGATTTTGATCAAGATGCCAATTTTGATAAATCACTTTTTTTAGTTGGTTGGAATTTGGGCAGAAGGTGGTCACGAAAACTTGGCGTTTCGTTGGCAATTTCTCTTTCTTCCACCATGCTCTTTTCATAGCAGTCTTAACCAGTTTTTTAGGGTAACCCCGATCTCGGAGTTTTTCAAAAAGATTATTGGCATGGACATTATAATCCTCTTTAAAAAAGCAATTCCTTCTTATTCTGAGGAATTGACCGTATGGAAGATTTTCTTTAAGACTTCTTGGGTGGTTGCTTGAGAATAGCAAAGCCTTATTCCTGTCCGTCGGCTTGGTGTACAAAGAGGTCACTAGGTGTCCTTCAGTGGGAAACACTTCTACGTCCAGGAACGGTATCTTCAGTTTAGAAGAGTTGATGCTGAACTTGATGTCCGGGGATCTCTGGTTGAGCCACTCAAAAAATTGCATCAACTGGTTCGAATTGCCAGACCATGTCATAAAGACATCGTCTATGTACCGTGCCCAGGATGTTATCCAATGTTTAAATGGATTATCATTATAGATGAATTTTTGTTCGTACATCGACATGTATAAAACTGCCAATTCGGGTGCAAAAGGACAACCCATAGCTACGCCTTTGATCTGAAAAAAGAATTCACTGCCAAAAGAAAAGAAATTCTTTTTGAGGGCAAAACTTGCCAACTCCACGATGAATTCCGTTGGTACCCTGAATGGTCTGGGTCTTTCGTCCAAGAAGTGTGAGAGAACAGCTAGGGCATCGTCCTGTGGGATCTGAGTATATAACGAGCAGACATCTAATGTGACCATGAGGTCTTTATCTGCTGCAAAGATGACATCCTGTAGTTTATTTATGAAGTCTGTAGTGTCTTGGAGATAAGACTGAACATTGACCATAAAAGGTTTTAAAAAATGGTCGACATACTTTGAAATTGGTTCATTAAGTGAATCACAGCCCGAGACAATCGGTCTCCCTGGCGGAGAGGTCTCATTTTTGTGAACTTTCGGGAGCATAGACCAGCAGCTCCCAGGACCTGTGTGGGAGGCTGTTTAATAACAGATCAAGTTGAGTATAAGGTTACATTTGCTTAAATGTACCTGGATCTACCAAACATCCCTTGGTGGTTGCCATGGATTGCTGGGGGTTGTTGTTAGTCTTACCATTCACATAGCACCATTTTCGAACAAAACCACTTCTGTGTCCCTCCTGGTGGTGCAGAAATGTTTTGCTTCAGGTGTAAATGACACTGGAAGTGCTGGGATATTACAAGCAGCATTGTCCCACCGAGAACCCGATACTGTAATGAGGAGATGGCTTTCTAGCAGTAAAACAATAGGGTTGGAAGCAGTTCAGCCCTCAGGTTAAGCGTTTCCATGGGAAAGCTTTGTTGCAGGCTGGCTCAAGCTTCTTGTGTCCACAAAATGGATTGATTGTACTACACAATCATGAACCCGTGGACGTTAATCAATTGGCCTGTCGTCCCTTGTAGTCTGCCTATTGTAAGGCATGTGAGATGGCAGTATTAGGGTAGTATATCTCCTATGGGGTCCTTGCTTTTACTGTCTTCAGTAGGTTTTACTATTGCTCCCCTAGACCAGCAGTGGCGCCCTCACTGCTTAATGTCAGAACTCATCTATCACATAATTAACAAGCATTGGCATAGCCAATAGGTCTCGCTTTGGGACCTTATAAGTGTTTAGCCATGCAACAGTTGATGTTGTTGCAGGAAGGATATTGTGCTGCATAACTAAATACTTATAAGGCCCCAAAGGCGAGACCTATTGGCTATGCCAATGCTTGTTTTATTTGTAGTATGCTTGTGTGGCATTTTAAAGAAACGTGGTTTTGACATTATTTCTATGGATTTATATTGATAATGTTGCATTCTGTTGAGATGGTTTAATATATCTACATGGAACTCTGCATCCTATTTGTTTCTAATATAAAGGCTTTTTTGAGGTTGGAAAGCGAGTGTGTAGGCACATTATTGTGTAAATTGTTTGTGATCTGGGAAGAGAGACGTTGCCAGCATGCAAGCTGTTCGGAAAGGCTGAGTGAGATCTTATTGTATTGGAAGTGAGAAGGGTGCGACAAGGAGGATGGGAGGGGGGCCACACGCATAGCTATAAAGATTGCTATCGCTCTCGTGAGCTGCATATGGCTCTTGTTTGGGAATGTATCCCTTCAGTGAATTGTCCGAAATTACAGGATGGGAAGCTTCCCGTCCAGATATGACCCTAGTTTACCAGCTGCAAATAAGTTTGATGTAGCTACAAAACCACGTCTGGTGTGTTTTATGGATATTTTAGTTTCTATAGAGTAAACAGTTGTGTTTTGGTGGGAAATGTGCGTTTAGGGCATCTAAAAGGCAGCATGTGTTTTAGTTCTTATCTATGTTTTTTAATTGCAAACGTTGGATACATAGACAAGCACATTATTTGAACAGTATACCTATAAAAACGCAGCATTTTCAATTTCAAAACATAAATTTGAAGGAACAGACAACTTTTCTGATGCCTCTAAAAACAATTGGAAAAGACACAGCCTTTTAATTCGCATAAATGCAGCGATAAATGTCAAAGTTTGAATAATTAAGTACATACTTTTTAATAAACCACAAACACGATGAAGAATAAAATACTGCTGCAGTTTAGCAAACGAGAGAAAGAGGCGCTGTTTTTCTATTCGAACGCGCTTTGTGGCACATAAAAAGGCAGCGTGTCTCGTTTGCTAAACATTTACAGTATTTCAAGCTAGGTCGCATTTAATCCGAATGAAAAGGATCAGCTTTTTTTGTTGTGACTTTGGACAAATTGAAAGGGAATGGGAGGCAGTTGCAGTTCAGGGCTGTTTAAAAGTACGATGGAATGTCTGAGAGAAAATGGTCTACCCAAAATTGGGCTACAGAGGAAAAAATACGAGCAACACGCAAATAGAGTTCAAAATACTGAGCACAACTCTGAGCATAAGAAGGAAGGAGGCGGGGAAATGTGCAGGGAGATGTGGTGAGCCCGACAGAAGGCCTGAATGGAGGAAAGAGGCACAGATAACTAAGAAGGCACAGATAACGGCACAACAACTGGTGAAAGTGGAGATGCAGAAGGGCAAAAAAGCGAACAAAAGGCAAGAGTGAAATAAGTGACAAGAGGCTCAGAGGGGATAGAAAAACATAGAAAAAGGAGTAGATGAGGCAAGAGTAAAAAGAGGCTCAAAGACGTCAAAGCAAGAGTGAAAAGAGGCGCGAGATGGAGCAGTTACATGCAAGAGAGAAGGAGAAGAAGGAACAAGCGCGCGCGGCCACGCTAACTGCAAACAGATGGCCCCTGCGCCCCGCTGCTCGCTCCCGCAAGGTGGATGCCAGCACAAGCACAAGTGCTTGAAAAGGGCAGACCAATTTCAAAAGGTCATCTCCTAGAGCACCGCATGCGCGCTACCTAGGCGAGACCTAAAAAGTTTGAGAGAAGCTTCAGAGGTACAGATCACCACGGACGTCTATGAAGCCGGGCCCACCCGCTCAAACACACAAAAAAAACGTTATTCTTGTTTTGCCGATTATTCTACACGGAGAGTCCGTTTATTTAAACTGTTTGAAACTTCAATAAATCGCAGATCGACCATATGGATAATTAAAAACTCAGGGGCAACTCATCCTCGACCTCTCCAGACGGACCCACATCACATCGCATCTCAAGAAGCTACCCTGGCTCTAGAAGAGACACCAGTTGAAGTTGATGACCCACAAAACTGCACCACGATGGACCAGCATACATCACCAAACACCTGACTTTCCACCAACCGACCAGCCCCCCCGTCCCCCCCGCCCCCCCACCAAGGATCCGCCGAGCCAACTGCGGAGGACACTCCTTCTCTTATCGGGCAGCCGAAGCCTGGAACAACCCCCCTGCACCTCAGGACTGCACCGTTGCTCCAGCAATTCAGGAAAGGACTCTCAAGACCTGGTTGTTCGAATGAACTGAGCAACTAGCAAACTCTAGCACCTTGAGGTCCACACAGGTGATTTGCAGCGCTTTACAAATGATTGATTTTTACTATACAGGAAACAGATGGAATGTGATTATGTTCACCATGCTCATCATCACGTCACTTCCTGTTTTGATTAGACCATCTTGTGCCCTGACTTTCACTCACACACACCAGCCCAGTGCACCCCATCTCACTGCATCAATACACATATTTCTGCTTTGATTCAAATACTTTCCATCCTTCCCGGTGACTCAGGCATCAGGTCTATTCATTCAAACATTTAGTTCTCTACAGTGCACATCGTGTAAGTAAATGGCTTCTGGGGGCTTGCGAGACTGCACGTCGAGAGGAGCCAGGCGTGAGCATGTTTGGATGAGGCAGGTTTTTATTTTTATTTTTAAGTGAAGAGGCTGTTGGCATTGAAGATGAGCGGGGTGATGATGTCCATCTACTAGGAAGAGCACAGAAGCTGACACCAACCTGGGCGTACATGTCACTGGGGTGGTAGCGTTTGGAGCAGGGGGTCTCTAACCTTTTCACTAGCAATAGCTGCTTATGTTCAGTAAAAATACATCCCACGCTACTAATATTATTCAGACACGTTTACATTAGTGGCTACCATATGCAAGATAACCAACTGTGATACAGTCAGTGCAGCATTGCCAGCAGTAATGTAAAACAAGTATTTGCAATGTAATAGGTCTCGCATCAGTTTGAGCTTTTGAAATTGCAAATAATAATGCAACACCAATAGCTGTAATTTTTAGTAATGCAAGACCTAACTATGCCACCATGACACAAAATGCACACACAGATGACAGCACAATGGGAGTACGTAGTTGGTAAACAAAAGATATGTGATTACAAACTAGCAAAAGACACACAATTGATGGACAGAATGCAGAACAAATCAAAACATT
This sequence comes from Triturus cristatus, assembly GCF_964204655.1. Lineage (NCBI taxonomy): Eukaryota > Metazoa > Chordata > Amphibia > Caudata > Salamandridae > Triturus > Triturus cristatus. The sequence goes on along the minus strand of NC_140593.1, from coordinate 66,159,788 downwards.
CACCCCCAGTCAAGAGATCTGGGTTAAATCCATCATTCTTTTGCTCACCATGCCACCCCAGTTTAGACCTGGCCATATGCAAATCAGTCTTGACCCTGTGCCTCATGGGAACATTCCAGCCCGAAGTGCCAAGCCAGGTCCTCCCTGGACCGGAAACAAGCACCCTAGGACCGGTTTCTGGGTTTCACCCCTATTCAGCCAGGATAGCTTGTTTCCAGTGGCACAGTGAGCCCAGGACCCACGTCTGGGCATACCTGGCGCACTTAGGGCGAGAAAGCAAAAGAAACACAATTGATGGACGGAATGCAGAAAAAATCAAAACATTCACCCCCAGTCAAGAGATCTGGGTTAAATCCATCATTCTTTTTCTCACCATGCCACCCCAGTTTAGACCTGGCCATATGCAAATCAGTCTTGACCCTGTGCCATAGAGACAACACATAAAAAAACAAGAGCCCTCTTTCTCCTGGGAATTTTACTAGAGAAGATAAGAAGGTGCCGCAGTTACAGAGGTAAGGGGAGGGGGCTCAGGGGGCAGTGGAGAGATGTGTGGAGCAGCTGGCAGGGTATATTGAGGGGACCGGTAGTATTGAAGGCACGGCACGTAGACAGGGGGCTGCGTGCCCCCCCCTTTTAAAAGTACTAACAATTTCATTAAGGTTATGAAACAGGAGAATATACGGTAGAGGCTCAAACATTGATTGATATTTGGATGAAGTCAATTGATATTCTATTAAATCAGATTATTCATGCACTGCGGCATGCTTGTAGCCACCGAGTTGTTTGCATCTTGGGAAGTTGTGGTGCACCGGTTCTGACGGGGAGATCGGTTTTGGAGAATAATACCTGCCTAATGAATTAAAAAATATATATATTTATGGTATGTGTTGCTGCCACACTGTGTGAGGTAAGGGAGGAGGAGTGGGGTGGGGTGGGTTGGGGGAGCAGTGGGTCTTGGGAGGAGTGAGGGGCAGCTGAGCAGGAAGAAGGGGTGGGAGGGATGGGGGCAGCCAGTTGGGTATGCCGAGGGGCCGGTGAGGGTGGAAGCGCACGGGAGGGGGCGCAGCGAGGGTCACGGTGCCACCGAGTGGATGGGGGGGCCCCTTCGGGATGTGGTGGAGTTTGCAGTTGGCTCCGTGGACGGAGGATGGGACAGGGCGGAGGAACGAGTTGTGTGGCCCTCCCGTGGGCGAGGAAAGGAGGTGAGCTAGGGATGATGGTTGGTTTGTTCGCCTTGGTGCCGCACCATTAGAGTTGGCTGGCTGGTGCTGGTCTCCCCGAATGCAGGGGTCAAGGGCGCGTGGCTGGCGGTGGGATCAAAGACGCGGTTGGTTTGTGCGTGTGGCAAGGAGAGGTCATCGGTCGCGTGTGGTTGGTGGGAGCAGTTCGCCATCATGAGGACCTTTGCCTTCACGGGAACCTCTGCGTTCATGGGGATCCTAGGCTGGGGCTGCCGATTTTGGAGCGGGGAATGGGGTTTGATATCTGCGTTGCTCGACATCCTGTGATCTTGGGCTGATTGACTTTGGAGCGAGGTATGGGGTTGGAACTCGGCGTGTTCAACATCCTGTGATCTTGGGCTGATTTCCGGTTTCCCAGCGTTCTTGCAATGAGGAGTTTGACCTGGGGGTGACGCGTGTGCTTGAGTGGGGGGGTGGGCGGCGAATGGGGAGGGACATGAGGGCCCTCGTCCTGGAAAGAGGAGTTGTTTGGTAGTGGTGCTCATCCAAGGCTAGTGCTCCAGTGCAACGATTGTGGAGGCCACCCCCCTCCCAAACACGGTGGCATTTTCCTTCTGGGCGCTCTCCCTCTACTAGAGGCTCTGTAGTTCGTGAGAGCTTGGGGTGGTCATCTTGTGTCCCCTTGACGTGGTGGCATACAAGCTGGCTGCATCCGCATTATTGTTGGGCACGTTCGATCACAGACAGGACAGGGGTGTGATCACCACTGCCTCACCACCATATTGGCCTACCGGCAGGTTAACAGTGGGACCATGACGTGGCACGCATACTCCCAAGGGCACACGCGGCTTGCAGAGCTTGCGGAGGGCCTGCAATGCGAGTTACGCATGGCCCGGACGTTCACGGATTGTGTACGCGGTTGGTGAGTCACGTTTAGCATAACCGGATGACGGGAGTTGTGCGGCAGGGGAGGCTCATTTTATGTGGCAGATAAAAGCTTTGGGGCATGGACACAGATGCAGTGCAGAGCTTTGGTCGAATAAATAGACCTTGGAGGGGGGAGGGTGGGGGGGAGTTTTGGATCAACATGGTTGAACCCTGGGCAGACTGGTGGAATTTGTAGAGGTGCCACAGGGGAGAATATTGGGGCCTGGTGTGACACAATAGGTGCTCAGGGAAGCGCATTGTTGCCGGAGTCGGGAGGTGGGGGGGAGAGGCGCGTTAGGTGGCCATGTGTTGCGCGGCAGCAGTCAGTTGGCCATGTACATTACGGGGCATCGCGGGCTTGTGAGTGTGTGGGCGCAAAATATGGATGACATTTGAATATATCCTCTGCCCTGAAGCTGTAAGCTCGGACTGCCCCCTTCACCTGATGCCGGTGGTTGCTGCTTCGGTAGAATGGTGCTCCATGACGGGGCTCTGCTGCTGCCGCGCCAAGGGTTGTTGCGGCAATTGCCGTGAGCGTGCACATCTGCTGTCCGCAGGCTATCTCAGCTTGCACCCGAAGAGACGCCGTGAGCGTGCACATCGGCTGTCCCTCTTCGGAAGCAAAACCCACAACAATAGATCTCGCCAAGGCGAGCAGCGAATGCGCTGCGTCGCTAGGCGAGACCTAAAAAGTATATGTTAACTTGGAATGCCTCTACATAATACCGACAGCTACAATGCCCCTGGCACGAATATCTGTAACAAATTTCCCAATGCTGCATGATTTATGATTCAAATGCTTTCAATATATTTTGGATATTATGAGTTCCGAAAATACAGACATTTTTGTCTTGAATACACACCTTTCAATTTTGTTATACATATACTAATTCAACCAGCAAAAGTTTCTAATTTAGTAGGCTGGACTGCACACAGGAGAGCTACTCACAGGCACCTGGAGAGCTCACGAGCTACTCATTGGAGAAGTCTGGTTTGGAGCATACTGATGTGGGGCCTTCTAGGCACCTGTGTGAGAGGCAGAGGGGATTGTGATGTGACTATCTTTGCCCAGTAGTAACCAGGACATATTTCTGCAGTCCTGGGATAGGATTTGGTTTTAGTAGATGCCTTAAATGAGGAAGGAGCATGTGATAACATCTTTCCAAAACCATCTTTTACAATAACAAAACATGCTCAAAATATCAGGGACCAAAATAATAATTGCATTCTACTGCACAAAAAAATGAAAAATAGCTTCAAAATATGAATTTGTAATCTGGCAACACATTTTCCAAAAGTGAAATATATGAACTTTCACTGGAGTACGTTATGTAACTAACTGTCAAACATTATGAATATTATGCAATGCTAAATGCATATTTAAGGATAAAACAGATCAAATAAAAGGGGTAAGGCTACATATAATTACAAATCCACATATACATAGAGGGAGCGGGAGAGAGACATTGTTCCCCTTCCCCCGTGGTCAGCGGGATGTGATCTTTCAATGGTGCACTCCAGGCTGTCCAAGACACTTTTGGAAGTCATTCCCTTGGAACGGCAGGCCATTTTTAGTTTTCATTCCTGGGGTAGTCTATACATGGCTATTATCTGCTCAAATTTTCAGCTTTATATGTGCAGATACTGTGGACGTTACCAGCTCTAGAGCCCCTAATTTGGTGCACGAGTCCATCACCACACAGGCCTGTTGCCCATGTGGGAATGCAAAAAAGTCAGCACGGACTTTCATCCATGGCTCTGAGCATTGCTACTCGAGGATTACTGGAGCTGCCCTTTGAACTCTGCTGATGAGGTGGCATTACTGACATTTCAAGACTGCCTCTTCCACCACTGCCCACCCCAGGGGACCCCACCCTCTCTCTCAACCTATTCTTTCTCTTGCCAATGCCTTGATGCCCTTGGTGAGCCAGGTCAACCACTATCTAGTAGGGTGGAAATTACTACAATCTAATGCGATGGTCCATAAGCACTAACTCATCAGGTGCGGTGCTTTGTTCTCAGCAGAACTGCCACAACTCCGACAAGGTGCACCAGCAGGTCGTAGGTCTTAATGTTAGTTATGAAGTTCTTCCAATTTCTTGCACGTATTCCTCTTTGGGCCCTCTGAAGAAACTCATCTTTGGTGGTTTCCTGAGCCATAGCGGTTATGACTTTTGAACAGGCAGCCTGTGTGATGGTTCGTACACACGCTTCTGCTGCATCACCTCACACATTGTCCTTTGTATATGAAGCAATCCCTGGTCTGTATGGTTCATAGTGATTAAATGACATTTCTGAAGCTGTATGACCCATTTTTCAACTATAGGTGGTGGATGCTGAGATGTGCCTGCAGAAGGGTTGACAAGGGATACAAGATCAGTAATCACTCGAAACTCTCTGCCTTATAAGTATAAGGCGAGCGAGTGCTTCTCGCTTCATTGCTCTACCTTAGACTATATGGCCTCAATCTCAGAAAGGCCTTTACTTGAAAATGTAACAGCCACCCACACCACCCTAGTTGGCTCCTGCACCAGAATATTACACACTTCTACAAGATGGCGTGCTGAGATTTATTTCATAACGAATCAGTATTAAAGGAGAATGCTTCACTACTATCACACCCGCTATGATTTTATCGCGTGAAAGGACATGAATGTTTCGCATAGAGCACAAAGGAATTATAAGAGTAGGTCAGCGTAACTGTGTGCATTCATTTAACATGCCCGAGAATGGTATACACTAAAAGGAGTGAAGAGGTTTAGTGACATGTCTGTTGAGAGTGCTTACATTTCATCACCAGTTGGGTAGGGTGGCTCCTGTTAATTAGCTTTGTTGTACCCATGCATATATCATACAAGGCAATAGAAAAATATCCACTTTTATTGTTAGAGGAGGGATGCAGAGGAGGACACTTTATCAACATTTTCAGCAATGATCCCTCAAATTGGCATAGCTCAGAATGTAGTAAAAATAAGAAAGCATGCCTGCTTATTGAGAGGTTGGCTAATGACACCGCTGCTGCCCTTTCTAACGTTACTGAGGAAATAAATGCAGTGCTTAGTATGGTTATGCAAAACAGAATGGCCTTAGATTTGATCTTGGCTACGGGGGTAATCAACATTCAGTGTTTCTATGCATGATAATACCCGGAAAGTGCAAGATCTTATTTTTGACATTTCAAATGTTTTGCAGGAAAAGCGTGAATTGAGAAGTGAGATCTTGGAGAGAAACTAGGGCACAGCTGGGTAGCTAGGGAAAAAGGGGACTGGGTCTCTTGGGAGCAAACATTGTGACTTTCCTCCTTTTATTATTACTGGAAAACGCTGGGCATAGTTTATGCTTTATGTACCTAAATGTCCTGGTCGCCAGTGTGGAGTCTGCAGGAATGTGTACCAACTAGGCGACAGGCACACCAAAGGAAATAACGGGAGACACACACAGGTATGCTAGCAAGTCTTGCACAGTGACCACCAGAGATCCCACCACCTTTTATTTATACCCTCGGGTCGCGCCCAGCCCTCGGGTGTGGAAGTTATACAAAGTATTATAAAGGCTGGGTGGCACTTTACAGCAGTGAATGAACATGCACTGAGGGCCCCGTGCTTATTAGCTCACCTCGCAGTGAGTCACACGTGCACTCCAGGCTCTGTGCTCACCTCACGTGACGTGACTGTGGGCCTGGGCTCACCTCGCAGTGAGTCACACGTTCACTGAGGGCTCCGTGCTCACCGCATCACTTGCAGTGAGTCTCACGCGCACTGCGGGCCCCATGCTCACCGCATCACTTGGAATGAGTCTCACGCACTGTGGGCCCCGTGCTCACTGGCTCACCTTGCAGTGAGTGTCACACGCATTGTAGGCCCTCTGTCTGCTCACCGCGTCACTTGCAATGTGTCTCACACGCACTGCGGGCTCCGTGCTCACCGGCTCACCTTGCAGTGAGTGTTACACGCATTCTAGGCCCTCTGCTCACTGTTTCACCTTGCAGTGAATCTCGGACACACTGCTATTCCCGTGCTCACCGGCTCACCTCGCAGTGAGTCTCACATGCACTGTGGGCCCCGTAATCACTGGCTCACCGCGGAGTGAGTATCACATGCACTGCGGGCCCCACGCTCACTGCGTCAATTGCAGCGAGTCTCACATGCACTGGGGCCAGTGCTCACCGGCTCCCCTCCCATTGAGTATCACACACACTGCAGGCCCCATGCTCACTCCATCACTTGCAGTGAGTCTCGCATGCACTGGGATCTCGTGCTCACCGGCTCACCTCGCAGTGAGTATCACACGCACTGTGGGCCCCGTGCTCACCGTCTCACCTCGCAGTGAGTATCACACACACTGCAGGCCCCATGCTCACTGCTTCACTTGCAGAGAGTCTCACACACACTGTAGGCCCCATGCTCACTGCGTCACTTGCAGTGAGTCTTGCATGCACTGGGGCATCGTGCTCACCGGCTCCCCTCGCAGTGAGTCTCACATGCACTATGGGCCCCGGGCTCACCGTCTCACCTCGCAGTGAGTATCCCACGTACTGCAGGCGCCATGCTCACTGCGTCACTTGCAGTGAGTCTCGCATGCACTGGGGCCCCGTGCTCACCGGCTCACCTCGCAGTGAGTATCACACACACTGCAGGTCCCATGGTCACCGCTTCACTTGCATGCAGCGTGTCTCACACGCACTGTATGCCCTCTGCTCACAGGTTCACCTCACAGTGAATCTCACAAACACTGCTGGCCTTGTGCTCCTCGTTTGATCTCGCAGTGAATCTCACATGCACTGTGGGCCCTGTGCTCACCTCGCAGTGTGTATCACAGGCACTGCGAGCCCCATGCTCCCTGCGTCACTTGCATTGAAACTCGCATGCACTGGGGCCCTGTGCTCACCGACTCATCTCACAGTGAGTCTCACATGCACTATGGGCCCCGTGCTCACCCTCTCACCTCGCAGTGAGTATCCCACGTACTGTGGGCCCCTTGCTCACAGCGTCACTTGCAGCGAGTCTCACGCACTGTGGGCCCCGTGCTCACAGGCTCACCTTGCAGTGAGTGTCACACGCATTGTAGGCCCTCTGCTCACCGCGTCACTCGGTTACAGTGAGTCTCACACGCACCGCGGGCTCCGTGCTCACCTTGCAGTGAGTGTTACACGCATTGTAGGTCATCTGCTCACCGTTTCACCTCGCAGTGAATCTCACACACACTGCTGGTCCCGTGCTCACCGGCTCACCTCGCAGTGAGTCTCAAATGCACTGTGGGCCCCGTGCTCACCGGCTCACCTCGCAGTGAGTATCACATGCACTGCGGGCCCCACGCTCACTGCGTCAATTGCAGCGAGTCTCACATGCACTGGGGCCCGTGCTCACCGGCCCCCCTCCCTGTGAGTTCACACACACTGCAGGCCCCATGCTCACCGCTTCACTTGCAGCGAGTCTCACACGCACTGTAGGCCCCATGCTCACTGCGTCACTTGCAGTGAGTCTTGCATGCACTGGGGCATCGTGCTCACCGTCTCACCTCGCAGTGAGTATCACACACACACTGCAGGCCCCATGCTCACTGCTTCACTTGCCAAGGCTGCCCGGGGGGCTGCGCAGCGGCCCCTCAATAGGGCGGTCGCCTTAGTGCCACAGGAAGGCACTGGAGTCGGCCTTCTAGTTTCCCTGGGCCAGGGTCCAGGGAAGACTTCCAGCCGACCCCACTTCCGGGGAGGGTGGGGACAGGGGTACATATACTGTCCCCCGCCCAACGTGCAGCCTCTTGGTTCCTGCCGTCTCGCCTTGTGGTTGCGCCGGGATCCTCTTGCTATATCTTTGTCCCCCACCGGACATGTTGGCAAGCACGTCGGGTCCAGGTCGGGATGGCGTTTTGCGGTTGTTGCGGTGAGTTTTGCGCTGGATGGTCACGTTTCTGGAATTCTGGGGCGAGTTGTCGGGCCTCCAGTGTGCTGTCCGGTGGGAGGAATGGAGCGCAGGATGTTTTAAACCAGTGGGTGTCCGTCGCGGCGAATTTTTGGGGGATGGTAGAGCCCCTCGGGCCTTTTGTTCCGACTGGCCTTTGTCTTTTGTAAGGCAGAGGGACTGGGCGTTTGTTTCCTGGCCCGGATGCGGTCTGCAGCACATGCAGTTTCTTGCCGGGGCATTGCTGCACGTTTCCTGCTCTTTGGGCATTCGCTTACCGCCATTGGGACCAGTCTAGAAAGGGTTCGTTGATTGGGGGGCGGGAGGGCTCCGCATCGCAGTGGGGTGGATGCGGTGGCCAGCGGCCCGTCTCCGGAGTTTGCGCCTATCTCTGCCGAAGCTGCGTGGGCTCTTGTCGACTCATTGGGGTGGGCGCTGCTGGGCGGTGGGGATCGTCCCTCCCTCCCCGCCCCCCCCCCAGGAGCCTTGCGGGCAGGGTGCATGGGCCGGTGTGATGTGTCGACTATTTTGTAGAGTGCTGCTGTTCGGCCTGAGTCGCTTTTGTTCTCGGTTGCTGGCATTGGGAGACATGGCACCGCGGACGCAGCTTTCCTAGAGAGCTATGGGTTGTGGAACGGGCACGCGCTTTGAAGCCTGTTGGGGCTGGCTGTGCCGATGGGGGCGCGGGTGCTCCTGTATCTGGCACACTTGGATGAGGCAACACTGGATTGGGCCCCATCCCTCGGTGGAATTAACTTACGCTAATGGGGCTTTCTGTGATGGATGTTGTGCGCTATAAGTGTTGTGCGGCGGGAATGCACATTATGTCACTTATATAGGTGTGTATCATGGCGTGGAGGACAGTTTGGGAGCCAAGCTTCTGAGTGGAGGGTGAATATACTGGGGTTTTTCTGCAGACTTTAAATTGCCGAATGGCGGCATTTAACGATGTGGTTATTAGTGAGATTCGACTTCTGGTGTGAGGGTAAACGAGGACAGTGGGTTTGGCCCATGGTGTCCACCTCACTTGTGCATTGGTTGGGTCTCCATGGCCATGGTGGGGGCACAGAGGGACAATTGGGCTTGCTTTGCGGGGGGACACCCGGTTAACACTGTGCGTCGTTGACCAGCTCACATCGCCTTTCAGCGATGATGGGGATTCAGCCCCCCACTGGCATTAGGTGAGGTCTTTGGATGTGCTGGGGGCACGCATGTTGGCCCGTCGTGTGTGGCGCTCATCTGTCTCTAGTGGGGGTGCCTGTGGTTATTGTAGACACATGGGGGCAGGTTCCGCCCTCTTCCACTTAGAATGCAGCCATATAGAGGCTAATGTACAGGAGTGTCTATAGAATGTGTTTACCCTCAAAGGACTGCGTCACCGACTGGCGGGCAGTGAATATCTGCATTCCGGGCGAGAGCGCAGCGGATGGCTCAGAGGAGCATCGTGACTTCCAGCAGTGGGAAAGCCTTGCTGTTGTTGCACCGGAGCGGTGATCAGCAAGGGCAGATCTTCCTCACAGGTGAGTGGCGGCGCGAATTCCCACGGCCGCCTGCACTGTTTAGCTTGACTGGGCTGGCAGGGTGCATAAGTCCAGTTTAATTACATTTATATTATGTATCCCAATTACCAGTTGGATGTTCAGGCCTTGAAGGAGGGTGCTTTTCAGATCGTTTTATTAGGGCTCGTAGTCTTAAGCGTCAGTTAAGGGAAAAGCAACAGGCGTGATAAACAAATTTTAGTTGTAAGCTGTTAAACCTTGTATCCACCAACGTTATAAAAGTACTGGTATTAAAGCTGACACAGACTGCGCGTGGAAGGGCGTGGGGCACATCTGGGTCAGCTTTAATACGGTGAGTGCAGGGGTATTGTTAACCTCCCTCCCACATAGTATTTCACCCGCAGTATGGGGCTGTGCGGGGGACAGTCGTGCGCCGTGGTGGTTGTCCCCAGGCCCCATGAGCTGTAGGGGGTCGGGTTTCGCGTGGAGTGCATCCCCGGCTGCCCATTGGGTCCCTGGGCTGCGAGAGCACAGCTGAACTCTGACCTGATCTCAGGCTGTCTGGTTCCCTGTACCGGGAACATCAGGATTGCGGCGGCCAAGTTGTAAGCTTTTCCTTTAGTATACACAAGCCTTAGTTGCTGCTTAATTTTCTTATGCAACGAACAACCATTGACGAAGTCTATAGTCCTGACTTGTAGGATTGAGGTTAGTGGTGTATTGGCCACCGGGTTGCACTGCCGCATTGTGTTCTTTCGGCACATACCGTTCTATTGAGTTAGTCGATTCTCAACATTGCTAGTGTGTGTGTTGCACAGTGGTGACGAAAGATGTGATCGGCAGAGATTATTATATTTGTCTGCGGAAACGTAGACCTTCGACGCATGGTTGTGCTGATTTCTTTTCCCTCCCCTTGCATGAATTGAAGCAAAGAGCCTCGCCTTGGTTTTTTCCTGAGATTCAAGCAACACACGTTGTAGGTGGCTACAGCCTGCAGCCGTATTTGTGTTCATCAACCTCATTGGAAGAGCTTTTTTGGCCGGAAACGATGTTCAGTAGCCGAGCATGTAGGCGCGAATCATGTCTCCCGGGTTATTGTGGCCGGGGCTACGCAGGTTCAGGGCCAGCGGACTAGTTGAAATCGGGTTAGGTTTACCGGATGCCATGGGCGCCCAACCTAAGTGATGTGGATACCACCATTCATGTGTTGCTGAGGTTCTCGTCAGAGGGGGCGAGTTAGGCCTGCCTGCGCACTTTTTATTTGGTTTAATTAGCGGTTACATAGCACAAACTTTCTGCATTGAACTGTCATTCATTTCAGCATCATTCCGCTTAAATCCACAAATGTGCGAAAGGCAACCCTGGACTTTTAGAAGTGAGGCTCCGTCACTTATTTGTTTTCATCAGTTGCAGAATCTGGTAGTAAAAAGGGAGCGAGTTTATCGTACTATGGAGTACTTCAGAGATCGATTGTACAGATGTAGCAGTGGCTGTTGCATATTTACAAATGGCACTTTTTACCCTATCATACGACACTACCATGCTAGGTGTAGCTATCCACCCTGTAAGGGCATATTGAGTGTAGCGTCACTTTCTTTAATACCCTTCACTGACTGCGAGAATATATCCAGGGCACTTCAAATCTGGTGACCCAGAGGCAACACCGCAGAATTATGCACAGCACAACCGTCGTGCTGCCATGGGCTCCGAATTTTTATCCTGCACCCACTTCTGAGGCCACAGATTTCAGAACTCTGAGGGTTGAGACTACACTCATCAGAGTAGGATAGTTTCCTTCGGTAAGCAGGCTATGGGCATGCTTTGCCAGGTCGTTTCCGGATCTGTCATCATGCCGGTGCTCGCCAGGGTAGAGCATGCATAAGGGGCTGTGCATAGGTCTGGTCAAACTCAGCAGAGCAGTTACACAATGGTTCAGGAGCCATGCTACAGGGCTTCTGTTATAGCTTTTCACTGCACGGTCATTTTTTATGTGTGGTTCCGTGCAACATACTAAACAGTATCTCAGAACAAGACAGGAACACCAGAATCAGAATTCGAGGGGGATCTTATATTATTTGGGCTCCAAGCCAACTGGCGGTCATGTGCAACGCGCTATACCTGGGCAGCATGTGCGCTTCAGAGTATCTCCGCGTATGGTAGTCTCAGGTAGTTACAAGACAGTGAAGGATCAACAGAGACTTATATTTATTGGGTTCACCATTGGGTAGCCTATACTCCAGGGGGAGGGACCCATACATTTTCTCCTCGGCCACATAAAGCCACAGTGATACACTCTTTACATACTTGAACCGTGCAGTATGTCTATCTGATTGAAACACAGCATGCAACCCCAGGAGCACCGGGTCTACGTCTGCTCCAAGACTCCATTGGTAACGGCAGGACAGTCATTTGTTCGACCCAAAATGATTGTAACGGATCGTGGGCATGTTGCCCAGTGCCAACTTAAAAGCTGGCATGAGTATACAGGAGGGGGGGCCCGGTAATTTTATGAGTGAGGCAGTTGAACAGATACCACTAGGGCTATCATGACGGTCTTTCGTTGGCTCCTGTTGAAGGTAAGGGTACCCATTTTCGCAGTAACTGTGCTTCCCTGTGGTAGGATTTGGTTTGTCGGTTACAGTCAGCTTTCCTCCTGCCCAAGCTATCCTTCTAGCCTTGGAGGGGGGATGAGGGGGGGGGGGCTGGATTGCCTCAATTGTCATACTTGGAGTTCAAGGGAAATAGAGGCGTGTCAGCTCTCTAGTTCGATTGCCACGTTTGCTGCGCTTCAATGACAGATGTTGAATGTCTCCTGACAAGTGCTGCTTGCAATTTTAGTTTACATTGGGTTTGGTGAATACATTATCCTTTCACTTGTGGTCAGAGAAAGTAGATAATGTAGTTGGATATAGCATTGCATGACCTGGGACACTTAGCGGTAAGCCGGCTAGCATTAAGCACATATATCGTTATCCGGAAGGGGGATGCAGATGTCAGTTTTGTGTGGACAAATGCTCCGTTAAGAAGGGAACTCCCTGGGTTAAGGCGGGCACGGCTAGGATCTGAGAGTAACCAGCAAAGGCTTGCTTCCAAAGTTTGTAAAGTTGATCAGATGGGCCAAGCTGGGCTGCAAAGCACCATGCATATTCTATAGGTCACAGTTTTGAATACGAGGTCCTATGCACAGTTACTATTAGGTTCTAATTCCTATTCGCCTGCACACCTCCACGTATATTGTACATTCGGGACGCATGTTATACGTTCCACCGACCCCCCCGACGAGAGGTGACCACACAAGTTCAGCGATGTAATTTTCTACGGGTCATGAGGGGCAAGTTGTGGTGGCAACAAGATACCTGCAGCAGGGGGTGCCGCCAGGCGGCAAGGAGTTAGAGAGTAATTGGGATTTGAAGGTCCCGCTGGGTGCCTGCCACCTGGCCACTGCAGGTTGTTGGTGACAAAATTTACCGGGGCTGATTCACAGGCGGGTGTGGTGGTCCCGACCTCATTTCACATGATGCTCCCTGTCGGGTCTGTCTAATGTTCATCTAAAAGGGCTTTAAATTAACAGCCTCTCTTGTCTCAGCCATACTGTGAGCAGTATGCAAGCGGTCTGTGCATCAGTAGGTTGGGGGGAGCACGTCCGTTCCCGGGGTTGTGACTGTGCGTCCTGTTGTGACTCTTGGAGTCCTAATCCTGCTTGCTGCAGGTGCCGGATGAGTGTTGATTACATAACTGGATGCGATGGATGAGGAGGCAGATCCCTGCAGCACACTCTGCTAAGCTTTGTTACTGGTGAATTGTTTTGACCCAAGGCCGAAGCGGGAGCTTCTAGTGCAGGGCCAGAATCATTAGGCTGGGCAGCATGACAAAGGTCTTTTCGGCACTGGTAGAATGGTGCATGCTGCTAAGTAGTCCTGAAGGGCCCCCCCCCCCCCCCCCCCCCCCCCCCCGGGTAAAGATGGCAAGCAGGGGTCACACGGGGAACGGAGCTATCAGCTGTCAATCTGTTGAGCTTTAACCAGCATGAAAGTCGGAGGGAGGCGGCTGAGTTGCCCTAGCATGGTTTGTCTCGCTTAGGGCCAGTTGGGGTTACTGTTCAGGGTAAGGTTAGACTTCTTGGTTGCGTTGGATACTTTGACAGGTTGCCTCTGCACAGGCATCACGGCGATAAGTCGTTATTTTGGGGGTGTGAACTAGGTGTCCTTCAAGACACTCATTAGATCTTGCAGTCCCGCCATTGCAGAACATAGATTTGTCAACATTCTTCAAGGAAACCATTATTAGCAGGAAGGTATTGAATCATGGAGAGCCAATGGTTGGGGGTTCGTGCACAACAGGAGTAAGGGAATTACATTCTGTTTCATCAGGCTACGTGTACCATCTATAGCACCAGCAGCTGTAAAGCTTCTATTTTCGCCCGGGACTGGGGATGGCAATGTCATCAAACTTTGCAGCCAGACACGGAATAGGCAAATACATACTTGTGATGGTGCAACGTGCACTCAGCAGTAGAGTCAGCTGAGTGTCATCATACCCTGGTATACCGTCAGTGATAAACGTAAGGTTGGGGCGACACACGAACAGGCACTCTCTGTCTGCTGGGGCGGGAGTGTGCCAGTGCCAAGAGGGTGCGGGTTGCCTGGTTAGGGCTGTTTTGATGGGAGGGACCACTAATACGGACAATCACAAGAGCACATTTTGCAGTCATAGAAGGTTAAATTGATAATTTGATGGCATGGTACCAGTTGCTTCAGTTATGCTCATTTTCCTTGGCAGTTGTCAGGAACATTCAGAATGCAATGTTGGTGGTTAGCCTGTTGTCATGCCTTTCCGAGGTGTTTTAGCTCAGGCATGGCCAAGCATGGGTTAGATGCCTGTGGTCTGCCCTGGGATTCATGTTAACAGGCAGGTGAAGCAGCAGAACTTAGAGGGGCTTGGGTCCGACCTCTGGTTACAGGTGCAGATCCTGGTAAGTTCTCTTAGTAGCCCGTCCTTGAGTTCGATGAAACAGGTACCATTGATTTGAGTAACGGTAACGGGTAATTTCTCCCGCCCTCCAGCCTTGGCTGGCAGCTATGCAGGTTGTGGAAGTTGTCATCCAACTAGAGCGATATGGTCCATATGATTGGGCTACAAAGTATTAGGAGAACACTTGGCATTCCCAGTATTCAAAATAGAGAGGTATTTATACTTTGGTTCCCCTCTGGGTCACTCTGTCCTGTCTGCTCCCTGGTATACTAGCAGAAGTTTGGGAGGGCAAGGCTTCACATAGGGTGGTGACTGACGGAATGCAATGGACATACTCCGACTAGTGCTAGACTCAGATAACTGAGTGAAAGAGGAAGTAAGGCGGGCTTGTCAACTCTTACCTTCACCCGCATTGGCACTTCCTGGCAGGAGTGGCTTGTCAAAGGTATTGCTCTTCAGCCAGGCAATGGTAACATCGGACCAACGCCTAATTATGGGTTTTAGGTCACATCAAACAAAAATCCATGGGGAGTTTAGAAAGGATGGGGGCACCTGTCCTGAAGGGGCATGCTGGCCTCCGGCCCTGTATGGGCTAAGACTTGTTTTGGCTGGACCGGGAGAAGCCCGGTATTCAGCATGTTGTAAGTAAAAAGGCCTACCTTGGTGGGGGGCCCTGGTTGTGACGGTGGCCACCCCCAGAGCTGTGGAGGAGTTACAGGGCGATCCAGAGTCTGCAGATACCAAGGGGTACTTCATGCAGCAGCACAGCATGTGCTAAGCCAGGATACCCAGGGATGTCTTAGCATTGTCCCCTGGAAGAACTACGGCGCCCCGTTAGTCCTACGGGCGGTTGTGGGTCTGAGCAACTGGGGGCTGCCAGGAACGCTCCGCCCACCTCTTTGGGGGGGGCGTGAGTAAGGGAGTGGACTGGTGGTCTATGGATGGGAGGGGTGGCCCCTCCCAAGATGTGGTATGCACCAATTGACAACGGCCACGGTGTAATTGGCTTATCAGACGGTAAGGCGGCATAGGGGTTGGCCTGCCCTGGGATCGCCCGTAAGATAACCCACCATGTTGGCATATTGGTTGTGCTAATAAACCTGCAGCAAATTTCTCCACTAACAAGGTGTCGTGTTGTTTATTGATGTATTGTGCTGCATGATAAGTGACTACAGTTGCCGATATTGGCACTATGCAGCGAGTCTCACACGCACTGTAGGCCCCGTGCTCACTGGTTCACCTCGCATTGAATCTCACATGCACTGTGGGCCCCGTGCTCACCTCGCAGTGAGTATCACATGCACTGCGGGCTCCGTGCTCACCGTCTCACCTCGCAGTGATTATCCCACGTACTGCGGGCCCCATGCTCACTGCGTCACTTGCAGTGAGTCTCGCATGCACTGGGGCCCCGTGCTCACCTCGCAGTGAGTATCACACGCACTACGGGCTCCGTGCTAACCGGTTCATCTCGCAGTGAGTCCCACACGCACTGTAGGCCCTCTGCTCACAGGCTCACCTCACAGTGAGTCTCACATGCACTGTGGGCACCATGCTGACTGGTTCACCTCGAAGGGAGTTTCACGTGCCCCTCTGGCTCAGTTCTCACCGGTTCTGATCATGTTATCATGGTACATCTGCTGCACCCCAGGCATTGCTGCTTCTGCAGTGTGCGGAAGATCACACGTCAGGCAGACTAATAGCGGTGAACATTGGCTCAACAGCCGGGAGCCTGCTAACGTGTCTATTGTTCCAGTGCGTCACACATTGGTTAGAGAGGTGTGAAATGCGCACTCCTCACCTCTCATGATTACATATTGAACAGTTTGGGGTGAGGAGTTTAGAGAGCTAGGAGAATGACACAGAGTACAGCAGAACCACCAATACTCCAACACTGATCACCTGTGGTATCAGACAATTCTGGACAAGGGGGTCCAGGGAGGCCGGTGCCTCTGGAAGGGCAGGGGCACAGTCACTCATAGTCAGACTTGGCTCTGAAAGAATAGTGAGGTTAAGGACACGAATGTAATATGTCATCCTCTCCTTAAAAAGTCTAGGAAGTGGGGCAGAGTCAGTCACCGGTCATGGACCATGACTGTACCATGCCGAGCTCCTCTGCAGGGCTGGAAAACTGGGACCAGTCAGTCACAGACCATGGATCACACTACAGCATGCTATGCTGTCCTCTGTAAGGCTAGAAAGGCTAGGATGCAGTGAGTCACAGGCCATAGCCACGACTGTATCATGCCATGCTGTCCTCTGTAAGACCGGAAAGGTTGGGGCAGAGTCGGTCGCAGGCGGTGGGTCATTTTTGCACCATGCTAGGCTATGCTCTCTGTACGGCTGGGACAGTCAATCACAGGCTATGGGTTGTGCCTGTTCCATGCTACGGTCTTCTGTGTAAGGCTGGGACAGACAATCACAGGCTATGGATTGTGCCTGTTCCATGCTACGCTCTTCTGTGTAAGGCTGGGACAGTCAATCACAGGCTATGGATTGTGCCCGTTCCATGCTACGCTCTTCTGTGTAAGGCTGGGACAGTCAATCACAGGCTATGGGTTGTGCCCATTCCATGCTACGCTCTTCTGTGTAAGGCTGGGACAGTCAATCACAGGCTGTGGATTGTGCCCGTTCCATGCTACGCTCTTCTGTGTAAGGCTGGGACAGTCAATCACAGGCCATGGGTTGTGCCCGTTCCATGCTAGCCCGTTCCATGCTACGCTCTTCTGTGTAAGGCTGGGACAGTCAATCACAGGCTATGGGTTGTGCCCGTTCCATGCTACGCTCTTCTGTGTAAGGCTGGGACAGTCAATCACAGGCTATGGATTGTGCCCGTTCCATGCTACGCTCTTCTGTGTAAGGCTGGGACAGTCAATCACAGACTATGGATTGTGCCCGTTCCATGCTACGCTCTTCTGTGTAAGGCTAGGACAGTCAATCACAGGCTAAGGGTTGTGCCTGTTCCATGCTACGCTCTTCTGTGTAAGGCTGGGACAGTCAATCACAGACTATGGATTGTGCCTGTTCCATGCTACGCTCTTCTGTGTAAGGCTGGGACAGTCAATCACAGACTATGGATTGTGCCTGCTCCATGCTACGCTCTTCTGTGTAAGGCTGGGACAGTCAATCACAGGCTGTGGGTTTTGCCTGCTCCATGCTACGCTCTTCTGTGTAAGGCTGGGACAGCCAATCACAGGCTATGGATTGTGCCTGTTCCATGCTATGCTCTCTGTAAGGCTGGGACAGTCAATCACAGGCTATGGCTTGTGCCTGTTCCATGCTACGCTCTTCTGTGTAAGGCTGGGACAGTCAATCACAGGCTATGGATTGTGCCTGCTCCATGCTATGCTCTTCTGTGTAAGGCTGGGACAGAGCCATTTGCCAAGACAGTCTTTGGAAGTCAATAGAGCTGAGCAGACAGTCCCATGCACAACCTGGCTACCAGAGGCCGGTAGGGCTGGATGACGGTCAGTCACCTTCAGTTCCTGAAAGCCTGGTCATACCAGAGTTTCCTTTGTAAGGCAGGTCGGAAAGGTGCAGCCTTTGAAAAGCCAGTAGGATTGGTGGTAGGGGGTTGCGGAGGGGGTGAGTCATAGGTCACAAAAGAGTTTTATAATCACCCTTAAAATGATGCTTGGTACTTTGGGTTTCACCCGCTTTTCTGGAGTAAATCCAATATTTAAAATGTTTAAATGCCAAAGTGCCAGCACACAAAGGTGCAAACTGCAGGTTGAGGGGCCAACGAGGCGACAGCCCTGTGCATACATGCCAACAGACCCGATTCCGACAGGAGAGTACAGATTCTCTGAAGCTAAAAATGACTTTATTTTAGCTCTACAATGCCCAAAATGGCCTCTGCTTCTACAGAAGGAGATAGGGGAAATACATTTGCACGATTATTTTTACAAAACCTCACTCTTACCAGTTCTACAATTAGGACTCCCCGTTTTCAATTTTTACAGATTTTTACAGATAAATACAGACAGAAAACATTGTGTTTCATATCTGTATTTATTCTTAAAAGCGGAAAAGTGCAGATAATTTGGCTTCTTTTGAGTGACTCTACGTGGTGAGACTAATGCCTTTCAGGCCAAAAGCTGTACATATTGGAAGTAAGAGGAGTTACAAAGCTCATTGAGATCTGCTTAAATTACTACATATGTCAACATGTATTTGTATTAGTATGCCAATCTTTTAATGTGTTTATTTTTTATTTTTGGCTGTCTAATGTGCTAAAACCTGGCATACCATAAAACCGGGAGCCCTATCCATATATTGGCATGTAGGCCTGTGTGTCTGACAGAACAACCGCGATTCACAAACCATCTCTTATGTGGACAGTCACAGGTTGGATCCCGTAGGTTTTCTACTATCTTTGCAACTAACTTCAGACCTTCATGAGCCTCAGAACTGAGCCTCAGAGTACCCAAGGAAGAGCTGGCCTTTGCTCAGGTAGAGCCCTGGCAAAACCAAATTTGGCGCCGATGTGTTTCTGGAAGTGGGTCAGCCCATGTCCCCTTCTCCTGCAGGGGTTCCGGGGGTAACCCCTCCCCTGTCAGTCCGGATAGTCGCCATCCGCGACGTAGGGACAGGGGTATATAATAAACATTGGCATAGCCAATAGGTCTCGCCTTTGGGACCTTATGTGTTTAGCCAGAACTTTTTTTTTTTTAGAGCATTGTGGATGCTGTGCATTATGTTGAAAAGTTATAATAAAAAGTGTTAAGCATTTTTGTTACCTTTATACAAACAAAGACGACATTATATACAACTGAAAAACCCATTTAGATTTTAACATTAAAAATGTCTTCTACTTTTTTTGTACTTGCACTGCTGGCAACTTCTTCCTGCCTGTTCTCATGCTGGTTTGTTATAATTTCTTTTGTTATGGGGGAGCGGGACATAAATAACGGGGGAGTGGAGGTTGGAAAACAGTAATTTAATTAGAACACAAGCAGCGGATGGACACTAGGGGCGAATCAACAGAAGCCAGATTCCAAGGGCAGACTGACAGGATGCTTAGGTGGTGGTGAATGATGTTTGGTGCTCAGGTGGTGACACTATATGGTGTGGATGGGAGGTACGTTGTGGATTGTGGAGTTGAAATATGTTATTTGGTGTGGAATTATGCGGTGTGTATTGGAAATGTGTGGAGCTGGTTTGTGTGGCCTGGAACTGTGGTGTTGAGTGAAATTATGCTTAGTGAAATTGTGTCATGGTGTGGAGTGCATTTATGTTGATTGGTGGTAAGTGGTATAGAGTGCATTTATGTGGAGTGTATTTATGTTGCATTGAGTACAGTGCAGTTATGTGGCATGTAATTATGGGGCACTGAGTGGTATTATGTGGAGTGTATTTATGTTGCATTGAGTAGAGAGTAATTATGTGGTACTGTGTGGTATTATTTGGAGTGTATGTTGCATTGAGTGCAGTGTAATTATGTAGCAAATAATTATGTGGCACTGAGTGGTATTGAGTGGAGTATGTTGCATTCAGTAGAGTGTAAATAATTGGTGTGTAATTATGTGGTACTGCATAGCAAAAAAATTTACAACACCATCTGCCTCTCTCCATCAGAAAAGCCTGCCATGGAATCATGCTAAAGGTAGAGGTGGAGAGAGATAAATCTCCAACGGGAAGGCAAACCATGAACTCCTTTCTTGTACGGCTGGCTATACTTCGATGCTCTAGACATTAAAACTCATCCGTGAAGCGGTGTCCTAGTGATCCGACCGTGTGTGCGCGCAGGGGCAGGATTCACAAGAGTAGAAAACAATAACAACAAGAGGGTGTCTGGTTTGGAGTGGTTACGCTTGGCACTCGATTGACAGCACAAGACGCTTTGCATATATTGATACACGCGCAGTGCAGTGCGGTGCTGAGAAGGTGCTGCTTGAATGTTTTTAGACTTTGACTAGAGCTGCCTTTTGTCCCGGTTCCGCTCAGCAGCCCTTTGCTCTGCGAGGCCAATCCCCACGCCGGGTGCGTTCGGCTCGAGCAAGGTTAAGGAGCTGTCTGATGCTGGGGAGGCCCTCCCCCCCCCCCCCCCCATAGCAATTAGTGGACAAACCACCCTCATTCGCACTAAAGCTGCTTCTTCGGCACCCTCTCTTGAAGCGGACAAGCGGCCCAAACACATGAATGGGCACCTCGCCATTTTGTCACTTACACGGAAGTAAAGGCTTTCACTGCTTACAAGGATACATCAGCCGAAGCCTCTTCCAGCAGAGTCATGTCCGTGTGATCGGGGTTTAAGCAAGTACACACCTACATAAGAAACATAGCCACAATGGACAAAGGCCTTGAGGTTAAATATCACACACGCACATCCAGACATACAGCCAAATAAAAAGAACCCGAAATAAAAACACTCGAATCAACCACAGACAGCGAGAAGTACAGATTTTCGCATCAGATGTAGAGTTTAATCAGCTCGGTACACCACTATCCGACTGGCATGATTAAAGATACAAGTATTGCCAAATGTGGGTTATACGTTGTATTTCTCTGCACTATCTATGATGTGCATATATACACCCAAAAGCATAGGGTCACCTTTCACACCCAAGAATGTGACTTCCAACTTGAAGGGAAAACTAGCGCGACCAGCGCTGACCGCCATGTTTCCAGTTGCGATAATTGGAAAACAGATGGCGCTACTGCTCGCTCCCGAGCAGTCTAGGCCACAGTAGACAGAAGGCGGGACATGCACCCGCCTTGGGCCAATTGCGTGCTGTCTTTCTATGAAAGACGCATGCAAAAGCCAATAGCGTGTGAGAAAAAAAAAAAAACCCACGCACGAGCGTGTGTTTAGGGTTGAAAAGCCCTTATTTAAAGTCTCGCAGAGCAGCACATGTGCGCTGGCTCAGGCGAGACCTAATAAACGGGCTTGAAGGCGTTGCTAGTACAGCACCCAGGAGTGGTGCGTCCATTGGGGCGCTTGGGTGTTGCCCCACCGTGCGTTGCCGTGACCGGCGTCACTCTAACTGTCTCACACAATGCAATCCTGATTCCTGGCCTGTATCCGATTCCCAGGCCGCCAGAGCCGGAAGCAGTCGGCTTAGAAGGGGGTGGGGCAGCACTAGAGTTCAGCTGCAAGTGACAGTGTCTGATTGACACCGACAGATTCCACACGTCGGTCGGTGGAGCGCACAGCAAGAGTGCGCATGTTATGTTTTGGGCTTAAACATTTTGCGACCAGCCCTGAACATACGCACTCTAGGCTGCTCATTAGAAGAGCGAGGGTTGTTCCATGCCGCTCATCTAATGAGAAGCCTAGTGCGCATATTCGGGCTAGTCGCAAACATTTTTAATCCCTAAACAGAACATGCGCACTACTGCTCAAGACAATCCTGGTGCTGCTGCTGGAGCAGCGCCTGGATTGGCTTAGAGCAGGCGGTACCAGGACTGGGCGGTACTTGCCAAGGTGCCAACGCGGGAGTCGGACCCCGGCCCAGGAGGACTCGCAGAGGCGGCACGGATCCGGTAAGTTTAGTTTTTTCTTAATAATGGTGATGCTTTATTTTAATCTCCCCCGCCGCGCACGACCCCTAACACTCCCCACACCCCCTCCCCGCGAGTATTGCAGCACGAGCCGCGACTGGTAAAGACACAATGCTGTGCTTTTTACACAACGTTTTTGTGGAGTGGGGAGGGTTCTTTGTACCTTACTCTATGGTACATCATGACTTTGGGGGTTTTAGCTTGGGGCACAATGAAGAAACTTTGGAGAGGTTGGTCAAACTTCCCGTCATGGCTGCGAGTATGGCAGTGGCATGAGCTGTGGGCCCTCCGCTGTGTCATGCCTCCTGCCAGTTGGTATTTCACATGGCCCGGCCCCCACGGCAGGAGAGAAAGGTCGGTGTGATTCACCCAGTGTGGCTTCTCACTGAAGCGTGCGTCAGAAGCCCTCCTGCAGAGTCCCAGGGCTGGATTGCTGAACATTTCTCAGGTACTGTAGCTTTAGCTGACTGGTCGTTCATTGAATATTGTACAGATAATAAAGCGGAAGGGAGTTTAGTGCGCAGCGTGCACGGCTCCATCTACTGAAAGTCCCATCTCCACATCCGCTCTTTAGCAGCGGGGACTGTCCTGTACGCAGAGCAATCTGCAGTACTAGAAGGGTGTGTATCCCCTGTTGTTTTAATAAACTACGCAACATACTATAACATCAGTGTGTTAAAAATACGTCATTGTGTTTGCAGGTGACATCAAATTAATGTGATACAAATATTACATATTTTATGAGGATTTTCAGTATTGACTTTTCTTATTTTTAATGCTTCAAACTAGGGTGGGAAAGTCAGCCGATCTGGGTGTGCACACACAGACCTGCAGAAAGGTTCTGTGCGTACATAGCATTTCTCTCAGGTAACATGTTGAGCAAGACTGTAAGAGCAACATGCAGGATTACTGTGATGGACAGTGTGGATTAGAGTTTCAAAACCTCTGGACGTTTACTCTTGAATGCGTGATTGCCAAGAATCTTTCAAGCAGTCAGCTGAGGACAGTATTGTGTGATGTTCTGTGCATTATGACATGTATTATCCCAACAAGCAACCTGGTGGAGGATGCTGCTGTGTTCTGTGCTGCACTGTACTGTATGTTACTGTGGCGGTGGGTGACAGAAGCCACATAGCTCCTTGCCTTGTTTTTTTGTCTGGGGGTTCCAAGCCGGAGCATATCTACCTCTAGTAGTTTTGCTATAATTCGGGATAGACTGCATGTTCCAGAATGCAAAGAATGCTGGCTAAGCGTCAGTCACACGGCATAACTACCCGAGAGACTGCATTATAAGTGTGTATGAATACCCAAATCTCATTGTCCTCTGCCTGGTGCATGTAAATCATCAATTAATGGTCTTTGTAAACATTCTTGTATTTGCAGTTATTGATTTTTTTTTTATCCACATGCAATGTGTGTTGCTGTATGTACCTGATGTCATTTCTGACGCAGATTCTATGTGGTTTTGAGGCTTCTAGCATTGTGGCATGCTTCATGGCTGTGTACAGGACTGGACTGGCCCTAGCGGGCACCGGGCAATTCCCCGGTGGGCCGCACAGTTGGGGCCGATTTTGGGGCCCTTGGGGGCCGTTTTTGTTACAGGGCAGTTTTTGCAGCATCGGCCCTGTAACAAAATGGTCCGAAAACCGGCCCTGGCAAAGAGCTCGGCCGCACATCCAACCCCCGGGGGGCTGACCGAGCACTTTGCCAGAGCTGGTTTTGGTTTCCAGTCCGGCCTTGGCTGTGTAGTTACATTTACTGTGGAATTTTAGCCAGTTTGCTGTTTTGGTTGGAACCACACTGTGCACCATTTTTAGGATATGTTGTCGATTGTTTGGTTGTGTGTGTCTGTGGATTTGAGTTTTGTGGGCATGTGTATGCATTTCGATGTGCATGAATCTGCATTTGTGTGTTATCTGTCTGTGTGCTAGCGCAACTGTGTATGTTTCTTTCTATAGGTGCATGTTGTCTGTTTTTTGCCCATCATCATAGCTGAGAGGATGAGTGCACTTATTTGACATTATAGAAGAATTGCTTTATTAACCTTCTTGCTTTCTCAATTTTGTTTGCAAATGTACAATTTTCACACTCTTTCTTCAAAAGTTTACGGGGGGAAAATCACCCCTCCCCCTTTCAAACTCCCCAAATGGCAGTCGCCATAAGGCATGCATCCCGAACTTTAACGCTCCTCCACTTTCAAATCTCACAAGCCACCAGTGCTTAATTTGTAAAATATGAAGTGCAGGTGCTGAAATATTTGCCGGAGGCCACACCTACTTTTATCTGGCTCCACCCACTTCCTCCACTGGGCCGTCTGTTTAATGAAATGCTCAGGTGGCGTGCGTTATAGATTGCTTTGAAGTTCGAATTAATTTAATGGAGGACACTGCGAGGCTGACGCTGACCTACTCCTGTCAGTTGTTTTTGCACATCATCATCTCTCTAATACATATTAAGGCACAGCACGATTACGCATTACAAATTTGCAAGCACAAACAATGGCACACTGCACGCTTAAAGAGCCTTTAAGACTATGCTGGGCTCATTCATTATTAGGTGTGCTGTGTGTGCAACTACTTTCTTACTGCCTGGTGATGACTTTAAGTGTATATTAACATCATGGAGATTCGGGAAGCACCATCAGAATTGCTAAAGAAACAAAAATGCTCTTCATATGGAAATTCTCACCCAGACGAGCCTACCTATATCTACACTCAGTATTGACCAGTATACATACAGATTAACATAGTGCATTTGAATAATGTGAATATATGAGCCTTGTTTAGCAGAGCATCTCAATATTATGAAGAGAGATCATGTGCCTCCTTCAGCAGGGGAGGCTGGAGCACGTTAATAATGGGGAGGGAGATGCACCCACGTTTAGCAGGGCATGATCTAAAAAGCCCAAAGGAGACATGTGGTTGTATCTTAGTGGCACAGGTTCTCATCATCAGCACTAACATGGTGCACACAGCACCGAGTGGAGAATCTCTTGCAGTTGCCGCCCCAATCAATGGCTGTGCCGCGTTGTGAATCATGATGGCATGCCAATGCATATAGTAATATCTGCCTGTCTGAGCTTGCCCTTAGGTAGAATCAACAGCAATCCACATGGGTGCCATGATCCATTCCATGCCACCACCATGCGCTGTCTATTGCGTCTATATAGCCTCCGCTACTGCCGTAGTGCTATACATTACTGCAGTCTGGATTACTGTAGATAACATGGGAGTCTTGCAGTCGTCTAATGGACCTGTCCTATGCTGAACCTGAACCTCTATGATCCTCACGGACCATCAGATGATGATCTATATTCGCAGCCTGGATTTAGACCCCGAGCTATCATTAGTAAGCATCGGCAGGCACATAAATTGCAAGCTGGGGTTCCACTTCCACACTGAGGTAGCACACTTAACAAACCTGTGTGCCTGTGTACGGCCGGCACTGATGATCTCATCATTCATGCAGCATGCTACACTACACTGACAGACAGACAGTACTACCACCACACACAGTGACGTGGGGGGTGACCCTGCTGACGACCTTCACCCCCCCCCCACCCCCCCCCCCCCCAAAAAAAGCAGCATTGGTTTGGCTTGGCATGGCCCGGGGCAGCACATTATTGGCATCATGAATCATGAATCATTCATGGCATGGTGGGGGGCGGGCCGTAGGCACATGGCGGCTACCACGCTACTAATTAAGTTACTTAACTAAGTTCACTTCTTATACTGCTGGATACCACTGCCAGTTGTTAACTTAAAGTAAACTTAGTGGTTTGCGACTTTGCGTTTGTGCTGGGCCGGGACACACACACTGACTGCAGTGCAGATAGTGCACACACTCTCACTCACTGCACTGCCAGTTAGGCTGCTGCTCTGCTTAGGGCAGCATTAGGCCTGCCGCCTGCCACTGCCAGCCTGCCTGCCTCACCTGGTGCAGTCAGTACTACTACCAGTACTCTGGCTTGGCTCGGCTAGTCGACTGGCGTTGAAGTTGTTGCGAACGGGTCGATGACTCGGTGTGGTGGGGTGCGGCCGGCCGGCCCGTGGGTGTATGCTGGGGGCGGGCGTGGCAAATGCGCAATCTGAAAAAATGAAACTGCGCACGCTCGGCTCATGCTGCCTACTGCGCACAAAGCCCCAACCCTAGGCTAAAGCCACCACTGACAGCACCAACCTAGACTGCTGTGCGGTGTTCATTTCTTACAGCCTTAGAGTTAACAACGTCGGCCGCGAGACAACCGCACATGCATATTATTTCAACACTCGCACAACAGGCGCCTCCTCCCGCTCGTTCTCTTGAATTGTTTTTGTCTCAAAAATTTGGGAGAAGAAGAAGGAAGCTGAAGGGGCAAGGGTACGGAGCAATATGGAAGGAAATCAGACAAAAAGAGGACACTGGTGCCAGCAGCCTTCAGAAACATGAACCGAGGCCGGCGGGAGGCTGCTGCAGGGAGATGCTGTGCCCCTCTGGAGGGGGCGCCCTGGGCTTAGATCCAGCTCGCACATGCTAAAGGCCGCCCCTGACTCAAGGCATTCTGCAATAGAATACCTGAATGTTCATAATTTACGAATGCAGAATTTCCACCAGGCAGAAGAAAAAATTACATTTGTAAAACTGTCACAAAAGGTTGTTTTTTGGGTTTCTCCACTAGGGTCCCGATTACGAGTAGGCCCTGTTGGATGCCATAATTATCGCACCCGTTAAAAATCCGACACAGAGGGGTTTGGTATTTATAGAGTGAGATGATTATCGCATATCATACACTCGAGGGGAACAATATGCAGAATTTGGAGCTACCAGGCCTTTCCCCCTTGTTAAATTCTGGCAGCTTTCACCTGTCGAAATGTATCGCAGGGTGCAAATTTAACAAGCACCACTCACACAATTCAATGGGCCTCCTGTAATCTGGCTTCAAGGTAGTTGAACAAACTAATGGCTCTCGTCCTGAAGCGCACGTGGCCTCTGACATGACCGTCATGATTTACTTCCGCTGCATTCTGGAAGGCGCGCGGACAGGAAGGGGCGGGCTCAACACGTGCACTGCATTGTGCGAGTAGCTAGGCAAGAGAGGTCACCCCCAGATCGTCTCGTGCTCACCGTTCAAAAGGGGGTGGTGATGGACGGAGCATCAGAACCAATCAAACACTCACACCCAGTCAAGAGATCTGGGTTTGATCCATCACCGTTCTTTAGCCCCCTCTGCCACCCCAGTTCAGACATGGCCATATGCAAATCAGTCTGACCCTGTGCCTCATGGGAACAGTCCAGCCCGAACTGCCAAGCCATGCCTTCCCTGGACCGGAAACAAGCTTCCTAGGACCGGTTTCTGGTATTACAGCCGTCTTCAGCCAGGCTTGCTTGAATCCAGTGGCAAAGTGAGCAAGGGACTCACGTCTGAGCATACCATGCCAACTTATGGCGAACATAGCAGTACAAAAGGGGGTGGTGATGGACGGAGCATCAGAACCAATCAAACACTCACACCCAGTCAACAGATCTGGGTTTGATCCATCACCGTTCTTTAGCCCACTCTGCCACCCCAGTTGGCATATGGCCATGTCTGAACTGGGGTGGCAGAGTGTACCGCTTTGTTCGCCATAAGTTGGCAGGGTATGCTCAGACGTGAGTCCCTTGCTCACTTTGCCACTGGATTCAAGCAAGCCTGGCTGAAGACGGCTGTAATGCCAGAAACCGGTCCTAGGAAGCTTGTTTCCGGTCCAGGGAAGGCATGGCTTGCAGTTCGGGCTGGACTGTTCCCATGAGGCACAGGGTCAGACTGATTTGCATATGGCCATGTCTGAACTGGGGTGGCAGAGTGGGCTAAAGAACGGTGATGGATCAAACCCAGATCTGTTGACTGGGTGTGAGTGTTTGATTGGTTCTGATGCTCCGTCCATCACCACCCCCTTTTGTACCGCGTGTTCACCGTTCACCATTTTGCATTCTGGGACTGCAGGTGGTGTTGCATGGAAATGCCTTATATCTACAAAGACTTTCTCAACTTCAGCCAGCGCATCCTGAACCAGATAAATAGTCACTCAAACTTGGTGATGTCTGCGTCTCACGGAATGGTCCCACAAACCTCTAATCCAAGGGAATCGTGGGTGATGACCTCCACGTGGGCTTCCTTCACACAAGTAGTGGGGCCACCAACACACATGGACACAAGAGGGCCCCCATCAACATCCCTGAATTCAAGATTATCCACCTCAACTTCAGAACTGAAGACGATGAGCACCTGCCCCTCACCCCTCCCTTTACATACTTATCACACATGGGGCCCTATTAAACAGAGTGCACGTTCCCTGTTTGAACTACTGCACACATTAAAACAGGTGCACCGGGCGCAAACAGGGAAATTGCGCCCTCTTACATTGAATGCACTGCCCTATGGGCAGCCGCTAAGTCGTTCTGCCCTGGGGGCAGGGCATGCAAGTGAAAAACGGAGCAGCTTTGAAGCAGCCACTCCATGTTTCACTGTACAGGCAGCAACCCGCCTGCACTATAAGAGGGGTGAGCAATCCCCTTGCAGGCGGGTGCAGTGAGTGACTGCACAGGGATGTCAGGGAGTCCATAGGATCCCGGTCCAGAGAGCTGCCTTCAGGGGGCGCACTGACAGCGCACCTCCTGACAGCTTCTTTGCCTCTGCGCACGTGTCTATAATAGTTCCGCAATAAACTGGGTAAACTCTCCAGGGGCTTCCCGCCCTCCCAACTACCCAGACCGTTCAAGATGGCCACAAGGAACCTGCCTGTCACTCGTTCAGCCGAGCACCATTGGTCTGGATGTGGATTTCTGGACACAGAAACATCCACACAGGCAAGAAGAGCCATGTTTTCCAAGTGGCCTGTAATTGCCACGTAGGGCTTCCAGCAGCGACACGATTGGCCTCGTCAATGCTTTTTTTTCAATTCAGCTGGTATACGGAGTACCACAAAATTGGGCAATAGCAACACCCCGATCAGGCAATAGTAACACCTGTTAATTACAACGCTCTGAAACAAAAGTGAGGAATCTAGTGCTATATACAAACCATTTGTAGTATTAATAACGTTATTAACTATTAATAGGGACATTAATAAAGATGGGACGAGGCCATTTACTCTTCCCCAGAAGAGCAGCTCGTCACCTGAAGTGTGATAAAAGAGCTGGATACTGAATTGTGAATTAACCCTTGAACGTGACCCTCTGCTTCGCATATGAATAAGAGATGACGCAGAACTCTCAGGAACGTAGCTTTTATCAGGAGCTGCTAAATTTAGAATTTGCTGCCTGGAAACAGCGGCACAAAGCTATTTGCAGTAAAGAACAGCACTTACAGAGCCAGTCTAACCTAGCTGTTTGTGCCAAAGTATTCTCTATTCTTTATAGCTGAGAGCCAGCTGTGGTTGTGTACCTTTGTCTACAGCTTGTTTGTGTTAACGTTGTGTACTTCAATGTTTGGCTCTAAGAGCCCTGTTGTCCAAAGGTATATGGTCCTGCCCACGCAAGAAAGACGAAGAAATAAAAGTCTAGGACGCAACCAGTCGTCGTTTTGCAGGCGCACACAAGAAGCGTGCATGCGCCTACAAAAATGATGCAGGTGCTTTTTACATTTTTTTCAAAGTAGGGCGGTTAGGGGGAAGCAACACCGGCGGTGGGGGAGATGCAACACAGGGGACTCGGGTGGGGGTAATCAATATGGAGGACAAGGGTAGGGGAAACAATACCGAAGGGTGGGGACGCGACTGATGGTTGGGGGGGTGGCGAAGCAACACAAGGGACGTGGGTGGAAAGAAATCAACATGGAGGGTGGGGTAGTCGACACGTTCGGCACAGGTGAGGGAAGCAACACAGAGGGTGGGTGGGTGGGGGAAAGAATACGCAGAGCATGGATGGGTCGGGGAGCAAAAGGTTGAGAGAAATAGAGTGTTCACTGTAACTGGGGGAGGAAAGAATCCGATGGGTGAAAAAGAATGGCAGGGGTTGGGGGATAAGAACATGCGGGTGGGGAGTCAGCACATAGGTAGGGCAACAGCAACATGAAGGCAGCATAGGGGAACAAGTAAATGAGGGAGGCTGCTGGAAAACACATGCACTCTAGTTGAGTAATTACACACACACAAAACAACAAAAAAAGTAGCGCCCAAAATGGGAGCAGTGAAAGGACCCAATAAATGCATATACAATCCAGAAGCGGAAGTGAAGTCCACATATGCAAACAAACGAGAAGCGAACATATTAGAGTGGCAATAAAGCCAACCAATGGAAAGCAATAGGCTGGCTCCAAGCCCGCTGTAAGCCAACAAAATATCTCGCAAGTGACCGCGCAAGTGCGATCTCAAGCGAGACCTAATAAAAGGCTCAAATGGCCTTACTGGATTCCAGAGCAATCGAGGTACCCTCAGACAACATTAGCTCACAGTGGCATCTTGTCAACTGATCACTTTACTTTTATGGGGTAGTGTTTACTATTGGAAGCCTGCAATGTGCACATGACTGCAGACAGGGAGGCAGCACCCAAGGAAAGACTATTAACACTATGGGACCCTTTCCAAGATGTGCAGATAGGTGTAGGAAAACCAGGAAGCCAGAATTAACCACTCCAGCCGGTATCTCAACACCAGAATCAACCTATCCCTAAGTTAATCACCACAGAATGGGAAATAGCCATGCCCACCTGTATCTTACAGAGTAAAATTCCACACAATATTCTTTTTCTGTTGAGATTAAGGCTTCCATCCATAACCCGCTTTTGAATACTTAGTCAATGCAATGAGTGGCGGGGGGTAGGAGCAGTGCAGGATGGGGACGGAAGAGGATGTGGCCTGGCAGAAGATAGCATTTACCTGCTCCTACTGTCCTTTAGTAAAAGGTGCGCAAGCACTGCACATGCGGCCCAAGTCTAAAGCAATTTTACTGGCTAGAATTTACAGCGAGTAAAATTGGGTATTTGGTGTTCCTGCACGCAGGATATCAGTGGGGGAGACAAGGCCAGTTACAATGGAGCATAGCGGTATCCCACCCATGGATACCACTCCATCCAACTTGAAATGAGGGCTCATGTCGACTAGGTTATGATCATACCCCTCATTCGAGTTTCTAAAGAATCAGATTTGATCAGTGCGCTCCTTAAATACCATTTATTGTCATGTGAGGGTCTTAGTCCTCATTCATGAAGAATATACCAGAGAGTGAATAATTTCTTGCTGACTCAAGTAAAGGATTCTGCCTTACCCACTGGTGCTCCTTTTTGTGAACAAAAAAACCCCATGAAAGGCGCCATCGGCCGACCGGGGGCTGTACTCATGGAATATCAGTTGTCCACTGATTTCTCTGCAAAGGGCATTCACCCCACTGACCAATCTTATCAGTTTACCCGAAGATAAATAACATTTGTAATCAATTCCTGGCTCGTGTTTAAGGCTTGCCACTCAGTAAAGGGTCACATTTCCAGATAAGCCGTAGAGCACTAGGACAGCAGGGTAGGCAAGAAGGTTTAGAGACTAACTAAAAAGTCAGGGGAAGTTAGACCAAGATAGCCCATGAAGGGCAAGACCTGAAAAAAAGATTTGTTTCTGATTTAAGACAGGTATGTTGGTTGCAAGTGCAGCAGCAGTGTGTTCCGCTAAATAGAACCGCTTGCTACCAAAGAAAACTATAAGGACCTGGTACAGATTTTGGTTTTAGAGTTTGTGCACCCCATTCAAGCAGTTATCTTAAACTGTTTGTTAATGATACTTTTGGATTATGATGCAGAATTGGATCTTTATGGGTGGGATCAAAGATGGCGTCTGACCAATCTGCCGCTCCGCTCACTGCGCTTCGGTACTGCAGCGCTCGACTACCCAGACAGAGCTGTGGGGCTTGGTTTCAGCTGTCTGATCCCCTCCTGGTCAAGTGGAAGCTGTTGCGGTCTGAGCACTTTCAGTTAACACATCGGTTTGCCACTGCCGCTGCATGACTGCTTCAGCTGTTTGTCCATGGCAGATATTGGCTGCCAAGGTCTTTGAGAGCCCGTTTTTCTGAGGCCATGATGAGCCGTGGGCTGAAGAATGCGAAGATACGTGCCATAGGTTCTCTGGCCTCCGGTGCTGTGGCCACAGCAGGAACCTCTTCCTTGGTGCCACCAGAACCCCCCCAATGAAAACAAACCTCGAGAGGGCCCTAGCAAGAGCCAATGGGAGACCGGGGGGAAGAAATCATCCCTGCGGACGACTCACGGCGCAGTTGCAAGGTGGTTCTCTGCAGCACTCTATTGCAAGCTTATTTTCACCCCCCCCCCCACATAATGGGACCCCAAGGTGATGCTCCGGAGGATGGGTTTTGTAGTGGGATAACAGACTCTGAGTGGGACTCTGGAAGTACCAGGGGGTAATTGTAACAGCTGTGTCCAAAAGGCAAATCCAGAGTCTCTTCCGCCCCCGGTACGGATAGCCTCTCTGGGGCAAGGGTCTCAGAGTGTGGTGCAAATAAAATTACTACAGAATCTACACTCCGTGATCTTTCAGAGAGAAGAGGGGGGCAAAAAACGGATATATGCACAAAAAATATGATCACCCCTGCTGTCAGTTCCAGGCTCCTTTCTGAGGGTCAGCTGCAAGGAGGGCCTTTTTTTTTCCTGAGATGCCCAGGGAAACATTTTTTTCGCTAGCCGACAGATCTGATTCTTCTAATCAAGGCAATATATTCTTAAGTGATGATGAGGTGTCTGATACAAACAGCAGTATTTCAACTGCGGATCTGCTGCTGACATAAGTAAAGAAATCCCTGCAAAGAAAGAAAAAGGGGAACAGGAAGAGGAATAGCCGGCAACTGAAATGGGACTATTAAGCCACTAAGACTGCCTATCCCGATGGAGATAATCATGACCAAAATATGTTGGCACTCCAGTTATTGGACCCAGTCCTGTACCTGGTGAGCCCGGGTAGCCCACATTTTTTTAAAGGAGCTTAATCAGGGGAGAGGTAGTCACAGTTTCCCATAGTGAAGTACTCCTTAGTACTGGCGTGTTTTGATCATGTGATATAATGGTGTCAGCCAAATAGAAATTTGTCTGTGGTAATCAGAATTTATTTACTTTTTTGTCTTTTAATTGGCATGGGTTGAATGTGCAGTGAGGAAGTTGGTTAAGCGTTCATCATTCAGACTTGCCCGATTGCTCGGTTGTTGGGGGTTTTGGTCCGGGTAGAGGGTGGGTTGACCTCACACAAGAAATGGTTTTCAATTGGGGATTATGTTTTTTTTTTGCTGTTGCTTTTCTTTCCAATCGACAGGCTTAGAGTCATGTAAAAAAAAAACATAGGAATGGTATGGAGATGAAGGAAAGATGGCTGCTCGGATGTCAGAAAATGGGAAATTACGATCGCTACACTGAATATCTGTGGGCTAAAAGACCCCCGAAAAAGGCATTGATTTTCTCAAGGGCTTCAACTGTTATATGCAGGCATTATTTGTCTACAAGAAACCTACATAGATGAGGCACAGAAGCGTTTGCTAATTAATTTAGGTTACAGAGTAATCGGGGGGACAACACAAGTGGCTCTTACCCTAGGGGTTGCAATTTTAGCCGATCATAATATGTTGCAATTTAATCAAATACGGGAGGACTCGCATGGACGATGGGTTATTGCGGGCTGTCGGTCTTCATATTGTACCTCTTTTAATTTACGTTAAGTCTACAACAGTATAATTGATGACCCTGAGGTATTGGATTGGTTATCCAATGAGTTCGCACATTGGTCCCTGCCAATTATATTGTGAGGGGATTTGAATATTAATTTACCATTGGCCTTTATGGATTTGTCCTTAGCTTTCAACTTTGTAAATAGGTCAAAGCTGTGGGCTATCCTGTTGGCCTATGGCCTGGATGAGCCTTTGGTTCATTTCCTGGCATATCTTCATAAATACCGCCAGGCGCAAGTGAGGATTGGCAGAGGCGGAGAGGTTTCAGGACCAATTAAGGTCGGATGGGTGGGGGGGGTCAGGCAGGGCTGTGTCTTGGCCCCCCCTTCTCTTTATTATCTACATTAATGGATTGAACACATCATTAGTATCCATGACCCAAGATGTCCCTATGATTAATGGGAAACCTCTTCCTGTGTTGTTATACGCTGACAATGCGGTTCGTATATACCGCACCCCTAATTCTCTGTGCAACCTAGTACAGTCTTTTGTTAAATACATGGATCGTCTGGAAGTAAGAGTTCATTTTAGTAAATCATTTTTAATGCCCTGTGGCCCCCGGAGACGCCAGCTTAGTTCTATTACTGTTGGTAGTCAAAAATTGATAAGCACCTGTAAATTTCCCTATCTTGGGGTGGTCTTTGCTGCGAACGGCTCCTGGACTGAGCATCTCACCCATTCCAGGAGCAAGTTTTCAAAGTCCATAAATTAAATATTTAGTTTTTCCCGTTCAAAGAACACAGGCTCCACTTTAGGTATTTGAATTTTTTTAAAATTATAATGCGTTCTAGTGGCTACTTATGGAGCTGAGATTTGGGGTATTGCGAATAATACCTGCATTCAGCAGGAAGAAAACAGATTCTGTAGGAAGCTGTTGGGTATCCCAATCTCCACTCCACAATATGTTTGCCACAAAGAATTAAATTTAAATTATATAATTGATTCTATACGTGCTCGACCAGCCCTTTTCTGGCTATCAGTCTGGAAGAATGAGGCAGCGACTCTTACCAGAGACATTATTATTGATTGTTTGAAGTGTGAGAAGGGGATGGATATCCCTGGCTATCTGGGGTATATCAGAGTTTATGCAGTATCAATAAAGGCTAGATCTTTTCAAATCCTGGTAAAGCCGAAACTCTGCACAAAAAAGATCTCAGAAGCGCCCTTTAATTGTTATATAGCACCGAAAGAACTGTGCTGGAATCGAAGAAACCCTTAGTTTCTAGTTATGTGTCTCTGGAGCGGAACTGCCACCCTCGTTCAAATTATCTTGTTTTACCCATGAGTTACTGGGAAAGGAGCCTTTTATTCCGCTTGACAGCAGGGACAGTTTAATTTGCATTGTGCTTTCCTCTTGGCTACTATCCGAAACTTGATTCAGTACCCTGTCCATGTGACGGGGTGAGTGGCCAATCTAAAATACATTTTTGCTTTTTTGCAAATATTACATGAAATACAGCAAGGGGCTTCTTTACCCTTTTTTTAACAAGAGCAGGCCTATTAGCTTGGATTCTGCCTATCTAAGTATGCTTGCCCTGACGATGAAGAGCTGTTTTTTTGTCTAAGCACATTTCTGAGAATTGCTACTAGGGCACGCAAGACAATGCTCAATCCCTGAGTTTTTAAGTCACAAATGCTTAAGTCTACAATTGTTGATAATGAATTTCTCATCTTATCTACAACCTTGAGCTTGTAACATTGTGTCTTGCAATTCTACATTCTTGTTAACAGTGATTGTTACTCCTCTCCTGTTATTTACATTGTTTTTTTACTGTTTTGTACTTTTATGGATACAATGTTTATCCAAATAAAGTTTACGAACTGAACTGAATTTACCAGGTAATTTGGTCCCTGCCAATTATATTGTGAGGGGATATGAATATTAATTTACCAGGTAATTGGGTCATGAGCCAGAGATACACAGGGAGAAAACCAAAAGTATTCCAATACTTAGAGAACTTATGCCAGACACATGGGCTCAGGGATGTTTGGTCTAGTCTAAAGAAGATGGAACATGGGTTTACTTTTTAAACTGCCCCACATCATTCTCATGCAAGATTGGATTATTTTTTTGAATCTTCCTCTCTAGTACAGGAAGGTAGGATTAAACATTACTCCAGATGTCCATCGGACCATAACCCTCTAATTTCTTTTTTTTCTGGGGGGCGAGGTTCACAAAGAAGGTTTCTCCCTGGAGTTTTGAGAGGGCATTGTTGCACAATGATGAATACCGGGAACATATGAAAGAGTGGATTCCTGAATTTCGGAGCAAGAAAGTGGGTAGGTCCCCTTTAGGAGTTGTTTGGGATACCCTGAGAGCAAGTATCCGGGGGGGGGGGGGGCAATTATTAAGTTTCCTCCGAAGAGGGGAAAGATAAGAAACTTATTCTACAGGACCGTCAACTGAACCTGGCCCGAGTAGAAGAAAGTAGTGTTACAGCACTGCAGGAGAGGACTGAGGTAGAGGAGGCTCAAATGGCGGTGGTGTCTGCCAAGGTCCAAATTGGGTAAATTCTTGCCAAAAAATCAGCAGCCAAATTAGCGGTTCACAGGGGAAAAGCTTAGGAATGTAGTGAAAAAATAGGACACCACCTAGCAATGAGAACCAGACAGGAATTTATACATAATGACGTTGGTGTAATCAGGGACCCAGTACGTAGACTGGCATCAGATACAAATAATATTGGGGGTTCCTTCCAGAATTACTACCAAGTATTATACTCTGAAGGACCGGAGAGGGAGGCCCACCAGATACAGGATTCAACCCTTACATATTTAGACTCTACCCTGCTGAAACAACTGACCAGGGAAGAGCAAGAGCAGCTCAATGGCCCTCTGTCCTGGGATGAGATCCTCTTAGCTTTGTCTAGCTTACCCGATGGGAAAGCCACCAGTACTGATTTAATACCCTCTGAATTCTATAACATATTCTTGGATCAACTCAAGGACTTTATCGCAGTCCTGTTTGAGCAAATTCTTAAAGGGGCAAAGCCCCCTAGGTCATGGGCCCTGGCTAAAATTATTGTTTTCCCTAAGAAGAACAAACCCATTCAAGAGCTTGGTTCCTACCGCCCGATCACTTTAATTAACGTGGACTCGAAAACGTATTCAAAACGTTTAGCTACTCGCTTATCTGAAGTGATCCATACCATAGTTTCCAAATGGCAACATGGATTCATCCCTGGGAGAGGTACTAATATTAGAAGTATTATTTCTCTTTTTGATGCTGGGCAAGTGTCAGGGGAGTCTATGGCCGTGATCATGCTTAATCCGAAAGAGGATTCGATAGGGTCTCCTGGTATTTCCTCTGGGCTTCCATGCAAGAAAGGGGATAGGGACAGATTTTATTCGGACAGCCAAAGCACTGTATGTTGAACCAGCTGCCAGTGTATACATTAAAGGGGAAATTCAAGCAATTCAAGATCTCGAGAGGGACACGGCAAGGCTGTCTGTGCTCCCCTCGGTTATCGTGCTGTATACTGACCCCTTGAAAAGGAGTCTGAAAAGGAATATAATTTTCCCCCCCGTTTATTTGCAAGGGCAGGATACTAAAGTTTTAGTCTATGCAAACGACATTGCTCTGGTTACCCCTGATCCAGAACTGTCTACTAAGGCAGTTGAAGAAGAGGCTCGACCTTTGAGCTTATTTCAGGGTATTCTCTAAGTAAGGCAAAAAACTCAAATTATTGTCAAAAGGCATACTTACCTGGCAGACATTAAATTGCAGTGTATCTAGGTGTTACCATAATGGCTAATTTACATGAGGTTATTAATGAAAATGCATCCCGTCTGACAGAGAAGACTAAAAAATCATTGGGTAGGCCGAACAATTTACATCTATCCTTGGTGAGTAGAAGTGATATAATCAAGATGACCTTCTTCCCCCAAATTTTGTATTTCATGAGAGCTATCCCACTAGCATTTTCTAATCAGTGGTTGAAGAAATTCAATGGCATCTACTCACAATTTGTACGGGCTTACTTGCGGCCAAGAAGATCCGTAAAGTTTCTGTCACACCCTAGAGAGCAGGGGGGTTGGGCTCGTCCTAATTTTAAAACTATATTATTGGGCTGCCACCCTATTACACTGCGTGGTTCTCTTACAGGAACACCCTAGAGCACATGTGTTGTATCCTCCCTCTCCCTCTGAATTGCTAATTGGTAAAGACGTTTGGGGGGTCTATGGCGGCAGTTACACTTCAGGTACTATAAAAGGGTGCGTTTTATGACTCTTCAAACTGCCTTCAAGGTTTGGACTTCAGCACGTCGATTGTTTGGTATCGGCAGACTGCATTTTTATACGCCCCTTCGGGGCAATATGAATTTACCAGAGATATTTGGAGACTCTTATACAACTACATGGTTTAATGCCGGAATCAATAAATTAGAAGCCTTTTGTTTGTCTTCAGGTATTATTTCATATAATCACCATAGATTAGATTTCGATATTACCCATAAGGAATTCTTTAAGTATCTCAAATTAGGATTTTTTTGCAGCATAAGGTGTGCGGGCCTACAGAGTTCTTTAAAAGTGACCTTATAGAGAAACCGAGAATCCCACCCGAATAGGTATTATAATTAATTTTTTGAATAATTTTATGAAAGATGACTTGGAAAAATATTGGCAAATGAAAATAGGCATTTCGGACACCGTTTTTCATCAAGAATTTTCATTAGCTCAAGCCGTGTTAATGACTGCAAGTCCACATGTCCAGTTTTACAAGACTTGCTTCTGTCTATACTATACCCCACACAGGGAGAAGGAGTGGTGGTAAAGGAACACATTGTCCACAATGTACTCTGCATGGGGCAGCTATAGTGCATATGTTTGCTATCTGTGGCTCTCTCTCCACTGTGATTGATGAAATTAATAACTTTTTCAGAGACAAGCTGTATCTGAACTTAGTCATAACTTCCCCTTTAATATTACTGGGAATACAAGACCGTGTGGGATTGGATGAGGGAGGGGACGTGCTCTGTATTTCCATGGCTATTTTTAGGCTATGTGTCGTCTAATCCTCCCTCTTTTCAGCAATGGCTGGCTCAACTTTTAACAGTGTATAATCTGGAAAAGGCCATTTATGCAAGAAAGGGTATTCGAGACAGGAAGAAGGGACTGAGAATTTGGAAGCATTTGATTAAGTGGGTTAATCAATCTGCCATATAAAAGAATTGAAAATATAAAATTGTTTGGGGTGTTATGGGCCGGTTCTCGGTTGTAAATGCACTTGTCACTTTGAGGGGTAGCCCGCATCAATATTCTGGTATGTGAGGTTCGTTACCGGAATGATTGCTGCGATATTCTATTTTTCTCTATTACTTTAGATATATGTGGGATCTCTTATACGATTAATTATCTTGTCCCAATATTGAACTGGTGTAATTTTTGCGTTACAATTGGATTTGAAAAGCAATGTGTTTTGTCTGGTACATATTTATATTTGATTGATTCTTTCTCTGTAAATTATTGTGTGGGGGTGAGTGGGAGGTGGGCACAAGGCTGACTGGTATAAAATTGAAAATGATCATTTTTTTTTTTTTTTAATGGATTATGATGTGTTTTCCCCGATGCACGCAATTAATGTTTTATACGTAAAGGATTTAAATATTAAGAGGCGGGATGGAGCATAAAGGTAAAACCATGCGGGTTTTCTTTTAAATTGGTGCACTTGAGATGACCGCAATATACTACAACCAATAAGGTAACCCAAGCTTGCAGATAAGGAGCGTCTCCGTTGTGCTCAAGACACTGGTCTGCTCCCGTTGCTAGTCCCCACCATAGTAACATCACAATACCAGGCAAAGTCAACACCCTCATGGAGAGGAAGCCATCCCGTAAGGACTAATGCTTTAAAATCAAAAACTACACTGCCTCTGACCCCTGTAAGTGGCCTTGAGTAAACCACTTCCAATTTCAGAGGATTTCAAACTGGCCGCCTAACCAACTGGAATGCAGCGGTCACTACGCACACTAACACTTGGTCTTTGGGAGCACCATGGATCTGGGAGAGCATGCGATTGACCATACCTGGATTCAGAACAACCTGCTTGGGGGTGGACTGGGAATGTTACTGTTATATCCTACTTAATTGATTATCATTTTAGTCCAGCCCTGCTGCCACTAGCTGCTCAGCCAGAGCGTGAGATGGTCATAGAATGTTGGTGTGCCTGTGATGCATGGAATGCCTGGGTGTCTGAGTGGATGAGTGTTGGCAGTTGAAGATGGGCTGAGCAGCTAGGGAGGCTGCTCCTGGTGGGGCTGGTACCACACTAGGCTGGCTGGAGTAGAGACAGATGTAACTTGAACTGGAGACTGAATAAAGATGGCTTAAGAATACCTCCTGGCTCCAGGTGTCTTTCTACAGAGATCACAACATTTATTTTGGCGACGAGCGGACTTGAACCCTAGAGACTCTTGGTGAACCACTGAAACAAAGGAACTACAAAGAAACTTAAAGAGAGACCAAGAGATCTAACAAGCAACTACATCTACAAAGAAAGAATTCCCAGGGAAGCCAGCGCCAGCCCCACCAGTGTCCTTTCCATTGGACAACCCAAAGAGAAGTGTCATCAAAAGGACACTACAGCTTGGGAAATACTACAAACATCTAAAGAAATTACAGTGAGTTTGAGGAGTAGCTAAGCTACAGCCGCATCTGGTGTTCCAGCCACAACGTTTGCCACAAAAGGATTATAGTGAGTTGGAGGAGTTGTCAAACTACAACTGAATATGGTGTTCCAGCCACAGAAAGAAGAAAAAGACATTTTAGGATCTGTCATCATAAAGACATAAGAACGTGAAGTGTGCAGTGGTTGCACAGATGAAAAACTTTGGTGTTTTGGTACAGTGGCAGGTTTTTTATGAGAGTTAAAGCAACGTTTGGACCTTGGGCGTAAAGGTTCTATTTCACAACGATATCTGTGCAGCAGTACCAAAGATGGACAATGTTTGATTCCTGACAAGTATTTAATACCAAAGAGCTACGATGCAACTCTCTGCTAAAAAGAAACTACGGTCTTGCCCTGAATTTGCAAATCTTTGGATGTATACTCGAGGCGAGGTGCGAGATCGGTGTCTTGGGCACGACTTTGCAGGTTCGGTATTGCCAGCGTGTTGAAGTTGCCGCACAGTTGTGGCAGAATATGGAGTGTGCACACTGCCCAGCGGTGACATATCACGATAACCACAGTGAGCAGTGCAGGTGTGCTGCTCGTTGAGTTGTGTCCTGGAGTTATGGTGTCGATTGTGTGGATTCCTGTTTGCACTGCAGAAGATATTTTTGTGTCATGCGAGAGAAGGGCGATTTTGGTGAGTTCCAGGCACAGGGTGAAGTGGTGACATTTTCTACGTTTTTCATTTGGAGCAGTGTGGTAACGCAACGTTCTCTTGTCACCCCCTGTATATGTGTGAACATTGTGGTAAGCCAATTTTTATTGTTTTTAAGTTTTGGGCTGCCCCTTGGACACTTGGCAGTTCAACCGCAGCTCTCACTTTTGAATCTAGCCATGTCACGAGACAAGCTATGCACGCGCTTACCTTTGTCCCGCAACTGGGTCGCGTGCAGCCCTCTGGCGAAGTTCTCTTTGTTCCTCCACCTTCGGTGTGACGTACACGGCTGCCTCGACTCCGTCTTCTGTCTCTTGTGGATGTTTTGGTGCACGGATGTGCCGCGAGCCACTCTGCAGCGACGTCGACAGCGTGCCGCCATCTTGTGGTTGGCGGCCGCTGTTGTCTTTTCCCCTTGTGGTGTTCTTGTTTGCAGCTAACTTGCAGACTATGTGTCTTCCTTAGTGCCAACCAATCTTAATAAAGTTTTTCCTATCGACAGTGGGTCGGGGACAACGCGGTGTTCGTGAGGGATATTCAAGTTGAAGGATCTACTGACTACCTGGATTTCGCCAGTACAAGTTGAGGAATACACCGTGAGGAATGGTGAAAACCCAATTTTGTTGCACACTGTGTGTATATGTATGTATGTACTTACAATGATTCAGGTACAAAGGTGACCTGTAACTCTCACATGTTTTCTATTGAACATTTGGTTTTGTCATAGCTCTGGGTTTATGGTGGCTGTAATGATTATTCATTCTTTTTGTTGGAGCTTGTGTTTTTTTTGGGTTCCCTTACGTAAGGGAAGTGCTGTCCAAGCACAACTCGGGTGAGAGGATGCATACTAGCAGGTGTGATGTGGGCATATTTCTTTCTTTAAAGACATATGTGTAGTGTGTAGTTTATTAAAGCTACAGTGTTCTCATTTGTTAGAGGTTAAGTTAGTGAGATTAGCACATCTTTTGTCGTGATGCCACAGATTTTCGTTTTGTTTTGGATGGGGGGTCTAAGGTCCTGTGTGTGGTCATCACATTGTTCCCATACATGAGGGAAGGTTGTGGGCAACAGCCCTGTGATTAGTTAAAAGTTTCTTACTTCCATAGGGGTATGTAACCTCCACAAGGGGGTCAAGAGCTCTTTTTGTATTAATGTTTGGTTACTCCTACATGGGGGTATGTAACCTCTACAGGGGGTTTGGAGTACCTAGGTTAACCCTCACACTGGGTTGGGTTATGGTTTAGTCCATAAATAGTTTGTACCTAGGTTAACCCTCACACTGGGTTGGGTTATGGTTTAGTCAATAAATAGTTTGTACCTAGCTTA
Source organism: Triturus cristatus (assembly GCF_964204655.1). Classification (NCBI taxonomy): domain Eukaryota; kingdom Metazoa; phylum Chordata; class Amphibia; order Caudata; family Salamandridae; genus Triturus; species Triturus cristatus. The sequence goes on along the minus strand of NC_140593.1, from coordinate 66,117,488 downwards.
ACCCTCACATTGGGTTGGGGTATGGTTTAGTCCATAAATAGTTGTGCACAGTACTAATGTACATCCCTTCACGGGAGTTGTTATGGGTGACGATCCATATACTTGTTTGTTTCCCTTTCTCTTGGGATTGTAGTTGTAGGGTATGCTATCTTTAAAGCTACTTTTAGTTATACTTTGGGGCATTGGTTGTGTGGGGTTTTATACCCTTTCCGTTGTAGTGCATTACGTCATAGTGTTTAATGCAAAATGCTTCAATTGTATTTCTGGTAATGTTATTGTTGCTTCAAAATGTTTTATTCTTTTAGGGAGGGATGGGAGATATTGCTTATCAAATGTATTTATCTTATCCGTTCTTTCTGTGCATAATGGTTCTTTGTACTGCGATGTTTTAATTTTATGTTTGCATCTGTGGGACTTGTACCATTATTCATTTTGCTTGTGGATAGTTCTTCCTTGATGTTTTATTACTTGCATGTTTTGTTTTCGTTGAAGAAAAAGGGATAATGTTATATCCTACTTAATTGATTATCATTTTAGTCCAGCCCTGCTGCCACTAGCTGCTCAGCCAGAGCGTGAGATGGTCATAGAATGTTGGTGTGCCTGTGATGCATGGAATGCCTGGGTGTCTGAGTGGATGAGTGTTGGCAGTTGAAGATGGGCTGAGCAGCTAGGGAGGCTGCTCCTGGTGGGGCTGGTACCACACTAGGCTGGCTGGAGTAGAGACAGATGTAACTTGAACTGGAGACTGAATAAAGATGGCTTAAGAATACCTCCTGGCTCCAGGTGTCTTTCTACAGAGATCACAACAGTTACCTTTACAACACTTCCTTTACCAGGCAGTCTTTACTAAGCAGTCTATTTTTAGTTACCTTACTACTTGGAACTTTACCACGCAGGTAAGATATATATATTTTTAGATGACATGAGCAAGTGTTTGGATGTGTGAGCATACACAGACAATGGAAGAATGGTACGAATGGGTTTTAGGAGCTTTTAGGTTTAGGGGTAAGTGGTGCTATTGGGTCTTTAGGGTTCAGGAATGAGTAGGGGTAAGGGGTATTAAGCTGACCCCCAGAATAGTGTGCCATAGGTTTGCAAATTTTGCAGCACGAACATTGAAATTCTGCAGCAATATACAGAACTTTATTTTACTCTTATTTAATTCCTTTTCAGCCTTAAATCAATAAAAACTCTTTTAGCAGAATATTTTACTTTGACATAGGCATGTTTAAAGTGTCTGAAGTGTTTGTTTGCTATATTCTCCTTTGTGGTAACATTCTGGAGCATAGGTTAAGCCAAGCACAATAGCACAGGGTTGCTAGTCATCCTGTTTTCCGTGGCATTATGCTGACTTGGGGCTAGTGGTTCTAGGTCTCAGAGCCATCTGCTGTGGGACACCAAATGGTAAGGTGAAGTTATATTATTGGGTGGAAGGAATGTTTATAAGCTGCTGTAAATCGAGCTAGAGGCCATTTCATAAGAGCCGAGCCGCTTGCACAGTCATCTATTTATTTATTTATGTGTTTTATAGAGTGCGAACTTGACCCGTTAGGGTATCAGAGCGCTTTACAGGAGAGCAAAACGATATACAGACAGATTATTATCAACCAATTACAGCTCAAGTAGCAATGGTGCGGAGTATAAGGGTAAAGAGGGGCATGTATTTACAGTTTACGTAATCAAATTACACAAGCGAGATACCAGATTTACAGAGTACGTTTTTTGTTGTACTGAACAGGTCCCAAGTTTCTGATGTTAGAGGAGATCCGGTAGTTCTGGAGGGGGGGTAGGCCGCCATAGTTCATGCCATAAAAGTAGTTAAGGCAATGTTAGATAAGAAATTTGCCCATAAGGAAGGTTTTTGCATCCTGTTTGAAACGACTCAGTGAGGGAATTCTTCTGATGTCTGGTGGGAGAGAGTTCCATATTCTAGGAGCAGCCCCTGAGAAGGCCCGATTGTAAGTTTTTTTCCCCCGAAATCGTGCAGGTTGGAGCAGGAGATCTCTGGCGGATCTGGAGTTTCTGGTTCCTCCGGAGATCACGAGTTTCTGTGTCAGGTATGCAGGGGAGTTAGCATGTAAGGCTTTGTGCGTGATGCAAGCTAGTTTGAGCTGTATTCTTGCCTCCAGGGGAAGCCAGTTGAGAGCTTTCAGGTGTGGGGAAATATGATCGTATTTCCTTGAGCCGGTAAGTAGTCTAGCGGCCGCGTTGAGGCAGGCTTTAAGAGGTGCCAGGGAAATCTTGGGTAAGCCCGAGAGGGTAGAGCAGCCGTATTCAAGTCTAGAGATGACGAGTGCTTGGACTGCCATTTTTAGGTTGGGAGCATCAAGGAAGTGTTTCAATTTCCTAGGGTAGCTCAGATGGAATCTGGCTGTTTTAGCGATAGAGTTTATGTGGTCCCGCATGTTAAGGTTGGTGTCAAGGGTAATTCCCAGGGATTTAGCAGAGTTCACAATGGTCGGTGGGCAATTTAAGGCTGTAATAGCCTTAATCCATGATTGAATCTCTGAGTTGCCATTGGGAGGGGAGATCAGGAGAAATTCTGTTTTCTTTGCATTGAGTTTGAGTTGATTGGATGCGAGCCATTGGACAGTGAGTTTCAGGGCTTCATTCAGGGAGAGAATCTCTTCGAGGGAAAGAGGTTTTGATGTAGATCTGGGTGTCATCAGCGTACATATGATAGGAGATATTAGCTGCGCGCAAAACTTCGGTAAGCGGTTCTAGGTAGAGGTTGAAACGGGTGGGGGACAGGGTTGATCCTTGAGGGACTCCAACTGTGACCGGGGATGGTGATGAAAGGTTGCCATTGATCAGGAATCTCTGTGACCGGTTATGGAGGAAGGACCTAAACCAATCTAGAACAGTGCCATCTAATCCCATTCTGAGTTTGAGGCGTTCGAGTAATTTTTCATGGTTGACTGTGTCGAAGGCCGAGAATAGGTCCAGGAGGATTAGGAGACAGGTTTTGCCTTGGTCGAGGGCTTGGAGGGCATCACCCACAATGTGGAGCAAGGTGGTTTCGGTGCTGTGCCCTGGTCTAAATCCGGATTGAAAGTCATTGAGGAGGTGGAAGTTGTTGATGTGGTGACTTAGCTGCTGTTGAACACATTTCTCCAGCACTTTGGCTAAGAGGGGAATGTTGGAGATGGGTCTGAAGTTGTCGGGGGAAGCCGGATCCAGCGACAGCTTTTTCAGGATGGGTAGGACTTGGCCGGCTTTTAAGGAGTCTGGCATCGTTCCCTGCTGCAGTGAGGCGTTGATTATTGTAGTCCAGCTGGGAATAATGGATGGGGCGACGACCGCTAGGCAGTTGGCAGGGAGCGGGTCACTGAAGTGGTTGTTCGGTTTTAGGGTAGAGAGTATTTTAGAGATGGAGTCTACATCATAGTCTTTGAAGACAGACCAGTGGGTGTGATTTTTGGGCGGAGCTTGTGGGTGCGTGGCAGTGGGTGGAGGCGTGCCAGGAGGGGGTTGAGGGTGAGTGATGGCGCTGAGTTCAGTTCCAAGGGCCAAGATTTTGTCTGCGAAGAAAGAGGAGAATTCTTCTGAGGATACAAGAGATCTGGGGGTTTCTTTTGAAGATTTGGCCAGTTTATTTGATTGAAGTTTGACCAATTCGAAGAGCTTGTGCGGTCCGTTTTTGGCTTTCTCAAGTTCTGTTCTAAAGAAGTCTTTTTTTGAGTTGAGTATGTTCCTGTTGTAGGCATTTCTGGCCTGGCGGAGGAGTTGTAGATGTGCGGTAGAGGGGTGCTGCCTCCAGGATCTTTCCGCTTGCCAGAGCGCTCTCCTCTCGTTGTTGAGGGATCCCGTGAACCAGGGGTTTCTGTCTTTGATTTGGGTTCTTTTCAGTTTTAGTGGGGCTAGATCATCCAGGATGTTTGAGATGGTCGCAGAGCAGTGCTCATTGAGGTCACTGACTGTAGCGATATGCGAAGGGGGGGGGGAGGTTGTATTTACATCGGGCCACAAGTTCACATCGGTCCAAATTCTTGGTGTCTCTGACCCAGCGTTCCAATGTAAGTTAAAATCGCCTAAGAAAATATCTTTGGGGTTGGTGGGAATCTTAGCTGTGATGATTTCCAGGAGGTGGTCGGTGAAGGAGTCATTCCTGCCTGGGGGGTGGTAAAAGATGTGAAGGTTGCATAGAAGGGTGGAGTTGCTACAAATAGAGAGCGAGGTATTCGCAGGATTCGGTGGAGTCTGCCCGAAGTTCGGTGACAAGGAGGTTAGAGCGGTAGATGCAGGCGATGCCTCCTCCTTTCTTGTTGGATTGTCTGTCCAGCCTTGCGATGTTGTAGTTAGGGGGGACTAGGAGGTCCAGGTATGGGGACGAGGATGAGGATTCATTGAGCCATGACTCTGTTAGGATTACTAAGTCGAAGTTTTTGCAAAGGATGAGATCAGCAATATCTGTGGCGTGCTTAGCTGCCGATCGGCAGTTAATTAGAAGACCAGACAGGGAGGATTTGGGTGGAGTTACGGGGGTCTGGGCAGACTGGTGGACAGGTGCTAGATTGCTCATGACCACAGCTCTGTTATGGAGGGTGGCAGGCGTGTTGGGGTTGATGGGGACCGAGCGGATGAGATGTTCAGAGTTCCCGTCGAAGGGAAGAGGAGTGGCAGTGGTAGGGTTGTAATCACGGAGGATGGCCAGGATTTCAGATTCAGTGAGGTCAAGTGGACTTAGAGTTGGTGAAGCGGTGTAGGAGAGGGCCAGAGCGAGGCTTTCTTCCGCTGAGAGGTGGCATGGATGTTTACGGGGTGTGGATCATTCTTACGTGAGCACTAGCCTTTTTTTTTTTAGGTCTCGCTGAGTAAGCGCACATGCGATGCTCGGAGAAACTTTAGTAGGTGAGTTTTCAGAGTGCTACCCACATGGTTTTGCTGGCTACAAGCTTGAGTGCACGATGGCGTGCACGTGCACAGCTGCTCCCCGCATTCTCCCCTCCCTTCTCACCCTGCCCTTTGATACTCTGCTCGCATCTCCTTCCTCCCTTTCGTCAGTTTTATTGTGGCTCCTCTGCTCCTAGCATTCACCCCTCTCTTCTCGGCCAGCCCTTTGATGCTCTGCTCGCATCTTCCTCCTCCCTTTTCGTCACTTCCATTCTGGCTCCTTTTCGTCAGTTTCATTCTGGCTCCTCGCATTCCACCCCTCCCTTCTCGCCCATCCCTTTGATGCTCTGCTCGCATCTCCCTCCTCCCTTTTCGTCAGTTTCATTCTGGCTCCCCTGCTCCTCACAGTCCCCTCTGCTCCTCGCATTCCCCCCTCCCTTCTCGATCAGCCCTTTGATGCTTATAACATTGTGTTTCATTTAGGTCATTAAACATAAAGGAGCACTGGCAACGCTGATAAAATGGATTTCATTTTGAGTAGTGACTTAAACTTTAACCACACACACAACCACACACACACACACAACTACAACAACCCACAACCACAAACACACACACAACCACTCAGAACCACACACACACACAACCACACACACCCACAACCACTCAGAACCACACACAACCACACCCAACCAGAACCACACACAACTACACACAAAACCATACACACACAACCACCACAGCCACACACAACCACAGCCACACACAACCACAGCCACACACAACCACAGCCACACACAACCACAGCCACACACACAACCACACAACCACACAACCACACCCAACCACACCCAACCACACCCACACAACCAGAACCACACACACAGAACCACACACACAGAACCACACACACAGAACCACACACACAGAACCACACACACAGAACCACACACAAACACGACCACACACACACCCACAACCACACACACAACCATACACACATCCCCACACACACACACACACCCCCACACAAACACAACCACAAACACACCACACACAACCACAAACACACACACACAAAACCACAACCACTCGCACACACACACCACAGCCACACACACAACCACACACCCAACCACAACCACAACCACCCACAACCACCCACACACAGAACCACACCCACCCACAAGCACACACAACCACAATTACACAACCACCACACACAAAACCACAACCACACACGCACACAATCCCACACACACACAACCACACACACAAACCCACACCCAACCAACTACAATCACAACTACAATCACACACAACTACAATCACACACAACCACACACAACAGTTGCATAACTAAATACTTATAAGATCACAAAAGCGAGACCTATTGTCTATGCCAATGCTTGTTATATAATACCGAATGCACACTAGCTGCAGTAGTAGGTATTTTCATTAGCTGTCACTCACTTTTATGGTCATGCAATGTATATTTTTTTTTACCAAAACCGGTACTCTTTCTAAGAAAATAATCTTGCTACATGAGCTAGTAAACTCAGTGGAGGTTTACATAGGTTGCATGGCTTAAGTTTCAATTACACAATTAAGAGCATGTGAAATTGGCGCCCTTGGCACTTCAGAAAGTGATTGTAATACTTTCCCAGCTTTATACAGTTTCTGAAGAATAAGAAAAGTATCAGGTGGAAACTGATGCTAAAATATGATTTGTGTGAGAAAAAAGCAGACAATATTTAAGGGGGTGTACATTTAACAAGGCGGGCAGTGAAGCTGTCTATATGGCCCCTTAGCTAGCCTGTTTATGGCCAGTCAACTGTTTTATCAGGGAGGAACACAGGGGAAGCACTTTACAGATGTTAGGTGTTATATGTTAGCGTGAGACCACATCAGCTGACAGAGGAGATGGCCAGCGGAATACAAAACAGGAGCCACTAGCCTAAAAAAGTCCCAAAACAGAAGCATCGCTTGACGTGTGCCGGTAGGACGTGATGTGAAAAAGTAAGTGCTTGTCGGTGACGATAGTAGGCCTCCTTCCTGGCCCCTCCCATTCACATTCTCACAGCCTGGGGTATCTGATGGATACGCTTGTTCACTGGCCCTGTTATGTACAGATTTCAAACTCATCCGCACCCGACAACACGCCTGGGAAACACCTGCCTCATGCACATACATGTGTGCACAGAGTCCCACTGACAGACCGCCAGCCCCCCCCACCTCCCCATACATACACTCATACAGGAACTGGTGAGATACCATCGAAGGGGTTATAAAAAAAAAAAAAAAGAAAAAAGAAAAGAAATCGAGATATACAAAGCCTTTTATCCAAGTCACTCCCACAGCTGAAAGGACCACATTCCAACATGGCTTGGGCCTGAAGATAACCTTTCTCAGTGCAAGCCAATGTTCTCCTTTGGGAAAAAGGAGAAAAGGGCCTCGTATTAATTGTTCGTCCTAATAAGTGCTTGCTCTTTCCCTTCTTTCGCATCAGCTTCAATTTGGGCCCTTCTTTTTATATGGTGAAAATGTATCCGAATACGTGACGTACTCATGCTGCAATTATGTATACATTTTAGTTGATATTGGCTGTAATGTGGCAGGAGGAAGCAGCTATTACGGCTGTACGTAGTGATGGAATATTGTACATTGAAACGCAATGTATTACATCGCGTGCTTTTACAACGTGGTTGTTACAACGACCGCGTTGTTAGTACGTGATGCATTTACATCACTAGTCATTACAACGACTTGCACTATGGGGCGCGCTTAACTTAGGAATAGTATTAATTACTATTCCTACTCCAGTAGGCGCAACAGTAGGGAAGGTGTTGGCATTCATTTCCAACACCTCAGCGCCCCCTAGTGCAAATCGCTGTAATGACTTGCGATGGAAATGCATCGCATACTAACAACGCGGTCGTTGTAATGGCCGCATTTGAATGGTACAGCGATGTAATGACAGCTTTGTAAACACCATTTCCTGTAGTGATGTGTGTGCATATAGCCGATAAAAACTCCATTATTTTATATCAGCCGGGAGACCTTTTTTTGCTGCCATAATGGTATATATTGCGTTCCTTGCGCTCCTTAGCTGATTTTGAAATTATTCATGACAAGCTGGAGGGTCGCGTTAATAGGTTTTCGGGTTCAGGAATGGATAGGTGTAAATGGTAGTAAGGATATTTATAGTTCAGGGATAGTTAGGGGTAAAAGAGTTTAAGGTTTCAGGGATGGTGGGGAAAAAGGGATTTTAAGCTATCTTTAGGTTCCAGCGAGGGGTAGGGATAGAGGCTTGGGGTAGCTCTTACGACAAATCGTTTTACATTATTTTCCACGCAAAAGTATAAATATTACATCATTTATGACATCACTCATGACATCTCAAATCTTTTTATCACACCTAACTATACTTTAACCTTTGGATTTTTTGTCTTTTATTTTTATTTGTTTTAAAACACAAAGTAATAGCTTATTACCATACGTAAATTCAACACCCGCAGCACACAGTCTTCAGCTATGCGCAGCAGGGGGTTGGCCGAAAGGACTGTCCACGGCTAAATACCCAGCAAGCAGGTTAGCCTTTTAGGCCCCACAGAATCCATTCGTGGCCAAATACAGGGGAAGGGGACTGCCCTCACAAGCCTTACTTGGCCCTGGGAATCCCATCCCCCAGGGCGATACCAATAAAAAGGGGGAGGGGCGATGCGCCCCCCCCCCCCCCCCCCCCTCCCCGAGCCTTATTAGACCCTGGGGGCTACATTCCCAGGGTCATATATATATATATATTCACTGAAAAAACCATAGGTTTCACACAAGTTATAGTTAGCAGACATTTTACTGATAAAAAAACCATTGAAATTCCCCCGTTATAGTTAATGCAGGCAACTATAACTCACGCGACCGCAATCCTCTGCTGATGCTAATACTGTATTTAGACACTTATTTACCCATGTCTTCTTCCATAAATTTTAAGCTATACATATATTACAAATATTTTTTTTTCATAAAGACACATATGTCATCAGCAGAGGATTGCGGTCGCGTGAGTTATAGTTGCCTGCACTAACTATAACGGGGGAATTTCAATGGTGTTTTATCAGTAAAATGTCCGCTAACTATAACTTGTGTGAAACCTATGGTTTTTTCAGTGAATTTGCAAGGTTTTTTAAATGCTAATTCCTAACTATAACGTGTGTGAAACCTATGGTTTTTTCAGTGAATTTGTACGTTTTTTTAAATGCTAAGTTACTTTACGCCGTTCGTGGCGTGCGCGCCCACTTTACGCAGTTCGTTCCGTGCACGCACCGTGCGCGCACAGTGAGCACGCGGTGCGCTTCGCGCACCGCGCGCCCACTTTACGCAATTAGTGCCGTGCACGCACGGTGGGCACGCGGTGCGCTACGCGCACCGCGTGCCCACGTTACGCTAGATGGGCCATGTACGCACGATGCGCTTCGCGCACAGTCCGCACACGGAGGCCGTTTTAGGCGCATCGTTGTTGAAGGTTATCTATTGATTGTTCTTTTAAATAATAACCCATGCACAAAAGGTGAACGACGAGGACCTTTTGCACACGGGGTGGGGAAAACGTGGATATTGTTTTTTATTTTTATTTATTTTTTACCGTACGCGTACGGTAAGCGTAATCGGCGATTTTTCGTAAATAAAAAAATGTACATTTTTGGCCTTGGGGGTTCTTTTGGGACACCATAACCATGACTAGGTGGTTGGGAGCTGTCTAGCAGGCCTCTTTTAATGTTTTTCGACTTTGATTTTCCTCCCCCCCCCTCCGAGTGCGAGAGAGAAAATGGCGGCCGACACTTCCTGGTTTCGACCGATTCGAATGTTTACTAAGATCTAACAGCCAATCAGAATCGCGCTCGCGCACGGCACCGTAGTCGTACGGTAAGCTTACCGTAAGCGCACGGTAAGCGCACCGTAAGCTGCCACAGATATATATATTGATTTAAAGGCTATTTTCTCAGGAACTACTGAACAGATTTACACCAGACCTACAAAAGGCACTTCCTTGACCTGTAGACTACCTCTCTGCCAAATTTCAAATAACTCTGTTCAGCCGTTCGGGCTGTAGCTGTGTCTAAAGGTCCTATGGAAAAATGCATGGGGAAAACGCGTTTTGGGACCCCCCTTTTTTCTCAGCCCCCTCTTGACGAATCCCCCCGAGACTTTCAGGGTAAGAGCGGAGCGGAGCGCCCCATTAGTTTTGAAAATTTTGCGAGGATTCATCGACCGGCGCCAAAGTTATTCAAAATAGAATGTTGCGGTTTTCCTATGGAAACAGGGTCCTAACTATAACTACCTACTGGCGACCGCCAGTAGGTAATTATATATATATATATATATATATATATATATATATATATATATATGTATATATATATATTTTATTTCAAAGGCTCTGCATTCGGATGAGCACTCGACAGCAGAAAAGGAAAACCTTCATTTAAAAATTTCGGCATGTAGAGGGTGGCTTAGGTACGTAATTGTATATATATTTCTTTTTTTTTAAAGAGGGACTGCATAGCCCCCCTCTCCAAGCCTCAGTAGGCCCTGGGGGAATGAGGTCTTGTTTAAAAAGGAAGGGGGCTGCAGGGCCCCTTCCCTGACCCTTATCTGGCCACGGGGACCCAATCACCCAGGGTCAGAATCTAAGGGGAGGGGTGAGTGCAGCCCCCCTCCCCGAGCCTCATTAGGCTCTGGTGATCCCATCCCCCGGGACCATATGTATTGTAGAGAGGGGAGAGTGGACCACGTGGCCCCCCTTCTCAAGCCTATTATGGCCCTGGGGACCCCATCCCCAGGGCCATTTATATTTTGAAGGGGAGGGAGGCGACTGGCTCCACCCCCGGAGCCTCTTTTGGCCTTAGGGACCCTATCCCCCTGAGTTTTTTTTTTTTTTTTTAAAAGGGGATGGAAGCCAAGCGCGCCCCCCCCCCCCTTCCCAAGCCTATTATGGCACTTGGGACACCATCCCCAGGGCCATATATATTTTAAAGGGGAGGGTGCCGCGTTGCCCACTCCCCAAACCTACTCTGGCCCTAGGGACCCCATCTCCCAGGGCCTGTATTTAATATAGGTGAGTGACTTGGTGCCCACCCAGGACATCCAACATATACTCACTGGGGGTCGCCCAGGGCTCCTGCTGCCCCAACCTGCTCCCTTCATGCATCGTCAGCCGGTATTGCTCCCACCCGCAGGGAGCAGCTATTTATGCTGCTTTCTCCGGGCGGGAGCGATCTCTTGATCCGTTTCCCTGCCCGCATCAGTTCAAGCAGGGAAACAGATCAAAAGTGTACTCTAAGCTGGCGAGAACATTTTCAAAGCTTCGTCCCACTGGGAGCAGACTGTGTTTTCTCCAGTGTGGCAGGAGATTAAAAAAACGTTCCTGCCATGGAGGAGCAAACCGGTATCCCTGCCCGTGGTGGTGCGGGAACAGAAATTGATGTGTTCTTAGGGGGTCAGGGGAGGCTCCCTGATGCCTCAGAACACTCAGGGAGAGAGGTGCACGCACCCCTCTCACCTTATCAAATGTGGCCCCGGGGTAGGCTCCTGAGGGTCTACAATGTCTCAGGAGGGGGGTTTTGCACCCACCAAACCTTATCTAATGTGGCCCCAGGGGTGGGCTCTCCAGGACCTATAGCTGAACAATGCATCCTGGCTGCCATTTTTTTTCTTTTTTTGTTGCTGCAATCCTGCTAAATGGCAGTTTTTTCGGTCATTTTGGACCAGGGGAGGTCCCACCAATGGGGTCTATGTGGCAGGGTATCCCTACCCTGTCCACTAATATTATTTATTTTTCGTATCTTCAGGACAGGAAAATAAGTCCCCGAGTCCTGTAATGGCTACCAGCAAAAACAATTCCATGTTGGTGGCAGCCAATCAGAGCGCTCGCCCATACGGAAGCTAATCAGTCCAGGGGGAAAAAAAAGCTTCCTGGGCCAATCAGAACGCTATATTTTTAAACAATGAGTGCAAGAGACTATTGCGAGTCAGCTGACCTGGTTATTAGCAACACAAAAAAACATTTTTCCTATGCAACAACTGAATTGGCTATTAGCAAATCAAATAACTATCTTCCTGTAGAACAGCTGCTAATAACTTTTGCGCTATTTTACATATCTCCAGGAACCTCCTAAAAAAGCTGCTACTTTTTGACTGGTTTGTGCATGGAAGTTTAGGGGGCCGCGAAAAGTAGGGATTTCTAAAACGAAAAATCCCCATGCATTTTCCATAGACTGCTTTAGACAGAGAGCTACAGCAAAAACCGTTACAGGAAATTACAGCAAGCTTGGCAAGAAGCTAGATCTGAGTACGTAGATTGTGCTTTTTGTGATTAGATGTAAATCCGTTCAGTAGTTTTTGAGAAATTAAGTTAAAAAAAAAAATGATATCTTGACGGTTGAGTTGAAGCAACTCTCACGAGAGTCCCTCAAACCCAATTTTAAAAAACTAGAGCGTTCCGATTGGCCTACGGAGCTTTTTCCCCCCCTTGGGCCAAGTCGCTCATGCGGGAGTCAGACTAGTTAGGTGTGATAAAAAGATCTATTTTTGTTTAAAAAAACCTTAGCAATTCACTGAAGGTTAAAGTAACAATAGAGTTAGGTGAATATGTCACTGACCGCATTAACGTTTTCAACAACAACAAAAATACACACTGAAATTCAGTAGTTTTAGTTAGCAGACCTAACTATAGCTTTCGCCCCTGCTATGCACTGCTTATGACCTCAGATATTATATCACTCATGACATGTTCTATGACATCATGTATGACATCACAAAAGGTAGGGCAGTGATTGGAGTGGTCGTTACTAATAAGATGTTTACTCCCCAAAGGAACCCTGTTTAGAAACCTTTGAATAAAGAAAGATGAAGGTAAAAAGCAACAAGGTTCTAATCCCAGGTCTTACAGTTTGCAAGCAGCTCCTTTATGCCAGTTTCTAGCCAACTGTGCTATATTAGAAGGATTGCAACTTATGAACTGCAAGTCATCAAAAGGTCTCGGTGACACTGAGCTTTCCATGTAAAATACAAATCTGTGACCTGCATGTTACATAACATGAACTCTCACTGTCAAAGCTTTGACTAGATAAAACCCAGACCTGCACAGCAAGTGCATTAACCACCAGAGTGATCTAGTGGTTATGAATCCCTGACAAATGCTGGACCACAGATCTCTGCAGCAGGAGTCTCAATCCTATAAGATACTTGAACATGCCGCCTCTTGGTGACCAATTCAGCCTGAACAGATTTTCTGTCACATTTGCTCTTGTTGGCAATTACTTTGGGGCAGAGTTAAAAAAGAAAAAATATATATATATATAAGTTGTCTGCTCGTCTCTGTGACTTCCATGACACCGCCCCACGTGACTTCCCTACCTTTCTGCTGCTACACTTTGACCCACAATTTATGAATTCCTGCAGTAAATTGTTTTATTTTCCAACACTAAATAAAGGCATGGTTGGCAAAAAAAAAAAACTACCAAGTGGAGTAGTGTTCCACCTGGTGTGATGACAAGGTATACGTTATCTAGATAATAACAAGCATTTGCAATGCAATAGGTCTCGCAATGACATTGTTTTGAGCTATTGTCATTGAAAATATTGGGTTTTCTTTCCTTCGTGAAGCATTAATCAAGTAATGGCATTGTAAATGACAATGTCTTTTACCCCCTGTTGACCCCTGCAAAGCTCATCAGCTTGTGCCCATCATAAAAAGGCATATCTGACAATCGCATCTTAAACATTTTGCAACAATTCTATAGTTTCACCGCGGTTCTAAATTAAATTGTAAAATAAAATGTATATTCTTGTTAGAAAGGATAGACGGACCGGGAGGGTCGGCCGGGGTCAGGAGGAGAGGTCTCCGGGGAGAGCCGTCTCCAGCGATCGTACAGACAAGTAACTTCCCCCCCACAGACAGATACCACACACGGATAAGGTTCAGTGTTTTTTATAAGCACTTCTTAAGGTACGGTTGAATGGTACAAGGAGGTCTGGACTCAGGGGTCCCCTCGATTCAAGTCTCTCAAAGTAGGGTAAGGGGTAGCGGGACAGTCTGTCTACCAGTCAGGTAGTTTGGATGAGATGATGATTAGCTCACAATCCTCGAGCTTAGTTGGTGCGGGCCGCGGCAGCGCCAGCAGGTCCCGGAAAGATGGTCGATGGACGGTCCGCGGCAGCGCCAGCAGGTCCCGGTGAGGATGGTCGTTACAACGGGCCGCGGCAGCGCCAGCAGGTCCCGGAAAGATGGTCGATGTACGGTCCGCGGCAGCGCCAGCAGGTCCCGGTGAGGATGGTCGTTACAACGGGCCGCGGCAGCGCCAGCAGGTCCCGACGAGGATGGATGTTGTAGAAGGCCGCGGCAGCGCCAGCAGGCAGGACGATGGTTCACAAGAGCGGGCTACGGCAGCGCCAGTAGTCCGTCAAGGCTGAGTTCTCTCGGTGTCTCTCGACTCCAGGATACAACTGCCTTCCTGCTCCGGAGGTGCCCCAGTTATAGGTCAGGCGCTCTTTGATGTCCGGACCCTCGCACTTGGAGGTCGGAGGGCCCGGGATGAAGGTGTCCAGACACCCAGCAGGGGGTGGAGCCAGCGCCTGGGGGAGTTGGAGGCGATCGGCACCTGGCGGGGGAAGAGCTCTTGACACTTCGTCCTCCCATTGACCTGCCAAGTGGTCCGCTCACCTCCCGGGTGGATGGTGGTGCCGGGATGTCGGGGCCGGTCAGGCCCGGGGTTAGGGTCGGGGCGAGGCCACGCGGCCTCGTGGTGCAGGGCCCAAGATGGCGGCTTGAACCGGCCGGGGGAGCCGGTGGGGCTGGGCCCCGTGATGAGTAGAGGTCCGAGGGCAGAAGATCCGTCGGGAGACGGGGTACGGGTGCTTTTCGTGGGTTATGCCTGGTGGGCCGGAGCTCGGGCCCTGTCGTGCGGGGAGGGAGCAAGCCCTTCGTGTGGCCTGTCCAACATGCGTCCCCCCCAGCTGAAGGCGGGGAGAGTCACCCATCTCCTTGGGGACTCTCTTCGTCGAGGCGGAAAAAGCGGGACAGGCCATCCGCGTTGGCGTGGTCTTGGCCTGGTCGGTGCTCCACAGTGAAGTCCATTCCCTGCAGGGAAATGGACCAGCGCAAGAGTTTTGGGTTCTCCCCCCGCATCTGCATCAGCCACTGCAGGGGTCGATGGTCGGTTTGTACCCGGAAGTGGGTACCGAAGAGATAGGGCCGGAGCTTTTTGAGGGCCCACACCACTGCGAAGGCCTCCCTCTCGATGGTGCTCCAGCGCTGTTCTCGGGCCAGGAGACGTCGACTGATGAAGGCCACCGGCTGGTCATGACCTTCGGGGTTTAACTGAGAAAGGACGGCTCCGATGCCGTGGTCGGAGGCGTCGGTCTGTACCATGAATTCCCGACTGTAATCGGGGGCCTGGAGCACAGGGGCGGTGCATAGAGCGGCCTTCAGCTTCTCGAAGGCCGCTTGACAATCGGGGGTCCAGTTAATCCGCTTCGGCTGGTTCTTGGACGTGAGACCCGTGAGGGGCCCCACGATGCTGCCGTAGTCCTTCACGAACCGCCGGTAGTAGCCGGTGAGCCCCAAGAAGGCTCGGACCTCGGTCTGGGTGACGGGGGGCTGCCAGGACTGGATGGCAGCAATCTTAAGTTGTAGCGGGGCCACCAGCCCGCGTCCCACTTGGTGCCCAAGGTAGGTCACAGACCCTTGGCCAATTTGGCACTTGCCGGCCTTAATTGTGAGGCCGGCCCGCTGGAGGGCCTGTAGGACCTCTTGGAGGTGACGGAGGTGGTCGGGCCAGTGGTGGCTGTATACAGCGATATCGTCCAGGTAGGCAGCGCTGAACTCTCCGAGCCCCGCCAAGACCTGGTTCACGAGGCGTTGAAACGTGGCGGGGGCATTCTTCATGCCGAAGGGCATGACCTTGAATTGGTAGTGGCCATCGGGGGTAGAGAAGGCTGACCGTTCCTGAGCCCTGGGTGTGAGGCCGATCTGCCAGTAGCCCGCTGTTAGGTCGAAGATACTGAGGTAGCGGGCGGCCCCCAGCCGGTCGATCAGCTCGTCTGCTCGGGGGATCGGATGAGCGTCGGTCCGGGTGACAGCGTTCAAGCCCCGGTAGTCGACGCAGAATCTCAGTTCAGGTGCGGTGCCGGGGGCAGCGGCTTTGGGGACCAATACAACCGGACTGGCCCAGGGACTGTCCGAGGGCTCGATGACCCCGATTGTGAGCATCTTGGCCACCTCCTCCTGTATGCAGGCCCGTACCCGATCTGGTACGCGGTAGGCCCGGTGTCGGACAGGGGGACTGTCCCCGGTGTCCACGTCGTGCAAACACCAAGGGGTGACCCCGGGGGTGAGGGAGAACAGGGTAGCGAACTGCAGCAGGAGGTTCCGGCAGCCCTGGCGTTGCTCCGAAGTGAGGGCGTCAGAGAGCCGGACCCCGTCCACGGAGCCGTCATTCTCCTGAGTCTTCAGAAGATCCGGGAGGGGTTCGGAGTCTTCCTCTGCCCCACTGTCCGTAGCCATCAGGAGGCTGAGTTCTGAGCGCACAAAGTGTGGTTTGAGTCGGTTGGTGTGGAGGACCCGAAGGGGGTTCCGGGAGGTCCCCAGGTCGATGAGGTAAGTGACGGGGCTTTTGCGCTCGACCACTTTGAAGGGCCCCGTCCACTTATCTTGCAAGGCACATGGTTCGGTGGGGGACATCACCCATACTTGTTGTCCAGGCTTGAACTCAACGGAGGAGGCATTGTGATCATACCACTTCTTCATGTCCTCCTGGCTGGCCTCGAGGTTCGCCTTGGCCATCTCTCTGAAGCGCCGGGTCTGATTGCGTAGGGCCAGGAGGTATTTGAAGACGTCTGGAGGGGTCTTTAGGGGGGCCATCTCCCAACCTTCTTTTACTAGGCTGAGGGGCCCTCGCACAGGGTGCCCGTACAGGAGTTCGAAAGGGCTAAAACCGAGGGACTTCTGGGGAACTTCGCGGTAGGCGAAGAGGAGGCACGGGAGTAGTACATCCCACTGGCGACGGAGGGGCTCTTCCAATCCCCCAATCATCCCCTTGAGGGTGCGGTTAAAACGCTCCACTAGTCCGTTCCCTTGGGGGTGATAGGGGGTCGTGAATCTGTAGGTGACCCCGCATTGTTGCCAGAGGGACTTCATGTATTTGGATATAAAGTTCGTGCCTCGGTCGCTGACGACTTCTCGGGGGAAGCCTACCCGGGAGAAGATCCCCATTAGGGCTCGGCCAACCACCGGAGCTGTCACGGTCCGTAGGGGCACCGCCTCGGGGTAGCGGGTGGCATGGTCCACCAGTACTAAGATGAACCTGTGTCCTTGTGCCGTGCGGGGGTCCAGAGGCCCCACGATGTCTATCCCCACCCTCTCGAACGGGGTGGTGACCACAGGGAAGGGTTGCAGAGGGGCTTTCAGCTTCCGACCACTCTTCCCGCTGGCTTGGCATGTGGGGCAAGATCGGCAGTGGTTCAGGACGTCGTTCCTCATCTTCGGCCAGAAAAAGTGGGTCACTAGGCGGCTGTACGTTTTATCTTGGCCCAGGTGTCCAGCCAGGGGGACATCGTGGGCCAGGTTGAGCAGAAAGTCTCTGAAGCGGAGAGGTACCACCAGTACTCGACCGGCCCCCAGCTCGGCGATTCTTTGCTCGCTGTATAGCAGGTCGTTATCCCAGTAGACCCAGTGAGTTCCGGTGGAGTCCCCTGCGTTCTGGGCGCTGGCTTGTTGGCGGAGTCCCTCGAGGGAGGGACAGGTCTTTTGTTCCTGGCGGAACTGTGCTTGGGTGGGCCCCCCCTCTTGACGCCACTGAGCCAGGTCAGGAAGGTCCTGGGGTTGCGCGTCCCCTTCGGCCGTCGGGTCTGGGAGGCTGGCCTCGTCGTTGTCTTCTACTGGGGCGACTGGGGGCGGAGGTGCTGGCCATTCTGGTTCTTCTGCTCGAGGGACGGCACGGGCGGCCATGGACCGGGTGGTTACGCAGGCCCAGTCCGGGAGGCCCAGCATCCCCAGGTGCTCTCTTCTCTCAACGGTGGCCCACGGGGAACTCTCGAGGTCATTCCCCAGGAGGCAGTCCACGGGGGCATCGTCCCGGACCGTCACCTTCAACAGGCCGGAGACCCCTCCCCATTCGAATGGAACGCAGGCCATTTGACACATACTTTCAGAGTTGTCTGCCGAGCGGACGGGGCAGAGAATGTTCGGCAGGATCTGCTCGGGCTTCACCAGGTGACAGCGGACGGCCGTCACACTGGCGCCTGTGTCACGCAAGGCCTCGGCTCGCTGTCCATTAATGGTCACCCACTGACCGTATTTCCTGGTGTTAGCGGGTAGGGGAGCCCGCGGGACCATGTCTCTTCCCCCTAAGCACGCCAGGACCATGGCGGCCGGTTCCCACTCTTGCTGGGCCGGCTCATACTCCTCTGGTTCCTCCAATTATCGCTCTTCCCCCAGGGCGGCGGCAGCTACCTGGCGGGGCTTGGGTGTTTGGTTCTGCGGGCAGCTTGGGTCATTGGCGTAGTGGCCGACTCGCTGGCATCGGTGGCACGTGACGTTGGCTCGGACCCCAGGACGCCACGGGGGGTTGCCCCGACCGGCCGGAGCCGGGGTGCTGGCCACGGGTGTTGCGGGCAAGGCGTCTCTCCCTCGCCCCTGGCCCCCTCCTCCTCCCCGAGGACGGTGCTGGCCTTGGTTGTTTCTGTTCTGTTCGTGTGGCCCCCTCCGGCCCACTCGGGTGCTTTCCCATCGGTCAGCTTCGGCGGCGAGCTGCCGGGGGTCAGTCAGCTTACTGTCGAGGAGGTGCTGCCTGAGCTCGACGAAGCAGTTGTTCGACAGGTGCTCCCATACCATCAGGTTAAAGAGTTGTTCGTAGGTGGTGACCTGGCTCCCCTTTATCCAACCCTCGAAGGCACGGCTGAAATAGTTCACGTATTCTACCCAAGTTACATGGGATCCGGGTGCAATCTCTGAACCTCTGGCGGTACATCTCGGGTGTGAGGCCGTAGCGGGTGAGGAGGGCAGCCTTCATGTGGTCGTAGGACGACATTTGGTGATCTGGGAGCTGCAGTAGGGCATCGCGCCCCTCGTTGATAAACCTCCCCCAGAGTCCGGCTCCCCAATCACTCCGGTCGATCCGGTGGGAGGTCATGGCGATCTCGTAGGCTTTAAACCACTGTTGTATGTCGTCTTCTCGGACATACTCGCGGACAACATCCTTGGGGATGTGGACTTTTTTCTCGATTGGCCCCGGGGTGTGTGGTCGCTCAGGCACCCCCAGTTCTTTATTCTGTTTCCGAAGTTCTATTTCGGCCAGTTTGCGCTCGTGCTCGAGCGTTATTTTTTTCTCCTCCAGCTCTCTCTGTCTCTGCTTCTCTTCTCGTTCATCTCGGAGCCGCATGTGCTCGAGGTTGAGTTTCTGTTCAGCTAACTTGAGTTCCCCATCCATCTTGAGTCGTGCCATTTCCAACTCGTGCAATCTGGTTCTTTCTCTTTCTCGGATCTCCTCCTGCGAGAGGCCCGTTCCCCGCTCCTCGGGAGCCGTGGCGTTCCCCTCTGGTGTGATGCTGCTTTGGTCGGAGGGTCCGGCGACCCCAGTTTCTGTCCACGACTCTAGGGCGTGCTTTAGATCATCTTTGGTACTCAGGCCGGTGGTAGCAATGCCAAGTTCTATGCAGAATTGTCTCAGTTCGCGGTGGTTGTATTCTTCTAATTTATCCATTTGGAATTTCTCGGTGGAGTTGCTATCTTTGGCTGACATCGTGTTGTTGTCGTGGGGTGAGCTACTCTCTGTACGATTACGCGTTGATTCGGATCCCGCCGCTGGCCACCAATGTTAGAAAGGATAGACGGACCGGGAGGGTCGGCCGGGGTCAGGAGGAGAGGTCTCCGGGGAGAGCCGTCTCCAGCGATCGTACAGACAAGTAACTTCCCCCCCACAGACAGATACCACACACGGATAAGGTTCAGTGTTCTTTATAAGCACTTCTTAAGGTACGGTTGAATGGTACAAGGAGGTCTGGACTCAGGGGTCCCCTCGATTCAAGTCTCTCAAAGTAGGGTAAGGGGTAGCGGGACAGTCTGTCTACCAGTCAGGTAGTTTGGATGAGATGATGATTAGCTCACAATCCTCGAGCTTAGTTGGTGCGGGCCGCGGCAGCGCCAGCAGGTCCCGGAAAGATGGTCGATGGACGGTCCGCGGCAGCGCCAGCAGGTCCCGGTGAGGATGGTCGTTACAACGGGCCGCGGCAGCGCCAGCAGGTCCCGGAAAGATGGTCGATGTACGGTCCGCGGCAGCGCCAGCAGGTCCCGGTGAGGATGGTCGTTACAACGGGCCGCGGCAGCGCCAGCAGGTCCCGACGAGGATGGATGTTGTAGAAGGCCGCGGCAGCGCCAGCAGGCAGGACGATGGTTCACAAGAGCGGGCTACGGCAGCGCCAGTAGTCCGTCAAGGCTGAGTTCTCTCGGTGTCTCTCGACTCCAGGATACAACTGCCTTCCTGCTCCGGAGGTGCCCCAGTTATAGGGCAGGCGCTCTTTGATGTCCGGACCCTCGCACTTGGAGGTCGGAGGGCCCGGGATGAAGGTGTCCAGACACCCAGCAGGCGGTGGAGCCAATGCCTGGGGGAGTTGGAGGCGATCGGCACCTGGCGGGGGAAGAGCTCTTGACACTTCGTCCTCCCATTGACCTGCCAAGTGGTCCGCTCACCTCCCGGGTGGATGGTGGTGCCGGGATGTCGGGGCCGGTCAGGCCCGGGGTTAGGGTCGGGGCGAGGCCACGCGGCCTCGTGGTGCAGGGCCCAAGATGGCGGCTTGAACCGGCCGGGGGAGCCGGTGGGGCTGGGCCCCGTGATGAGTAGAGGTCCGAGGGCAGAAGATCCGTCGGGAGACGGGGTACGGGTGCTTTTCGTGGGTTATGCCTGGTGGGCCGGAGCTCGGGCCCTGTCGTGCGGGGAGGGAGCAAGCCCTTCGTGTGGCCTGTCCAACAATTCTCATAATATTAGCACATTGAATGCATTCAAATAAGATGTTATTCTTATATTTCTCAGACCCCTTTGAATATTTTTGTCCAGTCCACTATTTTCCTCCGAGATATAACCCTGAAAATATCTGCACTAAACACCTCAGCGCCTCATCAGTGGTAGTAGGCGCTATAAAAATACCCATGCGAAGATCTTCTCCCACGGGGCAGAACACCACCCCGGCTCGGTTCCAGTGTATTTTGACTGTCCTAAAGAATGTCAGGAGACTTTAGCACCTGAATCTAAATACCAGGGATCCACACCTTACGGCATTTGCTAAAAAACAAACGCCTACTGGGAGTTAAATGACACTCGATTTGCGGTCGTGAAACGTTCCCAAAATGTCGGCTAGTCATAAACATAACACAAAGTACGGTGAGCACATTCCATGCCTTTTGCAGCCTGGTGGCGGGTCAAATTAGTTTGACTAATGTGCAGAGTTGGTAGTCCTTTGTAGTGTGTGTAGGGGTGTCCCACTGCCTTTTAGTTTTTTTAAAGAAACTTGTTTCAATATAGCTCCTTTGCACACTGTCTTGGCTTTGTAGTGCTGTGAATTAGAGAGGTGTTGCTGAATCCAGGGGACTGGCGAGTGCTATGAGAGAGGTGTGTGCGCTGTACTGTGGCTAGTTAATAGAGGTGTGACCACTGGAGGTTCAGCCACGTGCTGGGAAAAGTGTAACATTTTCCCAGGTTCACGTCTGGGTGTCTAACGTGCACTGGAATAACAAGCATTTACAATGCAATGGTCTCGGCATTGGTAAAGTTAGAGCTATTGGCATTGCTCATGACATTATTTTTGTTTATGTTTTTGTTTTTAAAACATTTAAAGAAACGGCATTGTCATGAGCAATGCCAATAGCTCTAACTTTACCAATGCCGAGACCGTTGCATTGTAAATG
Organism: Triturus cristatus; assembly: GCF_964204655.1. Lineage (NCBI taxonomy): Eukaryota > Metazoa > Chordata > Amphibia > Caudata > Salamandridae > Triturus > Triturus cristatus. The sequence goes on along the minus strand of NC_140593.1, from coordinate 66,095,698 downwards.
CTTGTTGTTGTGCCTGCTGGGAATTCACAGAGGGATTCTAAGCAGGCGAGGCCCGTTTACAGCTGCCGAGGTCTCCTTTGTGAGTGCGAAAACGAGGTAATTGCCACACAACTCAATTCTGATCCCTGTACAAACTTTTGTTTGTAATGGGCACTTCTATTCAGGACTCAATGTACTGAAACCCTAGAGACACCTAATGCACGGATTACAAATGCCTCTGTAATTATAATCCTGCACAAACCCCTGTTTGCCGTTGGTGCTGCAGTTACCAGTGGGTCAGAGCTTATTACTGGGTTTAATAAAGTCTGCGTACCCCATTTAAATATTGGCATGTCGAATCTGCTGACATTTATCGAAGGGAAAAGGCCCTGTAAATACCCAAACAAGCAGATTGCAGACATTTACATTTTGTGCTCGAAAATTAGACCTCTGTACCGCCTTCCTCCAGCTCACCCCATCATCCAGCATGACTGTCGCACAAATCCTCTCACTGAAGTCAATGAAAGGTAAAGTCACCGGAAACGACCGCCCTGACGTCATCAGCTGATGGTGAAATGAATGGTGCAATAGGGTCGACTGACAAGTGCCTCTGCACTGGGGTTTACCCACCGGCTGACCCCACAGCGCCTAGAGTGGGCCTCAAGGAGGCGCGTCTGTGAAGCCAGGCCGCAGCCAAAGTTTGAGTCCGGAGTCGCAGCCCTGATGTCGTCACCACCTCCCCCTAAACACAGGCCGGAGGGCTATAACCTGCGGGGAGGGGGGGTGCGGCGGGCAGAGCCTGTAACGCGCACAGTACAGTAACCGGGGGAGGGGGGCGGTGCAGAGCCTGTAACTTGCAGACAGTGCATTAACCTAGACAGAGCATGTAACGCGCAGACAGTGCGTTAACGCGGGGGGGCAGAGCCTGTAAGGGGGGGGCAGAGCCTGTAATGGGGGCGGGGGGGCAGAGCCCGTAACCTGGGGGGGGGGGGGGGGGGGGAGAGCCTGTAACATGCAGACAGTGCTGTAACGGGGGGAGCCTGTAATGTGCACAGTACAGTAACCGGGGGGGGGGCAGGGGGCAGAGCATGTAACTTGCAGACAGTGCATTAACCGGGGGGGGCAGTGCCCGTAACTTGCAGACAGTGCATTAACCGGGGGGGGGGGGGGGGAGAGCCTGTAACGCTCACAGTACGGTAACGGGGGGATTGCAGAGCCTGTAATTTGCAGACAGTGCATTAACGGGGGGACAGAGCCTGTAACGTGCCGACAATGCTGTAACCTGGGGGGGAGGGGCCTGTAACATACACCGCAGTGACGCCACACCTCACCACCCGACAGTAGCCCCCCCCCCTATTCACCTACACCTCACCACCTGGCAGGATCCTCGAAGCACCGCGTCCCACATACTGCCCAGGCCCCTCAGTGTCCTTTAGAATCACCCATCACTTCCAGGTCTGCATGGAGACCCTGGCAGACTCCCAAGCCTTCAAGCAGAAAAACGAAAGGACTACTTATTCTTATGTGTTTTACGTTTCAATGCTTAAAGTCTTACGGTTTATTGCAAATTACCAAAGTGCAGCGCTACAGGCACAAGTTCCACTCAGAAGCGCCTACCCCACGGCCTTAGTGCGCTGTCCCGTTGCCGCACGCACTTGGGGAACATCACAGAAGACATTTCAGTTCTGGAACGGGGGGGGGGGGGGGTTAATGTCCCATCAACAGCCCCAGACACCAACATTTAAGTAACACCCACCATTGTCCCCTAAAACAATCAACGATTACTGGTCCCCCCTGCTTGCGTACCCGGGTCACGTTTGCATCATATCCATCACTGGTGGAATAAAAGGAGCACATCTTTAATACGCAGCATTTATTTTATGACAACGTGTACTTTAGGGGGCACACACAGACGCAATGTAATAACGCACATACACGGAGCTGCTGAAGGGAAATAGCTGGCAACGGGGGGGGGGTATATTCAGCTTGGAGGAGAGACCCCCCCAGCACCTCCGGGGGGGGGGGGGAGGGAGGGGTACATACAGAGCTATACAACGGTGTGTGTGTGGGCAGGGGTATTTTGAAAGCCGCCGGTCCCACCCCAGCCCAGAGAGCCGCCGCCGTGGTACATACCCAGCCCTCACCTGGCATTGCAGCTCCCACACCTGAAAGCAGGCGCACAAACTCCTGTAAGCAACGACACCTTCCGAACCGACAAACACACAAGGTACAAAAAGACACACCACCCACCCGTGCGTGGAAAAGGGCTGGAAAACTTCAAATAAACACACAAGGAAACCCCAAACGTTTCAGACAATTTCAGGAAGGGCCGACCCACTCCTCGACGAATTGCGCATGACGTCACGGATCAGGCTTTTGTAAGACTGCGCTTTGCATAGCTCTACGGCACTCTTGAACGTGTATCTAACCTGTTTCACCTGAAAATAATGCTAATTAGATAAAACGCTCGTATCGCTCTTCCCGGGTAGACATCGTTCGCATTCGGCGCAATAGCTCAGTGGGTAAGGCGCTTGTTGCGGGCCTCTTCGTGTAACCTAACAGTGACATCATACAGTATCAAAGCACTGCGAGAATTTTCAGTTTGAAGGTTTTTTTTTTATACATGACCAAAGATATATTTTAATTATATCATAATCTTAAACAAATCTATCAGTTTTAGCGAATGTCCGGAATTTCACTTCAACTAAACACGCCGAAACCGCAAGAATGCATTTTTTGAAAATGAAAAAAACGTAACGACGTAGTCATTTGAAAAACAGACACATCTCAGATATGTTCAACAATCACAGACGCGTTTTGCACTCCTTCCGGCCCATGGGTAGCTGTTTGATTTTTGCGAATAAAAGGTCGTGCTAAAATCAGACGTTTCTTTGCATTTGTTTAATTTGGAATCTATTTTATCTACCCAAATAGTTTCCTGCTCTGTGAACCGTGTGCTCTTTCAAAAAAATAATCGCTCCACAAAGACGATGCTGCCAGTAAAATAAATATTTAAATAATGAAATAAAGACAATAAATAAAGTGTTAAAAAAGGCGCTGTGGGTTTTTGTCTATGGTGATATTGCTTGAGATCCACTAAAATACAAGGGCTCTTGCACTGAGAAATGCGCATGCGCGTGATATAGACGCCAATTTCGAACTTGTAGGAGCCCCGTAGACGATGCTGGGCCTTTCTAACGTCCTAGCTCCGTATATTAGTAATAACAATAAGCACCAATGCCAGTATGAGCCAGTCACCTCAATGCATTTTTGTAACTATTTCATAACATCACTCCCTTCAGTGACCGCTTACAGTATTACAGGCGTGAAGTGTATCCAAAGGCGAATAGACTTAACACATACACCACTAGCGGAATGGACTCACCCGACTACATGAACTCTCGCGATGACGATTTTACCTGAGGATGGTGACGCTACCCCTCCGCACAGGCAAAAACACCACTGGCTCGGATACCCGGATCGGCTTGAACTGGAACTTGCAGCCGAAGCACAGCGCCGAGTCGCTGAAGACGGACACAGAAACGATGGGCCTTTCAATGACGAAGGAGATCAGGTGAGGGAGCAACGCCGGGACACCACCGCCTTTCTCCGAGGCACAGCAGAAAATGCCTCGGAGAAACGCCACGTCCTTTTCGGATTTGGGGGCGTGTTTTGCTGTTGTCTCCTCCCTGAGACTTCTCGCAAAAAACACGCCCCCCGATCCGAAAAGGACGGGGCTTCAACGGAGTGACTGGACCTCTTCTCCAGTGGCTGGCCAGCATTTAAGAGGCCAGCCAATGGAGAACAGGAGAGAAGAGGGGCGGGTGCAAGCCCCTCTTCTCAAAGTCACTCAAACTCATTAAATCTCGGAGCGAGACTGCGCAAGCGCAGCCTTTCGCAGCCGAGACCTAAAAAGGAGCTCTGAGGAGCACGAGTGCTGCCTGAGCTGAGCTTGTAGACGAGTAGGTGGAGATACCCTTCTCCACACGGCCCTTAATAGCATCGGTAAGAACCAGTTGTAATAAGCGGTGTTTCGAAGGGGCACTAATAGGATTAGTTAGTAAGGTGCAGTGTCACAGTACCAGTAAAAAACGATGGCAAGGAACAGCGGCAGAAGTGGCAAAAAAGAGCACGGTAAGTAGAAGAGGTAAAAAGTGGCAGTGAGCAGCAGCAGCAAGAAACGGAGCAGTGTAAGGCACTGTACTAAGAAGCAGCGGTAATAAGCAGTGTATGGAGCGGTGTTAAGTGACGGCAAGGAGCAGCAGCAAGAAGTGGTGGCATGGAGCAGTGTAAGGAGCTGTACGTGGTAGGATGCACCCAATGGAACATGGCTAAAGGAAGGGAGCAGCACTAGGGAGGAACCCTGGCTCACCTGCCCGACTTTGTGATCACCATCTCGGTGCCCAGCTTGTGGAACTGGTCCCAGAGCTCCTTGGCCTCCAGGGTGACCCTGGGGTCGTCGGCCACCTCCTCATTGGGTTCCAGGATCTTCAGGAAGCGCAGGTGGGCTGCACCAGCGGCCACCTGCTACTGCTGGTGGTGGCCCAGGGCCGAGGACACGGCGTGCAGGCTGGCCTCCGACAGCCCGCCATCCGCTTTCCCCAGCGCTGAGGGCGGCAGGGCCAGCCCTGTGAAGAAGTAAGGCTGCGCTGCCGCTAGGAAGGCGGACATGGGGAAGTCGGCGGGGAGGGGGGTGGGCGCCGTGTGGAACGGGTGGTAGGCCATGGCAGTACCCGAGAAGGCTGGGTCTCTCATGGGGGCATCCACAGGTCCGGGGGAAATCCGAGCGGAGGGAGGAGGCTCAGAGGATCGGTGAGTACGGGGGGCAGGGGATAAGGAGGGCAGGGAGGGCCTAGAGAGGGAGCCCGTGGAGGTGAGAAGAGTCAAGAATAGGTCTGATCTGCTGCACGCACTCCTTAACTCACGAGTATCTCCAGCCCTGTGTGTCAGTCCCGGCTCCTTCTTGGCCGCATACTGCGCTCCTCGGCTCACACGTGCCCTCCTTGGCTGGCTCCAGGTAGTCCCTGCGCTGTTTCAGGTGCCTGCTGCAGCTCCAGGCTGTCCCGAGCTCAGCTCTGCTCGGCTGCACACAGCACTTCCCTGCTCACATGTGTCTTCCCTGCCCGGCTCCCCCCCCGCACTAATGAACCAGGCCTCCTGGATTGCTGATTTTATACTTTTCCGACCAATTGTGGCTCTCCATATAAACATCGGCTACACGTATCCTCCTTGCACGCATTCCAGGAAACACAATAAAACAAGCTGTCGCCACACCATTGAGCAAGTGAAAAAGAAAAATAGGTCACTTAAAGAACGCCATGAGTGCCTGCAATGATGTAACCATTGGCTTCACATCTCCTCCTTGCACGCATTCCAGGGAACACAATAAAACAAGCTGTCGCCACGCCATTGCGCAAGTGAAAAAAAAATAGGAAACTTAAAGCGTGCTGTGCATGCCTGCAATGAGCTCACAGGAAACATGATCTGGCAGTACATGCCTCCAAAAGATAAGCGTTGCCAAGCACTTCACGACAGCCGTGAAGCAGGCGCTCCAGTCTGGATGGGTCAGACGAAAAGGAGAAAGGGTGGTAACCAAGTAGCCTCCTTTTCAATGGAAAGCCAGCGTTTACCATAAACGCTGACGTGACCCAATGAAAATGAGGGGCGGGGCTTCAAGTCCCTTTGTAAAATCTCCTCTACCCCAATATGTCTTGCAGAGCGAGCAGGGCATTCGCGCTGCAAAGCTAGGCGAGACCTAAAAAGGACTCTGCGTGCAGTAATGCCAGTACCTCACATGATAACTGGGGTGTGTGGTTTGCCATTTGGGGTGCCCCAATCATGGCCCACCACACTGGCGATGAGGCAGACACCGAACTTGCATCTCCTGCCTCACGCTTCACAACAGTTTCGTGTGCGGCGAACAACAGTGAGAGACTGGATCACTGCATTGACAGCACCCGCTCCGGACCCAGAGGAGACAAGGAGACCAGCAGTCACCCCACAGGAAACAAGAGGCACACACATTGCTGAAAATCCGAGCCGGACAGCACGCCCCTGCCCACATTGCATCATTCAACTTCAAACAAAACATAACATGTGTATTTGTAAAGCGCACGTTCACCCCAACCGGGGTATCTGAATAACAGATGTTTGTTGTTACCCAACTCAATGGGTACTCATTTAATCGACCTCAGATGGATGAAAGGCTGAGCGGACCCGCCGGAATTTGAACCTGTGACCATGAGGTCGAACATAGACCACTGCATGGGATGCATTAGTCCACTGAGCCACCGGCTAAGCAAAGAGCAAAAAGCAACGAGAATAAAATGGAGGACTCTGGCTCCTCCCTGGTGGCCTACCTGCAGTGCCACACTGCACGTCACAGACACGAAAAGAACACAAAACATGCATTAGGAGAGAAAAAAAAGAAAAGAAGATAGAGGAAAAGAAGGAAGCACGCCAAAACAAACCTCATTAAATGAGACTAATGAGAAAAGCTGACAAAGAAATCCAGCAACCTAACATGGATGAAAATCTACAAGCAGAGGTACTGCCCCCTGTCCCAGCAGCACCAGTGCAAACCCCTTCGGCAGTAGTGGCTACAGCACCAACACCCTTTCAAGTAAGCAATGTCTTCTGCAACATACTTTTTTTAGCGAGCAACCAGAAACTTTACCTGCTGACACCCAGATGGGCCACATGGATGGGAAGACTAATTAACTACTTTGCCAACACAAGAGACACATAGCCCACGATAAAGAGGTTTCTCCTGCTCCATTACGCAGGAGAAGAAATATAGCAACTGTTCCCAAACCTACTGGACGCAACAACCACTATGAAGCAGCAGTAGGTGCACTAGAAGCACATTTCAACCCACAGCTCACCCCGGACTACAAGTGTTTCGCTCTCAGGCAAGCAAAACAAAAAGAAGGAGAATCAATCGACCGGTTCTATGCCAGCCTGAGAGAATTGGCAAGTACTTGCGTAGTTGACAATGCCAATACAGAGGTGCGAACACAAATAATCAAATGACTCTTGGTCACCAGGCCAGTGACAACAGATACTTCGCAAGCCCAAAGAGAGCCTCAACGAAATTCTCACCATGGGCAGATCCAACAAACTGGCCAATGTCCAGGCTACCACAATGGAGGCTGCTATGGCGAAGGTGCAACTAGGAGAGAGTTAAGCAGGGAACCGCCCAATCAAAATAATAATGGCAAATCCCATTCGCACCAATCAAATGCCCAATATAACCTCAGCTTTAGGTAGGAGCAATGCCAGAAGGCCTAATGTCTGCAGATAGTGGAAGAGACACACTCCTGGAACCAAACTGACCTGCACAGGGTAAACCATGCTCTGCAAGTGTATGCATAGGAGAGAGAGAAAGGAGAGCTGACAGGATGGGGGGTGTTTCCTGCCAACATAAAAATTAGTGACTCAATTTCGCACCAGACACACCAACATAGCGGTAACATGTAGCCCTAAGAGCAATTCACATAGGAAATGGCTAAAGGCATTGAAATATATGTTTCTCATCTCCACCATAGATCAAGGGTTGAGCAGCAAAAGACTGCCCGCCCCTCACCCCACCATCTAGCACTATCAACATCACCATCGACAAGACAAAGACGGTGGCGCTCATGGACACTGCGGCATGGGTCAATGTTAAGGACAAGGCACAGTTAAACGAACTGCAGCCATCGCCCTTGCTACAAAAGACCAAAACCTACATCTTCACATACAGAGGCCAGGACCCGCTACCTATCATAAGCATTTTCAGCACCCCTGTATGACACAATGTTTGAATCATGACAGGCAGGCTCTTCGTGGTCACAAAGACACCAGTAAACTCATCAGCTCCACCACCACAGAGACTCTGGTGTTGTGAGGCATGACACGGTCTGTGCCCAGTCTCCATTTTTGCTTAACATTTATAGCTTGACATGATTTTCCGTTTGTGACTTTTAACATGTTTTCATAATAATGTACTGGGAAATCATACACGCCGTTAGTTTCTTAGCAAGCACCATTACCATGATTATTTATAGACTCTGTTCAAGGCTAGAAGCACATGGAACGAGACACCCCTGTCTGGCTGGAGAGAACTCTTCAGCTGTAGACTAACCATAGCATCAGCACTGCCCCCCGGGCACAGAGCGATTGGAACAGTGCTTTGATTATAAATAATAATGAAATACCAGCATTTGTAAAGCGCACAGCTAACTTCGGAGAGGTGTCCCGGCGCTGGGAGCGGTTGGTAAGATTAAGCAAGCTATTGCCCAGAGTCACAAGGGGCTGGGCTAACCTGCCGCCGGCGATCGAACCGCGAGCCCCCGTGTTCTGGAGTCAGCTGCCCTGGCCGTTGCACCACACCTCTTCCCCATATAAACCGGTTCTGCTCCTCAATGGGTAGAGGAACACGTCTGCTGAGATTGTCTTGGATGGAACACACTGTGATTGAGATGAAGTCCTGCTGAGTCTGACCCATATCCTGCTACGAACTAGAGCCTGTTCTACACAGGTCGGCTTCTTGATTCAACACACTCAGGTATGGGGGTTAGGCTATCCTAAGGGCTCTGGCAGAAGGGTACTCCCACTATGCTCTCGAAAATTTAACGCTAGGTAAGAGTGTATACATACTAAAATCATAGGAGCATTATCATGGCTTAGCTGTTCATCTTTTTCACCATTCATCCATTACAATGCTTCGTTTCTTCTGTATAATAATTGCAGCACACTCTTTCTAATCAAGAATGCGATAGTTGTGATAAATTTTTTAAAACTCCAATTCGTATCTTTCGTTTGTTACACTGGGCATACAAAAGTAGAGCAACAAAAGGGTTAATCTGTTTCAACCATTCCGTGGGTAATTATAAAGTGGTAATTTTCGAGGTTGCTGACACTATCTGTCACCCTGGTAAGGTTAGGGGTCCAGAAGGAGCACTGCGAGCTAGCTAGGAACTAGGCCAATATTCTCTGATAAATACTCATGAACTAAGTTCCAGTATTTTGAAGTCTATGTTGCCAGATACACAGTCCTACTAAATTTGTAAGAACCGTATAAACACTGGCTTGATCTCATTTGCGTGTTGTGTCAATACAAGAGAAGTCAATGCAATTCTCAGCGAGTTCCAAAACCTCTTCAAGGGACTAATGGTGTTTGAAGGCAAAACTTCACATTGATGACACCATCAAGCCCATCACACTCTGACACAGAAGAGTCCTATGTCCCTCAAAGAAGAAAGTCAAGCTGGAGTGCCTCAAACTGATGGGGGTGATCAAGAAAGTATCTAGTCTCACATTGTGAGGTACCCCAGGGAGGTAACCTTAAAGCATAACTAATCCGAAGACATCAGAATCTGTATCAACATGCGATTCCTCAACACCGCAATACGAAGAGAACATCATAACGTCCACCCTCAGTCACATACTGGCAAATCTAAATGAAGCCAAATGATTCTCTAAGCTGTACTTAAACGCTGGGTGCCACTAGCTACACCTGGATAAAGACATGAAGTACATCATGGCGTTCTCAGCATACATTGGATTGAGGCAGCACAAGAGACTGAGCTTCAGGGGTTTTCTCAGCCACAGACGTTTTCCAGTCTGCAATACGAGAGACTTTACACGGACTACTGGGCAACATAAAACAGAGCAATGGCATACTCATCTATGTACAGACATTAGCAGAGCATAATTGAAGTCTCTATGTCCCATTTTAGCACCTCAAAGAAGCGGGTGTGACTCTACTCAAAGAAAAGTGTGATGTTCTGAAAAAATTCAGCTACATATTCTCGGACAGGGGGATCAGCATCGACCCAAAAAAGGCAGAGGACATCAAAAAGGCACTAGCACCCAGAACTGCCTCAAATGTCAGGAACGTCCTAGGAATTACATTATTGAGGCTTTTTCACTGCAAAATTGGCCACCAGATTCCTACTCCTACTAGACCTCACCAAATCAGCAACAACATAGTCCTGGCAATGTGAACATAAAACACCACTCAACTACATAAACAATGCCAATATAAAAGACACCACAAGGCACTACTTCGACACTCAAGCCAAGACAGCCTGAATGTGGACCAACCTCTTCCAAGTAACACTAAAACCACACGGCATTCTCCAACAATGTGCTCATGGACACAGACGCGATACTCTCAAATTGAGCACAAGGTTCTGGTAATCCGGTGGGCATGCAACATTTCAACTTATACCGCTTGATGGGCCATAAACCAGTAGTCGCACTGTGCAAAGGAACGTCAGAGTTTCCCCAGCCCAGAATGAGAAGTAGGCTCTTCCACTTCAACAGTGCAACTCTAAGATCAAATACGGGTCAGGATTAGACAACACTGATGACTACCTCTTGTGACACCCATCAAACAGCATTGCAGAACACCAGATGACAGAGTCCATAGAAGGCTTCATACTTTTCATCTCACAGAAAGCCTGCCGGAGACCTTTTTCCCTGGAAGAAAATAGACTGCACCATAAGTGCAGATTTGTGCAGCAGCTGGCGAAGACTGCACAACAAGAAACCAGATGGAGATGTGGAAAATCAGGAATGAACTGATTGAGGGGGTCAAAATTATAATTCCCAAGGATCTACGGAGCAGCACTAGCATGTTAGCCCACCAAGGAATCGTCAAGACAAAAGTCCACTTGCAGAAATAAATATGGTTCCCTCAGATGGACAAGCTCACAGGACCAATGATCGCAACTTGCCTCCTTCGTCAACACACACAATTGTCCAGCACCAATCACAAGGGAAAGGGACGGGGTGAATGTAGACCGCTGCCGCTTACCAGAGATGGTCAACAACTCGTCATCCTCATGGTTATGTGCTCCACATAGCCTGAAATTTTGACAGTGGAGCTGTCAGCGTTTGAGAAAATAAAGCTTATGTTAGGAAAGATCTTGGAGGCATGTGAAGTCCCCATCCCTCTCAAAACAGACAAAGGCCCCTCCTCTAACGGACATCAAGGAATATATGCAAGAACTGCACATACAACCTCACTGGCCCTAAGCAAATGAAAAGGTGAAGCACTTCATACGTACATTGAACAAGGCGCTACGCATAGCAATAGAAAAAGGAGATAATGTCAACCGGCCCTTCACTCACCAGTCAGTGTACTATTCAAGAGAGTACCCAGGGGTTCCTGGATGGCTTCCGGCAGAGATCAATTATGAATGTAGCCAGCAGAGGTGACAGAACAGCAATGATAATGCAACCCGAACGTGTAAGGACAGAAAACCCGATATTCACAATGGAGACTATATGTTGGTCAGGGACAGACGCCCTGGTAGCTAATTTCAATTAACCTGTGAACCAACACCGTGGATAGTTACTGACACAAGAGAAACAACGGTCTCTGTCAAGGGAGGCGTTGAGAGTGTCACTTGAAACGTGTCATAGTTTAAAAAGATAACTGTGGGGAGGATATACAGCCATCAGGTAGAACTGGAGGATGAAAGCAGCATGCAGTGGGACAGTGACAAGACTATGGGTGCAGAAAGGACAGGGGATGCTGTGGACATTAAGGTTGAGAGGCCGTGTATATCCTCAGGGTATGAAACGTGGAGGCATGGAGGGTGCCTGTTACCAGAATTAAAAGACCTAGTATGCCCTCAGAGATAAACCAAGGCCAACCTAAAGGATGTGAGACTTTGTACCTTATTGAAAACTTTTAGGTTTGTCCATTGTTGGCTGGTTGTCTTCACTGTATGGTTGAAAAAGATTTAGGGCCAGATGTACGACCATTGGATTTAGCGCCTCGCAATTTGCGACAAATTGCGAGTCGCAAAATGCGTGGCGCTATATCCAATGTACAACTGCGTGTTTAACACGGTTTGCGATTCCCATGGGGTCGCAAATTGCGTGGCTCATAAATATTAATGAGCTTCTCACAATTTGCGAGCCCATTGGGAATTACAGGCCCTCCCAGGGATGGTGGCCTGCTGGGCTCAGCAGACCACCATGTCTAAGACTGCTTTTAAATAAAGCAGTTTATTTTTTTCATGCAGCCCGTTTTCCTTAAAGGAAAATGGGATGCATTTCCCTGGGACCACTGCCTGCCCTTGAAAAATATTTTCAGAGCCTGTCAAAAAGGGGAAGGGGGCCCCTGGGGACCCCTTCCCATTTGCAACTCCATTACCACCCTCTTCAAGAGGGTGGTAAATTGTGAGTGTTTTGCGATCGCAATTGCGGTCGCAAAACATTTGTACATGGGTTAGAGAGTCACTATTTGGAAGGGAACGCCCCTTCCAAATAGCGAGTCTCTAAACACTTTGTGAGTCGCAATTCATTCGCGACTCGCAAAATTGTGTAAGTACATGGCCATTCCAATTTTAGCATGCGGCAACGGGTCGCTAACCTGTATGCGTATGCTAAAATTGGTCGTACATCTGGACCATAGTGCGTTGCCAAGCACTTTATAGAGTGCTCTCAAGCACTGTCATGACAAGGTTATACATTTAATGTTTAACATTTAATACATTGAACTGTATTTAACTGGTTCACTTCTTTCCTCCAAAACAGATCCCAAAGATTCAAGGTCAACCAATCCCTGTCCAACCCCATGCCAGTCACTTTAGGAGTTCCGCAAGGCTCCTCCCTCTCACCCGCCCTTTTCATCCTCTTTATGGAACCACTTACCGATCTTCTCAGCCTCGCCAAGATACACTTCCACATGTACGCAGACGACACCCAAATCTAAATCAAGATCCACTCACTTGATGACATCAAATCCCTCAACTCCACACTACAAACAAGCATTAAAAATGCAATAGGTCTCACCTTTTATTAAGTTTAAGCCATTTGCTTTGCTATACAATACCATTTGCAAAGCAAATGGCTTTAACTTTAATTAAAGGCGAGACCTATTGCATTTTCAATGCTTGTCCTTATGGGAAATAATGTCCATTACACAAGTGTCCTGATACCGCAGTCAGTGGTGGCACTGAAAAACAGATGTCACGTGTATTGCAGTTCCTAGTCAGTAAGGAAACCGAGAAAGGCAAAACCGTACATGCAAATGGACATGGGTCAGAGGATGAAAAACGAGCGAATTTATGACAACCCTGTACGCTCTGAAAGGGGCTCTATTGAACACTCGGCGGGAAGGCATGGACGCCTCTGCATTCCTCCCGGAAGGTAAAAGGAGGCACTAAACATGTGAGAAGAGATGAGGTCCCAGACCTCTCAGGAATATAAAGACATACCACTATGAATGGCCGAGCACTCCAGGACAATAATGTAACCTCTTGGAACCTTGTTTACTCTGGTCCACACCCCCCTGGCAGTCTACCCATGTAAAAACCACTAAACGTTCCCACCCCTTCACGAACCCCTGCGGTATGGTATATAAAGGTTCGTTCCATACACTGCCGTGAGAGGCTGCCTTCTCTGCACACATTACTGCTCCTCTGTGGACCCCTGCTGGACTCACTTGACGCACTCGTAGCCTGGGGCATGGACACAGCGCAAAGATTACTCAATCAATCTGCACAATTAAGCCATGCTAGGTCCACTATCGCTGGGGCGCAGCCCACTTTGTGGTACTGACTCGCAAGGAATATAGGGCATCACCTCGTTCCGCCTGCCTGGGACGGTTGTGCCACACAAAAGAATCTTTGTGGCGCTGGTGTTGCTCAATGAGAAAAAACGCCCCACAAGTCCATATGGGGCGGGTAGGAGCGTGCGCCTGTACAGGCCTCTATAATACAATTTAAAAAACGCCCTGAAAAGGACAAAAATGAAATGGGTGTATGAAGAATGGCCCCTTCTGGTCATAAGGTCCCTGGTGCATGACGGATGGCAGGATGAAAAGAGGCTTTCAGCGGACGGTAGATTAATGAGGACGCGGCCTTGACCCCGAAAGGTAAAGGTTAGAGATTCCTCAAGGGTAGCCGGGCTGCCAATTTCATACCCCAGGAAGGTGACTGACAGCAACTAATGGTTTTGTTCTGAGAGACGAGCTTGTGTAAAGCGCACAGCTGTCACCCACCAGCCCCTCGTTTGGAATTCATCTCAGCGCCCTGCGGACCCCTCACCCTCCCCTCTCCATTATCCGCTCCATAACAGTATGGCTTCCAGTTCACAAGTTATGGCGCTTCAGCTGGGATTCGGTTTCTTTTGGTCAGCCGGCAGGGCCCCGTACATTTCAAGGGCGATAATTTACATGAGTCCTGCGCACAAACTCCAGGACTGTGCGGCGGGAGCTCCGCTACTATACCCTGCACGCGAGGTCACCGCACATGCATACAAACGCTGAGCGCGTAGCATCACCCCAAGCACCACTGAACAAACAACAAGCTTCCAAGGCCTGAGGAGGAACACAGATGGAGCAGAACCCTAAGTAGTAACCAATACCAAGGGAGGGGCGACAGGTACAAGACGATCCTTGTCCCGGACCCCTACATGCAGCACAATCAATGGAAAGGAACGGGGAAGCTAGCCTCTTCCAAATGGGAAGCGCACACAACTGGCAAAGGGTTTGAGATGCGTGATCAGTTTTTCTCGAATTCAATAAAAAGTCGGCAAGCCGGATTCCGGACACGTTGAAGCCTTTCAAAAGCCTACTGCGAAGGTCAAGGTAAATGATGTTTCTGAGTCCAGATGGCTAACACAAAGACATTCAATGCAGTGACCCTTAGCAGAAATGCCAACAAGGAAGGGTCCGCCAGTTATCTAGATGAAACAAGCGCTCGCCATAACGTTTTTCGTTCGCCTTTTTCTGCCGTCCCACTTGGACAGCCTCGCCTGCTAAAAGGTTTCTTATCTTTATGGGACCATGTGTTAGGCCCCATAAAGATAAGAAACCTTTTACTTCAGAAGGAAAGCAGGCGAGGCCGTCCAAGTGGGACGGCTCAAAAAGCAGAGCGAAAATGTCACAACGAGCTCTTTTCCAATGGCTGGCCACCGTTTAGCATAAACGGGGGAGTCCGGCCAATGGAAAAGAGGGGCGGGGCTTAATGCCCCTTACAGAAAATACCCCATATCATTAAATCTCGCCAGCGAGACTGCGCATGCGCGCAGCCTACGCTAGCGAGACCTAAAAACCCAAACTTGGCTGGCCGAAAACCATTTGAAACTAAACTCCCTCGAAATGGAATTCTTCTTAATCTCTCCACCTAACAAAACTCCCATTATCCTGGATTGGAGGAAGCACCTAACAGCCATTAATGGAAAACCTCTCGTCGTGGACTCAGCAAAATCGCTAGGGGTTACGTTTGACAGTAACCTAAAGATGCAGAAACATATCAGCGCCTCCACAAAAGGAGCTAACTTCCACCTGAAGACCCTGCGAAAACTGAAACCCTTTCTGCCTGCCTACGATTTCAAACTAGTGGTTCAAGCCCTAGTGGTTCAAGCCCTAGTAATCCTTCGCGTGGAATATCGGGCGGTAACCTTAAGCAGCCTCCCAAGGTCATCGACAGCCCCGCTAAGACCCACGATCAACTCAGCTGCGAGACTCATCATGGGTTCAAAGAGAAACTGTCACATATCCCCAGACCTGAGAGCCCTCAACTGGCTACCATTTGAAGCCAGAATCCATCTGAAAATCGCTTGTATGACACACAAGGCCCTCTACCACAACGCCCCACACTACCTAGCTCAAACTGGTGCTCTCTGCGGGCATCAGAGCCTCCAGGAGTGCCAAGACTCTCCTTCTAAAACCACAACGATTTACCAAGAAAAAAACCTATAACCGATCCTTTTCTGGTATGGTCCTAGGATCTGGAATGCTTTGCCCAGTGAAACAAGAATGAACCCTTCCTCTGCCTCATTCAAAAAAGAAGTGAAAGCGATCCTCATGGCCAAATTCACGTGAACTCTATAACTGTTTACTGTATTTCTTACGTATGCTGTTTTTACGCTCCATAGTCGACCTTCTGTTAGCTTATTCTTTACGATTATGAGATTTGTATAACTTTTTCACGTGGATCTGGGTATGCTATTTCTTGCTTTCCTCCAATGACTTGTAAAGCGCTCCGTTACTCGCAAGAGTCTTGTTCGCGCAATATAAAACCTTCATAATAAAATAAAAAAAACAAAGGTATACGTAAGCATGATAATAAAAGGGATTTAAGCGTATGGTAGCACCAGTATTAAGGTGGGGGATTTTAATGTTCATCTTTGTAAGTTTAATGGCACTAGGGTATGTGGAGTAGAGGACTCCTACAATAACCTCTTTTCACACTTCACACACAATGAGCATGGTGGGGTTTTGAATTGTTTGTTATATAAGTGGAACTTGTCCTTAATAAAGGTATCAGAAGAGGGAGGGCAAGGGTCTACTTTTAGAAGGGGTAACCAAGAGTCTACTATAGATCATATTTTAGCCTCGGAACATTTACATGGGAAAGTGGTCCATACGAGTACCCGATTCTCTTCTTATAGTGATCACGCCATGTTCTCTATTTACCAAAGTATCTTATCTGAACCTAAAGAGTACAATAAGGTTGTAGAAGGTGTGAATTTGTCTAGAAAAAACGGTTATCAGCTGAAGAGGTCACAAGCACAAAGATTAAATTTAGGCCCTGAAATTATAGCTCAAATAAAGGAGGAAATATTAGCCTGTCTGGAAGAGAATCCATCACCTCTATTCTTGGTCAGCCAGTGTATTGTTCTTTTGGAAAAAGTAAAAATAGCACTCACACGGGTTAAGTCAGCTAATGCTACCGTCAAAATGGGGTGGTTTGATACTGCCTGCACAACAGCAAAAAAAGCCCTTGTTAAAGCTCTAAACACGCATCCTAGCGATTGCTCTGTAATCTGTGTGTTACGCAAAGATTATAAATGAGCAAGGAGAGCAAGGGAGAAAGATCTTAGGGCACATGCAAGGGCAGATCTCAAGGAAGCAGCTATGTCAGGCAGTAGTAAAGATTTCTGGAAAATCGTGAATGCCCCACATATTAAATACATCAATGATGCTACATTAGACGTGCATGTAGAGGGAGAGACATGGGTGAGGCACTTTGAAGAAATATTTGGTTTACCAACCCCGCCAACTCCACTGTTGTTCTCCCCAGAGATTTTACTACAGGGAGGGTTAACTTTCTCTGTATTAAGAGATAAGAAAGGCGTTGGAAGCCTGCATCCCAAGTAAGATGCCTGGGCCAGGGGGAGTTCCAATTGACCTCTTTCAGCAGAATTATAATATGTGGGTGCCTTTACTTACAAACATTTTTACTAGCATCCAGATAGTAGGCCTGTCTCTCTCTTGCAACCAGAGTCTAATTGTGTCCATTTTTAAAAAAGGTGACAGGGAATCCCCAAAGAACTATCGTCCCATATCCCTCCTTGACACTACTGCCAAACTTATGGGATGAGTACTCTTGGCCAGATTGGAGGACTGGGCCAAATTGCACAATATTTTCATGAAGGCGCTATGAAGGCGCTATACGGATTTCGTAGAGGAATGGGGATGGTCGATCAGTGTTTAAACCTCTCCCCAACTATAGGGAAATACACTAGGGAAAAAGCCGGTCAACTGTACATGGCCTTCATGGACCTAACTGCGGCCTTTGACTGTGTGTCACCCGAGGTTGTGGTCCATGATGGAGGGCATGGGTATCGATCCACCAATAATTATACGCCAATGCCACTGCCTGTGTAAGGTATGGCAGGAACGGGGAGTGCTCTCGCCTCTTTAAAATCGAAAAGGGAGTAAGACAGGGTTGCGTTCTCGCCCTGTTCCTTTTTTCAATCTATACGAACGGGGTAGAGTCCTCCCTGTCTGCTCTACCGGTGGATGTGTCTAAATTTGATCGTATTCCCCTTCCGATTCCGGCGTACGCGGACGACGCGGTATTGATGGCCAAATCGGGCTTAGCCCTACAAACGCTAATCCCAGCCTACTCCACCTTTATGGCCTCCCTTGATCTAACGAATCGAAATCCTTTATAATGGTGTCTGGTGCCGCAAGAGGTGAGAAACATTCCCATTTCCAGTTGTCAGGCAAGAAAAATCGAGACAGTCTACTCCTTTTCATACCTTGGAGTGCTTTATGATAAAGACCACTCATGGTCTAATTTAGTGGCAGCAAGAGCCCAGGGCATGCAAAGGAGTGTTAACGCTGTTAAAAGATTTGCTAAGAGGTTGGGAGGCAGCCCACTGGATGCAATTAAGAATATATATTCAGCTAAAACAAAGTCCGTTGCAATATATGGAGCAGGAGTGTGGGGTAGGGCTAACGTTGCACCGCTACAACAAATAGAAGACTCCTTTTTTTAAAACCGTGTGTCCTTACCGCAATCAGCCCCAAATCCTATTTTACACTGTTAATTGGGGCTTCCTTATTTAAGTGACACCATAAGACTGGCTCCAGTCTTGTTGTGGCTATCAGTATGGCGGAGGTCTACGGTGGATTTGACTCAAACCATTATCAAGGACTGTTGTAAATTAGATTATTATAAAAGAATTGGATGGTTAAATTACGTAGAGGTCCATCTGAAAGCGTTAGGGATGGGAGAATTATTTCAGGACCCCGAGTCCTGCAAAAGGGTTTCAAAGGAAAGAATAACTGATTTATTAAGAGATCAAAGCATGCTTGAAAAGAAAAAAATGTATTCATCATTCCTCCATTCTTTATGATTTGGTACCACCAAGATCGCGGGAAGGTTATCAGTATTATCACGCATAAATAATGCGCAGCACAGATTTATCCTTTTGCGTTTTGGCATGAACATGATCCCGCTACTCCTGGGTTACCCCCAAAATAAATATAAATTAGCAGACTTCTCACCCTGTCCCTGTAACAACTACGCAGTACAGTCAGATCTACACATTGTATTATTTTGCAAGACCTATACAGGGGAAAAGGAAAACATTCATACTCCCAATCCTGAGGTACCACAATTATAGGCAGTGCCGGGTGACCATGTACTTTTTAAAAACTCTACGGGACCCATTTGTATGCTGTTCTGTTGCCTCATTTCTGTGGGCTTGTTTTAGGAAGAGGAAAAAGGTGGGACGACATTTTAGTAGCAACAACCAATTAATTAATTTTACATTCTGAACTGCTTTTTTCATAAACGTTTTTATATTAATTTACCTGGATCGCAGCAACTGTTTAATTCTTATTAAGAATTGTGCTTTTATGATCCATTTTAAAAAGATCGAATAAAGTTGTGTGACTACGACTTTGAAGGTGTGCCGCCAGTCATTTGTTCCCCCTGTCCTGGCCCACCACAAGTGCTGTTTACCGATGGTGTGCAGCATCGGGAAAACCAAAATGCTTTCTGCTGAAGCCGTGGAGCATCAAGAAAGAAGACAGTGATGACTCTGCCACTGTCATTCCACTAGCGCACACATGAATAATAAGGTATGTTCAGCAAGAGTAATAACGCAGATGCATTTTCTTTACTGATCCAAAATAGCAGATTCCACTTGCATCAAAAAGGTTTTAGAGCAAACATGCTTTGTATACTATGGAGAGGCCCTGTGGTGAATGGCAGCTTCGGGGCCTTCCCAAAAATAAATACATTTAAGAGAAAAATGATTGGTCAGCAGGGGGGGGGGGGGGGTGAGAAAGAGAAGCTGGCCTACTATCCCCGGTGGGCTCGTTTTTTAAGCGAAAGTGCATATGTGGACAAGCAAAAGGCCGCCACACACTGCGAATTGTGCCAATTGCTGAAGCGAATAGGTCCCTTACATCCTGCTGAGTATTGTGGAGGGCGGAAGAACGTAGTGAAAGCCTATGCCACTTAGAGCAATGGATGAAGAATGCTGAACAAAAGTCTTTATATGAAAACTCATGTATATTTTAATGCATTTTTTAAAGCATTAGGGTGGCAGAAAAATAAAGTTGGTCTCTACTCTAAACCAGACCTACAAATATGGTGTCTTGTTTGCTTCGCATCAGCTATTTTATGACTGAGAGAGGCTCAAGGTGTGGCTGTAAATGTTTAAATGACATAAGCACACATTAACGCACTTTAACAAGGAAAGAGCCAAGCACTTTCTACTAAGAGCAGTGAGCATTTATGGAAAGAGTTATGAACCCCTTTCCAATACCTTCAGCTGGGTCTGGTGGCTCAGTGGACTAATGAGTCTACTGCAGGGGCCTGTGTTCGACCTCATGGTCACAGGTTCAAATCCCGGCAGGTCAACTCAGCATTTCATCCATCTGAGGTCGATAAAGTACCATTGAGTTGGGTAACAACAAACATCTGTTATTCAGCGCCAAGATACACGTAGTGGTGAACGTGCGCTTTACAAATACACGTTATGTTATGTAGCCCAAAAGCAATAATTGCAGCATACTGCTGTGGCACATAGAAATTGGAAAGATATTAGATGGAAGTTAAAAATGGAAAAGGTATTAGCAAGTACTGATCTGTCCCCCTGCCCAGGATCACATGGAGCTTCAGCTTTTGAGAGGTTGGCAGTGGTATCAAGGGATGAAGATGTCTGTGCAAAGCAGTGAAGTCCTGTGATAAGATACATAGTGCTAATGTGGCCAGGAAGCAGTTTGGAACTTGCAATTGGAGATGCGAACAGTGACTGTTTGAAGACTTTTTGCCATGAGGTCAAAGTCATTACATGTTAACTGCAGTAATGCACTGCAGTGTCTTTAGGAGGGAGAGAAACAGGGATTCCTCCATGCTTATCATCTGTTCACACATCAACGGGAATATTGCAGGGAGCTGTAGTTCAGCTATTCAGCCCTCTGGTTATTTTCGGCCAGGGTGTCATGGAAAACAACAGCACACAGATAAAGTAGTGAAAAGGTAGAGTTTTCACCTCGGTGGATTGAGTAGAGTTACATCAACCACACACAAAGAGATGGGGACATTCTTACAAAAAGTCTAACCAGTGGCAGTCGCTCAAGGCAGCATTCCAATCCATCGTTCTTTTGTCCACTCCACCTCCTCAGATGAGACAAAACAATATACAAATCGGCCTTGGTCCTGCTTCAATAAGAACAGTCCAGCCCGAAGAGGTACAAACTTGAGAGCAGCTGCTTATGAGCAGGTACTGAAATGCAGTGCCTGTAATTAGTCATTCAGCACATTCACGAACAAGCACTGGCAAATATTGCCATGAGACCCACTGGATTTGGCAATGATTTTTAGCCATGCTGTACTGCAGCACGGCTGCTGTGACGCGTGGATGAAAATAATGTAAAAATAAAATACTATGACTGGGCTGTTGTGTCATTTTGTAGGCGCCTGCTAACACGGATCTGCACGCCTACATAATGAGGCAAGCATTCTTTTTTATATTTATTTACCAATCCCAGAAGGATTAGCAAAAAAAAAAAAAAAGTTTTGCTATACCGTTAATGCACTTAAAAAATAAACAATGGGGTGGGTTGCGAACGGAGTGCTTACAGAAGACGAGGCAACACGGAAGAATGAAGTGTGGGACAGATTGGGGGGTGGGGTGAAGAGAAGGACAGCAGGTGATGGGGAGGCACGGGGACAACGGAGGGTGGGCGGGCAGGGATGGATGGAAAAGCAAAAGGACAATGGCAAGTGGGTAGGGATAGGAAAGCACATGAACAACAGAGCGAGGTAAGGAAGCAAGAGCGACAACAGAAGGTTGGTGGCGGGGAGGAAACAAGAACAGCAACTGAGGGGCAACGACAGGAGAAACAGACGAGAAAGGGGATCACGACGGGCATGAGTGAGACATCGGAGAGTATTTAACCAAGAAGAAATGCACATTGGCAAAGCCATTAGGTCCTGCTTTTATAATGCAAGTGCCATGCTGCTGGCTTTGCTAATGTTTGTCCATAAAGTATTGTGAGTGCACAGTGTGGTGCACGAGTTTGCGTGTGCAATGTGTTTGGTATTCAAAGTTTAGGTGTTTTCGGTTAGTGTGCATGGCATGTTGAGTATTCATGCTGTGCACGGTCATGTATAAATAGCATTATGTGTGATGGGACGTTTATTTCAGCGTGCTTGGATATTCAGTAATGTGTGTTTCTGTGTTATGTATGAGCAGAAATATGTGTGTGCTTGCCTGCCTCTGCTATATATGGTTTATCTGGGTCACGCCATATCAGGTGAAGGAATCAAACCAAAATGTAGCCTGGTAGACTCAGTCAAACTCGCTCCTGCTCCTACTAATAAAGAGGAACCTAAATCCTTCCTTGGACTGGTCGGATACCTGTCCAAGTACGTCAAGAACTTTGCAGAACAAGTCCATTCATTCAGAGAGTTACTCAAAAAAGGTACCTCGTTCGATTGGAACTCTCAGGGTCACAATGATTTCACACAGATCAAGCAGGCTATAATAGAGGCACTCATTCTAAGTATGTTCGACCCCAATGCCAAAACCACTTTGACAACGGATGCCAGCATGAAAGGGTTGGGAGCCTTACTTACACAACACGTAAAAGGACAAGAAAGAGTGATAGCCTTTGCATCCAGAACTTTAAAGGAACCAGAACACAACTACTCCACGATTGAAAAGGAGGCACTCGCTTGTTATTGGGCTATAAATCACTTTAAATTATTTTTATGGGGGATCCCATTCACTCTGAAAACAGACCACAAACCCTTGCTTCCATTGTTTTCTGACCAAGTGCGTGGAAAAACGACTCCCCGTATCTCCAAATGGATTTTAGGTCTACAGGGCTTCAGCTACACCATAAACTACGTACCAGGCAATGAAAACGGTGTTGCCGATGGTCTCTCCAGACTTCCAATCACTAATGAAAACCCCCAAATGTACCCTCTTGATGAGACCATTCTCTCAGTAGTTATCCCTTCCATTAACAAGGAGGAATGGGAAAAATGCATGAATGAGGACATTATTTTCACTGATCTAAAAAACACTATCTGTAAAGGATGGCCAAAAAGTGTCATGGACCTGCCAGAGTCCCTTAAATCCTTCTGGATAGTAAAGGATGTCAATCATAAAGGACCACATCTACAGGAGGTAATAGGATCGTTCCTCCAGAAAAAATGTACGAACGCATAATACAAATAGCCCATGAAGGTCACCCAGGCAGAAGCATGACAAAAAGTAAAAGCAGACAAGACTATTGGTTTCCCAATATGGATTCCATGGTAGAAGAGAAAGTAAGAGACTGCCTTGTATGTGGAACCAGTGACAAAGCTAAAGTTATTCGCAAAGCTCCACTCATCCCTACTAAACCTTGGGACAAATTAGGCCTGGACATTATTGGTCCATTAAACATGCTCAGCTACTCTAAAAAATACATCTTTGTACTTATCGATTACCATTCCCACTGGATTTCTACAAAAATGGTCTCCACAATCACCACATCTTCATTAATTGAATTCTTTAAAGATACCTTTTCCAAAGAGGGCATTCCAGGCACATTGATCACAGACAATGGTGTTCAATTCACTTACGATAAAATGAAACAATTTATGACCACATCATCTATAGCTCATCTCAAATCACCACTCTACTGTCCAAAAGCTAATGGATTGGTAGAAAGAGCCAACAGAATGATAAAAAGACAATATTCAATTACCCTCGGCATCTCATAAACCTGTGGAAGAAGCCATAAGACAGATGCTGTGGTCATATCACATCACACTTAATGCGGTTTCAGGTGTTTCTCCTTTTGATTCCCTTGAAGGGAGAAATCCTGGATCCAAACGTACACCCAGTTGGCTCAATGGGGGGTGTCCAGCTTGGGAAGCCAGGAAGTCAGTGCTTGAAAAAGCTGATCATCATCAACAACACTACAAATCTAGATACGACCAGAAATGGGGTATCGGTCAACAAGGATTTGCAGGAAGGCCAATGGGTGGTCATAAAAAGGCCTAATGTACTTCGAGCCAAAGTTTCATCATTTTCCAAACCTATGAGAATAAAACGTGTCAATAACTCTGTTTTGGAAGACAGGAGCACCTGGAGCATGGACAATGTAGCTCGCTGCTCCAAGATACTCTCCTCATTGTCCTCCAGTGAAGAAAGTCAAAATGACCCATCCGCCATCTCATAAGGCTCTAAAGAATCCAGAGGTTGCCAACCTCCAGTTTAAGCGGCGGATTACAAAATGTAACCTTTTAATTTTTCAGGTCTTATTGCAATGTTTTTCTCTTTGTGAATGTTTTCACCTTCACCTTGTTTTATCCTTAGTTTTCTCTTATTCAAAGGGAGATGTGTTGTAACTAGTGCTTTTCCCCTTCCCTGTACCTCTCCTGTCCTCTAGATTCATTCCTTTCCTCCTGCCTCTCCTTCTTCCCCCCCCCCCTCCTCCCAGTAGTACATTCCATTCTAGAAGAATCCTGGTGTGAAGCTCACCTTAGAATGTTGGTGACCTCACTTGTCAGCGGGTGCGTGAGGATCTAGACTGAATAAACTTCCTTCTTCTCTTCAAACTGTGTGGAGGCGTATTCTTAACAAAAGCGTTACTGAAAGACGTTACCATTACAAGTTCCCGATCAGTTTCTTCTACAATCAGTTGTTTTGGAAAGAGTACTGCCAAAGGTCATAGGATGTTACTGTGATATTTGATCTCTAATCAGTGCTGCTGACCACACAGGCCCACTACTGTGTTGCCTGGATTTCCTTAGGGTTCACCACCTTTGCCTCTGGGTGGGTTCCAAGACATATTACTGTGGCACTGATCAACCTATGCAAGGCAAAAGAATACCTACAAAGAATGAGGGACAAATATTGGAAAGGAATGGTCACTGTGATTTACTCCATATCTACTTCATACTTCAAGTAAGCCTTGTTTTTTTCATGGCTTGGGTCTTTCTATAGGGAAAGGGCTTCTTTCCAATATGGCTGCTGGCTTTGCTCCTTGGAAGCTGGTCATCCTTGAGTGGAGCACATGTGACGGGGTGCTCGCAAGGATAGATCACTTGGGGTCACTTGGAGGAGTGGCTCTTTAGGAGCAATTTTTTGGGTTGGCGACAAGGAAAGCAGATTATTTGGGGACGATCACTGTGGGAAGAACACTAAACTGGGGACTTACCAAAGGGCAGCACTGCCTCCTTCCTCCTCACCTCCAAGGTACAGGTGTACATGCTGGGTTCCAGCTATACAGCTACAAAATACTGCTGGAACAGTAGTACTTAACTAGTACTACGTAACCTGAAGGTGCATTTCGAGCTGTACGCAGCAAAATGCAGTTCAGTCTCATCTTGTTGTCCTTTATGTCACAATTGGCCATTGGGAATTATAGTCTAAGCACCTGGCTTTCCTCAGTGGATCAGGCGATCAGGTGCATTCACTTCCATTATTTGGAATCTGTGTCAGATTGTGCCCCGTCTGCGTCTTGTTCAAATTTGAGAATTGGAAGTAGAAGGACAATGGCTGCAGACAGGCAGCTGCACTTGGGCTATGCCCAAGGAAATGGACAAACACAGAAGGAGAAAGTGAATCCAGGAGACCCAGATCATTTAGAAGCAAGGAAATAAGAGTACTGTGGAAGCCAACCAACGGTAAGAACCGGGCAGGCTCCAAGCCACTTCTACGGTTTTTTTTGTTTTTAAACAGATGTCGCTAGCAACAGCGAATGCGTTGTCTCAGGCAAGACATAAAAATGTGTTCCCTGAAAGCGAGCATGAAACCATGCACTCAAATATATTGTAAAGAGGCAATGCTCCATGGAAGGGACAAATACAAGATTGACGGAAAAACAATCATATAAAAAGCAAATAAATTAGAGCTACAGTAAAGCTAACCAAACCTAAAATGTAATGTATCCTTTTATTCTGTGTGTTGCTCGAAGGTGTTCTGGAGTTTTTTCCCCCCCCCCACACCACCATACTTGAGATGTTCAGCATTGGCCAATGAGTTTGTTTGTTGAGCCAGGGGATATCTGCGGCAAGACCAGTTAACAAAACCGAGAGCGAAAGGGGGAATTAGTACACAAGAGACACACAGAACACAGGTGGGGCACATGGGAGGGTGCACACAGGGGAGAGAAAAAGAGCTGGAAAACAAATGCACGAAAACTTAAGCAAAAAGAAAAAACAGTTACTAACCAGTGAGCAGCGGAAGGATAGAAGCCAATCAGAAAGATGGTAAGGTGGCTTTGCTCACGGGGAGGGACAAACAAGATGGACAGGCTGAGACATGGTAAGCTACTGAATATGAAGCAAACAAACAAAGTGACAGTAAAGCCAAACAAATGTAAGAAAAGGGTTGGCTGCAAGCCCTTGTATGTTCTTGGTAAGCCCACACAATATGCTTTTTCGCAAACAGACAGTGGCACTATCTGGGAGGCTTGACCTAAAAAGTGGATTACAGACTCGACCAAGTCAAGACAAGCCTGCCGGTACATACGCATGAACATGACAAACTTGCTTCTAGAGCACTGCATGTACAACATCATCTAATTGCCATAGCGTAGACCAAACTGACATACATG
Organism: Triturus cristatus; assembly: GCF_964204655.1. Taxonomy (NCBI): domain Eukaryota; kingdom Metazoa; phylum Chordata; class Amphibia; order Caudata; family Salamandridae; genus Triturus; species Triturus cristatus. Next base: position 66,069,402 of record NC_140593.1, on the reverse strand, counting down.
GAAATCGCTGCTCTCAGCGCAATAATATGCAAATCCAATCCCTGTTCCGTATCTACTCACGGTCCTGGAAGACAGAACAACAGATCTTGACTGAACATATATTAACCAAACCTCACATCGGATCAACTCACAAACATACATTTTTTTCAAATTGAAAGAGGAAATCCTAGCACATGCCAAAAAGTCAGAGGATATCCAATTCAGAGATGATAAAATCATATTATTCCAAGATGTAGATGCAATAACTTTGATTAAACGGAAGGTCATGAAAGAATCCACCATCTATTTGAGAAAAGACAAACATACCTAACAATGGGGATTTCCCTATATACTATTGTTCGAAATGAAGGTTAAATTTCACTCTTGAAAAAATGCCTGAATCATCAAAAGTCCTGAACCTAGAACTCTAGGACATTATCATAATGTCAATAAACAAGGAATTGAAACAGAGACAGGTCGCCACAATCTAATACCCTTTGCAGATGATGGTATTTTCTAACAGACTCCCTGCCTCATTTATTGTCCACACTGGAAGATTTTTCGATGGTATCTGGATTTAGATTCAACATAAGTTGGTTGCGTTGGGCTTCAGCGTTAATGAACAAACATGCTCACTTTTGTTCAAAGTGAAGGTCTTACTCAGGGCACAATTCACCATTTCGCTACCTGAAAATTCATATACCAAAAAAATCCAAAGAGGACTAAAAGTCATCTGAAGACTTTGAAGCTTACTAAAAACATTATCTAAAGATTTGTATGGATGAAGGAAGTTGTGAAAATTCTGGATTGGAAGAATGGCAAATTTTAAAATGAGCTTTTTAACCCGTCTGCTTTATGTTGTCTAACTGCTCTTATTATGGATCCATATTCCGGTCTTAAAAAGCATCAGACAAAAGCTCAAACACTTCTTGTGGCATGGCAAGAAAACAAAAATACACAGGATGACGCCTTACAATTTAATATAAAATTGAGGCTCAGAATTCCCCCACATTGAACATTATATACACACTATGCAGATCCGCCCAACATTAGAGTGGCAAACCCTCTAGGGAAATTAACAGAACTACTACAACACCTCGCTAGCATAGGCCCTCTGGCTAACACATGCCCCCCACCACCACTACGAGTCATACAAAAAGAAAAAGAAAAGTCACTAGGCTCTTTCTTAATAACTGGAACACAATAATCTGAGGGTTAGGTCCAGGAGCCTTCCTCTCACGCTGACACTAATAGCTTATTACCCCAACTTTGAACATGTGAAGATGGATGTGACTTTTAGGCTGTGGTACTGAGAGACACAGCCTCTGTGCTGGGAGACTTTGTGAAAACTGAGAAGTCCAAGACAGAGTCATGTACAGAAATATTCTATCGGACGCCACGTGATGACTTAAGGCTGTCTCTACCTATTCAAATAGAAGATCTCTTCAAAAAGGGAGTAACTAGAAGGAGGGGACAGACCAATGCCACATACAAGGCAATCAGGATAGCATCAACGACTGGAATTTCAGAGGGAGAAAAGGGAATAAGATCAGGCCCAGATGATTTCTAAAGATACCTGATCCATTACCCGGATGAGGGCACCAGAAACCTCTTTATGACATAGATACAAAGAAAGTTCCTACAAAATAATGTTAATGTTATCGCTACTTATAAGAGACGTGTGTCCTGCCAACATGAATACCGGATAGAAAACCGTGGTGCAGTGAAGGGCAGAATAAAGACAAGTATTATACTCTGGGGTAGAGCCAGGTCTTTATTTTCTTTCTGAACTGCAACAGGTCTTCCATCTGTCTCAGGTCCAAGGGAAGGCTATTCCAAAACCGTGCAGCGGCAACGCTAAAAGCTCGTCCCCCCAATTTTGCTCTTCTAGTCCTTTGTACTTTCACCCAATTGGCCGAGGACGAGCCGAGATTACGAATAGGAGCATACCAACCAAACTTGTTCTGCAATGGTTTGGGCCCCATACCGTGCAGAGCCTTAAACACAATACAGAGCGATATAAATTGTATCCTCTGCAATATTGAGAGCCAGTGGAGCTCCGCAAGGGCCTGAGATGCAGAGGCTCGTCGTGGTCTCATCAGAGCAAGCTTAGCCGCCACAGTCTGTATTCTCTGTAATCTCCCAATCAAATACTTGGGGGACCCCAGCAGCAGGGCATTACAGTAATCTAGCCTGCTCATAAAGACACTCCTTACCACCAATGCACGTGCCTGTGTTGGTAGCATCGAAGAATCTTCCGGAGTACTCTAATAAGGGAAAAACAGCTCCCAACGATCTTATTGACTTGAGTTTCTAAACTCATCTTGTCATTGAAACAGATTACCAAGTTGCGAACCGTCTCGGAGGGTACCGGTGGTGTATCCGAGGGACCAGGCCAAAAATCAATTGGGAGAGGAAGTAGCACTTTGTCAGCGGTACAGCATAGGATCACCATTTGGTCAGCATTAAATTGCAGGGAGTTATTTTTCAGCCAGTGTACCGTGTCCTGCACACAGGCATGGAATTTACCTACTGTGGTCGACTGATCTCCCTCCAATGACAGGATAAGCTGTGCATCGTCAGCATAGTTCACAAGGCCTATATTGTGGGACTTGATAACGGCGATCAGAGGGCGCATGTACGCGTTGAATAATGTGGGGCTAATCGCAGATCCCTGAGTAACCCCATGCCGAATATCAACAAACTTTGATTGATAGGGGGGCAGAGCTAATGCCTGTCGTCTATTGGGCAGGTAGGATTGAAGCCATTTCAAAGCCACGCCCACCACTCCAGCTCCATCCAGCCTCACCAGAACGACCTTATGGTTGACCGTGTCGAATGCGGCAGACAGGTCCAGCAAGATCAATATAGCTGATTGTACCCTGTCCATTCACATTCGAAGATCGTCCAAAACAGTCACCAAAGCGGTCTCCATCCCATGTCCTGGGAGGAAGCCGAATTGTACGTCCTCCAGCTTATTGTTAGCCTCCAGAAACTGGGAGAGCGCTTTGATTACCAAATGCTCTGTGATCTTCACTGGATAAGGTAGGAGAGAGATGGGCCTATAGCTTTTAAGGCAGGCTGGATCATGTGCAGGTTTTTTCAGAAATGGAGATAGAACTGCTTGTTTCCAGCAGGTCGGTACCAACCCGCTGCATAGAGATTGACTGCACAACTGTCTTAGAAGGGGAAATAGTTCTGAACCTAGCTCTTTCCAAATCTTTTAAGGAAGAGGGTCCAGGGGTGACCCGAGGAGACACCTAGAGCTATTTTGTTAAAGTCCTCCTCGGAAGGCGTATCAAAATGATCTAAAAAAATCCTCTGATCCAGTGGCTTGTTCACACCAGCCCAACCTTCCTGCATATCTGATGGTGGCCTACTATCCATACCAACAGAGCTATCCACTTCCAGCCCTTCGATAATTTTGCTGATCTTGTCCTCAAAAAAGTCGGCCAATCTATCACATAACTCTTGTGTGGGAAGAACCTTATTTTTTGTGCATTCAGGACTGGCAATGTCATTCATAATTTTAAAAATACTCTGTGTACTGTTCGGTACCTTCAGAATGATGTCTGCAAAGTGTCCTGCTTTAGCAGAAACAATTCCTTTCTTATAGCTTAAAATGTTCTCCTTCCAGGCAGCCTTAGCCTTATCTGCAAACCCCTTCCTCCACTTCCGTTCTGCCTGTTTACAGCCCAATTTTAAGTTTCTCAGTTTTTCACTACCATGGGGAGGAAGGTTTACCTACTTTTTTAACCATTTTTAAAGGGGAAATCCAATCAAGTTTTTCATTTATATGTCCATTTTGTCCTTTTTTAACCATTTTTAAAGGGGAAATCCGATCAAGTTTTTCATTTATATGTCCATAGAGGGCCACATAGTTCTCCTCCACCTGTTTTCCAGAATCAAAGGACCCTGCAAAATGGAATACAGGGGATACTGTAGCCTAATAATATGTTCGTATATTAATCAAGAAAGACTACGAGCCATTAGCAACACTGTGGGTGTCTGTTGGACAGGATGCTGCCAGAGGCACACCGGATTATATGACTGGGTGACCTTCTGTAGTAATCAGGGACCACACTGGAGATATTAAGTCAACGTAGGTTTATTCAGGTCGCAGTTAAGCAGGTAAACAGGTAAACAGGTAGAACAAATCCAAGTATAATGCCACAGCAACCCCACCGGGAACTGCCTGCTAGCTGCTCGGCCCCATCCATCAACCGTCATCCCTCATTCAGTCACCCAAGCATTCCACTCATAGCCCACACACCAAACATTCCATTCAGAACACTCACACAGGCTGAGCAGCCAGGGAAAGGGAAACATGGGAGAGGCAATCCATAACATACTACACCTTCCAAGGGCTTATCTGAGAGGAAAGACAATTTTGCTAGACCTGCTTGCACTACTCTTAGGTTACATATGGCACGTACGAGTATTCACTGATGTCCTATCTAAAGTGTTTAGTCACGACCATGTTACTTTATGCTAGATTAACTATAGCTATAAGTCTGAGCTAAAACAAATATGGTGGGCTAAATTGTGCTCATTGGAAAAACAGTTTAAGTACATGACGATCTACCGAAATTTCATATAGCATGGACTCCCTTCAAAAAATAGAAAGGCTTGAATGCTACCAGTCAGACCGAATGAGCACTCTGGGATACTCCGACCTGATCCTACAGATTATTTGTAAACAGCTGGGACCTAGATATGAAGGGGATCCAGGAGACTCTGAATCAAATACATGTATGTGAGGTATTGTGATTAAACTTTGCCCACTCCCTCTGATCTACCCCAAAACCATGTGTAATACTTTTTGATAAATATGTATGCTGTACGATTTCATTTGTAAAAGGAAAATAAGTGGGTGGAAAAACGAAAACCCTGAATGACAAAAAACTGCAACATTACTGTAGAATGTGATGGTGCAGAACTGTCTTCAAGATAGAGGAACAAACAACTGAGAAAAAAAAAAAACTTTACCTTTATTGAAAAACTATGTCTGGGAGGCACTCTCTTGGTGGCTTCACGCCACATCCAATGGATTCGACATCTGTCGATCCTGTGTGGATTCCATAGAGCACACTCTTGATGGCCTAACAATGCCTTCAGTAGGTGGGTCCTCTGTCAATCCCGGGTGGATTCCACATATCACTATTTTGGCTGTTTAAATGTGCCTGCTATTGGCAGGTCCTCTGTCGATCCTGGAAGGATTCAATAAAGCACTCCTTCTGTAGTTTAACTGCACCTTAATGGGCGGGCCCTCTATCGATACTGGGTGAACTCCATAAAGGACTCCACTAGTGGTTTAACTGCACCTGATTAAGTGGGCCCTCTGTCAATCCTGGATGAGCTCCATATTGCACTCCCTTTGTGTTTTAAATGCATCTCCAATGGGGAGTGGACTTGGAATTTCCTAACATAACCAACTGATTGTCACCGACTAATTTGCCGCTATCCACTATAAGGTTGATTAGTACCTGCATGTATGACTGTATTCCTACAATAATCGCTCAAGTGCACCGTGGTTCAATCACATAGTTAAAACCTCACTCCACAAGTCTGATGTAGATGACACAACTCCCTTTTCATCCACATACTACGAAGGGAACCCAGGAACCTTATACAAACCACCATTCTTCATAACCTTGGCAGCGAAATGAATTACTATATAAACAATACACTGGGGATGCTCAGAAACACACTTCCGCAATTCCTAGAGGTATGAAAAATCTTGTGTAAATAACAAAACACAACAATACAGTACTATGCAAGAAACAGTAAATCTGGAGAGTGAATGGTGTTTATATTGGACAACTTACAATAGGCTTCGGGGGCCGTTCTTCCCTGTAAGCAGGAGGCCCTGAGAACTGACGGGAGGAAGTACACTAGAGATTAAAAATGTACAGGTACTGGGGAGCCTGCCAATTTCTGGTCCAGGCACTGCCAGTAGCTAACATCCGGTTGGTGCCAGTCGGGGCAACGTCTGATAGGAGAGAACCTGCCAGCCTCTAATGTCAGTCTAAGCCAGTTTATATAACACATTTGCGGTATATCAGAAGTCCATTCCCAAGGCCACGGCGAAGACTCCTTTAATATTATATGATTGGACTTATTAATTCTTAAACACCGGCCGGGTCGTCAAGGGCATCGTTTCGGGGAAGGGGCACTTAAAACAAGCGAGACAGCCGCAAGCTTCGGGTCAATACATCTCTTTAAAGAGCAGATGGATGGAACAATTGGTCCGTGACCTCTTCTGGCTAGATCTGCTTCGCATTGAGTCTGGACCCCTGACAAAAGCCAGGAAATAGCCTACTCAAGCGCATAAATACTTTCTTCTTGGCGCCTCATACAACGGGGTACTGCACACTGTCGATCGTCAATTTGCCACATCTTCAGTACATATATATATATATATGCGCACCAAGTTACCCTTCAAAAGTTCAGATTGGTTTTAAGCATGGAAAGATTGTAGTGATTTCCAGAGCTTTAACTGGGCTGACACTATCCGGTGCTGAGTACCTGCACTTCTTTATTTTGAGATGGAGAGTAAGTACCTGCACTCTCTGCATTGCTGCAATACATTTAATGGGAGAGTTCTGGCACTTCTCCAGAGCAAACAGATACTCTAAACAGTGAGTAACTGCACTTCCTAGGCTATGCTTTTAAAACACTTAATTTGCCAACACAGAATAGTGAGCCCATTGGAGCCAGGTTCTCCAGTTCGAAAATTTGGTGAGGCCACATCTCTCATATTCATTAAAAAAACACGCTTTTCCATCTGGAATCTTGCTGGCAACTATAGATCGGTCATTTCAGCAGTGTGTGAAGGAAGGGACATCATACAAAACACAGAGGTCATCATAAGGCGGAAGAAGGGGGGGGCAGAAGCTTCTCCAGGGCAACCACCTCTTCACCCAATCCCGCTGCGCGTAGCAGACGTGCACCTGAGCGTGCTTCTTTCCGAGCATCTCATTGGCTGCCTCCCTCCTGCGCGAGCCGTTCAGCAGACAGCGTGCACAGGCACGGACGAACTTCGCATCACTAACCGATGGCTTCCTAGTCACCTCCTGAATACCCTGCCTCCCCCTCAGGCCTCCGAGACGAGCAGAGCCGGCGATTCTCACACTGACAGCGGTGATTCCCGGTCTGCACGCCCCCGCCTCACCTTGTTTCGTGCCGCTGGTCGACTTTGATTTTTCAGAAGGGCGGAAGTAGGAGACCGGCTCGAGTACTCCGGCTGTGGTTCTAAGGGGCTGTCCGTCCGCAACCCGGAAGTAGTTCTTTTCTCTGAACCGCCTCTTTTTGGTGGCACGTTCTTGGTATTTAGGTCTCGCCTGAGCCAGCGCTTTAGTGCTGCTCTGGCGAGACTTTTAGTAAGCGGGTTTTGGAAGTGCAAACTAGTGGCTTTTCAGGCCTCCAGCTTGCGTTCGTGATGTTGTGCACATGCACAGCTGCTATCCTGTAGCCATGGGCGTCCGCAGAAATGTTTCCGGGGGGGGGGCAAACTTTTTACTTCATCACCGTCCTCCGACATGATTGAGCACAAGTATTAAATACATTTTTAAAAAAATCTATAACCACCTCTCTCTCTCCGTTTTCTGCTCTTCTCCCTTTCCCTTCTTTGGAAGTGAGCAGAGCCCATTGTTATGTGAGGTCACTCTGTTTTTTTGTTGTGAGCCCTGCAGGATGCTCTGCGTTTCATTCATGCAGGGGCAGGGCTCACTTCACACCTCACCCCAGTTCAAGTGTCTGCCTAATGCTGTTATCATGCAGATGCAGCGATTAAGCTAAAAGAAAGAGATAAAGGAAAAGCTAATCACGGCCACAAACCCTGCCCTGCCCAGTCTGCAGCACCTCAAAGGGATGCGGTGTCATGTTGCCATTTCAGCCCATGGCAGCCAGGCCCAGGAGAGGGCTCCCCCCTCACCCCGCCTTGTGTCTTTCACAGTTCACCAAATCTGCGAAACAAAGGGAGGGGGTTGCCCACCTGTAACTACAATGGCACCATTTCAAAAGCATGATGGACTCGTGGGGGGCCCATTCTAGTTAGACAGCCGCGAGGTCCAGCTGCCCACACTGCCCATGCCTAGCGCCGGCCCTGTCTGGGCCTGCACCAGAGATCCAGGGGGGGGGGGGGGGGGGGCAAGTGCCCCCTTTGCCCCCCCCTGCGGACGCCCATGCCTGTAGCTCTCGCATGGCAGGCTTTCCTCCCCCTCTCCCACGACACAACTGAGCTCGAAGACACCGCTCCTCCCCCTCCCTTACATGGCAGGCTTTCCTCCCCCTCTCCGACGACACAACTGAGATCAAAGTAACTTTTTTTTTTTTAGAAGCTGCAACTGCTGTGGTCCAACGGCACATTTTAGAAGCTGCAACTGCTGTAGTCCAACGGCACATTAAATAGCGACTGCAAGTGCTCTTTTCTAATTTACAAACATGATTCTAAACTAACACTTCGCAAAAGTACTTTTCAGTACAGTGGAATAACGTGACTTCCACCGTAATTCTTTTTTATAAGCTGGATTATAAAGCATGGACACTACCTGAAAGTATTATTACAGTGCTTTACATGAGCAGCGCTTACTTTACACTGTACTGTTCTGTTTGGGAGCAAAAGGCACAATACGTGCGTTGCTAAAGATCACAGGATGTTGTGGCGTGATTTTTTTTTACAATCAGTTCCATTACTTATTGTAATCCAAGCCACCAGCTTGCTTACATGGGCAGCTCTAAGGGAATTTTTTAGAGCATGCCACTCGCATGTCAGGCTTTGTTCCTCCTTTTGCGACACAACAGAAACAAGCAATATGACAATTATACATAAATGAGCCATTAATGTTCTCTTATATAAACCTGCAATTAGACGTTTTGCCAAATAAACATGCAATTAGACATTTTTACCGAAGAAATTCGTGGGTTGTCTGCTAATTATGGTGCGACACGCTCGAAGCCACTTCTCCCCCTCCCTTCCAGCGAAACTACACAGAGCCATCCGGATTCATTAATGAGATTCAAAAAGACTAATAAATTTAGTTCATTTGCCTTGCAGCACTTCATACAGTGCTCGTGGGCACACAATTAACTTTATTTACTATTTCTTTGTCTTGGTCCACTTCATACACTGTTCGTCTTTTCTCGGACATGGGGGAAGGGAAGCATTAGTAAGTGCAACACAAACCTTTATTGAGGAGGAGTTGTACGAATTCGATTCACTACCTATACATTTAACGTCAGCAGTGTATTTCTTTTTAGACATCTGTTGAATTACATGATGTCATCCAAGCCACCACCTTGCTCAGATGGCCTGCTCTAAGGGTATTTTTTTTATTTTAGAGCATGCCACTCGCATGTCAGGCTTTGCTCCCCCTTTCTCACCCGCTCCTCCAACTGCCTTACTGCACGGGAGACTTCCGTGACAGAACAGACAACAGGCGCCATTCGCAAGTGTTACAAATACAGTAAACACCGGCGCCAGGACAGAAACAATACCAGACATCCTTACGAATTCAAGTTGCTACACCGGTTCCTGTTCAGCTTTTAAACACACATTAGAGTCGCAGATTAGAGGTTTTGCTAATGAAATACATGCAGAGAACAATTTAGGGACTTTAAAACACGCACTAAGAAGTTTGTAGTAACTTTGTCTTGGGACACTCCAGACAGTCCTCGTGTTTTACGTTTAAATGCTCCATCCTCCAGCTCTATTTATTTTATGCCGTTTTATCAAGCATGAACACTGCCTGGGGATATTATTAGAGGGCTTTAGATGAACAACACTTACTTTACACAGGACGGAGCTTTTTATGAGTGACAGTGAGAATCAGTGAGTTAATGAAGATCACAGGATGGACAAACTGCTGCCACTGGCCACGGCAGTCCAACACTCATACAGAGTGCTTCGACATTGGATGTAAATTCGGGAGCTGGGTTAAGGGAAGCGGTTTTCGCTCACACACAGAGCATTATTATGCACATCAGCAGGAATTGAAAGCGCAGGAAAATGTTGAGTTCCTTAGAAATTAATAAGGTTACATGGTATCATCCAAACCGCCACCTTTCTTAGAGGGCCTGCTCTAATGGGAGTCAAGCAAGGCCTGCTTCTGTCTGTATGAAACTTGCCACTCTGACAATTATACATAAATGAGCCATTCATGTTTCCTTATATAAACCTGCAATTAGTCGTTTGGCAAAATAAACCTGTAGCTCTAAGGGAATTTTTTAGAGCATGCCACTCGCATGTCAGGCTTTGCTCCCCCTTTCACGCCAGGACAGAAACAAGCAATATGACAATTATACATAAATGAGCCAGTAATGTTGTCTTATATAAACCTGAAATTAGACGTTTTGCAAAATAAACCTGCAATTAGACGTTTTTACAAAAGAAATTCGTGGGTTGTCTGCTAATTATGGTGCGACACGCTTGAAGCCACTTCTCCCCCTCCCTTCCAGCGAAGCTACACAGAGCCATCCGGATTCATTAATGAGATTCAAAAAGACAAATAAATTTCGTTCTTTTGCCTTGCAGCACTTCATACAGTGCTCGTGGGCACACAATTAACTTTATTTACTATTTCTTTGTCTTGGTGCACTTCATACACTGTTCGTCTTTTCTCGGACATGGGGGAAGGGAAGCATTAGTAAGTGCAACACAAACCTTTATTGAGGAGGAGTTGTACGAATTCGATTGCCTACCTATACATTTAACGTCAGCAGTGTATTTCTTTTTAGACATCTGTTGAATTACATGATGTCATCCAAGCCACCACCTTGCTCAGGTGGCCTGCTCTAAGGGTATTTTTTTTATTTTTGAGCATGCCACTCGGATGCCAGACTTTGCTCCCCCTTTCTCACCCGCTCCTCCAACTCCCTTACTGCACGGGAGACTTCCGTGACAGAACAGACAACAGGCGCCATTCGCAAGTGTTACAAATACAGTAAACACCAGCGCCAGGACAGAATCAATACCAGACATACTTACGAATTCAAGTTGCAAAACCGGTTCCGGTTCAGCTTTTAAACACACATTAGAGTCGCAGATTGGAGGGTTTTAAAAACGAAATACATGCAGAGAATAATTTAGGGACTTTAAAACACGCACTAATAACTTTGTAGTAACTTTGTCTTGGGACACTCCAGACAGTCCTCGTGTTTTACGTTTACATGCTCCATCCTCCAGCTCTATTTATTTTATGCCATTTTATCAAGCACGAGCACTACCTGGGGATATTATTAGAGGGCTTTATATGAACAACACTTACTTTACACAAGAAGGATCTTTGTGTCAGTGACAAGGAGAATCAGTGAGTTAATGAAGATCACAGGATGGACAAACTGCTGCCACTGGCCACGGCAGTCCAACCCTCATACAGAGTGCTTCGACATTGGATGTAAATTCGGCAGCTGAGTTAAGGGAATCAATTTTCGCTCACACACAGAGCATTATTATGCACATCAGCAGGCATTGAAAGCGCAGGAAAATGTTGAGTTCCTTAGAAATTAATAAGGTTACATGGTGTCATCCAAACCGCCACCTTTCTTAGAGGGCCTGCTCTAATGGGAGTCAAGCAAAGCCTGCTGTCTGTACGAAACTTGCCACTCTCTGACAATTATACATAAAGGACACATTAATGTCGTCTTATATAAACATCCAATTAGACGTTTTTCCAAACAAATTTTTAGTTTGGCAGGTAATTACGGTGCGGCACGCTATTTCAAAACGTGTACTTGCTTTGAAATAACATTCCAAGCCATGGTCACTTCACACTTTACAAACAGAACGATTACTAATTAAATAAAGAGCATTTACTAGGACATCCAATATATGCAATGGGCATGGAAGCCTGACAGAACTATCCACCTTTATTAAGAGATTTGCGTTTGCACATGTTGCAACGAAACAAATCACGAGCGACAATACAGCACAAGCCATATCGACACATCCTCCTTAATATAAGTAGCAACTCGGGAAGAATTAGTTTCACAAGATGGAATGTTAACGTGGGCAGACTTAGCTGTGACAATTTGAGCATTGGGAACATATTATTTAAATTTTTGCTTCGGAAGCCTTACAAACACAAACACTACTGTTTCCACAATGCACAATGGTTAGCCACTTTGTGGGAGTCTGAAACAGGAATTTTAGAACATTGGCCTCTGTTCACTACTTCATCTGCACTAATCTTCAATAAAACACATACTTTCAATATAGCTCTTCTTACACACACTGCTACCACTACTACTTAATTGTAATGAAAAAAAAAGGGTTATGTTCCTGTCCTCCAACAACAGACTGCCAGCTAAACATTCTCACATATGCCCTGGAATGATTACGCTTTGGACAGTTTCACAAAAATGCAGGCGTGTTAGCGTGCAACATTGGTCGTATAACTCAGAAAGGCAAACCAAAAATCACAGTAAGAAATACCCTCGAGTGTGTTGTTTCTTACGCCAGGTCAAACATGGCCTTACAAAAAGACACATAGACGTGGTGCAACAGGGAAGGAGGAAACACTTTTCAACGTTTCATGAAATTTCTGTAACTCACATGTTGAGTGCACCTTTTTGGTGACGGTTACATTCTACACTATAAACTCACATACACAAAAGACAAAACAGCAACTGACTTTATACAACCCAAAAAAAGGGGGGAAAGACTACACTTTTGAAGCAACATAAAGCACCATATTGAAAAAAAAAAACATGGACACATTCAAACAAAGCCAAATGCCTGCACTTAAATGTGAAAGGGGAAGGGCATTTACATTTCAACGCAAGCTTTCACACTACAAGAAACTTCACACTATACATGGCTCCATCTTATCTGTACATCCAACCCCACTTTCACTTTGATCTTTGTTCACTGGCAAGCACCTTGACTCCATTTTATAACCTTTGGATCTATTTAAACTCTGCGCACATATGCTTACAAACGTTACTTCATTGCTGCACAGAGAGACAACATTCGCAGGAGATACAGCGGACAACTACATTTTAAGTAAGTGCACTTCTCGGCCATTCCAACTTAAACAACCTGCATGTTCTTAATGTTAATTTACAATTTAACCTATCTCTATTACTGTACTGCTGGATCAGTTCTTTAAATGGCATTTTGGGTACACATTGGCGGACAAAAATAAACCAATGCTGTTACATTTCTATTTAACTTGCTTCTACATTTAGCTGCTAAGGAGAACAAACTTTTTCTCAGGCAATTTTAATGGGAAATTTCTAGTTACGTTGGGGGAAAGGAATTGCACACCTTCCATAGATTTTTTCCGACACATTCACTGTGTACTTCAGGGCCTATCATCAAACACATTTGCGATGCTTTAGCGGCATTTTACAGCCGCTAAAGCGGGGATAGTTTTAACGCGGTCTCTTGATAATAGGCCCCATGCTTTGTAGGGCGCTTCAAAATATTTGTAGTACATGGTAGTTATTCACAGGGACAAGGCAACTATTTGCTCAGACAGTATGTACAGGTACTTAATTATGCAACAAAATGCCATTATTTAACTCTGTACGTACCTTAGAAACATACACAATACTAAATCAACAAAACCATTAACACTGATTTATTTATACTTTCAAAAATTCAGATTGGCCGAGGCGAGATTTTACAACGACAAATTCGCACCAGGGGTAAATCAGAAACACACAACACATCTGGTAAGTTCTGTTGAAAGTATACATTTTTTACGACTTTTAAGAACTGTTGTCCTACTGTGCTTCACGCACCTCAAACACACAATGCATGGCTACGGTAAAATAATGCATTACTTTATCTGGGAGAAAAAAATTTGACTACAGCGCTGAATAAAACATAACTACACGTACATACCGAACCTCTTCGTAACTTGCTCGCTCTTTCTTCTTAGCTTCACTACCTAACCCCTTCACTTACTCTAAAACGCATGCAACACTCCTCGTCCTTTCGTCACATCACGGCACCATCAAACTAACCGATTCCAAACATCATCACTAACAAACTTTGGGACTCTCTTGAAACATTAACTTAATTAACTCGTACCTTCCTCTGCTACACATGGTGCTTTTACATACAAGACCATTTCGCATTTCGAACTCTGATAAAGGTTCACCAACAACTTCACTCCAACTGACTTTCGCGCGTCCATTTCTTATCTTTTCCCGTTCACTCTCACGCAAAACTTACCCTCACTAAGGGGCATATTATCAAGCCAGGCGTTAAAATTATCGCCACTTTGTGAGAAAGTGGCTCTGTATATACTGTTCCCTAATAGGTACAGGGTGTACAGAGTCCCCAGTCCCCCAGAGGCTGATAGAGGTCAAAGTTAGGTATGACCTTACTCTCAAAAGTGGTAGCTTGGTCGAGCAGTAAGGCAGTACCAGAGGACAGTGTAAAGCATTTATTGTACACACTCAGTCAGCAAATGGTCTCACACACTCAATAACTGAACTCTAGGCCAATGGTTTATATATATAAAATATATGCTTGTTTTATTTTTAGAACCACAAAGGGGATACAAATATACTTTCTCAGAATGAGAGGTTGCATATAAATACTTTTTTTCTTAAGCAATGAATTTTTGTAAACAGTCACAGTTGGTTGCAATAAACAATCCTATTTCCTAAACATCACAATGCATTGAGCTCAATGGTACATTCAGGTTATTTGTAATAAATTACTTTTCAGATTACTTTTGGAATTCCAGGTCTGGCTCCTAGATCCAGCTCTGGGTCAGTATTCAGAATCAAGTGATGAAAGTCGACTTAATAACTGTAGTGATTTTTAAATAATATTTAGCTATTTCAAAAGTTAGCACTTGGAAAATATTTCAAAGAAAACATTCAATGGATCTCTATGGCAAGAAATTCAAATTGCAGGTAGAGTACTTTATCGTTACTTTAGTAATCCAGGACTGGGCACCTAGACCCAGGACTGGGGTCCTTATCTAAAACAGGTAAGTAATTTCGTTTGCAGAAATGGTACGATTTTAAAAGAATATTTCAAATTTGCAAAAGTAGACACTTAAAAGAAATTTCACAGAAAAGCAGACAATGGTTTCCTATGGGAGAAAAATGAGTTAGAGGTAAGTATAGTTGTGGACACTTTTCAGAGTCAGGGCTGGGCACCAAGATCCAGCACTGGGAGCTCACCTAGGAGCAGGTGTGTAAATTCGTTTTTGTCACTTGGCTGATTTTTGGTGAATTTTTGCAGTTTTGAAAAGTTCACACTTAAAAGATTTTTGAAGAAAAAGCCAGTCAATGTTACCCTATGAGGAAAATGAAGTTAGCGGTTTTAAGGGTAAGTACTCGACTGGCAGAGTTGAAATTCCGGGCATAGACTCAGGGGTCCCCCAGTGTCAGGTAGGTACAGTTGGTTCACCCTCAGCGGTTTCAGGACGGCCGGGTGCAGAGAGAGTTAGGCCCAATGTTATCCTATGAGGGATAGGGGGGCCTTGGTTGGTGGCTGCAGTCGGGCAAGCCACGCGGCTGTGGGAGCTGGGCTCCTGGTCACTTACTCAGGGCAAGTGGGGAAGTAAGTTAGTGTAGAGAGTGCACTGCCAGGGCCACTCGGGCGGCTGGGTGCAGGGTGCTTTTGAGCCGTCGGGCGCTCAATGGAAATCAATGGGAATGTTCCGGTTTGGAAAAAGGCTGCAAGCTCGGGGACGAGGATGCTTCAGATGCCACCACCACTTCGAGAGGTAAGTTGGGTAGTTGTAGGTTAGGTGGGTACCCTGGGATTGGGCACAGGGGGCCGCAGGGCGCCGGGTGCAGGGGTGCCTTTTGACGTCGGGAATCTTACCCTCTTGTTGATCGCGGTTGGGGTGGCACTCTGTTCTGAGGCTGCAGGCTTCTTCCGGGATGTCGAGGGGGGTCCTTGGGTGCCGGACTCGAGGTCATAGTCACCGTGGGGTCGTCCTCAGGGTCTTTGTCCACTCCGGCACTGGCCAGGCTTGGCTGGTGCAGAGTGTGTTGGGTCCGCGGTCCCGGGCTGCTGCCAGGGGTTAAAAGTAGGTTTCTTGAGTAGAGCCTCTACTCATGGGAGTCCCAGGGAATCAGAGTTCAAAGGTAGCCAGGTCCTCCGGGGTTTTTGAGGTTGCTGGCCACAAGAGATGCCGCGCAGGAGCAGGTTCGAGGGTCGACAGGCCGGTAGGGCTGGGGCCAAAGCAGTTGGTGTCTTCCTCTTTTTAGCAGCTGCAGGGCAGGTCTTTTTTCTTCTTGCTCTTCTTGTAGGTTTCTATCTGGAATCTGGGGAAGGAAGGTTCAGGGGGCCCCTAAATACTAGATTTAGGGGCGTTACAGGTAGGTGAAGGCCAGGGACCAATGGGTCCTTGTCCTGGGGTGGGTACACCCCCTATCCTGCCTCTCTCCTGTGGGAGGGGGGCAGTAGCCTAATCCTGATAGGGTAGGGCCTCCCATCTTCAAGATGGCGAGAGCCCGGAGATGTGCTTCACCTCGCCTCCCCCACCTGAGGGGTGGGGTGGGCAGGCTGGCACATCCCCTGTCCTTGTATGGGGTTTCCGGCCAAGCTTCCCGCCAGAGTGGGGGGTTGCAGTGGCCTGGGGAAACTCCAACTGGCGGCATGCCTTTGAAGCTTCCCTTTGCTCATCCTGGGGGAGGAGATTTCTCCCCTCACCCAGGATGTGCATTGTTGCAGGCCCAGGAGAGCAGGGGCTCTCCCACCCAGGGGTCCAGCAACGTGTCTGCTGTGTGGCAGCCTGGGCAGCCTCAGAGCAGACGTGGATTGTAGGTTAGCTGTAAGGGGGCATCTCTAAGATGCCCTCTGGGGTGCTTAGTACATTAAATCCCACACTGGCATCAGTGTGGGTTTAATGTGCTGAGAAGTTTGATACCAAACTTCCCAGTCTTCAGTGTTGCCATTATGGTGCTGTGGAGCTCGTGTTTGACGAGCTCTCAGTACCATGTACTTGTAAATGGCAGCACTGTACTTACAGTGCCCATGAATGGACCTGGGTACTGTAGGGGCACAGGGCTCCTGCTCCTGTGCCCACACCATAGGCATAAGGCACCCAGCCAGAGGGGTGGCTGACATATGCCTTGGCAGTGTAGGAGATGGGCATGGCACACAGAGATGTGTGCCATGTCGACTCTTTGTTTTGTCCTGCACCCAGACACTCAGCCTGCAAAGGCAGTGTGTGTGTGTAAGGGTACAGGGCCTCTAAGGGTGGCACAATGAGTGCTGCAGCCCTTAGAGGCCTTCCTTGGTCACAAGGCCCTGGGTACATAGGGTACCATTTACTAGGGGCTGACATGTGGCCAGGGTTTGCCAATTGGGAGTTTGTATTTTAGGGAAGGAACACAGGTCTTGGGCACCTGATTGGCAGGAGCCCAGGGCACAACAAGGAAAAGTGCATCAGCTATTAGGCAAAAAAGGGGGGGGTTACTGCAACAGAAACCCACTTTCTCACACAAGCCCCCCCCAGCCCAAAGGCCAGGAGACTTATGCCAAAGCAGGGAGAGTCTACCTAGTCTTTCAGGCGAGGAAGAGTTGGGGAAGTGGTTTGAAAGTTGCAGGGCCTACTCTGCCTTACATCCTTCTGCCTAGGTCAGTCCCTTTGGGGAGCTGGCCTGTCTTATTAGTTTCAGGACCTAACTCCCAAGGCTCCTCTCCTTGTCTTTTACTGTCCTTGTCCCATCTTTCTATTTTGGGTTTAGAGGTGTATACGTCGGTAGTTTCTAACTTAGCCAGGGCTAGGCCCAGCTTACCCACAGAGGCTACCCACAGCTTGAGCAACCCCACCATGACCAATAAGGTCAGGGGGCCTGACTTGCTATTTGGCAGGGGGTTAGGCCACCATGCCAAGGATAGGGCTGCCATGAAGGCTAACACCCAGCAGAGGCTGCTGACAGCTGTCAGTGCCCAGAACCACACCTTTAGCTCCTGACTGGCAAGTGAGGGAGCTATTTTATAGTTCTCTTTGGGTCCTGGCTGTTGGTCTGTTTGAGGATAGGGGGTCCCTACTCTGGGTAGGGAACACCCCTTCTCCACCCTTTGTTCTGCCACCTGAGGAGCCACTAATTCAGGCTGGACAGTTGCCTGACTAGTCAGGTCTTGTTGTTGGCTAGGGGGGGCTTTACCAGTGCCATTGTGGGAGTTTTCCCTTACTGGGATAGAATCTCCCTGGCTCTCTGGAACTGTGGCTAACGGTTGCCCACCTTTCCTACCCTGTTTCTTCTCACTCTTTTGGGACTCAGCTGCACTGACTGCAGGTTGAGCCCTCACAGGTTCTTTGGGCGAGGCCTGGCACTGGGCCAGCACCTCTCTTTGGCTCAGTTCCACATCTAAGTGATCATTCCCCAAGAGACAATCAAGGGGGAGGTTTTTACTGACTATCACTTTTCTCCATCTAAGGGACCCAGCTGTGGCTAGGGGCACTATAGCCACAGGCCTAACAGTGACTCCCCCTGGGACAGTTCTTACCCTTCTTGTTTCCCCTGGGACATATTGGTGTGGGAATACCAACCTGTCATGTACCACAGTGTGACTGGCACAGGTATCTCTCAGGGCAGTGGCTGGGATTCCATTCACCAGTAGGTGGTGGAAGTGTCTACTTCCTTCTGGGATCTCCAGCTTGCTTCTTGGGCCCATTCCCCAGTTGAAAGCTAGGAGGACTTCCTCATCTGAGGACCCTCCCTCCCAAGCTACACTGGCAACCCCTGGGGCTACACTAGTCACCCCTGGAGCTGTACTAGGAACCTTATTTTTAGGACAGCTAGAGTCCTGGGTGTGGTGTCCAGCCTTCTGACAGTTGAAGCACCATATTCTGTTGGGATCCCAATTCTTACCTTGGTACCCTGGCTTAGTTTGTGAGGTGTCTTTGGGCCCACCCTCCTGGTCAGGTTTTTGGGGGGCTACCTGGGACTCCTTTCTTTTATCCACAAGGGGTTCACTCTCTTTCTTCTGGGGAGGCTTTGGGACCCCTTGGTTCTGGTCCCTCCCAGTGGACGTCCTAGTCACCCTAGTCTTGACCCAGTGGTCTGCCTTTTTTCCCAATTCTTGGGGGGATTTTAGACCTAGGTCTACCAAACGCTGATGCAACTTTTCATTTGTGCAGTTACTCAAAATATGTTCCTTCATTAATAAATTGTACAATGCAGTAAAATCCTGCACACCATGTCCAGCTAACCAACCATCCAGTGTCTTCACTGAGAAATCTACAAAATCAATCCAGGACTGGGTCTGGGTTTTGTGAGCCCCCCTGAATCTAATTCTATACTCCTCAGTGGTGAATCCAAATCCCTCAATCAGAGCGTTCTTCATGAGGTCATAGGATCCTGCTTCTGGCCCAGAGAGAGTCAGAAGCCTGTCCCTGCAGTTACCAGAGAACAGTTCCCACAGGAGTGCCCCCCAGAGAGGTTTCTTTACTTTCCTGATATCACAAGCCCTCTCAAAGGCTGTGAACCATTTGGTGATATCATCACCTTCCTCAAATTTAGGGACAATCCCTTTGGGGATTTTAGGGTCAGAAGTTTCCTCCCTATCCTTGTTTTTATTATTGCTGCCACCATTGATGGGTGCTAAACCCATCTCTCTCCTTTCCTTTTCTAGAGCCAGGAGCCTGGACTCTAGATCTAATCTTTTGGCCA
The DNA here is from genome assembly GCF_964204655.1 of Triturus cristatus. Lineage (NCBI taxonomy): Eukaryota > Metazoa > Chordata > Amphibia > Caudata > Salamandridae > Triturus > Triturus cristatus. The sequence goes on along the minus strand of NC_140593.1, from coordinate 66,049,821 downwards.
GCCTCACAAGGCTGTCCTCTTCACTGGGGGGTCCCCCAGTGTTGTCTCTGGGACCAGAGCCACCTGTGTGGTCTCTAGGTGCCCAGATGCTAATTCTTGAGTTGGAGGGTATGGGTGCCATCTCCTCCCTAGGAAATAGTATGGGGAGGTTGTTGTCCACCTCCCCTGTTTCCCTTTCCTCATCTGACTGGCCATCACCATGTTCAGATGGGTGGTCTTTAGCATTCTCAGCCAGGAGCTCCTGGAGCCCTTGTTTGGTTGGATGCAGACCCATTTGTAAATTTTTGAGTTTACATAAGGACCTCAATTCCTTGAAAGACAAGTGTAAGTAAGGTGTGAGGTCAAGCTCCTCCACCAGGTCCATGTTATTATTATCACTAATAGCTGGGTTTGTTTGAGACATTCTAACCTGACAGTTCTAACCCTCTACCCTGACTATAGTGACTTTTATTTTTCTAAAATTCTAATGGGACTTAAGCAAGGCCCTAGCAAGACTTTTAGTAATTTTGGAAAAACCAATCAGAATTCTAAAGGCAATTTTTAAGAGTTCTGTTGTGTGATCCGATGGTAACCAAGTAGTCCAACAAATGCAAGTTTGTATCCCACCGCTGATCCACCAATGTGAGAAAGTGGCTCTGTATATACTGTTCCCTAATAGGTACAGGGTGTACAGAGTCCCCAGTCCCCCAGAGGCTGATAGAGGTCAAAGTTAGGTATGACCTTACTCTCAAAAGTGGTAGCTTGGTCGAGCAGTAAGGCAGTACCAGAGGACAGTGTAAAGCATTTATTGTACACACTCAGTCAGCAAATGGTCTCACACACTCAATAATTGAACTCTAGGCCAATGGTTTATATATATAAAATATATGCTTGTTTTATTTTTAGAACCACAAAGGGGATAAAAATATACTTTCTCAGAATGAGAGGTTGCATATAAATACTTTTTGTCTTAAGCAATGAATTTTTGTAAACAGTCACAGTTGGTTGCAATAAACAATCCTATTTCCTAAACATCACAATGCATTGAGCTCAATGGTACATTCAGGTTATTTGTAATAAATTACTTTTCAGATTACTTTTGGAATTCCAGGTCTGGCTCCTAGATCCAGCTCTGGGTCAGTATTCAGAATCAAGTGATGAAAGTCGACTTAATAACTGTAGTGATTTTTAAATAATATTTAGCTATTTCAAAAGTTAGCACTTGGAAAATATTTCAAAGAAAACATTCAATGGATCTCTATGGCAAGAAATTCAAATTGCAGGTAGAGTACTTTATCGTTACTTTAGTAATCCAGGACTGGGCACCTAGACCCAGGACTGGGGTCCTTATCAAAAACAGGTAAGTAATTTCGTTTGCAGAAATGGTACGATTTTAAAAGAATATTTCAAATTTGCAAAAGTAGACACTTAGAAGAAATTTCACAGAAAAGCAGACAATGGTTTCCTATGGGAGAAAAATGAGTTAGAGGTAAGTATAGTTGTGGACACTTTTCAGAGTCAGGGCTGGGCACCAAGATCCAGCACTGGGAGCTCACCTAGGAGCAGGTGAGTAAATTCGTTTTTGTCACTTGGCTGATTTTTGGTGAATTTTTGCAGTTTTGAAAAGTTCACACTTAGAAGATTTTTGAAGAAAAAGCCAGTCAATGTTACCCTATGAGGAAAATGAAGTTAGCGGTTTTAAGGGTAAGTACTCGACTGGCAGAGTTGAAATTCCGGGCATAGACTCAGGGGTCCCCCAGTGTCAGGTAGGTACAGTTGGTTCACCCTCAGCGGTTTCAGGACGGCCGGGTGCAGAGAGAGTTAGGCCCAATGTTATCCTATGAGGGATAGGGGGGCCTTGGTTGGTGGCTGCAGTCGGGCAAGCCACGCGGCTGTGGGAGCTGGGCTCCTGGTCACTTACTCGGGGCAAGTGGGGAAGTAAGTTAGTGTAGAGAGTGCACTGCCAGGGCCACTCGGGCGGCTAAGTGCAGGGTGCTTTTGAGCCGTCGGGCGCTCAATGGAAATCAATGGGAATGTTCCGGTTTGGAAAAAGGCTGCAAGCTCGGGGACGAGGATGCTTCAGATGCCACCACCACTTCGAGAGGTAAGTTGGGTAGTTGTAGGTTAGGTGGGTACCCCGGGATTGGGCACAGGGGGCCGCAGGGCGCCGGGTGCAGGGGTGCCTTTTGACGTCGGGAATCTTACCCTCTTGTTGATCGCGGTTGGGGTGGCACTCTGTTCTGAGGCTGCAGGCTTCTTCCGGGATGTCGAGGGGGGTCCTTGGGTGCCGGACTCGAGGTCACAGTCGCCGTGGGGTCGTCCTCAGGGTCTTTGTCCACTCCGGCACTGGCCAGGCTTGGCTGGTGCAGAGTGTGTTGGGTCCGCGGTCCCGGGCTGCTGCCAGGGGTTAAAAGTAGGTTTCTTGAGTAGAGCCTCTACTCATGGGAGTCCCAGGGAATCAGAGTTCAAAGGTAGCCAGGTCCTCCGGGGTTTTTGAGGTTGCTGGCACAAGAGATGCCGCGCTGGAGCAGGAGCAGGTTCGAGGGTCGACAGGCCGGTAGGGCTGGGGCCAAAGCAGTTGGTGTCTTCCTCTTTTTAGCAGCTGCAGGGCAGGTCTTTTTTCTTCTTGCTCTTCTTGTAGGTTTCTATCTGGAATCTGGGGAAGGAAGGTTCAGGGGGCCCCTAAATACTAGATTTAGGGGCGTTACAGGTAGGTGAAGGCCAGGCACCAATGGGTCCTTGTCCTGGGGTGGGTACACCCCCTATCCTGCCTCTCTCCTGTGGGAGGGGGGCAGTAGCCTAATCCTGATAGGGTAGGGCCTCCCATCTTCAAGATGGCGAGAGCCCGGAGATGTGCTTCACCTCGCCTCCCCCACCTGAGGGGTGGGGTGGGCAGGCTGGCACATCCCCTGTCCTTGTATGGGGTTTCCGGCCAAGCTTCCCGCCAGAGTGGGGGGTTGCGGTGGCCTGGGGAAACTCCAACTGGCGGCATGCCTTTGAAGCTTCCCTTTGCTCATCCTGGGGGAGGAGATTTCTCACCTCACCCAGGATGTGCATTGTTGCAGGCCCAGGAGAGCAGGGGCTCTCCCACCCAGGGGTCCAGCAACGTGTCTGCTGTGTGGCAGCCTGGGCAGCCTCAGAGCAGACGTGGATTGTAGGTTAGCTGTAAGGGGGCATCTCTAAGATGCCCTCTGGGGTGCTTAGTACATTAAATCCCACACTGGCATCAGTGTGGGTTTAATGTGCTGAGAAGTTTGATACCAAACTTCCCAGTCTTCAGTGTTGCCATTATGGTGCTGTGGAGCTCGTGTTTGACGAGCTCTCAGCACCATGTACTTGTAAATGGCAGCACTGTACTTACAGTGCCCATGAATGGACCTGGGTACTGTAGGAGCACAGGGCTCCTGCTCCTGTGCCCACACCATAGGCATAAGGCACCCAGCCAGAGGGGTGGCTGACATATGCCTTGGCAGTGTAGGAGATGGGCATGGCACACAGAGATGTGTGCCATGTCGACTCTTTGTTTTGTCCTGCACCCAGACACTCAGCCTGCAAAGGCAGTGTGTGTGTGTAAGGGTACAGGGCCTCTAAGGGTGGTACAATGAGTGCTGCAGCCCTTAGAGGCCTTCCTTGGTCACAAGGCCCTGGGTACCTAGGGTACCATTTACTAGGGGCTGACATGTGGCCAGGGTTTGCCAATTGGGAGTTTGTATTTTAGGGAAGGAACACAGGTCTTGGGCACCTGATTGGCAGGAGCCCAGGGCACAACAAGGAAAAGTGCATCAGCTATTAGGCAAAAAAGGGGGGGGTTACTGCAACAGAAACCCACTTTCTCACACACTTTAGCGGCAGAAAACGGCCGCTAAAACGGCGATAATAGGCTTGATAATATGCTGTATGGAATTCCAATTGGTGCCCATGTTAGATGTAAAGGACATCTAACATGGGCTTCAATTGGAATTCCATTGAGCATATCATCAAGCCCATTATCGCCGTTTTAGCGGCAGTTTTCTGCCGCTAAATCGGCGAAAATGTTATCGCCTGCCTTGATAATATGCCCCTAACATCGCGCCATGGCCAACTTAAATGCATGCCGTTCACTCGCAGACTACACACAAACAAAAAAATAAAAAGGCTCACCCTCAATGCTTACACCCCATTGCCAAAATAAGAACCTTACCTCATTCACTAACACGAAAAACATGATACATTAGAGGATCGAGGTGCAACATTTACTTACTTAGCTCACAGTACTCAAAGTTTTACAATCCCCCAACGTTGCACAGGACGATACACAAACTATGTTTTACAATCACATTCAAAATTTAGACACTTACCTTCTACCCTCATCAAGTACACATTATACATTTCAAAAACACATTTCACATAACACATTAACTGTTCGGAGACGCTGGCTCGCAAATAACAATCCTCACCTTTACGTCTGTTGTACATCGCGTTTTACCCAACCTACCTTGCACAACTCCACTTCGAAGTCTTTACACTTTTCGCCACAATCGCCCGATAAACTTGAGACAACTGTCCTCCCTCAACGCACTACTTTAAGACACAGTTAACTCGCTTTCAACGCGTCGTAAAACACTTTCACAAACCGCTTACTATACCTACAATACGGAAATTGATCACCCTCCATGCTTACCCTCCGTTAAAACATTCACTCCCTTACCTCATCTGAAATATCAAAATATTCTCCAAATTTCACACTTTAAATATACTCTTCACAACTGTCCACTCTCAATGCGCTAGTTCAAGGGACACAGTTAACTCGCTCCAAGGCGTATTTGATACAACTTCACTTACTTCATTCACTCCAACGCACCTCCATTACTTTAGTTATGTTTAGGCAACAATGCAAGGGCCACAGCTGCTTAGCCTACAACGGTCCGCGACCTAAACACTTACACAAACCGCTTTAGACACACCTATACACGCTAAAAGCTCACCCTCCCTGCTTACACGCTCTTTCAACCTTCAGGCTCTTACTTCATCCAATTCGCCACTACAAATAATTTATTGCAAGTTAGCAGTACAACATTTACTTACCAAGCTCCTCACACATTGCACATACCACTAGACTCCAAATGCTGCGTACAGAACCAAAAACCACACCTACGCAGCAATAAAACAAACAGACCTTACACTCCTCCAAAGTGCACAAAACTTTTCGGGCCGGAAATAATTTAACACTATTCACATCGCATAAACACACGCACACAGCTCCCCTTTACCAATATAAATTCAATTTCTGAGAAAATAAAAAAATCTCCGTGCCGTAAAATATACTCCACACATACCTCTCCCGTTGCGAAGTCCACACCATTCTCCTCCGTCGTTAGACGTTTTTACAACACAGCACAATCCGGCAAGAGATACAACAGTGGGCGTTCCCCATTCCCTACTACAAACGTCCGTAACGTGGCGCGTGCGTGCCTCTTCAAGCGTGGTTCATTTTTTCACGCCTGTCGCTAAGAGCCAAACTGGGGAAAGCCCGTTAGTGCAATGTAGAATTCAACTCGCGTTCAATTGTCTTTCAACTAACACGTGCAGCAGGGCCGATCCTCTGAAAATTGCAATAACGCGTGATATTTCGTTGTTAGCAAAAAGTTACTTCTTACTTTGAATAGAAATCGCGCACCATTAACACATTTTATAACAGGGGAAAGGGGAGAATTCTCTCACATTTAAAAACACCATTTAGATTTTTGGCATTACAGACATTTCCTTACCTCACAATAACATTACATTTATTGGACATATATATGTCCTGTAACTCAGAAGGGTTCAAAGCTGTCACACTTGCAGTACACAACATATCACCACTGATAATCTCAGCACAAGTGGTCTGAAAGCTGGCTTCTCCCTAGGGATAATGTTTAAGATAATTCTCAATAACATGCTATTTACAGCTATGGAATTCACAAGTGTAATATAGGTGAATAATGGGCTGTTCCTATTCAAACTTAACTGTCACAGTGCATTGTGGACTTTCTACTTTGGAACAAAATTGCCCTAGGATTCTTAATGTGGTCTACATATTGTCAACAAGCAAACACAATAATTCCTGAAGCCCACTACCGTCATCGCTTGGCATGTTTACAACATTCTTTTGCGCCCCTTCATTACTTCTAATATTGTGCTGTGGCTGCCTTTGGTTGGCTGTTTGGCTCTCCTCTATGCCTCTCCTACATTTCGGTCCCAACAATTAGCACCATATTATTCTGGGCATCAAAAGCATTCACTGAGGGAAAATGCCTTGTTAGGGGGAACTTACTAGCGTTTTTTAACGCTAATGTTGATGGGGTTGCACCAAGGATATTGTGCTCAATAGACAACTACTTATAAGGTCCAAAAATGAAAAACAATAGACTACCCCTGTACACATTTACTAGCCCTCTTCTAACACACTACTACTCTTTTAGCCCTCAAAAACTCTACTATCACTACACCAACTCTCTTCTCACCTTCTACCGCTCTACTATCCAGTAGCACCTCTAATAACACTAGACCCCTCGACTATCCTTATACTACCCGTCTTCTACACCTCTACCACTCTACTACCCCTCTACACTACTACAACCCCTGTAGTAGCCCTCTTCTACCACTCTAACACTATAGCACTCCTCTACCACTACTATTCTACACCTCTTCTAAACCTCTTATGAACCTCTACTACTCCTCTACTTCTCTCTACCACTCTTCTACACCTTTACCCCTCTTCTGCCACTGTAACTAGCAAACACAGTATGTCACAACACTCACTCTGCACCACCACAGCATTACTCAGCACTACCACAGCATCACTAAGGGCTACCACAACATCACCCAGCGACGCCACAGCATAAGTCCGCACCAACACAGCATCACTCAACAGCATGAACAGTTCACACAAAAACTAAAGCTTTTTTTATACAAAAACACTTAAATGTAGCAACACCCCCCCAAAAAAATGCAATTCATAACTAATGGTTTTTTATTAGGTATCAACAACAAAGTTGCATCTTATTAATGTTTTTCTTCACATTTCTTTACAGAGTCTTTAGTGTGAGAATACGCAACCAAACAAAAAGGTAGGCAAATTCATTAATACTTATCAAACGCTTAACATTTTTTTTAGTATTTGCGTGGAACACATCTATTTCATCACAGGGGTAATAACCAGATTTGATCTATACCACTTACTACATAACACCAATACATATAATATGCATAAGAGTTTACAGGCTGGTTATAATCAAGGTAATGAGAAATTTGATAGCAAGTCACAAGGCAAACAATGTCTACCAAATAGTACTTTTGCAATTTTACATAGTGTTTATAAACCAGTTATTACATGGAATTCAAATGATCTACATTATATTATGGACCTTGGAGATGCTTTATATAGAGAAATGCATTCCATTAACAAAGAAACCCTTAAGCATCCTGATGATTTACCTAAATATATAGAACACAATAACAACATCTATTCAATCACGCTAAGGAAACCTTATTATGCTAACATTCTTCAACGTTTTGATAGTTTATATCCTGATTTTAGAACAGCATTAGGATTAACAATCAATAGGCATTGTGGCATACTACTTTGTATGAGTGAATATGTTGTTACAATTTTTAAATATATGCAAACATACTTTGTATTTGATTCACATAGCAGGGACAACCAAAGCATGCCTCAACCGAATGGGGCGTGCATTACACTTGAAATACAAAGCTTGGAAGGTGTAATTGACTACATTATAAAACTTGCACACTACATTAAAGTTCCATCTGAGGAATTTGTTGCATTTGAATTAACTCCAATAGATATATGTTCCATTATGAAGAGATCACTACAAAAGGCAGTTAGGAAAAACAGCAAAAAGACCGATTTAGACAAAAAAAAAAACCTTTATGTACATAAAACAGAAAAAACTTGACACCAAAGTAAAGATACATTAATCACTTCTTCGCCAGATATAGCAATAATGCAAAATGAAAGTAATGCCAATTGCATTGATTATTCACATCTTTCGGCTAATTCAGTTTTCAGTTTCCACAGTACAAGCAAATCACCAAACTGAACATGTTACAAATATAGAGGTACAATTAGTGTAAAAAAAAGCAAATAAAAGAGGTCCTATTAATTCTGCACAACATTTCGGGACAAGCAAAAGAAGGTGTGTGGAACCTAACATACACAATGTAGTCAGGATCGATAAAACAAGGAAAAAAAAACCACAAACTATTAGGAGAATAATTACTAATTTCCATAAAGTTATAGTCGATGGACCAGAGTACATTTGTACAATTTGCAATCAATTATGGCATAAACAGTCTTTATTAAATACACAAACTATTTGCACACGGGAAATATTTGTACAATGTAATGTTAGTAGCAACAAAACAAACTATATTTGTAGAACTTGCTATACTTACATTCTTAAAGATAAAATACCACCAAGTTCTTTCCTAAACGGGATGAAGTTCCCAAATGTACCAACGCAATTACACTTTCATAATTTAGAAGAAAGATTAGTTTCTCCTAGAATTCTTTTCCTTCAAATTCGATCTTTAGCAAGGGGATTCCAAAAATCATTATCAGGTGCAGTTGTGAATGTCCCTGCCGATGTTATGACAACCATTACTGTTTTACCAAGGCAAATTAATGACACCATGACAATTCCGGTGAAATTAAAAAGGAAGTTAGCTTACAAATCATACACACATTTTGAAAATATTAGACCAAATATTGTAAAACAAGCAGCTATATGGCTAGCAAACAATAATGCCATGTTTAATTAATATGGAGTCATTATTAATCCAGATTGGGAGTATATACCACCAAAAACAAATGCGGATAGTGAAACATCTGAAACAGATAATTGTTCAGATACTTCAGACAACAGAGAAGCAGAAAATTTAGATACTATGTTAGAAAACGAAGCAATTACCACTGATCATGTTAATATCTTAAGTTTAGCACCACCAGAACATAACACACCAAGAGGTTTATATGAAGACAAAGTTTCAGAATTTTTAGCTTTTCCATCAGTTTTTTGTGGTGAACAAAGACCTAGCAATAAAGATAGACATGTACCTGTACATTATAGTACCATTTGTCAATGGGAATAGTTGTGATAGAAGAGTAGCTAAATCAATAACGAATGTTTTCTTTAAACTAAAAAAATTACATATTAAACAAATCCAAGGTAAAATTAACATTTCATTACGGAAACATTTTACTGGTGGAAAAAGGATTACTGCAAAAGACATTAAATATAATTTGGGGGATATCCTACAGTATAATGAAGGTTACAAAATATTAAAGACTATACGCAGTTCTCCACCATATTGGGAAAGTTGCAAAAAGGATCTGTTTGCCATGGTCAGGCAACTTGGGATACCAACTTTTTTTCTAACGTTATCTGCAGCAGAAACTAAATGGCACCATTTAATAAATATACTATTACGAGTTGAAAAACTACAAGAATGCACAGAAGAAAAGTTTATAAAGATGCCTTGGGAAACAAAGTGTAAATTAATACAACAAGATCCAATTACATGTGCAAGGCATTTTGACTATCAAGTTCGGAAAGTATTTAATTGTGTTTTAATGCATAAAAGCAATCCCATTGGGAAAGTAGTTGACTACTTCTACAGAGTACAATTTCAACAAAGAGGTTCACCACATATACATGCATTATTATGGATTGAAAATGCTCCAATATACGGTGTGGCAAACGTAGAGGAAGTAATTAGCTTTATTGATCAGCATGTCACATGTAGTAAGTCACAAGAGCCACAATTACAGGATTTGATTTCTCTTCAAATGCATGGGCACACCAAAAACTGTTGAAGGAAAAACAATAGAACATGCAAATATCAATATCCTAAATATCCAATGTCAGACACAATAGTACTAGAATCTTTACAACAATGGGAAGAAAATATCAAAGTTATCCATGAAGCTATGATTAGTCCTAATTTTAATGCGTTAACTTTTAATGATTTCTTAGACGTGATAAAAATGGATAATAAGCAATATATTAATAGTATAAGGTCAATACTGGAAAAGACAACAATTTTTTTAAAGAGAACACTAGGAGAATGTTTTATAAATAACTATAATTGTACTATTTTGGAGTCTTGGAGAGCAAACATTGACTTACAGTTTATATTAGATGCTTATGCTTGTGCTGTCTACATTATTTCATATATCAGTAAATCACAAAGAGGACTAAGCAAACTCATTGCACAAGCTGCAAAAGAAGTAAATTACAATACTAATGTGAAGGAACAACATAAACACATAGGGAACAAATTTCTAAACTGTACAGAAATAAGTGTGCAGGAATCCGCTTACCTCATTCTTCAAATACCATTAAGGAAATGTTCACGCTCATTTGTATTTATTAATACTAGCCCTCCTGAGAAAAGAACTTATTTAATGAGAGATATCGAGACTATCAATGCTTTGCCAGATACATCCATTGACATCCAATGTGAGAATATTATAGTGAAATACTGCAAACGGCCTAACATTTTAGAGAAATGTACAGTAGCTGACTATGCGTCACATTATAATTATACTCCTACAAGGAAATTTATAAGAGAGAAAAATGACAGTGAAAATTTGCTCATGGAGACAATTTTTTACAGTTCAGATGAAGAAGAAATAGAAATAGAAAGCAGAAAATATGAAGATGAAAATATTCACATAGACACAAAATATACCTTGAATAAGCGCCCACGTAGTAAAATTATACGTTACTGCAGATTTAACAAAAACAATGACCCTGAAAATTATTATAGAGAAATATTAATGCTTCACTATCCCTGGAGGGACGAAAGTAAAATAATATTAAATAGCAACACATACTATGAAAGATATGTACAAGTTAAACACATTGTAGATATGCAACTAAGAAATTATACAAGTAATCATGGGGAGATTACAAACATTAATGCTGAAAGCGCTAATGAAATACTATTAACACCTCCTCTCTCACCAGTTACAAAACCTTCGCCCAAAGATTACAATGATGCTAACATTAACGAACAGGCAATCATATATGACATGTCATTAGATTTAGGTATTAGAAGCATTATTGAAGAACAAAGCCTAACAAATTCTATTTTACCAGATGAAAATTACTATGATCTTATGCATAATTTACCCGAGGAACAATTACATTTTGTTTACCATCATTTGCACTTGTTGAAAACTAGTGACACTCCATGCTATACTTTTTGCACAGGAGGAGCAGGAGTTGGGAAAAGCTTTTTAATCACTGCATTATATCAAACATTAGTACGTTATTATAATACAAAAGCTGGTGAGAATCCAGACAATATTTATATATTGCTTACAGCTCCAACAGGCAAAGCAGCCCATAATATTAATGGGAAAACACTACATAGCACTTTTAAAATACCTGTCTCACAAAGTATGAATTATAAACCACTAACTCGTGAACATAGATCTGCTCTGCAAAATCAAATGATGCATGTTAAAGTACTAATTATAGATGAAATTACTATGGTCTGAAGAAATATGTTCAATTTGTGCATAACAGGCTACAAGAAATAAAATCTTCAAATCAACCGTTTGGGGTTATTTCAGTTTTAGCTATTGGAGACTTTTATCAACTAAAACCAGTTTTCCACAGCTATATTTTTGAGGAAGGGAAACATTCATATGGTCCTTTAAGTACTAACTTATGGGTAGAACATTTTAAATTATTTGAACTTACAAAAATAATGCGGCAGAAGAATGACATTCAATTTGCAGAAATACTAAACAGATTAAGAGAGGGGAAACATACTGAAAAAGATATTTCTGATATAAAGCTGCGAGAAATACAACCAAATCCCAGCCTTAGCAAAATAATACCATATATAATGTCAACTAATCTAGAAGTGAATGAGATCAACAAAAACATTTTAGAACAACATAGCCAGCTATATCCAGTTTTCACAACAATAGCTAAAGATACCGTCAGTTCAGATCTTGCAGAGAAAGTGAAAGAAACTATACTTAAACAATTACCAAAAGATCCCAGCAAAACAATGGGACTTGCACACACATTACATATAGCTTTAAAGCTACACTATGATTTAACTTGAAATGTTGATGTTAATGATAGCTTAACAAATGGAGCTTCAGGTTTAGTAGAGTTAGTTGAAGTCATTAATAATACTCCATTCCTTGTATGGGTAGCATTTGATAATAACAGTGTTGGTAAAATGACACGTGAAGCTAATAAACACTTATATCATTCACAAATATTGGATACATGGACACCAGTACATCCTATAGCAAGAAATTTCCAATATACTAAAGAGTTTTTTACTATTATACGCAAACAATTTCCATTACGACAAGCATCGGCAAGAACTATCCATAGGACACAAGGAGAAACTATAGAACCACTGTATATACACTTTAATAACAGTAAAATTCATCATCTGCATTATGTAGCTTTAAGCAGAGCAAAATCAATAGAAAACATATATATTCGGAACTTTAAGGAGGACGAAATTATAGTGCATCCCAAAGTTAATTTAGAAATGGAAAGATTAAGAACACAGATGCCACTAGAAATTTCTGTACCACAATTACACAAATACAATGCACAAATTAATATTATCACACACAATATACGGTCACTTCAGAAAATGTTTAGATCTATGTTATCGGATACTAACATGTTACGAGCAGACATCATTTGTTTGACTGAAATAAACACTACAAGAAAGGCAACACACTTAGATTTTTTTAATAGAACATTATCAGCATATGATATTTGATAAGTTCCATACACAAAATACAAACCATGGTATGATACTTTACTACAAACGGGATATTTTTATTCTGCCTATTTATGAAACACAACAAGGGATTGACATTATACATTTCACATTGCATATAAATAATAACGATTACCTACTGGTAATCATATACAAACCACCACATGTATTAATACAATCACTATTGCAAACAATTATAAACATAACAAACTTTTGCCAAAACTACAAATACATCATTATGGGGGATTTTAACGTCGATTTGAAAAATAACAATACTGCCACTAATGAACTTCTTCAGTTCTTTAACAAAAAATTAGGATGCATACAAGTCATAGACAGTTACACAACGAACTACCAAACTTTATTAGACCACATATACACAAGTGATATACTGCAAGACTATGGGACATTAGAATCTTATTACAGCGATCATAAGGCTTTATGGGTATCAATTTGATATGCTACTAACTTTTCTATCATTTCAGATGCTGACTATTCAAGAAATTATTAATAATTCAGCAGAAGACAACATATCTTATCAGAAACCAATCAGAGTCAACGTTATAAAGTGCTCTGAAAAAACATATTACAAAAATGCTAAACAAGAAAACAAAGTCCTGTTTCATTTGGCATTAGCTGATGCAACTGGACAGATCAAAGCTACATGTTATCAAGGAGAAATGCACAGTCAAATTAAAGAAAACAATGGACTCCTAATATGCAATTTCTTAATAAAAATCAATTCGATACTCATAACCAAACAAACTAAAATAACAAAATTTAATGCAATGCCTATATCAGACTTTATAGTCAAACAAGCAGAACAAATCTTGCAAGCAGCAGCACCACCACCGTCACCTATAAAGGCGGTAAAAGAAGCACGCTTAAAAAGCCTTATGACTGTTTGCGGAACTATTGCAGAAGTAAGTATAAAACACACTTTACATTAATATGCCTCTAACTCAATATTCCTCTACTAACAATTAACCCTAAATCATCAAGCCATACATCATCATCATAGATATCCAAAAGGCAATCCCTTCAAAAGTTAGACTATAACACTTACTATGTAAAACTATTCTACTAACTAGATACAAATACATCTAATTTAAAGATTTGCTCTCTAATGTTCACTCTATACCACAATTTCTTTACATGCTATATATCTTTCACTCAAATACACAAACTATCGGTCACTAGCAAGAACTAACTCTATCAATCAAAAACTTCTCTACAGCTAAGACTCTAACATTAAATCAATCATTAGGAACAACTACTAACAAATTTGTACATTGCATAAATAACGAACTATTAATGTTAATAACTCACGAACTCTCTCACTAACACTCGACATGAATACAAAGGCAATTTTAATTATGTTGTTTTTTTTCAAAGGAGGAACAAATTAAGACCGTCTTCATCAACGGGCAAAGAGCTAACATTAAATCAATCACTATTAAAGACTCTACGGATTTCATAAAGGTGACATTATGGAGAGAGGCTACAACATTTCAAACCAACATCGGAGAATATGTTACATTAACACATGTCACTGTACATGAATTGAATGGAGAGAAAATATTAAATACAACAAGGCACAGCAAAATACAAGTGAGTACAACCATTTCAAACAGTGGCAAGACAACTTCCAGGAGTGCTTCAATAAATATACCTTCGGGTGCTTGTAACAAGATTCAATTCCTCGTCTAACCTTATAAACATTGGCACTGCTAAGGCCCATCACAACATATTCTAACTCTTTTACAACCATCTACACTTTTAATACCCCTCTACACCTCTACTACCCCTCAAGCCCTATAACACTCTTTTAACGCTAAACACCTCTAATAACATTAGACACTACTACACCGACAATAACACTCTTCTAAACATCTTATGCCACTCTTCAGAACATGTACACCTCTTCCACACATCAGTTACAATGCAAAAAAGCATTCTAACCCGGTTATAAACTTTTACTATAACCCTTTGATTTATACTGCCACTTTTACCTCTTCTACACCTCTATCACAATAAGACTTTTAGATCCCTCTTCTAACCTTTTAGCCCTCTACACATCAAATAGATTCTAATATTAAACCAATATTCTAACCCCTTTACTGCCACTATAACACTACAATACCCCCCTCTCAACACCTATAGTACTCCACTTACACTTTTAGCCACTTTTAGACCCCTCTACTACCACTCAAAAAAAATTAGAAGCCTCTACACTTCTTATACCACCGTATACACAGTTTTACAACTCTACCCCTCAGCTAATCCAATACCCCTCTACTAACAAACTTATATCCCTCTTTTGCACCACTACCACTCTACCAACCCTCTAGTCCTCAAACTATCTTATATCCCTTTACCACTACACTGACTCACATACACAAATCAACCGTCATTATACACCACTACCTCTACTACTTACAACATCTCTGTCTCTAAGTTACAAAATTAACAATAGTACACTGTTTTAATGTTCTTCAACACGTCTAACACTCTTGTACACTGAACATTACAACCCTATAATTATATGCTACTTCTATTATAAACATCAAACACTTTTCAACATATCTAATACACATCAAATCCTCTACTACCCCACTATCACTCAAATAACGCTATACTACTCCCCTGCTACCACTCTACTACCCCAATAACACTATGCTACCCCTATACAACTCTTTTACTAACTTTCTGTAAAAGAAATAACATTAACAAGATTAGTAATACTTCTTTACATTCTATTCACAGGTAACAGAACCACCACCAGAAACCATCGGAATTCAAATCTATGGCATAGAAAAAATGGAAGGAACAATAAGTACTATTACTACCCAAGTTAAAAACACGGACACGTTCCAATCAATGGATATAAGCAATACAGTTCTCATCAATTGGTTTATGCTTAATGAAGATATAGAAGACTTAGCAGATGCTCTTATACACCATTTGCCACAAACATGTGAAGCAGTTTTTTACAATGGAAACATTATTGAAATAATAAAAGATATTACAACAGAGGAAATGATTACATTTAACCATGCCTAAATTGCCAAGGACAAAAAATCTAATTAATAAACAACGAATGTTCAATATGTAACTATTTAAGATATGTAAAACATTGTGAAATATTGTACTGCAATAAATAAACTTTGCATTAATACTTTTTTTTCGTTTGTAAGATTTTCTTTTAAAAAACAACTATGTTGTTGTATGTTCCACTTTATAGCACAACATCAATAAGTATCTCCTTACACGTGAGCTTGCACGCGTGCAGCCGCCATGCACTAGGCCAGCCAGCATCACTGCGTCATCACGATCACTTTTGCTTTTGCAGTGATTGTAATCGCGATGACTTTCTTAGCCAATGCTTGTTCTAGCTCTGCTCTCTCTCAAACACCATGCTCTCTGAACGACACACACACTGCAGTCTCTCACACACACTGCTGTCTCTCACACACACACTGCTGTCTCACACATACACTGCTGTCACACACACACACTTGTCTTACACACACTGCTCTTTCTTACACACACTGCACTCACACACTACACTCACACACTGCATTCACACACTGCACTCACACACTGTCAGTGCATTAGTTCACCCCGTCTTGACGCTGCATGAAAACAGGATGACCACTGTCCATCATGAAGTGAGACATTGTAATCGGGGCTGGAGATGCTATTTAGTAATCTGCTTAGAAGATTGTGTTTCAGTTATGGCATTAAACATAAAGGAGCACTGGCAACGCTGATAAAATGGATTTCATTGTGAATACTGACTACAACTTAAAAAAAAACTGCAGTACTGAAACAAGCATTTGCAATGCAATAGTTCTCGCTTTTGCTAAATTTTAAGATATTGCCATTGTTCATGACAATGCCTTTTTAATCTATTTTATAAGACAAACTTATAAAGTCATGCCATTATCATTTACAATGCCAATAGCTAGTATTGCATTATTAATAGCAATGCCAACTGCTCACACTTTCCTAATGCGAGACCTAAGGCATTGCAAATGCTTGTTAAACGTGAGCCTCTCCGGATCGTGAATTAATGCAATAAAGGATGAACCTGCACACCAAATTGAGAGTAAATAATCAAGCTGTATAGTTAAGTTATTGAGTAGTAAGATGTCTGTGAAGCGTGCAGTCATGTACTGGGGTTTTAGCCCTAACCCCTTTGTGAACAATGATCAAGTGAAGAGGAATGGAGTGACCCAAACCTGCATTACGCACTGCTCGGGACTATAAAAGTTTCAAACGTAATTTAATATTCATCTAAATTGTTTGAACACAAAAGTACATAACAAGTTAACTTTTCCTGGTATTAAAAATAAATACCAATATAACAATTGGTTAAACAAAAACTTATAGAATTGAGATTTTACAAAAACATTCTCTACTTAAAGTCCTGTTAATGCACAAGTGACATGTGTGAAACTGAACAATATAATCTTCATTGCAAAGAAAAGTCCCAATGCATTTCGGGTTTTTAAACCCTTCTTCAGGGATACACATGATCAGAGGGAAGTCAATTTCCAAATGGTCCACCGTAATGAAAGCTACAACAGAACAGAAAATCACATTGTATTCGTGTGTTTGTTACATTGAAAGATTCTAAGTAGGATTTGCACTCTGAGATGAAATTCAGTGAGTAGGTGAATAGAAGACAGACTAGGTGAATGCTAAAAGTGAGATACATGCTCTCGCTAACGTGATCGTCAAGTGCAGTACATAGCGTTATGCATGTGAAGTGATTATACAAGGAGATGAGGAGTAAATGCCCTGATAATGTGTGAATACTAAAGGAAACGTGCTAATTAGTCAGTGCTCAGCGGTACCAAGTGAGAAGTGGGGAAAATAGCAAGGAGACTCGTGACATAAGAGAAAGTAAACACGAGCAGCAAAGCGAAAAATGGACATATAAACAAAGTTATACTCACAACGGAGTTTATCGCAATGCTTAGAATAGCGAAAAGAGATAAAACAGCTTTCCGATGAAATCTGGCATCTACGTAAGCGAAAAATAGAATGTGAATATACTACCCAGGTATTTGCGATAAAATTGGATAAATCTCAATTCTATAAGTTTTTGTTTAACCAATTGTTATATTGGTATTTATTTTTAATAACAGGAAAAGTTAACTTGTTATGTACTTTTGTGTTCAAACAATTTAGATGAATATTAAATTATGTTTGAAACTTTTATAGTCCCCAGCAGTGCGTCATGCAGGTTTGGGTCACCCCATTCCTCTTCACTTGATCCTCTCCGGATCGTGCCACACTGTTCTGGTTTTTTAGGTCTCATCTACTTTGTTAGGAGGCATGTTGTGGGCTTAACAACTCGTGGCTGCCCAGTTTTGTTATTTTAGTGCGATATTCCTATTTTTCCAGTGGGTATATAGGTGACATTTTAATGTATTTAATTGACGTTTTGCCCTGATTCTGAGTGTATCGGAGAAGTAGGTGCTATTTATTTCACCCCATAAAATCCGACACAGTGTATTCAGAATGGATCAGGTGTGATAAATAGAACAGCTCCCAGTTCTTGGGATATAACATGCACGTTTTCATGCCTAACACTCAATAGTAAATGCCATACTGTTGTCTCTTGTTAAATTAGGGTAGGGTTGACCTGCCGAAATGTAATGGAGTGTGAGTAGCTGGATAACTTTTCACATTGGAATTTGATTCAGTGTCTCCTAAATCCCCTTTACGTCCGGGTCCCAGCAGTTTACGAATAATCCGTAGGATAAGGCCTGAGTATACCAGACCTCATTTCGTTTGACTGATAGCGAAGTGTTAGTTATTTAATGCAACTAGTAATTAAAACGTGTTTGCAAAGGAGTTGGAAAAGATTAACAATGCATTTATATGCAAGTTATTACATACATCTTTCAAATGACACCCAATTGCGCAATACAATTGCCATGAAACTGTTTAAAAATAGTCCAGAATGCACTTAAGACTGGGTCAAATGTATCTTTCACACAAAACAAGGGGACACACATCATGGACCTGTTGCGGCCCCCACATGCCCTCAAACACAGAAGAAATTTCACATTTTGCAATGTGTCCTATTTAAAACGTAGTTACAAAATATACAGGTAGCAAACATTATTTTATGACCAGTAAGTCCATTAAAGTGTGGTACCTTACCCCAAATGAGGGAGCCAGTACAACAATTCCTCAAGGTGGTGAAATATTGCTGGTGAGTGGGTCATTCTATTCTCAGTGAGATAATCCTGGAATTCATTATCAAAGCATTTCTCTTCTTAAGGTATGTGTGGTGAAGGAAGAAAAGGTGCTACGATTTTCACCCTTTACCTTTAACTGACGAACAGCTGTTTGCACCAGAGGCTCAAGACTACTGAGCTGCCTTACAGTAAATAGATAATTCCACCATACGTGCAAATCTTACAGAAGTGGCTAGCATTACAGTAAATTTCCTTAAGCGTGAACACATGCAGGGATTAACTTGTGAAGTCTGTAAAACTTCTCTTCACAGAATCAGGAGTGGCACAGCAAAGGCCTGTTGGGCACTAATGCAGGAAAGGAAAGTTAAAAAATACTTGCTGCACAATTGTTAGGTACCCCTGCCAGCTACATTTGAAACAGAGTTTGTGTACATTAAAACTACTGCCAAAAGAATATACTTTATTTAGACACAAATAAAAGCAAAGCTTCCAGATTACCTTACAGCCTGCTATTCATATTTTTTTACTGACAACACTGCATTCTGGGACTAGTAGTTTTTTAGGTCGAGCCTAGAGTCAGCGCTCATGCGATACTCTGCAAGACTTGTTATAGTGGAGTATGGAATAGAAGCTCCGCCCATATTTGTCATTAGCTGTGTCAATGTCCTTTGTAAATGCTGGCCTCTGATTTGTAAATAGGCTTGTTAGTCCCTCCTTAGTACCGCCTTGTCTTTATTTGTAACCTCCCATGTTGACTGGCCCTTTTACTTCGATTGTTGCACTGTATGTGTTCTTAAGTCGGTAAGCACTATTTTCTTTATTGAGTTTCTCATACTGTAGGCACAACGTGTTTTGCTAACATTCAGTGCGCCATACACGCTTCACTTTCACTATCGCGGCCGCACTCCCCCCTCGTGGCACACGGCCCTTGTTTGAGGAAGAGCTCAGGAATACACAAGGTCAGTGTCTATGTGATGATCGCATAAATATGCAGTTTGCATGATCTGGTTGGCCATAGGATAGGGTTGGGTTTTACTACAGGACCGCAGTGGGTGTTTAGATCTATTTCCCCAACTACAGTTACGTGATTTTGATAAAGGCTTTCTGCTGTACTCTGTGTACCTCCCCCTTCCATCTTTTAACTCCTCCCCAGACGAAGGAAGCTAGTGTGGGAAAGAGACAGGAAGCAGCAGCAGCGGGTTAATGTGCCTGGTCCGATCAGGGACGCAGGTCCTCGCGTAGGAGCTGGTACTTGGGTGGCAGGGCTTGTGTTTTTTTGTAATACTTTGTTGCTGTTGAAGTGTGCGCTGTCTTTCATGGTGGGCTGCTGTCGCTTCCCATGAGATGCCATGTGCAGGCCACAGGCAGGTGCTCATTTGCTATGCCAACACTAGATTTCGAGGACCACAGCCCAGGATCTAGTTGTTGTGAACCCCGTTCCTATTCCAAGTGAGTCTGGGCTCTTTGTCAGCAATCACAGCTGCTCACACTGCCTCCCCGCCCTTGGGCCCCCTGAGACATCCAACAAAAGGTAGTTTGAACAGCTGTGTAACCTCCCTGTGTGCCAGTTAATGGATGCACAGTGCCGGTTGCGTTCTCCAAGGGGTACCAGTGTGGCGTCCCCCCTCCTACCCCAGACTCTCCCAAACCCACCCCAAAGACCATAAGACAGCCATCCATGGCCCTGGCGACCTGTGTGCGGATCTCACTTCAGAGCCCACCCGTTCAGGCGAGGCTCCCGCATTGCCGCACGCTTTAATTTGTAGTCTCACAACTCTCAGACACATTCACTCCTTTAGCCACTCACACAAGATATCACTCACTCCTAAAACCACCCTTGCTGTGCTGAGCGTGAACACCTAACAAGACCCTCAGACCAGAGCAAATCCCCCCACCCCCGTCAGCACTGCCCCCACTTCCTTCATTAGTCGACAGCAGCCGGACTTCTATGCCACAGCTCTTGCACCCAGAACTACAGAATGCATACTGGACACAGTTGAAAACATCAGTCGAGCAGTCAGCCAAGTTTGTGACCGGATAGCCTCATGGGACCCTCCTTTTGCACAGTCCGTGCCATGTAAGGAAGATACTCTCTGGCCTACTGGAGAAACAACACTCTGTGGGCTCAGCATTTCAACTTGCAGTTCACAATACGTCATTCACTTTCCAGTATACAGCTTGAAGTTTTCGATCAAAACCGATGTTGCGAGGTCAGAAGTTATTAAAATCGCTGCATACGGTGTATAATTCTGCACTGAGCACTTTCCAGGCCGTTACTGGTCACCTTTCAGCTGTTACTGTATTTAGAGAAGAGACTGTGTTGCCCGCGTAGTTCACATATTCCTGTTTGATATACAAGCAACACACATAACTGTTTAAATGTCATAAATAGAAGGGAAACGCATATTCCTATTAACTCGAAAAGGTTTTGTTTCACAGATCACTCAAATTTCTGTTCACACTACAGACACTGTTCTAAAAGCAGATGTTTGAGGGTCTCATTTTAAAGTCTCATATCTAAAATACTAAGGTGCATGCTATTGAGACATGTACATAACACATCTACATACTTGTTCTGCTGGGCACAGTTTAAACCCAAAACCTAACCGGGATGTGCCCAATAAGGGAGACCTACAGTGCATTAAAAAAAAAATTCCATGTGTAGACCTGTTTTTGCCCAAGTTCAAAATTGTAAACGTTTTACACAGTCAACTTTACTATTGGACGCAAAAAAACCAGTGATAATAAAAATCTGTTCTGTGCTTCTATGCAAGGCTAAATGATTACGATTTTGAATGTTTTTAAATAGATGCTGTTGAATGTTTTCAGTTTTTTGGCTGAAAATAGCAATGTATTACTATGGAACCGAGAATCCTTTTGCATCAGTGCGTTAAAATATCTAAATAGATAACGCCACAGGTTTTTTTAAAACATTGATGCCACATTATTTACCATCTATTACCATATAATTTGCCTTAGTTTGTTATGTAATTGTATCAAACCTGCCCCACACTTTGGCCTTCCAGTACCACCGCAGCTGGAAATGACAGTCTGGGTGAAACATCCTTTTCCAGGACAAAAAACAAACCCTTCCTGTGGCACACTGCATGTTACCTTACATCTTGTCAGCTCTACGCACCCACAGGCACTGCTCGGCTCAGTGGGTGCCGGTGGCATTCTTCTCCGACAAGACCGCAAACACCCACATCATTAGCTGTCCCCCCTACCTCTTTTTCCTCCAGCCCTGCAGTACAATGCTAAAATAGCAATGGCAAAAGGAGTGTAGGGGGCACAGCAGGAGTTTTCCAATAAGTTACATTTACTGGCTTTACACCCTGTTTTCTGTGCACCAGACAGATGCTGGTTAACAGTGTTCTAACAGACAGCCAAGTGGTTTTTTACCCTCACCTCTAAAGACAAGCATTGGCATAGCCAATAGGTCTCGCCTTTTGTACCTTATAAGTGTTTAGCCATGCAACAGTTGATGTTGTTGCACCAAGGATATTGTGCTGCATAACTAAATACTTATAAGGTCCCAAAAGCGAGACTTAATGGCTATTCCAATGCTTGTTATATTATGCAACAGCTCAGCTGCAGCACACACTTCAGGTGGGTCAACGAAGGAAGCCCCTGTTGGCTGTAACATGTATAAACGACACACCAAGTCAGACATTTACCTTGGAGCTGGGAATGCCAAGTAAACCTTCCATATTTGGCAGATTTTGAGGGTGGTACGGGTTTGTATTAGATTATGAAGGAGATCAGTTTGCAAAGTACCATTCTGGGCCACTCATACATTCCACTCACTGAGGAAAGATATTTCCTTCTTGAGATGGCATGCGGTAGGTAGAGTGCCTCATAGTAGGGCATCCATTTATGCAAGTCCAAACATTATTCCGTGTTAGCGTAGGCCAATTTTGTTTTTTACAATATAACAATGCAACTGATGCACGAAGGAGTGGCATTTATCTAGCTAGTAAAGCATATATGAATCGATTTGTGTCGGTCAAAGTGAGATAGAAACTGCAGGGTCTGTGTTCAGAAGATGAATTATGTAACTAATTTCTAAAGACGGGCAGGTGGACAGATTCCAGAAGAAAGCGTGTTGCATTACGGTACCATCAGTAGTATGTGCCCAAGCACATTCAAATAAGAAAAAGTGTTGTTCTCAGCAGCACATAAAGGCCTCGCCTCCGCTGACATCAAAACGGGTTAAAACAACAGTCACTTGAAAAGTATGCATAATAGCAAGCCCTGAAACAATTTGGATGGTCTCAATGAAAAAATTAGTTAGACCCACGTGTGCCACGTTTTGCCTACCAACTTAGGGTCCCCAGGCCAACGCTTCCTCAAACAAAACAAGGCCTGTTTGCATGGGTTGTTCCAGTCAACCAACACACTTACTCCTCTCCTGAAACAAAGGTAGTGGGGGGGCTGGTGCCTGTTGGTGAATGGTCCAGCGATTACAAAGCATGTTCTACAATACAAGTAACAATGCTGTCTGTGTTCTCGTGCTTCTGTTCTTGTTCTGTTGCTTTTTATTCACTCCCAAGTGTATCGCCAGGTATAATTTACATTTTGTATGAATTAATGTGAGTTGGTAGATAGCCTTACATGCCAACAAGGAAGCAGCGAAAGATGACACCCGAGACCTCACCCAGCTATTTTGCCCGCTGATTCAAAAAGTGAACTTGAGCTAATTTGCTGCAAAGAAGGCTGCCTTTCGCATTTTAAGTTACCCCCTGCGCATATGTCCCAGGTGGTCAAAGGGCACTGGGTGAGATGGTGATGCTTGCTCTGGAGAAATGTTAAGATTCACAACCACAACGGGAGTCTTAAATGCTGTAAATGATTATGAAAGCGGCCATAAAAGGACCAACAGCGCCCTCGTGGACATTTTCGGCAATATTGTTTGTGTTCAGGGCCTTCTGCACTCGTGCTGGTTTGATTTCTGTTCGTTAAGAGCCAGTGCGCGCGAGAGCGAGCACCAGGCCATATGCTTTGAATTATCGCGCCCATGTCTGGGCACAATAATTCAAAACATATGGCGCCCGTGCAGGTAACCGCAAGCAATAGGCCACACATGCACAAGCGTGTGGTGAGCTTTTTGAAGCCCCCTTACAATAAGTCTCGCAGAGTAGCGCATGCGCACTGCTAGGCGAGACCTAAAAAAACTACCCACTCTTTTGTCCCGATTAAACATCCATCAGGTCCTCATACCTGGGTTGCCTGAATTCACCACACCAGGGACACATGTGAAAAATGCATGTTTGTCATTTAATGACATTTGTGCTTCATATGTGCACTGAATATTGGTGAAGTCCATTTGCGCCATGTGCTTCACCAAATGGAGGTTTCGCTTATGTTTGGGCTGATGATGTCCATTTTGGAGATCCTGGCCTACAGGTACAATCTTCATAAATCTCACCCTGAAACTTGTATGGCTGATGGGTGGAGGATCCAGTCCGTTCCTTTTTTTTTTAACAGTGTAGGTTTGTCCTGCCCCTTATGAAAATACCTCACAGACTATGCCCTGTGTTTTCTTCTCCCTTCTTAGGAGTGGGAGCAGAGACTGCTTTCAGCGTGAGTACAGTAAACTTAACACATACAGCAGTTACAACTCTGTGGATGTAGCTAGGGTCAAGAACCCTTTGAATAAGTCCAGCAGCATGAACTAGCAGTTCTCCAGTTCCAAAGTGGCAGCTCGCTGCGCTTTGCTCCTCGGCTCAGATTACCTGTAACGGGTGTACTTTCACCCCCAGCTTAACACTGTTCTCGCTCATTTGCTTTTCTCTCCCTGCCCATCACATTGCTCTATTGTTTGCTTACCTATGTCCCCAGTGCCCCTTCCCCCTCTGCACCATCATTTTTGCTTCCCCACACCCGCACCCTCAGTTTTCCTTCCCCACACCCTCCTGTGTTCCTTCTGCTACCTTCTGTTTGCAACACCCCCCCCCACACGCTTTTAAACAAGCATTTGGAATGCAATTGCATTTGCGAGGGTTTAAGCTATTGACATTGTAAGTGACAATGCCTTTTATTTATGTTTTAAAAACCAAAACATAAATAAAAGGCATTGTCGTTTACAATGCCAATAGCCCAAACTCGCGTAAATACGAGACCTACTGCATTGCAGATGCTTGTTTCTTGTAGCAGTGACAAGGGAGAGTCAGGGGTTTTAGGACTCCAGCTATGTTCATTCAGCTAACCTTTAGTTAGCAAGACCTTTTCAAGTCTTCCTACCAGTAAGGGGTGTAGTTTCTTCCTGTGGGGTAGTTCAGCTAAACTACCTCTGATAGGTCCCAGCAGAAAGGAGGCGTCCAAAGCCAACGCGTTCTCCCCTCCCTTAAAGAGAACCGCCACCAGCAAAGATTCTCTCACTGGTAAATGTCTTTCCCAAAACTAGTTTGCAGGTTCTTCTAAAAATAAGGGTTCTGGCTTGGAAGGGTTAGGGTGGGGGGGAGGGGGAGGGCAAGTGCTTTGTTCACGGTCCAAACTCTTCCCCCAGCCAAGAGGAAGTGTGCCTTGCGTCTTTGTTAATCTCGTGAGCTCTTCCTGTCACTGGCCAGAGGTCAAATCAGTCAGAACTGGGCATGGGCTTGTTGTTTATCGGAGCCAAACTAGTTGAGTCACAAAGATTGAGTTACCGGGCGAAAGCCACCACCACAGCAAAAGAAACTGGGAGGGCAGAGTTTCACCAAGCTTGCGAGGAAAAAGCCTTCTACGATAGAAAGGATGACAAAACCTCCTTAGTACCTCCATCCACCAGGTAAATACTATCAAGGAGGAACACCCTCAAAAGGGAACAACCGTCCCTACTTGCACCGTGTTCAACGCGTGGACTGAAGAGATAAAGCACCTTGCTCAGCCACGAACACAGTGTCCAAATGGCCCCACCTTGTTCCATAGAGGCTTCTGGTCAAACACAAGGGAAGAAAATAAAACACGAGTGTCCCACACATGATCCAAGGCAGAGACCCCAGTTCCAGGGGACAGGTTGGCTCTTTACAATGGAGGGCTAGCAGGCAGCCTCCCCACCAGGACTGTCGTAAAAAGGCTGACCCCTCTGAATGCAGCTGGTGTAACCGCTGCTGTTCATCTCATGGCCTGGTACCAGTGCGGAGTAGACTCCATCCCGATGGATGGGAGCAGACAGGACACACAGAAAGCAAGTCCAAACAAAGAGCAGAGATTTACAAATCCACGCATGCGTATTTTGTCCCAACATTTAGCATCACCAGTTTCGTCACAGAACTGCAGGAACATGGTTTCATAAATAGACAGCGTGTAGTCCTGCTACTGTCACAGTTGGAAGCAAATGAGACATTTGGACATCGAAAGCAGAGACAATATCAAGTGTTTGGAGAAAACAGAGAGAAAGAATGCAAGTGGTGTTCGGTCTTAAGAGAATGTACATGTTTCTTTTGAGCAGCTTTCAATGTGCAGTCAGAAGTTCCCTCTTTACCCAGATGAACTCCTTGTACGTTCAATCAATCAATCAGTCATTTGTAAAGTGCACTACATACCCGGGAGGGTCTCAAGGCGCTGGGGGGTGGGCGCTACTGATCGAACAGCCAGGTCTTGAGCATCCTCCTGAAGGTCAGCAGGTCTTGGGTCTGTCGTAGGCTCAGTGGGAGTGTGTTCCATGTCTTGGTGGCGAGGTGGGAGTAGGATCTCCCGCCGGTGGTTGTTCTTCGGATGCGCTGGACGAGGTGTTTTGGATGTGTTGTAGTCGTTTGATGAGCTTGGTCGGGGCTCCCGCGTAGAGAGCGTTTCCGTAGTCGAGTCTGCTGCTGACGAGGGCCTGGGTGACTGTCTTTCTTGTGTCTGTCGGGATCCATCTGTAGATCTTGCGGAGCATGCGGAGGGTGTTGAAGCAGGAGGAGGAGACGGCATTGACCGCTTGGTCATTGAGAGCGTTGAGTCGAGGATGATTCCCAGGTTGCGTGCATGGTTGGTGGGTGTTGGGGCTGCTCCCAGTGCCGTCGGCCACCAGGAGTCGCCCCAGGCTGAAGGGTTGGTGCTGAGGATGAGGACCTCCGTCTTGTCCGAGTTCAGCTTCAGACGGCTGGTCTTCATCCAGTCAGCGACGGCCTTCATTCCTTCTTGGAGGTTGGCTTTGGCGGTGATGGGGTACTTGGTGAGGGAGAGGATCAGTTGAGTGTCATCGGCGTAGGAGATTATGTTGAGGTCGTGCTGTCGGGCGACGTGTGCGAGCGGGCCATGTAAATGTTGAACAGTGTCGGGCTGACGGAGGATCCTTGGGGTACGCCGCAGATGATCTCGGAGGCGTTCTTATGTAGCTCCCTTATTGAGCGCATGCATCTGTAAGTGGTCATTTTGAATTGTTAAACTATTGAGTCTCGGGCCTGACACACTCACTGGCAAGTTGAAGAACCCTTGATTGCCTTCATTTTCCAGAACCCTCAGCTGTTTGAGTGATTCGAGTAACTTTGAGCAACAACATTCCATGTTGCACATCACAGCAGTACAGATCCGTCCACCACTGGAGACAATTAAGGTAACTTCCATGTCAAGGCATTTTGAATGCATATCATTACTCATAAGGGGATGGTTTCTGATATTTATAAGCACAGTGGCGACACAGAACAAGGTTTAACACCGAATTATCCGCCGACTCACTGGAAAAGGCATTTTAACAGATTGAACTATTTCCTTAACAAATGTGCAGAATTCTGGAATTGGGTGGTTTCTCGATGAAATACAGTCTGTTTATTTTTTCACAGGTTACACATTTGAAATTGCTGGAGTTTGCATATGTCAGTGACAGGTCAAATTACCATTCTGCCTTGTGCAGCAGGGTGGCTGATCTATTGAAAAACACCTGCTTATGCAAGGCTACTTTCAATTTTGATTGGGTGAGCTTTGTAATTATTGTCATATTGCCATTCCGTGAAAAACAGGTGTAAAATGAAATAAGGTATTCTATAGGCCTTGTGGCACATTTGCAGAACCATCAGATTTTCTTGAAAATGGAACTCACATTGAGACTTTATAAAAATGTGGCAAAAACAGATACTAACGATCGCCTAATTATGCAATTTTCCTTCTTAAAAATGTGCTCGCTAGCAGAGCGCACAAGGGAAGAATTGAGGTAGAAAACATCTGCCTGGCAAGTCCCTGAGCATGGAGCAGGAGGCCACAGCTCCTGCCAGAGTCATAGTGGCTGTAATGGAGTAGGAATGGTATGCTTGAAATCACCAAGCTCTACTGCTTGTCTCTTCCCAGGCAACATCAATGTCCAAGCAGAATTCAGTTCGGCGAACAAGATAAGCCAGCAAGGACGGGGAGCTCTCTTTCCGCCACCCCCAAATGTTCTCTACTTCTACCAAATCAATTGAATGACCCATAAATGAATCGATAGATCCCCACCGCAGTCGTCTATAAAGGCCTTGAGCGTAGTCTAGCCTCCCTAAGGAAGGGTCCTGCAGGCTTTGTTGGTAGGATCCAGATGTCTCACCCTGAAAAATAAATAGGGTGACCCTAAAATTCCCTCCTCACTAGTCTGTGAGGGCCTCGGGCAGAGCGGGTGCTCTCTAAGGAGAGGGTCAGCAGTGTTTTCGGTGGCATGCATAGATGCATTTTTCTGCTCTCACCACGGTTTATTGGAAGGTCTCCCAGGATCTTATACCGTTTTGTTTTTCTTCTTCAGTTTTACTGACAGATGCTTGTCAATGCAGACATTGGGAAGTAAATGCCATGACGGTCTTTTTCGACACAACTATGTAGGAGAAATTGTCGCTCAGATTTTACTTATCACAAGCCATTGTGTTGGTAAATTCTACCCTCTCTGTGTTCACGGTTTGACCTGTGTCGACAAGTCTCTTTTTTTTAGGTCGCAGCCTACTAGACAGTGCAGCTATCTGGTTTGCTAAAGACATCTTGGGGACATGCAGAAAGTTGACCTTGGAATTCAGTCTGCCCCTTGCTTACCATTGGCTTTGTGGTTGGGAGCACATGCTTTTTTTTCTCCATTTGCTGGCTTTATTTGATTTGGGCTGTCCAGCTTGAGTTCGTACCTTCCGTTGCCCGAACCATATTTACAGTGTCCTTCCGAGTCCTCCTTTATGTAAACGAGCCTGTAAAGCTTGTTCTTATCTCGTTACATTTGCTTTGCATTCAAAGACCAAGACCAAATCTTAGGCGCTGTCTTTTGAGGGCATTTATTTACTTTTCTTTCTCTGACTTCCAAGTGAGAGGATTTATGTGACAATCTTATTGGATACTGGGGTTAGGATAGAGTGGTTTTTCTAGCACACAACAACATTTAAATGAACTGTGTAAGTAGTTCAGAATATGTGATAATTAGGAAAACAAATGAAACACATTTTTTGTTATCTCTGAAGTATGTTGGAAACAAATACTTTAAATATGATCAATACGAGTCATTACACTAGGTGATGCAATCTCCACACATTTTCATTCATGCACTGTTTAGTTTTATTAGTAAATCTGTACGTCTGTGCAAATGTAATGGTCATTTCAATTGAAAATGTGTTGTCTGTAATGGTAGTGTTCCATCACACCACGAATACTCCACTCTACGCCACTCCACTCTACTCTGCACCACTCCACACCACTCCACTTTACATCACTCCACACCACTGCACTCTATGCCACTGCACTCTACGCCTCTCTACTCTACTTTGTACCACTCTACTCTATGCCAAAGCACTCTTCGCCACTCTACTCTACACCACTGCATTCTACACTACTCCAGTCTAGGCCACACCAATCTACTCTGCACAACTCCACTCTACGCCACAGTATTCTATGCCACTCTGCAACATTGCACTTTATGCCACTGCACTCTATGCCAATACACTCTACACCAATGCACTTCACTCTGTAACACTCAACTCTATGCCCCTACACTCTATGCCCCTACACTCTATGCCAATCCACTGTATGCCACTCTAATCTCCTCTAGACCACTGCAATCTATGCCACTGCACTTTAAACCACTTTACACCATTATGTTCAATGCCACTCAAGGCAACTGCATTCTTTCCTGTACCACTCCACTCTATGATACTTCACTTAACTCTGAAGCAATCTACGCTACTGCACTTTACGCCACTTCACTCCACTCTGCACCACTCCACTCTATGCCATTGCACTCTACCTTTAACCACTGCACTCTACGCCAATGCACTCTACACAACTGCACTCAGTCACTTCACTCTACATCACTGCACTCTACTCTGCATCACTGTACTCTACACCACTGCTCTCTACTCCACTCTACACCACTACACTTTGACAGTCTACTCTGCAACACTGCTCTCTCTGCAGCTGAACTCTACACCTCTACTCTGCATTACTCCACTCTACCCTTCTAGGAAGAGGTGTGGCGCCGCGGCCAGGGCGACTGACTCCGGAATCTGGGGATCACGGTTCGATCCCCGGCGCCGGAGGCAGATTAGCCCAGCACCATGTGACTCTGGGCAATAGCTTGCTTAATCTTCCCGATGGCCCCCAGCGCCTAGAGACCCTTACGGGTGATTGTCCGCACTTTACAAATGTGGATTATTATTATTATTATTACCCCACTGCACTGTACAGCACTATACTCTACTCTGCACCACTCTATGCTACTCTACTCGGCACCACTCTATGCCACTGCACTTTATGCTACTTGACTCTACTCTGCATTCTACGCCACTGCACTCTATGCAACTTGACTCTACGCCATTGCATTACTCACCTCTATGCCACTCCACTCCGCAGCACTCTATGCCACTACACTCTACACCACTGCTCTCTACTCTGCTCCACTCCATTGTGTGCCACCCCCCTCTGCACCACTCAACTCTACTATGCACTACTGTAATTTACCCCACTGCATTGTACGATGCTGCATTGTACGCTGCAGAATTCAATACCACTGCACTCTATGCCACTGTATTCTCTGTCTCTATACTCTGCAACACTCCTTGCCAATGCCCTCAACACCAGTCCACTCTATTCTATGCCACTCCAGTATCTGCCACTCTACATGACTCCACACTATGCCACTCGAATACAGGACACGCTCTGCCACTCCACTCTAACATACTCTACTCCACCCTTCGCCATTCCACTCTGTGACACTCCATGCCACTCCACTCTGCTGCACTCCTCGCCACTCTCCTCTACACCACTAACTTTGAGCCATGCTGCTGTACAACCTGGATGAAACACATTGGCAAAGCTAATATCTCTTGCATAGGTGAGACCTATTGGCTTTGCCAATGCTTGTTGCTTGTAGTCACTTGGTCTGTTTTTTGGTAGGGTTTGCCTGTGCCACACACTAGTTTGCCTGACCCCACGCCCCATCCTGAAGGCCTTTTTAGAGGCAGCGCCTGCTAGTGAAATGCCCTCATAATGCCTCACGGACTTGTGCATCTCTACTCACATGAACCCAAAGATGCCTGTGAGTGGAGCAGTTTCCTTTCTTTTATCAGTTGTTAATACAAATAAGGCATTAATGGCAGAGCCAGCCCTAAATAACTCTGACCGGGACATCGCCTTGGACGGAAAGAAAATAGGGTGTTTGTTTGTTGTGGGGGCGGGGGATCATTGTGGTGTGACGGCAAGAGGTGTGAGGAGGGCAGGAGGTTTATGGGGTGCTAACAGTTATGCTGAGGCATGGGCGTCCACAGGGGCGGCAAGGAGGGGTGCTTGCCCCCCCCCCCATGTGGAGCTCCCCTCCTTGCCCCCCCTGCGGACGCCCAAGGAAATGGGTAGATCGTCAGGGCGGGGTTAAACAATGAATGTTGACACGTGTGACTTTGGGCTCAGGGGGCCAATGTAGAGGTGCACGAGAGAATTGCGATTCTCATATTACCATGACTAGAGAATCTGGATTTCATTAAAGACACGGAGGCTGACATTATGCATTATTCCTTTAATGCAGTCCAAACAGCCGCTCACATCACAATATTAAAAGGTTCCAGAATAGAACAATATCAACACATGAAAGGCATGAGCCATCAACAATCTGCCTCTTTTAAATGTGGAGGAAAATAAGTTCATGAAACTTGAAACATCAAAACGATCTTCTGATGAGCAGGATGAAGGAGAAGGAGGAACGAGGTTAAAACCAAAGGCCAGACGACACCCAGTTAAAGAGCGTTACCTGAAAAGAGAAAGAAGTAAATATCTCTTGAATGTAAGAAATAGTGTCAAGCTTATCAAGCTAAAAGGAAAAAGAGATGAAACAAGTACTGTTAATAAAAAGTACAGTAATAAACTGTAACAAAAACAGCATTAAATCGTTGTAAGACCACCAACGGGTGGGATGGGAGGGATAATGTCAGCCTCTGTGTCTTTAATGAAATCCAGATTCTCTAGTCATGGTAATATGAGATTCGCAATTTCATTACAAGAATGGAGGCTACATTATGCATGTTGGTAGCTTTGTAAAACAACATCAGACATATGTTCAATAGGCTTGCAATAATGACGTGCAAAGATGCTAGCATTTGACCAGTCAGCAGCTTTGAGAATGTTGTCCAACTTACCTCCAGACCAGAGAGTGACTGGCTATAGCACCCCTCTAAGGGAGTGAGTTTGAAATTTCTTTAAGTCAATACCCGCTAAACTCATAACAGTCTTAACCCATCTAGCAATAGAGGTGGAGGTTATGCCTTTGTGGGGTTTAACAAAGGATATACGTAATTGGTTAACATCCTGAGGGCGAAGAGCAAACATTCTGCGATCATACTCTCTCATGCAGTCCACAACGCAATGTTTTGGACATAAATCAAAACGTGGGTAAAAGATTGAATCAGACATAATCTTTGTTCTATAAATCTCAAATTTGATTCCGAACATGTTATAAGATCTATTCGTAATCTCCAGGGCTTTGACATCAGAGACCCTTCTGCGTGAGATTAGGCATACTAGAGTAGCCACCTTAATGGAAAGGTTGTTTTTTTTCTATTGAGGAGAGTATTAACAGGCCATTTATTGAAAAGATCAAGGATTAGTTTGACATCCCAAAGACTTAAATATTTAGGTTTAGGAGGTCTTCTTAAACTAATGCTTTTCATCACTCTACAAACAATGAGATTTTTACCTACCATTTTACCATTGACAAGGACATGACTAGCAGAAATAGCCGATCTATAGCAATTGATAGTTCTATAGCTGAGGCCTTTATCAAATTGTTTAACAAGGAAGTTAACTATGTCAACAATAGGTGCTTCCAAGGAATCCAGGTTCCTTTCCAGGCGCCAACGTATCCAGATTCTCCATATGTGGTTATATCTGTAGTGAGTGCCTGGGGCCCAAGACTCTCCGAGGAGAGTTGCAGCCGTCGCCGAAAGTCCTGAGATTTCATTGGATCTCCTCACACTCTCTAGGCAAGAAGGGTTAAACTCCTGCTCTGAATTAGGGGGTGAACTCCTCCATCTACGTTTGCAAGAAGATTCTCTAGGGTAGGAATTAAGAAGGGCGGGTTGCAAGCTAGTTCTAGAGTAGTGGGGAACCAGGCCTGGGATGGCCAAAAGGGAGTTATTAGGACAAGGAAGCACTGATCCTGTCTCACTATCTGAAGAACTCTCTGAATCATGGCAAAGGGAGGGAATGCGTACTCCTTGACTCCTATCCAAGATTGTAGTAAGGTGTTGACTGCTAGAGCACCCGGGTCGGGCATCCAGCTGAAGTTGTTCTCCAGTTGAAAGGTTAGTCTGCTCGCAAATAAGTCTATCTCTAGAGGGCCCCAGATCTTGTTTAGGGTACTGAACACGGAAACATTCAGTTTCCAATTGCTGTGATCTAACAGGAATCTTGAGTTCCAGTCTGCAGAGATGTTCGATTTCCCCGAAAGGTATTCCACTTTGAGAGCAATCTTGTGTTCCAGACAGAACATCCAAAGTTTATTTGCTAGATTCGAGAGGTCCGCAGATTTGTTGCCTCCCAGACGATTTATATAGGCTACCGCTGACATGTTGTCCATCTTTAGAATGACGGACCTCCCCTGGAGAGAGTATTTGAAGCTCATGAGGGCGTAAAGCCCAGCTGTTAGTTCTAAATAATTTATGTGGTGAGATGATTCCTCTTGTGACCAGATACCACTAGTGTTCTGATTGAGAAGGCAAGCTCCCCAGCCATGAAGGCTCGCATCTGATTCTAAAACAAACTCTGGTTTTGAACCAAAGATTGCTTTTCCGTTCCACGCATCTAGGTTCTCGAGCCACAAGGCTAGTTCTGATTTGGCTTTTTGATCCAGAGAGATCCGATCTCCGTACCATAGGCCAGATCTTAGGGCACTCGCCTTTACCCTTTGGAGGGCCCGATAGTTGAGGGGACCGGGAAAGATGGCTTGGATGGAGGAGGAGAGGAGACCCAGAAGTCTGGCTAGCTCTCTCAGAGATAAGTCTTGCTGTTTCAGGACGTGTCTTATTTCCTTCCTGATTTTGGTAATCTTTTTGAAAGGTAGTAAAAGGAGACATTTCAATGTGTCTACTGTGAAACCTAGGAACTCCAGAGATCTGGAAGGGGACAGAATTGATTTTTCTTTGTTTATGATGAATCCTAAACTTTCTAGGACATCCATCACAGTCTTAAGGTCTTTGGCTAGTTGTGAAGCATCTTGAGACATTATACGAATGTCGTCTAAGTAAATGATTAAACGAATGCCCCTTATTCTTAGAGATGAGGCAACAGCTCTCATGACCTTGGTGAAGCACCAAGGGGCAGAGGAGAGTTCGAAGGGGAGAGCCTGAAATTGGTAAAGGTGACTTTTCCAGACAAATTGAAGAAAGGGTTGGTGGGATTCGGCCATAGGAATGGTGAAGTAAGCATCCTTTAGGTCCAGTTTGACTAGCCAGTCTCCCTCTAGAAGTAAATCCCTCAAGAGATGGATGCCCTCCATCTTGAAGTGTCTGTAATCCAAATATTTGTTGAGTTCTCTTAAGTTAGTGACAGGTTTCCAACGTTTGTCTTTCTTTTTTACAAGAAAGAGTGTGCTTATAAATCTTAAAGTTTCTAATGGGTCCTCTATTATGGCTCCTTTCTGAAGCATAGAGGAGATCTCCTCCTCTATTATTTTAGTTGCTCTGGAGAGAGAGGCATGTCTCTTAGGAAAGAAGTTTGTAAAGGTATGTGAGTCAAATCTATCATAAACCCATTGACAGTGTTTAAGAACCAAGGATCTTGAGTGATCAATCTCCAATTGTGAAGGAAGTATTTGAGTCTGCCACCCACTTTTTGGAGGAAAGAAGGAGAAGGGAGAGAGGAGAGAGTTCTCACTTGCAGGGTTGTTTGAGATGAAGGTTCCACGGGATCTAAATCCTCTGATGCGTTGGCCTCTAATTCTCTGGGGGTAAAATTGAGGCACGTTGGACTGCTGATACCCTCTTCCAAAACCACAGAATCTTGGAAATGGCCTTTGATTGAAGCGGAAGAGAGGCCCTGTCTTCTGGCCCGCCCAAAAAGGTTAGGATTGAAAACTCTGTGCATATTTTGCTGTGCCTTGTCCAGGGCGGTGAAAGTGGGGACGTATTTCCCCAAGGATTTAATGAGGTCTTCTCCAAAGAGTAAACCTTTTGGGTTTTGCGAGGGTTCTTTATCCGCCATGTCAGTTAGTTTTGGATTTATTTTAGTCAAAACGACTCTGTCTTTCTGCATTAATGCTAGCGTTGGCATTACCCAGTAGAATTAATGCTCTCTGGCTCCATCCCCTGATGAGATTGGTGTTGAGAGGGGTGTCATTGATGTGGCTATCTCCTGAGGAATCTAGGACTCTGGCTAATGGTCCCAGTACATCGAGAAGACGGTCTTGGCACCCTTTCAGGGATTTTTCCATCCCTTTTCTTGGATCACTTCCAAGTTTTAATAGGAATGTAATGAGTTCAGGGTCCAAATTGGGGGTATGGCAGCTTTTATCCTCAGTAGAAGGTCTAGAGCATTCAGCTCTAAGGATGTTACGAGTGTCACTTTCGAAGAGGTTTCTTATCCATTTTTTAATTAATTTTGCGATGTGGTCCTGAGGGAACCACTCAGAACTTCTTGGGTGTTTCATATTTAATGGGGAAAACATTTCTTCTCCTAAGGGGTCAAGGATAATGTCCTTAGAGAATGATGGGAGTTCCTCTTATGGATTGTAAAATTCTTGATCATCTTCATCAAGATCAAGGACATACTCATCAGGTGTGTCTGAGGTTTCTATATCATTAGATTCGTTATTTCCCATATTGTAAAGAGCATTATGATATTTTGTGCCGCTAGGGACACCCAGATGGTTCGTGCCGCTAAGGACACCCAGATAAGTCGTGCGGCTAGGGACACCTTGGGAGTTCGAGGTGCGAGGACCTCCATTAGAAGTTGAGGTGCTAAGACCTCCCTGAATTGATGAGGTGCTTGGACCTCCTATATTGCTCTTATCAATGTTTTTACTTTTCTTAAGTCTTTTACCCCTTAATTCAGTGATCTTGTCAGAGTAGGGGTTTGGAATTTCTGAGATTTTGTCCTCATCAGGGAGTGACCTTTTAGTGGACATGATCTGACTTAAGGTCTCAAACATGCAGGACCTCAATTCCTTATGAAGGATTTTTTGCAGGGCTTCGTTGTCTCTGTTAGGAGTAGGGGCAGGAGCCTTGTCAGAGTCAGACATGGTATATAGGAAATGTTAACTTGTAAAAAGTGGTAAAGCCCTTTAATGAAAGATAATTAGGGAGGATTTCCCTTAATAATAGTGACATAGATGAAGGAATGTCAAGAGAATAATTCCTCTCATTATAATTAATTTTGTTATAGAATGTTGAAAAGGCCAGTTAAATGAGGATTTCCAGCTAAAACCCTTTTTTTTTTATGAATAAGTTTGTAAAATAATAAGTACTTGCCGATGAAATCCAAAATAATAAAAGGTAGCGATGCAGAGCCTCGTTGGAGTGCGCGGCCTACATCGGTGGAAAGAGGTGAAAAACAGGAGTTAAACAAAGACATTAGATAAGCTAATTATGGCATGAGGAAGTAGAACAAGGATGAAATTGAAGAATAATCGTTTACACAAAAACCAAA
This sequence comes from Triturus cristatus, assembly GCF_964204655.1. Lineage (NCBI taxonomy): Eukaryota > Metazoa > Chordata > Amphibia > Caudata > Salamandridae > Triturus > Triturus cristatus. Next base: position 66,012,784 of record NC_140593.1, on the reverse strand, counting down.
ATTTTAAGGATCGATTAAACATCTAAAAATCTTTAAATATATTCAAACATTAGAAATAGTACATAAACTGAAAGAAAAGGCAGGTTAATCTGGTCAGTCACGCAAGGATGGGACTAGGGAAGGGGGTGCAGGGAGATCTCCGTAAATTGGAGATCGGTATAGAGGCAGTAGGAAGGGGGGTGGGGTTAAGCCACACACAAGGGAACTTCAAAATAGAGATAAAAATGCATAATGGTAATGAAGGAAAATGAACTTATCTGCTTGGAGCCGCATTTAAAAGAGGCAGATTGTTGATGGCTCATGCCTTTCATGTGTTGCTATTGTTCTATTCTGGAACCTTTTAATATTGTGATGTGAGCGGCTGCTTGGACTGCATTAAAGGAATAATGCATAATGTAGCCTCCGTTCTTGTAATGAAATCCTCGCACTTGCTCCTTTCTGTGTGTTTGGAGAGTGAACTATATGTTCTAGTGGAGCTTAAAGCGCTGCTTTTCTTAGGCATGCACTGCCCTCGCAGTTTGCTACTAAATTAACGTGTGCGAGTTAAATGCCCAAATGGAAACAAAGCAGCGTTTTACTGCCCTATAAGAGATAGTTCGTACCAAGAGAGTAACCAGAAAATTAAAATACCCCCTACTGTGAGCCAAAGCTCTAATGGCACCAAGCAAGCGAAGCAAGTCTTTACGGCCCTCAAGCAAGTCATTATAGCCCTTCGCAGACGAACTTGCTTATCTCTTCCATCCAATCCAACCACCAGTTCACATCACCTCGCGGCGTCTTCAATCCCTCGTTCACCCCCTCTTTTAAACCTCACGCCAACTCTAAGAAGGGGTGAAAACACAACAAAGCCACATTAACAAGTAAATGGTCTTTTAGACCTGTGAAGTACTCGGGTGCGGCTGTGTGTGTACCCGGGAAGCTGTCTCAGCCGGGCTTCTAGCTGCCTCGTCATGGGGTGGGAGTAGGAAGATGTGCACAGCAGGGGGAATGGGATGGCCAGTGCAGGTGACGCTTTTCTTTTGTATAGGAATTTCTGCTGGCGTCATAGCCCAGGGATTGCTGTCTGTGCACTTGTATAGATGCGTATTCCATACAAGTGCACAGTCAGCAAACCCTGGGCTATGACTCCACTGGCTTCCAGTAGAGAAGAGAATCGTTTTTAAGGCCATGACCCTGGTTTACAGGGCTTTAAGCGGTAAATGCCCGAGCTATCTGAAAGAAAGATTGCGCCCCTATAAACAGACCTGTGCGTTGCGCTCAAACTCCCAAAACCTGCTACAATCCCTCCACTTTAGGAAATCTCGCCTGGGTGGGAGAACCTTCACGGTTAGTGCAGCCACACTATGGAACTCCTTGCCAGGCTACCTTCGTCAGGCTAGCACAGAACCTGGCTTCCGGAAGGCCCTGAAGACCTGGTTGTTCAAATCAGATTAACACTCTTGAGGTGGCTCTCTTCCTTCTTCGTTTGCTGCAGTGCCTGAGGTTTAGCGCCGGGACACACCTGTCGGGTGTAGCTGTCGCGCTCTATAAGCTGCTGTATTATTATTATTATTATTATTATGACGCCAGCAGCAAATACTTTACAAAGGAAAAGCGTCACCTGCACTGCCATCCCTTTCCCCCTGCTGTCTGTGCACTTGTATGGAATACACATCCACGGCGCTGCTCACCAGATGAATGGTGAACAGGGCCATGGATCTGTCTCTATTTGCATCCAAGGGCACTGACGAAGAAGCAGAGGAGGCCCAGGCAAGGAGAAACCAGGAGATATTTGACCCACATCCATCTACACAGTGAGACCTTCAGGAGGGGCTGGATGCCAGGACGACAGTGCTGCTGATCAGCCCGACTCCACTGAATAGTATCACAAGAGCAGGCAACAGTTTTTAAGAAAGTTCCAGTCACTTTAATGCATTCTACAGCATCAGCATTACCTACTGGCTGCATATCTAGGTTACTATAAGTGAACGGTGTTCTCGACTTACATGCATGGAAACGTCAAGGAGGACAGTCCCCTCCGAATATGCAAATGTAGTGTAAGCTTGTAGGGGCAGATTTACAAGCCCTTGGGCCACTTTTGAATCCCTTATCCCATGTTAAAAGTGACGCAAAAGTGGCGCAAGGGGCTTGTAAATCTGCCCCGTAGTGTTCAGCTTTTGGGGTGCCAGGGATAATTTTAGGGTTCAGGGTGGGTATGGGTTTTGGGGTGCCAGGGGTAATTTTATGGTTCAGTGTGGGTATGGGTTTTGGGGTGCCAGGGGGTAATTTTAGGGTTCAGGGCAGGTATGAGTTTTGGGGTGCTCGGGGGTAATTTTAGGGTTCAGTGAGGGTATGGGTTTTGGAGGGCCAGGGGGGTTATTTTAGAGTTCCAGGAATGTATGAGTTTTACGGGGCCAGGGGGGTAATTTCAGGGTTCAGGGCGGGTATGGGTTCTGGGTTGCCAGGGGGTAATTTTAGGGTTCAGGATGGGTATGGGTTTTGGGGTGCCAGGGGGGTTATTTTAGGGTTCAGGGAATGTATGGGTTTTAAGGGGCCAGGGGGTAATTTTAGGGTTCAGTGCGGGTATGGGTTTTGGGTTGCCAGGGGGTAATTTTAGGTTTTAGGGCGGGTATGAGTTTTTGGGGGCATGGGTAATTTTAAGGTTCAGGGTGGGTATGGGTTTTGGGGTGCTAGGGGGTAATTTTAGGGTTCAGGGTGGGTATGGGTTTTGGGGGGCCAGGGGGGTTATTTTAGGGTTCAGGAAATGTATGGGTTTTAAGGGGCCAAGGGGGTAATTTTAGGGTTCAGGGTGAGTGTGGGTTTTGGGTTGCCAGGGGGTAATTTTAGGTTTTAGGGCGGGTATGAGTTTTTGGGGGCATGGGTAATTTTAAGGTTCGGGGTGGGTATGGGTTTTGGGGTGCTAGGGGGTAATTTTAGGGTTCAGGGTGGGTATGGGTTTTGGGGGGCCAGGGGGGTAATTTTAGGGTTCAGGGTGGGTATGGGTTTTGGGGTGCCAGGGGGTACTTTTAGAGTTCAGGGTGGGTATGGGTTTTGGGGTGGCAGGGGGTAATTTTAAGCTTCAGGGCGGGTATGAGTTTTGGAGGGGGCAGGGGTAAATTTAGGGTTCAGGGTGGGTATGGGTTTTGGGGTGCTAGGGGGTAATTTTAGGGTTCAGGGTGGGTATGGGTTTTGGGCTGCCAGTGGGTAATTTTAGGTTTCAGGGCGGGTATGAGTTTTGGGGGGGCAGGGGTAATTTTAGGGTTCCGGGTGGGTATGGGTTTTGGGGTGCTGGGGGTAATTTTAGGGTTGAAACAACACAATATGCAGCCTGCTTCCTGTCCCCCATGGCTGCTCCTGCGCCCCACCTGGCACACATCATGTCAGAGTATGGTGATGACGTTAACATTTCGCCCCCCCTGGAAAGATTTCCGCGGACGCCCATGTGCTGAGGTGCATTAAGGGCTGATTACAAGTCTTTAATGGGACCTCATTGAGGGATGGACGAGCTGCTGTTTGCATGACATTAGGTCAGGCAGGGCCCCTCGTAATGTTGGCGCCCCGGGCCTGGGCCCAGCTCGCCCATACCCAAGGCCGGCCCAGGTTGACCGTATGTGTACACAGTGTGCACCCCACAGGTTCACGGCCACCGGTAGTACAGCTGGTCGCACACACACCGGTGTACTCAACAACCTTCAGGCCCGCCAAGAGATCGCCTTGTTGACACAAAACACCTGCTCAATATCTTGGAAAGTTCCCACCATGTTTTTTCCTCACTTTTTTGGACTTGTGGCCATCAATCACTTCAAATATTAGATTACAGACTTACCAGCCCCGCCACTGAACATTTACTGTAAAACCGAGGTCCCTCCTGCCGATGAGAGGGCGCTGTTTGAAAACGGAGAAGTTGCAGACAGGATGAAAATTAATAAAATATAAGTGACCCCGTCTGAGTGCTTCTAAATGACTGATTAAGAATGGCTTATTATGAACGTCTGGCGGGCACAGGTCCACTCGAATCAATTCTGGCGGGAAATATTCAAGAGTCCCTTGACGTTGAGAAATATACTTTGTGGAGAATTAAACTTTAATTCACATGTTTTAACTGTATGACTTATTAATACAGCAGGTGAACAAAAATGCAGTGCTGACCGACCGCCAAGCTGGTGTGAGCGAAAATATTGAGTCTGTGATTCGATGCCTTATTTATTCATTCATTGACTAATTCTCTGACAAAATAAATTGGTCGAAAGAATATATAGTATCGACTGGGGCAAAATGTTGGTGTAATACTGTTCACAGAAAAGCTTCCAAAAAATGAAATAAGACTGAAGCATAACAGTGAGTTAAAGGCGAATAAAGACAAAACAGAAGAAATAGGTAAAGGAGTCGAAAACAGAAAACATTAGTAGAGACACCCAAAAATAACACATGGCCTCGTTTAGCATGCAGCAATGCTAGCTTTAGGTGGTGGGTTTGCAACTTTTTAGCATTAGTGGGGGGTTGCCGGATGCAGTAGCCAGTCGCCCATACCCCGGCTCCCTCGGATCACCGCGCCCCAGACCCGCCCATATCGCCAACGAGCACTGCGGAAGCAGCGAGGAGGCACGTTATATGCAGACTGTATACATTTATGGGACCAGGAAATGATGTCATTAAACTAAGCAAAAGATCAGTGGATTAAAAAGCAGCTTGTGTATCTATCCGGTTTATGACGTCACTTCGAATAAAGCGCGCGCAGGTTGACAGACGACAACGGCATGGGAACCCACAGAACCCGCTGTGAGCTGCAGCCACCATGTCCTCAGCACATGCAGGCGCCTCACATAGCACACAGATGCACACACTTGAGAAGGCGGAGTGACTCGTTTATGTGTGCCTGAGGTGTGGACAGTAGGCCTCTGGGACAGACAGGCGCCCTGGACACCGCTCCCTTTAGCAGGGAGTGGAGACAGTCTTCCAACACAAGTCAGGGTGACCAGAGACAGGTGCTGTGATGCAAGCTCTGGGTCACTGGGAGAACAGAGAAGGATCTCCAAGTATCTGGTAGTCCAAGCATAATATGTTATTGATTTCTAGAGCGCCCTGTCACCATCAGGTCTCTCGGAGCTAAAGTAAGCTTTTCAGCAGAACAGCCGGCATCAGAGGAAAGCAGCAATAAACATAAGCGTTGGATGCAAGAGTTTTTAAATCTTTTGTAAAGTGAAAATGTGCAGGTGAGTCCTGAAACTTTGACCCTGAGTAAGAGTGCCCCTGAGGGGTAGATCCTGCTTGTGACATGCGATACAATCCGATATCCCTGGGATCTGGATGTATCAGGTGCAATAAATGTCACCCATTCCGAGTTTTGTGGAAACACCACGCAGATTGTGATACTTACTGCACAAAACTCTGCTTGTCACAGTAAAAACCGCATCTTGGGCCATATGTAGGAAGCCTAATACCGGTCGGTAACGGCCGATTTTCGGTAAATATACTATTACTGACCGGTATTTAGGCTTTTGCTATGTAGGGGGATCATTTCAGGATTCGGTAATTTACCGAATCGGTAAAATTCGGTATTTAAGAATCGGTAAATGTAATTTACCTACATATGGCCCCTTCTGCCTTGATTCTCAGTGAAAACTCAACTGGACAAAGTGTAAATCCACTTTCAGGACGGTGAGAATGCTTCACCGCATTTTTCCACATCTCGGATTTCCTCCAAAGGTACAAGCAGTGACATCACTTACCCGCTATTAACTGCATTACACTAACAGACTATGTCATGGCATCGCACTCTTAGCCATGAGAAGGCAGCAGAGAATTCATAATTCAGTAGCGACACTTCTACACGCGCCCACACGAACTCAGATCCCTCCTGTCAGGATGTCTCCCCCAAGGGTCCGAATTGCGAGAATATCTTCTTTCAAGATATTATGCGTGACTCAGGAGTACACTGCGAAGGACCACATTTCCTTCGATCAAAAAACACCAAATATTTCCAACTTTGGGACTTACATACCAGACTGGCACAGCATCTAAGTTTTCCAACTTACCGGAAGAAAACAGTTTGTGGCACCTATTTCTCTGTTCAAGCCACCAAATTGTGGAATTCCTTCCATGCAAACCTTAGAGCCACAGATAATTTGGAGTTCAGAAGAAGAATGGCTAATAGTTAGATATTCCCATCCTGATGTGCCAGAGAAAATGTATGATCTGTTCACAAAGACAAGTGCCCATACAAATTCTGGCCTCGCTGTTTATGAACAGTTGCCAGTGCCCTACCCTTTAATGATCAAGAGGCAACCAGATCAATAAATGAAATGGTTTCCTTGATGGCACAAGACTATTGCCAACAACCAGTAATAACTAATACTAATCAATAACCAACCACTAATGAGCAATAGCCTTTGAACTAACCACTGACTTTGGGTTCTGGAGTAGCTTGCTACCCGCCGTAAGGCACTAAAATGCTTTGTCAGGGATAGTAAGCGCCTTATAAATACAATTACAACACAACACAATTGTCTTCTCCTCTTCTCGTTATCCCCACGCCTGGCGCAGTTCTCAGCAGTGCAGGTCCCTCTCAGTTGGGTGCTGCCACCCATGGTAAATATCAGTCTGCAGGGTTTACAGTCGCGGGACACACAAAGAACATTAGTAATACGTAAAGTCACCCTGGGCGCCCGGCCTGGCCTCTTCCTCCACCGACTGCTCCTAGTTTTACGGGAACCTATTTGGAGACCATGGGACAGGGACAGAGCAGGGAGCATGAAAGCACAGTGCTCTGACTTCCTCAAGGTCCACCCACCACTAGTTGCATTACGTATGCGCTGCACGCGCACCGTGGGAGCGAGCAGGGACTGGTAAACCTGCAGACGTCCACCACACAGCCGATGCAATGCTTCAAGGTTCCAATACGCTGCAATGACCCGCACGTCCTTTTGAGTAGACACTTGCAAAGACCCAGACAAGGTGCACGTGGCCACATCCAGTTATGCCTCTGGGCACAGCCGTATTGAAGACAGCACTCAGCAAAAATAGTTGGGTGCACGGCAGCCATCTTGGTCAGGGCATGAAGTTGTCCAAACAAAAAATAATACAGCAAGCATGCTCCTCTATTGAAGTATACCAAACATAAAATATATAAATGCAATGCTACCTGATCAGCAATGTACGTATAAAAATAAATGCATGCAAGTGCTTGATACACTGCTATCGACACTGGCAGTCGCAAGCTGAGCTGAAGAAAAGGTCTTTTGGAAGAGAATTTGGAACAGCAGGATAAAACAACCTATGAAAGGCTTCATGCCTGCCAACTCTCCCAATCTAGGTGGAAGACTACCCACTGTGAGCTAAAATGATGGGATATTAGTGTTCTCCTCCTAAGACTTTCAAAATGCTTGGCTGGACGGTACTGGCCCCGCTAAAGTAGGCAAAGGCACACACTCAACCTACCTCAAGGAAACTGGCCAACCTGTCTGAAAATCACCATAGAGAAAGGTGACTGGCACATTAAAGACACTTGAGATTGGGATCGGTGATGACACAAAGAGAGGGTGCATAGCATAGCTTCTTAGCAGACGACTGGTTTGCCACAAGACAGCAGCACCAACCTAGGCCGGCATTCCGACACCAGCCCTGAACCTGGTGCCTACAAAAATAGAATTATGTCAAAACGGCAGAGACGTTTTAAGGCGAGTCCAAGTGGGCAACTGCAAAGGGCACCCACATTCCAAAGGGCACCCAGGGAAAGTAACTTTCTCTCTATTTGACCTCCGTCTGTTCTATTCTTCTATCTAAACCTCTCCCTCTCTGCTTACTTCTTCTTCTGACCCTGTCTACGCAGTGATATCTTAATGATTTTGGGGTCTAGCAAGACATATTTCACCTTTTTTGTCTGATCCTCTTAAAGAATACCTTTATTTAGTATTGTTTGGCATCATGCAGGCTTGATTTAGCAGAAAATGGGTAATAAAATCCAAAGTTGGTCCGTACAGGGGCCCCCAAAATATGTTTTGCCTGGGGCCCCTGAATCCTCAAGGTGGCACTGCTAAATGGTGAAGTGCAAAGATACAGAACACAAGGGCTGCTGGGAGAGAATCAGTTCCCTTTCCAGGGCACCTCTCTGTGAACAGTGGGAATGTCACATGAAAGGTGGTTCATTGTAAGATGGTCAGTCAACTGTATGATAGTGCGGAAAGCTGTGGAAAGATTACCGGTAAAATATGCATATGGTCCCCACTGCAACCACCCACAAGCTGATTTGTACCACATGGTATGGCTTTGCTCCGTAGTCACACGCTTTTGGGAATCGGTGATAGGGGAACTTACTGAGGTCCTGGGCTGAGAAGTCCCTCTTAATCCAATGAATGTGCTCCTGAGAATCACTGAAGGGCTGGACGGCTCCAGAGCCGACAAACTCTTTCTGAATCCGGCCATGATGGTGGCCAAGAGAGACATTGCGGCAAACTGGCTGAACTCGACTGCTCCAACCATGACACGGTGGCGCAGGGGGGTGGATTGGTGCGCGGCACAGGAATGGCCCTCTTATGAGGCCAGCGGATGCCCAAAGAAGTATCGCAAAATGTGGGGCAAATGGGTGGGGGTGATAGAAGACTGACGCTCTCGTTTGGAAACCGTGGGCCGTGGTGGGTGTTACCCTGCTTTTCCCTTGATTATCAGGGTCATGTACGATGTTATAATGACACCATGTTTTTGCTATGCGCTGATATCTGCATATGCTGGATCTTTTGTCTTTTTCTGTTTGCTTCTCACAAAAATCAATGAAGTTAGTTATCAAAAAAAATATGCACATGGCTGCAGGTGGAGCTTAACGGAAACAACAGCAGTGTGCTAGGAGCTGTGCTGGCCAGGGTGTAACTACACCCCGGAGCAAGGCAAGCAAAGGGAGAGAAGGCAGCGTGTGTTGTCAGGCGACTGAGGGCACCCTTACCCTGAGTACCCCATGGCAAGTCTCTGGTTGTATTTGGGGATTCCTGGAGCCTCAGTGCACACAATAATCATGCATGTCTGGAGGGGCACACCATGTGCACCCTTCTTTTTCTGACTGTGACTAGCATCAGCTCACCAGGCTGTCGATGATTGACATTAACTCACTATACCAGCGGGGCAGGCCTTTTTACCTGGTGCCATGCAGGGGAAGTTGCCTACTGCCTTCTATTTAAAATGTCTGCCAGGCGGTTGCCACCGAGTCATTCATGCCATCTGTGGATATGGAACATTTCTTTACATGAGGTCTGTGTAGGAGGGTGACTGTGGAGCTGTTGTGCTTTGTGACTCTAACAACCTAGAAACCATTTTGGATGTCTTCACCATGTATGGTGCACAAGATGGAGCTTGAAGCAAAATCAGCAGCAGGGCTGCTCCAAATCAGTCCTGAGCTCCACTGAAATGGATCAGTCTCCGTAGACACACACAAGTGTGATGACGCGCCTACAAAAGGATGGAGGTGCCATTTTTTTTACGAATCTAGTATGGATCGGTAAATGAAAAAATTGAAATAAAGAACTGATTAGTAAGGTGAAAGTGTTGACAGCAACTTGCTACCACACCCTCCAGAAACAAGGACCAGTTGTACGTAGGAATGGGTGGGAAGAGATGGTGTAGTGGAGTTAGGGGGCAATACAAGAAATAAAGCTGCATGGGAGAGGGGGGAAAAAGCAGCACACAAGGGAGAGAGCAACACAGAGATGGCAGGGTGTAACATGAAGAGAAGCACATAAGAGTCTGAGCTGCACATGTGGGATGGAGTAAACAGAGTGCAGGTAAAGCACACAAGAAGAAAGCTGGAAAACACACACACTCTCATGGAGTGCTTAATCAGAATGAAAAAAATAGTTCCTTAACTGTAAGCAGTGGAAGAATACAAGTCAGCCAATCAAAAAGATGGTAAAGCTGCGATGCTCCAGCAGAGGGACAAACGCAGGATGGGACAAGGAAAACCGTCGAATAAGAAGAAAGCAGATAAGAGTGACAATAAAGCCAGCCAACGGTAAGCAGTGGGCAGAATGAAAGCCCGTCGTAAGTTCTTGGTAACCCCACAATATTTATTTATTTAACAGAGTTTTATATAGCGTGAACTTGACCCGAAGGTATCGGGTATCAGAGCGCTTTACATAGCAGCAGTTGCGTTACATGAGGACACATTCACTTTTGTTAGGCACGGGGAGATTAAGTGATTTGCCCAGAATCACAAGATGTTCAGCGTCATTGCCGAGACTCGAACCCAGTTCCCCAGATTCAAGGTCGACCGCCCAAGCCCTTAGGCCAACTCCTCTGCCCGATATGTCTTGTCCAAACTACACTGCTGCCCCGTCTGGTAATCGAGACCTGCGTCGGATGCATATTGACAAAAAGCTTAATGAAGCTTCTTGTCTGCCTGTTTAAAATGCAAAACCATCGACGATGCCATGTAATGGGACAGGAAAGACGCATCACACAAAGACATAAAATACTAACTCACTATGGACCCTGGTGCAGGATCGTCACAACTCTCAAGGAACTGCAAAAAAGGATAGAATGCCTGGTGTAGAGACAAGGAGGGGAGTACAAAAACACACAACCAGAAATATATTGTAAGGCACACCTGTACTCCTCCCAAGTTCTTGAAAATCCTAGAAGACTCTCTCGCCACTCCTAGGTGAAGGGGAGGAACTGGTCCCACTAGATGAGGATAGAGCGGGGCTCGCTGTGCACACAAGGCTCCCCAGAAGAGGAACCAGGGTATCTGTGAGGCAATTATGATTACAAACCACAGTGCAGCACCTCATCCAATGTGCGTCTTCCCACTCTGCTGTACCCACAACAACTGCCAATGAAGTAAAGGAACAAAGCCGTGTGTTTTGGGTGCCAATGGCCAACAAATGAGGTGTCACCAACAATGGCCCGCAAGAGATCCCAGCATCATCAGTGAAGACGATGGCATAGCGTGTGTAATTTGTAAAGCGCGCGGTCACCCATGGGCATCCTGGCGCTGAATAACAGATATTTATTGTTATCCAACTCAATGGTAAGAAGAGTGGGTCTAGGTCTGTGCATTGGCGGGAGAAGCCCAAGAGCCCCAAACCTGCAAGAATGTATGAGGGCAGAAATGGAACACAAATATATAAATGAAACCCAGAGTTGCTGGAAGGTTTGCCCCGGGGTGTGGAGAACCGCAAACAGAAGGCACACATACCACTGTCAAGGTAACGTTCATCACTTTACTGCACTGTGTGCAGAGCCATGGGTGACTTGTAGATTGGACTACCCAAAAGTCCATACTAGTGAGACGAAGAGGGGAGGGATGTATGGCCTGTGTGTGTGTGCACAAGGTAAGAAGTTCACACTTCAGTGAGAGGCTGTGTGTGGCAGGCAAGGAAGACAAGAGACTCCAAGCCCAACAGTGTGTAGGAAGGGGTGCGAGCAACCAGAACGTGACCAGCAGCGCCCCCAATGACCGCCAAGGTATGGAAGAAAGAAGCAAGCAGGTAGAGGAGGCAAGCAAAGGGGAGACCATCTCCCCCTTTTCACCATTCAACAAGGCCGTCAGGAGACTGCTATCTGGCAGAAAACAAATCAGCAATGGAAGATCTCATACAGAGCAAGGTCATGCGTGTGGGATGAGAGGCCTTTCAAAGACCTGCAGATACAGATACAATTGAAACAAATAGGGCGGCCTTCACGACATCAGGCAGACCATACAAAATAACAGGACAGCCATTTTCGAATAAGTAGATCCATAGCAGAGCATTGGGTGGCCATTTTTTGGACAGGGGCTTGGCTGAATATTTCTTCTTCAATTAGAATAGGAGCATAAGAGACAAAAACAAACACTAAATCAAAAAATACCTTAGGAATCTGCATGAGAAATATGAAACTGGCATCCAATTTCACAACAGGGAAAGTGACACAGAGAGTATGCCGCCAGTGCTTAATTTGAGACTGTGGTTTCAGGTGCTCTGCACCAGCACTTGAATGTCAATACCGGCACTTATGACATTCTGCCACATGGCGGCGCTGTTTGTCTAATCTAGAGATGAGCACAACAACTGTTGTTTATTAATTCAATGTACATTTAAAATGACTAATATCTGCCGCCCAAGCCATTCTTATAGCTTGGGGAGGCTTAAACAGTCTGAGTTGTCACATTTGTAGGAGTGAGAGGGTTAGTAGTTGTGTTGTTACTATCATTGGCAGCGCTGGCGGGGGCGATGTGTTGTGCAAGCTGCAGTGGCCTCCTCACAAGGGACCTGGCACTTATGTTTTTTTACAAATTTAGTACTGCATGCCGCCAGCCCATTAATATAAAGAGGAAAAAGTGCAACATATAATAGTAAGTCTAAAGTAAAATGAGTTGGGGCAGATGGGTGAATCGTTTTGTTATAATAGTAGAAGTCCTGGTGCAACAACATGCTTTCCATACCTCCTCAATCGAGTAGTACACCATTCGACTGTGGATCATTGATGGTTCCCTGACATCCACCACATAACGCAAGCCACTCACAAAACCACTCACATTAAAGGAAATCTGCCAAAAGGCAAAAGCAAAGCATTGAACCGCAACGCAATGAGCAAGAATACGAAAGGAGTGTATACCATTGCGGAAGACTCAAGGAGCTGAAAGAGAAGCAGGGGGAGTGAAGAAAACAAAAGGTCTCAAAAGAAGAAAGGTCTCAGCCAGCCAAGAGACATCACAACAGAAGACATGGCACAAAATGTTGTCATCTGACACACTAGGGTAGAGGAGAGCAACGCAGAGCCAAGCCAGGCCCATGCAGTCACAAAACAGAAAGTAGCATTGTGTCTCAAGGGGCATCAAGCCTCACACACACTTCTAAGAAATTAGTGGTAATTTCTATAAAAGTGACACGGTCAATAGCAGGCTTTGTGAAACAGAGGTGACAAAAGTCACAGAAGGTCTGGCAATGTAACTACACTCTGAAAATCAGAACACAAAACTATCTGAGAAAGACAACACTGAAGGGAGAGAACTGAGAGCAATGGTCAATCTGACAAAAGAAGATCAGAGGCAAAACCCATCTGACCAGAAGAGAGAAAGCAAGAAACTCCCATAAACAACGTCAACAGTAGTTATCAAACCGCGATGAGGCTGAATGCGACTATCAGAGGTGAGCGAGATCTCCTGGCTCCAAGCAGCACCCGAGGTGGAAAAACATCTGTGAACAGTCAACGGGCTAAGGCCAGAAAACCATCTAAAGGCTGAAGTAGCGTGTCATTACCGTGGATTGAATCACAGGAATCACCAGTAACACCACAGACAAGAGAACTTTCCCATAGGACACCACTCGAAGACACATCTGACTGGTAGCTTGTGTCGTCACAAGCCACCAGGTCAACAGAATCATATCTCTATATGTTTACAATCTAGACTTGCATGTCACTGTATTTGCTATTATTTCTCAATTTCTAATTTTACCAATAAAATAATTGATACACAAAAAAACAGAAATCATCTAGAGAAGCACCAAGATTCACACCAGAGTCCGATGATGGCACCTATTCTGAGAGCCGCACACCATCATTGGATCATTCAGCTCAACCACCCGCTGCATCACCCACTGGGTCGCGTCTGCTGGAGCCACCCAAGAACATCCAGCCACCTTCCACCAGAGGAGTGGCTCGACTGACTCCGCGAACTCCAAGCTGGCACGACCAGACGCAAAGACCGACACGGAGGAGGTTTCTCCTCAAGGGCGGGGGGTTGTGTCATCCTGATTTAAGAAATGGGAAAGGGACGTTGTTCAAAATGTGTTGTTCTTCTCTGTGAAGGGGAGGAGATGTCATGTCTTAAAACCCCTGGGCATCACTTCCTGCTGCAGGGACTGGACAGGAAGTGTGCGGATGAGCAGGGCATTCCAGTAGAAGATAGAGCGGGGTCACCTGGGTGGACACCAGCTCCCGCAGAAGTAGAGGAATCAGTGCATTAGGGAGGGAATATAAGAATAAAGACACATAATGCAGTACTTATGTGAGCCATTGCTGCTCTGCTGTAGACACAAGTAGCATTTGTCCACTACTGGTGGGAGTAAACCTTGGGGGGCCCCAGTCCAGCAGAGTCTAATGCCCCGCACACACACAGATGTTAGTGGGAGTAAATCTACAAGAAATAGTGACCAGGGCGTAGACGTTCCAAGGTGTGAATGCCCTGACAGTTATGAATATGCCCCAAACTTGTTTGTGAGTATTCCCATACCCTAAGGTCGAGATTCACTCCTGAGACAGTGAAACCCCTCTGCTAGGTTAAGTAGCGGAAGGCCCCTAAAACTAAAGAAAGTGTAGGGGCAACGCTTTTTTCTTGGGGAAAACATTTTACCTGGAGAGAATAACAAAGTTAGCAAGTACCACAAATATTCAAGAATGAACTTCCAACTTTTCCACTGTGCGAGTAGGATAGAGAAACATTTCAGGAATAACTGCAGATGTCTAAGTTTGCAGAAAGCTTCAGAGCATTCCAACCATGGAACGCCTGCTTCCTTATCCTGGGAGTACTTCTACCCGTGACAAACTTAGTTTTATTTAAGCCTTTAAACAGTGTAATACGAACTATTGTGAACTTCAGAAGTATCATCTACTTATTCATTTACCTATTTCATATTTCATTTTCTTTATATAAGTACAGGGGCCAAGAGCAACAGAGCACTTTACAAAGAAAAGGGTTTGTACATCATCTAATAAATGCCACCAATAGGTTGAAACGCGACAGTCCACGAGCTATCGAAAGCTGATATGGTGATAGGTACAAGTCCGAGAATAGGTGGTGGGAAAAGAAAAGGCCCCAATGGCTCACGGGTGTCAGGGAGATGGAAATAGGCTATCACCAGCACATGATTGGGTGCAGAGAACAGTCCAACCACCAATCACACATTGCCGTAGTCCGCAAGGGGTCCGCGGACACAGGGCGGCGACGCCCAGACCCAGAGGATAAGTGGGGGTGGAATAAAGTCATGATCGAGAAGCGGCTTTTATGCTCTTGATTGAAGGAGAATATTGAGGCAATGGTATGAACGAAACTCTAGATAGTGGCCCAAACCCTAGGAGACAGCCGATGAAGGACTGCGTCAAAGCGTGTTTGCTTGTGGGGTTTGAAGCCGCAGAGCAATGAGCGCTGTCAGAGTGCAGGGCTTGATGCACTAGACATGCATGTTTCTAGCTTGCGCTACCACCAATAGGGAGCGATCCATGAAGGATCGAAGATCCAAGAAACAAGGAAGACATGGTCGCAGAAGCCGGTCCAGAGATGAGATATTCAGCAAGGGAGCTTTGAGCAGAGCGAGCGAGGTGGGTTTTGGGAACGCTCAATAGGATGGAGTTGCCATTGTCAAAGCATGACAGCACAAGAGCTTGAGTCACATCTTTAAGATCTTGTCCTCAAATGATGGGTTTCATTCCAGGAATCAATCAATAGTAATGAGATAATTAGCACTGGTGGCCAAAGTTAGTATTTATTTGGAGGTTTAGGCAGAAGTCCAGAGTGAACCCCAAAGTTTAATGGTATCAATAATGGATAGCTTGCAGCCTAGGAAATTAATTGTGCAGATTATTTGATTGCGGATAAACAGAGTTGAGAATGTATAAGACGGAGTTCAATTGAATTGATATTGAACATGGCGTGATGCACTGTCAACCATGTCTGAGTGTTCTCAAGAATCGAGGCTACCAGAGGGATGTCATCAGCCTGGTGATGTTTACAGAAAGTTGAGTATCAGTGTAATGATGGGGTGAGAAGCCATGGTCTCTGATGTCGTTACCCAAGGGTCTTTAAGATAGAGACAGAAGAATGTAGGGTCTAGGTCTGATCAATGGGAGACACCTAGGAGGTACAGAAGCAGAAGGCGTGGTAGAGTCGCCATTTTGATGACTTGAGATCAGTTTTTTAAATAAGAAGTGTACCTGCTGAGAACCATTTCTTAGAAGCCCAGGGCTTTCCATAATGTTGGGATTAGCCACAGCCACAGTGGATGTCATTCCTTCTCCTACCTCTCCGTCAAGTCCTGAAACAACCTACCCCTCCACCTACGAACATATCCCTCTCTTGCGGATTCCGACTGAGCCGAGCAAGATCACAGCACCTATACCCTCAGGGGTGAATAGCCGTGCTCTTTAAATACTGCTTGATTGATTGATTAGGATGTCATGATTGACAGTGTTGAAAGTCACACACAAGTCAAGCTAAATCAAGAAGCAAGAATCCCCTTTATGTAGGATGTGTAAGGCGTTGTTGCAGATTGCAAAATTGGCAATCATCTAAGAGATTGTTGAATTTGATAAAGAGTTTCAATTGTTTATTAACACAATTTTCCAGGAGTTTAGCTAGGAAAGGTATTGCGATCTTGCTTCATTCACATCTAGCCTTGCATTTACCATTGAGCCTCTTCCTGTAAACGGCAAGCAGTAACCTGTATCATATCTATCTTGTTACTCTCTCCCTAGCTGCTCCGCCAGTGTGAATGTGATGCATGGAATGTTGGTGTGATGGTCTTGAATGGAATGTGTGGGTGCCTGGATGCTTGAGGGGTCAGTTGGAGTATGGGTTGAGCAGCAGGCAGACTGCTCTTGGTGGGGCTGCATCTCTACAACTTAACTACCTGTAACTGAACTCAATAAATCTACTTAAATCTACATCCTGGCTGTGGACCTCATCACTACAGATTTTTGATGACAATTCATGAAACAATACTCTGCGTGCTTTAAAAAGGACTTTGAAAGAAGAATCTGGGAAGGAAACCTACACAATCAAGATAAAACCTATCTTGAAGTACTCGGCGTGCCGGCCCCACCAGTGTCTTCTACACCGGACAGCCCCAACCTGCTCGTACTTCTTTGGCTTAAACTATTGGGAAATCCTGCTTCTGTGACAGCTTGTGTGATCCTGAGCACTTTCTCTGCTCTTCGCCAGTCTTCCTCACACTGCCCGACCCCAGCACAAACGTGGAGCACAAGCGTTGAGTGCTTAGTAGGAAATCCTGACACAGCGGCACAAGTCTGTGCAACAGCTACTGCAAGCAATTGAACACAAGAGAGGCATACCTGGATACAGCGATTCACACACAAAGAGCTTGAGAGGGTATCAGCATTGAAGAGCGAAATGGATGAAGTGAAAGGAGATTGGCTACACATGATTTATTTGGATGGCTCAATGTCTAGACATTCCTTTGTGTGCCTTCTTGAGTGGCCGTATTTCACCTGTGGGAAATGTCTCTCTCTTGTTTTAATTTTGGCCCTTTGCAAGCGACCAGAGCCGAACTCCTGGTGAGGGTAATTTCGTCATTTACATTTACTTGTGATTTTCATGACTTAAAGTTCTCCCACCATTGTTGGCAGTTAGACCTTTGTGTGTGTTTGAATAGAAAAGCACGTGTCGCTTGTTCCGCGTGCATCGCCAGTTTCATGCGCACCCTTACCTTTGCCTTGGTGTTCCCATGACATGCGTGGACCTTGCTCTGACGTCTTGCCTCTGTCTCCGAGGCAAACTGTTTCTGGATGCTGTGCTGCATGGAGCCACAGTGAGCCACCCGGCGAGTGTCACCCTTGCGTGCCGCCATTTTCCTTATCTCCACGGAAGCCTTCCAAACTTATCCAAACACGCAGCTGCGATCTTCATTCCCCATGGATTGCTGTGGGAAACGGGACACTATACCTTCGGTAATGTCTTTGTTTCTACTGGCATGACATTTGTCATTTTGGTTTTGTTTAAGCGCCGAGCATTTCAGTGTTTTAATTATACAAGACTTTGTGTTTTTTTGCTGGAGTGGACATCATCTATGGAGGAATGAAAAATTGTCTAGCAAGCGCGACAAAGAATTTTCAATTCTATTAAGGACACGGAGGCAAGGATTATGCTTCTCTATTCTTTACTGACATACACAGCAGCCAATAAACAACTTTAAACTGGCATGAACCCGGAAGGACTACCCCCATCCTGTATATGTACCAATCACAACACCGTCCACAACATAAGACTGTCCGATACTCTCTGATCTTCCTCTTTCTTTGCCTTTGTCATTAACTGTTCAACCAAACTGGAAAACTTCACATGATGTGGAGCCTTGTCCGAAGTGATCTCCTTCGTCATGTCAACGAACCGCACTTTATGGATTCCGAAACCGCAGATTCAAGTCTGTTTGTTCTGTTCACCTGAAATGGAAACTAATATCGTAATTTCCATTCGAAACAATGACACTGTATTAAACTTTCATCATTACAGGGTGGGTACAACATCTTAGCAGTAACACAATATTGTTGTTCAAATTAAAGCTTGGGTGGGATAATCCTCGCCTCCGTGTCCTTAATAGAATTGAAAATTCTTTGTCGCGCTTGCTAGACAATTTTTCATTCTATGTCAGTCCACGGAGGCTCCGATTATGCTAGTTTAAAGTTGATTCACCACCACCGAAGCTACATCCACAATAGGTTTATGGTAAAACGTTTTGAATGTGGAATCAGCCGACCAGTCCGCCACAGTCATGATATCTTGCAACCGGGAACCCGCCCCAAAAGACTTTGAGGCCATAGCTCCTCTAACAGAATGAGCTCCAAAAATGGAAACATCCACCCCAGCAAGACCCAGTAACCAAGTGACCCACCTGGCCAGGGTTGTAAATGTGACCGGGCGAAAAGGTCTCTGAAGAGCAATTAATAACCGTCCTGATACATCAGATCTAAGTTCCCTAGTACAATCCTCATAAACCTTCAAATACTTGACAATACACAATTCGCTGTGATGAGGAAAAGCAGGGTATGTAATACACAGAGAATGCGTTTTAGTACGTCTTGAAATCGTAAAGGAAACTCCCGAAGGAGTAAATACTCTACCTGCCAAATCCAATGCCCTCACATCCGACACTCGCCTACATGAGATTAGACACAGCAAGACTGTCAATTTTGCCGATAATTGTTTCCTAGACAAGGCTTCATTATTCGGCCAGTTTCTCAAAAAACGCAATACCACCGAAACGTCCCAAAGTACGGTGTACTTAGGTTGAGGAGGATTCACTAAACGAATGCCTCGCTCCACCTAGCAAACCAAAGGGTGTTCCCCCACCGGTCTGCCTTCCACATGCGGGTGGCCCGCCGAAATTGCCGATCTAAAGTTATTCACCGTCCGGTATGCCAAGCCGGATTTGGCTAGTTCCGACAAAAAATTCACAATCAGTTGAATGTCGGATTACACTGGATCACTCTGTCGCTCACCACACCAACCAACCCATCGCTTCCAAGCAGATTCGTATCGTTTGTGTGTGGAGGGTGCCCAAGCCTGAGATAAGAAAAAGAGAGTGTCTTGCGAAACTCCCGGCACCTGCCAGCGACGCCTGAAAGTCTCCAGGCCATGAGAACCAACTGGCCCTGCAACACTAACGGGTGTCGAAGTCCCTGTGGATCCGTGAGAATGTCCGGAAATGAGCGAAGTCGAACCGGAGGTGCACAAACCAAGGTCAAGGCGATTGGAAACCATGCTTGTGCTTTCCAACAAGGAGTAACCAGAACCAGTTCTGCTTTCTGTCTGCGAGTTTGTGCCAACACCCTCGGGATCATGGCAAATGGTGGAAAGGCATTTAGAATGCCCGTCGTCCATGAATGAAGAAAGGCGTCCGAGCCGACCGCTAGAGGGTCCAGCCGCCAACTGTAGAACCGTGGAAGTTGACTGTTGAGTCTGGACGCAAACAGGTCCAACACACAAGGTCCCCACTTGAGGTTCAACGCCTCGAATTTGCTGGGATGCAGCCTCCAATCGCTGCTGTCCCGCAAATGTCGTGAATTCCAATCGGCAATCACGTTGGATGACCCGGGAATATATTCCGCCGTCACCACCAGACGATGGTCCAGGCAATAATGCCAGAAGTCCTTGGCTATCTCCGCCAAAAGGCGAGATTGAGTCCCTCCGAGCCGATTTATGTATCGCACCGCGGACACATTGTCCATGCGGAGGAGAATGCAACAAGAAACCTTCTGAGGGGCCAGAGTACGAATCGCAAATGCTCCCGCAAGAAGTTCCAAGCAGTTTATATGCAATTTCAGCTCCTCCTGAGACCAACGACCCCCCGTCTGCATGGTCCCGCAACGCGCTCCCCAGCCCCATCGACTCGCATCTGATTCTATCACTACATCCGGGCTGGTGGAGAAAATGGCCCTGCCGTTCCAGGCATCCATATGGTCTAACCACCAATTGATCTCCGTACGAGCCTCTGCTGAAAGGGATATCTGTTGCGCATACGAGAGACCCTTGCGGAAATGCAAAATTTTCAATCTCTAAAGGGCCCTGTAGTGCAAGGGTCCCGGAAATATCGCCTGAATGGACGCAGCTAAGAGGCCTACAAGGCGAGCTAGCGTCCGTAATGATATTGTCGGAGAGGCAAGCGCTCTCCTCAATTCCTTCCTGATTGCCACTCTCTTCTTCAAAGGAAGCAGTAACTGACACGTGAGAGAGTTGATCTGAAATCCAAAAAAATCCATCGATTGCGCTGGGATCAGAACCGACTTTTCTAGATTCAAAAGGAAACCTAGTTCCTGCAACAGTCGGAGCGTCCAAGACAGGTGCCTCATCAAGAGTTCTTTCGACTGTGCCATAATTAGAATGTCGTCGAGATAAATTATCAGACGCACCCCCCGTTCTCTCAACCATTGCACCACCGGTCTCATGAGTTTGGTGAAACACCAAGGGGCGGAGGACAGACCAAAGGGCATCGCGGAAAACTCGAACCACTGGCCGCGCCAGAGAAACTGGAGAAACCTCCTGTGTGGCGGGAATATAGGAACCGCCAGATAGGCGTCCTTCAGATCTAAGCGAACTAGCCAATCCTGTTCTAGAAGGATGTCCCGCAGAAAATGGATGCCCTCCATTTTGAAGTGCGTTGAATTCCCTGAGATTCAACACCAAGCGAAACCCTTTGTCCTTCTTCGGAACCAAGAAAATCGTGCTTACAAAACCCCGAGAATGGGGAGTAGCCCTCACTATCGCGCCTTTTTGGAGTAGCGCTTCCACTTCCCTGTCGATGAAACTCTGTTCTTGTAGGGAAAAATGTAGGGAGCCGGGCATCTGAGTCTGATTTGGAGTGGCGTAGAACTCTATGTGGAAGCCCTGCACTGTTTGTAAAACCCAGGGATCAACCGTAATCTCTTGCCACCTGTGAAGGAACAACGCAATGCGACCTCCCACCATGCACTCTGTGGTACTCAAAATCGTTACCTGAATAGGAGTTATCTCCGGAATTTTGCTGTCCTCTGTAGACTCCTCTCTGGCCTCGACCTCGTCCACCTCGATTGCGGGAGGGGTAAAACTGCGGCTTCTGACCACCTCTGCCTCTGTGCTCAGCACCTCGGGAGGTCTGATTATAACCTCGGCCGGACCCTCGACCCCTGGAGCATCCGGCCCTATCAAAAACACCAGTGTGGAACACCTTCTTGATGTTTGCCTGCGCCTTATCTAGTGCCGAAAACGTGGCCACGTATTTGCCCATTTCTTTGACAAATTTGTCGCCAAACAGCATGCCATTGGCCAAGGAACCCGGTTCAGTCGTGGCCATCTCCGCCAATTGAGAGTCTATGCGCATTAAGAAGGAGCGCCTCCTTTCCGCTGAAAGCGCCACATTGGCATTGCCCAAAAAACACAGGGCCCGCTGAGCCCACTCCATAACATCCGAAGTGTCCAACGGAACGTTTTGGTTCTTGGCGTTGACCGCCGCATCCAATATTTTTGTAAGGGGGTCCGAAATATCCAGCAGTTTATCCTGGCACCCCCGCCAGTCTCTATCCAAACCCTTTTTCGGGTCCTTCGCGAATTTTCGCATAAACGTAGCCATGTTAGGATCTAACTCTGGCGTGTCCGCCACTTTACCAGTCAGCGAGGGTCTCGGGCTTTTCGACCTTAAGGTGGCGCGCACCTCTTTCTCAAAACCCTGTCGTAAGTTTACTCCCACATAATGGGCCACCTCCGGACAAGGAACCCACTCCGAGGATCGAGGGTGTATAAGACTCTGAGGGTCAAATAAAAGGTTTTTGGGAGCCTGGCTGTCATCTGCTTTATAAGCAGTATGTGTCGCCTTTTTCGTTTTCTTTTTGGGCCTCACCGACTCCACCTCCGAGTCAGAAGTGTTTGTAGTAGATGGAAAAGATTCATCCGTGGTATAAGAAGCCATGGAGCCATGGTCTTTTATGACGTTTTTGGCCATACGCGCCAAAACTTTGGCAGAAGACTGCGAAGTGCCCGCGTCACTATGATGAGTTTTCATCTTCCTCTTGCCATACTTGAGGAGGGGTTTAGTAAAAGGCTTTAGGGCTTTTATCAAAGCCTTGTTAACTGAACCCTGGACGTGGGTATCCAGGGCTTCAACCAAATTCTTCTCCAATTGTTCAGGCTCCTCATATTCCTCATATGTATCACACTCTACCCACTGATTTTCCTCTTCGGCGTAGTACGCCATTGCTTGAAGCAGAGAGGTCTGGAGGAGATTCAAGGGGGGCAGCAGCCCAGGGGTCTGTCAGAACCTGTCACTAGAAAGTGCACAGAAAGAAATGAAACCTAAACTAAAGGTTCTGAACCAAAACACAGATCAAGGTGGAAGGAGAAACCCCTTATAAACTCCCCTAGAGCAAAGCTCTATGCCGGTAACACGCTCCGGTCAGCGTTAAAATAATGAGGCCAGAGATGTGTGCAGTCTTTGTACTCTGTGCGCGAGGAGCCGTTAACTCGAAATGGACGAAAACGGGTTTTCGCGCACAGACACAGCGTCCGGGGCAACGACGCGACCGCTCTCTGAGCACGAGCGTGTCGTGTCTGCCTCCTCCTTCTCCACCGCCCCCTAGCGCTCGTAACAATCAAACGACGCGTGCGCTGCCGTACACGACGTCCCCAGAGGGGCCGGAGCCGAGAAAAACAAACACCTCAGAAATGCTTACACTGGCCGCGCCATAACCTACCACAACAGTAAAAACAATCCTGAATATATGTATAAACCAGCGGTAATACCATTAATACAAGAACTTCCCCACAATTTTACCACAACGATAAAAGGTAATGGAAAAGCACTTATCTGCTGCTGCAGCAGCAAAGAAAGAGGAAGATCAGAGAGTATCGGACAGTCTTATGTTGTGGACGGTGTTGTGATTGGTACATATACAGGAAGGGGGTAGTCCTTCCGGGTTCATGCCAGTTTAAAGTTGTTTATTGGCTGCTGTGTATGTCAGTAAAGAATAGAGAAGCATAATTGGAGCCTCCGTGGACTGACATAGAATCTGAGCGTGTCTTCTCTCCTGCTATCTTTGATGACATGCACACCGCATCGCTTGTACATGTCTTTGGGGTCAAGTGTGTTGTAGTTTATTTCACGCACACTAGCCTATCAGTATGGATTAGGCTACAGAGAGTCAATCAGTGAGCCGCATACAGTTTTTGTTATGGCTAGCTTAACTAATTGAGCTTGTCTTCACCTACTTGTGGTTTTTCTAGGACTGAGACTTTTCCTGGACATTTGTGCTTGTAATTTTCGCCTCTTTTAAACTTGGGGAAAGTATTTGAAATGACACTATCACATGACACGAGTGAGAGGTCGCTCACTGGCGAAGGATTTCGTTGATAATGGTCGTTTTGTTTTCATTCTGCATTGTATTCCTTCCTTTAGTTCTTTTTGTCTGTTTGACATTTTACTGACATCCCACATTGGTTTGTTGTTGGGTTTTAGTGACATTTATCGCAATTTTCAACAAAGGTTGATAGGTTTTGGCTTTTAGTCCCATTTAACCAAGATCTCACATTTTATGGGTTTTAGTCCCATTCAACACCGTTTTCACTGTTTCTGGGTTTTTGTCCCAGTCAAAACAGTTAGTCTTTTCCCATACAAGAGGTTAGTTTCATGGGGACCACCCCTTTACAGTTCCAGCCTCCACTTAGGGGTTCTAATGGGTACGAGTCCCATGTATTCAATTGTTTTGTTTACGCTCTAACCACCACATAGGGGTTCTAATGGGTTCCAGTGCCATGTTTTCTATTGCTAATGGGTACGAGTCCCATGTTTTCTGTTGCTCTGTTTACGTTTCTAACCCCACGTTGGGTTCTAATGTGTTTTAGTCCCATGTGTGCCTTTGTTTTTGTTCACGCTGTGGTAGATGCTTACATTTGTTTGCTAACGGTGTTTAATTCGTCCTGTGCTGCACGTTTGTTGTATGTTATATTATTTTCACCTTGTGCCACACTCGTGGTTGTCTGCCCCTAGGTCATTGTGGGTCTATGGTTTGCAGTCAACCTTCTTTTCCTTTCTTTCCCCAAACCATTTTCTTTGGTTGATGTTAGGCGTAGATGTTCCATGTTGTTTCTCACCCATTTCTACAGTTTGTTTTATTAAAATTTGTATAGGAGGATGATGGGTGGGTGATATATTATGTATATTTGTCTATGCATCTCCTCTATATTGTTTATTCTGTGCACATCTCTTGTATATTTTCTTTGAATTTTCTTTCTTTATTTGTTCTACCGTCTATACTTTCCATCTCTCTAGTTCTTCTGTTACTTTTGTCTATTCCTACCGATTCATTTTCTCCTGTACTTGGCTCAGCTTTTTGCTTTCATGCTCACGCTGGTTTCCTTTGTTTTCTGTGCTGTGATCCTTTCGTTTGGGTCCTCTTTCTTCTTGCTATTTCTCTTCTGTTGCTCTTCTCCATTTCTTGGGTTCCCCTTGTTTGAACCCTTTTCTTCTTTTGAGGTTTCTATTTTTGTGTTGTGGAAGAAGGGAGGATATGTAGTAACCTGGATCTTATCTATCTTGTTACTTTCTCCCTAACTGCTCCGCCAGTGTGAATGTGATGCATGGAATGTTGGTGTGATGGTCTTGAATGGAATGTGTGGGTGCCTGGATGCTTGAGTGGTCAGTTGGAGTATGTTCTGAGCAGCGGGCAGACTGCTCCTGGCGGGGCTGCATCTCTACAACTCAAATACCTGTAACTGAACTTAATAAATCGACTTAGATCTAAATCCTGGCTACGGACGTCATTACTACACAGTGGTACCATAAGTGCCTGCGCCAAAGGTCCGGAGGCAGATCATTAGCTTTTCTAGGCACCTCAACTTGGAACCCACTCCCGTTGGAGCTAAGTTCAGTTGACAACTCACTGCTGTTTAGGAAGAAAAGAAAAACTTGGCTAGTTGTGCAATGTTAATCTTCACTTGCCTGACCTCTTTATGTTCTGCGCCGGGACACTCCTGGGAGTAGCTGTTGTGCATTATAAGTCACCTATCATATCATCTCATATCATGGGGCTACTGGTTGGTCCCAGAGAGTGGCAGTGGCCGCTGGCTGGAAATGGATGTGTCAGGCATAGAGAGCTGTGGCTTCAATAACCTTATATCCTGAGTGTGGACATCCCTTGATTACAACAAAAGGTGGGACTGAGTTGGTCCAGATGTTGTTCAGATTATCAGGTATGGCAGACGGATTCTTTAGCTGGGGTTTGACATGTCCTTTCTTCAGACAGCCATGAAGTTCCCCTTGGGAAAGTGAAAGGTTGATTAAGTGTGTCCAGTAAAGACCCAAAACAGCATACATCTCTTTTGCAAGGTGAGGTGGTAAATGACCAGAGACATGATCTGAAGGTCTGCTTTTGGAAATTAGGCAGAGAAGTTCAGTTTGAAGCTTGTAATCACTTTTAATTGTCAACTCCACCGTTGATTGGGAATTTGACAGAAGTGACTACTTTTTTTATTTCATCATCAAGGACTGCGGTGATTTCTTTGCTTATTTTAGTTCGTTGCGTTCGTTTTGTTGTTTATATGTCCGTACAAGCAATATCTGCCCCTCCCATGTTCTTCTAAGAGCTAGGACTTCCTGTAATAGCTTGGCCAATCTGGAGCAAGTTTTTGGAAACATATCTTGAAGCTGTTGGTGGGGATGTGTTTTCAGCCAAAAGTAAACTTGCTATGTTAAAACATATTTATGTGTGGAAGATAGAAACGTTTACAACATTTTAACGGTGCCTGTTAATGAAGAGGGTGGTGCTGGCGGGTCGGATGCATATGAAGGGTCAGTAGATGAATGCACAAAGGTCATTAAAGCTTTAGAAGAGAATCACAGTAGAAGAAGAAGCATGCTAGAACAAAGGCACACATTTTTCTCTGGTTCCCAGGTATTAGGAGAAACCATAGATTCAGCAGTATGTTGTGTTGTTAAGGACTTTAGCAGCCTTGTGTTAAATCAAAGATCTTCATGAGGAGATCATTAGAGACCAGATTATTAATACAATGAATAATATGAAAATCCAAGAAAAATTATTAGCATTGAAGGGTCGTTCTTTGGAGAAAACTATTAGTATTACACAACAAATCGAAAATGTCTCGTTCTGTCAAGGAAATTAACAAAGGCCAGAATAAACCAAGTGTAGATGATGGTAAAGACATAAATGTTTTACAGAAATTTGAGGCCAAAACAAACAAGTCAACAGGGTAAAAAATACTGAATGGAAACACAAGGTTTGGCAATAAAAAAGCAATGTTACAGATGTGGTAGCATGAGACTTTTGGCAGAATCTAGTGCATGTCCTGCTGTCTAGGCCAGATTTTATCAGTGTAAAAAAAGGGACATTTTCCAGGGCATTGAAAAATGGTATGGATGATGAAAAACTTGGTAGAGGATATGAAGGAGAAGAGATAGAAAAGAATTAGGACATCAACGCTGAAGAGGGGAAAGTTTTGGTGGTGTGTGGGGTTGACACACAAGAATGTGAAATGCTTAAGCAGAAGCAGAATGTATTGTCCACCTAAGTTCACTGTCAAGATAAAATGTGTTGGAGTCCACATGTGGGCAGATTTGTGTTCTCCCTATACATCAATCAATCAGGATTTATAAAGCACACCTAATCACTCAATAGGGTATCTAGGCTCTTGAAGGCCCCGGAGGCTTATTCAAACAGCCAGGTCTTAAGGGACATTCGGAATTCCGGAAGTGGGGTGATGGTCCGGAGGTGCATGGGGAGGCTGTTCCTGGTCTTTGTTGTGATGTGGGAGAAGGAGCGTCCTCCACTTTTGCTTCGGTAGATGCAGGGAGTATGGGCAAGTGAAAGGGAGGTGGAGCGTAGTGTTCTCAATGGCTGCTGGAAGTTCAGGCGGGGGTTAATGTAGGCAGGTCCTTCATTGTGTAGAGCCTTCTGTACACAGATCAGCAGATTGAATTGGCATCTCTTCTGTAAGGGGAGCCAGTGGAGTTGCCTGAGGTGGGGCGTGATGTGGGTTCATTGGGGAAGGCTGAAGATGAGTCTGACTGTGGCGTTCTTTATGGTCTGAAGTCTCTGTAGAAGGTGTGCGGTGATTCCTACGTAGAGGGCATTGCCATAGTCCAGTCGGCTGGTGATGAGGGCCTGTGTCACTGTGCACCTTGTGTGTAGGGCTATCCACTTGAAGATATTATGTAGCGTGAGCTGAGTGAGGAAGCAAGTGGAGGAGACAGCGTTGATCTGTGATTTCATGTTGAGCTTGTTGTCAATGATGATGCAAGATTTCTGCTTTGGTTGGAGGCAGTGGGTGATGGCCCTAGGTCTGATGGCCAACAAGAGTTGTCCCATGTGTTTCTGCTGTTGCCAAAGATCAGTACTTCCGCCTTGTCAATATTCAGCTGCAGGCAGTTATTCTTCATCCAGTCGCCGTCGCTTGTCATGCATCTTTGGAAGTTGGTAGTAGTGGTGGGGGGGTCATCGTTGAGTGAGAGGATGAGTTGTGTGTCGTCTGCGTATGAAATTATGTTGAGACTGTGGGATCTGATGATGTTGGCCAGCGTGGTCATATCTGCGTTGAAGAGCGTGGGGCTGAGGGATGAGCCCTGGGGCACACCGCAGGTGATCTCCTTGGGTTCAGAGGTGAAAGGTGGATCCTCTAGGTTCTTCCGGTGAGGAAGGAGGTGATCCATCTGAGCACGTCCCTTTGGATGCTGTTGTGGTGGAGTCGATCAGTGTGTGGTGGGATACAGTTTTGAAGGCTGGCCAGAGGTCGAGCAGGATCAAAGCTGCTGTTTCTCCTCGGTCAAGGAGGATTTGGATGTCCTCAGTGGCTGCGATCAGGGCAGTTTGGTGCTGTGATTGCTGCGGAGCCATATTGGGAGGTCTCAGGTATTCTGCTCCAGGTGTGTCATGAGTTGATTGTTGATGATCTTTCCTTCTGCACACCAGCAGCACACCTATTGCATGTGTCTGCTGCGCGGTCACGATGCGGCCTACATTAAGTAGGTCCTGGGCTGGGCGGGGCTTCTGTTGGTGGGAAGAACGGTGAGTGGGAAAACTGAGCTGGCAAAACCCAGGCAGCTGTGGTGTCACTGGATCAGTATGGAACAAGCAGGAACGGGAGCCATGGGCAAGGGAGAAGCTAGGTGTCCAGGAACCTACAATAATCAGCACATTTATTTGGGGGGGGTTAACTGATTGCAAATTAATTTCTGTGGACATGTAACTACAAGGGTATTGTGGGATCGAATTTCCAGTCATGGGTTATTTTGAATCAAGTTTGATGTACAAGAATAGAAGAGCATCCGGAAAGGTATATGTTGTGGAAAAAGGGAAAACCTTATTAGGGTGGAATGAACAACATGCATTCAGAATAATGCTTGATCCTAATCATCCTGAACATATCTTCCTCACTTCACAAGCTGCTGTGGAAAGGTGGAAGTCTAGTTATCCTAAATTGTTTGCTAAAGTGTTGTGGTGTTAACAAAAGTTTGAACACCGAGCTCTGAGCGGGCTGAAAAAATGCTCCTCTCAGACCAGCGGGTCTGTGGGGGTTTCTCCAGCCTGTCTGTTCAACGCAGCCGGCCTGGAGAAACCTAAGTGCGCATGTGTGATTTGGTCAGCCTGAGACGGCCTGCCAAACACATATGCGCACTTAGGTAGTGCACTAGCACTCATCCTCCCCAAGCCCCGCCCCTCCCTGCGCCTGCTGGCTCAGAGCCGGCAAATGAAAAACGAAACAATTGCATTGTTTTATTTTTCGTTTGCTGACTTTGTCCCAGGCAGTGGAGCGACACTCCTCCGCCAATGCAGAGGAGCCGCCGCTGTTTAAACATGACAAAACTGCTGTTTACAATCCTCAAGAAAATTGATAAATTGAGCCGTTCAATCGTGTGTTGTGGGAGTGGATCCCATTAGCTTTAGGTGGGGTTTGAATTGGAGGAAATAAATGAAGAATATGTTATGGAATTATAGAACAACTACACATTCAACAACAAAGGAAACTCAGTCTTTCCTACTTAAGGGAAGGATGGCTTGCACCACTGCAGTTCTAGCATCGATGAAGAGAACTTCACAAGCTGGAAGAGACAAAGATGTGTTTATTTACAGGATGAAGAAGTATTAATAACACATGAATGTAAGCACACAACAACAGGTTAAGGAACAATCAGAGAGAGTGTAGGAAAGGAGATTGGGTGAGAGAGCACGCGCATTGGAGGGTGTTACAAGAAGGGTGCTTCCAGTGGTCGTCTTCTAAGGAGGTTTCTGATGCAAGTGGCAATGTGCTATGTCTGGATGATGGCAGATGGTGGAATGTGAGGAAAGTTACCAAATGTCACATAGCCGAGCCAGGAGTGCGGGGCAAGAGTGTTAATCCAGATCTTAATTTGAACACCAACAAGAGATTGGGTGATTATGTACGTACATAGAATGTTATTTCAATGATTTAATTTAATGGGTCATTTCAGTGGTGTTATGAATTGTCATAAATTTTTAGTTTGACCATTATTGGAATGGGTGTGTGTGTTGTGTATTGCTTATGTTATATAACTCTGCCTATGCCTGTCTCATATGTGGCTATGACTTTTGGTGTCATGTTTACCAGCGGTTCTAGAACTGTTTGGCAGATATATGCTTGGCCTGCCTGGGGTCGGTTGTTCAGAATGGAGCTCTTCTTAAATCTACTTTAGTACCACATTGAATTTGTGTCATCCCAAAAGGAGCCAAGGACAGGGGTGCACAGTTGCCTTGGCAGACCCAGGGCACTGGCAGCTCAGGCAAAGGGGCGCGTGGGGCTCAGGGTGACCCTGGCTGATAAGGGGCGAAAGGTACATTATATACATACAAATGTTCAACCGAGACATGGTACACTAAAAGCTGCTAGCAGAGTGTGGCTCTCTGTCCCACTGAAGAGAACTTAACAAAACCACTGTACCTCGGCACTCTCCAAAAATGATATCACTATTGCCAATAGTGTGACACATTTACATTCCGTAAATGAAGTAATTGCTCACAGGAAGCCAGTCCAATCTAATGAACTTCTGCAAAATTCCATTTAATATCAAGTGACAATGTTTAATTAAGATTGCAGAAACCCAATAATCAAAATGCAATCCAAAACACAGCCATATATTCTTTTACAAAGATCTTGATATCGCTAGTCGATCCACGGAGGTCATGTTCATAAAGCCTCCCTGTTGGCAAAGATGGAAACAGCCGACACATGTTTCGTTACGATTGTAACTTCTTCAAGGCTTATTGTACAAGAAAAAGTAGATCCAAAGGATTTGGATTGTCCAATACGCAAATATCTTGCTGCTTAAAAAACGGAACCGGGAGACCCTGAAATTATTCCCAATAGGTGGAAAGTTCCCCAATGGAAAGATTCACTTTAGGAAAGGATTTGTTCAGCTATAATCCTCCCACCGTAGGTGCATACTCTCTATATTGTGTGTGTCTCCCACTTAGAATTGATGACAGGTGTATAAAAGCACAGTTGCGTTCCTATAGCGGTCTTGTAAAAAATACGGAGAAAATGAAGGCTATGATCGGCCTCTCTCTAACCGGCATAGTGGCCGCATCACGGCGTTGTGCCCCCAGGCAGGAAGAGAAGTGACAGTAATAACTTTTGCCAATTTTTAAAAAACTAAACACTAGTGATGCATCTATTGTATTTATTTATAATTAACAGGCATAGATAGTGTTATTGATTGCAAAGGAAACACTTCTGGGCCTGAAAAATAATGATTATAGTTCTTGCTATAATGAGAACATTGATGCCCAGGCTAGATGTTTTATTATTGGTTTATTCATTCTTTATTTTTTTATTACACCTGGGTTATTACTACTGGCACTGGCGGTGGCTTTTCCGTCTTCACCAAATGTTGGAAAGTATGCTACCCGTTGCTGAATAGGAGCAGCACATCGGTGCCTGAAGGCCTGCTCGTCTACTCTTTGCACCCTTATGAATTGTGGAAGACATAATTGTGTATGCTGCCTAAAGCCTGTGCTAGCAAGTGTAGTTAAGGACCGATTAACCCCTTCGATGCTAGGCTTCCCCCGTCATAAACCTTTTTTTGGCTATTTGGGGTAGTTCGCTCTTCTGCCCCTGTAACTGTTTGTCCACATAAGGTATCCACGCCAAATTTGCATCCTTTTTTTCCAACATCTTGCGGATCCTAAAGGTGCCCAGAGTTTGTGGATTCCCTTGGAGGTAACAGAGCAATTGGCCAAAATACAGCTATTTTTTTATGTTGAAATTTTGGAAAAAAGTGCTGCAGAATAAAACATCTGTTTTTTTCCCCTGCAAAAGGTATTAACAAAGGGTTCATGGTGTTAAAATCACCATCTTCCTAGCTTTCAGAAACAGGCAGACTTTTGTCACAATATACAGTTTTGGCATATTTAGTGGCAGTAATGGGTATGAAAGCAATAATGGATCCCGGAAAACTATACATTTCTGAAAAGTCGACAAAAGTCTAAATTTAGTAAGGGGTAATTTGTGTAGATCCTTCAAGGTTTTTCCATAGAAAGTAACAATTGAAATAAAACAATATTGAAATTGAGTTGAAAAGAAGAGCCATTTGTGCCAACATTTTCACCTATAACTCCTTCTGAGTATGGCAGATTTTTTTTTTTTGATAATCAAGTTTATTAGATTTTGAAGAGAACAAAAAGTACATTGGTAGCAAATCAGACACATTATTTAAGCACAGTGCAATCAATAAGGGACGACAGAGACTCATAAGGCATTCATGGGATGAGTATAACAGCTGCTTATAGATAATCATATACAGGATGAACACAAACTCCGCAGACCCGCAATAAGTTGAACCATTTGCCCCAAATTTTGCCAAAAGAGTTCGGGGCATCCCCGGGCTTCGAAGAGGGGCTCCTCCTGGG
This sequence comes from Triturus cristatus, assembly GCF_964204655.1. Classification (NCBI taxonomy): domain Eukaryota; kingdom Metazoa; phylum Chordata; class Amphibia; order Caudata; family Salamandridae; genus Triturus; species Triturus cristatus. Next base: position 65,980,708 of record NC_140593.1, on the reverse strand, counting down.
TGCCACACCAGTCCACTCCCCTCCTCCACCTCCGTATTGTAGGGGGTTTAGCTTGGGACCAAAGCGCCGCAATGTCACATTTTGCTACCGCCACTGCCGTTCCCAGGAAGTGCTTATCAGCCCGGGATCCATCAAGGCCGTCAAACACCCCCAGGAGCAGGCGCAGCGGGTCGTGAGGTACCTCCCACCCAAGAGTTTGTGTGAGCTCAAGTTCCACCCCTGCCCAGAATGGCGCGAGGGCGGGACATTGCCACACCATGTGGTAAAAGTACGCCGGAGCCTGACTGCAGCGCGTGCAGGATGGGGAGGGTCGCAGGCGGGCGTTGTACAGGCGCACTGGGGTGAGGTATGCCACGTGGAGATAATAGAGTTGGACTAGACGCAGCTTGGAGAAGGTCATCAATGTTTTGGGGCCATAAGGGCGTCCCTCCAATCTGCTTCCTCCAAGGGACCCAGCCACCCCTCCCAGTGGACACAAAGCAGGTAGAGGGCTGCGGGGCCGTTGTTCACGAGGGAGCGATAGATCCGCGACACCCCCCCTCTATCCAGGTTCCCCATCATCACTTGGGCCTCCAGGGGGCTGAATTCTAGGAAGGATGTGGGGGATGAGACGTGAACTTGGAGGGCATGCCTCAGCTGTAAATATTTGTAGAATTGGGAGGAATGGAGGGAGTAATGGTGTTGTAGGTCTGCAAATGATCTGACATGGTCCCCCACCCAGACGTCTCCCAATAGCGAGATCCCTATGAGATCCCATCTGCGAAAACCCTGGAGAGATGAGACCTCCGCCAGCCATGTTCCACTCCACAGAGGCATCTGCCTGGTGAGTTTCCGGTCCCACTTTATGTGTCTTAATGCGGCTCGCCAGGCCACAAGCACCGCTCTGGTGACGGGGGGAAGAGCCTGCGGCACAGGGCTCCCATACAGGTAAGCTTAGAGCTGCAAAAAGTCCAATGTCCTGAGTTCCACCCGGTACGCCGGGTCGGACCAGCCGCCCGTGAACCAATCATGGATCATGATAAGCCGTGTAGCCAGGTAGTAGAGGTGAAGGTTAGTCACCCCCATGCCCCCGTCATAGGGGGGTATGCGGCAGTGTGCCAGGGACATTCGCTGCCTCTTTCCTCCCCACAAGAAGCGGGTAAGGACCCTGTCCTATTCCCGAAATCAACTACCTGGAAGATAAATGGTGATGTTTTATAATATGTACAGGAAGCGGGGGAGGACCATCATTTTAAAAAGTGCACTCCTGCCAAGGGGGTTGAGAGGGAAATATTGCCATTTCTTGAGATCCGCTTTGGCCTTGGTGACCAGAGGAGTGATGTTCAGGGCCCATTCAAGCTCCGGGAGGAGGGCAATCCACACCCCCAGGTACTTGAATGATTGCCTACGCAGGGGGATGGATGTTTGCCAGTCGAAGCACGCCCGTGAGGGGTGCAGGGGGACCAGCGTGGATTTCGCTGAGTTGAGCCTGAGCCCGGAAACCTGTTCAAAGGCAGAGAGGGCATCCAGGCATCTCGGGCCGGAGCTCTCAGGATCTGCCAGGAAAAGGAGGACGTCATCAGCGTATAAGGCAATCTTGTCGATCTGGTTCAGATCCCAGGCCCAACTCCGGATGAGGGTGTCTTGGCGGATAAGGGAAGCCAGGGGTTCCATTGCTAATGCAAATAGAAGCAGTGAGAGCGGGCAGCCTTGGCGAGTGCCCCTCTGGATAGGAAATGTCTCCGAGAACACACCGTTGAGAAGGACCCTGGCCTTGGGAGTAGAATAGAGGACACGGATGAGGCGTCACAACGCGGGGCCGAGACCCATCCTCTCCAACACATCCTCAATGTAACTCCAATCAACCGTATCAAATGCTTTCTCAAAATCTTAGAAGAGAAAAGCCAGATACGGGGTGAGGTAGTGGCGATTTGCCAGAGCGAGATGGAGGCGGCGTATGCAATGTCGGGTACCCCGGGCAGGCATGAAGCCGCATTGATCAGGGTGGACCAGCGTTTGCAAGTGGGGGCGGAGTCGTTGTGCCACCACAGTGGCGAAGAGTTTGACCTCCGTATTAATAAGGAAGATGGGGCGGTAGTCTGCACAGGCAAGGGAGGGCGGCTGTGTCTTCGGGAGGACTACAATAGTGGCCACATCCGTCTCGGGCGGGAAGGACCCTTTATCTATTACATAATTAAACAACTCCACCAAGTCTGGGACCAATGTGTTCCGGTAGGTCGTGTAATATTCTTGGGGATAATCGTCGGGCCCGGGCGTTTTCCCAGAGCGCAACAGTGAAATAGCCCCGTGTATCTCTTCTGTTGTGAAAGGAAGGTCTAGAGTCTCTGACTCCATCTGGGAAAGGCAGGGCAGCTGAGTCCCAGCTTCGGCCAATAAGGTCGCCAGGGAAGACCGAGGGTTTCGGGCTGCATAGAGGGCCGTATATTAGCCAGCGAATGTTCGAGCGATGGCTTGGGAAGTGACGTGGTGGGCTCCGTCCTCGCCCCGAATCTCTGGAATGATGCGATTGGCCTTGGGATAAGACACTAAGTTATGTAACAGTTTGCCATTTTTATTGCCCCAGCGATACACGCACGCCACAGAGGAGCGCCAGAGCATTTTAGCAGACTCCAGCGAGATCTGGCAAATCTCTTCTCGGATCAGTGTGAGTTGTCGAGCGGAGCCATCATCATCATTGGTATCTTGGGCGCCTTCCAGCTGTGCCGCCTGGTCCTCCAGCTGTGTAAGCCGGGCGGATTGTTCCATACGTTTCGTGTGGACCAGACCTCTACCCACCCCTCGTATCACAGCTTTGCCGGCTTTCCATAGGGTTCCCGGCGAGGAGACTGAGCCCGCGTTGGTGGAGAAGTAATGCTTCAGTTCCTGCCGGAGGGACTCGACAAAGTTTGCATCCTACAGAAGCCAGGCGTTCATCCGCCATGCCGTACGGGTACCGTTAGGAGGGTTCCCAAGACGGAGGGAGACGGGGGAGTGATCTGAGATGCCCCTGGGTAAGATCGTGACCCCGGACATCAGATGACAGTCTGTGGCGGTTAACAGGAATAGGTCAATACGAGAGTGAGTGTGGTGGGCTGCTGCAGTGTGTGTGTACTGTTCCTTGCGGGGGTTCCACACTCTCCAGGCGTCACAGAGACCCAGGGCGGAGGACCAGTCAGACAGTCGCTTTGCAGATGTTAGGCGGGAAGCCGATGGAACGCTGGTCGTGTCACGCGAGGGTTGCAGGACCGCGTTAAAGTCGCCCCCAACAACCATCAGACCCTGTGGAAAGGAGGTGAGAACCAGCGTAAGGTGGTGAAGGGTAGAGGCCATGGCAGCGGGGGGAATGTATGTACACAGAAAGAGGGGGTGTCCTTCGATCGTCCCCATCAGGGCCACGTAGCGGCCCTGTATGTCTGTTTCGGCCTGTGTCAGGGTGAAGGGAAGCCCCTTCCGGAGTAGTATGGCCACCCCCGGGAGCCCCAGGCAAAACCAGAGTGCCAAACCCTGTCAAACCCATATCGGGCGAGGAAGTTACATTGTGAGCCCAAGAGGTGTGTTTCTTGCAAGAGCAGAATATCTGGCGTGTGTCGCTGGGCGCCACGAAGAACAACTGTGCATTTTATCCGGTCCAGTAGACCGTTAACGTTCCAGGAGAGGATGTGAAGGACCTTATGTAAAGTAGACGCCATCCTGCTGGGTAGTGTGTGGGAGAGGGGACACAAGCGCAGGTAAGCCCGGGTCCCAAGGGAGACAATGAGCCGTACCCGGGGCCCCCGGGCAGAGGGCGCGCGATCTTGTGAGTCCCGTGTCGTCATCAAAGGCATGTGTGCATGTGTGGCTACCGATAGAAACAGGGAACAGCAGCCCGTGGGCGGCTAAAAACAACAAACATTTGGGACACAACGGTCCTCCCCCCTCCCTCTCCCCCCAACTCCCCCCACCCTACACTTCTGAAAATGAAGCATCTGTCGCCCTGAGAAGGCAAAGCAATTCAAAACAACAACCCTACAATCGGACTAGGTGCTAAGCTAAAACGGTTAGTGGAACATGAACATGGCAGAGATGGACACCCCTCCATTTGTTCGGGTAAAGATTCGTCAACAGCTGCAGTTACACATAGGACAGTCATACATTAGGAACTGCAAGTAAGTCCAGGGAGTGAAGTAAGAAGTAAGTCACAGAGCGTGGAGAAGCCCTGGGGTCACTTCCCCCATCGGACCGATACAGTTGGGACTAATATGCAACAAGGTCTGCAAATAGGTCCAGAGACTGTATTAGAGAACAGCTCACAACACCGGTAGATGTACTAAAGCCGGATTGCCTCCAATTTAGGGATTAAGAGAGCAGTCTTGCTGTGTGAGCTTTGAGAGATGAAATGGGAAGTGTCCGATGCCGGCCTCTTTCAAGCGTCTTCATCGTCACCGGATCCGTGGAGCGCCGGGCTCCTAGACAGGTCGGAGTCGGACACGGCCTGACGTAGGGACTCCGAGGGGCCTGGATTACCGCTCAAGTCAATCGGCGTGGTGGTCGGGCCGGGGGTGCCGGATCCCTGAGTCGAAGCCCGGGAGGGAGGGCGCCGGGACGGTGCACCTGGTGATTGAGATGCCTCCCCCCGATGGTCGTTTTTCTTGCGGGACCTAGTCCAGCGTCTGTGAGGCTTAGGCAGAGTCGGGAGTGGCTGCGAGGGGGCTCGATGCACAGGGGACGAGGCCGGCCGATTCATGAGGGGCCGCTCCTCCGTGAGCCAGGTCCATGCTGCCTGTGGGCTATCAAAGAAGACTGTTTTGTTTTAGAAGATAACCTTGAGCCGGGTAGGGAAAAGAAGGCCGTAGCGGAGACCCATGTTACGGAGCTTCTGTTTAACCTCATCGTATGTTCGTCTCTGGGCCTGCACCTCCCTGGTGTAATCCGGGAAAACCATGATCCTAGCATTCTGAAACTGCAACAGGCCCTGTGCCCTGGCCGCCCCGAGGATGGCGTCTCTGTCCCGGAAATTAAGAACCCTCAGGATTATGGGTCGGGCAGGGGCTCCGGGGGGAGGCTTGGGAGCCAAGGAGCGGTGAGCCCCTCATGGGAGACACTCGCAACCCTGGGCCCCAGATGACCCGGCAGCGTTGGATGCATCGGTGCTCCCACGGGAAATCCCCGCAGCATGGGCAAGCAGACTGTGGGCGGCCCAGTCGATCGCAACTGGGGAGGCTACACACCAGTCAGGAGATAAGTCGGTGGCCGGCCATGATGGTGGACTGAAGGAGCCGGCCCAGGGCTGCAGGGAGGGTGGAAGCGCAGGGTGACAATGGAGGGAGGGGGGCTAGGGCACCAGGTCACCCCTCCGCCCCGCCACCCGACGTAGTGGCCGATCCCCAACCCCCAGCCCCACTCACCAGGGACACCCACAGCGCAATCAGCAGGATTCCGGCCTCTCCTCCACGACAGCCAGCGCCCCCGGGGGCTGAACCAGGGCTCCCAGCTGAGCCCAGGGCACGCTCGCCGCCACCCGCTCCGGTAGCCGAGGTCAATGCACCACCAGGCCGCCGGGCCTCACCAGCGGCAGGCGGGTGTGGGGGTGCAGAGAGAACAAAGCGGAGGACCAGCAGCGAAGGCCGATCCACGGCCCGCCGCCCTCCGCTAACCAAAAGTCCTCCACGGGCCAAGACCAGGCCCCGGCGTCACGGGTGGCAGCGTTTCAGTAGTCAGGGTTGGGCCCCTCAGTGCATCGGCGGCAGGCACATGCGGGTCCTGGCAGGCGTCAGCGGGCCCCCACTCATGGCAATCCAATCATTAGCGGAAGGGGGGAAGAAATGCGCCGAGAGGAGCAAAGCGGGGAATCAGCCTCGAAGGCCTGTCCAAGGCCCACTGCCCCCCGCAGTTCAGGAATCCCCAGTGGGCCAAGACAAGGCCCGGCGTCCCGGGAGCAATGCAGCAGCCAGCAGGGGGGGGGGCTGAACCCCTCAGGGCATCGGCAGCAGAGCCTGTGCGAGTCGCAGCGGTAGTCAGCAGGCCGCACTCCCCGTTAGCCCAGGCACAGTCACGAGGGAGGGAAAACAGGCAGATCTCCCCCGGCAGCGCTCGGAGGGCCCGCAGGGCAGGGCCGGCTCCAGGCACGACAGGGCACTGGCAGCTTCCTCTCGCCCCTGGGCACCGCGACTCACCGCACGCTGTCAGTGGTGGGCCGGTCCGGTCAGATGGGAGCGCCCGCTCCCCAGCACAGATGAAGCGACTCCTCTTCTCGGCCCCGGGTCGCTACGAGTCCAGGCCACCTTCGAGCTCCAGGTAGGTGCAGCCGCCAGGGGCGGCCTTAGGCATGTGCAAGCTGTGCACCTGCATAGGGCCACCAAACCCCAGGGGCCGCCAAGAGGTATCGGATACAATACATATTCGTGGCGGCCCCTGGCAGGGATTTGGCGGCCTCCGGCTTCCACTAACTTTCGAGCACAGGCGGCAGAGAAGTAACAGGACTCTGTCTTTTCCTTCTCGCCCAGAGAAGACATTGACAGTGTCCACTTCCGCTCTGCCGCTTCAGCTGCCCCCCCCCCGCCACTCTTTCCTTCTTCCCTCTTTTTCTGTCTAGCAGTTCATCTCTTCCTGAAAACCGAGATTTCAAGACGGGGTTCTCACTCTCTTTCCTCTCCTTTCTTTTATTTGCTCCCCTGTGAAATGGATCCAAAAAAGAAAAACACTTTTGCTGGAAATGTGGTATTTTAATTCCAAAGTGCAGCATCTGGAATAAAAGGTTAAAAATATGAAAAATAACTAAATAAAGTAAGACAGAGTGGTAGCAAACTGACCAGATTGATTTTATTCACACCAAAACACATTAGCGCCACTTTTACAGAGTTTGCCAGTGAAGCGCTATTTTTGTTTTCTTGTCTTTGTTTTCCCTGGGCTTGCAACTAGTGCACCAATCCTGGAGGGACTGCAAAGTGTGGATTGGAAAACAAAATGTGTACTGCGGCTCTGCATCCAGGGATGTGGTCTTTTTACCATACTGCTTACGTTTTGTAAGGATATAAGCAATGGGCATTGAAATGGGTCCATTCAGGGCCCTGTAGTCATGTTCTTAACTTTTCAGGCAAAAGCACTCACTGATTTCTGAATGGTGAGTGTAAAAGCGTTAAGGTAACCATGTTGTTCCTGCTTACATTTCACATGGTTTGCTAAATTTTGCATTCCCTATGAGGGTTTGCTTTTTCCAGGATGTTGTTAATTTTTTTGTAGGCCGCATATTGCTCTTGTCTAGTGCATCATTTAAATTGAGCCGCATCCAGGTGTTTATAGTTGGCAGCAATTGGGTTGTAGTTGAAGGCAGTGTGAGTTTTTCTCATTGGGGCAGTATGGTGTTCTCTGGGGGAGAGGATGTGGCACTATGACCAGAGCTGCTTAATTTAGACCTGGGGAACCAGGTTCAGCCTTAATGACCAGTCCACCTGACCACTCTCATGAGGAAGCACATTCCCATGCCAGGCCTTAGAAGGCTTCGCAAGAGCTTAGAAGCTCTGGTGTCTTAGCACCAGCAGGTGGACACTAGCAGTGGCAAGTGTGGGTTAACCTTCAAGGTTTGTCCACCACAATCCATACTGAAGTTCACCTCAAGTCTTGCAGACAGGCCTATGAAGCAGCACACCCTAGAGCAACAGTGACTCTGTCACTGAGGTCACAGGACACTTGAGAAGGGCCAGCTCTAGGGCAGTGCAACCGGTGTGACTGCAACGGGTGCTGACTTTGGGTGGAGGCATTATGTTTGCAAGTATATTAAGGTTTAAAAAGCGCTGGCTGCCTCCTTCCTGGCCTCCAGCAATTTTCGGCAACAATAAAAATGTCATGATGACTCTGGTGTTTAATGTTCTTCCTAGAGAGAGATCATTTTGTCTAGTGGAAGTTTTGATTCATGGAAAGGTAGCTCAGAGGGTTAATGTGCCCGCTGCAAAGAACATGTACCATGCAGATTGTGAGAAGTTGGCCTGGTATATGCTGTCCACTAGTTATAGTGGGCACCTTGTACCAGTCCAAACAACATTTATTGATGAATTGGTTAAAGACAACCTTTATTGAAAGCTATCCTAGTGGTAGCTATGGAGAGCAGCCTTCAGGCTTAGTCTTGAAGGAGTGTGAAGCAGCTTGGTTTACCAGATTATAACCTCTTGAATTACTAAATGAAAGGAGATCCACACAAGGTATATATAAAATATATGTATTTATTTCTAAACACTCACTACTAATCTCTTTATGAGATTAGAGTCCAAGATACACAATAATATAGTTCTGCATGCACCACCTTTCCCAGGCTGCAGTGACTCAGATGTTGATCCCGGAGATTAACATACCGAGCTGCGAATGTTCTCCTCCTTGGTGCCAAATAATGCACCAGCTTTGGAAACATTACAATTCATTTATGAAAACAAACTGAACACTGCAGTTCCAAATCTTGCAGTGGCTTTACGCATTGCGTTGACAATCCCAGTTACAGTGGCTTCAGGGGAAAGAACTTTTTCAAAACTGAAATTGATTAAAAATTGTTTGAGTACATTAATGACTCAAGAGAGACTGAATCATTTGGCCCTGTTATGAATTGAACATGACATTGCTAGATCTCTGGATTACGGAGAGCTTATCAGGGAATTTGCAGCACAGAAGGCTCGCAAAGTTGACTTCCTCTCATAAAGAAGTACGCAAGATGTTTTCCATGGTTTTAATCAGACTCGCTATGTTGCTACTCACTAAGTATGCAGAAATGAAAAAAACAGGTGGTAAGATAACGAAAGAAGGAAAATGGAATTGGAAAAGTGGAAACAATATAGAAGAGATAGCAAACAGTAAAACACAAAAAGGTAAAAAAGTAAAAGAAAATGTTAAAAAACATAACATAAAAAACAAACAAATAAAAAAAAGCTGGGTATTGCTGCTACCGCCACGTGGTGCCTGGTGGAAACAGCGAAAGCTGGCAAAACGCAGCGGCACATTTTGGCAAAAGTTAAACGCTTGTGTCACGAGGCGGACATGGCCATGCGTAAGACACCATATTCAATATGGTATCGATATTACTGTTTCCGGGCAAAGAGCCACAGATTCTTTCTCTGTGGGGGGGCTGTGGGTCCGGGGCCCCCCTGTCATGGCCCTGCAGCCGTCTGTGCCAGTCCCTCACGTTTTGTGTTACAATGCCCTCCTCCTCCTAAATGTTATCGTTCTGAGACGAATTCGGAAGGGTAGGAGCAGCTGCAGGTACTGGTCATCTAACGCCTTTTCTGGACGTTTTTAATTAAAACACCTTCCTGAGCTCCGCCCCGCCCGGACCCTCTCTTCCGGGGCCCCCTACCTACGCTCCCTGCACAGGGCCACCATGAGCCTAGAGCCGCCCCTGCAGCCGCTACCCCCGCCACTGGGAGGGCCCCGTTGGAGGAGGAATCAGCGGCACCCAGACCCCACCTTTTACTTTCTCCCTGTCAATATTTCAGCAGCCGTCTACCTCCTTTATACACTTTTGCATAGAAGCATAATTTACATTACCACACGTGGCCATTGCTCTTTGTGATCTACAGAGAGGCCAAGGAGTGGATGAGCATGTGTGCTGAACAGCTTTAAGACCACTGACAGAGTTACTGGCACTTGCTCAGCCTCTGCGCCAGAGCTTGCCAACAGAGCTGTCAATCATGCCCGTTATAAACACCCACCTACAGCCTGACCTCACTCAAGCCCGAGAAGTGACATTTCACAGTGTGCACCATGCAAGAGTAAAGTGCCGCAGGAAAATAAAAACCTGCATAAAAAGCAGGAGCTGCGTTCCTCCATCAACTGAACTTCCATCTACCCACATGACACCTGGGCTCGCCTCACTCGCCCACGCCTCACCCCCCACATCTGACCCAGCTGCAGCGGGGGCCGGTCCTTCTCCTACATCGCCCTCAAGACCTGGAATGACCTGCCCCGCCCCCACCAAGCAGCACCCTCGCTGGCAGACTTCAGGAAGAAACTCAAGACCTGGCTTTTCGATGGAGACGTGGCACCCTCAGCGCCAAGAGACCCGTAGGGGTGACAGTGGTGTGCTATGTAAAGGCTGTTTGTTTATCTTGGTCCAGTGCAGTGTGGGAACCAACCCTACAGCCCCATGCCCCCCTTAGTTTCCGGCTGGCGTCTGAGCCCTTTCTCCACAGGGGCCAACTGGCCCTCCTGTCGTACCTCCCGCGCTGTGTACACAAGGCAGGGGGGCCGGAGCAGGTGCATAAAAGGCGGTGGTTCCCCCGTCTCTGCTTCTGTGAATGATGTCGTGGCTCCCAGGCCTCCTGTGCGCCCTCGCCTTCTGCCTCCAGTCCGCCCATGGCATCGAGATCAAGGCCAATGGCACCTTCGCGGGCAGACAGTACTACACCAGCATCAGTGTGACCAACGGCGGCCCCTGGGGGTCCTGGACCTGGATAGACATGTGCCCCGAGGGGTCCTACGCCACCGGGTACAGTGTACAGGTACTGTCTGATGTGTCCCTACGTCACTTCCGAGCCACTGGGGCTGCAGCACTGTGCATCTAGAAATGGAGAAAGTGCAGGCGCTCAGCAGCACTGTGCATCTAGAAATGGAGGAAGTGCAGGAACTTTTCAGCACTGTGCATCTAGAAATAGAGAAAGTTCAGGCACTCAGCAGCACTGTGCATCTAGAAATGGAGAAAGTGCAGGCGCTCAGCAGCACTGTGCATCTAGAAATGGAGAAAGTGCAGGCACTCAGCAGCACTGTGCATCTAGAAATAGAGAAAGTGCAGGCACTCAGCAGCACTGCATCTAGAAATGGAGAAAGTGCAGGCACTCAGCAGCACTGCATCTAGAAATGGAGAAAGTGCAGGCACTCAGACTCATATAAGTACCATTAACCATGATGACTGCTTCTCCTTCCTGCTTAGAAACGCAGTCCCTGTTCTTTCTATCTCGCCAGTACTGTACTGCCGTACTGTGCATCTAGAAATTAAGAAAGTGCGGGCGCTCAGACTTGTTTACCGTACTAGTCACCAGCCTGACCGTTCCTCCTTCTTGCTTACATATGCAGGCCCTGTCTTTTATGCCTCACCGGTACTGTACTATGGTAAGGTAAATCTAGACACTGAGACAGTGCAGGCACTCAGTGTTTTCAGTCCCGATCTTCATTCTAATCGTGCCTCCTTCCGGCTTAAATATAGAGGTGGCTTACGCTCTGTCCCACCAGTACTCTGCTGCAGTATTGTCTATCTAGAAATGGAGAAAGTGCAGGCACTCAGCAGTACTGTGCATTTAGAAATGGAAAAAGTGCAGGCACTCAGCAGTACTGTGCATTTAGAAATGGAAAAAGTGCAGGCACTCAGCAGTACTGTGCATTTAAAAATGGAAAAAGTGCAGGCACTCAGCAGTACTGTGCATTTAGAAATGGAAAAAGTGCAGGCACTCAGCAGTACTGTGCGTTTAGAAATGGAAAAAGTGCAGGCACTCAGCAGTACTGTGCATTTAGAAATGGAGAAAGTGCAGGCCCTCAGCAGTACTGTGCATTTAGAAATGGAGAAAGTGCAGGCACTCAGCAGTACTGTGCATTTAGAAGTGGAGAAAGGGCAGGCACTCAGAATTATTTTAGTTCTGTCCCTCCGTCTGACTGCCATCTTCCTGCTTAGATGTGCATATCCTTTCCTTCCAGTCACACCAGTACTCTCCTGCAGTACTGCACACCCAGAAGTGGAGAGAGAGCTGGCACCGGTGTTTTCAGTACTGAGCTTCAGTCGAACTCTGTCTCCTTCCTGCAGGCTCTGTTATTTCTGGGGGAATGGTGGTGCTGTGACTCCCCCATCACTGCCTGATTCCTGCTGAGAAGTGCCAGGGTTCTCTGTAGCCCATTAGAGGCACAGCAGCCATGCTAAGAGGGGGGTGCAGCCTCAGAAGAGGTACGGAAGACCTTGCCAGAGGGGGTGCAGCCCCAGTAGAGGTACAGCAGCCCTGCTAAGAGGGATGTGCACCCCTATTAAAGGTACAGCAGCCCTGCTACGAGGGGGGTGCAGCTCCATGAGGGGCACAACAGTCCTACTCAGAAGGGGGTGCAGCCCCATGAGGGGTACAGCAGTCCTGCTCAAAGGTGGGTGCAGCCCCATGAGGGATACAGCAGCCCTGCTCAAAGGTGGGTGCAGCCCCATGAGGGGCACAGCTGCCCTGCTCAGGAGGGGGTGGAGCCCTAGTAGAGGTACAGTAGCCCTTCTCAGAGGGGGGTGCAGCCCCATTATAGGTACAGAAGCCCTACTCAGAAGGGCGTGAAGCCCCATTAGAGGTACAGCAGCCCTGCTCAGAGGGGGGTGCAGCCCATTATAAGTACAGAAACCCTGCTGAGAGGGGGGTGCAGCCCCATTAGAGGTACAGCAGCCCTGCTCAGAGGGGGTTGCGGCCCATTAAAGGTACAGCAGCCCGGCTAAGGGGGAGGGAACAGCCCCATTGAGGTACTGAAGACCTGCTCAGGAGGGGGGGTGCAGAGGGGGGGGGGTGCAGCTCCAGTAGAGGTTCAAAAGCCCTGCTCAGGAGGGGAGTGCAGCCCCATTAGAGGTACAGCAGCCCTGCTAAGGAGGGGGGTGCAGCCCCATGAGTGCCTCAACATCCCTGCCCAGGTTAGGGTGCATCCCCATTAGAGGTACAGCAGACCCGCTCAGGTGGAAGGTGCAGCCCCATTTCACGTACAGAAGCCCTGCTTAGTAGGGGTGCATCCTCAATAGAGATACAGAAGCCCTGCTCAGAGGGGGGTGCAGCCCCATGAGGGGCACAGCACTCCTGCTCAAAGGTGGGTGCAGCCCCATGAGCGGTACAGCAGCCCTGCTCAAAGGTGGGTGCAGCCCCATGAGTGGCATAGCTGCCCTGCTCAGGAGGAGGTGGAGCCCTGGTAGAGGTACAGTTGCCCTTCTCAGAGGTGGGTGCAGCCCCATTATAGGTACAGAAGCCCTACTCAGAAGGGCGTGCAGCCCCATTAGAGGTACAGCAGCCCTGCTCAGAGGGGGGTGCAGCCCCATTATAGGTACAGAAGCCCTGCTGAGAGGGGGGTGCAGCCCCATTAGAGGTACAGAAGCCCTGCTCAGAGGGGGTTGCAGCCCATTAAAGGTACAGCAGCCCGGCTAAGGGGGAGGGAGCAGCCCCATTAGAGGTACTGAAGACCTGCTAAGGAGGGGGGGTGCAGTCCCATTAGAGGTACTGAAGACCTACTCGGGGGGGGGGGGGTGCAGCCCCAGTAGAGGTTCAAAAGTCCTGCTAAGGAGGGGGGTACAGCCCCATGAGTGCCTCAACATCTCTGCTCAGGTTAGGGTGCATCTTCATTAGAGGTACAGAAGCCCTGCTCAGAGGGGGGTGCAGCCCCATGAGGGGCACAGCAGTCCTGCTCAGAAGGGAGGTACAGCCCCTGTAGAGGTACAGCTGCCCTGCTCAGAGGGGGTGCAGAACCATCAGCGGTACAGCAGCCCCTCTAAGAGGGGAGTGCAGTCCCAGTAAAGGCACAGAAGCCCTGTTCAAAAGGGGGTGCAGTCCATTAGAAGGTACAGAAGCCCTGCTCAGAACGGGGTGCAGCCCCAGTTGATGTAGAGCATCCCTGCTCAGGAGGGGAGTGAAGCCCCATTAGAGGTACAGCAGCCCTGCTCAGGTGGAAGGTGCAGCCCCATTTCACGTACAGAAGCCCTGCTTAGAAGGGGGTGGAGCCCCAGTAGAGGTACCCGCAGTCCTGCTCAGAAGGGAGGCACAGCCCCAGTGGAGGTACAGCTGGGAAATGGCGTTTACAATGCATGCTTTAGATCACATGCCATTACAACGCGGTCGTTACAACGACTGCATTGTTACAACGTGAACCATTACATCTCAAGTCGTTACAACGACTTGCTGTAGGGGGCAGAAGGTTTTGGATTTATAATCCAAGTCCTTCCCTGCTGTTGCACAAACTGGAGTAGGAATAGTAAATTATACTGTTCCTAAGTCCAGCACGCCCCCTACAGCAAATCATTGTAACAACTTGCGATGTAATGGTTCACATTGTAACAATGCGGTCGTTGTAACGACCGTGTTGTAACGGCATGTGATCTAAAGCATGCGTTGTAAAGGCGTATATATTCGTACAGCTGCCCTGCTCAAAGGGGGATGCAGACCCATGAGAGGTACAGCAGCCCTGCTCAGCAGGCCAACAGTTGCCCCCTAAGAGGTACTACAGCAATGCAACCCCAGTAGAGGTACAGCATACCTTCTGCTGAGTCGTGGACTGTTCTCCTGCACGGGCTCCATGCTTTCTGTTGTTATGGAGGGCGGCCAGCAGTGGACCTGTGTCCCCTCTCTGGTGTGTCCTGGTCTGTGCAATGCCCCTTTGAACAGTGATGATGTATTTGTGTTGCTGTATTTCAGCTGGAGGAGTACGTCTCTGCAAGTGACGACACTGCCCTCAACGGTGTCCGACTCTTCTGCACAAGTCAAGATGGGGTGGCCTACACCGTCGAGTCTGCAGTTGGAGAGTAAGTCTCTTCGCTCAAAGTAGGACTGCACGATGAAGTAAAGCTCTTTTGTTGAAGGAAGTCTACTAGGTTGAGATAAATGTCCATGGATGAAGGAACCACTCAGTTGAAGTAAGGTGAAGTCTCTTCTGCCCAGTTGAGTCCTTTTGTAAGTAGTAGGAACCTTCAGTTGTAGGGATTGAGTTTGATGTAAGCGGCTTCGAGCGCCGTCTGTTATGTACCTCTATTGGCATATGATGAATGCTGTTGGGACTGTCAGCCTATATGACTGATATGTGACACCACTTATACACTTGTACATTTGTTTTAATTTCGTCTTAGGATGGAACAATTCCCTCTTTTTTTCTGCATACAAGCAGCTATAGCAGACAATAGTTTATTTGGGAATGCTTAATTCTTGTCCCATATCCCACGTAGGTGTCGGGTAGGGATTTTCTCGGTCCTGAAGAAACGCTGTGCATCCATCTTGGGCCAGTGAGGTGTGAAACATGCCGACCCTAAAACACTCACTCTGAGGCTGTCACGATTCATAGATCTCAATTGACAGCACTCGCTCATTCTTTTTATCTCTGTCAAAAAGGCCACTTTATTAAAATTGGATAGGTACCCCTTAGGCAGTTTTAATTCACACAGCACTTGATCTAGTGCGCCACCCTACACTCACCTTTCCCTCAGTCATCATTACGGCAAAACAGAAGATCTCCGACAAAGAGCCCTCCTGCGGGGCCCGTCAGGCTTTGCAGTGCCGAACCGACGAGGAGCATGACCAATGATGAAGCATGACCCCCATTCGGGTGTCTGAGGGCTCTGTCTTCTGATCATTCGGATCTGCAGGGTTCCAACCTTTATTTCTTAGTTTTTCCTCTGTTCATAGTAACAGCCCTGCTCCCCATGTATGTACCTCTTTTTAAGTCTGCTCCTGCAGTGGAAGCCAACTTAACTGAAGTAAAATAAGGCTCTTTGGTTAAGTAACTCTCCTCAGTTTGATTGATGTAAGGTTGGTTGAAGTTAGTTGTTTCAGTGGAAGACCTTGTAAGAGGAGGAACAGGCTTCATTTGATGCAAGTTTCTTCAGATGAAGTCATCTCGATTGAAATACATCACTTTAGTCAAGGCTCCACGGTCGAAAGTAGGTCACCGTTGTAAAAGGCAGTTTTTCAGTAGAAGACCTCTTGGCTGATATAAAAAGTTCCTTATGGTCAACCCACCTTGGTTTGAGTTTGGTGCTTTACACACAAACACCCCAGGTGACCTCTGTGCTCCTCCTGGATGGGTTACCAGACACTGTCTGCACTTCTTGCAGAAATAAAAAAGAAACCTCCTGTTTTTTAAACTAAAAACCAAAAAGACCTGCTCCAGGTAGCGTGCAGTGATTACGTAGAGGATGCTACCACAGAGAGGAGAGCCCTCCTTTCATTGCCTACTTGAATTGGGAGATCTCCAAATGATTGATATTAGCACTTAGTGCTGCTCGACCAGTCTCTACAGCTTCTGCCCCTCCCTCAAGAATTGAGGTACTGTTTAAAACAAGGTGTAATAGATGACACAGGACCATCAGAAAGATCTGCTAAAGATAAAAAGCCCCTGAAGAGATTGACAAAGATGAATGGTGCACCATAATCTGACGAATCACTGACAAAATATCGACTACAATAATACCGAGGTACAAAAATATTTGTGACAAAAATATCAAAGTCTAGAATATCGACATCCTATCTACATCATGGTATGTACAAAAATATAGAGAAAAAATATCGATATCAAAAATATTGTTGTAAAAAATATAGTTTTTTAAAAATGTTCAATAAATAATGTATAATAAAGTAAATAATACATATAATTAAAAAAACATAGTTACATTAAAAAAAAAAATAACAAATACATTTTGGTGCCGATTCCGATCCTGTAAAACCCGGGTACGAATGGTCGTACGAAGCGTATTCTCCGTACGACTCGTACCCGGGAAATCCACCTTACAAACCAGCAAGTTCGATTCGTACAGAAATACCATTTCCGTACGAATCGTAAAAAAAACCCTACGGTTAAAAAATACCTACTATTCTGATCCTGGACAGCGCGTACGCGACGTCCGCACGGAGTCAGACAGCGTTTTACGGACCATCAAGTACGATTCGTACCTACACCACTCCGCACGGCTATTTTTTTACAGGAGCCAAAAAGTGCCGGAAAAGCTAAGTACGCTGCGATGCATGACAAAAAGGGGGCCCGGTACGCGACGTATACGCCATCAACCACATCGTACGTGTCATCATGTACGGTGCGTACCCCAACATTGCATATGTATGGTGCGTACATACGCGCTGTTGGGGTACGCACTGTACATAGGCTAACAGTGCGTATGTACGGTGCGTATGTCCGCACCGTACCCCCCCACCCGCGTATGTCCGCACCGTACCCCAGGCGTACCCCAATCCTCGCGTATGTACGGATAGTACATACGGTGGGGGGGTACAGTGGGGACATACGCGGGTGGGGGGTACGGTGCGGACATACGCGGGTGGGGGAGGCTGGGGGGCCCGTACGACTCGTACCCCGGGCACAAGTGTACCCGGGGTAGGGGTCATACAAAGTTCGCTCCGTACGGGGCGATTTACATACGCTTGTGTATTCAGAACGCCGGTACGGATCGGACTTGTGCGCTCAGACTTCAGTTTTGCGACTCGTACGTAAAACTGTCCGGGGACGTCTCGTAGACCTTTTCCCGATACGATTCGTATGTATTTTTTAAAGTACGAATCTTACTTCACCGGTTGTACGGGACTTGTACGATTCGTACGTAAAAAAATACGGATACGAGTCGTAAGGTAATTTTTTTTAACGGATCGGAATCGGCACCATAATGTTAAAATAAATTAAACATATACATCTAAAATATAATATATATACTTACTTAATCTTATTCCTAAATCATTCTTTTAATAACTTATAAATTGTTAACAACATTTTATAAATTATAAATACATATATACACATACAAAAATAATATAAATAAAAATATATATAACAAATTAAAAAACTACAATATTTTGAATGTTTTTAAAATAAATTATACACAACATTAAATAAAACAATACAGAAAAATATTGGATGGCAGAGGGAAAACAATTACTATTCCCACTCCAAAGAGTGCAACAGTAGGGAAAGTGTTGGATAGCGTAGGGGTAAAAATGACTATTCCAACTTCAGAGAGTGCAACAGTAGGGAAAGTGTTGGATAGCATAGAGGTAAAAATTGCTATTCCCACTCCAGAGAGTGCAACTGTAGGGAAAGTGTTGGATAGCATAGGGGTAACAATTACTATTCCCACTCCAGAGAGTGCAACAGTAGGGAAAGTGTTGGATAGCGAAAGGGTTAAAATTACTATTCCCACTCCAGTGAGTGCAACAGTAGGGAAAGTGTTGGATAGCGTAGGGGTAAAAATTACTATTCCCACTCCAGGGTGTGCAACAGTAGGGAAAGTGTCGGATAGCGTAGAGGTAAACATTACTATTCCCACTCCAGAGAGTGCAACAGTAGGGAACGTGTTGGATAGAGTAAGGGTTATAATTACTATTCCAACTCCAAAAAGTGCAACAGTGGGGAAAGTGTTGGATAGCGTAGGGGTAAAAATCACTATTCCCACTCCAGAGAGTGCAACAGTAGGGAAATTGTTGGATAGCGTAGGGGTAAAAATTACTATTACAACTCTAGAGAGTGCAACAGTAGGGAAAGTGTTGAATAGCGTGGGGATAAAAATTACTATTCCCACTGCAGTGAGTGCAACAGTAGGGAAAGTGTTGTATAGCGTAGGGGTACAAATTACTATTCCCACTCCAGAAAATGCAACAGTAGGAAAAGTGTTGGATAGCGAAAGGGTTAAAATTACTATTCCCAATCCAGTTAGTGCAACTGTAGGGAAAGTGTTGAATAGAGTAGGGGTAAAAATTACTATTCCAACTCCAGAGAGTGCAACAGTAGGGAAAGAGGTGGATAGCGTAGGGGTAAACATTAGTATTCCCACTCCAGAGAGTGCAACAGTAGGGAAAAGTGTTGGATAGCGTAGGGGTAAAAATTACTATTCGCACTCCAAAGAGTGCAACAGTAGGGAAAGTGTTGGATAGCGAAAGGGTTAAAATTACTATTACCACTCCAGTGAGTGCAACAGTAGGGAAAGTGTTGAATAGCGTAGGGGTTAAAAATAACATACTTATCAATTAAATACATTTTTTAATTAAATAGTTTTTTATTATTAAATATCAATGAATTCATAATAAATACCAATAAATGAAAATTAATAATTACGTTAATAACATTAAATTACTTCCCACCCTATTCCCCAAAAAACACACAACCCACTCCACATAAAAGATAACACAATTAATATAATTATCAATTAATAAATTAATTAATAATTAATTAACAATAAATTAAATACCAATACCAATAATTATTAATGAATAATGACTTAATTATAATAAATTACTTCCCACCCTATTCCCCTAAACACACCCGCTTCTAAACTAAATTAACACAATTAATATATTCATCAATTAATTAATTAATAAAAATTAATTACCAATTATTAAGTAATAAACAATAAATTAATTGTCAATACAAAAACAATTAAAATTATTAATTCGTTTATTATAATTAATTTACTTCCCACCCTATTCCCCTATAAACCCACAAGACGCTCCAATAAAAAATTAACACAATTAATATAATCATCAATTAATCAATTAATAAAAAATAATTACCAATTATTAATTAATTAACAATAAATAAACTATCAAAACCAATAAATAAAAATAATAATTACTTAATTGCAATTAAATTACTTCCCATCCTATTCCCCTATAAACCCACAACCCGCTAAAGAACTAAAATGAAAAATTTAATTAAAAATAATTAACAATTTCTAAAAATTATGATTTAATTTACTATAATTAAATTACTTCCCACTCTATTCCCCTATAAACCCACAACCCGCTGCGGCACTAAAATGCAAAATGTACTTTAAAAAAATTTACTAACTTCTAAACAATTAATACATATATTTAAAAAAAATACAAAACATAATAAAACATGTGGAACACATACATATAAAATACATACTAAAATACATAACACTAACATAAACTTCGACATTATTAACATCGATATTTTTGCTATCGATATTACTGACTTCGATATAAAAAATAAAGATATTTCTTACCTTCAGGTCGATATTCTGGTCACCGGTATTCTTGATGTCGATATTCTGTCCCTACGATATTTAAAACTCGATATTAATGTAGGTCGAAATAAAAAACTCGATATTTTGTCTCTGCACCCATTGCCATAGCCTAGGAGCGAGCTTTTCTTGAGCACTGTTCCGAAGCCCTGACTCATCCTTAAGTGATGCACCTAATTCAACATACAAGCTCTTTGGAACCAATCTTTTGAGGCCCCTGCTGAATCTTATGCAGTCTATGTAACCTTGCACATGACTTCTTTTAACACACACTTTTA
This sequence comes from Triturus cristatus, assembly GCF_964204655.1. NCBI lineage: Eukaryota > Metazoa > Chordata > Amphibia > Caudata > Salamandridae > Triturus > Triturus cristatus. The sequence goes on along the minus strand of NC_140593.1, from coordinate 65,960,755 downwards.
AAGTCTGTGCCGGATCTTAAGTGATCCTCTTAGCGTAGCATGCATGCTCTCTAAACCTCTCTTCAGAAGCCCCTTCTGAATCTTAAGTGATTACCCTCACCTCGCATGTGAGCTCTACTAAACCAGTTCTTAAGCTGCTGCTGAATAATAGCTATCCACCAAAACTCTCATGCAATCTCTTCTAAACCAGTTCTGAAGAACCTGATGCCTCCTTAGTGGTCCACATAACCACACAGGCAAGCAGGGTCTTCTAAGCCACTTCTAAAGTCCCTCCTGAGGTCAAAATCATCCACCAAACCTCGCTCCTAAGTTCTTCTAAGTCCCTGCTCGGAAACATTTGCTGAATAAAGTGGTTGTCAAGAATTCCTGTCATGCGAGGGGAGGAAAACGGTAACCAGCGAAAACGGACTACATCTCCCAGGGTGCTTAGCGGTTGAGAGGTTATGTAAACAGGAGAGCTGTTACATAACTCAAGGAAAACACGCCCTTATGTAAACAGGAGAGCTGTTACATAACTCAAGGAAAACACGCCCTTATGTAAACAGGAGAGCTGTTACATAACTCAAGGAAAACACGCCCTTATGTAAACAGGAGAGCTGTTACATAACTCAAGGAAAACAACGCCCTATAAAGGGAGGAACCGGGAGGTACAACGCTGTCGGATATTGTGTTTACAACCGACGTACCTGCTTAGTGAAGAGCAGTGTTTCGGAGTGGTGCTCCAGTAAGGCAAGAACGGAGGTAGGTCGAGTCGTTACTCCCTGGGCCGTGTCTTGCCCCATCGTCACCTGTGAAGGACCCGGAAGCTCTACCGGATAACCATTGAGCTTCGCTTTTTGACTCGGCTGAGTCAAAGCGCAGTGGCGCTTTTGCTGGTTGGAGTCGTAACTCCCAGCCCGACCAGAGATACAGGGACTGCCAGCTGTAACGCACACCAGGAGGTGTTTGCCGCGTTACAGACTCGGAAGTCCACTGGATCGATCAAGCGGCTGCTCTCGGTTCAGTCTTCTTTGCTTGTGATTGGGGTATCGGTGACGCATCACCAGGAGGTGACTCCGCGTCCCGGTGCAGTCTGAGGAAGAGGTTGAGCGGCTGCTCCCTTCAGGTAGAGACCCCGGCTGGGTGTTTCCCTGACTCCTCGATTCTCCCCAACACTCTTCGTGCCCCTCACAGCCTACCGATTGGCATTGTCGGCCATTTCCTTTCTGCCCTCTGTTGGCATACGCCGGGATCGGCGTATATGCAGAGGACGGTTAGGACCATCCGTGCTGTGGGCTGGTAACGTACTTAGCCTGGAGGATTCCAGTGACTATAACCTTTGTTTATTCCTTGTATTATTTTTGCCTTCATTAAAATAACTAAACCTTCACAAGTGGTTGCGTTCTCATTATCGTGTCTGTTAAACGATCCTCAGACGTTCAGGGCGTTACAGTGGTCTACCTAAACTCACACACTAGCTCTCCAAGCCACTCTTCAGAAGGACCTGCTGAATCCTAGAGAGTCCACCTAAACTAGTACCTGAGGTCTTCTAAACTGCTCTTCAGAAGGACTTGCTGAATCCTAGAGAGTCTGTGAGAAGTTGGCCTGGTATATGCTGTCCACTTGTTATAGTGGGCACCCTGCACCAGTCCAAACAACCCCTTATTGACAATAGGTTAAAGACAACCTTTATTGAAAGCAATCCTAGTGGTAGCTATGGAGAGCAGCCTTCAGGCTAAGTCTTGAAGGAATGTAAAGCAGGTTTTTTTTACCAGTCTATAATCTCTTGAGTGGCTTCATAAAAGGAGACCACACCAGGTATATATATAAAATATATGTATTTATTCCTAAACACACCCTACTAGTCTCTTTATGAGGTTAGAGGTAAAAGCACATAAGTTACACTTCAAATATTACAGTAAAGTAGCACAAATACACGTTAGGCCCTGGGGGCGGACCAAACCATATACTAAAATAGTGGTAAAAGAACCACGACTTAACTAGACACAAGGCCTAGAGCCTGTAGAATCGCTGGGACCCCAAGGAACCACCCAAGGTAGTGACACAGGGGACCCACGGGGGCCATGTGCAGTGTGAGAACACAGCCGCAAGCTCTCGTTAGCTTCTATGGGGAAAGTCGCGGTTAGATTTTTAGAGTTAAAGAACAGTTAGGAATGGACTAGGACCAAACCCTCTTGGACTTATACTGTTCTAGGGTCAAAACCCACGGGAGCACCAGAGTACTCGAGTTACCTCACCCATGGAAGCCGGGTGCATAGGTGTCAAATTGTGTCTGGTCGCATCGTCGTTTTCAATGGCCACTGGCGAGGAAGTGTTGCTGGCGGGAAGATGCGAAGTGTCCGAAGGGATCCAAGCCTGGATCGGAGATGTGAAGAACCTGAAAGCAGAGGGGACAGAGTGTGGGTCACTTTTCAGTGACCAGGGGCACGATAGACTAATGCCCACCGATGTTGGGTATTTCAGGTGAGGAAGGGGAAGCTTGACTCTTCAGCCAAGAGGACCAGGAGGCGTCGAGGACAACCATGATCTGGATTCAAGCTGTCCCACAAAGGATGTCGAGTGCTGCAGTGTCGGTGCCCGGATTGGACACAACAAGCCTTGGCAACAGCAACCCATGCAGAAAGGAGAAAGATGCTTCGGTGCAAACCAGCAAGGTCCGAGAAACTCCCCCAGCAAGGGGGAGTTAGGGCACGTCTGGAGCAACCAGAGAAGCCCAAAGAAAATCAGAGTTACCTTCACAGGGACCTACCAGTTGACGGACCAGGGATCGTGAAGGGACCTCGAGCGGGAATGCAAAGAGCGGGCTCACGGAACACTCGTGGAGTGTAGGCCCACAATCTTCAGTGCAAAAGGTGCTCGGGGTCTGGGCTACAAGTAACCCAATGCACAGCCTCGAGTGTTGTCGGGAAGCTGATGCACTTGCAAATGTGCACGGTGTCCAGGGGTTCCAGTTCCACGGTTCCCACGAGGGCTACGGGTCTCAGCTTTGCTGGAGACTCGGTTCCGCGTCTGGGAAGTCTGGAAATCCACCTCTGGTGTTGCAAAGTCTTCAGCGTCCGGCTGGAGCTTTGGAGATGCAGACCAGACAGATGCGTCTTTGGTGCCTGCCAAGCAGGGGAGTAACTCCTTTACTCCAAGGGAGATTCTTCAGTCATCTGGCGTTGAACAGATCATCGAAGTTCCAGGATTCAGTTTCAGAGTTTCGTCCAGGGATATCTAAAATTCTGGTTACAGAGGTTCCTTCTTTATACCTAAGGAAGGGGTTGGACTAACTCAGGGGACCCACCTATGGGAGGGTTTGGAAAGTGGGGTGGCTACACCCATTTCCTTTGTCCAGTTTCACGCCAGAGCAGGGGCTGGTAGCCCCTGCAACTGGTTTGAGCTGAACTATGCACAGGGACACCAAATATGCCCCCAGTGCAGGACTTCAAAGCACTCCTGGAGTGCTCCCATCAAGCCCTAATCCACTAAGACCTGTCTGGGAGGTGGTAACACCTCCCTGTGACAGGAAACCTATTGCCCAGGCCTCCCCTGCCAGAGTTTCAGTCAGAAGCAGGAGGCCAGACTCGTGTCTGTGGCTGCAGCATCCATTTTGTGATGCCAGGGCTCTTTTAAGCTGGTACCGGGTATACCAGTGCTGTCATGTCTCTCCCTCTAGAAGGGTGGGATCATACTCCCATACCAGTTACTGGTGTGGGGGTATGATTCCAATGTGTTTGACACCAAACACGCCATGTTTCCATGCAGCCAGTCCAAACTTAGCATTTACCATTGAGTTATAATGCACTTAAGACTATATGGTCAGGCTGCATCACAGACAACGCCGGAGAAGAGATTCCGAAGGCTGCAGAGAGGCTCTGCTCATGCATGGGCACCCTCTCACACACAACCAAGCACCCTGCTTTCCGGATTGATAAGGCCTGCCATGGGGGTGACTGATAGGTTTCTGTGTGCAGTGATAGGTGAGATATAGTGAACCTATATCTCTGTAAGGGGTGCATGCACCACCTTACCCAGGCTGCAGTAGCAGACCTGTGATGTCATTTTGGAGGGCTTCCCAGGGGTGACATAATACATGCTTCAGCCCCTGGTAGGCCTCTGGGGTACCTATGCCCTGGGTCCATAGTATACCATATATTAGGGACTTATAAGGGCACCTCAGAATCCAATCTGTGGTGTACCTAAGGTACTAGGAGGACTCAATTTAGAGAGGAAGCAGCTAGGCTGGGGTCCTGACTAGCAGGCCTCCAGTCAGACTAAAGTCGAAAAACAGTGTTACAGCAGCAAAAAGTGGGGGTAACCATAAGAAGCAGATCCTACTCTCCTACACTCCCCCCAAACGCAGGGACATTAAACTAACCTTGACCAGTTGAGTCTTCATGTTCTAAGTGGAAATATCTGGAGACTCCATCTGCATTATCATGGTTACTCCCAGGTCTATGTTCCACTGTATAGTCCATCCCCTGTAGGGAAATGGACCACCTTAAAAGTTTGGGGTTTTCACCCTTCATCTGTTTTAGCCATAAGAGGGGCTTATGGTCTGTCTGAACACCGAAGTGAGTACCAAACAAGTATGGCCTCAACTTCTTCAGAGCCCAAACCCCAGCAAAGGCCTCCCTCTCAATGGCTGACCAATGTTTCTCTCTGGGGGTCAGCCTTCTGCTTCTGAAAGCTACTGGATGATCCTGACCTTCATCATTCAACTGTGACAGTACAGCCTCTACCCCCAACTCAGATGCATCTGTTTGCACAATGAACTTCTTGGAGTAATCAGGACTTTGCAGAATAGGAGCAGTGCACATGGCCTGCTTCAGGTCATCAAATGCCTTTTGACGGCTAACTGTCCACTGAACCTTTTTGGGCATTTTCTTGGAAGTAAGGTCATTCAATGGGGTCACAATGGATTCATAACCTTTTGCAAATCTTCTGTAATACCCAGTCAGGCCTAAGAAGGCTCTCACCTGAGTCTGGGTAGTGGAAGCAACCCAGTCCATTATGGTCTGGATTTTGCTCTGCAATGGTTGAACCTGGCCTCCACCTACAAGGTGGCCCAGGTACACAACCTGACTCTGCCCTATCTGGCACTTAGTAGCCTTGATAGTTAGGCCTGCTTTTTGCAGGGCCTCCAAAACATTCATCAGGTGGACCAGGTGATCCTCCCACGTGGAGCTAAAGACAGCAATATCATCTAGATATGCTGCACTATAGTCTTCCAGGCCTGTAAGGACTTGATTCACCAACCTTTGGAAAGTGGCAGGTGCATTCTTCAAACCAAAGGGCATTACCACAAATTGATAGTGCCCACTAGGGGTAGAAAATGCTGTTTTTGGCTTTGCATCATCAGCTAGTCTGATCTGCCAGTAGCCAGCTGTCAAGTCAAATGTGCTTAGAAACGTGGCTGAGGCTAAAGTATCTATCAGCTCATCTGCCCTTGGGATGGGATGGGCATCAGTCCTGGTGACTGCATTGAGACCCCTGTTCTACCACACAAAACCTCATCTCTCTCCATCTTTGGTGTGAGGTTTAGGCACAAGGACTACTGGACTAGCCCACGGGCTATCTGAGGGTTCAATGACTCCCAAATCCAACATCTTTTGGACATCTGTCCTTAGACAGTCCCTGACATGATCAGGTTGCCTGTAAATTGTATTCTTCACAGGCAGACTGTCTCCGGTGTCCACTTCATGAGTGCACCAGGTAGTCTGACTTGGAGTCAGCAAAAACATATGTCTGAACTGGCTGAGAAGTCTTCTGCAGTCAGTTTGTTGCTGGGCAGTGAGGCTGCCTGCCAAGGCTACACCATCTACTGAGCCATCATCAGGGTTCTGAGAGAGCAGGCCAGGGAGTGGGTCACTCTCTTCCTCCTGTCCTTCATCAGTAGCCATGAGCAAGCCCATGTCTGCCCTGTCAACATATGGTTTTAGTCTGTTGACATGGAGTACCCTATGGGGACTCCTGGGGGTTCCAAGGTCTACCTCCCCTTTCTGTTCAACAATTGTATGGGGGCCACTCCATTTATCTTGGAGGGCTGCTGGGGCCACAGGCTCCAACACCCACACTTTCTGCCCTGGTTGGTAAACAGTCAGCACAGCCTTTTGTTCATGCCAGGCCTTTTGTAATTCGAGGTTTTTAGTTGCTTTAAAAAAAAAAAAAAAATGTGTATTCATCACAAGGAATAAATAACAAAGGAAAAAAGAGTAGAAGAAAACGAGCTTCTAAAAATAATCATACTACATTAAACAAATGAACAAATAAGAGGTAAGCATAAAGAAAACGGAGGAGAAAAAGCAAAAAAAGGGAAATACAATATTTTGACATGGGACAATATTTTAACATAGGACCCCAAATTCGATGAAACTTCTTTCCAGAACGGATACCTCTACTTATGGCTATAGCCATTTCCCTTTCAAAGATATCCATTAAATTACCCACCATTCATAAGCTTTGGGTGGAAATTTAGATATCCATGCGCCGGCAATGCAGAGTCTTGCTGTTGCTATAATAATCAAAATGAAAGATCTTAATCCCAGAGCTACGTCTGGCTTGTAGCCAAGTATCAAATCTTTATCCATTAGATGTATATTAATTTTTAAGCGGAGAGTTATTATACAGAAGATGTCCTTCCAAAAATCAGTCAAGCCAGGACAAGTGATAAACACATGTAGGATATTTGCAGCAACCAGTCCGCACTTGGCGCATTTGCATTTGTCATTTGAATTGATACTAACGGGGTCTGTCCATTTAGCTATACGTTCTGGGGTATAATAGAGCATATATACAGTTTTAAATTGTTGCAGCTTTAAATTAATAGAACATATCGCAGTATCTAAGCTCTCCAATGATTCTTCAATATCCCCAGGACCTACATCTTGTCTCAATTTCTCACTCCATTGAGACGCTGTTTTAAGGCAGTCGTTCTCCCATATTTGAGAAAATAGTTGGTAAGCCTTACCGATGGTCAATTTTCCCTCTGAGTGTAGGTAATTTAGTATATCCGAACCTGTAGGGTGCCTGATTTCTCTACTCCCCCGTAGACAGTCTCTAATCTGTAAATATTTGTAAAACATATTTTTGGGGATGCCATATGACTTCTGAAGGTCTGAGAACGTAAGGAAGCCAGTAGCATTATATAGATGATTGAGTTGATTAATACCGTATATGTTCCAAGATTTAGCTTGCATATCATGAAAAATTTCCGGAAGCAAGGGGTTGCTCCATAATGGCATGCAAAACTGCGCCAAAGGTAGATTGCACCTAGCTGTTATATCCCGCCATATGTACGCAATGTCCTTCAGTGTCTTGAATTTTACTCTTTTAAAGTAGTTTGTGTCGTGGATCCTGTATAAAAACATGGTACTATCATTGCCAACGGCAAGACTATAGCAACAATGCAGCTTATTAGGAGCGAGGAGATCGCTAAGACGTCCTGCAAAGGAGGCCCAAAAGTATGTTTTAAAATCGGGTAATTGTAATCCTCCATATCTGTAAGGTAGTTTTAAAAATTTTATAGCACGTCTCGATTGTTTATAGCTCCAAATAAAAATGCTGATAGCCCCCTCCAATTTTTCAAAGAAATATTTTGGGACACGCAGCAGTATCGCCCAAAATAAATAAAGACATTTGGGCAAAATAATCATCTTAACGATATTACAACGTCCTATGATACTAATAGGAAGTTTATGCCATTCCTTCAGTTTAGCAACCATATCTTTAAATAAAGGCTCATAGTTCATTTTGATGACCTGTCCTAGGTCTGCGGAAATCTGTACTCCTAGATAGGTTGCTGACGTGACAATCCCAATTATTGCCCTGTTTGCCCGAAAGTTAAGAATAATCTGGGTCTTATTAACATTTAATTTATACCCAGAGTAGTCCCGAAATGTACTGGCTTCGATTTGAATAGCCTCTATAGCCCTGGCTGGGTCTGCAGAGAAAACGGCAATGTCGTCAGCGTAGGCCGTCACTCTTATTTCTTCAGAGCCTAGTAAGACTGGAAGGATTTGAAGGTTAGTAATCAATGATCTAATAAATGGCTCTATGTATAAGGCAAATAGTAAAGGTGATAGAGGGCACCCTTGCCGAGTACCCCGCAGTATAGAGAAAGGAGCGGACTGGTAATTTAAATAATTAGAATAATAATAACAAGCTTATAAAGCGCTTGGTTACACTTACTAGTGTGACCCGCGCTGCGGCACAAATCAGGTTCTGGGCAGAGGAAAGAAGAAGAGATTAAACAAGAGAACTCAAAGATGGAAAGAGCCAGGTCTTTAGGTTTTTCCGAAAGACTGTCTCCGCAGACTCCAGCCGGAGCCCCGGGGGGAGTTTATTCCAATGTTTGGCAGCTAGGAAACAAAAGGAGCGGCCACCTATCCTAGCTCTCCTAATGGTCGGAATGCTAACCTGCCCTGTCCTGCTAGATCTCAAACAGTGGGTCGGAGAGTATGGGGTAAGAAAGTCATGCAGATAGGTGAGTCCTTTTCTCTGTAAAATGTGATGGCTCACACACATAGCTTTGAAAATAATTTGTTCCCTTACCGGGAGCCAGTGAAGGGAAACCAGGGCCTTGTTGGAAGAGGCTCTCCTGGGTAACATTAAAACAAGACGAGCCGCAGCATTCTGAATGCATTGGAGTCTCTGCACACATTTGGAACTAGATCCCAAATAAAGGGCGTTCCCATAATCCATGCGTGACGTCACCAGAGCGTGGACCATAGTTTTCCTCGCTGAAATTGGCAATACATCCAAGGTCTTCCGGAGACCTCACAGAACCCCAAAACATTTTCCCGCCACTCGCCTAGTGTGATTATCAAAGGAAAGCTTAGAATCCAACCACACCCCAAGATTCTTTACCTGATCACAAGGGGACGGGGTTGGTCCCAGTGTCTGAGGCCACCATGCTGACGACCAGATTGTGGGAGCTTTACCTATCACAAGAACTTCAGTTTTATTACCCTTAAGCTTAAGGCAGTAAATACATTAATTTAGCTACTGGACTTTTGCACAGAACATGAATCCATCATAGAAGCGGCCATGGATGTTATATGCTGAGAGTATAGCCCAAAGACAGTCCCAAGTTACACGATCAAATGCTTTCTCAGCATCAAGCATGATCATTCCTAAGTCCTTATTAAGTTTGGAGGCAGCATCAAAGGCAACTAGAGCTGTATTCACATGTGAAGTTGTGTCCCTGCCGGGTATGAATCCATGTTGTTGGCCAGAGACTAATTGTGCAATATGAGGTGCAGGGCGCATAGCCAATATTTTTGCGAAGATTTTCGAGTCGGTGTTGATTAATGAAATCGGTCGATATGACCCACATTCTTCCCTCGGTTTGCTCTTTTTCAAAAAGAAGACAATATTTGTCATATTCCACGAATTCGGCACCCTCCCCTTTACACCAACATGATTCATAAGCCGGGACATGATAGGGGCTAAGTTAGTCTTAAATATTTTATAGAATTCCAATGGTATTTTTCCTTCTCCTGCCGCTTTGCCAGATGGAAGTACATTAGTAGCGTCAAATATTTCCTTGGCTGTAATATCTAAATAACGATCTTGTATCTGATCTATTTCTAATCTGTGCATAGTTTCGCGGAATTTGCATTTATCCATATATTCGATAAATTTCCTTGCGTCGAACACGTTAGCGTTGCTGTAAACTGCCTGATAGAAATTTGAGAATTGCTCTAATATCTCTTCTGGGTGTGTATGAAGTAATCCACCAGCTCCTCTTCTACTTTTTATTACTCGCCCCGCCCTTTTATCAGAGAGTTGGTGTGCAAGCACTTTGCCTACTTGTTCGCCATACTCATATTGGAGAGCTCCATTTTTATTATAGTAAGCCTCAGTTTTATCTTTTAGAGACCGTCCTAATGCAGCATGTTTCTCGATTAGAAGTAGATATGTTTGAGAGTGTGTGGGAGCTAAGGTCTTTTGAATATTCCCTCGCCTAATTTCGTCTGAATGTGCTATTTCTAGTTGTCTGATTTCTACTCTAGTGTCCTCATTTGGCTGATGTTTGATGCGATTTTGTCTCCAGACATACCGTTGGGTAGCTCCTCTTATAAAAGCTTTAAGTGAGTCCCAGACAGAAACAAGCATTGGCATAGCCAATAGGTCTTGCCTTTGGGACCTTATAAGTGTTTAGCCATACAACAGGTGATGTTGTTGCTCCAAGAATATTGTGCTGGATAACTAAACACTGATAAGGTCCCAAAGGCGAGACCTATTGGCTATGCCAATGCTTGTTCTTTTAGGTGGGCATAATGTTTCGCTAGTAGCTCGGTGGACTTTCATCATTCGAAAGACAATTGTCTTTGAAGAAGGCAATAAAAAACATATTATTTCTCAATAGCCTAAGAGACCACCTTGGGGCGACACTTATGACCTATAAATTTTCACGTTTTAGCTTACATTTTGCCAAGAATTGTAACCAGGGTATCTCCCCTCATTTATATTTGTAATATTGATGGTATTTTTATAGCGCACAGTTTGCCATTGGCATGGCATCACTGAGCTTTTCTGTACATGATTTGAAACAAGTAATCCAAAAGAGCAAACATCTGAGGCCATTAGCTCAGATTTCTATAGAAATATGAAAAGAAGTCCATCTTTGAATACTCTATATAAGCCTGAATGTTGCATTTTATTATTATTGTGTTTTATATTATTTAATTTAGGCAGAACGTGTAAACACCAAGGGTTTGGTGGCGCTGAAAATTCAAACTGTGGATTTACCTGCACTGACAAATGAAGAGAAACGTTTGCAGCGTCTTGCTGAAGAGAGGCTAAAGGCGTCCGGGAAGGGGCGAAGAGTATTTCACATGGAAGGAGCAAGCAGCCAGTAGGGTCTCCCCCAGGCCCAGTATGTGAACACTAAGGGCCACATTAGTATGGCGGGCAGACAACGTCCGCCCGCCATACCATCGGGAAACGGGACCGCCCGCTGAGGGTGCGGCGGTCCCGCACTCCCGATTAGAATGCGCCCACCACACTGGCGGGCTCATGGCGCATCTGCAACATTGCGGCGGGCGGTGCAGAGAGCAGCACCCACCGCAATGCCACAAAGGCAGGTTGTGCGTTTCAATGCACAACGTGACAGGCACCGTGCGCGGTGCCTGCCACGTTGTTCATTGAAAGGCAGGGGGGTACCATAGGTACCCCCCATGTGCACCCCCCAGAATCCCTGGGGGCCTGCTACGGGCCTCCAATGGCGAAAAACGCCTGCCTTTCTGTGACGGCGTTGCCGCCACGAAAACGCAACACACCGCCTGGATACTAATATGGATGGCGGTGTCTACCAGACACCGCCACCATATTAACTGCTTTTCCGCCCGGTAGGCAATCGGGCGGATTGCCTACTGGCGGAAAAACGGCGGACGGTCTTCCCGTCTTCCGGGGTCCCCCCCGCCATGGTAATGTGGCGGGGGGAATTCATATGTGGCCAGTGGTTTTCTGCGGGCCATACGGGCGGTGGCGATCAGCCCGATATCTTAATGAGCCCCATAGTTGCAGTTCCTAAAAGTGCAGAAAATGGGTGGGGGAATAGCCAAAGCTTATTTGGGGGCAAATTTGGGCGAAATGCCACACGCTGCAGGACGCACTGTACAGAAGGCCTCAACTGTAATGCGGCAGTGATTAGGAAGCCAATTTGAAAAATGGCGATTAAATGAGTCAGCCATCCTGAGATTCAGAATGACCCTTGCTGTAGCATTCTGGCTATTCCCGCCTTCGGTCGAAAGCTTTTCAGAGCCCCAGGTAAAATGCAATTATGTCAATTTGTCACTCCCCTCTCGCCTAGCACCACCGCAGTTTTGGCGGACTTTTGGTGCAACCTGGTGCCCTTTTTTATGGAATCCTGTGGACTAAGATACCTTGTAAACAGTCAATAAATAGTAAAAGGAAACAATCGATCCTCGATTTCAAACATTCCATTTATTGTAGGTTCGCTCTGTCTTCCCTCGACTTAATGACAAACACTCCTTTCCTGCCATGACTTGCTGCTATGTCATAGTGTCGAAAGGCTAGAGTTTTGTCACAGCTGTGTGCCAGTGTGGTGACGTGTGGAGGGGCTACGTATCCCTTGATTAAGCATTAAAAAGGAGCCACGCCACTGGAGAGCAATGGGCCGTGATATTTTGGGCTGCAGTGCTACTACAGATATTACACTACTGAAAGCTATACCACTGAAGGGAAGACGAATCTGCTAACAAGGACATATTTTTGGATTGTGCTTGCATCTTTATTTATAAATATCTTGAATAAAAACGCTGTATACAAAAATTAAATAGAACGCTTGTAGAACTAATGTTTCTTGCATGACAGGCAGTGCACACTGAGCCGCCTCAGCGTTCATAGTATTTAGCAGACTTTTAACTTTAAAAAAAATATTTTATTGGTTTTCAAAAGGTATACAGAAGGTGTATAAACGGGTACGCCATGGTAACCAAGACTGCAAGTTGCCCACAATCACGCAATTCATTTAAGCAGGGTCTCTGGCATTTAGCAGATTCTGGACACTAAATCAGAATTCTTTACCCCGGATCACACAGTTTAGTCCAGGAGGAGTGCTGGGAATAAATTCCAAGTCTCGTGTTCTAAAGGCAATATATTTCCCACGAGTAGCTTAGTAGTGCCTGGTAACAGACACAAAAATATGGTCTGAGGGAGAGGATGTGGTGAGTGAGACACCGAAAGGCAGCAGCAGTTAATGTGGATATGACGCAGTAGAGTTCCGGTGCTTTTATAATTGCACTCTGTAAGGTATGAGGTAAGAGGGTGCTACCAGTGAAAGAACGTGGTGTCTGAGGGCTATTTTAAGGTGCCCAGAGAGGTGGTGGGTCGTAGGTAGAGGAGGGAAGTGCCTCAATGTGTCAAGTGCGAGAAAGGAAAATGCATGTGTGGGAGAACCGGGCTTTTCAGGTGGTAAGGCGCTGATAGGGTTGTGCTACAAAGGGGTAGCCGGAGGGTTCAGGGCCTTGAACTAAACAAGGCAAGCTGGCGTAGGGCCTTGCAGGGCAGTGCAGCGCCCATGGCCCACTTTGAAAGGCTTTCCTGATCGAGAGAACCCACATCTTTAGGGTGCGGCGAGGGGGGGAGGCAGTGGTACATGCACAAGCACCAGGATGTCTGGATTAACCTAGAGCGAAAGGCATTTTCTACACATGTGGTCCGGCAGGGTAGGCTGAGATCCAACCACCCGCTTTTTAACTCTTCGCCCCCATAGTTGGTGGGTCACCTGCACCAGGGAGAATGTAGGGGTCTGGGTGATACAGTCAGCGTAGGGGCGTACCTTCCATTTATGGACCAGGTGCAGTAGCACCGTGGTCAATAGGCCCAAGGGGCCCACTGAACCCCCATTATTGCTTCATTTTATAATTTAAAAAACAGCCGTGTGGGGGGCCAGCCGAGCATTTCTTCTTTGCACTATGGCGAATAACACAGTGTCTACGCTGCTACCGCTGCAGCTATATACAAGGCCCGCAGCCTTGTAAAATACGTACATCGCTCAGTGGTATTCCGCCAGCAGATCTTTCATCATCACAAATTGGAAAGTGCGTCAGAATTGGGGTTGGGTCGGGCGCGCAGGAGCAGGGGGCTGAGCCGGGCAGAAGCTCGAAGCAGCGGCGCACCTCGGCTCAATCACTGCCCGCGCTGCAGCGCAACATGCTCGCCTTTGTTGTTGTGCGACGAATCACCGCCCCTTCCCTCCGGGGAGGACGGCCTCGCAGCGAGGAGTGGCGGCAGGAATGCGGACGGAGCAGGAGGTTACTGCTGGGAAACAAGTGGTTACAACTGCACCCCGGGGCTCAAAGCAAAGCACATCACACCAAAGAGCAGCGACTGTCATGGCACCCTGGAGGCGCAGGCACAGCAAGTCACCGCCATGGAGTAACCACGTCACCTGTGGGCCCTGGACACGGCAGGAAGTACATTCTGGTTAACAAGCAAATGCGCGGCAGCAGGGGGAGGGGAGAGAGGACGGGGCCTGCGCGATTCACTTGCGGGAGCGAGCGGCAAGGCACGATAATTGATAACAAATGCCGCCAGCTGCTCGCTCCCGCAAGTGAATCGCCAGACGTGCACGCGTTGCCATTGGAAACAATGCAGCGCGTGCACGTTTTTGCAGGGAAAGCTGTGCCGATTACTAAAGGTCTCTTTCCTATGCAACGCATGTGCGCTGCGTAGGCGAGACCTAAAAAGGGAGACAGAGACTTCATTATCAATTAAGAAATTGTTAATGCTCTCCTTCATAAAAGATTGGTATTCTATATCCGTCAACAGATAACGAGGAAAAGAGAATTGACATATTTGTTTATTAGATGAGCTAAATGTGAGTGTCAGTGTCAGAGGATTATGATCTGAGGCTATCTTGGGGCAAATTTCACATTTAGCTATATTAAGGATAGAATTACTAACAAAAATCATATAAATTCTTGAATATTGTCAGTGAGGTATGCTATAGTAAGTAATTATGAGATCCCCCTGCCACTCAAAAAGATCCAAAGATAGTGAATCAAAAATAGATGGGTCATTCAGGTTTCGACCATAAACTACGCATATTACAAGCTTATGGTCCTGGATAAGCAGCTGTGCGATTATCCATCTGCCTCTAATATCATGGTAGGTTCTAAGCAGAGTATATTCAAGCTTTTTATCGACTAGCAAAGCAACGCCTCTAATGGACACCATCTGTGAAGTACAAACCGCTATCTTATAGCCCAGTTGTTTTAGCAGGTGCCTATCCTTATATGCCAAATGTGTTTCGGTCAGAGCAACGACCGCACCATCTGGCGTTTGTTCATTGAATTCAGTCCGGCAACATTCCAAGATATGATTTTGATTATCCCCATTTATAAATCGTAGAAAAAACTAAGGCCCACATAGCATAGCTCTGCAAGTTATCTTTTGCATCGAAACAAAAAAAATGTTTTTGCGGCCAGGGGTTTATAGACCTCAGAACTATACACGGCAACAGTACTAGCAATAGTATGGTAATAGACATCAGAATTCGGGACATAAGTGATACAGATGACTGCCCTTCTAACACTTTTATAGAGAATTCTAAAGTCCATTCAGTTGCCTTAAGCAAACACATAGTTATTTCAACCATACTTTGATAGAATCTTAAACTATAAATATTAACAATATTATAATTATAAGCAGTGAAGCTCAGATCAAACATTATTCCATTATTTACTCCTTTTGACATTTTTATCTGCCTTTTTCATATACTCCTGGAGCGGAGACCAAGTTCATAGTCCACTATGTCCTGTTTAGGGGGTTGACGAGGTAACTCCCATCCCTCCTTCACCAGACACAAAGGACCCCTAACAGAATGGCCAAACAAAAGTTCAAAAGGGCTGTAACCAACCCCCTTTTGAGGCACCTCCCTGTAGGCAAATAAAAGGCAGGGCAAAAGGATGTCCCATCTGTGCCTAAGCTTTTCTGGGAAACCTTTGATCATGCTCTTCAAGGTTTTGTTGAATCTTTCAACTAAACTATTGCATTGTGGGTGATAGGGTGTGGTGAATTTGTAATTCACTCCACACTCCTTCCACATTTCAGTCAATTAACTGGACATGAAGTTTGCATCCCTGTCAGATACTACCTCCTTAGGAAAACCCACTCTTGAGAATACACCCAAGAGGGCCCTTGCCACCACAGGTGCTGTAGTGATCATAAGTGGAATGGCTTCTGGGTACCTAGTGGCATGGTCCACCACCACCAGGATAAACCTGTGCCCAGATGCTGTCTGAGGATCCATGGGACCAACAATGTAATTCCCAACCCTCTCAAAGGGAACCCCCACCACAGGTAGTGGTATCAGGGGGCCTTTGTGGTTCCACCTGCCTTCCCACTGGCTTGACAGGTTACACAGGAGCGACAAAACTCCTTAGTGTCTTCAGACATGTGGGGCCAATGAAAGTGAGGAACAATTCTGTCCCAAGTCTTGTTTTGACCCAGGTGTCCTGCTAGGGGAATATCATGGGTTAGTGTCAATAGGAAGCCCCTAAACTTCAAAGGTATTACCAACCTCCTGGAAGCACCAAGCTTGGGGTCTCTACTCTCTGAATATAGGAGTTCACCATCCCAATAAATGTTATGGGTGCCACTAGCATTCCCAGCAGCCTCATCAGCAGCTTGCTTTCTGAGGGGTTCAAGAGAGGGGCAGTTGTGCTGCTCCTGGCTCAGATCTGCCCTGGAAGAGCCCCCTGTCCCCAAGAACTCAACCTGGTCAGGTTCAAGCTCCTCTGGGACAGTTCCTTCTGCAGGTCGTAGATCATCTCCCTCTGGAAGCTGATCTGTATTCTGAGTCAGGGTGGAAGGCACTGCCTTGACCCTACTGCTCCTCCTCTTGGGAGGCACCTGGTCCATTCTTCCAGAATCCAGGGCCTGTTCAGTTTTAGACATTTTGGCCTGTGACCTGGTCACAGCAAATACATGTGCAGGGATCCCTAGCATTTCTGCGTGTGTCCTGAGCTCCACTTCAGCCCAGGCTGAAGTTTCTAGATCATTGCCAAGCAAGCATTCAACAGGGAGGTCTGCACTTACCACAGCCTTTTTTAGGCCAGTTACCCCTCCACAGGAGAAATTAACAACTGCCAAGGAATGGTCTGTCCTGACATTGCTAGAATTGGTCACTTGGTACATTTCACCAAGTATAATCTACCCAGGATCCACAAGATCTTTTGTCACCATTGTGACACTTGCTCCCGTGTCCCTGAATGCCAAAGCCTCTTTTCCATTAATTTAAGGCTGCTGTCTGTATTTGCCCAAGTTACTGGGACTCACAAAGGAGGACATGTCCATGCCTCCATCACAGATCAGGACAGCTTAAGTTGGAACTCTGACTAGGCCAGAGTCCATCTCAGAACACAGGGTTGACCCTACTACACCCTTATTCTGAGTATTACCACCACCAATTTTAGCTGCACTAGGGGGAACAGTTGCCTTAGGGGCAATGGTGGCTGGAGTTGAGTCTTTGGACTTGCAACCACTAGTCCAGTGAGTTTTCTGTTTACAGATCTTGCACCAGGGTTTCTTTTGGCCTTTTCCTTTGTTGGATTGGGACTCCCCCCTGAAGAAGATTTTTGGGGACCTTGTGAAGACTTCTGGTCTTTACCCTTCTCCCCACCCGTGTCAGAGTTCTTTGAACCGTGCTTCTTTGGGTCACCACCTTCTGCCTCACCCTGGTTCTGACCCATTTGTCTGCCTTCTTTCCCATCTCTTGGGGAGAGGTCAGATCAGAGTCCACCAGGTACTGATGCAACAGCTGATTTTGACAATTATTAAGGATCTACTCCCTCATAATTAAGTTGTACAATCCTTGAAAGTCATGCACCTTGCTGCCAAGCAACCAGCCCTCCAGAGCCTTAGTAGCACAATCTACAAAGTCCACCCAGTCTTGATTTTGTGCCTTTTGGGTATCTCTGAACTTTAACTTTTCAGACTGGAGTAATCATCGGCATCCTCCTCTCTAAAAGTGAGGAGCTTATCTCTACCTTTGTCTGCAAAGGAAAGCCACAAGATTGCTGCCCACTGCTCCTGGGGGACCCTTTGTACTTTACAGGTCATTTCCAGTGCAGTAATCCATTTGTGGATGTCATCCCCACTCTGGTAGGGAGGGACAATCTTGTTTAGGTTTCTATGGTCATGAGACCTCTCCCTAACAATAGGGATGTTGCTTCCACCATGGGACTATAGTCTCATCTTTTGTCTAGCTCTATTGAGCTCTAGGGACTCCCTTTCTAGGGCTATCTGCTCTCGCCTAATTAAAGCTGAGCTTCTTCATACTGGAGCAGTCTCTCCCTCCTCTCCTGAGAGGTGTCCCTCCTATGAGAGGAGACAGAGGTCCCTATGGAGGTGTCAGAATGGTTAGACTCCTGAGACGGAGATCTAGACCTTCTAGGCACACTCCCAACTCTACCTGGTGGAGTAAAGAGAGGGCCATCATGGCCATCTTCCTCATCTTCAGGAGGAGTTGCATTTTCCAGGTCAGGATCATTGTCATCCTCCTGGCCAGCTCCAGAGGTCAGGTCAGGGGTGTCTGAACCCCTAGGCCCTCCTTCATCAGCTGCCCCACCCACTCTACCTACCCCATCAGACCCTGAGGTCTTTCTAAGATCATCTAGGAGGAGTACCTCTATGAGGCGTTGGCTGTTTGCACTCTTGCCTGTCTTCAACTTCCTAGTACTACACAATGCTCTCAATTCCAAGAATGGGAGTTTGTCATACTTGAAGGCTAGAAGCCCACTGGCTTCTGGCAGGGACCCACTGGTTCCTGGCCTTGAAGACATTACTAGTGAGGTGTGCTGTATGCACTACCTACTCTAGTGTGGCCTAATAAACTCTCTAGAGTTGTAGAAAGGGTGTGCTAAGCCCTTGACACACAACTCTAAGTTCAGTAGAACTTACTGTATTCTAAAGCTTGTATTATATGTACCTTAGGTACCTTTAGTGGTTTTCAGTTACTCACTCAATTGAGATTGTCTGGTAAAACAATAGCAAGCTGGAATCCCACACGCTGCACACCAAATTGAGAAGGTGGCCTTGTATATGCTGTCCACTAGTTATAGTGGGCACCCTGCACCAGTCCAAACAACACCTTATTGATGATAGGTTAAAGACAACCTTTATTGAAAGCAATCCTAGTGGTAGCTATGGAGAGCAACCTTCAGGCTAAGTCTTGAAGGAATGTAAAGCAGCTTGTTTTACCAGTCTATAATCTCTTGAGTGGCTAAATGAAAGGAGACCACACCAGGTATATATATAAAATATATGTATTTATCCCTAAACACACCCTACTAGTCTTTTTATGAGGCTAGAGGTAAAAGTACATAAGTTACACTTCAAATATTACAGTAAAGTAGCACAAATACACGTTAGGCCCTAGGGGCGGACCAAACCATATACTAAAATAGAGGTATAAGAACCACGACTTAACTAGACACAAGGTCTAAAACCTGTAGAATCGCTGGGACCCCAAGGAAACACCCAAGGTAGTGACACAGGAGACCCACGGGGGCCGTGTGCAGTGTGAGAACACAGCCGCGAGCTCCCGTTAGCTTCTATGGGGAAAGTCGCGGTTAGATTTTTAAAGATAAAGGACACTTAGAATTGGACTAGGACCAAACCGTCTTGGACTTAGGCAGTTCTAGGGTCAAAACCCATGGGAGCACCAGAGTACTCGAGTTACTTCACCCAGGGAAGCCAGGTGCATAGGTGTCAAATGGTCGTGTCGTTGTTTTCAATGGCCGCTGGCGAAGAAGTGCTGATGCTGGGAAGATGCGAAGTGTCCGAAGGGATCAAAGCCTAGATTGGAGATGTGAAGAACCTGAAAGCAGAGGGGACAGAGTCTGGGTCACTTGCCAGTGACCAGGGGCACGATAGACGAATGCCCACCGATGTCGGGTTTTTCAGGTGAAGAAGGTGAAGCTTGACTCTTCAGCCACGAGGACCAGGAGGTGTCTAGGATGACCAGGAGCTGGATTAGAGCTGTCCCACGAAGGATGTCGAGTGTTGCAACATCGGTGCCCGGATTGGACACAACAAGCCTTGGCAACAGCAACCCATGCATAAAGGAGAAAGATACTTCAGTGTGGACCAGCAAGGTCCGAGGGACTCCCCCAGCAAGGAGGAGTTAGGGCAAATCTGGAGCAACCAGGGAATCCCAAAGAAAATCAGAGTTACCTTCACAAGCACCCACCAGTCGACGGACCAGGGATCGCAAAGGGGACTTCAAGCAGGAGTGCAAAGAGCGGGCTCACGGAACACTCGTAGATTGTAGGCCCACAATCTTCAGTGCAAAAGGTGCTCGGGATCTGGGCTACAAGTAATCCAATGCACAGCCTCGAGAGTCATCGGGAAGCTGATGCACTTGCAAATGTGCATGGTGTCCAGGGGTTCCAGTTCCACAGTACCCACGAGGGCTATGGGTATCAGCTTTGCTGGGGACTCGGTTCGGCCTCTGGGAAGTCTGGAAATCCACCTCTGGTGTTGCAAAGTCTTCGGCGTCCGGCGGGAGCTTCGGAGATGCAGACCGGGCAGATGCGTCTTTGGTTCCTGCCAAGCAGGGGAGTAACTCCTTTACTCCAAGGGAGATTCTTCAGTCATCTGGTGTTGAACAGATCATCAAAGTTCCAGGATTCAGTTTCAGAGTTTCATCCAGGGATATCTAAAATTCTGGTTACAGAGGTTCCTTCTTTATACCTAAGGTAGGGGTTGGACTAACTCAGGGGACCCACCTATTGGAGGGTTTGGAAAGAGGGGTAGCTACACCCATTTCCTTTGTCCAGTTTCACGCCAGAGCAGGAGCTGGTAGCCCCTGCAACCGATTTGAGCTGGACTGTGCACAGGGACACCAAATGTGCCCCCAGCGCAGGACTTCAAAGCACTCCTGGAGTGCTCCCACCCAGCTCTAATCCACTAAGGCCTGTCTGGGAGGTGGTAACACCTCCCTGTGACAGGAAACCTATTGTCCCGGCCTCCCCTGCTGGAGTTTTGGTCAGCAGCAGGAGGCCAGACTCGTGTCTGTGGCTGCAGCATCCATTTTGTGATGCCAGGGCTCTTTTAAGCTGGTACCGGGTATACCGATGCTGTCATGTCTCTCCCTATAGAAGGGTGGGATCATATGATTACAAGGTGTTTGACACCAAACACGGCATGTTTCCGTGCAGCCAGTCCAAAGTTAGCATTTACCGTTGGGTTATAATGCACTCTGTGGCTGTTTGTGGATGCGGTTAAACCATATACTCTTAAGTGCATTATAAATGCTAACTTTGGAATGACTGCATCAAAACATGTTGTGTTTGGTGTCAAACAACTTGGAATCATACCCCACATCAGTCCATGATGTGGGAGCAGGATCCCACCCTTCTAGAGGGGACGACATGTGCCTACTGTGGTAACACAGTAGAAATCTGAAAGAGCACTGACATCACAAAATGGATGCCATCAGCACAGACACTGGGCTGCCCTCCTGCTGCTGACTGAAACTCGCAGTGGAGGAGGCCCAACAATAGGCATCCTGTCACAGGGAGGTGTCACTACCTTCCAGACAGGATTTAGTGTATTGGGGCTGGGTGGGTGCACTCCTAGAGTGCTTTGAAGTCCTGCACTGGGGGAGCAGTAGGCTCCTCTGTGCATATGCCAGCTCAAACCGGTTCAGGGTCTACCTGCCCCTGCTCTGGCGCGAAACTGGACAAAGGGAAGTGGGTGTAACCACCCCCTACCCTGACCCTTCCAGAGGAGTGGTTATAAAGCTAGTCCCTCCCCTACCTTCAGTAAAAGATAGGGAAACCTTGCCATTGCAAATCAGATAACCCTGGACGACGCTTTACAAGAAGAATCCTGGTCCTTCGACGTTCCACTACCTTTGGAAGATGGAAGAATCTCCCTTGGAGTCAAGGAGTGACTCCCCTGCTTGGCAGGCACCAAAACTTGAATCAACGGTCGCAAACTTTCCTGCTCTCGCCGGAGTCCGCAGTCCCTGCAGCCCCGAAAGTGTATTTCCTGACTTTTCAACGGCCATTGTGAGACCCCAGCAAATCTGAGGCAAGTGGTCCCCACGAGTGATGAGGAACTGCAATACCTGGGAACCATACACTATTGTCGAGTGCAACCCCTTTACAACGTTCTATGAACTTGTGCTTTGGACCACTTGTGGCCCAAGCCTCCAGCAGGTTGTGCAGCAAATATCAGAGGCCTACCCTGTCCCAAGTGACCGTGGGCTCCTGTGAAGCATTTCCTCAAGAGGCGTCTTTGCAATCACTTACCCGTTGGCTTGCGGGTCCCCCAAAGACTTACTTATCAAACCAAAGGGCTCCCCTGGTTGCTCCAGGCCTGCCCTCACTTACCCTTACTGGGTGAGTCCCTCAGACCTTGCTGGTCTGCACCATTGACTAAATTCACTTTCCACAAGACTTGCTGTTGCCAAGGCTTGCTGGCTCCAATCCGGTTGCTGACACTGCAGTCAGATGTAGACGTCATGGGACACTCCGAATCCAGCTGCTGGTCATCGTCGATCTCTCCTGGTCATCGAGAGTGAAGAGTCAAAACACCCTTGATCACCTGAAATCACCCAACATCCGTGGGCATCCATCTTCCTGGCCCGGGGTCACTGGCAAGTGACTGTGAACACTGTCCCTTCAATTTTCAGGTCTTCTACATCTTGAATCCAGCCTTGGATTCCACCGGACACTTCTTCAGTCTTCGCAAGCAGCAAATCTTCTTTGGTCTCCATAGAAAACAGCGACACGACCTGACACCAAAAGACACCTATGCACTCGGCTTCCCTGGGTGAAGTAGCTTGTGCACTCCGGTGCCCTAGTGTGTGTTGGCCCTCAAATTACTTACCTTGTAAGAGGCTTGCTTGTAGACTTCCTCAAAGTACCCTAAAACTTTAAAAATCAAACCGCGACTTGCTCCATTGTAATCAATAGGGAACCCGCGGCTGTGTTCTCACACTGCATGCGTCTCCTGTGGGTCTGTTACTTACCTGCTTTTACTGCATTAGTGAAGCCCCATCGATTCTACAGGCCCTAGGCCTTGTCATTCTGCAAGTCGACTTTCCTAAACCTCTTTTTTAGTATATGGTCTGGAACGCCCCTAGGGCCCCAGCCATATTTGTGCTTAACTTATTGTGAAACGTTGATATTTGAATGTGTTCCAGGCTTCTAATCTCATAAAGAGATTAGTAGAGTGTGTCTAGAAATAAATACATATATATTTGATATATACCTGTGTGGTGTCCTTTCATTTGGTAATTCAAGAGATTATAAGGTAAAACAAGCTGCTTTACATTCCTCTGAGACTTAGCCTGAAGGCTGCTCTCCACAGCTACCACTAGGATAGCTTTCTTTAAAAGGTTGTCTTAAACCTATCTACCATAAGAGTCGAATTGGAATGGTGCAAGGTGGCCACTATAACTAGTGACCAGCATATGCCAGGCCAACTTCTCACAGGTGAGATATAGTGAACCTATATCTCGTTAAGGGTTGCATGCACCACCTTACCCAGGCTGCAGTAGCAGACCTGTGATGTCATTTTGGAGGGCTTCCCAGGGGTGGCATAATGCATGCTTCAGCCCCTGGTAGGCCGCTGGGGTACCTATGCCCTGTGTACATAGTATACCATATACTAGGGACTTATAAGGGCACCTCAGAATCCAATTTGTGGTGTACCTAAGGTACTAGGAATCAATTTAGAGAGGAAGCAGCTAGGCTGGAGTCCTGACTAGCAGGGCCCAAGCCAGACTAAAGTCGAAAAACAGTGTTACAGCAGCAAAAAGTGGGGGTAACCATAAGAAGCAGATCCTACTCTCCTACAGAGTCCACCTAACCTAGTACCCGAGTTCTTCTAAACTGCTCTTCAGAAGCACCTGCTGAATCTTAGGGAGTCCACCTAACCTAGTACCCGAGGTCTTCTAAACCGCTCTTCTGAAGCACCTGTTGAATCCTAGGGAGTCAAGCCAACCTAGTACCCAAGGTCTACTAAACCACTCTTCAAATGCACCTGTTGAATCCTAGGGAGTTCACCTAACCTAGTACCCGCGGTCGACTAAACTGCTCTTCAGAAGCACCTGTTGAATACTAGGGAGTTCACCTAACCTAGTACCCGAGGTCTGCTAAACTGCTACCCGAGGTCTACTAAACTGCTCTTCAGAAGCACCTGTTGAATCCTAGGGAGTCCACCTAACCTAGTACCTGAGGTCTACTAAACCGCTTTTCAGAAGCACCTGTTGAATCCTAGGGAGTCCACCTAACCTGGTACCTGAGGTCTACTAAACTGCTCTTCAGAAGCACCTGTTGAATCCTAGGGAGTCCACCTAACCTAGTACCTGAGGTCTACTAAACTGCTTTTCAGAAGCACCTGTTGAATCCTAGGGAGTTCACCTAACCTAGTACCCGAGGACCTCTAAACCGCTCTTCAGAAGCACCTGCTGAATCCTAGAGAGTCCACATAACTAGTACCCAAGGTCTTCTAAACCACTCCTAAGAAGCAGCTGCTAGAGAGTCCACCTAACCTAGTACCCGAGGTCTACTAAACTGCTTTTCAGAAGCACCTGTTGAATCCTAGGGAGTCCACCTAACCTAGTACCTGAGGTCTACTAAACCGCTCTTCAGAAGCACCTGTTGAATCCTAGGGAGTTCACCTAACCTAGTACCCGAGGTCTACTTAACTGCTCTTCAGAAGCACTGGTTGAATCCTAGGGAGTCCACCTAACCTAGTACCTGAGGTCTACTAAACCGCTTTTCAGAAGCACCTGTTGCATCCTAGGGAGTCCACCTAACCTAGTACCTGAGGTCTACTAAACCGCTCTTCAGAAGCACCTGTTGAATCCTAGGGAGTTCACCTAACCTAGTACCCGAGGTCTACTAAACTGCTCTTCAGAAGCACTGGTTGAATCCTAGGGAGTTCACCTAACCTAGTACCCGAGGACCTCTAAACCGCTCTTCAGAAGCACCTGCTGAATCCTAGAGAGTCCACATAACTAGTACCCAAGGTCTTCTAAACCACTCCTAAGAAGCAGCTGCTAGAGAGTCCACCTAACCTAGTACCCGAGGTCTTCTAAACCACTCTTCAGAAGCACCTGTTGAATCTTAAGCGTCCACCTAAACTCACACATGAGCGCTTCTAAAACAGTTCTGAAGCCCCTGCTGAATATTTCACAGTATGCCTAACCACACCTGCAAACTGTAAGTTGTACCAAACACACGCCCACTGGGGGCAGGCATGTGAGTGAATAAAGCTTGGAATTGAAGCAATGTGAGCGTCAGCTGTGTAGTTTTGGCAGCCCAGGAGGAAGAGACCTAAGGTCTCGAAACGCGTCGGCGAACATTAATTTTAATGGATGTGAGGAGCAGACTGCACTGTAATGCCAGAGGCCGGAATGCTGTTGAGTGCCTTCTTGCTACGTAAGGGCCATTGGTTGAAAATATTGCGCGCGGCTCCCCAGCCGCGAAGAGGAGCACCATCATCTGCTGGTGAGGATCGCAATTGCCAGCTGATAGAGGCCGAGGTCTTAAACTGTGTGAGACCTTTAAGCACAGCATTCCATGCGCAAATTAGTCTGCTATCATCTTCATTGCCTACTAAGGTTAATACAAAGCCAAGAAACAAACTGCACAATTGAACTTACTTTAAGTCGATGTTTATAATCACATTGTTGGCCTCCATGCCCCAAAATGCATCAGGCAAGTTGTACCAAACACACGCCCACTGGGGGTGGGCATGTGAGTGAATAAAGGTTGGAATTGAAGCAATGTGAGTGTCAGCTGTGTAGTTTTGGCAGCCCAGGAGGAAGAGACCGAAGGTCTCAAAACGCGTCGGCGAACATTAATTTTAATGGATGTGAGGAGCGGACTGCACTGTAATGCCAGAGGCCGGAATGCTGTTGAGTGCCTTCTTGCTACGTAAGGGCCATTGGTTGGAAAAAAAAAAAAAAAAAAAATATATATATATATATATATATATATATATATATACGCAAAACACAGGTGAAGTATCTCCATATTTATTGAAGGTTGCCACCGACACCGTGCTCTCTCCTAAAACACATAACGCCAAACATGTTTCGGGCAGCCATCCCTTGATCACTGGCTTATGAGCGCCGCATCACAGCTGTGCAAACTTTGCTAATACGAACCTCCCATGGTTGCTTTGCATTCTGGGTCAGGTAGTTCTGCATTTCCACAGTGGGTGCTTGTGATTTGCTGCGTCCATAAAAATGTCTTTCCCCAAGTGGGTCGTGATGGAGGTGGAAGCAACACTGTCCTGCAATTTTTATGGACACAGCAAATCACTATGAATTATGGGAAAATATCCATTAAAGAATTTATTGAATAAGTTATACTTCAGTTGTTGATGTACTTGGAAAAAAATAAGGTCTAACTTGCACTTCGACCTTAGAGCGAGGGGCCAAGTAGAAGTTCAGAAAAAGCTAAGAAATAAATTTAAAAATACTGCTATTCTTGTGATTGCCCTGAAGAAGACCTTCTGAGTCGAAACGCGTTGGCTACGGTTGTTTTTAAAAAGATTTTCTCAATAAAAAAACCAAGAATTAAGAACCTGCTGAATACATTTGCCTTTTCTCACGTTGTTTATATTTGTAAATTACATTAATTTATTGACCTATTGGAGTGCGGAATCGCTGTATTTGTTGTAAATTTATAGGATTTGTTTCCTAGGAGGTTTAAGGGGTATTGAGCCTCTGATTGTCTGCACCCGTGAATTCTGTAAAAATATTAACCTCTGTACATTATGATAGGTGCATTGACAATTACCCCATACCCCTTGTTTGTTGTTCATTTAAGGTATCCAATTTTACCTTGGCCATGGATTAGGCCTTTCCTTATCTTGGAGTTTTATTTGACATTAAAAATTGTTGGAAACGCCTGGTGGATGCCAAAAGATCAGAGTCCGTAAAAACTGTGGAAGAGGTTTTTAGTTTTGCACAGAGGTTTGGGTCGAGGGCACCAAGGGATCTTTCAAAAACGTATCAAACAAAGTGCATTACATAGCTACGCTATGGCAGCGAGGTTTGGGGGTACACTAAGGTGGATCGGATTCAGACTATGGAGAACAACTTTCTGCCCAAATTGGCCCAGGTCCCCCAGTCCACCATGGCGTTTTCTGTGCACACGGAATTGGGGCTTGAATATGTCTCGTACCCAGTTGCTCTAAACCCGCTCCTGTGCTGGATTAGGATTTGGAGTAGGGAGGAGCTGAAGTTAAGTCAGTTGATTCTTGAGGAATGTTTGTCTCTGGACCGGGTAATTAGTATACCATGGATCTCTAATGTTCTGGCATCTTTTTTCTCTCTAGGTAGGCTTGATATATATTCACGAATCCAACTGTTCTCTCTGCCCACGGGTTGGGAGTGTTAAAAGATTGTTCCTGGAACGCTCCTGTTTGGAGAGAGAAAGCTTAGAACTTCATAAGCCAACAGTTAGGGGTCACATGCTTCTAAAAACTGTCCAGGTGTTGGAGGCATACCTGGGCTTGGTTCGCTCACAGCATGACAGGTTTTTACTGGGACGGTTTAGGTTTAATCAATTGCATCATCTTTTGGCTTCCCCGTGTGGGTGGATTCAGACTGAGGGAAGGGCACCTTGCGGCTACAACAATGTGTCTCCGCAGGATTTGTTCTGCTCTTACTTCAGTTGGCCGGGGAAGCTTTTTTTAATCCTTTTGTTGAAATCATTGCCCGCCTTGATGTATTTACAGACGCTACCCATGGTGTGGGTGACTTTCGCAGTGTTATCCTTTTTACGGGCTGTCTGGACATCGAGGGAATCAAGACCTGATTCATTGTTTTATGTGCTTCTTGTTTTTATAAGTAACTGTACTGTCTGATCTTATTGTTATCTATGCA
Source organism: Triturus cristatus (assembly GCF_964204655.1). NCBI lineage: Eukaryota > Metazoa > Chordata > Amphibia > Caudata > Salamandridae > Triturus > Triturus cristatus. Next base: position 65,933,379 of record NC_140593.1, on the reverse strand, counting down.
ACTGATTTTATTGTTATGGGTCTGCATTCTTTTATGGTGATTTTATCTACTGAATAAAGATGTATTGAATTCAATGCATATACATACATAATTCAATTATTCACAGCAACAAGCAGTGTCAATAGTAGCAATTTAATATTTGATTGAAAATACAAAAAAGGGCTATAAAAACATATGCAATATTGTACCTATTTGTAATTATAAATTGATAAGACAAAAATTAATTTAAGATTTAGTTTGAAATGTAAGGTTTATGTGAAATAAAGATAAATTGAAGTAGTAGCAGGAGATAGTGAAAGAATACTATTAGAAAAGATCAAGGTGTCTTGGAAACTTCCTTGTTGTGGATAATGTGTTGTAAACCATTCTTTGTTTTTAAAGTCCAGATGTGCTATGCTCTGATCCAGATGTGCTATGCCTTTTATCCACATTTGCTGTGCTCTGATTCAGATGTGCTATGCTTTTGATCCAGATGTGTTATGCTTGTGATCCAGATGTGCAATGCTTTGATCCAGATGTGGAATGCTTTTATCCAGATGTGCTGTGCTCTGATCCAGATGTGCTGTGCTCTGATCCACATGGGCAATGCTCTGAACCAGATGTGCAGTGCTCTGATCCAGTTGTGCAATGCTCTGATCCAGCTATTCTATGCTTGTGATCCTCAAAGCTCTGTTGCTGAACCTCACATGCAGACATCTCATGAAATGTTCTATTGTGCCTCTTTCCAGCTTTGGCAAATGGTCGAGGGTGACGTGGTGCCCAGCTGGATACCTGAAATCCTTCCAGTTGAAGGTGGAGGAACCCCAGGGCGCTCTGGATGACACCGCTGCCAACACCATCAAGTTCCGCTGTACCTCGGGCGCCATTATTGAAGGGGAGGTGGGAGACTTCGGTCAGTATGGTGGCTGGAGCGGCGACTGTGCACGCGGTGGCATCTGTGGCATAGAAACCAAGATGGAGCCCTACGGTGGGGCCTTTGTGGACGACACCTCCCTCAACGATGTGCGCTTCTACTGCTGCGAGTGAATCTCAGGGTGATGTGCCTGGGTTTGTAGATTGGACGGGTCTAGTCTTTGGGGCATTGCTATGGGCAATAAATAACATTATAGAACTACTGACATTTGTCATCCTTTGAACCAAAGGCCACAGTCGGTCTCAAAGCAAACATACACACACCTACACACACACACACACACCTACACACACACAGACACGTGCACATGCGCACACACACACACACACGCATAAACACGTACGCATACCCAGACATACCCACATGCACGTGCACACACACACACCTACGCACACACACATGCACACGTGCACACACACACACACGCACACACGCAAATTGTTTGTCATGTCTTTTGAGATTTGTGTTTATATTGCTCCCCCCAAAGGGCCTCAGTCTCACACAACAGTGACAATAAGAACATCTTTCTTACCCTTCTAAAGGGTGATGTGAACAAGAGGGATCTGACCTGGGGTGATGTGCAGTGCCTTCACCCAGTGCACCCTCAGAACGGAAGCGTCCACTGGGATCAATGGTACCCAGGAGCGAACAAATGATGACGACGTTTGAAACTTAGCAATGGTAGACATGTTGCATGGGTATTGAGGCAAAGCATAAACACACCGCATACAGTCTACACAGCTCCAGACATGCACACGGGAAGGCCCTCGCCTGGCTATAGAGCTAGAAATCGGGGGAGGACCCAAACCTGTGCTAATCCATCAAGTTGACTTTTGGACGATCTGCAAGCCACACGTAGTCTATGTCCAAGTCTGCATTTAAAAGATGTAGATGTTTTAGCCCTAATATAGGTTAATTGGTTCTTTTAGAGTCACAGATCAGTTGCTTTGAAATTAATGAATGAATGAGATAATTTATAAAGCGCGCAGCTACTCAAACAAAGTGTCCCTGCTCTCATGGTCCCCATCTATCCTGCATGAAAGCCCCTAGCTGTTGAATAAGCCGGGTTTAAGCTGTAGCATAAAACTACAGTGTCAGTTGTGGAATGGCCAGGTTTTAAGCAGCTTCTTGAAAACAGCGAGGTTCGTCACAGACCTGAGGGATAACAGAAGAAGATTCCAGGATCGGGCTCCCAGAAACCTAAAAGAACTACCTGCAGACCTGGCTCGTTGTATTCTAGGGACAGAGGCACGGCCCGCTGCGGCTGACCTCAAGGCTCTCTACGTCTGAGATATCCCGCGCCACTACCATGCAGGGCCTTGAAAAATAATACCAGCGTCTTAAACTTGATCCTTTTTTTTACTGGTAGCCAGTGTAGCTCCTTGAGGTGCGGGGATACATGGATCCTGGGCTTAAGCATAAATATCATTCTAGCAGCTGCATTTTGTGCCACCTGCAAACGATTGAGAAGGCATTCGAGGCGGCCCAGGTACAGGACATTAGCATAATCAAGTCTAGAAGTGACCAACGCCTGGACCACAGTTTTCCTGTAGTCCACTGACGGAAGGGGAAGAAATGTCCTCAGCGTGCACAGGAGGCCGAAGCAGGTACCTACAACTCACTGGACTTGTGATCTCATCGAGAGAGTGCAATCCATCATAATGCCCAGATTTTACACAGTATTTTGCACAGTGAGGGGAGGAGACATATCCGCCGGCCACCAACGTCTCCACTCTTCTGACGGTGAGGACCCAAAGAAAATGATTTCAGATTTCTCTTGATTACATTTCAGTTGATTCCTCCTTAGCCCCGTAGACACCTTTGTGCGGCTCGTTCTGATCTTCTCACCCTCAAAGTCCGCTCCCTTGTCACAAGTGAATTGAAGCGTGCATCGTCAGCAAATGAAATTATTTTTGCCCCACACTCTTCCGCCAGAGGGGCCAAAGGGGGCATATATAAGTTGAAACGAGTGGGGCTCAATACAGAGCCCTGTGGAACCCCCACTTTCAGGCTCGGGATGAGGGCCGCAAAGGGAGGCGTCCAGACTTCCTGGCTTCTGTTGTCAAGGAAGGAGGCAATCTTTTCTAACACCTAGCCGCCTATTCCAAGTTCTCGTAGCCTCTCCCGGAGCCTGTCATGCGGGACAGTATCAAAGGCTGCTGATAGATCTAGTAGAATCAGAACGGCTTTGCCCCCCTGATCAAGCTTCTCCTTGACGTGTTCTGAGACCTCCAGCAGAGCGGTTTCAGTACTATAGTTTGCTCTGAAACCAGACTGACTAATGTGAAGAAGGTTATTTTTTTCAGCATAATCTGAAAAAGCAGAATTCATAAATTTCTCCAGAACCTTAGAGAGAGACGGCAGAAGCGATATGGGTCTGTAGTTTGCTAGTTCTTTAGGATCAGCTGAGGGCTTCTTGAGTAGTGGCAACATTTTAGCATGTTTCCAAATGGAAGGCATATGGCCAGCAGCTCGAGAGGAATGGAGTACCTTAGTGACCAGAGCATTTATGACCGTGGCCACCGAAGCTAGCAATTTAGCTGGACAAGGGTCCGCAGGGGAACCTGACTAGACCCTTGATGCTATCAAGGGATATTTTCGGCAGCAGCTGAGGGAACTGCAGGAGAGCAAGAATGTCTCTTGTGGGGAGCTCTTTACCAGGGGCAACTCTGTCAGGATCATCCTCGGGAGAGCCCCTTACGAAGGAGTCCTGAATAGTCACAATTTTCCCGTGAAAGAAAGTCGCTAAATGGTGAGTCCATTCCATGGAATGAGAGAGATCCCTAGACACGTACAATGTACAAGTATTGCACAACCTGCGGGGGGCTTTGTAAAGCATCCAATTTTTTTATATCCTTATGCAGTTTTCCCAAGCAAACAAATTGCTCCAATTTTCTCTCTTGGGATCCTGGATTTCCCTAAATTATTATTTCCACACTGTAAATTATACAAAAAGCAGGTGGGACATGCAGCCTTTAGGTGCATATGAGACCCTTTTGACCAATGTATCAAAATTCAAAAGATTCCTTGTAGTTTTTCAATTCATAATTTGGTGTTCATGATAATGGCCAGCATGTCCTAAGAGACTTTTCAAGAATGCTGCAACTCTCACAAGAAGCCTGTTGTGGGTCTGTTACACTGAATGGTCCTATACCTGGGTACAAGGATTCACATAGATCTTGAATGAGTTTATATACGACAACAGCACAGAATCCAGGTCCAGACAAACAGGTGGAAAGGACACTTTGAGGAGAGTTGCAAAAATAACATAACTTTGAAACAAGCTCTCAGGAGTGGCCAGCATGGTCCCTGGAAGCTAGGGTATGAGAGAAGCACACTGAAGGGCCTGATACTGTGGGTTCCAACCGCTTGAGGACCCACCCAGTGCGGACCGTCACATCCTCAGGCTGCAACCAGGTGCAACCAGGACCGTATGAGCCACCGCAAGGACCTGCCTCGTTTCCAAAGGAAAAAATCACCCGCTAGAAGAGAAAATGGAAACTCAAGTGAAATGTGAAGATAAAACACAGAAATAATACACAGCGTCAACACCACACCTTACAGTGGAGTCAATCTGGTGCGTTGAAGTACTAGGCCTCCCTATTGTACACTTATGTCCACAAATATCAGAGGATTGGTCACTGGCCCAACCACAGGGATGCAACATGTCCATTCCCAGAGTGAAGGGTATTGGGGTGCAGGCCAAGACATTTACCTAGTAGGTGGGGCATTGTGCTGCTGTAGGGGGCTGGTTTTGTTGCTGGGAGCCGTGCCGGCCACGTTTCCTGCCAGCAGTGCTTCAGTGCTTTAAAATGAATCCCAACTGGTCGTCATATGAACAATGCAATGAAATTAAAAGCAGCCATAGCTTTCTGCAAGAAGCATAAATTGGTTACCACAAAGCTCTAGCTATTAGGACCGGTTGGGTTGAAGACATAATTCCTCAGATGCCATTGCTAAAAGAAATTATGTCTTCACATTAATATCTAAACACTCTGGACTCACAGTTGTCACATTGGAACACGAGGATGAGGGGAGACGGCTTATCACCAGACTTAAAAATGGCAATAAAGATTTATTACCCCATAAGTGTATATGCGCCAAGCGCTGGATGTCCTCAATTCTGGCAATCAATGAATACAAAATTGTCGCTCCTCCCTCATGATGTTCCCACAATACTTGGAGGTGACTTTAACCTACCAATAGATGGTACATTAGACAGACAATCATGGTCTAAATCCAGATCCTTCAAGACCCACAAACAAATGTGCAACTTCTACTCCTTCCACAAACATAATAATGTCTCGAGGTTACACAACTTAGATGGTAGTGAGTTTACCTTTTTCTCAGCCACTCATAAAAGCTACACATGTATTGACTACCTACTAGTAGTGTCTAGGCTAATGCAAAAAGAACAGTTGATGGACAGAATGCAAAACAATGTCATACATTCACTCCGGGAACAGAGATCTAAGCCTAAATCCATCGTTTTTTTGATCACCATGCCATTCCAGTTTGGACCCAGCCATATGCAAATCAGTCTTGACCCTGTGCTCAATGGGGACAGTCCTGCCCGAACTGCCAAGCCAGGTCTTTCCTGGACTGGAAACAATCATCCTAGCAGCGGTTTCGGGCTTTCAGCCCTCATCAGCCAGGATAGCTTGACTCCAGAGCACGGGACCCACGTCTGGGCACACCCGTCCCACTCGTGGTGACAAATGCAAAAAGAACAATTGATGGACAGAATGCAGAACAGTGTCATACATTCACCCCAGTACAGAGATCTGGGCCTAAATCCATCGTTTTTTTGCTCACCATGCCATCCCAGTTTGGACCCAGCCTTATGCAAATCAGTCTTGACCCTGCGCCCAATAGGAACAGTCCAGTCCGAACTGTCAGGCCAGATCCCACCTGGACTGGAAACAAGCACCCTAGGACCGGAATGCAGAACAATGTCATACATTCTCCCCAGTACAGAGATCTGGGACTAAATCCAGCGTCTAGGCTAATACAGTCAGCCACAGAGACATCCACAGAACCATGGTAATCTCGGACCACGTATGTGTCACGCTATCCTTTAAAAATGTCTCCAACCCATCCAGAAATAAATCTTGGCACATGAATTGTTGGAGCATGAAGCTGATGATACTGAGATAAAGGAACACATAAACTCTTCCTTCAGGATAATGAGGGTTTGGTTTTGTACTTCGCAATAATTTGAGGTGCCTAAAAATGCTACACCAGAGGCCAAATGATAAGCCGTATGTCCTATAAGGCTCTCAAATAATTTCTACACTTCTGTTGTCAAAATCACCCCTGTCTTTCTTTGGAATTCGAAGAGAGCCAGAACAGCATACTAAACTTTGCCTAGATCGTAGTAAAGGTGGGTTCAGGATCGCGAATTAGTTTAACTACTAAACAGCATTCTTCTCAGACCCACAGTACCCACTGGTTCATTGTCCATCTTGAACACCAACATTATTGGCATCATATGGAACGGGAACTCCCTTTCCCCTACCACATAATCTGGCTCCTAAAGCTGAACCCTATCAATGTCCTACACTCAAAGTAAATAATACTTGACATGGTGTCAGAACTACTTTCAGAGGGCCAAGGAGCACAAAGGAATTACTGGGTCCAACCATGGGAGTAGGCCTTTTACTATTGATGTCCTGGGCCTGACCTACTATGTATCCAGAGCAACTGGCCACGTACTCCTTCTGCACTAGACCCTTAGTGGTAGCTATGGCTGAGCAGTCCAAGGCTACCTCAGTGGAGAAGTGTGAATACAGGTCAGCGAACACGACTCAAAACTCAAAGAACGCACAGCAGTTTCAATAAATCAATGTTCAGTCAAATACTTTTTGCTATATGGCTGAGTTTAACCTGGAGTGGCGAAGTGAGCTAAAGAACAATGATGTATTCAACCCAGATCTGTGACTGGGGATGAGTGTCTGAAAAGTTTCAGCGCTCCGTCTATCATCTCCTTGTTTTGCTTTGTTTGCCCTAAGCTGGCAGGGTATGTCCAGACGTGGGTCCCTTGCTCACTTTGCCACTGGATATAAGCTAGCCTGGCTGATGAGAGGTGTTACCCTGAAACTAGTCCAAGGAAGCTTATTTCTGGTCCAGGGAAGACATGCCATGGCAGTTCAGTCTGTACTGTTACCGTGAGGCACAGGGTCAAGCCTGATTTGCATATGGATGTGTCTGAACTGGGGTGGTGAAGTGAGCTAAAAAACAATGATGCATTCAACCCAGATCTGTGACTGGGGGCGAGTGTCTGAAAAGGTTCAGGGCTCCGTCCATCATCTCCTTCTGTTTGCTTTAATAAAGCAGTATATTCACATGTGGTTCAGTCGGAATTATTGAAAAAACGTTTACATCATTTCTAGGAAAGCAATAACCCTTACTCTAAGCGCTTTATACAACAGTGATTGGTCTACTTGTATCTGGTTGGGAGACAGCGAATGTCAGCGCCCCAAATTTACTAGGAGGTTGGCAAGTGGATCTTTGCCAAGTCTTTTGTAAAAAAACTTGCAAACTTTCATTGAAGAAATTGCTTTTGATCTTAATATTAGCACTTTCCCTGTACTGCACGAGCACCTATGTCACCATTGTACTAGCATATTCTGTTTCTATGAAAGTGTTCTTCCAAAATGTGTTATATTCATAACAGCAAATATTGCTTAAATACATTGTGCAATATATTACTGAACCTGGTGGGCGTTTTTAATGTGTTTGATACAAAACGATATGGAGTAAGAGTTATTGCTATCATAATTATGTAAATGTTTTTGAAATAATTCCAACAGAACCACAGGTGATTATACTTATTTTTGGTGAAGGCGGGCGCTTTTCACCACTGTGAGGGCAGCTGTTTGGAGGCCCCACCCAGTCCAACAAGACCGCAATCTGTGAGACAGGCGTATGTCATGGCGCACACGGTGATCCGTAATTAGCACTAGGGATCCAGACAACAGTACTGTTGGGCACTCAGGGCATGTGCACATTCATTACCGTGAAGAGGACTTTTCTGTCCCAACTCATGGTTAGATCTCTTATGTATGTAGACAAAAAGATGACCAATCAACTGACAAATGTAATATTACTAATAACACTGTGGATTTTTTTTTTAAATCATAATAGATTAATTGCCCTCGATTGAGCAGTTTTGTGCTACAAAAAGCACCTAGTTGCCTTTTCAGAGAGGTACATTCCTCAGCCAGACCCCTGAACTATACAGAACACCAAAGCACCCACTCCCTTGCTAACCTCGAGTCCTACAGATTTATGAAAAACTATAATATCTAAACTGGGTACTCTGAAAGATCCTACTGTTTCGGCCCTAATAAAAACATTGAATTCATCAGGACATGCAGCCTCATAAATGCATAAAAAGTGATAACACAAAACTAAAACCCCCACTCACCTACAACAAAATGCAAAACAAATCCAAGAACTCTAGAGGAGACCACTTCACTGGCGAAATCTGGTCAAAATTGTAATGATATAAAAAATAATAATAATCACCCTCCCTTCCATAAAAAAACTTTTCTCGACCCAACCGACTGAGTTGGTGGACACTTCAGACCTCTCTCGCAGTCCTAACATTTGACTCTCTCTGTTTCTTTGGGGGTGGGGGGTGCCCGGGCGGGGGCTGGAGTGCTCCGCTGTTAGTGTTGCTCTTGGCCAGGGCAGGTGAATCAGGCTTGACTTCAGTTGTACCAGGGGTCCACTAGTGCTCAAGCCCGAGCGTTCTAGCTTGGTGGTTCTTTCATTTGGTTCGGGCGACAGATGCTTCTGTTTTCGAAGTATAGGGTGGGGGGTGGGGGTTTGGGGTTGGTTTGGGGTTGTTTCTTCCTCATTGGGAAGGTTTTGTTGGTGGGGGGTTACTCCCTCCTTGTTGTTGTGCCAAGGCATCTTGTACTCTTTGACCTGCTCTTCTGCCCGATGTCCCACTGTCCCTCCCTTCTAGGGGCGTGCCCAGCCGCGCCTCCAATGGCCCCCTCTTCTGTCCTGGACTATGGCTGACCCACCTGTTCCTAGGGCCGCCATGCGCGTACTGTCCTGGAACGTCAATGGTCTTCTGGACCGTTTTAAACGCATGGCGGTCCTCAAATATGCGCAACGCGCAGAGATTGATGTGCTCCTCCTCCAGGAGACTCACCTTCTGGGCAATAACTGTCCCTTTCTGTCCCGCTATGGTTATGACAGGGTGTGGCACTCCAGTTTTGCGCGGGGGTCCCGAGGGGTAGCTATCCTGCTCCGCAAGTCCTTTCCCTTCGTCCTGACCCAGGTGCACTTGGACCCCCTGGGCATGGTGGTGGTGGTATGTGGTACTCTGGAGGGGCGACCCCTCACCCTGATGTCCCTCTACGCGGCTCCATCCCTCCTGTCGTCGGCCCTCTCCTACACCGGGGGCCTCCTCCCGAAGCTTCCGGCGGGTTCTCTCATCCTCGGCGGGGATTTTAACGCGGTCTACGCGCCCCACCTGGACTCGACGGGTCCGGTATCCCTGGCCCGCATTGCTCGCGCAAAGCAGCTTTCGACCTGGGCTGAATCTCAGGGCCTCTGTGATGTTTGGAGGATCTGGCACCCGCAGGTTCGCCAGTACACCCACACGTCGGCGGCCCATCACTCCCATGCCCGGATCGACCTCATCTTCGTCCCATCTACCGACTGTGCAGGGGTGCAGGATGCGCGCATTCTCCCGAGGGGCCTCTCGGACCATTCGCCGGTGCTCCTGGCTCTTGCCCCCCCCCCCTCTCTGCCCGTCCAATGTGGCGTTTGAACGCCTGGTTCCTCCACGACAAGGCTTTTCGGAAGGTGGTCGGTGGCGAGATAGCCGATTACTACTCTCACAACGCGGGCTCCGTCCCCTCCCCTGCTGTCCTGTGGGAGGCCGGCAAGGCGACTATTCGGGGGGCCGCTAAGGGGCATCTGCAACGGCAAAGACGAGCTCAATCCCAGAAACTCGCGGAATGCGAAGCTCAAGCCTTGGAACTGGAGCGCAACCTGGGGGAGTTGGGAGACAACACCCGGTCGCGTCGCTTGGCCTTCCTGCGGGAAGAAATTCGCCTACACTCCCTGGAGGCGGCAAAGACTTTGTGGCGCTCCTCGGTGGCCCGGGTATACGGCTGGGGGGACAAAAACGGCACTCTTCTCCACCGGCTGGCCACTTACCCTCGGGCAGGCAGGATTATTCCAGCCATCGCGGACTCTGCGGGCGGCCTCCACACAGCCTCGGTGGCGATGGCCCAGGCGTTCGCTGGCTATTATTCCCGGCTGTACCGACGCCGGCCGTCCACGCTCTCCCTGGAGGAGTTGCTGGGGACGAATGGAGCGGTGCTCAAGCGGCTGCTGCCCGAGGTTTCGGAGACCCTCGATTCACCTATCGAGCTGCAGGAGATTGAGGACGCGATCAGCCGCCTGGCGCCCGGGAAGACCCCGGGACCTGGTGGGTTCCCTCAGGAATACTACGCTCACTATCGGGAGACTCTGGCCCCGAGGCTTCGGGACCTGTTTGCGGACGCGGTGGAGAAGGGCTCGTTCCGGCCCGAGACGGACACAGCAACCATAGTTGTCCTCCCTAAGACGCAGCCCCCTTCACAGTCCTGCTCGGATTACCGGCCGATATCCCTTATTAACACCGAGCTCAAAATCTATGCCACGGTCCTGGCGCAGCGGTTGCGCCCATCTCTTGCCTCCCTGGTCCACCCGGACCAATGTGGATTTATGCCTGAACGGGGGACCAGACACTGCCTGCGGCGCCTGCACCTCGCTCTAGTGCACCGCAGCCGCCTTTCCCCCTATCTGGCCCTCCTGCTGGTCGACTTTGAAAAGGCCTTCGACTCAGTGGGGTGGGAGTACTTGGGTGAGGTCCTGGAGCACATGGGCTTCGGCCCCCAGTTCCGTACCATGGTTGCGATCCTGTACGCGAGCCCGCGGGCCCGTGTTTTAGTCAACGGAGCTCTATCCCACCCGTTTCCCATAGGTCGAGGAACGCGCCAGGGATGTCCGTTCTCGCCCCTCCTTTTCGCTCGGGCCATGGAACCCCTGGCGGTCTTGATTCGCTCGGACCCCGCTCTTCGCGGGTGGGACTGGCCAGGTATGACCCCCGATAAGATCGCCCTATATGCGGACGACGTCCTCCTCTATCTCTCTGATCCAGCGACCTCGGGGCCCCAGGTCCGCCGGATTCTCCGTCGGTTTGGCCAAGCGTCGGGTCTTCATCTGAACCCTAAAAAATCCGTTCTAGTCCTGCTACACCCGTCAAGGGATTGTTTCGACTGGCAATCGGACATTCCCCTCCGGAGACTCTCCTTTAAATACCTGGGGATCTGGGTCGCCCTCCTTCCGGAACTCTGCTGGGCCCTCAATGTGGCTCCCATAGTCAACAAAACCAGATCAGATATGCTCCGGTGGCAGTCACTCCCATTGAATCCGCTGGGGAGAGTCGCCCTCTATAAGATGATGATCCTCCCCAAGTTTCTGTACATGCTACAAAACACCCCGTGCCCCTTTCCGCGCCCGTGGTTCCGGGAACTGGATAAGATGGTGGTCAAATTCCTCTGCGGCGGCGGCAGGCCCCGGCTGGCCTTAGATCGCTGCAGGGTCCCCTCCTACGACGGCGGCCTGAGCATGACTAACCTATATCTATATTACTTGGCCACCCAGCTACTGGTGATCCACGACTGGTTCTCGAGTGGATGGGGCGATCCGGCCTATCGACTCGAGGTGCAATGCCTCGGATTCTCCTCTATCCAAAACATGCTCTATGGAGCAGCGGTCCCCCTGTCGCTCCCTGGCGTCGTGCGGGCCCCTTTTCTCACGTGGCGCGCAGCTCTGAGGCACACCCGATGGTCGGGGACGAAAACACAGCTCACACCGCTTTGGCACAGGACATGGCTGCGGGAGGTGTTGGGACTGGCGGGTTTTCGGCAGTGGGATCTTATAGGGATCTCCAATCTGGGCGATATATTGCGGGGGAGCCACATGTGTTCCTTCCAGGAGCTTCAGACCCGCTTCTCGCTACAGTCTTCCCAATTCTATAGATACCTTCAGCTGCGCCATGCGGTCCGGGCCCACGTCCCTCTAGACTCCAGATTGCCTTCTCATAGCCCACCTGAGGCTCAGGTGATGTTAGGGTGCCTGGGGAAGGGAGGAATATCCCGCATTTACAAATCCCTGATTAACAATACCCCGGTAGACTGGAGTGGACTGAAGCAGCGATGGGAGGTCTGGGTGGGACCCCTAGATGACGCGGATTGGAGGGACGCCCTTATGGCACCTCGATCGCTTACCACCTCCGCTAGGCTGCGGCTCATCCAGCTCTATTACCTCCACACCGCTTATCTGACTCCGGACCGCCTATATCGGGCGGGCCTCCGCGTGGACGCCTCCTGTGCTCGCTGTGGGGTGGCTCCGGCGGATTTCTTCCATATGGTGTGGTCTTGTTCCCACCTGGAGGACTATTGGGCAGCGATTGAGTCCGACCTAGCGGAGGTCCTGGGATGGGAGGTCCCACATGAGCCGAAAATGGCTCTGCTGGGCATCACGGACGGGCTGGATGGGTCCCGTAACGACAAATATTTTCTCACTACTGCCCTAATGGTAGCTAAGAGAGATATAGCGGCCGTGTGGTCACAGCCAGACCCACCCAGAAGGGCTACTTGGAGTAGAGGGGTGGATTGGTGTGCGGCCCAGGAGCGGTCGTTATACGCTGCCCGGGGCTGCCCCCAAAAATTCCGCAAGATATGGGGGCAATGGCTGGGGGGCATATTTTGAGGGGTGGGGGCGCGGGGGGCGGGGGCGGGGGATGGGGGTGGAGGGGGGGGTCTTTACATCTGTTTGTCAATGCTTCCCTGATTTATGTTACTGATGCCATGTTCAATGCACTGTTGTGTATCATCCTTGATATTGTCCTTTATGCCGAAAATAAAAATTTGTTTATAAAAAAAAAAAAAAAACTTTTCTCAATACACAAATTATACTGGACTTGTGACAAACTTGCAAAATATACCCTGATCGACTCCAATCTCTGCTGTAAGTGCAAAGCAAGTTAGGGAAACACAGAACACATGTTCCTCAGGCGAGACCTTTTCAGACCATGCTGGGAATTGGTCTCTAACTTCCTCAGTAATATTTTTAAAACTCCTCTCAAACTGGACATGACAAAGAAATCCTGGGCCCTCTCAAAGCCCCAACACTCCTCTCAAAGCAGATGACAGAAATCTATTAGATTTACTACTGACTCATATAGAGTGAATGGAAATCAGCTGACCACATTTCCTCCCACACGTGGAGGACACGGGTCACCTACACACAAAACACACATCAACCAAGTGGATAATCAGAAATATGTTGCCAAGATGTGGAAGTCTAATGAAAAGTCTATACAACCCCCTCCAAAATAACCACTTTACTCCCCCTAAACCAGGCAATAAAACGTCTACCATACCCACCCACCACAGGTCACCTGGGATGTGAATCCACAACTTCCTCCCCTCCCCTTCCACCGTCTTTCCACTACATTTTCTCCAGCCTCTAAACTCTTACAAGGTATAAATCAGTCGCTAACCATTATCAGCTAATACCGATGAACCTTGTTTCTATACTATCAGGTAGTTCCTACTAATTCGTAGGATCTGCGCATTTGTTGGACAACACACACTTTGGGTGAGGTGCCTAGGCTGATTCCAGGCACCCCCGTGGGATATGTTGGCCTAGAGACCAGCTAGCTCACAGTACCACCAAAAGCCCCCCTAACCGTACCAGGGTGCGAATGGTTTCTGGCAACCACTGAACATGACGAACCTGGCCCCTCAGGGATCGTGAAAACAGATCAGAACCTTTTGCTCAGTCACTCGAGGTAGTACTCAGAGAAATATATAGAATACACAGTGGGACGTTTTCAATATATTTATTGAACCAACGTTATTCTTCTTGTATAGAATACATTGGGCTGTGATCATCAGTAGACAGAAGCAGATAAAAGTGATTACAAGCACTAAAAGAGTAAATAGTAGGTATAATTCTACCATGGTGCTAAAACAGGGTATATATGCAGGCATTTAAACAAGGCAGCAATCAGGCATACTCCTACTATGTAAATCCTACTCTGCGTGTACCTAGAGTGCTTGTAGGTGTAACGATCCAACCCCATTACCTGGTGGGAGAGAATGAAGGACCCCGTCTTGGTTACAAACTGGGCACCCCTCTTGAGATGTCAGACCGCTGCGTGGTGAAGTCTCAGCATGCAGGGACCCTCGGTGTCAGATGAAGTGCTTCCTCTGCGAATCTTTTGGGATACGCATTATTTATAATAAAAAGCACCCTTGTGATGTGCGTACAGATTAGTGATGCTATGGATATGAAGATAGCCGTGTCGTCCCGTGGATGAAGATAGGATGTTATTTGTACATAGTGCGTCAAGAGGCCTTGCACATGGTCTTCGAGGCATTGTGATAATGTTATGCCAAACTAGCTGTGTAAACAAAGTAGTTTCAGAGAAACTAATCGAACATTGTCTTGAATGCAAATATGTCCAAAAGGTCACAGTAGAAATGTATTTGTGCAAAATTAGGACAATGTAAAAAAAATGTGTAGCTCCGTTACCTGGGTCTAACCCGGGCACATAACAGTGCTCTACACCTCTATATGTTGTTTTTTTACTCTCAAAAAACACACTGAAACAAAAAAAAAACAATGCAAACAAATGGTTTTAAAGCTTGCCCAGTTGGACCACACTCAGTACAAACTCATTTATTTTTGCATTTGATTGGTTTCTTTCTCCTGCAGGCCCACCAGGAGCAGACCTGACCTTAAGGGCTTCAGCAGGAAGTGGGTTGAAGCCCTGCTGCTGCGTGGCGCAGAGCTTAGGCACCCTCTCTGCCACAACCCATACCCAGCCCTGAACCCTAAAGCCCCCCTTCGTCAGCCCTTAAACCACCCTCTTGTACAACTCCCGCCCAGCCCTGAACCTTAAACGCCCCCTTCACCATACCTAAAGCCACCCTCTTGCACAAGTACTGCCCAGCCCTGAACTCTAAAAGCACCCCTACTCCTAAAACCACCCTCTTGCACAAGCCTGGCCCAGCCCTGAACCCTAAAGCCCCCCCTTTGCCAACCCTAAAACCATTCTCTTGCACAAACGCTGCCCAGCCGTGAACTCTAAAAGCGCCCCCTTTCCTAATCCTTAAACCGCCCTCTGCAACAACCCCTGCCCAGCCCTGAATCCAAAAACCGCCCCTGAGACAAACCTGCCCAGTCCTGAACCCTAAGACCCCCCCTTTCCCTTATATCAGGTATTTCACTCCAGATACAGACATGGACAGCAGGGAGGAGGATGGTGGGCACTGTAAGTGCGCGCGTCGGTTCGGCCGGCCAAACCGACATGCACACTTAGATTTCTCTAACTGTGTTGCACAGCCGGGTGAAGAAAAAGCACTGTGCCTGAGCAAGTGTTACACCAGCCTGCTCAGGCCAATCCTGGCACTACTCTCATGCTGGGTAATAGTATGAGAGCAGCGTCTGGATTGGGTGGGGAGTCTGGGAGTCTGTGCTGTGTGGCCGCCGGGAGCAGAGTAGCACTGAGGCGGCTGGCAGCAGGACCGGGAGCGGCTAGTAAATGTTTATTTTTCATTATCATTATTTCCTCTGGCGCCGCCTCACTACTTTCTGTTGGCAGCAGCCGCCACTTAGTGTGCACACACCCCGAGCTGATATATTTCAAGATGCTCTCTCATGTGATGATGAAACAAAAGGAGGCACTATAAAAAAAAGTAATTGCCTAGGATTAGACAATGTGGTGAAGTGGAAGCCGGGATTGATGCCGGTTTCCTGGTTTCACATGGTGCAATTCAGCCATTACATGGTTATCTTTCTCTCCTGTTTTAGATCAAATCTTAATGTTTTGTGTTTAGTTATTTGATGCACTAAATCAGTGCACAGATTTAAATGCACCAGAGCTATGCATCTTTTACAAGCCTCTTTGGGGAGGGTTTATGTCTTAATGTGGAAACTAAAATGGAAACCGGAGCACCCACCCACGGTCAGTGCTCTGAGACCCTTTGTTCCGCAGTTAAAAGTCTTTATTGATTGTCATCCATTCTTGAATTACTTCAGTCACTCACTCCTGCCCCTTCCAACTGTTCATTCATTCATTCATTGAGTCATGCAGCCATGTCTCCAATCTCCCTCCATTCAATGACTGGGCCGCGGTCTATAACGCAAAATGTGTTGTAAAACGCACCATAGTTGCAATCTTTTTAACAGATTTCTTGTTTGAAGAAGTCCTGCCCCCCCCCCCCCCCCTCACTTCCGGTGTTCATTCTCACTGGCTGCGCTCGTGCGCTCTGTGCAGTGTGAGGGCGGGTCTGACAACATTTGCCAGGACTGCTCTTGGCTCCCAAACCCGCCCTGCCGGGGTGGAGGGAAAGATGGCGGCGCTTCCTGACTGCCTCTTCCTCTCAGTCCTTCAGACAGTCTTCCCCTACATCTCGCGTCTCTGCGACATGGCCACCTTGTGAAGACGGATGAATACCTTTGTCTCTAGGGACACGCATTACAACATGGCCGACCTGGAGATGGTCCCAGGGTCCTGCGAGCCCTCCAGAGACTGTCATTCAACCAGGCCTGGAACTCATGTGACAGGTATACCACGAATGAAGGCGCGGCTTGTCTCATGACCACTGTTCCAAGGGACATGGCCCCTCTAAGAGGAGTTCAGCCCCCCCCTGAAGCGCAGAAGCAAAGATCAACATGTGGGTGCTGTCAGTGGCAGCCCGCATGACTTGATGACTTGTGGGTGGTGAGGCGGGTCCTGGGGGGGGGTGTTAAGAAGGGGCACGGAGACGGAGGTGCATGAGGTAAATAATTTTTTTTTTTTAATTATACACTTACCTTGCCGTCGGGTCCCACCGCTGCGTCTCTGCTCCTTGCTCCTGCTCTCCTCGTGGAACAGGAAGCCAGGAAGAACAGCCAGGCTCCCCTGACCAATCACAATGCTGCAATGCAGTGCTGCGATTGGTTTTAAGTGTCCTGGTTCAACGCTCAACCAGGGAATGGGGGCCTCGGCTTGTTCTCCACGTAGGCTGTAATGCAGCCTGAATGGAGACTATGGGAAGTGTGCATGACTGGTTTAGCAGCCCGAGAGGCCCGACCAAACAGTCATTGCGCACTTAGGAGTGGGCAAACCACTCCTCCCCTGCCCTGCTCCGAGAGCAGAGCAGCCCCGCCCACTCGCCCACACAGGAAACATAAAATGATAATAATTGAAAGTTATTCTTATTTTATATTTCCTTTCCTTTACACGGCTCAAAAGCAGTGGGGCGATGCTCCTCCGCCTTAGAGGAGGAGCCTACACTTGGTGCTTCTCTTCTGCTCGGTGCTTTAAATGGGCCGGTACTCACCGGTACTGAGTACCGGCACTTCTTTTTTTTACCCCCAAGAGTACCGGCACTTTTTCCTTTCAAAGGAGAGTACCGGTACTCATTCAATCCGGTCGGCATTCGTTTCTGGTACAGTGAGCTGTGAGCATGCGTCACATTTTCGCACTGATGGCTGCAATGTGTGCCGTGGCGCAGCAGTGACGTCGCACAGCCAAGCAACGTCTGACGTCACCCGCCAGGTAGTTGTTTGGCGCGAAGGATCAGAAGCCGTTTGCAGGACGGAAAGCAGCGCCGCAGCATCAGATCAGAAGAGCTTTGCCATCGCCAGCGAGGAACCCTCTCCAGCAACTCCTCGGTACACAGGTTAGTACCCTGCACGCGTTTTGTTTCTGCCTGCAGGATTGATGGGCCCCTTGGAAAGATGTAACGCAGGGCACCTGGGTGAAGTGCATCAGCCGCCCCTGGCTGCATTACACAAGCACCCTAATTTGTTTAGACTACCGCAGGGCCCCGCACGGTGACGGCCTCTAAGCCTCCATGTCTTCCCTATCTTTCTGTCTCGCTCCTCAGTCAGTGAAAACCGAGACTTCAAGAAAGTGTATCACCCTCTTTCCTTCTTCGTTTATTTGCTCCCCTGTGAAATGGATCCAAAAAAAAACATTTTGCTGGAAACGTCTTTTTCTGACACAAGTGCAGCCTCGGGGTGGAGAGAAATAAAACATTCCAAATGTGAAAAATGAATAACTAATTTAAGCAAGGTGGCCAGATTGATTTATTTACATCTAAACACATTGGCGCCACTTTACAGTGTTTGCCAGTGAAGGGATGCTTTTGTTTTCTCCTCTCTCTCTTGGACAACATTGCTTACCCTGGGTGGGAAAGTGCACCCGGCCTGGAGGTACTGAAATACCTGCTTGATGGGAGAATTGGAAAACAAAATGTGTACAGCGACTGTGTTTACGAATGTGGTCTTTTTAAACCATATTGCCTATGTTTTGAAAGGATATAAGCAATGGGCACTAAAAACGGGTCCCTTCCGGGGCCTGTAGTCATGGCCTTACCTTTTCATGCAAAAGTACTCACTAATTTCAGAATAATGAGTGTATAAGGAAAAAGGTAAGCATGTTGTTCCTGCTTACATTTCACATGCTTTACGTAATCTTGCATTCCCTAGGAGTGTTTGCTTTTCTAGGATGTTGTTAATTTTTTGTAGGCAGCATATTGCTCGTCTAGTGCGTAATTAGAATTGAGTCACATCCAGGTGTTTATAGCGGGTCAGTGCAGTGCAAGTTTCTCTCAGTGGGGCAGTATGGTGTTCAGTGGGAGAGAGCATGTGGCGCTATGGTCAGAGCTGCTGAAGTGGAACTGGTGAACCAGGTTCAGCCTTACTGACCAGGCTCCCAGACCACTATCTTGAGGGAGCACATTCCTGTGCTACACCTTAGAAGGCGCCGCAAGATCTTAAAAACCCTGGTGTCATGGCACCAGCAGGTGGACCCTAGCGGTGGCAAGTGTGAATTAACCTTGAAGGCCTGTCCACCACTATCCATGAAGTTCACCTCCAGTCTTGGGGACAGACCTATGAAGCAGCATACCATAGAGTGGCAGTGACTCTGTCACTGAGGTCACAGGACCCTTGAGCAGGGTAGCTCTAGGGCAGTGTGACCGCACCTGGCGCTAACTTCAGGTGGGGGCATTGTGTTTGTAAGTATAATATGGTTTTAAAAGCACTTGCTGCCTCCTCCCTGGCCTCCAACATTTTTGGGCAACAATAAAAATGTCTTGATAACTCCAGTGATTAATGCTCTTAGTAGAGAGAGATGGTGTATTGTCTAGTGGAAGGTTTGACTCATGAAATGGAATGGCAGAGGTGTAACGTGCATGCTGCTACGCACATGTGCCATGCAGATCACAAAGTGCACATAATGTGAATAGGTCAGTGGGTTACTGCTTTTGTCAGAGAGACCCTATTGTTACTTGCAGTTAATAAGTTAAAATCCTAACATAGAACAGTAAGCTATTAACTGTCATGTAAGAGCTGCATGGAAACTCCAAGGTATAAATTAGAGCGTTATGTTTTTTTCCCCAGTCTTCGGTTATCCTAATGTGGCAAAAAAGGGTTAATTTGGGTAGAAATCAATTCTGATTATTAAAGAGAACCCCCAACCATGGTATTATGTTTTTAATTCTGAGTTTGTGTTTCTGCAGACCAATCACCATTAAACTATGCTGCCTACTTGTATGGTTGTCATGTGACTCCTACACCTTGTTAAAAGTATTTTAATACATGCAAGGGTATCAACAATATATTACAGATTGAAGCAGTTTGTCATTATTCGCACCCCAAAAAATTCTTGCGCCTTTTAAAGTGACATTAGCCCCGCCCATTGTCCCGCCTCCTAGCCCCGCCTTCTTGCCACGCCCCCTTGTCACAGCTCAAATTGATGAGTACCTGCACTTTTTTTCCCATTTAAAGCACTGCTTCTGCTGATATGTATCAACCTACACTCCAGAAGGGGGTTTCATAAACTCTTAACACTGCAAAGCGCTGCAAAGCACCTTCCTGGAGAGGCCAGGAAGGAAAGAGGACTGCAGGCAAGAGGAGAGGTATACAAAGTGTTAGACGCTGAAGCAATCTGTGATGATGTAATTGGTATCCAGAAAAGTGAAAAGTGATGATTAGAGGCTGAATCAATCTGTGATGGTGTAAGGCGGCTCCAGAAAAGTGAAAAGTGATGATTAGAGGCTGAATCAATCTGTGATGATTTAAGGGGGCTTCAGAAAAGTGGAAAGTGTTAATTAGAGGTGGAATCAATCTGTGATAATGTAAGGCACCTCCAGGAAAGTGTGAAGTGTTAGAGGTGGAATCAATCTGTAATAATGGAAGGGGCTCCAGAAAAGTGCAAAGTGTAAGTTAGAGGTGGAATCGATCTGTTATGGTGTAAGGCGGCTCCAGAATAGTAGAAAGTGTTAGAGGTGGAATCAATCTGTGATGATTTAAGGGGGCTACAGAAAAGTGGAAAGTGTTAGAGGCCGAATCAATCTGTGATGAAGTAAGGCGGCTTCAGAAAAGTGGAAAGTGTTCATTAGAGGTGGAATCAATCTGTGATAATGTAAGGCACCTCCGGGAAAGTGTGAAGTGTTAGAGGTGGAATCAATCTGTAATAAGGTAAGGGGCTCCAGAAAAGTGCAAAGTGTTAGTTAGAGGTGGAATCGATCTGTGATGGTGTAAGGCGGCTCCAGAAAAGTGCAAAGTGTTAGTTAGAGGTGGAATCGATCTGTGATGGTGTAAGGCGGCTCCAGTAAAGTGGAAAGAGTTAGTTAGAGGTGGAATCGATCTGTGATGGT
This sequence comes from Triturus cristatus, assembly GCF_964204655.1. Taxonomy (NCBI): domain Eukaryota; kingdom Metazoa; phylum Chordata; class Amphibia; order Caudata; family Salamandridae; genus Triturus; species Triturus cristatus. The sequence continues at coordinate 65,912,727 of NC_140593.1, read as the reverse complement.
GTAAGGCGGCTCCAGTAAAGTGAAAAGTGTTAGTTAGAGGCGGAATCGATCTGTGATGGTGTAATGCGGCTCCAGTAAAGTGGAAAGTTTTAATTAGAGGCTGAACTAATCTGTGAGGATGTAAGTGGGCTCCGGAAAAGTGAAAAGTGTTAGTAAGAGGCAGAATCAATCTGTGATGGTTTAAGGCAGCTTCAATGCACATATAGTAAGTTCTGTAAGTGGTGCTGTGCTGTAGCACCAGCCTTCCTCCCCCATTCATTCAGACATTATCACTTCCAAAGCCACACCTGGGGTTTGGCCGTGATGGTGTTACATGCGTGCGAGAATGCAGAGTGTTAAGAGCTTGTCAGAAGTAAGAGGCACTCAGGCTGTGCATACCTAGCGCCTTGGTCGGTAAACACAGCTGTCAGTGCGCACTCTTGGCGTCAAATTCTTCAGGAGTAATTGATGTAACTATTGAACTCTGTATTACTCTTTCCAGATACCCCACCAGTCCCTGCCAGTTCTGAGGGACCACTGAAGAGAAGTTTCCGATTCTCTTACAGTGCATTTTGCGTTTTGCCTGCACAGTATAGTTTTTTAAAAGTACAGGTTTGCTAGGTTTCCTTCAGTTCTGGCTGAGCTAGGGTTCAAAATCTGCAGCTAGAGAAATTGCAAAAAAGAGTCAGTTTTCACTGGAAAAATGTAATGTGTCCAAGTTGCGTTTTGGGACATTTCCTGTCGCAGGAAATTGATCTACCCACACAAGTGAGGTACTATTTTTATCTGGAGACTTGAGGGGAACACAGGGTGGGTGGAATTAAACACATTTATTTTAGAATGTGCGTCAACCAGCGCTAATTGACCCTTTTCTCAAATGTTTCTAGGGCTGAGAGCTCACCCTAACTTCTCCTTCAAGAAGTCTATCTCACTCACTCTGTTCACCTGCTGCGCTTCAGGGCATGTATTATACCTCACCACTTCCAATATCATGTAGTACATCTATTTTAGTGACACACTGTGTACAAAATTGCATACCCGCAAACACTGAGGTTGCTAGGTGCTGCGTGTCATTTACGGCCTCCTGAACCCTGATTTGTGCCTGCACGCCTGCTAACCAATCACGGTGTGCGGAGGGCGGGGCAGAGACAGGTCATACAGGAAGTCGAGCGGTTAGCGCTCTAGCCCTTCCTTAGTTCAGGGCTATTTAGCCCCTCGTCGGCTCCAGCGCGCAGCGTTGGCGCGCAGTAAGGCGCCTACTCCTGCGCCTAAGACGAGCCAAAGACCAGCCCGTCTGCGCCCGTCCGCGACAGACCGGGGCCAGGGGCAGGGGGAAATGGAAGTAGGATCGCAAACCATGGAGAACCCGCCCAGTAACCGGATAACATATACCTCACAGGTACTGTTAAAGTTACGACATCATCTCCCGAGCAGATGCTATGAAACTATGGGGGTTACTCTTGAAGGACCGTTTACTTGTCAGAAATGTCGTACACAATTCCACCTTTCTGGGGTGGCAAAGGATCATTTGCTTGGTTCATCTGCCATACAACCTATAGTACATGACTTGGCCCCGAGTAAAAACACAACGGACAGTTACCCTTTAGGGAGCAAAAATTTGCTGTGCAATATCCGCTCATTAGTGAAGCATGCTACTCAAGTGTGGGATCTCATTTCGACGGAAGAACCTGAACTCTGTTTTTTTTTTTAAGTTAGGTAAATTTTTATTGAAGATAAGAAAGCACAGGAATACAAATGAGAAGAAAATCAATAAGTATATAAGAGTAAGCGTACAGGCAAATATAAAGTAGTAGTAAAACACTAAGCAAATATTATATATAAAAAGGTAATATACTCTATAAACAGAGATAACAATGTGGATAATAACTGAAGGCTATAACAAAAATTAATTGTAATATAATAGTACACAAAGAACCAGAGGACCTAAAGAGACTGAGTAAAAAAAAATAAAACTGTAAAAAATAGGTTAAGATTTTTTTATCAAAAAAAGGGAAAAAGAGCAAGAAAACAAAAGAACAGAGAGAGGAGAGAACGAGAGAGAAAGAGTAGAAGGAAAGGAGAGAAAGAGGATTATGATGTTGGTGACAGAAAAGATGTAAAGGGAAGCCACAATAGATCAGCTTTAATTTGTAGATGAATGGAGGATTGAGGAATGGAGGCAATTCTATGCTCATCACATATAAAGTTCCACCAATGAAAAGAGGATAATTTAGAATTGTCTTTCCAACAAATTAATATAACTTTAAAGGCCATAGCAAGGAATAAATCCAGTAATGGTGAAATAGGATTCGCATTATCAAAAGCTGGTGACAAAGTGCCTAAAAACACATTTTGGAGAGTAAGTTGTAAGTTATAGGAAAAAATCACAGCACATTTTGACCAAATAGCATTCCAGAAAGCATAAACCTTAGGACAGTAAAATAAAAGATGCAATAAAGACCCTTCAGCAGAAAGGCAAGACCAACAAGATGCTGAGACAGAGTGATTAACTTTATGCAGCAAGACAGGAGTAATAACAACTCTATTGTAAATGAAAAATAGTGATTGAGTGAGACTAGCAGCTTTAGATGTCTTAAAAATTTTCAGCCAGAACTTGTCCCATTGTGAGATAGAGAGAGTCAAAGAGAGATCCAATTCCCAATCCAATTCAACCTTAGACTTATTCCGAGTGACTATAGGGGAAGATAGAGATTTATAGATGAAAGAGGCAGTAGGAATAATGTCATTAGAGATTTGATACAAAGAAGAATCAGGAAGAAAAGAAGTAGGAGCTGGCAGAGAGAGGAAAGACAGAAAACATCCCTGAAGAATTGGAGCTAAAGTATCATATTGCTTAATACACGAGTCAGGCAAATGAAAAGATTCTTGCAGCTGATGGAAGGAGAGAATTACATTATTGGCAAACATTTGATGTACATAAAAAAGACCCTTCTCTTTCCATTGTTTGTAGTAAAATGATTTGTGGCGAAATCTGATGTGTTTGTTAAACCAGAGTGATGACGCTAGAAAAGATTGGTAGTTAGTAAATGACTTAAAGAAAAGTGTGCGTAGCAAAACTTGAGAGTGTTTCAAAATAGGATATTTAGAAATAAAAGTACAGTTAGACATGTGTACAACATCACGTATTGAAAAATCATTTAACAGTGAGCTTTCAACAGCAACCCATGGAGGCATAGGTAAATTTTGATCATCCTTAGACAGAGCAAAGAATTGACGAATTAAAAATGCATCATGGTATAAATTAAAATCAGGAAATCTCACCCCACCCTCATTTTTAGGACGAATCAGTTTAGATAAGGCAATACGTGCATGTTTGTTATTCCATAGAAACTTGGAGCATATTGAATTAATTTGAGTAAAATAGTATCTAGGAATTTTAAATGGTAACATTGACAATATAAATAGAACCTGGGGGACAATCATCATTTTAATTGTATCAAGTCTGCCCCACCAAGAGAGAAACAAAGGGGACCAAAGATTTAACAAGTTAGTAATCTTAAGTTTTAGGGAAGAAAAATTATGAAGTAGTGTATCACGGATGTTGGGAGAGAACTGTCAAGAATTCCTGTCATACAAGGGAAACACGCCCTTATGTAAACAGGAGAGCTGTTACATAACTCAAGGGAAACACGCCCTTATCTAAACAGGAGAGCTGTTACATAACTCAAGGGAAACACGCCCTTATGTAAACAGGAGAGCTGTTACATAACTCAAGGGAAACACGCCCTTATGTAAACAGGAGAGCTGTTACATAACTCAAGGAAAACACGCCCTATAAAGGGAGGAACCGGGAGGTACAAGGCTGTCGGATATTGTGTTTACACCGACGTACCTGCTTCGTGAAGAGCAGTGTTCCGGAGTGGTGCTCCAGTAAGGCAAGAACGGAGGTAGGTCGAGTCGTTACTCCCTGGGCCGTGTCTTGCCCCATCGTCACCTGTGAAGGACCCGGAAGCTCTACCGGTCAACCATTGAGCTTCGCTTTTTGACTCGGCTGAGTCCAAGCGCAGTGGCGCTTTTGCTGGTTGGAGTCGTAACTCCCAGCCCGACCAGAGACACAGGGACTGCCAGCTGTAACGCACACCAGGAGGTGTTTGCCGCGTTACAGACTCGGAAGTCCACAGGATCGATCGAGCGGCTGCTCTCGGTTCAGTCTTCTTGCTTGTGATTGGGGTATCGGTGACGCATCACCAGGAGGTGACTCCGCGTCCCGGTGCAGTCTGAGGAAGAGGTTGAGCGGCTGCTCCCTTCAGGTAGAGACCCCGGCTGGGTGTTTCCCTGACTCCTCGATTCTCCCCAACACTCTTCGTGCCCCTCACAGCCTACCGATTGGCATTGTCGGCCATTTCATTTCTGCCCTCTGTTGGCATACGCCGGGATCGGCGTATATGCAGAGGACGGTTAGGACCATCCGTGCTGTGGGCTGGTAACGTACTTAGCCTGGAGGATTCCAGTGACTATAACTTTTGTTTGTTCTTTGTATTTTATTTGCCTTCATTAAAAGAACTAACCCTTCACAAGTGGTTGCGTCCTCATTGTCGTGTCTGTTAAACGATCCTGAGACGTTCAGGGCGTTACAAGAACCAAATGCCGAGATATTTAATTTTTTGAGGACACCAGATAAAACTAGATGTCTCAAACATATACCTGAAACAGGAGGGATTTAAGGGAAGGACTTCAGTCTTAGAGAAGTTTAATTTGTAACCTGAAACTTTAGCAAAAGACGAGATTTCCTGTAAAAAGGGGGGTAGGGAGGATTCAGGGTTTGACATATAAACAAGAACATCATCAGCATATGCAGACAACTTAATTTGTGTAGACTTAAAACTGAAACCGGTAATGAGAGGGTTATTCCTAATACGTTCCAAAAATGGCTCTAAACATAACAGGAACAGTAATGGGGATAGAGGGCAGCCCTGACGTGTACCTCTTTGCAGGGAGAAGTAGGGGGAAGAGAGACCATTAACCAAAATACAAGCATTAGGATTAGTATATAATAATTTTACAAAAGAAATAAATTTCGGGCCAAAACCAAACCATTGTAATGTATGAATCAAAAAGTCCCAATTAACACGGTCAAAGGCTTTTTCTGCATCTAAGGATAGAGCAGCTAGCGGGGAAGGGTATTTTTTGCTAAGGGCAATAATATTGGAAAACATCCTGGCATTATCAGATGCCAATCGACCCTTAACAAAACCAACTTGGTCAGGGTTAATGAGTATAGGGATAATTTTCTCTAGACGAGACGCCAAGATTTTTGCAAAAATTTTACAATCATAATTAATTAGGGAAATAGGACGGAAATTTTTGCAGTAGGATGGATCTTTACCAGGTTTGGGGATTACAACAATAAGAGCTTCCAGAAAAGATCCACATGCCCGGGAATTGGAAATAAAAGAATTAAAAAGTTCAAGTAATTTAGGAGTGAAAATGGAGGAAAAAGCGGAAATTAATTCAATTGAAAAGCCATCGGGGCCAGGAGCTTTTGCTTTCTTTAAGGATTTAAGAGCATCATTCAATTCTTGTAGGGAAATATCTTCTTCCAGGGAATGGAAATCATCTTGGGAGGTTATAGGCTTAGGGATATCATGAAAAAAGAGGCAAAATCTTCCTTAGAAGGATTGGTAGTTTCGGTATATAAGAGCTTGTAAAACGATTGAAAGGAGGCAATGATATCCGAATCAGATGAGAGGAGTGTATCATCCAACTCTGAATGAATGGGACCAATAACTTTTCGTTCTGATTTAATTTTTAGATAATTAGCAAGTAATTTCCCAGCTTTGTTTTGGCCACCATGATATTTCGATTTAATCTTAAGGAGAACATTACAGGCATCCTTAGTAACAATCTTATTTAAAGTGGATTTAGCTTTGATTAACTCTTGCAATGATAAAGAAGATTTGGAAGAAAAATAAGTATGTTCAAGCAGTTTTATATGGGATAAAGTTTCTTTATATTTAGTGTGTAGTAACCTTTTCTTCTTTGAGGAATAAGCAATAGTGAAGGCTCTAAAAGATGCTTTAAAGGCATCCCAGTTGTTGTGCAAGGAAGTGTCTAGGGAATTATTAAAGGAAAAGAATTCCTTGATAAAGGCAGACGCTTCTAAAATAAAAGTATGATCTGATAACAGAAAATTATTGAAGCGCCATCTGCCCTGTTTACAAGTGGTGAGGGATAGATCAATACGGGTGGAGACAGGAGCATGGTCGGATATAAAAATGGAACCAATGTCGGAGGACAGGAGACAGGGTAACAGTGCTTTAGAGACAAGTATATAGTCAATACGGGATCTAGTATGGTGAACGGGTGAAAAAAATGTAAACTCAGAAGTATCAGGGTTGCACGTTTTCCATGAATCAAATAGAGGGCGGGAGGCAATGGCAGTTTGGAATGACTTGTGGGATTTATCAGGTTTGAACTTGCATTTGGATTGTCTGTCTGTGAACGGGTCTAACCAATTATTGAAATCACCACCTACCACAAGATTAGGATTGGACAGGGATAGGAGTTTCAACTTTATAGAATGCCAAAAATCCGGATCTGGTTTAACAGGCCCGTAAATATTGAAAAAAACAATCTGTTTCTTAGCTATGATAACCTCAGCCAATACCCAACGACCATTTTGATCACATTCAGTCGATAAAATTTGAGCATTAATAGATTTGTGAAACAAAATAGCAACACCACCATGACGATCTGCAGCAGGGGAGAAAACAATTTGATTAGCCCACTGACGTTTAAGTTTAAGAGATTCTGAGTCATTGCAGTGGGTTTCCTGTAAAAAAGCAATCTGGGTGTTAAGTTTAGCGAGATGAGACAATACCTTCTGACGCTTGACCGGGTGACCCAGACCACGAACATTCCACAAAACGACATTAACCATTCTTCTGGACGGAGGGGAACGTACAGACATAGGACCACAATACTGCAAAGGTGACAGAAAAATATAAAGTAAGACAGGTTACAATAGCAAAAACAAAGGACATAATCCTGAAAAAAACACCAACGCAAGAAGATAGAAGAAAAAGCATGGAGAAAAGAGGAAAAGAGAAATAGAAATAGATGAAAGAGAGAGGAGAATACAAAAAAGGAGCAGATGAAGAAGAGTAGACAGATCAAGGAAAAACATCCAGATCTGTAAAAAAAGATCAAAGAATGGGGAGCATAGTGACACCGAGAACATGGACCACCATGAGACCAGAGGGAGAGAACAGTAAAATGTACTAAAACCTCACAAGTAGAGAGCTGACAGAAAAACAAGAAAGGAATATAAGCAGATCAATATAACAATAAAAAGAAACAATCCAGCAATAAGGAAGCCATCATGAGCCAGTGTCCATGCCATGTGCAGAAAAATTCTGTAGAAACAGTTTGAGTTTTTCCGGATCCTCGAAGGAGCGTGTGCGACCTTCATGAGTAATTTTACACAGGCAGGGATGAAGAATTCCATATTGAATGTTATGTTGACGCAGCTGAGGTCGTAGAGCAAGAAATTCTTTACGTCTGGCATTGGTAGCGTTGGAAACATCTTGAGAAATAAAAATATTATGGCCAGACCAGGAAAGACGGCGCTTGATTCTGACAGCTTTCAAGACTTGCATAAGATCGGTGAACTCCAGGAAAAGCATTATAATACCACGCGGTTTGTTAGCAGATGGTATAAGCCGACCCAATCGGTGAGCCCTTTGAATGTTAAGAGGATTTGATGAAGGTTGAAGATCTAAGAGCTCACGAAGGAAGTTCTTTAGGAACGAAACTAGATCAGCCCCTTCAACATTTTCCGGCAGGCCAAAAAGGCGAAGGTTGTTTCTTCGATTGCGATTTTCAAGATCCTCTGTATGGAGCTTTAATTTAAGAACTTCCTGTTCAAGAAAAGGGATCTTCGTGGAGATATCCTGCAAATCACTGACCCGTTGTTCAAGATCTAGCACCTTACTTTCCATAACAATCCATCTTTCCTCAATTTGTTTAAGTTTGTCATTAGTAGCGGACATGAATGGCTGGAGGCCACGAACCTCATCCAAGATGGAGTCCAGGACAGGGTTCTGTGAAGATAAAATCGGTGAAGGCGGGTCGTTTTTGTGCCTTTTCGGTTTTGTACCAGAGCTAGAAGCTCTAGGCACATGAGGGTCGTTTGACATCCTGGAGCGGTAGAGAGTTCAGGATACAGTAATCCGAAAGCAGGAAAAGCCTAGCGATACTATTAACGTGGGCTAGTAGCAAATTCAGCAGAAGCAGGAACACGACTTAGAAGTCTAATATGTAATAAAGAATCCTGGAGCAGTTAGTCAATTTGAATACTAGAACACAGTACAACAAGACCCCGCCATGACTGGACTTGGCACAATGATGACGAACGGAAAAATGCCTCATGAAAACAGCAAGCAATTGAGGTGACCGCAGCTGAGGCGGGAAAAACACGTCATGAAGAACATAAGTAGGAAAGACTCATTGGCTGGAAATCCATGGAAAAAGAAAAAAAAAACACAAATGCAGCAGCAGGAGGCGAAAAGAGGCAGCAAAAATGCCCTTGAGGAGCATCAGGCCATATGTATGAGCATTTGTAGACAAAAAAGAGACAATTCCTTAGTACAAAGTTAAATAATGGAAAAAGAGCCGAGCACCGCAAAAAAGACATACAAAATGGCGGACGCTCGCATCTTAGAGGTAAATACCAGCATCAAACTGTGAAGAGCCACTTAAACTGATGAAAAGGGCGTTAAAAATTACTCATTGTACTGTATTGTACTGTCCACATCATAAAAATGTAGGAATGGCCAAATGAGAGTCATGAACAACCAGGCAGCGAACATTTGAGGAGGGAGAAGCCAGAAAAATCGGAACGCGAGCGCCGCGCTTCAAAATGGCGGACGCTCGCGTTATTATGAGGAAATATTCACCGCCGCAGCTCCCAGGGCGAAAAACAACGTAGAAGCCTCCATTCGCAGCCCGCTGACTCACCGACCCATCACGGATACGGAGACGTCTTCCAAGCGGGAAGAGGTGGCGTCCAAGGGTGGAATAGCAGCAGAAAAGCTCCGCGTCCCAACGGAGCTCACGGGAAAGCCGCCATGTCGCTGCGGCGTCCAAGCCACGCCCCCTGAACTCTGTTTTTTAACAGAAACATGGATGAAGTCTCACTTAGTCCCAGCCATTACAATGGGCATCCCGTTGGGATACAAAATAATTAGGCTTGACCGCCCTATTAAAACAGGTGGGGGGGTGGCAATTGTTCATAGGGAGGACCTGAATATCACTATCCTCGAAGAAATATGCACACCCCAGATGGAACTATTAATTTTTAAAATTAATTCTACACCTAGGGAACAAAGGAAGGGAGCATTGGTGTATCGTCCACCGGGCCCAAGTGGGAATTTTTCTGTCGCACTTATAGAGGCTTTAGCACCGTATGTCACAGAAAACCAGGATTTCCTTCTGGTGGGGGATTTCAATGTCCATAGTGAGTCAGAGAAATGTACGGAGGCAAAAATGCTCCTAATGGATCTTGACTCTCTGGGACTAAAAAAGATTAATATTGGGCCCACACATGAAGCAGGTCACACCTTGGATTTAGTTCTGTCCAGCTCACCCTTTATTAAATGTTTGGCACCTATTCAGGTAGAATGGACTGATCATTTTATTTTAAAATTTTATACTGCCTCTATGTGTAAGCCACGAATTCAGAATGTTTTGGCTAGTAAAAGGAGACCCTGGCACAAACTTACCACGGAAACCTTTAAAAAGGTATATGATACCTCCCGGCTCGAGAACCCTACAGATGATATGGTAACTGCTCTCAACAGGTTTGAGGAGACGGTCAAAGTGGTAATTAACACTATTATCCCGCTGAAAACATACAAGGTTCGACCGACAAATAAACAAGAAGTTTGGTTTTCGGAGGATTTAAAATCTCTGAAACAAAAAACCAGGAAACTGGAAAAGCTATGGAGACAGTCTAAGTCTTTAGGTGATAAAGAACAGTATAGAACTTCCCTAAAGACATATCATAGGGCCATTAGGGCGGCACGGAAAAATTACATTGCAGCACAACTAATAGCAGCAGGGAAAGACCCAAAAGTATTGTATAATATACTACAAACTTTCACCAAACCAGTAGCTTGCGATACTATGGAGGATGCTTCTCAGGACCTCTGTGATGAGATCTCTCTCTTCTTTATGAAAAAGATAGATGGAATTTATGATAGGATTATAGCCTCAAATGCAATTGCTGCTGGAGAAAACTACACCCCCCAGAATGCGATTCAGCAAGCGCAAGGTACTCACTGTCTTAAGAGCTTTCCCCCTATCTCCTTAGAGGAGGTAATCTCTTTGATCTCTCAAATCAAGAGTGGTAGTCCTTTAGACTCCATCCCTGCACGCATTATGCCTATGTTGGCAGATGTTCTAGGACCAGATATGCTAAATTTAGTCAATCTTTCCCTTAGCACAGGGGATGTTCCTCCAGAATGGAAAAGGGCCTTGGTAAGACCGCTGAGTAAAAACTCTGCGATCCCCTGGACGGAACTGTCTAACTTAAGACCTATCTCGCTCCTCCCTTTTCTGGGTAAAATGATTGAGAAATTTGTAAATCGACACTTGTCAAACTACATCGAAATGACAGGCGGGTTAGACTCTTCCCAGTCGGGCTTTAGGCCACGACATAGTACTGAGTCCACCTTGTTGTCAGTCGCGGACGATCTACACATGTTCCAGGACAAAGGTTACTCTGTTGTCCTGGTTCTGTTAGATCTGTCTGCGGCGTTTGACACGGTGTCACATAGCACCATGGCCACTAGGCTAGCTAACATCGGCCTGGAAGACAAGGCTCTTGCCTGGCTGAGGAGTTTCTTAACAGGTCGTACCCAAAGGGTCATTCTGGGTGAATATCGGTCAGAGGAGGTAGGGATCTCTAAAGGGGTGCCACAGGGCTCTTGTCTGAGCCCTACTCTTTTTAACATCTATGTGGCTCCCCTAGCTGACATCATGAGGTCCCACGGTTTTATCCCAGTGTCATATGCGGATGACACCCAACTCCTCTTTCCGTTTAAAAGCCTCACTGTGGAAGTTCGAAACTCCTTCTCCCGGGGGATGAAAGCAGTGGCTCACTGGATGGCATCTAACTTCCTGCAATGCAATGTTGCAAAGACAGAAGTGATGCTATTCGGGGAGGCTAAACTCCTGTGGTCACCGGATTGGTGGCCCCAAGATCTGGGTCCAGTCCCTGAACCCAAACACGTAGTGAAAAATCTTGGGGTCAGATTGGATCAGGAGTTATCCCTAAAACATCATGGCAACCAAGTGGTGGGCTCTTGTTTCCACACTATTGGTTTGTTACGGAAAGTCTTCCCTTTGCTGCCAGATTCTGCTAGAAAGACTTTGGTGCAGGCTTTAGTAATGAGTCGACTGGACTATTGTAATGGGCTACTATTGGCAGCAAATGAGGGAGTAATTTCTAGACTCCAGGTGGTCCAGAATACTGCTGCTCGCCTTGTCCTAAATCAACTCCCTCGCACTCCCTCCAAACCTCTGTTAACGAAGCTTCACTGGCTATCCATCAGACAAAGGGTGAAGTTTAAAGTTTGTTGTGTTATACACAAATGCTTGCATGGGATGGGCCCTGCATATTTGTCTCAGAAATTCTCCCCTTATGTAACATTGCGCCCTCTGAGATCCAGTGCACAGGCTTTGCTGTGTGTACCCAGAGTAAAAAGAACAAGACAGGGAGCTATAGCCCTTTCAGTTGCCGGGCCTACTCTTTGGAATAACCTCCCATTATCCTTAAGACTTTGTGACTATTATCTCCCTTTTAGGAAGCAATTAAAAACATACCTATTTCAGAACTAATTATTATGACAAACTGCTTAGCCCTCTTTTACTGTAGGATGGTCGACCAACGGCGCGGAGATACTCCTTCGGGAGTCGAGTCTAGCGCGTTATAAGCCTATAAATAAAATAAATAAATAAATGTCAGAGCCCTCACATAGGTGATGTCTCAATAGACATGTTGTGTTGTGGTGTTATGTTCTCATGCAGATAATATGAAACTTCAGCAATGTCAATTACTGGGATGTCACCTGAGTTAAGGGCACGCAAATCACTTCCTGAGAAGGTTCATGGTCAAAGGTGATGGCCCTTTCTGTGATGTCATTAAGATCAAAGGGTGTGTGATGTCACTTCCTTTACCTCTGACATTGTGGTAAATCGACGTCCGTGCATAAAGGGTGGACTCCAAAGGAATTTCAAGAGGTCAGCTGCTGGGGACTTTTTCTTGGGGCAGTAGACACGTGGAGGCCCTTTCAGAATAGGGATGCTCGGTGTAAGGTATTGGCTGTAGGGAGAATTTGCAGGAAAAGGTGCTGTTAAAAGCTAGAGTGCTACAAGACTTTATCCGCAGCCCGGAACTGTAGCCCGCCATCAGTGACTCAATATCCCCTGTGAGAAGGGAGAGGTGAAGGGTTGGTGATTATATCCGGGTCACACTAGCCCAGTGCCACTTAGGGTGACCAACCGTCCGTAAATTTCACGGACAGTCCGTAATTTCGGCCGTCTGTCCGTTGTCCGTGAAGGGTTCTTTAACGGACGCCATTTGTCCGTAATTTTAACCGGACACCGATCGCACCACCCTAATGCAGTCACAGCTTCCACCCACCTCCCTGCTTGACTCCGATGCTGTTGAGGCCGGTGTAACAGACTCCGATGCAGCACCAAAGCTCCGATACCCGGCAGCACTGGAGAGGCACAGCGGGATGGCAACCCTCACACCTTCCGCCCTTGATGAGCTGTTAAGAGGTGCTTGAAGGTGACTGAGAGGGAGGGGCTGCAGCTTCAGGCGCAGGGGCATCTATTCAGATGCAAACAGCCCTGAATGCCTCATGTCTCTGCAATTTAGAGGGGCCTCACACATTCCCTTTCTGCCCAGGGCCCCAAACATCCTAGAACCGGCCCTGATTACCCCGAGGCAGCACGTGGTTCTCTTCACAGAGCTTAATTACTGTCACTAAAATGCAAACAAACCTCGGTTCTGCAAACATGCAGTCTATAATGTAATAAAATAAAGAAATGGCACAATCGCACCCCCACTGATTAACAAAGTATGGAGGACAATCAGTTAAATCAGTTCTCTTGGAGTATCTCCCTTAAGTACTGTACATCACAGTGAGGGATGGCAAAACTAACATTTTGGAAAGAGAGCGTGTCTTCTCGTTGTCTTGTCCAGGAGAGGGTGAGGAGCCCTACCCCACCCTGGAAGAGACCAAGATGAAACTTGAATACTGCATGCCCATCCCTGTGCCCACCCTGGTGGATCCTGTTCCCCCTCTTGTGATGGCTCCTGCCCCCCCTCCCAACCAGTGATGGCTCCTGTCCCCCCATGTGGTGGCTCCTGTCGCCCCCCCTGCCTTTGATGGCTCCTGTCCCCCCTGTGGTGGATCCTGTCTCTGCCCTGGGTGGCTTCTGCCCCAGTCCTGGAATGGCTCCTGAAGCGAGGGTGGAGTTCTTGATGGGCCTCTTCTCCAAAAGGCTCAGCTCAAAATTAATATGAAAAGGTGAGCGAGTGAGTAAGTGAAGGGATGGGTGGATGGCTGGATGAATTAGTGAAAGGGTGAAGGGATGAATGAAAGATTGAATAGATGGAGAATGAGAGAGAATGGATGGATGGATTGATGAGTGAGTGGAAGGATGGATGAGAGAAAAGGTAAATAGCTGGCTGTATGGGTGGAAGTGTAGCTGGATGGGTGGATGGATGAGTGAAAGGATGGATGCGTGAAAGGATGGATGAGTGAAAAGGTGGATGATGAGTGAGTGGGTGGATGGATGAGCGAAATGATGGATGGATTGATGAATTGATAAGTGCAAGGGTGAATGGATGGACGGATGAGTGAAAGTGTGGATGTAAGGATGGATGAGTGAGTGAAAGGGAGGGTAGATGGACAAAAGGATGAATAAATGAGTAAAGGAGTGAAAGGATAGATGGATGAGAGAGAGGATGGATGAGTGATAGGGTCAATGGATGGATTCATGAGTGGATGAGTAGATGGATGGGTGGGTGGATGGATGGATGGAAGGAAGGATTGCTAAGTGAAAGGGTCGATGGAGAGAGAAAGGGAGGATGGATGGATGACTGAAAGGGTGGATGGGTGGAAGGATGAGTGACTGGATGGATGGATGAGTAAGTGAAAGGATGGCTGGATGGGTGAAAGGGTAAATGGCTGGATGAATGAGTGAATGGATGGATGGGTAGAAGAGTTGATGGATGAGTGTACAGATGGATAGGGTGAAAGGGTGGATGGATGATGGATGGATGAGTGAAAGGATGGATGAAGGAATGGATGAGTGAAATGATAGATGGAAGGATACATGATGGATAGGTTTGCAAATGGTTGAATATGTTTGGATATGGCTGGGCTTACTTATATACTATTGCACGTCCTCCTCTGATGTGTCTGTAAAACGTATCTATTGTCCTGAAGTTTTGTCCTGAATTTTGACCTCCTGTCCTGAATTTGTGTCCTGAATTTTGACCCTTTGTCCTGAATTTTTACACTCACCATCCTGAATTTGCACCAATGCCAGTTGGTCACCCTAGTGCCACTGGGGACGAGTTTCACGGGTATGACGTTGTCACTGGTGATGCCAGAGCACTCATTCACCGAGGTCGGGTTACAGGAGCTCCTCACTGGTCAATATTTCTTCAGAGCATCAGCAGGGCGTGGATGTCATCCACCAATCGGATTCAGAATCCGGCAGACATGAGGAGGTCTTTAACTGGCCTTAAAAGTTGGGGTCTCGAAAAGGGGCGTGGCCTAAGAAGCATAATTTGGAATGTCTCCTGGAGGCGTGGCCTATGTAATCAAGCATGAAACATGTGAATTAGAATGCTGTGCTTCCCATAGAGAGCCTCGCGCCCAGTATTCTGGCGCCTCTGTGAGCTTTCTGCTGTTGCATCAGACAATATCACACAGTGACGGGCATGCTCCTAAAACAAGTAAGCCTTTGCCAATGCTTGTCAGCAGTATCAATTCAAGAAAACTTTATTTCGGAATAATCCATAAAAGCACATAAAAACAATATAAAACATTGACAACAATGGATAAAAAAGCAGTATCACATCAACAAGTGAAAACAGTGATTTTGTTCTGAATCATTATCGTTGAAAATGTTTAAATTATGAAAAATTGAGACTGTGAAATAAATAATATTAAAGTCTGGAAGTTTAGTGGTCTTCGGAGTGCTTCAACCCCTGTCCTCTGTGGTCTCTCGATTAGGTTTGTCACTTTTTTCTCCACATCCTTCTGAAATCCTCCACTTGTGCATTTCACACCTCGTCTCCTTCCTCTTCAGCACTCTCTCCTGCATCTATTTTCTGTGCATCGCCTTCACTTCAACCCCCCACACTCACCTGTCGGAATTGCGTTTCTTTTACTTTCTCCCTGTCAATATTTCAGCAGCCGTCTACCTCCTTTATACACTTTTGCATAGAAGCATAATTTACATTACCACACGTGGCCATTGCTCTTTGTGATCTACAGAGAGGCCAAGGAGTGGATGAGCATGTGTGCTGAACAGCTTTAAGACCACTGACAGAGTTACTGGCACTTGCTCAGCCTCTGCGCCAGAGCTTGCCATCAGAGCTGTCAATCATGCCCGTTATAAACACCCACCTACAGCCTGACCTCACTCAAGCCCGAGAAGTGACTCATTTCACAGTGTGCACCATGCAAGAGTAAAGTGCCGCAGGAAAATAAAAACCTGCATAAAAGCAGGAGCTGCGTTCCTCCATCAACTTCCATCTACCCACATGACACCTGGGCTCCGCCTCACTCCCCACACACTCACCCCCCCACATCTGACGCACTTGCAGCGGGGGCCACGCCTTCTTCTACATGACCTGAAGCGACCTGCTCCCGCCTCCCTTCCCCCCCTCCATGCAGCACCCCCGCTGGCAGACTTCAGGAAGAAACTCAACACCACGCTTTTCGATGGAGACGTGGCACCCTCAGCGCCCAGAGACCCCTCTGGGTGACAGCGGTGCGCTATACGAAAGCTGTTTGTTTGTTTATGTTGGTTCAGTGCAGTGTGGGAACCATCCCTACAGCCCCATGCCCCCCTTAGTTTCCGGCTGGCGTCTGAACCCTTTCTCCACAGGGGCCAACGGGCCCTCCTGACGCACCTCCCGCGCTGAGTACACAGGCAGGGGGGCCGGAGCAGGTGCATAAAAGGCGGTGGTTCCCCCGTCTCTGCTTCTGTGAATGATGTCGTGGCTCCCAGGCCTCCTGTGTGCCCTTGCCCTCTGCCTCCAGTACGCCCATGGCACCGAGATCAAGGCCAATGGCACCTTCGCGGGCAGACAGTACTACACCAGCATCAGTGTGACCAACGGCGGCCCCTGGGGGTCCTGGACCTGGATAGACATGTGCCCCAAGGGGTCCTACGCCACCGGGTACAGTGTACAGGTACTGTCTGATGTGTCCCTACCTCACATCCAAGCCACTGGGGCTGCAGCACTGTGCATCTAGAAATGGAGAAAGTGCAGGCGCTCAGCAGCACTGTGCATCTAGAAATGGAGAAAGTGCAGACGCTCAGCAGCACTGTGCATCTGGAAATGGAGAAAGTGCAGGCGCTCAGCAGCACTGTGCATCTAGAAATGGAGAAAGTGCAGACGCTCAACAGCACAGTGCATCTAGAAATGGAGAAAGTGCAGGAACTTTTCAGCACTGTGCATCTAGCTAGAAATGGAGAAAGTGCAGGCGCTCAGCAGCACTGCATCTAGAAATGGAGAAAGTGCAGGCACTCAGCAGCACTGCATCTAGAAATGGAGAAAGTGCAGGCGCTCAGTAGCACTGTGCATCTAGAAATGGAGAAAGTGCAGACGCTCAGCAGCACTGTGCATCTAGAAATTGAGAAAGTGCAGGCACTCAGCAGCACTGTGCATCTAGAAATGGAGAAAGTGCAGGCACTCACCAGTACTGTGCATCTAGAAATGGAGAAAGTGCAGGCACTCAGCAGTACTGTGCATCTAGAAATGGAGAAAGTGTAGGCACTCAGCAGCACTGTGCATCTAGAAATGAAGTTCATGCAGGCACTCAGCAAAATTGTGCATCTAGAAATGGAGAATGTTCAGGCACTCAGCAGCACTGCATCTAGAAATGGAGAATGTTCAGGCACTCAGCAGCACTGCATCTAGAAATGGAGAAAGTGCAGGCACTCAGCAGCACTGTGCATCTAGGCGTGGAGAAAGTGCAGGCACTCAGCAGCGCTGTACATTTAGAAACAGAGAAAGTGTAGCCACTCAGCAGCGCTGTGCATCCAGAAATGGAGAACATGCAGACACTCAGCAGTACTGTGCATTTAGAAATGGAGAAAGTGCAGGCACTCAGCAGTACTGTGCATTTAGAAATGGAGAACATGCAGACACTCGGCAGCGCTGTGCATCTAGAAATGGAGAAAGTGCAGCCACTCAACAGCACTGTGCATCTAGAAATGGAGAGAGTGCAGGCACTCAGCAGCGCTGTGCATCTAGAAATGGAGAAAGTGCAGGCACTCAGCAGTACTGTGCATCTAGAAATTGAGAAAATGCAGGCACTCAGCAGCGCTGTGCATCTAGAAATGGAGAGAGTGCAGGCACTCTGCAGTACTGTGAATCGAGAAATGGAGAAAGTGTGGGCAGTCAGACTCATATAAGTACCATATACCAGTATGACTGCATCTCCTTCTTGCTTAAACACGCAGGCCCTGTTCTTTCTATCTCACCAGTACTGTACTGCAGTACTGTGCATCTAGAAATGGAGAAAGTGCAGGCACTCAGACTTGTTTACCGTACTAGTCACCAGCCTGACCGTGCCTCCTTCTTGCTTACATATGCAGGCCCTGTCTTTTCTGCCTCACCTGTACTTGACTATGGCAAGGTAAATCTAGACACTGAGACCGTGCAGGCACTCCGTGTTTTCAGTCCCGATCTTCAGTCTAATTGTGCCTCCTTCCGGCTTAAATATAGAGGTGGCTTACGCTCTGTCCCACCAGTACTCTCCTGCAGTATTGTCTATCTAGAAATGGAGAAAGTGCAGGCACTCAGCAGTACTGAGCATTTAGAAATGGAGAAAGTGCAGGCACTCAGCAGTACTGAGCATTTAGAAATGGAGAAAGTGCAGGCACTCAGCAGTACTGTGCATTTAGAAATGGAGAAAGTGCAGGCACTCAGCAGTACTGTGCATTTAGAAATGGAGAAAGTGCAGGCACTCAGCAGTACTGAGCATTTAGAAATGGAGAAAGTGCAGGCACTCAGAATTATTTTAGTTCTGTCCCTCCGTCTGACTGCCATCTTCCTGCTTAGATGTGCATGTCCTTTCCTTCCAGTCTCACCAGCACTCTACTTTCAGTACTGCACACCCAGAAGTGGAGAGAGAGCTGGCACTGGTGTTTTCAGTACTGAGCTTCAGTCGAACTCTGTCTCCTTCCTGCAGGCTCTGTTATTTCTGCGGGGAGTGGTGGTACTGTGACTTCCCCATCACTGCCTGATTCCTGCTGAGAAGTGCCAGGGTTCTCTGTAGCCCCATTAGAGGTACAGAAGACCTTGCCAGAGGGGGGTGCAGTCCCATTAGAGGTACAGAAGACCTTGCCAGAGGGGGGTACAGTCCCATAAGACCTTGCCAGAGGGGGGTGCAGTCCCATTAGAGGTACAGAAACCCTGCTCAGAAGGGGATGCAGCCTCAGAAGAGGTACGGCAGCCCTGCTAAGAGGGGGGCACAGCTGTCCTGCCCAGAAGGGGGTGGAGTCCTAATAGAGGTATAGTAGCCCTTCTCAGAAGGGGTTGCAGCCACATTAGAGGTTCAAAAGCCCTGCTCAGGAGGGGGGTGCAGCCCCATTAGAGATAGAGCAGCCCTGCTACGGAGGGGGTGCAGCCCCATGAGTGCCTAAACATTCCTGCTCAGGTTAGGGTGCATCCCCATTAGAGGTACAGCAGACCCGCTCAGATGGAAGGTGCAACCCCATTTCACGTACAGAAGCCCTGCTTAGTAGGGGTGCATCCTCAATAGAGGTTTAGAAGGTCTACTCAGAGGGGGGTGCAGGCTCATGAGGGTCACAGCAGTCCTGCTCAGAAGGGAGGTACAGCCCCTGTAGAGGTACAGCTGCCCTGCTCAGAGAGGGCTGCAGACCCATTAGAAGGTACAGAAGCTCTGCTCAGAACTGGGTGCAGCCCCAGTCGAGGTAGAGCATCCCTGCTCAGGAGGGGAGTGCAGCCCCATTAGAGGTACAGCAGCCCTGCTCAGGTGGAAGGTGCAGCCCCATTTCACGTACAGAAGCCCTGCTTAGAAGGGGGTGGAGCCCCAGTAGAGGTACCCGCAGTCCTGCTCAGAAGGGAGGCACAGCCCCAGTGGAGGTACAGCTGGGAAATAGCGTTTACAACGCATGCTTTAGATCACATGCCGTTACAACGCGGTCGTTACAACGACCGCATTGTTATAACGCGAACCATTACATCGCAAGTCGTTACAACGACTTGCTGTAGGGGACAGAAGGTTTTGGATTTATAATCCAACACCTTCCCTGCTGTTGCATAAACTGGAGTAGGAATAGTAAATTATACTGTTCCTAAATCCAGCGCGCCCCCTACAGCACGTCGTTGTAACAACTTGCGATGTAATGGTTCACATTGTAACAACGCGGTCGTTGTAACGTCCGTGTTGTAACGGCATGTGATCTAAAGCATGCGTTGTAAAGGCGTATATATTCGTACAGCTGCCCTGCTCAGAGGGGGCTGCAGACCCATGTGAGGTACAGCAGCCCTGCTCAGCAGGCCAGCAGTTGCCCCCTAAAAGGTACTACAGCAATGCAACCCCCAGTAGAGGTACAGCATCCCTTCTGCTGAGTCGTGGACTGTTCTCCTGCACGGGCTCCATGCTTTCTGCTGTTATGGAGGGTGGCCAGCAGTGAACCTGTGTCCACTCTCTGGTGTGTCCTGGTCTGTACAATGTCCCTTTGAACAGTGATGATGTATTTGTGTTGCTATATTTCAGCTGGAGAAGTCCGTCTCTGCAAGTGACGACACCGCCCTCAACGGTGTCCGACTCTTCTGCACAAGTCAAGAAGGAGTGGCCTACACCGTCGAGTCTGCAGTTGGAGAGTAAGTCTCTTCGCTCAAAGTAGGACTACACGATGAAGTAAAGCTCTTTTGTTGAAGGAAGTCTACTAGGTTGAGATAAATGTCCATGGATGAAGTAACCACTCAGTTGAAGTAAGCTTAAGTCTCTTCTGCCCATTCGAGTCCTTTTGTAAGTAGTAGGAACCTTCAGTTGTAGTGTTTGAGTTTGATGTAAGCGGCTTCGAGTGACGTCTGTTATGTACCTCTATTGGCATATGATGAATGCTGTTGGGACTGTCAGCCTATATGACTGATAGGTGACACCCCTTATACACTTGTACATTTGTTTTAATTTCCTCTTAGGATGGAACATTTCCCTCTTTTTATCTGCATACAAGCAGCTATAGCAGACGTTAGTTTATTTGGGAATGCTTAATTCTTGTCCCATATCCCACGTAGGTGCCGGGTAGGGATTTTCTCGGTCCTGAAGAAACGCCATGATTCCATCTTGGGCCAGCGAGACGCGAAACATGCCGACCCTAAAACACTCACTCTGAGGCTCTCACGATTCATAGATCTCAATTGACAGCACTCGCTCATTCTTTTTATCTCTGTCAAAAGGGCCACTTTATTAAAATTGGATCGGTACCCCTTAGGCAGTTTTAATTCACACAGCACTTGATCTAGTGCGCCACCCTACACTCACCTTTCCCTCAGTCATCATTACGGCAAAAACAGAAGATCTCCGACAAAGAGCCTGCGGGGCCCGTCAGGCTTTGCAGTGCCGACCCGATGAGGAGCATGACCAATGATGAAGCATGACACCCTTTCGGGGTGTCTGAGGGCTCTGTCTTCTGATCATTCGGATCTGCAGGGTTCCGACCTTTATTTCTTAGTTTTTCCTCTGTTCATAGTAACAGCCCCTGCTCCCCATGTATGTACCTCTTTTTAAGTCTGCTCCTGCAGTGGAAGCCAACTTAACTGAAGTAAAATAAGGCTCTACAGTTAAGTAACTCTCCTCAGTTTGACTAATGTCAGGTTGGTTGGAGTTAGTTGTTTCAGTGGAAGACCTTGTAGGAGGAGGAAAAGGCTTCATTTGATGCAAGTTTCTTCAGATGAAGTCATCTCGGTTGAAATACATCACTTTAGTCAAGGCTCCACGGTGGAAAGTAAGTCACCGTTTTAAAAGGCAGTTTTTCAGTAGAAGGCCTCTTGGCTGATATAAAAACTTCCGTATGGTCAACCCACCTTGGTTTGAGTTTGGTGCTTTACACACAAACACCCCAGGTGACCTCTGTGCTCCTCCTGGATGGGTTACCAGACACTGTCTGCACTTCTTGCAGAAATAAAAAAGAAACCTCCTGTTTTTTAAACTAAAAACCAAAAAGACCTGCTCTAGGTAGCCTGCAGTGCCTACGTAGACTCGTAGAGGATGCTACCACAGAGAGGAGAGCCCTCCTTTCATTGCCTGCTTGAATTGGGAGATCTCCAAATGATTGATATTAGCATTTAGTGCTGCTCGACCAGTCTCTACAGCTTCTGCCCCTCCCTCAAGAATTGAGGTACTGTTTAAAACAAGGTGTAATAGATGACACAGGACCATCAGAAAGATCTGCTAAAGATAAAAAGCCCCTGAAGAGATTGACAAAGATGAATGGTGCACCATATTCTGACGGGTTGAAGTATTTTAAACCATCAGCTGGATGGGTGATCAAACATTTGGGAGTGCTTAAATGTATATCATTGTCATGAATCACTGACAAAATATCGACTACAATAATACCGAGGTACAAAAATATCGTGACAAAAATATCAAAGTCAAGAATATCGACATCCTATCTACATCATGGTAAGTACAATATCGATGTCAAAAATATCGTTGTAAAAAATATTGGTTTTTTAAAATGTTAAATAAATAATGTAAAATAAAGTAAATGATACATATAAGTAAAAGAAACATAGTTAAATTTTTAAAAAAATAATAACTAATACATATAGGGGCCGATTCCGATCCGTTAAAAATTATTCCGGTACGACTCGAATCCATACTTTTTTCCGTACGAATCGTACAAGTCACGTCCGACCCGTGAAGTACGATTCGTACGGGAAAAAGTACGTACGGATCGGCCCGCTCCGTACGAATCGTAGCGAGAAAAGTTGTACGAGATGTACCCGGACACTTTTCCGTACCATTCGTAAAATGACAGTCCGAGCGTGCAAGTACGATCCAGACCGGCTATCCGATTTACGAATCGTACGGAAAACGGCCCGTACACGGGGAATGACTCTACCCGCTACGAAGCGAAGTTTGTACGACTCGTAGCCCGGGAAAAGTTGTTCCTGGGGTAGAGTCGTACAGGCCCCCCACCCCCTCGTATGTACGCACCGTACTCCCCCCCCCGTATGTACGCACCATACTCCCACCCCCCCATATGTACGCACCGTACTCTCACCCCCGTATGTACGCACCGTACTCCCACCCCCCCGTATGTACGCACCGTACTCCCACCCCCCCGTATGTACGCACCGTACTCCCACCCCCGTATGTACGCACCGTACTCCCACCCCCGCATGTACGCACCGTACTCCCACCCCCCGTATGTATGCACCGTTCTCCCACCCCCCTATATGTACGCACCGTACTCCCACCCCCGTATATACGCATCATACTCCCACCCCCGTATGTACGTACTGTACTCCCACCCCCCTCGTATGTACGCACTTTACCCCCACCCACCCATATGTATGCACCGTACTCCCACCCCTGTATGTACGCACCGTACTCCCACCCCCTTATGTATGTACTGTACTCCCACCCCCCGTATGTACGCACCGTACTCCCACCCCCGTATGTACGCACCGTACTCCCACCCCCCGTATGTACGCACCGTACTCCCACCCCCCGTATATACGCACCGTACTTCCACCCCCCGTATGTACGTACCGTACTCCCACCCCCGTATGTACGCACCATACTCCCACCCCCCGTATGTACGCACCATACTCCCACCCCCATATGTACGCACCGTACTCCCACCCCCCGTATGTACGCACCGTACTCCCACCCCCGTATGTACGCACCGTACTCCCACCCCCGTATGTACGCACCGTACTCCCACCCCCGTATGTATGCACCGTACTCCCACCCCCGCATGTACGCACCGTACTCCCACCCCCCGTATGTACGCACCGTACTCCCACCCCCCCTATATTTACGCACCGTACTCCCACCCCCGTATGTATGCATCGTACTCCCACCCCCGTATGTACGCACTGTACTCCCACCCCCTCGTATGTACGCACTGTACCCCCACCCACCCATATGTATGCACCGTACTCCCACCCCCGTATGTATGCACCGTACTCCCACCCCCCTTATGTATGTACTGTACTCCCACCCCCCGTATGTACGCACTGTACTCCCACCCCCATATGTACGCACCGTACTCCCACCCCCCGTATGTACGCACCGTACTCCCACCCCCCATATGTACGTACCGTACTCCCACCCCCGTATGTACGTACCGTACTCCCACCCCCGTATGTACGCACCATACTCCCACCCCCCGTATGTACGCACCATACTCCCACCCCCGTATGTACGCACCATACTCCCATACTCCCACCCCCGTATGTACGCACCGTACTCCCACCCCCCTGTATGTACGCACCGTACTCCCACCCCGTATGTACGCACCGTACTCCCACCACCCGTATGTATGCACTGTACTCCCACCCCTCTCGTATGTACGCACTGTACCCCCACCCCCCATATGTATGCACCGTACTCCCACCCCCATATGTACGCACCATACTCCCACCCCCCGTATGTACGCACCGTACTCCTACCCCCGTATGTACGCACCGTACTCCCACCCCCGTATGTACGCACCGTACTCCCACCCCTGTATGTACGCACCGTACTCCCACCCCCGTATGTACGCACCGTACTCCCACCCCCGTATGTACGCACCGTACTCCCACCCCCGTATGTACGCACCGTACTCCCACCCCCGTATGTACGCACCGTACTCCCACCCCCGTATGTACGCACCGTACTCCCACCCCCGTATGTACGCACCGTACTCCCACCCCCGTATGTACGCACCGTACTCCCACCCCCGTATGTACGCACCGTACTCCCACCCCCGTATGTACGCACCGTACTCCCACTCCCGTATGTACGCACCGTACTTCCACCCCTCCATATGTATGCACCGTACTCCCACCCCCGTATGTACGCACCGTACTCCCACCGCCCGTATGTACGCACCGTACTCCCACCCCCGTATGTACGCACCGTACTCCCATACTCCCATCCCCCGTATGTACGCACCGTACTCCCACCACCCTGTATGTACGCACCGTACCCCCACCCCCCGTATGTACACACCGTACTCCCACCCCCCGTATGTACGCACCCTACCCCTACCCCCGTATGTACGCACTGTACTCCCACCCCCCTCGTATGTACGCACTGCACCCCCACCCACCCATATGTATGCACCGTACTCCCACCCCCGTATGTACGCACCGTACTCCCACCCCCGTATGTACATACTGTACTCCCACCCCCCATATGTACGCACCGTACTCCCACCCCCCGTATGTACGCACCGTACTCCCACCCCCCGTATGTACGCACCGTACTTCCACCCCCCGTATGTATGTACCGTACTCCCACCCCGGTATGTACGCACCGTACTCCCACCCCCCGTATGTACGCACCATACTCCCACCCCCGTATGTACGCACCGTATTCCCATACTCCCACCCCCCGTATGTACGCACCGTACTCCCACCCCCCTGTATGTACGCACCGTACTCCCACCCCGTATGTACGCACCGTACTCCCACCACCCGTATATATGCACTGTTCTCCCACCCCTCTTGTATGTACGCACCGTACCCCCACCCCCATATGTATGCACCGTACTCCCACCCCCATATGTACGCACCGTACTCCCACCCCCGTATGTATGCACCGTACTCCCACCCCCGTATGTACGCACCGTACTCCCACCCCCCGTATGTACGCACCGTACTCCCACCCCCCGTATGTACGCACCGTACTCCCACCCCCGTATGTACGCACCGTACTCCCACCCCCCGTATGTACGCACCATACTCCCACCCCCGTATGTACGCACCGTACTTCCACCCCTCCGTATGTACGCACCGTACTCCCACCCCCGTATGTACGCACCGTACTCCCACCCCCGTATGTATGCACCGTACTCCCACCCCCTGTATGTACGCACCGTACTCCCACCCCCGTATGTACGCACCGTACTCCCATACTCCCACCCCCCGTATGTACGCACCGTACTCCCACCACCCCGTATGTACGCACCGTACCCCTACCCCCGTATGTACGCACCGTACTCCCACCCCCATATGTACACACCATACTCCCACCCCCGTATGTACGCCCCGTACTCCCACCCCCCGTATGTACGCACCGTACTCCCACCCCCCGTATGTACGCACCGTACTCCCACCCCCCGTATGTACGCACCATACTCCCACCCCCGTATGTACGCACCGTACTTCCACCCCTCCGTATGTACGCACCGTACTCCCACCCCCGTATGTATGCACCGTACTCCCACCCCCTGTATGTACGCACCGTACTCCCACCCCCGTATGTACGCACCGTACTCCCATACTCCCACCCCCCGTATGTACGCATCATACTCCCACCACCCCGTATGTACGCACTGTACCCCTACCCCCGTATGTACGCACCGTACCCCCACCCCCCGTATGTACACACCATACTCCCACCCCCGTATGTACGCACCGTACTCCCACCCCCCGTATGTACGCACCGTACTCCCACCCCCCGTATGTACGCACCGTACTCCCACCCCCCGTATGTACGCACCGTACTCCCACCCCCCGTATGTACGCACCGTACTCCCACCCCCCGTATGTACGCACCGTACTCCCACCCCCCGTATGTACGCACCGTACTCCCACCCCCGTATGTACGCACCGTACTCCCACCCCCTGTATGTACGCACCGTACTCCCTACCCCCGTTTGTACGCACCGTACTCCCACCCCCGTATGTACGCACCGTACCCCCACTCCCCCTGTATGTACGCACCGCACTCCCAAAGTGTCTATCAGCTCATCTGCCCTTGGGATGGGATGAGGATCAGTCCTGGTGACTGCATTGAGACCCCTGTTCTACCACACAAAACCTCATCTCTCTCCATCTTTGGTGTGAGGTTTAGGCACAAGGACTACTGGACTAGCCCAAGGGCTATCTGAGGGTTCAATGACTCCCAAATCCAACATCTTTTGGACATCTGTCCTTAGACATTCCCTGACATGATCAGGTTGCCTGTAGATTTTATTCTTCACAGGCAGACTGTCTCCAGTGTCCACTTCATGAGTGCACCAGGTAGTCTGACTTGGAGTCAGCGAAAACACATGTCTGAACTGGCTGAGAAGTCTTCTGCAGTCAGTTTGTGGCTGGGCAGTGAGGCTGCCTGCCAAGGCTACACCATCTACTGAGCCATCATCAGGGTTCTGAGAGAGCAGGTCAGGGAGTGGGTCACTCTCTTCCTCCTGTCCTTCATCAGTAGCCATGAGCAAGCCCATGTCTGCCCTGTCAACATATGGTTTAAGTCTGTTGACATGAAGTACCCTGTGGGGACTCCTAGGGGTTCCAAGGTCTACCAAGTAGGTGACCTCCCCTTTCTGTTCAACAGTTGTATGGGGGCCACTCCATTTACCTTGGAGGGCTGCTGGGGCCACAGGCTCCAACACCCTCACTTTCTGCCCTGGCTGGTAAACAGTCAGCACAGCCTTTTGGTCATGCCAGGCCTTTTGTAATTCCTGGCTAGCCTCAAGGTTTTTAGTTGCTTTAAGAAAATAAATTGTATTCATCACAAGGAGTAAATAACAAAGGAAAAAACAGTAGAAAAAAACGAGCTTCTAAAAAGATCATACTACATTAAACAAATAAGAGGTAAGCATAAAGAAAACAGAGGAGAAAAAGCAAAAAAAAGAGAAATACAATATTTTGACATGGGACAATTAGTCAATTTAACATAGGACCCCAAATTCGATGAAACTTCTTTCCAGAACGGATACCTCTACTTTTGGCTATAGCCATCTCCCTTTAAAAGATATCCATTAAATTACCCACCATTCATAAGCTTTGGGTGGAAATTTAGATATCCATGCGCCGGCAATGCAGAGTCTTGCTGTTGCTATAATAATCGAAATAAAAGATCTTAATCCCAGAGCTACATCTGGCTTGTAGCCAAGTATCAAATCTTTATCCGTTAGATGTATATTAATTTGTAAGCGGACAGTTATTATACAGAAGATGTCCTTGCAAAAATCAGTCAAGCCAGGACAAGTAATAAACATATGTAGGATATTTGCAGCAACCAGTCCGCACTTGGGGCATTTGCATTTGTCATTTGAATTTTTACTAATGGGGTCTGTCCATTTAGCTATACGTTCTGGGGTATAATAGAGCATATATACAGTTTTAAATTATTGCAGCTTTAAATCAATAGAACATATCACAGTATCTAAGCTCTCCAATGATTCTTCAATATCCCCAGGACCTACATCTTGTCTCAATATCTCACTCCATTGAGACGCTGTTTTAAGGCAGTCGTTCTCCCATATTTGAGAAAATAGTTGGTAAGCCTTACCGATGGTCAATTTTCGCTCTGAGTGTAGGTAATTCAGTATATCCGAACCTGTAGGGTGCCTGATTTCTCTACTCCCCCGTAGACAGTCTCTAATCTGTAAATATTTGTAAAACATATTTTTGGGGATGCCATATGACTTCTGAAGGTCTGAGAACGTAAGGAAGCCAGTAGGATTATATAGATGATTGAGTTGATTAATACCGTAGATGTTCCAAGATTTAGCTTGCATATCATGAAATATTTCCGGAAGCAAGGGGTTGCTCAATAATGGCATGCAAAAACGCGCCAAAGGTGGATTGCACCTAGCTGTTATATCCCGCCATATGTACGCTATGTCCTTCAGTGTCTTGAATTTTACTCTTTTAAAGTAGTTTGGGTCGTGGATCCTGTATAAAAACATGGTACTATCATTGCCAACGGCAAGACTATAGCAACAATGCAGCTTATTAGGAGCGAGGAGATCGCTAAGACGTCCTGCAAAGAAGGCCCAAAGTATGTTTTAAAATCAGGTAATTGTAATCCTCCATATCTGTAAGGTAGTTTTAAAAGTTTTATAGCACGTCTCGATTGTTTATAGCTCCAAATAAAAATACTGATAGCCCCCTCCAATTTTTCAAAGAAATAATTCGGGACACGCAGCAGTATCGCCCTAAATAAATAAAGATATTTGGGCAAAATAATCATCTTTTTTTTTTTTTGTTTAAAGATTTTTATTGAGTTTTTCACACCCAGAGTCCCGAGGACTAACATTACACACATTAGCATCATAAAAGGCAAAATACACATTAGGAGAAATCCACTCTGCTATGTTCCCAACTTATATTCCCCACCCACCACCCTCTGTACCCCCACCCCCCCGTCAGTGTGCCCGCAGCAACCCCCTCATCACCCGCTGCCAATCGGGCCCCATGGTCTGAGATATCCCAGCTCCGAACAAACGGGAAAACCCTGTCAGTGGTCTCCTGAGAGAAGGGGCCCCGCAGCGACCTCCCTCCGCGGCCCTGTTCCCACCCAGACTCCTCATCAGCTGTCAATGTAGAGTGCAGATACCGAGTCCTCCATGAGTGTACCTAAGTAGCCCCGTCCTGCATGGACTCCCCCGTAGCCCCCGCCGACCCTGTCCCAGGTTCCTCTCTCCGGTCCATACCTACAGAATCCACGTCCTCCTCACTCCTCGTCTCCCAGGATCGCAGCTCTTCCACCAACACCCCCCACGTCCTCGCCACTTCCAGCGCCTTATCGTTAGCTGCCCGTCTGGCCATCTGAAGCCGAAGCGTCCCTTCGCTTCCCGCCCAGGCCAAGAAACTCCCCCTCCATCTCCGAAAACTCAGACCGGGCCTGGCCTTCCAATGCAGAGTGAGCTCCCTCTTCGCTAGTATCAGACCCAAATCGCAAAACTTGCTCGTAATTTTGGTACTGGGGGTGTGCGGAAACCACAACAAAAGGCAAGTCCCCATCTCCGCTTCCAGCTCACGCTCAGTCACCTGATTCAGGCACGCCACCACGTCTGCCCAGTACGAGCCCAGTCCCTGGCAGGACCAGAACATATGACCAAAATCAGCCCCCTCTACCCCGCACCGTGGGCACGGCGACTGAGAGCCTCCGAAATACCCCAGAATTTTGACCGGGGTTAGGTAAGCCCTGTGAAGAGTGTAAAATTGGATCAACTGAAATCTAGCATTGCGCGTGCCCTTCCAGGCCCGCCGCAAAAGCTGCGCCCACGTCGTCTCGGGAATGGGCCTGCCAAGATCCCCCTCCCATTTACCCCGCAAGACATCCAATGGTGCCAACCTCTCCGTGGACAGCCGTCTGTAGAGACAAGTGATGGCCTTGACTGTACCTGCCGCCATAGTGACGTATTGACATCCCCGAGAAGTTGGGGGCTCCGACAGCCCCATCTTCCATTGTTTCTGCATCCCACACACCAAGGCGGAATGCAAAAGATAGTCCCCCCTCGGCAGGTCATACACCCCCTGAGGATCCTGGAACGACAACAAGACGCCATCCCTGTATAAGTCCCCAATCATGTGTACCCCACACTCTTCCCAGTGAGCCAGCGCCGAGCAATCCCCGCCGTGCTGGAGGGCCGTGCACATGCCCAGTGGTATCTCTGGGGCATACGGCATCGCAAAGCCTGCCCTTTTCTGACTACGGATCCAGCAGAGCCGGAGCGTGCGTTCCTCAAGGATAAGCTGGTCCAGTCTGAGCCTCTGCCGGAGCACAATGAATGACAGCACATGGCACGGGATGACCCTATCTTGCGGGCCCTCAGGGCCTCGAAACTCACGCGCCACGGCTTGCGTCAGCCACTGCAGCTGTGCCGCCAAGTAGTACCATTCAAAATCTGGGGCTGCCAGCCCTCCCTCCTCCCACGGCCTCATCAGCGTCGACAGCGCCACTCGTCGCCTCCCGGATCCCCAAATAAACCCTGTTATCAATGTCCGGAGCGTCTTGAAAAAGGTGACCGGGATCCAGACCGGCAAAGTACGGAAATGATAGAGCAGGCGCGGTAGCGCTATCATCTTCAACAGCGCCACCCGTCCAGCAACCGAGAGAGGAAGGGTGCGCCAGAACGCCATACTACCCCTGAGCCCCCTCAGCGCGCCCCCCACATTCCCCTCAAAAAGGTCATTGGGGGTGTGGAATATACGAACGCCCAGGTACGGCAAGCAGACAGGCTCCCACTGCAGGTCAGCCAACTCCGAAGGCTGTTGCATTCCCGGGGACAAAGGAAACAGGCAGGTCTTAGTCCAATTCACCCGCAACCCCGACAAGCGACCAAATTCCTCCAGTAAGGTCTTGGCACCCCGGAGGGAACCCCCCGCATCGGCCAGATATAATAGGAGGTCATCCGCATACAACGAGATGTGATGTAATTCACCTCGCAACCAAACACCCCCGTAGTACCGCCCCTGCCGGGCATGGGCCGCCAAGGGCTCCACAGCCAGCGCGAACAACAGTGGGGAGAGAGAGCAACCCTGACGTGTGCCCCTCCCCACCTGACGCGCCGCCGAGATAGTACGTCCCGTACGAACCCTAGCCGTAGCGGAGCTATACAACAGCTCGGTCCAGCGCACATAGTTATCACCGAGGCCGAACTCCCGCAAAACCCGGAACAAATACGGCCACTCCACATTGTCGAATGCCTTTTCAATGTCCACCGACAGCACCACGGCGTCCGACCTCCCCTCCTCCTCGTCTCCCATTATCCTCACCAACCGCCGGATGCACGTCGCAGTGTTCCTAGTCGGGATGAACCCCGATTGGTCCGAATGTACCAGGGAGCGCATGTGACCCAACAGTCGTGTGGCCAAGATCTTACTAAGGATCTTATAATCAACCGAGAGCATAGAGAGCGGTCGGTATGCCGTCATGGAGGTAGAAACCCCGCCCTTCTTCAGCAATGGTACTATGATCGCCTCTCTCATGGTGACCGGAAGCCATCCCAGAACCCACGCCTCCCGATATACCGCCTGGAGCCGCGGCGCCAGAACGTCCAAATACGCAGCGTAGAACTCCACCGGAAGGCCATCCGCCCCAGGAGTCTTCTTCCGCGCCATATGCTTGACCTCTGTTCTGATTTCGCCCAGAGAGATATCCGACCCCAGAGCAGAGCCCTGCTCTGGCTCCAGGCTGGGCAACCCCGCAGCATCCAAGTAATCGTCTAGTCCATCCGGTAGACCCTGCATCCTACTCTGGTACAGCAGTGAATAATAACCCAAGAACTGGTCATTAATCTCCTATTGCGAGTGGACTAGGTTCCCCGTCGGCGCAGCCAGTGACACCACCGGGGAGCCCCGAACCGCCGGATCAGCCAACCAGGCCAAAAGCGACCCCACCTTGTCTTGTTCCGCTTGTGCCCGCACCATATATTCCTTATGGTCATAGCAGCGGAGCCGCTCAACCTGCAGGGCTACCTCCTCCCGCGCCGCCAGCAGCTCCCCCCGGTCACCCTCAGACGCGTGGTCGTTCAACTCTGCCTGGCGCAGCCACGTCTCAGCCCGATCTACGTCCCGTAGCAGCACTTTGCGCGTCCCAGCCACTGACGAAATGCAAATCCCTCTCACCACTGCTTTGAGTGCGTCCCACTCTTGCGCTCTACTCGTCGCCGTCCCCGAGTTGCTTAGGAAGTAGCGCTCCACACCGTCCCCCAACTCCGCATTAAACACGGGGTCCTCCAGCAGCACCGGGTTCAAACGCCACGTCGGGATCGCCGGTCGCTGTCGCGACCAAAGTATCGTGATCAGGCACGGGTTGTGATCCGAGAGCGTCTTTGCCAGGTACTCACTATAGGACGTAAACTCTAGGGCCCCTGGGGTACACAAAAAGCCATCCAGTCGAACATGCAAATCATGCGGTACCGAATAAAAGGAGTAGTCCCTGTCTAACGGGTGGTGAACCCGCCATGCATCCACAAGACCCCACGCCTCCTGCCAATCTCGTCTCACCTTAGCCACTCTACGCACCCCTGACTGAGCCAGCGGGGGGTGAGATCGATCCAATTCCACGTCCGTTACAGAATTAAAGTCTCCCCCGATAAACACCGTACCCGCTAAGTACGTCGCCAGCTTCCCAGAAAGCCGCGCAAAGAATCCAGAGTGATCAGAGTTCGGGGCATATATACTGCAAAATGTCACATCCCTGCCGTCCAGACGGCCAGACACCAACACAAACCTCCCCTCAGGGTCTATTAGCGTGGTCAGAGGTTGGAAAGGAACCCCAGCTCGTACCCAAATTAAAGTCCCCCTAGCAAAGGCTGAGAATGTGGTGTAGAACAATTGACCCCTCCACCTCCGCTGTAGTGCCCGCCCTTCCGCCTGGTCAACGTGTGTCTCCTGCAGGAAGGCCACCTGGATCCCCCTACGGACTAAATAAGCATGTACCTTATAACGTTTCCTCATGGATTTCAGCCCACGCACATTCCAAGTGACACATCGCAACTCAAGTCGGGTCGCCATACTGAAGAATACAACTGAGCACAATCCAACACAGCCTAGCGGGCACACTGACAAACCCCCCCCTGCAAAACATCCCCAACAAACCCCATTCCAACCCTTCCCCAGAACAGGCTCTAAACCACAGTTACCCATCCAAACACTGTCCCAACGAAGAAAAACCCCTGGTACCTACCAGGGACTCACAATAGGTGTGAGGTAGAAGGGGTGACCTAGCATCAGCACAAGCCGGACCGGGATCTCACCAGCCCACCCTATGTGTCAGGCCTCAATCGTAACATTCCCCTCCCCCTGACAGCGTCCTGCCCCAGACGGCCCCCCCGAACCACAAGACCCCCACCAAGCCCCTGCCCTCGTCAGCAGAACCCCCGCCACATCCCACTGCGCCACTTAACCACCCTCAACATGCCAACTCCAGTCGTAGCCCAAGAAGAAAGAAGCAGCATCACTCATCCAAAAGGCCATCGGCAGTTCCTGGCGTCACCCCCGATAGGAGTTCGACGTCCTCCCCAGTGTCCTCCGACCCCGGCGAGTCTGCCCCCGCGGACGTCCGCCGGGAGCCCGAACCCGCCGGCGACGCTGCCGCTCCAGAAATAGCAGAGACTGGCTGCAGAGCCGCCTGCCTCTCCAGCTCCGTCTGAGAAGCCGGCGGCGATCGTCCACTCCTGGCGCGCTGTCTATTGCGGCGGCCCCGGCGGAGCCGTGGAGCCGCAGCCCAGCCCCCACCTCCGGGGCTCGTTGACCAGTGCCGTCCCCACCTGCACGGTGCCGCTCCAGCCAGTGCCAGGCGTCGTCCGGCGCATCAAAGAATGTAGACTTCCCATCCACCATCACCTTCAGACGGGCCGGAAAGTACAGAGCATACTGGAGCCCCTCCTCCCGGAGGACCTTCTTGACTGCCATGAAGGAGAAGCGGCTCCGCTGGACCTCCTTGGAATAATCAGGATAAAGAGAGACCGAAGCATTATCCACTTTGTACGGGCCTGATGCCCGAGCATTCCGCAATATAGGGTTGCGGTCCCTGTAGTGCAGCAGGCGTGCAACCACCGGCCTAGGGGGGCGGCCCACAGCCGGGGGGCAGAACGGCACCCTGTGGGCCCTCTCCAGGGTGTAGAACTGCGATAATCCTTCCTGCGCCACCACCTCTCGCAGCCACTTCTCCAAAAACTCAACCATGTTGTCCCCTTCGATTCTCTCGGGAAGGCCCACCACCCGGATGTTATTGCGCCGATTGCACCCTTCCGCCTCCTCAGCCCTTTTCTCCAACAGCTGCACTCTATGCAATAAGTCACTCAGTGAGGTCTCCGTCGCCCTCTGGGCAGGCTCCAGCGTCTCCAACTTTTGTTCTGCAGTTTTGACGCGGTCAACCAATTTGGCATGATCGACGCGCAAAAATCCAAGACTTGTGGACACTTGCGCAATGTCGTGGTCCAATGCCTCCCGCGTGTCCGATATGGCCTTTAGGATTTGATCCAGCTGCTGCTGCCGGAGTCCCGCCGCCGAGGCGCCATCTGTGTCCAGAGGCTGAGAGTCAGGTGGACCCTCCTGGTGCTCAGCCGGAGCCGCCCCTGGGCCCCGCCGCGGTTTCCTCATGCCCGGGCCCCAACCACAGTCCAGCACTGAGCTCCCCGGCCAGCAACAACAGTTCCAGGGGCCACCCAGATCCACAACAACAGGACCAGTAAGGGCAAGTCCTTGCCCGCCGCACCTGCCGCAGGGGCAACTGCAGCGACCGCCGCTAGGCAGGAGGGGGTCAGCGGGCAGCGATAGGAATGCGGGTGCGGCGCTCCATCGTGGTCACTCCGGTGTTATGCCATCAGCTTGAAGTCCGGCACCGCTCCCAGCTCCGCGCCGCATGGGACCACACAGCCCCGAACCCGTCTCACCGGATGAGGGCTCCCTCCACCGCCCAGGAAGCGCAGGCTCAGCACGCCCGACGCCAACGCCAGCAAGGGCGTCTGATCACCACAACAGCCGGGCGCAGGCCACTGGACAACCCAGCCACCGCAGCATCCCCCGCAGCACCAACTGTCTCTGAGGTCCACAAGGTAGGCGCCAAGTCCCCTATACCTCTACCTGAAGCGGGGGCCACCACAGGTCCAGTCCTCGCTAGCCCTCCCGCGGGCCGATGTCCACACACTCCAGCACGCGGAGGGGCGGGATCCCCACAGCGCTGTAGGGTCGTCTGGCACCCCAGAGGTCCCCCCGGCGACTGCACCGTCCTCGCTGTGGGCCACAATCCGCCCTCCAGAGCCCCGAAGCGGCACGGCCTCGCTCAGCCGCGATCCAGCCGCCACCAGCGCCGCCGATCCAGCAGTGCCGCCTCAGACCTCGCAGGCTCCGCCGATGCCACTGGCCATCCACAATCCTCTACACCCCGCCTGGGCCGACACCGCTCCCTCCGCTCACTTCAGGTCCTGCAAGCCGCAGCGCCCCGCCCCAGCCTGGTCACCTGCCACTTCCAGGCGGGGCTGCCCCACCAGGCAGGTTCCCCGCAGTCTCCGATCCGGGTGGCCCCCGGTGCCGCCGCAGGAAGTCCGATCGTCCGGCCAGCTCCTCTCCGTCCGGGGGAGCCCCCTCCCAGGTCTCAGACGCTGCCAGAGAGGGTCAGATCAGGAGAATTTGCACGGCCAACACGGAGCTCAGAGCTCACGCGTCCATGCTCGGCGGCCTCCAAGCCACGCCCCCTGGGCAAAATAATCATCTTAAAGATATTACAACGTCCTATGATACTAATAGGAAGTTTATGCCATTCCTTCATTTTAGCAACCATATCTTTAAATAAAGGCTCATAGTTCATTTTGATGACCTGTCCTAGGTCTGCGGAAATCTGTACTCCTAGATAGGTTGCTGACGTGACAATCCCAATTATTGCCCTGTTTGCCCGAAAGTTAAGAATAATCTGGGTCTTATTAACATTTAATTTATACCCAGAGAAGTCCCCAAATGTACTGGCTTCGATTTGAATAGCCTCTATAGCCCTGGCTGGGTCCGCAGAGAAAACGGCAATGTCGTCCGCGTAGGCCGTCACTCTTAATTCTTCAGAGCCTAGTAAGACAGGAATGATTTGAAGGTTAGTAATTAAGGATCTAATAAATGGCTCTATGTATGAGGCAAATAGTAAAGGTGATAGAGGGCACCCTTGCCGAGTACCCCTCAGTATAGAGAAAGGAGCGGACTGGTAATTTAAATAATAATAATAATAATAACAAGCTTATAAAGCGCTTGGTTACACTTACTAGGGTGTCCCCGCGCTGCGGCACAAATCAGGTTCCGGGCAGAGGAAAGAAGAAGAGATTAAACAAGAGAACTCAAAGATGGAAAGAGCCAGGTCTTTAGCTTTTTCCGAAAGACTGTCTCCGCAGACTCCAGCCGGAGCCCCGGGGGGAGTTTATTCCAATGTTTGGCAGCTAGGAAACAAAAGGAGCGGCCGCCCATCCTAGCTCTCCTAATGGTCGGAATTCTAACCTGCCCTGTCCCTCTAGATCTTAAACAGCGGGTCGGAGCGTACGGGGTGCGTACGGGGTAAGAAAGTCATGCAGATAAGTGAGTCCTTTTTCTCTGTAAAATGCGATGGCTCACACACATAGCTTTGAAAAGAATTCTTCCCCTTACCGGGAGCCAGTGAAGGGAAGCCAGGGCCTTGTTGGAAGAGGCTCTCCTGGGTAACATTAAAACAAGACAAGCCACAGCATTCTGAATGCGCTGGAGTCTCTGCACACATTTTGAACTAGCTCCCAAATAAAGGGCGTTCCCATAATCCATGCGTGACGTCACCAGAGCGTGGACCATAGTTTTCCTCGCTGAAATTGGCAGTACATGTAATGTAATGTAATGTAATGAGGTGCTTATATAGCGCTCTATCACCCGACGGGTATCCTGGCGCTTAAAAAGGAGAGTCCCCACCAGAAGTTAATAGGGGCAGCCGAGGTGTGACACAGGAAGGGAGGAAAAAAGAAATAATATCAGAAGGAAAAATTACTCCAGCTTAGGGAATAAAAACGTTTTCAACTGTTTCCTGAAATCCATAAGACTTTGGACCTGACGTAGATCCAAAGGGAGAGTGTTCCATAGCCGAGAAGCAACGGCAGAGAAGGATCTCCCACCTGTTCTGGACCGCCTGAACCTGACTACATTCATCAGAAATGCAGAAGCAGAACAAAGAATTCTAGTTGGAGAATACCAGCTGAATTTTCTTTGCAGGTTCTTAGGGCCCATTCCATGAGCTGCCCTAAAGACAGTGCATAGAGCTTTGAATTGAATTTGCGGGTGGATCGGCAGCCAGTGCAAATCTCGCAAGGCTAATGTGATTGAGGTCCCTCGCTGCCTATTTAAAGCGAGTTTCGCTGCAATGGCCTGTATTCCGTACCTTGCCCGTCAGAGCCCGGAGGAGTCTGGTCTGGGCCATACCCCTGACAACTGAGGACAGCTAGAGGTCACTCGCCAGGTGAGCACCACTTACTTCCTATCTTTAACTGTAACTGACATTGTTACCCCCTTGCAGTACTGCCGTACTGCTATTCCAACTCGAGGTTTTGGACCGTGACTCTTTCTGTTTGGGGCAGATGTGGTGAACTCTCCTTTCGTTTGCGCAGCTAAAGGGATAGACTTGTACTATTCGCTATCGCGGGACTGCGAGGACCAGGGCGCTTTGCTGTTTGACTGATTTGCTGCACCTGGTCCTCTTCCCGACTTTTCCCTTTGCCTGCATAAAGCGCCTCCCGGCCCCCGCCTCGTGGGCGCCGCTCGAGGTTTTGGACCATGACTCTTTCTGTTTAGGGCAGATGCGGTGAACTCTCCTTTCGTTTGAGGAGCTAAAGGGATAGACTTGTATTATTTGCCATCGCGGGACTGCGAGGACCAGGGCGCTTTGCTGTTTGACTGATTTGTCGCACCTGGTCCTCTTCCCGATCCCCCCTATTAATTATCTTCCCTATTTTACTCCCTTCCTCTTTTGCGTGAGCGGAACGCGGGCGGGGCATAGCCCGGGCAAAGGGTGGACCCTTTGAGGCCCTCAGAGGCCAGAGGAGGCCGGGCGGGGGTCATACTCTGTCCGTCGTGAGGGTCATACACTGTACACCATATCACTTATCAATTATGGCCGAGAGTCACGATATTGTGACATTGAGTAAGGCAGGGGGTCCCATGAAAGGTACATTAGATCGCTATTTCAGTAAGGTTCTCACAGATGGAGGGAAGGAAGACACTCTAGCTGAGCGACGGGCTGAGCGTCGCCAGTCAGTGGAATACATGAATGTTAGAGTCGGGGATCTCTGGTTGGCGCAAGGTTGCCCTTGTGTCAAGCAGGAACCCTCTCCTCCACGTCAGGGCGCAGGATAACCCCTTGCGAATGACCCTTGCTCACCCTCTAGGTGCGTGGCGTGAGCAGCCAAGGCGATTCCTCAGGCGTTGTTGGTTAAGCACTTACAATCACACATACAGTAAATACATCAATCCCCCCAGAAACGGACACCAGACTTGGATATATATAAAAATACGCTTCTTTATGTAAAAATAGGTATATATATCTCAGCAGACTTATCACAAGACCAATAACGTTTTCGCTATGCCACCAGGTTGTCAAGCAGGCAGATGTTCTTTGTTCGTAGTTTCAAATGGGTACTTTGTAGTCTCTCGCAAATGTTACTTGTAGTTTCCAGTACTCACAGAGATCGGCTCCTGCGAACGGGAAAATAAGGCGTTGCGGGCCCCGAGCCCGATACTGGAACTTCTTTCGTGATGTGGAGAGTCGGCACAGGTCGGTGCGACTCTCAGCTTGGGAAGTGTTCTTGGGTCCTCAATCAGCAGGTGTGGGCAAGTAGGCAGGCGCGGCCAGCGACCCTTTAGCACGGCGGTGCCGGAGGGTCTCCACAGCGGGGGTGGCGCGGCCTGAGATGTCCGGGGATAGCGAAGCGGGGTCGCAGGGCACGGTCAGTGCAGCTGGATGACCCGGCGTAGATCACAGTCGTCGGACGGCTTCCGGCGGGAGGGGTGATAGCGCGGTCAGCGCGCTCCAGTAGCAGGCGGTGACAGGGATGCAGGCGGCCTGGCCCGGGGACAGAGAGCGGCTCTGGACGGAGCGGGGCTCTCACGGGTTTGAGGCAGGCAAGCTTCTGAGTGTCACGGCCCTAGGAGGGGCGATGAGGGGCGCAGTCTCTTTCCAGCGGGATGCACACACGGCTCGAATTGGAGGACGAGCAAAAGCACAGAGAACCCACTGGTCCTGGGGTTCAGTTCAGGGGGCAAGCTCAGATCAAGCCCTTGGAGAATGTTCAAGCACAAAGTAGCAAAGTCTTTTCAGTAAGTCTCTTCCTCTCCTTTCTCAGCAAGGCAAGCAGCAGGCCAGCTCCTCCAGCGTCTTCTTCTCCTTCTAGTCGGGTAGAGGTTCTTTGTGGTAAACAGGATTCTGATTTCTTAGGAGCCAGGCTCCTATTTTTATACCATGATTCTTTTGTTCTTTAGCGCCAGGGGGCCTGGGCCTGGCTCAGTCCAGTTCTGGAGCACTTTGTTATGGTGACTCTGCTCTCTCCTTTCAGCAGCAGGGCAGAGACATCAGCCGCTCCACAGGGGGCGGCGCCGGCTTTGTGGTGGCAGAGCACAGGTCTATTCAAGAGTCAAGGTGTACTCCTCCCACCCATCCAGGTGTCACCTCTCTACACACCACCTGGCAGCCAACCTGTCTCTGGGGATCCCCCCACCCTGCTCCTTACGGTTGCTAGGCAGAACACACACACACCGCAGAGGCGGACTGAGATGGTCAGGTCAGTAAGTACTAACTTTCTAAAAAGTAGTATTTACAAACCCAGGATACTAAAATAAACTTGACTACAAGAAGTATTTTATTATTCTGAGTTCAGGCATACTAAACTTGACACTCTACCATGCTCTCTGAGTCCACTGGGGTCACAGCGTTGGCGTGATCCCAGCAGCCCATTCTGGCCTATGGAGAGCAGGTAGCCTTCAATAGTGAAAAACGGAAAAGGGCTGTGATTCACTACTAAGACAGGCCACACACATCAGGGCATGTCCTACCTTATGCCTACAATGCACCCTGCCCTTGGGCCTACCAGAGGGGTGGCTAATATGTAGGTAAGGGAAGGTTTAGGGACTGGCAAGTGGGGGCACTTGCGCAGTCAGCGCGACAGTCCCAGACTGCACGCAGGGTCTGCGGTGGCAGACCCTAGACACATTTTACAAAGCCGCTTTCTGTGGGTGGCGCAACCAGCACTGCAAGCCCACCAGCAGCATTGGCATTCACCAGCCCTGGCACCCCTGGTGCACTTTACTGGGGACTGACAGTGAATCCAATAAACCAATCGGGAACATCAATTACAGGTACACTTTACCTAGGGAGCACTTGCACTGCGGCACGGATTAGCCGTGGCGCAGTGCCCTGAGCGGACAACACCAGCAAAACAATCGAGGCACACCATCAAAAAAGTGGAAGGGAAACTCACGCCAAGGTGCCAGGTCTAACACGTGTCCCCTCCAGCTGAAATGTGGGGAGAACTACCCTTGCCCAGGGGGTTCCTCGTCACTAAGGCGGAAATACCTGGACAGACCGTCAGCGTTGGCGTGATCTGTACCAGGACGGTGTTCCACCGTAAAGTCCATACCCTGTAGGGAGATGGACCACCTCAACAGCTTCGGGTTCTCACCCCTCATTTGCATCAACCATCTGAGGGGCCTGTGGTCCGTCTGAACCCGGAAGTGAGACCCAAACAAGTAGGGTCTTAGCTTCTTCAGCGCCCAGACCACAGCAAATGCTTCTCGCTCAATTGTACTCCACCTACTTTCCCGTGGAAGTAACCTCCTACTGATGAAGGCTACGGGTTGGTCCCAGCCCTCCTCAGTCATCTGTGAGAGAACAGCCCCTACACCATGCTCTGAAGCGTCTGTCTGCACTAGGAATTCCTTGGAGAAGTCAGGGGCCAAGAGCACGGGCGCCGTGCACATGGCAGTCTTCAGGGTGTCGAAAGCTTTCTGACAGGTGTCAGTCCAAATCACGTTCCTGGGCTGCTTCTTGGAAGTCAGCTCTGTCAAGGGGGCAACAATCGTTCCATAGCCCTTGACAAACCTCCTGTAGTACCCAGTGAGCCCCAGGAAGGCCCTCACTGCGGTCTGCGTCTTGGGGGGTTCCCAAGCCAGGATGGTCTCAATTTTGGGTTGCAAGGGTGCCACCTTGCCACTCCCCACTTGGTGTCCCAAGTACACCACGGAACCCTGCCCGATCTGGCACTTGCTTGCCTTGATCGTGAGGCCTGCTCGGCGCAGAGCCATCAACACTTCCCAGAGGTGGCGCAGGTGTTCGGGCCAGGTGGCACTGAACACTGCGATGTCATCCAGGTAGGTGGCACTGAACGCATCCAGCCCAACCAGTACCTGGTTGACCAATCTCTGAAAGGTGGCAGGGGCATTCTTCATTCCAAATGGCATGACTCGGAACTGGAAGTGCCTATCTGGAGTAGAGAATGCTGACCTCTCTTTGGCCCCATCGGTCAAGGCGATCTGCCAGTACCCAGACGTTAAATCAAACGTGCTGAGGAACCGGGCAGCCCCCAGCCGATCAATGAGCTCATCAGCTCCGGGGATGGGGTGCGCGTCAGTCTTCGTTACTGAATTGAGTCCTCTGTAGTCCACACAGAACCGGAGTTCAGGTGTGGCTCCCGGCGCAGCAGCTTTGGGGACCAAGACCACGGGGCTGGACCAAGGACTGCTGGAGGACTCAACCACCCCTAGCGCAAGCATCTTGGAGACCTCCTCCTTGATGCAAGCTCTGACCCTGTCAGTTACCCTGTAAGCCTTGTGCTTCACAGGTAAGCTGTCTCCTGTGTCCACATCATGGACGCACCAATCTGTGACACCAGGAACCAGGGAGAATCTATCTGGAAACTGCCCCAGCAAGTGGCGGCAATCTTCCTGTTGTTCGGGCGTCAGGGTGGGTGAGAGGTTAACTCCATCCACTGACCCATCTTTCTCAGAGGCCACTAAGAGGTCAGGAAGAGGCTCGGTCTCCTCTTCCATTCCATCATCAGTGGCCAGCAGCATGCCCACTTCGGTCCTCTCTAAGTGGGGCTTAAGGCGGTTAACATGTAGGACCCTCAAGGGGTTCCTGGGAGACTGCATGTCCACCAAGTAGGTGATAGGACTTTTGCGCTCCA
Organism: Triturus cristatus; assembly: GCF_964204655.1. Lineage (NCBI taxonomy): Eukaryota > Metazoa > Chordata > Amphibia > Caudata > Salamandridae > Triturus > Triturus cristatus. The sequence continues at coordinate 65,870,856 of NC_140593.1, read as the reverse complement.
CAACCTCAAATGGACCTGTCCACTTATCCTGAAGTGCACAAGGCTCCACTGGGGCCAAGACCCACACCTTTTGTCCAGGTTGAAGCTCTACCAGAGTGGCATTCCGGTCGTACCACCGCTTCATCTCCTCCTGGCTGGCTTCCAGATTTGCCTCAGCAAGTTGCCTGAAACGCCGAGTCTGGTTTCGGAAGGCCAGCATGTAACTGTATACATTCTGGGGAGGTTTCCTGGGAGATTGCTCCCAGCCTTCCTTTACCAAACTCAGAGGTCCTCTTACCGGGTGACCATACAGAAGCTCAAAGGGGCTGAACCCTAGAGACTTCTGTGGCACCTCTCGGTAAGCGAAGAGCAGGCATGGCAAGAGGACGTCCCACTTACGCCTCATTGGACCGTCCAGGCCCATGATCATGCCTTTGAGGGTTCGGTTGAATCTCTCAACCAACCCATTTCCTTGGGGGTGGTAAGGAGTGGTGAACTTGTAAGTTACCCCACACTCCTTCCACAGGGATTTCATATACGTGGATATAAAATTGGTCCCCCTGTCGCTCACCACCTCTAGAGGGAATCCCACTCGGGAGAAAATTCCCATCAGTGCCCGTCCCACCACGGGGGCCGTCACTGTCCTCAGAGGGATGGCTTCAGGGTACCGGGTGGCATGGTCCACTAAGACCAGGATGAACCTGTTGCCCAGGGCTGTCTTGGGGTCCAGAGGCCCCACAATATCAATACCCACTCGTTGGAATGGCGTACCGACCACAGGGAAAGGTTGCAGAGGAGCCTTGTGCTTCCCTCCGCTCTTACCACTTGCCTGGCAAGTCTGACAGGTTCTGCAGTAGGAATCTGAATTCTTGTGCATTTGGGGCCAGTAAAAGTGGGTGACAAGCCTGTCATAGGTCTTGTCCATCCCCAAATGTCCTGCTAAAGGCACATCATGAGCCAGCCCCAGTAGGAAGGTTCTGAACTTCTGGGGTACCACCAGCACACGGGCTGACCCAGGTTCAGCAGCCTTAGGCTCGGAATACAGGAGGTCACTCTCCCAGTACACGTAATGTGTTTTGGCCTGAACTCCATTGGCCTGGTCTGCAGCCTGTTGCCGCATACCCACGAGAGAAGGGCATTCTTTCTGCTCCCTGCAGAATTCCTCCCTGGAGGGACCTCCTTCTTGCTGCCAATGGGTCAGCTCAGGCAGGTCTCCCAGTTCGGCAATCTGTTCCCCGGTAGGCCCCAGAGCATCCCCCTCCGGGTCTGCTTCCTCCTGGGCCGTGGGAACTTCGGGGGCCGGCTTCCCGCGCCTCCTGCGCCTTCTCCCTAAGGCCGGTTCCTGGACCTCTCCCTCAGGCTCCAGGACCCTCTCAACACCCCTACTGGCTGCCATGGACCGGGTAGTCACGCACGCCCAGTCGGGTAGACCCACCATCCTCAGATGCGTGGTCTTCTCCACCTTTTCCCAAGGGGAGCTCTCCAGGTCGTTCCCTAGCAGACAGTCTACAGGCATGTCGGTTCTCACAGCGACTTGTAGAGTACCAGAGACCTCCCCCCACTCAAAGGGAACTTGAGCCATTGGACAACGGCTCTCTATGTTGTCAGCATTGACAACCCTACAGTAGGCATTGGGTACAATCTGCTCTTGAGACACCAGGTGTTGCCTCACCGAGGTCACGCTGGCTCCTGTATCTCTAAGAGCCTCAACCTTCTTTCCATTGATGGTCACTACTTGCCCATATTTCTTAGTGTTAGAGGGCAGGTAGGTTACAGGGACCATCTCACTGTCTCCTAGCGAGACTAGGGTCATCTGCCCGGGACCCCCACCCTCCTGGACTGCTACCTCCTCCCCAAAGTTAACACTAGCTACTTGCCGGGGTGGAGCACCAGTGGGTGCGGTCTTACCAAACAGGCGACACTTAGGATCAGAGGCAATGTGACCCGGGTCACCACACCTATAACAATTGAAGGGCCCCTTTGGAACAGGTCTACCTGTCGGGGCCCCGTTCTGCTGCGGGGGTGGGGGAGGCTGAGAACCCTTCTGCTGGTTCCCTTGGGAATTACTTTGGGGGCCTTTTTGGAACCCCTTCTGTTTACCCCTGTCCCCCCCACTCTTCTGCTGGGGACCCTGCCCACCTTTGGCGGAGTCTCCCACTTGACCCTTGTGGACCCTGGTGCTGAGCCAGCGGTCCGCCTCCTCAGCAAGCTTCCTCGGGTTGGACAGCTTGCTATCAATCAGGTGCTGGCGTAGCTCAGGAAAACATTGACTGGACAAGTGCTCCCATGCAATTAAATCAAGCAGCCCTTGATAATCATTCACTTTGCTACCCTTCACCCAACCATCCAGTGCTCTGCAGAAAAAGGTTACATACTCCACATACGTACTCTCAGGGATCTTCTTAGTCTCCCTGAACCGCTGTCTATATAGCTCAGGAGTTAACCCATACCTGGTCATTAAAGCTTCCTTCATATGGGGGTATGAGGCTTGGAGATCTAAGGGTAAATCTAACAGTGTGTCACGCCCTTCAGCAAGGAACCTTCCCCACAACCCCGCTCCCCAGTCTTTCTCAGGGACCCGGTGTGAGGACATGGCCACCTCGTAGGCTCTAAACCACTGCCCTATGTCATCCTTTCTAAAATACTCCTTCACTACATCTTTGGGGATGTACACCTTGGACTCTACCTGCACCGGTGGAGTGCTGCCACCAGAAGGAGCGGTGTCCAAACTTTTCGCCTTCAGCTCCAACTCCTTCAATCTTATATCATGATCCATTTGGCGTTGTTGTGCCTCCAGGGCCAACTTCTGCTTTTCCATTTCCATTTGTCCTGCCAACTTTGCCATCTCCATTGCATGCGCCCTGTCGGCGGCCCTGTCTGCCAGCTCCTCTGGCGACCGGACTCTGCTGGGCTCCTCAAGGTTGTCGGGTGGAACGATGTCCCCCGCATTCCGTGGGTCTCGTGACTCCTTCCAGGCTCTCAACGCCTTGGTGTACTGGTTCTTCCTCTTGAATCCAGCATGGGGAACTCGGAATTTTACACTGTAGCCTTTCAATTGCTCCATCGTGTAGCCTTCCAGTCTCTCCCAATCCACCTCATCTATTCCAGAAATCACAGAGAGCGCTCTTTCAGCAGAGAGTGAGCCAGGCATGGTTGCAGTAATGGCAGATGTCTCAACAAAGTTCAAAAATGAACCTGTGGCTGCGTTACTTGGTCTGCTCTCACTATCTGGTGATTAATAATTCACTGTATGCAAATTACAAGTGCAAATCCGAAATCCCAGCCGCTGCCAACAATGTTAGAGTCGGGGATCTCTGGTTGGCGCAAGGTTGCCCTTGTGTCAAGCAGGAACCCTCTCCTCCACGTCAGGGCGCAGGATAACCCCTTGCGAATGACCCTTGCTCACCCTCTAGGTGCGTGGCGTGAGCAGCCAAGGCGATTCCTTAGGCGTTGTTGGTTAAGCACTTACAATCACACATACAGTAAATACATCAATCCCCCCAGAAACGGACACCAGACTTGGATATATATAAAAATACGCTTCTTTATGTAAAAATAGGTATATATATCTCAGCAGACTTATCACAAGACCAATAACGTTTTCGCTATGCCACCAGGTTGTCAAGCAGGCAGATGTTCTTTGTTCGTAGTTTCAAATGGGTACTTTGTAGTCTCTCGCAAATGTTACTTGTAGTTTCCAGTACTCACAGAGATCGGCTCCTGCGAACGGGGAAATAAGGCGTTGCGGACCCCGAGCCCGATACTGGAACTTCTTTCGTGATGTGGAGAGTCGGCACAGGTCGGTGCGACTCTCAGCTTGGGAAGTGTTCTTGGGTCCTCAATCAGCAGGTGTGGGCAAGTAGGCAGGTGCGGCCAGCGACCCTTTAGCACGGCGGTGCCGGAGGGTCTCCACAGCGGGGGCGGCGCGGCCTGAGATGTCCGGGGATAGCGAAGCGGGGTCGCAGGGCACGGTCAGTGCAGCTGGATGACCCAGCGTAGATCACAGTCGTCGGACGGCTTCCGGCGGGAGGGGTGATAGCGCGGTCAGCGCGCTCCAGTAGCAGGCGGTGACAGGGATGCAGGCGGCCTGGCCCGGGGACAGAGAGCGGCTCTGGACGGAGCGGGGCTCTCACGGGTTTGAGGCAGGCAAGCTTCTGAGTGTCACGGCCCTAGGAGGGGCGATGAGGGGCGCAGTCTCTTTCCAGCGGGATGCACACACGGCTCGAATTGGAGGACGAGCAAAAGCACAGAGAACCCACTGGTCCTGGGGTTCAGTTCAGGGGGCAAGCTCAGATCAAGCCCTTGGAGAATGTTCAATTTGGGAAAAAGGGGGCGGTGATGGACAGAGTTTCTGAATGATGCAGAATACTCTTACCAAGTCAAGAGATCATGGTTTTAATCCATCACCGTTTTTTAGCTCACTGCACCATCCCAGCTCAGAACCTGGCTACATGCAAATTAGTCTGTACCTGTCCCAGTGCATGATGGGAACAGGGCAAACCAAACTACCAAGCCAATTCTTGTACTGGGAAGGAAACAAGCTTCCGGGGACCAGTTTCTGGCATCACAGCCTTCGTCGGCCCGGCTTGCCTGAATCCTGATGGTGCAATGAGCAAGGGACTCACGTCTGAGCATACCCTCCCACACTGAGTGTGGATAAAATCGATTTGGGAAAAAGGGGGCGGTGATGGACAGAGTTTCTGAATGATGCAGAATACTCTTACCAAGTCAAGAGATCATGGTTTTAATCCATCACCGTTTTTTAGCTCACTGCACCATCCCAGCTCAGAACCTGGCTACATGCAAATTAGTCTGTACCTGTCCCAGTGCATGATGGGAACAGGGCAAACCAAACTACCAAGCCAATTCTTGTACTGGGAAGGAAACAAGCTTCCGGGGACCAGTTTCTGGCATCACAGCCTTCGTCAGCCCGGCTTGCCTGAATCCTGATGGTGCAATGAGCAAGGGACTCACGTCTGAGCATACCCTCCCACACTGAGTGTGGATAAAATCGATTTGGGAAAAAGGGGGCGGTGATGGACAGAGTTTCTGAATGATGCAGAATACTCTTACCAAGTCAAGAGATCATGGTTTTAATCCATCACCGTTTTTTAGCTCACTGCACCATCCCAGCTCAGAACCTGGCTACATGCAAATTAGTCTGTACCTGTCCCAGTGCATGATGGGAACAGGGCAAACCAAACTACCAAGCCAATTCTTGTACTGGGAAGGAAACAAGCTTCCGGGGACCAGTTTCTGGCATCACAGCCTTCGTCGGCCCGGCTTGCCTGAATCCTGATGGTGCAATGAGCAAGGGACTCACGTCTGAGCATACCCTCCCACACTGAGTGTGGATAAAATCGATTTGGGAAAAAGGGGGCAGTTCGGGCTGGACTGTTCCCATGAGGCACAGGGTCAAGACTGATTTGCATATGGCCATGTCTGAACTGGGGTGGTGTAGTGGGCAAAAGAACGATGGATTTAACCCAGATCTCTTGACTGGGGGAGAATGTCTGCATTGTCAGCATTCCGTCCATCATTTGTTTGTTGTAACGCTTTTCGCCCTAAGTGGGATGGGTATTCCCAGACGTGGGACCCGTGCTCACTACGCCACTGGAGTCAAGCTATCCTGGCTGATGACGGCTGATAGCCAGAAACCGGTCCTAGGATGCTTGATTCCGGTCCAGGGAAGACATGGCTTGGCAGTTCGGGCTGGACTGTTCCCATGAGGCACAGGGTCAAGACTGATTTGCATATGGCCATGTCTGAACTGGGGTGGTGTAGTGGGCAAAAGAACGATGGATTTAACCCAGATCTCTTGACTGGGGGAGAATGTCTGCATTGTCAGCATTCCGTCCATCATTTGTTTGTTGTAACGCTTTTCGCCCTAAGTGGGATGGGTATTCCCAGACGTGGGACCCGTGCTCACTACGCCACTGGAGTCAAGCTATCCTGGCTGATGACGGCTGATAGCCAGAAACCGGTCCTAGGATGCTTGATTCCGGTCCAGGGAAGACGTGGCTTGGCAGTTCGGGCTGGACTGTTCCCATGAGGCACAGGGTCAAGACTGATTTGCATATGGCCATGTCTGAACTGGGGTGGTGTAGTGGGCAAAAGAACGATGGATTTAACCCAGATCTCTTGACTGGGGCAGAATGTCTGCATTGTCAGCATTCCGTCCATCATTTGTTTGTTGTAACGCTTTTCGCCCTAAGTGGGATGGGTATTCCCAGACGTGGGACCCGTGCTCACTACGCCACTGGAGTCAAGCTATCCTGGCTGATGATGGCTGATAGCCAGAAACCGGTCCTAGGATGCTTGATTCCGGTCCAGGGAAGACATGGCTTGGCAGTTCGGGCTGGACTGTTCCCATGAGGCACAGGGTCAAGACTGATTTGCATATGGCCATGTCTGAACTGGGGTGGTGTAGTGGGCAAAAGAACGATGGATTTAACCCAGATCTCTTGACTGGGGGAGAATGTCTGCATTGTCAGCATTCCGTCCATCATTTGTTTGTTGTAACGCTTGGAGAATGTTCAAGCACAAAGTAGCAAAGTCTTTTCAGTAAGTCTCTTCCTCTCCTTTCTCAGCAAGGCAAGCAGCAGGCCAGCTCCTCCAGCGTCTTCTTCTCCTTCTAGTCGGGTAGAGGTTCTTTGTGGTAAACAGGATTCTGATTTCTTAGGAGCCAGGCTCCTATTTTTATACCATGATTCTTTTGTTCTTTAGCGCCAGGGGGCCTGGGCCTGGCTCAGTCCAGTTCTGGAGCACTTTGTTATGGTGACTCTGCTCTCTCCTTTCAGCAGCAGGGCAGAGACATCAGCCGCTCCACAGGGGGCGGCGCCGGCTTTGTGGTGGCAGAGCACAGGTCTATTCAAGAGTCAAGGTGTACTCCTCCCACCCATCCAGGTGTCACCTCTCTACACACCACCTGGCAGCCAACCTGTCTCTGGGGATCCCCCCACCCTGCTCCTTACGGTTGCTAGGCAGAACACACACACACCGCAGAGGCGGACTGAGATGGTCAGGTCAGTAAGTACTAACTTTCTAAAAAGTAGTATTTACAAACCCATGATACTAAAATAAACTTGACTACAAGAAGTATTTTATTATTCTGAGTTCAGGCATACTAAACTTGACACTCTACCATGCTCTCTGAGTCCACTGGGGTCACAGCGTTGGCGAGATCCCAGCAGCCCATTCTGGCCTATGGAGAGCAGGTAGCCTTCAATAGTGAAAAACGGAAAAGGGCTGTAATTCACTACTAAGACAGGCCACACACATCAGGGCATGTCCTACCTTATGCCTACAATGCACCCTGCCCTTGGGCCTACCAGAGGGGTGGCTAATATGTAGGTAAGGGAAGGTTTAGGGACTGGCAAGTGGGGGCACTTGCGCAGTCAGCGCGACAGTCCCAGACTGCACGCAGGGTCTGCGGTGGCAGACCCTAGACACATTTTACAAAGCCGCTTTCTGTGGGTGGCGCAACCAGCGCTGCAAGCCCACCAGCAGCATTGGCATTCACCAGCCCTGGCACCCCTGGTGCACTTTACTGGGGACTGACAGTGAATCCAATAAACCAATCAGGAACATCAATTACAGGTACACTTTACCTAGGGAGCACTTGCACTGCGGCACGGATTAGCCGTGGCGCAGTGCCCTGAGCGGACAACACCAGCAAAACAATCGAGGCACACCATCAAAAAAGTGGAAGGGAAACTCACGCCAAGGTGCCAGGTCTAACACGGAAGAATAGGCCCTTCGAAGATTTAATCCAACAAGCTACCTTGCCTGATCCCAGCCCTCTTAATGACAGTGACGACTTGTTGTCTACAGATAGCGTTCCTGTACTCATAGAAGAGATGGCAAATTCTCCTTTGCCAAACGCGGTGATAGCTAAAAAGAAGACTAGGAAATTAGTGTCTTCTAAAGTTCCTGGTCCTCCACCAATTAAAAGGAGGAAAAAGGGAGGAGATTCAAGCAGACTTAGGATTAGCCATAGTGACTTTGGGAAAAAAAAAAATTAATGCCATTAATTTGGATGCATCTACTCTTAAGGCCACTATGGTAAATACACCTACCCCAAAGGTTGCCTCTAACACAGCTCCGATATCAGTGGAATTGGTCGCTACCTCACATTGTCCACTTAAGGAAACACAGCATATTGACCAGTTGGCCAATATTGAACAGCTTATAAGGTCATTTATTTTACCAATCATTGAGAGGTTAAAGAGGGTTGAGGAAAGGCTACGGAATCTAGAGTTGGCAACTTGTAGTAAAGTAGGGCAGGCTAAGGATCTATCGGTTCTAGCCCATCCTCCTGTAGCTATCACGCCTTCGTCTATTCCTGCCTTAAGTGAATGCCCAACTGTAGGTAGTACGACTTCAGATCCCAGGCAACAGAGGCCTATATCTCCCAAACCTGTAAGGCATTCAGTCCCACCTGCTCCCAGCATGACATCTAGGGCCGAAAAAAATCAGGGTGTGGGAAATATGGGTGTCGATAGGAGTTCTAGTATTGTTAAGGATATAAAATGTAAGGAGCCCCAAGTGGAACTACCTCCAGAATCTGTCCCTTACGTAGTTGTACTAGCGGGAGTTCCTAAACTACCAGAAGGCAGGAGGGAAGGGTTCTATCAACTTAAAAATAAAACAGTTTACTGGTTAAGACAGAATCGTCCCCTTCCTTATAACATCAATGGTGAGATCCTCCATGTACGCCGACTCTCTTGGCTAGGAAGCAGGGTGAAGGATATCAAGGGGGACCTAATCGTTATAAATTTTAGAGATCCCAAGGCTGTTAGACACATCCTAAATTGGCCAGTAGGGAACCCTGGTAATTTTATTGTCCCCCTCGAACTTACATATTTCTATCCCAGAACTCAAGGGAACAGAGTTGGGTACCCTGTAGTTTGTGATTTCCCCCAGATTAACCTACGTGCACCTTCTGATGATGGCTATACATTACTAGAGCCAAACTATATTTCAAAAGCTTTGGATAATGCCCCAAAGTGGGATACCATACCGCCTAGGAATTATGGGAATAGAAGCAGGAGGATGGACCACCTGATGCCATTCACGCCGTTCGAGGCTGCTAATAGATATGAAGCTCTTTCTGGCCTCGACGGATGTGACTGACATACGTGGTCACTGACTAACTCACCCCCTGTTCTTGCCCAATCTAACCCAAATGACATCTTTAGCCCATTGGATATTGGCAAACCTGACCCAATTGAACGATCTGTGCAGTGTACGGGGACCCAGATTTTAGAACCCTTTGTTGAATTCCCTCCTATCCCTTTTTCTACTCTTTGCCTCCCCATAAATTCTATACCTGTTAAAGGGGCTGGTGTTGGTTTACCTACATTGAGCAATTCTAATGGTTCTCTGGACCTTGTATTATCTAAGAATGCTATGGCTGCTGACCATGTTAGAATCCTTTCGTGGAATGTGGCGGGTCTTAAAAACAAGCTTCCTATTGCTGAGTGGGGCGCGTTTATTGCCACTTTTGATATCTGTTTGTTCCAGGAAACTTGGCTGCTTAATGAGAGTGTGGTTTTGGGCTTCGTAACATATGATATTTTGGCAAGTATGGGCATTAGGGGTAGACCTTCGGGTGGCCTGTCCATATGGGTTGGTACATGCCTAGGAGTAAAGGCAGTGGAAATTCAAACCAACTCTCGGGATGTACAACTCGTTTTATTGGATCTAGTAAATGGCCCTAAAATTGCATTGATAAATGTTTATGCAAGGCCAAACAAGCGGGGCCATGAATCTGAGACTATTGTCGAACTGTCCAAACTTATGCAGTCACTCGATCCCTCCACTGTGATACTACTGGGTGGGGACTTTAATTGTCACTTCGAGCCTCTTTGGGACCCAAATTTAGGAGATGCAGACGAAGTAGATTTATTATGGAATATCCCTGATCCGTTGATGCCGTTGGTTAAAGTCTGGACTCCCCCTGTTTTGCAATTGCAGTCGCTGGCCCTAGCGGCATCATTACGAGCATGCAATGGCAGGGTGAATCCAGATAGACCTGGGAAGGCAACATTTAATCGACCAAATCATACCTCAATAATTGATTATATTTTTTGGGAAGCTAGGTATTGGGACAGGATTTATAAATTTGAGGTCATTGAGAGGTTTGATAGTGACCACAATGCCTTAGCATTGACCCTTAAACCAGGGAGCTTTGGCCTAAAAAATCCCTCACCGAATGTAAACAAAGTTACTAGTCCACTGATTATTGCAAATTGCAGAAGGAGGGTCAAATGGCCTAAATTCCTAACGTCCGACAGTAAACTTGCGGAACTTTACGAGATTATCATACCATTTCTTGAAGAAATGGGGAAAATTGGCCTATCGGCCAGTCCAATTGATATACATGGCCAACTGGTTACGGCTCTAAAAGATACATTGTTTCCGGTAAAGAAGGTAACTCAGTTTCAGACCACAACTGCTCGCTGGTTTAACACGACCTGTCGCATGGCCAAAAAGGCTCTGTTGCTGGCCATTAAAACCAACGACAGAGAAGTAATCAGGGTAAATCGCTCCCTGTATAAAAAAGCAATCAGTGACGCGAAGAAGGAAAGGGAGGTTGTGATGTGGGAAGAACTGGGTTTGGCACTTAGCCGAAATGACGCCAAATCTTTTTGGTCCATTGTAGCAACTGGAGTTGGTGGGCAACACCATGCTCCTACACCTAATATTGCCTCCTCAATCTGGGAAAGTCATTTTGGTGACTTATATGGTATGCCCGATCAGGACAGTCTAACTATTGGTACTTCCGAACTTTTACCATCACCCGGTTGCTGTGATTCAGCTGATTGTTTTACTCTGATTGAAGTGGAAACAGCAATAGGAAAGATGCTCCCCAATAAGGCTCCCGGCCTTGATAAATTGCCTGGAGATTTGTTCAGGGCACAACCAAAGATATGGGCCCCTTATTTGGTTACCCTATTTAACTGTATTCTGCAGGGGGACAATGTGCCTCCAACTTGGCTTGGAGCCGAAATTGTCCCTATCCTAAAAAAGGGTTGTCCATTAACCCCTTCCAACTACAGGCCCATTAGCCTAATTGATACTTCCCAAAAATTAATGGGGAGGATTCTGCTGGATAGGGTCCTGGAGTGGATTGAAGAGAAAGGGATTCTTTCTACCTTCCAGGCAGGTTTTAGGGCTGGTATTTCTACTGTCGATCAGATTTTTCGCCTGCAGGTCCTGTATTGGAAAACAGCCAAGGTGGAGGGTGGCAGCCTCTACCTTGTGTTTGTCGACCTGCGGGCAGCTTTCGACTTAGTTCCACGAGCTAAATTGTGGCAGGTTCTAGCTGATTTGGGCCTCCCGCCCTATTTGTTAGCAGTCTTATTTAGGCTCCATGAAAATAATTTTGCCCAGGTGAGATGTGGCAAGCATGGTGACCTTACTGATCGATTTCCTGTTCGTAAAAGTGTCCGCCAAGGGTGTGTGTTGGCCCCCACACTATTTAGCCTTTACATCAATGGTCTTGTCGACCATTTGAATTGTGTGGCAAACAACGATGCCCCAAAACTAGTAACAGGACGAGTGCCCGCTCTGATGTTCGCAGACGACACTCTGTTGTTGTCTAGAACATCATCGGGCATTCAAAACACACTCGATGGTTTTGTACAGTTCTGTGAGCAGCGGGGATCGGAAATCAACCTGGGGAAAACAAAATTTATGATTTTCAACCCCCCTAACCGGGTACGTCCAAACCCAATTCTATACGGCACTCCCCTTGAAAGGGTTAAAACTTTTGTCTATCTAGGCCTCAATCTGACTGAGAAATTTAACTGGGATAAGCAGATAGCTAAGTCGACGCTTAAGCTTTCCCAGTTGGTGGGGGGTCTCACTAAAGTTTTTAAAAAATCGACCTATAAACCAGTGTCACCTGTTTTGGAGACTTTTTGTCGACAGGCCAGAGCGGCCGTAATTTACGGGGCTGATTTGTGGGGACATAAGCAAACAGAGACCCTTACTAAGGTTGAGCAGTCCTTCTTAAGAACACTTGTAGGGCTCCCCTCTAGCACGCCTCTGACTCCCTTGAAATTGGATTTTGGCATAGTCTCAATAGATGAGATTGTAAGTGCCAGACCAATCTTGTATTGGAAAAGGTTGTGGTCGGTTCCTGAACTGGCCTCATACAGAGCTGAATTCATTGCGATCTGGCCTCTCCTTAAATCTAAAAAGATCCCCTGGCTCCAACATATCAAAGCTGCCAGTGCCTGTCTAGGACTCCCGGAATTCTGGGCTTCCCCAGAAACTTTTTGTACCGGATTAACAAAGAAAGAACTATCTTCACTGATATGTACACGGAATCTCCAAATACTTTCGAGCTCTATAACAGTGGGAAGATTGACTTCTGAGTTCCTCACAGTTAAATCTGACTTAAAATTTGAGGAATTCATGGATCAAATCGAACCCCCGCTTGCTCGAAAACTATACACTCAGCTAAGACACGGCACTTTACCAGTCAGGTCCTTTTCAGCTAAGTGGCAGACGCAGAATCAGGAAAGTTGTCCCGCATGTAATTACAAATTGGAGACCGTTTCACATGTGTTGTTCTTCTGCTCTGCATACTCTGCAATTAGAAAATGTTGGTTAATTCCCATTTGTAGGAATTTGGGATTTCGTTATTTTAAGCAGGCTCTTAGGTCCCTAACTTATGATACCCACCCCCCTATTGTATTCGCCGTATCTCGTTATTTATATGGCATGTGGCGCAGGAGACGAATCTTTCTAAATTAATCTTTGTATCTACTTTTCACATGATAACGTGTTGTTTAATTCCTTTTTAAATTGTAAAATTATTTATTGTTTTATTGTACTTGTTGATGTACTTATGTGCACTTTTATGGTCTAACGGCCGAAATAAAGTTATCACTGACTGACCGTACAGCTTCCCGATAAGGGAAGGTCCAAGGTCTTCCGGAGACCTAACAGAACCCCAAAACATTTTCCCGCCACTCGCCTAGTGTGATTATCAAAGGAAAGCTTAGAATCCAACCACACCCCAAGATTCTTTACCTGATCACAAGGGGACGGGGTTGGTCCCAGTGTCTGAGGCCACCATGCTGATGACCAGATTGTGGGAGCTTTACCTATCACAAGAACTTCAGTTTAATTACCAATAAGCTTAAGGCAGTAAATACATTAATTTAGCTACTGGGCTTTTGCACAGAACATGAATCCATCATAGAAGCGGCCATGGATGTTATATGCTGAGAGTATAGCCCAAAGACAGTCCCAAGTTACACGATCAAATGCTGTCTCAGCATCAAGCATGATCATTCCTAAGTCCTTATTAAGTTTGGAGGCAGCATCAAAGGCAACTAGAGCTGTATTCACATGTGAAGTTGTGTCCCTGTCGGGTATGAATCCATGTTGTAGGCCAGAGACTAATTGTGCAATATGAGGTGCAGGGCGCATAGCCAATATTTTTGCGAAGATTTTCGAGTCGGTGTTGATTAATGAAATCGGTCGATATGACCCACATTCTTCCCTCGGTTTGCTCTTTTTAAAAAAGAAGACAATATTTGTCATATCCCACGAGTTCGGTACCATCCCCTTTACACCAACATGATTCATAAGCCGGGACATGATAGGGGCTAAGTTAGTCTTAAATATTTTATAGAATTCCAACTGTATTTTTCCTTCTCCTGCCGCTTTGCCAGATGGAAGTACATTAGTAGTGTCAAATATTTCCTTGGCTGTAATATCTAAATAAAGATCTTGTATCTGATCTATTTCTAATCTGTGGATAGCTTCGCGGAATTTGCATTTATCCATATATTCAATAAATTTCCTTGCGTCGAACACGTTAGGGTTGCTGTAAACTGCCTGATAGAAATTTGAGAATTGCTCTAATATCTCTTCTGGGTGTGTATGAAGTAATCCACCAGCTCCTCTTCTACTTTTTATTACTCGCCCCGTCCTTTTATCAGAGAGTTGGTGTGCAAGCACTATGCCTACTTGTTCGCCATACTCATATTGGAGAGCTCCATTTTTATTATAGTAAGCCTCAGTTTTATCTTTTAGAGACCGTCCTAATGCAGCACGTTTCTCAATTAGAAGTAGATATGTTTGAGAGTGTGTGGGAGCTAAGGTCTTTTGAATATTCCCTCGCCTAATTTCGTCCGAATGTGCTATTTCTAGTTGTCTGATTTCTGCTCTAGTGTCCTCACTTGTCTGAGGTTTGATGCGATTTTGTCTCCAGACATACTGTTGGGTAGCTCCTCTTATAAAAGCTTTAAGTGAGTCCCAGACAGAAACAAGCATTGGCATAGCCAATATGTCTTGCCTTTGGGACCTTATAAGTGTTTAGCCATACAACAGGTGATGTTGTTGCTCCAAGAATATTGTGCTGGATAACTGAACACTTATAAGGTCCCAAAGGCGAGACCTATTGGCTATGCCAATGCTTGTTCTTTTAGGTGGGCATAATGTTTCGCTAGTAGCTCGGTGCACTGATGCACCTGCACAACGAATCTGCGAATCTCGCCTTGTCCAATCAGCCTTTCATCATTCAAAAGACGATTATCTTTGAAGAAGGCAATAAAAAACATAGTATTTCTCAATAGCCTAAGAGACCACCTTGGGGCGACACTTATGACCTATAAATTCTCACGTTTTAGCTTACATTTTGCCAAGAATTGTAACCAGGGTATCTGTAACCAGGGTATCTTCCCTCATTTATATTTGTAATATTGATGGTATTTTTATAGCGCACAATTTGCCATTGGCATGGCATCACTGAGATTCTCTGTACATGTTCTGAAACAAGTAATCCAAAAGAGCAAACATCTGAGGCCATTAGCTCAGATTTCTATAGAAATATGAAAAGAAGTCCATCTTTGAATACTTTATATAAGCCTGAATGTTGCATTTTATTATTATTTTGTTTTATATTATTTAATTACGCAGAACGTGTAAACACCAAGAGTTTGGTGGTGCTGAAAATTCAAACTGTGGATTTACCTGCACTGACAAATGAAGAGAAACGTTTTCAGCGTCTTGCTGAAAGAGAGGCAAAATGGGTCCGGGGAGGGGCGAAGAGTATTTCACATGGAAGGAGCAAGCAGCCAGTAGGGTCTCCCCCAGGCCCAGTATGTGAACACTAAGGGCTACATTAGTATGGCGGGCAGACAAAGTCTGCCCGTCATACCATCGGGAAACGGGATCGCCCGCTGAGGGTGCGGCGGTCCCGCACTCCCGATTAGAATGCGCCCACCACACTGGCGGGCTCATGGCGCATCTGCAACATTGCGGCGGGCGGTGCAGAGAGCAGCACCCACCGCAATGCCACAAAGGCAGGTTGTGCGTTTCAATGCACAACGTGACAGGTACCGTACGCGTTGCCTGCCACGTTGTTCATTGAAAGGCAGGGGGGTACCATAGGTACCCCCCATGTGCACCCCCCAGAATCCCTGGGGGCCTGCTATGGGCTCCCAATGGCGAGAACCGCCTGCCTTTCTGTGGCGGCGTTGCCACCACGAAAAGGCAACACCCCACCTGCATACTAATATGGATGGCGGTGTCTACCAGACAACACCACCATATTAACTGCTTTTCCACCCGGTAGGCAATCGGGCGGATTGCCTACCGGTGGAAAACCGGTGGACGGTCTTCCCGTCCGCCGGGGTCCCCCCCGCCATGGTAATGTGGCGGGGGGGAATTCATATGCGGGTGGTTATTGTCTGCGGGCAGATCGCCACCGCCATACGGGCGGTGGCGATCGCCCGATATCTTAATGAGCCCCATAGTTGCAGTTCCTAGAAGTGCAGAAAATGGGTAGGGTAATAGCCAAAGCTTATTTGGGGGGAAATTAGGGCAAAATGCCACACGCTGCAAGACGCACTGTACAGAAGGCCTCAACTGTAATGCGGCGGTGATTAGGAAGCCAATTTGAAAAATGGCGATTAAATGAGTCTGCCATGGGGGGGCGCTAGGTGGCGCGCTGGCAAGATGGACGCCGGAGCGTGAAGCTCCTGCCATCGGGTGCCGAAATGTTGGGAATTCTCCTGCCTGTGGTGCGGGTGGCCGCGACAGACGCCGCCGGCCGCGGACCAAGTACCTCCCGCAACTCCATGGAAGCGCTCGGAGCCGGAGACAGCCTGTAGCCCCCAGCCGAGCCGCGCTGAGTCTGGAGCCTGCAGGAGGCGCGAAGTGGGACCTAGACCTCGGCCGGCCAAGGGAACTACTTTAGCTCGCGGCTTGCCACGAGGCAGCTGGACCGCAGGGGCAGTGCTTCCGATAGTGGAGTCGAGGCGGCGGCCGGCCGTCAGGGGCACAGAGGCTGGTGCTAGCTGAGGAGGACAGCGACAGCCCTGGTGGCTACCGGCCGCCACGGGGTCCCAGCCGGCAGGTCTGCAACGGCACAGAAGGCGGCGCAAGTACGATTGAGGCGGTGGCTCACTGTAGGCCTCGTGGGCCCACTCTGGCGAAGCGCCGCCGCGGAACGAGTTGGGGAGGCCGCCCCTGAGGCCCTACACACGACCCTGGCCCAGAGGACTTAGTTGGGTGATCTGGACGCCTCCCCCCTGCCGGAACTGCCCGGTTGAGTTGCGCGGACCTGACCCCAACACTCCGGAGTGGGCGCAGGGTGCAGCGGGGAGGCCCAGTAGTGAGGTGGGCCTCCTTGAAGGCTGCGGCACCGTGGGGGGCCCAGCGACGACTGCAGCGATCGATTGGGGAGTGTCAGGATGTCCCACCCCTAGCGGACACAACATCGGGGACCAGGGGCCTGCGGGACTTGTGACTGGTGTCCTGACCATTACAGGCAGCTCAAGTGGCACACGACTGAAGAGGCTGAGGGGAGCGGCTCGGCCTCAAAGCGAGACCGGTGGCGGCATTTGGTGCGCACCCCCACGAAGCTGGCACACTGAGGAGAGACTTACGCCCCTGAGTACCCCGTTCCGGTTGGGGCCGATGGTGTAGAGGGCCCGGCCCTGGACGACACTCGAGGCCCTACCCGGACTGCACCGCTATTTATGCGCAACCGGCGGTAAAAGAAGAGTGACCAGTTCGCTAGTGGCCTGGGCGCAGTGGGCACTGGCCGTGGAGGTGGCATTGTGACTAGCCTGGCAGTTGCGGGACACGGACGCTGAGTTGGAGGTGCGGTGCCAGGCCGGGGACACCAATCCATGGTGTGGGCGATGTGAGGCGACACCGGCGGCCTCGGGGCTTGGCGGATACCGAGTAGTGGGCCTTGGACAGAAGGTGCCCGAGTCGTCCCGGGGGGGTCTTTGCCTTCCTCCCATCCTTCCTCCCTATCCCCGCGCCAGCAAGGAGAACGTGGTGTTCTTTCTGTCGCACCTTGGCAAGGCAGACAGAGGCGGCTGGACTGCACGTTGGGGACGGGCGTTGACGTTGAATTGCCTCCGCACAGCAACTGGCCATGGGCCGGCTACGGAACAAGCTGCCCGTGGGCCGGTCACAGACGGAGTAGCTGGGCACCACACCTGGCCGTCCGGACAGTGATATGACGCTTCCGGCGACGGCGCTCGAGGTGAAAATGGACAGAGTATTGGCGGCGGTGGAGCGTCTGGGTACTACGCTGGAGCAGACTAGGGCCTCATTGGAGTCCCGGATAGATAAAGTCACGGTGGACTTTACCCTCCTTCACACAGACCATCGTAAGTTGGCGGATTCTGTCACCCAGCAACGCCAAACGCTCCAGGAGGTCCACCCCGTGGTGCGCCACCACACTGCGGCCCTGCAGGACCTGATCGACCGTGTCCATGCCTTGGAGGACCGTGCTGAGGACGCGGAAGGGCGCTCTCTGCGCAATAATGTCCGAGTGGTGGGTCTGCCGGAAGGTGCGGAGGGACGGAACCCGGAGCAGTTTGTTGAAGGGTGGATCCGTGACCTCCTTCTCTGGGGGTGCTCTCAGCAGTTCGTGGTGGAGCGCGCACACCGGGTCCCTGCGCGGAAGCCTCAGCCTGGGGCACGACCACGCCCCTTTCTCTTCAGACTCCTCAACTTCCGAGACAGGGATGTGGTGCTTCGTGAGGCCAGGAAACTGGACGCCATCACAGTAGGAGGAGGACAGGTGATGCTTTTTCTGGATTATACTGCTACAGTCCAAAAACGGAGAAGTAACTATCTGGCGGTGAAGCACCAGTTGTGGGACCTGGGGATCCCATATTCCCTGCTGTTCCCGTCACGCCTCAGAGTGATTACGAAAGACGGGACCCGGTTCTTCGATGCCCCATCTGATGTCTGGGACTGGCTGGAGGAGGCAGGATTGAGCGGGGGCCGGAGACCTATGGACCCGGGAGCTAACGGACGCCAGGAGAGGAGACCAAGACGGCGACGACGGAAGGAGGCCCACGGGACAGCGCGGTCGGGCCCTGCCATGGCACCCAGCCCGGAAAGGATGCGGCAAGAGCGACAGGAAGCCCTGGAAGCGGTGGCAACCCTGGGGTCCACGAGCAGCCAGGGTGCAACAGCTGTTCATGAACATAGTGAGCCTGAAACTAGCAGGTCGTCTTCCCCGTCCACCGTACTTTCAGATGATCAAGTCCTCCCGCTGGTGACGCCCCAAACTGCTGACCATATTGTATAAGCCCAGGGTGTTGGGGCGGTGGCAACTGCTGAAACGAGGGACGAAATAACTGAGGCAAGATGCAGCAGGGACAGCTGGGGGGGTCTCTCCCTCTCCTCCTGTAAGATGTGGTGCAGTGTCGGACGTGGGCATGTACAAGTCTGCTGGATCCTGCTAGGTGGATGGGGTGGAGGGGGAGCTCCTGTTTGGAAAAGGGGGGGGACTGAGTGTGGTGGGGGATTGGCGGCGGGCGGTGTCGGGAGGAGCGGTGGGGCCACCCACGCATGCTTCGCACCACTGGTGACATCAGAGGCACACCTGGCGAATGTGGGAGTAACGCAGGGAAAGTGCAGGTTGGCTTAGCTACAGCCACATCGTGCATCCGTTAGTCATTAACTGGCTTAGTTTTGCTCAATAAGCGTTTAGCTTGAAGTTTGGACGAATGCCTATTTTGGGGTTTGCCCTGGTAGTTTCACTGTTATTGTTCTTTATTACATGCACTCAGCAGTTCCTAAGTGTTCTTTTGTTCGGGGGGATTCTGTCACAGCACACTGACATGACACATAGAGTCTATATTCGCCCCTCCATCCGATTCGCCCCTGCTCCAGTGACCGCTGTGGATCTCAACCGCTCTAGATGGCTGCCACTGACGTAATCACATGGAATATACGGGGGATGCACGCCGATACACTTTAATTCTGTCACTTGTGCCCAGGTTGCACGCTCTTTACATTGCGGCCCTTGAGGAGTGCACCTTGCCTGCTTCTATGCAAGAGGCCCACTTGGTGTCCCTGCTCAAACCTGGATGGGATCCCACCAACTTAGGATCATATCGCCCTCTCGCTCTGCTTAATGCGGATTATAACATTTTGGCTAAGGTGCTAGCGGAGCGGCTGGCCCCAACGTTGTCGGTGCAAGTACATGGGGACCAAAATGGCTTTGTACCCAAGCGTAGTACCTCTCTTAATTTGCGGCGGTTTTTCCGGGTGGCACTTGACAGTGCGCAGCAATGGCCTAGGGTGGGCTGTCTGGTCCTAGATCTTGAGAAAGCCTTTGATTGCCTGGAGTGGGGATACTTGGTAGTGGCACTGTCGCACTATGGGCTGGGCCTCGAGTTTCTCCAAATGGCGGCCCTATTGTACAAGGACCCCACGGTGAGGGTAAGAACAGGGCCATATATATCTGATGCTATTCCGATATGTCGTGGCACCAGGCAGGGGTGCCCGCTCTCACCCCTCCTATTTGCACTGGCAATAGAACCCCTTGCCACCACGTTTCGCAAGGTGCTGGCCGATGGAATTCCGTTAGGGGACGCGACGCACCAGGTATCGCTTTATGCGGACGATCTGCTGGTCTTTGTCAGGGATGTGGCACACATCCCGGCCGAACTGGAGCGAATTCTACTCGACTTCGCCGCTCTTTCGGGCCTCAGGGTGAACGCTGCTAAATCATGCCTCTGCGCGTTTCGAGACAACACCCAGGACCCGAACTACCATCTCGGAGGCGTGCAGGTTAATTGGCAGCCGGACACCTTCCGTTATCTGGGTATCCAGATATATAGACGACCAGTAGATCTCGTGGAGGGCAACCTGGGCAGAGCTGTGACAGCGGTCAGGACCCAGATGTGGTTCTGGGGCACCCTCCCATTGGCGGTCACGGGGCGAATCGCCTTAGTCAAAATGGTGATTCTACCATGGCTCCTGTACTACTTCGCTAATTTGCCCACTTATATCCCGGCTTCCTTCTTTACAACCCTCACACGGTCCCTCCGGGACTTCATATGGGGTAACGCTTGTCATAGAGTCGCGTTGCCTAAGGTAGATCTCCCCACTGACCAGGGAGACCTTGAGATGCCGTGTTTTGAGCATTATTACCTGGCTGCGCAGCTGCAATGGATAGCCCGATGGTTGGCGGATAGAGGGCGGGACGATACGGCGACCACGGCGCCCCTCATCCCTCTGGCTGGTCTCCTCAACCTATTCCACCCGGCTGCAAAAGAAGTAAGACCTGTGCCCCTCCTTATGGTGGTGGCCTACAAGTGCTACCGTCGCGCTCTCTACCTTACTCTAGCTCGAACCCCTTACGCTCCGGCTATACTGATTGAGGGCTCCCCCAGCGGGCTGGGTGTGCTTAGTGCCTCGGAGCTGGCGAACTGGACCGCGGCAGATATACAAACGATGGGGGACCTTTACCGAGATGGTGTTCGCCTCCCGTTCCCTGGAACATGCGCTTCCGCCAAATACAATTTTTTATTCTACATAGAGCGTACCTTACGCCCAAATCCGTCAACAGATATTTCCATCGTGCGGACGCGGATTGTCCTCGCTGTGCAGAACTAGATGCCGTATTGGTTCACATGTTATGGAGCTGTCCCGCGCTGTGCTCGTACTGGCAGGTGGTACACGAGACACTCTACACATGCACAGGACATACCATCCCATTCGAATGGCGTACCTACATGCTGCACCTTTTCCGCAGAACTCCCTCCACGAAGACCGCCTCTCGGTTTATCGACCTGGGGATGGTGGTAGCGAAGCGACTGCTCACTAAGCGATGGAAAGCAGCTGACCCACCTCATGCGCGTGCATGGAGGGGATCATTCCTAGTGTGGGCCAAGGCGGAGGGTAAGGCTCTTTCAAGGGAGGAAACACTGGGCCTCAGGAAGACGACTATAGCGCATCAGTGGGAGGCACTATTGCAGGCCATGGTGAGACTAGACTAGGAGAGTACAGGGATCGGTCACGGGTGCGGGATGAGCAGTCCCCTAGAGAGGCCGGATAGTGGGCAGCCCAGGGCCGGGGTGGACAGTATGGCAATGAGGTTCTAGTCACGCGGGTGTGGCGCACAGCGAATATGACATTGCCAATCGAGTAGTTATACAAGGGGCATCGAGATGGGGGGGATGGATCGGGGGACTGAGTTAAGTGACGCTAGAACATAAGTCAGATGTTGCTGGGGCTGTTGTTGTTTCGCTTGGGTATCTGATGTTCTATCCCATTATGTCCTGGTTCGCTAACTGTTTATGGAAAGGCATCTGGGGAAGGTAGCCGGCATGTTGACAGGCCCCTATGGGAGGAAGGTTTCTCGGCGGCAAGAACTTGACAGGGGCTTTATGGTTCCCCGCAGCTGAGACGCCTTGACTATTGCTACGAGAGCTGGACATATGCCGGCCTTCCGATACTTCATGTGTTTCTGCTTGGGTTAATGCCGTTGATATTGCTATTGCTTTAAGTTGCTCTGGCTTCAATGTGTGCTGCAAACCTTGATAAATGCCAATAAACAGATTATATAATAATTAAATGAGTCAGCCATCCTGAGATTCAGAATAACCCTTGCTGTAGCATTCTGGCTATTCCCGCCTTCGGTCAAAAGCTTTTCAGAGCCACAGGTAAAATGCAATTATATCAAAACGCCGGCCGACGAGTGAAGAGTACTCTCTGCCACTCAAAGTCTGAGAAACGATATTGTGATCACTGTATATTCTTTAAGAAGGTTGTTGGAAGACTAGCGACTACAGTTACATTTTCGACAAGTATTGCATTTTTTGAATAGCGGTACACTGTCAAGCCCTGAGGAAGTCAGAGATGCAGACGCATCCTATCTGACGAAACACGTGTTGGCTATACGTGCATCTGGAGAAGACGTGTAATGAAATATTGAAGGAATAAAACAACGGGGTTGGAACAAAGACAGATTGGACTGTGACTTTCATACATGGAGTGGTGCTCAGGATAAATTGTTTATGCATCGGTGGACTGGTCATTCTGGTCCTAAAGTTTTGGGGGTATTAGTGGCTGCCCTCTACCTTGGCGCACACAATTTGATAACCAGCATATTTGACTGTAGGGATTACTGTGATTTAACTTGCGCATGAAACCTTGCCATAAGTAGCTGTGTATATTTGATCAATTTGTCACTCCCCTCTCGCCTAGCAACACCGCAGTTTTGGCGGACTTTTGGTGCAACCTGGTGCCCTTTTATTATGGAATCCTGTGGACTAAGATACCTTGTAAACAGTCAATAAATAGTTAAAGGAAACAATCGATCCTCGATTTCAAACATTCCATTTATTGTAGGTTCGCTCTGTCTTCCCTCGACTTAATGACAAACACTCCTTTCCTGCCATGACTTGCTGCTATGTCATAGTGTCGAAAGGCTAGAGTCTTGTCACAGCTGTGTGCCAGTGTGGTGACGTGTGGAGGGGCTACGTATCCCTTGATTAAGCATTAAAAAGGAGCCACGCCACTGGAGAGCAATGGGCCGTAATATTTTGGGCTGCAGTGCTACTACAGATATTACACTACTGAAAGCTATACCACTGAAGGGAAGACGAATCTGCTAACAAGGACATATTTTTCGATTGTGCTTGCATCTTTATCTATAAATATCTTGAATAAAAACGCTGTATAAAAAAATTAAATAAAACGCTTGTAGAACTAATGTTTCTTGCATGACGGGCAGTACACACTGAGCCGCCTCAGCGTTCATAGTATTTAGCAGACTTTTAACTTTAAAAAAAATATTTTATTGGTTTTCAAAAGGTATACAGAAGGTGTATAAACGGGTACGCCATGGTAACCAAGGCTACAAGTTGCCCACGATCACGCATTTCATTCAAGGAGGGTCTCTGGCATTTAGCAGATTCTGGACACTAAATCAGAATTCTTTACCCCGGATCACACAGTTTAGTCAAGGAGGAGTGCTGGGAATAAATTCCAAGTCTCGTGTTCTAAAGGCAATATATTTCCCACGAGTAGCCTAGTAGTGCCTGGTAACAGACACAAAAATATGATCTGAGGGAGAGGATGTGGTGAGTGAGACACCGAAAGGCAGCTGCAGCAGTTAATGTGGATATGACGCAGTAGAGTTCCGGTGCTTTTATAATTGCACTCTGTGGCGGCCATGCTGTGGGTGTAGTGGAGAACGGGAGGTAAGAGGGTGCTACCAGTGAAAGAACGTGGTGTCTGAGGGCTATTTTAAGGTGTCCAGAGAGGTGGTGGGTCGTAGGTAGAGGAGGGAAGTGCCTCAATGTGTCAAGTGTGAGAAGGGAAAATGCATGTGTGGGAGAACCGGGCTTTTCAGGTGATAAGGCGCTGGTAGGGTTGTGCTACAAAGGGGTAACCGGAGGGTTCAGGGCCTTGAACTAAACAAGGCAAGCTGGCGTAGGGCCTTGCAGGGCAGTGCAGAGCCCATGGCCCACTTTGAAAGGCTTTCCTGATCGGGAGAACCCACATCTTTAGGGTGGGGCGAGTGGGGGGAGGCAGTGGTACATGCACAAGCACCAGGATGGCTGGATTAACCTAGAGCGGAAAGGTATTTTCTACACATGTGGTTCGGCAGGGTAGGCTGAGATCCAACCACCCGCTTTTTAACTCTTCAGCTGCTGTTTTTTTGTGAGGCGAGCTCGACATGAAAGGCATTTAGCTATCTTGGCGCACCCCCTATAGTTGGTGGGTCACCTGCACCAGGGAGAATGAAGGGGTCTGAGTGGTACAGTCAGCGTAGGGGCGTATCTTCCATTTATGCACCAGGTGCAGTAGCACCGTGGTCAAGAGGCCCGAGGGGCCCACTGAACCCCCATTATTGCTTCATTTTATAATTTAAAAAACAGCCGGGTGGGGGGGCGGCCGTGCATTTCTTCCTTGCACTATGGCTAATGACAGTGTCTACGCTGCTACTGCTGCAGCTATATACAAGGCCCGCAGCCTTGTAAAATACGTACATCGCTCAGTGGTATTCCGCCAGCAGATCGTTCATCATCACAAATCAGAAAGTGCGTCAGAATTGGGGTTGGGTCGGGCGCGAAGGAGCTGGGGGCTGAGCCGGGCAGAAGCTGGGAGCAGCGGCTGCACCTTGGCTCAATCACTGCCCGCACTGCAGCGCAACATGCTCGCCTTTGTTGTTGTGCGACGAATCACCGCCCCTTCCCTCCGGGGAGGACGGCCTTGCAGCGAGGAGTCGCAGCAGGAATGCGGACGGAGCAGGAGGTTACTGCTGGGAAACAAGCGGTTACAACTGCACCCCGGGGCTCAAAGCAAAACACATCACTCCAAAGAGCAGCGACTGTCATGGCACCCGGAGGCACAGGCACAACAAGTCACCGCCATGGAATAACCACGTCACCCGTGGGCCCTGGACACGGCAGGAAGTACATTCTGGTTAACAAACAACAAGCGCGCGCGCAGCAGCAGGGGGAGGGGAGAGAGGAGGGGGCCTGCGTGATTTCCTTGCGGGAGCGAGCGGTAAGGCACGATAATTGATAACATATGGCGCCAGCTGCTCGCACCCGCAAGTGAATTGCCAGACGTGCACGCGTTGCCATTGGAAACAATGCACTGCGTGCACGTTTTTGCAGGGAAAGCTGTGCCGATTACTAAAGGTCTCTTTCCTATGCAGCGCATGTGCGCTGCGTAGGCGAGACCTAAAAAGGGAGGCAGAGCCATCATTATCAATTAAGAAATTGTTAATACTCTCCTTCATAAAAGATTGGTATTCTATATCCGTCAACAGATAACGAGGAAAAGAGAATTGACATATTTGTTTATTAGATGAGCTAAATGTGAGTGTCGGAGAATTATGATCTGAGGCTATCTTGGGGCAAATTTCACATTTAGCTATATTAAGGATAGAATTACTAACAAAAATCATATAAATTCTTGAATATTGTCAGTGAGGTCTGCTATAGTAAGTAATTAAGAGATCCCCCTGCCACTCAAAAAGATCCAAAGATAGTGAATCAAAAATAGATGGGTCATCCAGGTTTGGACCATAAACTACGCATATTACAAGCTTATGGCCCTGGATAAGCAGCTGTGCGATTTTCCATCTGCCTCTAATATCATGGGAGGTTCTAAGCAGAGTATATTCAAGCTTTTTATCGACTAGCAAAGCAACGCCTCTAATGGACACCATCTGTGAAGTACAAACCGCTATCTTATAGCCCAGTTGTTTTAGCAGATGCCTACCCTTATATGCCAAATGTGTTTCGGTCAGAGCGACGACATGGGGTTTGTAATTCTGGAGTTCTGCCCGCACCATCTGGCGTTTGTTCATTGAATTCAGTCCGGCAACATTCCAAGATATGATTTTGATTAGCTCCATTTATAAATCGTAGAAAAAACTAAGGCCCACATAGCATAGCTCTGCAAGTTATCCTTTGCATCGAAACAAGAAAAAAGTTTTTGCGGCCAGGGGTTTATAGACCTCAGAACTATATACGGCAACAGTACTAGCAATACTATGGTAATAGACATCAGAATTCGGCACATAAGTGATACAGATGACTGCCCTTCTAACACTCTTATAGAGAATTCTAAAGTCCATTCAGTTGTCTTCAGCAAACACATAGTTATTTCAACCATACTTTGATAGAATCTTAAACTATAAATATTAACAATATTATAATTATAAGCAGTGAAGCTCAGATCAAACATTATTCCATTATTTACTCCTTTTGACATTTTTATCTGCCTTTTTCATATACTCCTGGAGCGGAGACCAAGTTCATAGTCCACTATGTCCTGTTTAGGGGGTTTGAGAGGTAACTCCCATCCCTCCTTCACCAGACACAAAGGACCCCTAATAGGATGGCCAAACAAAAGTTCAAAAGGGCTGTAACCAACCCCCTTTTGAGGCACCTCCCTGTAGGGAAATAAAAGGCAGGGCAAAAGGATGTCCCATCTGCGCCTAAGCTTTTCTGGGAGACCTTTGATCATGCTCTTCGAGGTTTTGTTGAATCTTTCAACTAAACTATTGCATTGTGGGTGATAGGGTGTGGTGAATTTGTAATTCACTCCACACTCCTTCCACATTTCAGTCAAGTAACTGGACATGAAGTTTGCATCTCTGTCAGATACTACCTCCTTAGGAAAACCCAGTCTTGAGAATACACCCAAGAGGGCCCTTGCCAGCACAGGTGCTGTAGTGATCCTAAGTGGAATGGCTTCTGGGTACTGGGAATTCTCCTCTATAGACCCCCTGGACCCATCGGGTCCTTTTTCGAGGACCTACAGTCGGCCTTATCAGTACCTTGCATGCATTCTGCGCACTGCTTGTTATTAGGCGACTTAAATTTGCACATGGACTGTCTAACCGATGCTGAAGCTACCAAACTCCGTGATATCACGGCGATGTTAGGGCTAGCCCCTTTTATCCACAGCCCCACTCACGTGAAAGGCCACACATTAGATGTGATCTTTTCCTCCAAGCCTATTGAGGTGTCCCCTCCACTCCCGGTCCTCTGGTCAGATCATTATCTGATAAACTTTGCCTTAGTGTTTGAATCTAAGCTTAGCCAAAGGGCTCTGAAGGAAGGGTCCCGGCAATCTAGAGCCTACCACCTAGTGACAGCAGATATGGTCTCCGATGCTCTCTGCCAATACCCGTGTCAACTGACAGGGGTTCTGGAAACCGACCTAATCCTGGTCCAGAACTGGATGCAGGCAAGATTCGAGGAGCTGGCCCCATTGAAGCCTGCTAGAACAGCACCTCATCTTAATTCCGCTCCTTGGTTCTCTTCCACTTTACGTACAATGCGACAAGACTGCAAAAAGTTGGAAAGGCGGTGGCGGCGCAAGTACGATCTTGTGGAGCTAACGAAATACCGCGACGCGATAAAGTCTTATTATAAACAGATTGCCGCAGCCAAAAAGAACTATCTTGAGCAGAGAATTGACAAAGCCGATAATACGAGCCGGGAACTCTTTAGGATTGTGAAGGAGTTTGTCAACCCTGTAGTAGGGACCCCGGTCCATTCACACACGGAAGAATGGATCAAACAGCTCGCCGACTTTTTTGTGACTAAAATCTTAAAGATTCAGGACACTTTACCATCTGTGGATTCCCGAACGGCTGATGCTGTGTTAGGGGATAAGTCGACCTATTTAGCTCCCTCACAGGCTGAATCTGGGCCTTTACTATCTGTCTTTCCCCAGCTGTCCTGTGAGACATCGCTTGAGCTGTTATCCCGGCTGCAATCTGGCTCGCCTCTGGATGCCTGTCCGGCGAAATGCTTGGGCAAGGTGGCCTCAGCGTTGAACAGCTTGCTGAACCCCCTGCTTAATCTATCATTGAGTTCAGGGGTGGTTCCACGACAATGGAAACACGCACTCATTCTGCCGCTGATTAAGAAGCCTCTGCTCGACCCCCTGCAATGCGCTAACTATAGACCAATCTCCCTCCTCCCTGCTCTGGCGAAGGTGTTGGAGAAACATGTTCAGCATACTCTGACCACCTTTATTGAGAACAACAAACTGCTGCATGACTCCCAGTCCGGCTTTCGTGCGAATTACAGCACGGAGACGGCTCTGGTAGAGGTTACCGACGCCATCAGGGAGACAATCGATCATGGGGGAAAGGCTATGCTAGTCATGTTGGACCTATCGGCGGCGTTCGACACCGTCCCACACGCAGGTCTCCTCTCAAGACTCAGGGAGATTGGTCTGCGAGGGACGGTGCTGGACTGGTTTCAATCCTTTCTTGCCGACCGCCGACAGGTGATCTGGGCTCCGCCGTTCTCGGCCGAAATGCTTTCGCTGGAGGTGGGGGTGCCTCAAGGTTCCATCCTGAGCCCCACCATCTTCAACATATACATGGCCCCTCTAGCGGAGGTAGCGGAGGCGTTTGGGGCCCGGGTCATCTCATACACTGATGACACCCAGCTCTTGTTCACCTGCAGGAAGGGAGAGGCCTTTAACGGCGGCAGAATCAAGGACTGTCTGAGCGCAGTCTTTGCGTGGTTTCAGCGGCACAGCCTGAAATGCAACTCAGACAAATCTGAGCTGCTCTTTTTCGGCTGTGCCCCTGATCCGGGCTGGAAGACATGGTGGCCCCAGGACATGTTCCCCCCCAGAGAAACCATCTTCTCAGGTAAAAAATCTCGGAGTGGTGTTTGACGATGATCTATCCTTCCGTCCACACATCCTGGGATTAGCAGGGAAATGTTTCAGCATCCTCAAGATGCTTAGGAAATTTCTTCCTCTGCTTTCACTGCAGTATCGTAGGAATGTAGTCCAGGCGCTTGTGGGCTCCCGCCTGGACTATGCTAATGCACTCTTTGCAGGCCTACCTAAGTATCTGTTATCCAGACTGCAGATTGTCCAGAATTCGGCGGCCAGAGCCATCTATGGGCTGCCCAGGAGAGCTAGCGCCTCTGCGCTCCTGGCTAGGCTGCACTGGCTGCCAATTTCGGGGAGAATCAGATTTAAGCTCCTCACTCTGGCATTTAAAGCCCTCCATGCGATTGGCCCTAACTATCTGAGGAAGCGTATTGCTTTCTATGTGCCGCGGAGGTTGCTGAGGTCGGCGGACCTGGCTAAAATGGAGGTGCCTGTGGTCAAACGTGTTCGGATGGGAGGTCGTTCCTTCCAATACGTGACAGCCTGCTTGTGGAACGAGCTCCCACTTTCCCTTCGGAAAGCGAACAACCTCCTGGCTTTCAGGAAGGAGTTGAAGACTCTGCTCTTTACCAAGTAATCCGCTGTGACTGTAGTAGGTTTGCCTTTGGTTTCCTGTTTCTCTGGGCCTCTTTGCTAAAGCGCCGGGACACCCTTTTGGGGTAGCCGTGCGCTCAAAAAGTTCGGCTTAACATAACATAAACCTAGTGGCATGGTCCACCACCACCAGGATAAATCTGTGCCCAGATGCTGTCTGAGGATCCATGCCATGGGACCAACAATGTCAATCCCAACCCTCTCAAAGGGAACCCCCACCACAGGTAGTGGTATCAGGGGGCCTTTATGGTTCCACCTGCCTTCCCACTGGCTTGACAGGTTACACAGGAGCGACAAAACTCCTTAGTGTCTTCAGACATGTGGGGCCAATGAAAGTGAGGAACAATTCTGTCCCAAGTTTTGTTTTGACCCAGGTGTCCTGCTAGGGGAATATCATGGGTTAGTGTCAATAGGAAGCCCCTAAACTTCAAAGGTATTACCAACCTCCTGGAAGCACCAGGCTTGGGGTCTCTACTCTCTGAATATAGGAGTTCACCATCCCAATAAATGTTATGGGTGCCACTAGCATTCCCAGCAGCCTCATCAGCAGCTTGCTTTCTGAGGGGTTCAAGAGAGGGGTAGTTGTGCTGCTCCTGGCTCAGATCTGCCCTGGAAGAGCCCCCTGTCCCCAAGAACTCAACCTGGTCAGGTTCCAGCTCCTCTGGGACAGTTTCTTCTGCAGGTCGTAGATCATCTCCCTCAGGAAGCGGATCTGTATTCTGAGTCAGGGTGGAAGGCACTGCCTTAACCCTACTGCTCCTCCTCTTGAGAGGCACCTGGTCCATTCTTCCAGAATCCAGGGCCAGTTCAGTTTTAGACATTTTGGCCTGTGACCTGGTCACAGCAAATACATGTGCAGGGATCCCTAGCATTTCTGCGTGTGTCCTGAGCTCCACTTCAGCCCATGCTGAAGTTTCTAGATCATTGCCAAGCAAGCATTCAACAGGGAGGTCTGCACTTACCACAACCTTTTTGAAGCCAGATAGCCCTCCCCAGGAGAAATTAACAACTGCCAAGGAATGGTCTGTCCTGACATTGCTAGCATTGGTCACTTGGTACATTTCACCAAGTATAATCTACCCAGGATCCACAAGATCTTTTGTCACCATTGTGACACTTGCTCCCGTGTCCCTGAATACCAAAGCCTCTTTTCAATTAATCAAAGGCTGCTGTCTGTATTTGCCCAAGTTACTGGGACTCACAAAGGAGGACATGTCCATGCCTCCATCACAGATAAGGACAGCTTGAGTTGGAACTCTGACTAGGCCAGAGTCCATCTCAGAACACAGAGTTAACCCTACTACACCCTTCTTCTGAGTATTACCACCACCAATTTTAGCTGCACTAGGGGGAACAGTTGCCTTAGGGGCAATGGTGGCTGGAGTTGAGTCTTTGGACTTGGTGCAACCACTAGTCCAGTGAGTTTTCTGTTTACAGATCTTGCACCAGGGTTTCTTTTGGCCTTTTCCTTTGTTGGATTGGGACTCCCCCCAAAGAAGATTTTTGGGGACCTTGTGAAGACTTCTGGTCTTTACCCTTCTCCCCACCCTTGTCAGAGTTCTTTGAACCTTGCTTCTTTGGGTCACCACCTTCTGCCTCACCCTGGTTCTGACCCATTTGTCTGCCTTCTTTCCCATCTCTTGGGGAGAGGTCAGATCAGAGTCCACCAGGTACTGATGCAACAGCTGATTTTGACAATTATTAAGGATCTGCTCCCTCATAATTAAGTTGTACAATCCTTGAAAGTCATGCACCCTGCTGCCAAGCAACCAGCCCTCCAGAGCCTTAGTAGCACAATCTACAAAGTCCACCCTGTCTTGATTTTGTGCCTTTTGGGTATCTCTGAACTTTAACCTGTATTGTTCAGTGGTTAGGCCAAACCCATCAATCAATGCACTTTTCAGACTGGAGTAATCATCGGCATCCTCCTCTCTAACAGTGAGGAGCTTATCTCTACCTTTGTCTGCAAAGAAGAGCCACAAGATTGCTGCCCACTGCTCCTGGGGGGACCCTTTGTACTTTACAGGCCCTTTCCAGTGCAGTAATCCATTTGTGGGTGTAATCCCCATTCTGGTAGGGAGGGACAATCTTGTTTAGGTTTCTATGGTCATGAGACCTCTCCCTAACAATAGGGATGTTGCTGCCACCATGGGACTCTAGTCCCATCTTTTGTCCAGCTCTATGGAGCTCTAGGGACTCCCTTTTTAGGGCTATCTGCCTTCTCCTAATCTTAAGCTGAGCTTCTTCATACTGGAGCAGTCTCTCCCTCCTCTCCTGAGAGGTGTCCATCCTATGAGAGGAGACAGAGGTCCCTATGGAGGCGTCAGAATGGTTAGACTCCTGAGAAGGAGATCTAGACCTTCTAGGCACACTCCCAACTCTACCTGGTGGAGTAAAGAGAGGGCCATCATGGCCATCTTCCTCATCTTCAGGAGGAGTTGCATTTTCCAGGTCAGGATCATTGTCATCCTCCTGGACAGCTCCAGAGGTCAGGTCAGGCGTGTCTGAACCCCTAGGCCCTCCCTCATCAGCTACCGCACCCACTCTACCTACCCCATCAGACCCTGAGGTCTTTCTGAGATCATCTAGGAGTAACTCTATGAGGCGTTGGGTGTTTGCACTCTTGCCTGTCTTCAACTTCCTAGTACTACACAATGCTCTCAATTCCAAGAATGGGAGTTTGTCATACTTGGAGGCTAGAAGCCCACTGGCTTCTGGCAGGGACCCACTGGTTCCTGACCTTGAAGACATTACTAGTGAGGTGTGCTGTATTCACTACCTACTCTAGTGTGGCCTACTAAACTATTGAGTTGTAGGAAGGGTGTGCTAAGCCCTTGACACACAATTCTAACTTCAGTAGAACTTACTGTATTCTAAAGCTTGTATTATATGTACCTTAGGTACCTTTAGTGGTTTTCAGTTAGTCACTCAAAACAAAAGCAAGCTGGAATCCCACACGCTGCACACCAATTTGAGAAGTTGGCCTGGTATATGCTGTCCACTAGTTATAGTGGGCACCCTGCACCAGTCCAAACAACCCCTTATTGATGATAGGTTAAAGACAACCTTTATTGAAAGCTATCCTAGTGGTAGCTATGGAGAGCAGCCTTCAGGCTAAGTCTTGAAGGAATGTAAAGCAGCTTGTTTTACCAGTCTATAATCTCTTGAGTGGCTAAATGAAAGGAGACCACACCAGGTATATATATAAAATATATGTATTTATTCCTAAACACACCCTATTAGTCTCTTTATGAGGCTAGAGGTAAAAGCACATAAGTTACACTTCCAATATTACAGTAAAGTAGCACAAATACACGTTAGGCCCTAGGGGCGGACCAAACCATATACTAAAATAGTGGTATAAGAACCACGACTTAACTAGACACAAGGCCTAGAGCCTGTAGAATCACTGGGACCCCAAGGAACAACCCATGGTAGTGACACAGGGGATCCACGGGGGCCGTGTGCAGTGTGAGAACACAGCTGCGAGCTCCCGTTAGCTTCTATGGGGAAAGTCGCGGTTAGATTTTTAAAGATAAAGGACACTTAGAATTGGACGAGGACCAAACCGTCTTGGACTTAGGCAGTTCTAGGGACAACACCCATGGGAGCACCGGAGTACTCAAGTTACCTCACCCAGGGAAGCCAGGTGCATAGGTGTCAAATGGTGCCGGGTCGCGTCGTCGTTTTCAATGGCCGCTGGCGAAGAAGTGCTGATGCCAGGAAGATGCGAAGTGTCCGAAGGGATCCAAACCTGGATCGGAGATGTGAAGAACCTGAAAGCAGAGGGGACAGAGTCTGGGTCACTTGCCAGTGACGAGGGGCACGATAGACGAATGCCCACCGATGTCGGGTATTTCAGGTAAAGAAGGTGAAGATTGACTCTTCAGCCACGAGGACCAGGAGGTGTCTAGGATGACCAGGAGCTGGATTAGAGCTGCCCCACGAAGGATGTCGAGTGTTGCAGCGTCAGTGCCCGGATTGGACAAAACAAGCCTTGGCAACAGCAACCCATGCATAAAGGAGAAAGATACTTCGGTGTGGACCAGCAAGGTCCGAGGGACTCCCCCAGCAAGGAGGAGTTAGGGCAAATCTGGAGCAACCAGGGAAGCCCAAAGAAAATCAGAGTTACCTTCACAGGGACCCACCAGTCGACGGACCAGGGATCGCAAAGGGACCTCGAGCGGGAATGCAAAGAGCAGGCTCACGGAATACTCGTAGAGTGTAGGCCCACAATCCTAAGTGCAAAAGGGGCTCGGGATCTGGGCTACAAGTAATCCAATGCACAGACTCGAGAGTCATCGGGAAGCTGATGCACTTGCAAATGTGCATGGTGTCAAAGGGTTCCGGTTCCACAGTACCCACAAGGGCTACGGGTCTCAGCTTTGCTGGAGACTCGGTTCAGCCTCTGGGAAGTCTGGAAGTCCACCTCTGGTGTTGCAAAGTCTTCAGCGTCCGGCGGGAGCTTCGGAGATGCAGACCGGGCAGATGCGTCTTTGGTGCCTGCCAAGCAGGGGAGTAACTCCTTTACTCCAAGGGAGATTCTTCAGTCATCTGGTGTTGAACAGATCATCAAAGTTCCAGGATTCGGTTTCAGAGTTTCGTACAGGGATATCTAAAATTCTGGTTACAGAGGTTCCTTCTTCATACCCAAGGAAGGGGTTGGACTAACTCAGGGGACCCACCTATGGGAGGGTTTGGAAAGAGGGGTGGCTACACCCATTTCCTCTGTCCAGTTTCACGCCAGAGCAGGGGCTGGTAGCCCCTGCAACCGATTAGAGCTCGACTGTGCACAGGGACACCAAATGTCCCCCAGTGCAGGACTTCAAAGCACTCCTGGAGTGCTCCCACCCAGCCCTAATCCACTAACGCCTGTCTGGGAGATGGTAACACCTCCCTGTGACAGGAAACCTATTGTCCCGGCCTCCCCTGCTGGAGTTTCGGTCAGCAGGAGGAGGCCAGACTCGTGTCTGTGGCTGCAGCATCCATTTTGTGATGCCAGGGCTCTTTTAAGCTGGTACCGGTAATACCGGTGCTGTCATGTCTCTTCCTCTAGAAGGGTGGGATCATACTCCCTCACCAGTTACTGGTGTGGGGGTATGATTCCAAGGTGTTTGACACCAAGCACGGCATGTTTCCGTGCAGCCAGTCCAAAGTTAGCATTTACCGTTGGGTTATAATTAAGGCTCCCTGTTTTCCGTTTTACTGATTTTTACAGAAAAAAACAGACAGAAACCATTTATTTTCCTGCCTGAATTTATTTTTAAATGTGGATAAAAACGGAAATTGGATTTTGTTTTTGAGATTATAAATGCTGCCAATCATGACTGCCAGGCCAATAGCTGTGCTGATTGCCAGGTAAGGGGTTAAAAAAGGCTTAAACAGCAGTAGATGTGCACAACCTTGATACTAAAATGTTCATATTTTCTTATAAGTGCATTGAATTATTATCTGTGGGTGTTCCTATCACTGGAACTTATCTGGCGTTCAAGTATAAATGCACATTTACTGGTTACATAAATGTGGGAAAATACTAGTTTCATCTTAATTTATTCACAAAACCCCAAATAAATATGGATAAATCCAGATATCATTCGCAAAAAATAAACATGGATAAATACAGACGGAAATGGCAAAAAAATAAATGCCATAAAGCCGGGAGCCCTAGTTATAATGCACTTAAGAGTATATGGTCAGGCTGCATCACAGACAACCCCCGGAGAAGAGATTCCAAAGGCTGCAGAGGGGCTCTGCTCATGCATGGGCACCCTCTCACACAAAACCAAGCACCCTGCTTTCCGGATTGATAAGGCCTGCCATGGGGGTGACTGATAGGTTTCTGTGTGCAGTGATAGGTGAGATATAGTGAACCTATATCTCTGTAAGGGTTGCATGCACCACCTTACCCAGGCTGCAGTATCAGACCTGTGGTGTCATTTTGGATGGCTTCCCAGGGGTGGCATAATGCATGCTTCAGCCCCTGGTAGGCCTCTGTGGTACCTATGCCCTGTGTACATAGTATACCATATATTAGGGACTTATAAGGGCACCTCAGAATCCAATCTGTGGTGTACCTAAGGTACTAAGAATCAATTTACAGAGGTAGCAGCTAGGCTGGGGTCCTGACTAGCAGGGCCCCAGCCAGACTAAAGTCGGAAAACAGTGTTACAGCAGCAAAAAGTGGGGGTAACCATAAGAAGCAGATCCTACTCTCCTACAGAGTCCACCTAACCTAGTACCCGAGTTCTTCTAAACCGCTATTCAGAAGGACTTGCTGAATCCTAAAGAGTCCACCTAACCTAGTACCCGAGTTCTTCTAAACTGCTCTTCAGAAGCACCTGCTGAATCTTAGGAAGTCCACCTAACCTAGTACCCAAGGTCTTCTAAACCGCTCTTCTGAAGCACCTGTTGAATCCTAGGGAGTCCACCTAACCTAGTACCCGAGGTCTACTAAAGCGCTCTTCAGAAGCACCTGTTGAATCCTAGGGAGTTCACCTAACCTAGTACCCAAGGTCTACTAAACTGCTCTTCAGAAGCACCTGTTGAATCCTCGGGAGTCCACCTAACCTAGTACCCGAGGTCTACTAAAGCGCACTTCAGAAGCACCTGTTGAATCCTAGGGAGTTCACCTAACCTAGTACCCAAGGTCCACTAAACTGCTCTTCAGAAGCACCTGTTGAATCCTCGGGAGTTCACCTAACCTAGTACCCAAGGTCTACTAAACCGCTCTTCAGAAGCACCTGTTGAATCCTAGGGAGTTCACCTAACCTAGTACCCGAGGTCTACTAAACCGCTCTTCAGAAGCACCTGCTGAATCCCACAGAGTCCACCTAACCGAGTACCCGAGGTCTTCTAAACCGCTCTTCTGAAGCACCTGTTGAATCCTAGGGAGTCCACCTAACCCAGAGGTCTTTAAACTTTTTGATGCCGAGACCCCCGTGTCAAAATCTTTTCGGCGTAAGGACGCCCACTGACAAAAAATTCTAGAACTTGGTATTCCTCATCATTGACAACTATCAACAACCATAAACGCCCCCAATTCCAACAACAAATCTTTTTTACGGTGGGGAAATAATATTAAACAGTGTTTAGCAAAGCAAAGGTTAATGATCCTAGGGGTGTGGTCAGAGGTGTAGCTAAAAACAAAGGGGCTCATTTATGAGGAATTGGCAAAGGGCAGACCAGCAAGTCCTCTGGCTGCGCTGCCCTGCGCGTTAATGTGAAAGGGCCGGAATGCACCTTATTTATGAAATATGGTACATTTCTGTCCTTTCCCCCTGCGTTGGCGCACACATTGCTGCCTAGCGCCAACATAGTAAGCATTGTTTTTGTGCAGGGAGGGACACCTTCCTGCACAAAAACAATCCAGAGAGGGGTGTTCCTCTTTCTGTGTGTGCTGCAGAAAGTGGAAATAATGAAGAGAAATGAAAACATTTCTCCCCGTTATGCCTGCTCTGAGGAGGCGTAAGCTTTTGGCGCTGCCCCGGGTTTACATGGTTTTGTAAATCTGGGGCAGCGTCACAATCCATGGGTGTTGCGTTGGAACACCCACCGCAACGCCCATGGAACGCCTACTTGACGCAGAGTAAGGCTTCGCAGCGACTTGCACTGCTTTGTCTAACTCCATATCTATGAGGCCACGCAGAGCCGCGCTGGGTGACTTTGCGTCGCCACATAGATATAATTGAGACGCTTGCGCTGCTGGAGCTTCAAAAAAGTGACGCTCCAGCGGCACAAGCGTCTCATAAATAAGCCCCAAAATATTTTGTTTGTTTTTAAGAACTTTCACAATTCGGTAGCTACATATATAATAATGGATAGCTTAACTGAAAAATACATTTTAAAAATATGTTACTCAGTGGGAAATGCACTGTAGTACATTATGAAACCAATATTAGTTAATGCACTGCAGAGGTCTGTGTCTGTAACCAGAGAGCCAGAGATTTATATTTGGTTGGTGCAGTGGAGAATAGTGATGTGTAATTTTTTGTGCTACGAGACCACAGGCTGTGACAAAAAGCACTGTGAATGCGGAAGTCATTATTTTATAATATTTTAAGATAAAATGGAGCTTTCAAAATGTAGATTTTAGTAATACCAGTACATAAGTAATGTAATTTTCTTTTACATAACTGTCCCTTCAACCCTCCTCAGGGGTACTAAGCGCTGTGTAAATACAGTTATGATTAAAAGCACGCACTTCACAGCCCAGGTATTAACTCTTCCTACTACCACTGAAAAATAAACAAGTCTTTGCACTCACAATGCTGGGAGTGATTACCGCTCCCAAGCACCCTTTACATTTGCAGATTAACTCATAGCTGCATTTGCATTTCATTCAGCCAAGCAGGCACCCTGGTGTGAGGGATTGTTTTACCTCTCTGCCCGGCCTCTTGTTTTCGCCGCACAGGAGACTCGAGTAACTTCAGCAATCAAGTTCAGCAGAAGCATTTTACCGATCAGAATGAAGCGTCCCGAACTGTTGTCTTTATCCTAAATGAAAATCACATTTTTGGATTCCAGGCAGAAGTGAGGCCTGGAAATGTGCGACCCCCTTTCCATGACTCCAGGGCCCCCCTGGGGGTCGCGCCCCACAGTTTGAAGACCTCTGACCTAACGTAATACCCAAGGTCTACTAAACCGCTCTTCAAAAGCACCTGTTAAATCCTAGGGAGTTCACCTAACCTAGTACCCGAGGTCTACTAAACTGCTCTTCAGAAGCACCTGTTGAATCCTAGGGAGTTCACCTAACCTAGTACCCGAGGACCTCTAAACCGCTCTTCAGAAGCACCTGTTGAATCCTAGGGAGTCCACCTAACCTAGTACCCGAGGTCTACTAAACTGCTCTTCAGAAGCATCTGTTGAATACTAGGGAGTTCACCTAACCTAGTACCTGAGGTCTACTAAACCGCTCTTCAAAAGCACCTGTTGAATCCTAGGTAGTTCACCTAACCTAGTACCCGAGGACCTCTAAACCGCTCTTCAGAAGCACCTGCTGAATCCTAGAGAGTCCACATAACGAGTACCCGAGGTCTTCTAAACCACTCCTAAGAAGCAGCTGCTAGAGAGTCCACCTAACCTAGTACCCGAGGACTTCTAAACCACTCTTCAGAAGCACCTGTTGAATCTTAAGCGTCCACCTAAACTCACACATGAGCGCTTCTAAAACAGTTCTGAAGCCCCTGCTGAATATTTCACAGTATGCCTAACCACACCTGCAAACTCATCTAACCCACTGTCCTGAGACCACCGCTGAATCTTAATGGGTCCATTATTCGAAGCAATGTAAAGAATTAATTACAGTTAGTTTAGTTATATTTTAATAAAACGTATTGCTAAATTATGTTTTAATGAAAACAAGGGTATTAACATCTTTTACAATTATATAATAACTATGTGTGATTTTTATGTTTTTTAGCAATAAATTATATTTATGTATATATTTAACTAATATAAATATTTTAATTTAATTAAACATAATTTACTAATGTTGCAGTTTCAGTGGTTCGCCATGTGTGGTGCTGGACTTACTACTGTATTATTTTCAGTATTAAAATCGTGAAAATCCAAAAGTAGTAAACTTACTCAAAAGTGTAAATGACTTAAAAAATACTCAATTACTCAAAGAAGAAAAAAAAAACACAACACAGGTGAAGTATCTCCATATTTATTGAAGGTTGCCACCGACACCGTGCTCTCTCCTAAAACACATAACGCCCAACATGTTTCGGGCAGCCTGCCCTTGATCACTGGCTTATGAGCGCCGCATCACAGCTGTGCAAACTTTGCCAATACGACCCTCCCATATGGGACTTCTGTTGCTTTGCATTATGGGTCAGGTAGTTCTGCATTTCCACAGTGGGTGATTGTGATTTGCTGCGTCCATAAACATTTCTTTCCCCAAGTGGGTTGTGATGGAGGTGAAAGCAACACTGTCCTGCAATTTTTATGGACACAGCAAATCACTATGAATTATGGGAAATGATCCATTAAAGAATTTATTGAACAAGTTATACTTCAGTTGTTGATGTACTTGGAAAAAAATAAGGTCTAACTTGCACTTCGACCTTGGAGCGAGGGGCCAAGTAGAAGTTCAGAAAAAGCTAAGAAATAAATTAAAAAATACTGCTATTATTGTGATTGCCCTGAAGAAGACCTTCTGAGTCAAAACGCGTTGGCTACGGTCGTTTTTAAGAAGATTTTCTCAATAAAAAAACCAAGAATTAAGAACCTGCAGAATACATTTGCCTTTTCTCACGTTGTTTATATTTGCAAATTACATTAATTTCTTGACCTATTGGAGTGCGGAATCGCTGTATTTGTTGTAAATTTATAGGATTTGTTTCCTAGGAGGTTTAAGGGGTATTGAGCCTCTGATTGTCTGCACCCGTGAATTCTGTAAAAATATTAACCTCTGTACATTAAGATAGGTGCAGTGACAATTACCCCATACCCCTTGTTTGTTGTTCATTTAAGGTATCCAATTTTACCTTGGCCATAGATTAGGCCTTTCCTTATGTTGGAGTTTTATATGACATTAAAAATTGTTGGAAACGCCTGGTTGATGCCAAAAGATCAGAGTCCGTAAAAACTGAGGGAGAGGTTTTTAGGCTTGCACAGAAGTTTGGGTCGAGAGCACCAAGGGATCTTTCAAAAACGTATCAAACAAAGTGCATTACATAGCTACGCTATGGCAGCGAGGTTTGGAGGTACACTAAGGTGGATCGGATTCAGACTATGGAGAACAACTTTCTGAGCAAATTGGCCCAGGTTCCCCAGTCCACCATGGCGTTTTCTGTGCACGCGGAATTGGGGCTTGAATATGTCTCGTACCCAGTCGCTCTAAGCTCGCCCCTGTGCTGGATTAGGATTTGGAGTAGGGAGGAGCTGAAGTTAAGTCGGTTGATTCTTGAGGAATGTTTGTCTCTGGACGGGGTAATTAGTATACCATGGATTGCTAATGTTCTGGCATCTTTTTTCTCTCTAGGTAGGCTTGATATATATTCAGACAAGACAAAAATTAATTTTAGATTTAGTTTAA
Source organism: Triturus cristatus (assembly GCF_964204655.1). Taxonomy (NCBI): domain Eukaryota; kingdom Metazoa; phylum Chordata; class Amphibia; order Caudata; family Salamandridae; genus Triturus; species Triturus cristatus. Next base: position 65,830,781 of record NC_140593.1, on the reverse strand, counting down.
AATGTAAGGTTTATGTGAAATAAAGATAAATTGAAGTAGTAGCAGGAGATAGTGAGAGAATACTATTAGAAAAGATCAAGGTGTCTTGGAAACTTCCTTGTTGTGGATAATGTGTTGTAAACATTTCTTTGTTTTTAAAGTCCAGATGTGCTATGCCTTTTATCCACATTTGCTGTGCTCTGATCCAGATGTGTTATGCTTTTGATCCAGATGTGTTATGCTTGTGATCCAGATGTGGAATGCTTTGATCCAGATGTGGAATGCTTTGATCCAGATGTGGAATGCTTTTATCCAGACGTGCTCTGCTCTGATCCAGATGTGCAATGCTCTGAACCAGATGTGCAGTGCTCTGATCCAGTTGTTGCTGAACCCCACATGCAGACATCTCAATAAATGTTCTATTGTGCCTCTTTCCAGATTTGGCAAATGGTCGAGGGTGACGTGGTGCCCGGATGGATACCTGAAATCCTTCCAGTTGAAGGTGAAGGAACCCCGGGGCGCTCTGGACGACACCGCTGCCAACACCATCAAGTTCCGCTGTACCTCGGGCGCCATTATTGAAGGGGAGGTGGGAGACTTGGGTCAGTATGGTGACTGGAGCGACGACTGTGCACGCGGTGGCATCTGTGGCATACAAACCAAGGTGGAGCCCTACGGTGGGGCCTTTGTGGACGACACCTCCCTCAACGATGTGCGCTTCCACTGTTGCGAGTAAATCTCAGTGTGATGTGGCTGGGTTTGTAGATTGGACGGGTCTAGTCTTTGGGGCGTTGCAATCTGCAATAAATAACATTATAGAACTACTGACATTAGTTGGCATCCTTTGAACCAAAGGCCACAGTCGGTCTCAAAGCAAACATACACACACCTACACACACCTACACACACACACACCTACACACACACACACACCTACAGAAACACACACTCACGCACACCAAGACACGTGCACATGCGCGCACACACACACACACATGCATAAACACGCACACATACCCACATGCACGTGCACACACATGCACACGTGCACCCACACACATATGCACACACACAAATTGTTTGTTATGTCTTGAATTGAGATTTGTGTTTATATTGCTCCCCCCAAAGGGCCTCAGTCTCACACAACAGTGACAATAAGAACATCTTTCTTACCCTTCTAAAGGGTGATGTGAACAAGAGGGATCTGACCTGGGGTGATGTGCAGTGCCTTCACCCAGTGCACCCTCAGAACGGAAGCGTCCACTGGGATCAATGGTACCCAGGAGCGAACAAATGCTGATGACGTTTGAAACTTATCAATGGTAGATGTGTCGCACGGGTATTGAAGCAAAGCATAAACACACCGCATACAGTCTACACAGCTCCAGACAAGCACACGGGAAGCGCCCTCGCCTGGCTATAGAGCTACAAATCGGGGGAGGACCCAAACCTGTGCTAATCCATCAAGTTGACTTTTGGACGATCTGCAAGCCACACGTAGTCTATGTCCAAGCCTACATTTAAAAGATGTAGATGTTTTAGCCCTAATATAGGTTGATTGGTTCTTTTAGAGTCACAGATCAGTTGCTTTGAAATGAATGAATGAATGAGATAATTTATAAAGCGCGCAGCTACTCAAACAGAGTGTCCCTGCTCTCATGGTCCCCATCTATCCTGCATGAAAGCCCCTAGCTGTTGAATAAGCCAGGTTTAAGCAGTAGCATAAAACTACAGTGTCAGTTGTGGAATGGCCAGGTTTTAAGCAGCTTCTTGAAAACGGCGAGGTTTGTCACAGACCTGAGGGATAACAGAAGAAGATTCCAGGATTGGGCTCCCAGAAACCTAAAAGAACTACCTGCAGACCTGGCTCGTCGTATTCTAGGGACGGAGGCACGGCCCGCTGCGGTTGACCTCAAGGCTCTCTACGTCTGAGATATCCCGCACCACTACCATGCAGGGCCTTGAAAAATAATACCAGCGTCTTAAACTTGATCCTTTTTTTTACTGGTAGCCAGTGTAGCCCCTTGAGGTGCGGGGATACATGGATCCTGGGCTTAAGCATAAATATCATTCTAGCAGCTGCATTTTGTGCCACCTGCAAACGATTGAGAAGGCATTCGGGGAGGCCCAGGTACAGGACATTAGCATAATCAAGTCTAGAAGTGACCAACGCCTGGACCACAGTTTTCTTGTAGTCCACTGACGGAAGGGAAATAAATGTCCTCAGCATGCACAGGAGGCCGAAGCAGGTACCTACAACTCACTGGACTTGTGATCTCATCGAGAGTGTACAATCCATAATAATGCCCAGATTTTATACAGTATTTTGCACAGTGAGGGGAGGAGACATATCCGCCGGCCACCAACGTCTCCACTCTTCTGACGGTGAGGATCCAAAGAAAATGATTTCAGATTTCTCTGGATTACATTTCAGTTGATTCCTCCTTAGCCCCGTAAACACCTTTGTGAGGCACGTTCTGATCTTCTCACCCTCAAAGTCCGCTCCCTTGTCACAAGTGAATTGAAGCGTGCATCGTCAGCAAATGAAATAATTTTTTCCCCACACTCTTCCGCCAGAGGGGCCAAAGGGGGCATATATAAGTTGAAAAGAGTGGGGCTCAATACAGAGCCCTGTGGAACCCCAACTTTCAGGCTCAGGATGAGGGCCGCAAAGGGAGGCGTCCAGACTTTCTGGCTTCTGTTGTCAAGGAAGGAGGCAAGCTTTTCTAACACCTAGCCGCCTATTCCAAGTTCTCGTAGCCTCTCCCGGAGCCTGTTATCTGCGACAGTAACAAAGGCTTTTGATAGATCTAGTAGAATCAGAAAAGCTTTGCCCCCCTGATCAAGCTTCACCTTGACATGTTCCGAGACCTTCAGCAGAGCGGTTTCAGTACTATAGTTCGCTCTGAAGCCAGACTGACTAATGTGAAGAAGGTTATTTTTTTCAGCATAATCTGAAAAAGCAGAATTCATAAATTTCTCCAGAACCTTAGAGAGAGACGGCAGAAGCGATATGGGTCTGTAGTTTGCTAGTTCTTTAGGATCAGCTGAGGGTTTCTTGAGTAGTGGCAACATTTTAGCATGTTTCCAAATGGAAGGCATATGGCCAGCAGCTCGAGAGGAATGGAGTACCTTAGTGACCAGAGGATTTATGACCGGGGCCACCGAAGCTAGAAATTTAGCTGGACAAGGGTCCGCAGGGGAACCTGACTTTAGACACTTGATGCTATCAAGGGATATTTTCGGCAGCAGCTGAGGGAACTGCAGGAGAGCAGGAATGTCTCTAGTGGGGAGCTCTTTACCAGGGGCAACTCTGTCAGGACCATCCTCGGGAGAGACCCTTGCGAAAGAGTCTTGAATAGTCACAATTTTCCCGTGAAAGAAAGTTGCTAAATGTTGAGTCCATTCCATGGAATGAGAGAGATCCCTAGCCACGTACAATGTACAAGTATTGCTCAACCTGCGGGGGGGCTTTGTAAAGCATCCACTTTTTTTTATATCCTTATGCAGATTTCCCAAGCAAAGAAATTGCTCCAATTTTCTTTCTTGGGATCCTGGATATCACTAAATTATTATTTCCACACTGTAAATTATACAAAAAGCAGGTGGGACATGCAGCCTTTAGGAGTTTAGGTGGATATGAGACCCTTTTGACCAATCTATCAAAATTCAAAAGATTCCTTGTAGTTTTTCAATTCATAATTTTGTGTTCATGATAATGGCCAGCATGTCCCAAGAGACTTTTCAAGAATGCTGTAATTCTCACAAGAAGCCTGTTGTGGCTCCTATACCTGGGTACAAGGATTCACAAAGATCTTGAATTAGTTTATATATAGACAACAGCACAGAACCCAGGTCCAGACAAACAGGTGGAAAGGACACTTTGATGAGATTTGCAAAAATAACTAATCCTGACACTTGTCGAGGAAACAGTCACATAACTTTGAAACAAGCTCTCAGGAGTGGCCAGCATGGTCCCTGGAAGCTGGGGTCTGGGAGAAGCACACTGAAGGGCCCGATACTGTGGGTTCCAACCGCTTGAGGACCCACCCAGTGCTGACCGTCACATCCTCAGGCTGCAACCAGGTGTAACCAGGACCGTATGAACCACCGCAAGGACCTGCCTCGTTTCCAGAGGAAAAAATCACCCGCTAGAAGAGAAAATGGACACTCAAGTGAAATGTGAAGATAAAACACAGAATTAATACACAGCGCCAACACCACACCTTACAGTGGAGTCAATCTCTTGCGTTGAAGTACTAGGCCTCCCTGTTGTACACTTATGTCCACAAATATCAGAGGATTGGTCACTGGCCACACATAGTGCTGCAACATGTCCATTCCCAGAGTGGAGGGGATTGGGGTGCAGGCCAGGACATTTACCAACTAGGTGGGGGCATTGTGCTGCTGGTGGGGGCTGGTTTTGTTGCTGGGAGCCGTGCCGGCCACGTTTCCTGCCTGCAGTGCTTCAGTGCTTTAAAATGAATCCCAACTGGTCCTCATATTAATAATGCAATGAAATTAAAAGCAGCCATAGCTTTTCTGCAAGAAGCATAAATTGGTTACCGCAAAGCTCTAGCTATTAGGACCGGTTGGGTTGAAGACATAATTCCTCAGATGCCATTGCTAAATGAAATTATGTCATCACATTATTATCTAAACACTCTGGACTCACAGTTGTCACATTGGAACACGAGGATGAGGGAAGATGGCTTATCACCAGACTTAAAAATGGCAATAAAGATTTATTCCCCCATAAATGTATATGCTCCAAGCGCTGGATGTCCTCAATTCTGGCAATCAATGAATACAAAATTGTCGCTCCTCCCTCGTGATGTTCCCACCATACTTGGAGGTGACTTTAACCTACCAATAGATGGTACATTAGACAGACAATCATGGTCTAAATCCAGATCCTTCAAGACCCACAAACAAATTTGCAACTTCTACTCCTTCCACAAACATAATAATGTCTGGAGGTTACACAACTTAGATGGTAGTGAGCTCACCTTTTCCTCAGCCACTCATCAAAGCTAGACATGTATTAACTACCTACTAGTAGTGTCTAGGCTAATGCAAAAAGAACAATTGATGGACAGAATGCAGAACAATGTCATACATTCACTCCGGTACAGAGATCTGAGCCTAAAACCATCGTTTTTTTGCTCACCATGCCATTCCAGTTTGGACCCAGCCATATGCAAATCAGTCTTTACCCTGTGCCCAATGGGAACAGTCCAGCCGAAACTGCCAGGCCAGGTCTTCCCTGAACTGGAAACAAGCATCCTTGAACCGGTTTCGGGGTTTCAGCCCTCTTCAGCCAGGATAGCTTGACTCCAGTGGCATGGAGAGTACGGGACCAACGTCTGGGCACACTCGTCCCACTCGTGGTGACAAATGCAAAAAGAACAATTGATGGACAGAATGCAGAACAATGTCATACATTCACCCCAGTACAGAGATCTGGGTCTAAATCCATCGTTTTTTTGCTCACCATGCCATCCCAGTTTGGACCCAGCCTTATGCAAATCAGTCTTGACCCTGCGCCCAATAGGAACAGTCCAGCCCGAACTGCCAGGCCAGGTCCTACCTGGACTGAAAACAAGCATCCTAGGACCGGTTTCGGGCTTTCAGCCATCATCAGCCATATGAGTTTGACTCCAGTGGCATGGAGAGCACGGGACCCACATCTGGGCATAATTGCCCACTCGTGGTGACAAATGCAAAAAGAACAATTGATGGACAGAATGCAGAACAATGTCATACATTCACCCCAGTACAGAGATCTGGGACTAAATCCAGCGTCTAGGCTAATACAGTCAGGCACAGAGACATCCATAGAACCATGGTAATCTCGGACCACGTATGTGTCACGCTATCCTTTAAAAATGTCTCCAACACATCCAGAAATAAATCTTGGCACATGAATTGTTGGAGCATGAAGCTGATGATACTGAGATAAAGGAACACATAAACCCTTCATTCAGGATAATGAGGGTTTGGTTTTGTCCTTCGCAATAATTTGAGGTGCCTAAAAATGCTACACCAGAGGCCAAATGACAAGCCGTATGTCGAGGAGGACCAGAGAGATGAAAATTAAATTAATTAATCTGTCCAAAGAAATCAAAGATATAGAATAAACAAATTGGCAAGGCAAAAAATTGAAACACCTGGACACACACAAACACCTTAAACACAACAGAATTGTAAACAAGAGAGCTCCTTTATGGGCACAGTCACAGAAAATGAAACTATATTATCTCAACAAAGCAGGGAAACCTTTGCTGCTTATCTAAAATGTTAAAAAACAAATCAATAATCTCTAGCATTAAGGTATCTTCTAAGTATATCTTGACTAAAAAGTATGCCATTATAAGGGCATTCAAGAATTTCTCTGCCACCCTTCCCCAATAATTCTATATTAAAGGAAAAAAGCTTAGCATTCGTAAGCAACATTGCTATTACCAAACTCTCTAAAGACAAAATCGCCTTCAACAAACCCCTTGAGAAAGAAGAGATCATCGTTGCCCTCAAGGCCATTCCCTCTGGCAAACCCCAGGTCCAGGTGGCTTCCCGATTTTCATGCGCGGTTATTGACCTACTAGAAGCTGCTCTCAAACATTTACCTCTCAAGCAAGAGGTTACCGGAACAGCTGCAGAGGTGAATGTTGTTGTTATACCAAAAGTGAACAAAAAGCATCTAAACCCAAAGACCCACAGACCCGTATTCCTCATCATTATGGACACAAAAATATTTGCTAAAGTGCTAGCTAGATGTCTAGAGAAATTAATCCCAAAACGAATGCATACATCACAATGGGATTGGTCAAAGGTAGACTTGCCAGCGAGAACACCTGCAGTTTTAGCCATATCATAGAACTAGCGTGTCTGTCTGAATTAGCAGCGCTAGCTATTACTCTGGATGTAGAAAAGGCCTTCGATAAGGTCACATGGTCTTACCTGTGACAGTGCTCCATTGACACAAACTAGGAGCACAATTCATTAAAGTGACCATGGCCCTGTATGCAAAACCAACACCAAGAGGTACAATCAGCGGAATATGTCAGACAGGAACACGAGTGGGATGCCCACTCCCCCCGCCCCATTATTGCTCCTCACAACGGATCCCCTATTAGAACTAGTAAACCACGCTGTGAATATCAAAGGCTTTGAGTTTCAATTTGGCATCCTCAAAACTTTGCAGACGCGGACACCATTTTGATATTCACTGAGGAAGCAGAAACCTTGAATACAGCTCTACAAAACCTCTTCCATAACTTCATAAGCAGCACTATGGGTTACTGCCTGAAGAAAGAAAAAAAACAAAGTCTTACCCCACAATGCTTGGTGCCCCCCCCAGCTGTATTAGACATACAGGCCTACACTGGCAGACAACATTAATTAAATGCTTGGCTATATGGTTCACAAATGAGCTGAATGAATCAGTAGGGTATTATGAACAGAAAACACAAAAGCCAAAATCAAAGACCTTCTGGACTTCTGGTTTATATATCCCGGTGGGGCAGACCTAAAGCTCTACAAATGATGATGACACCTATAATTAATGTCACGTCTGATTCCTATAAGGCTCTCAAATAATTTCTACACTTCTGTTGACAAATTCACCCCTGTCTTTCTTTGGAATTCAAAGAGAGCCAGAACAGCATACTAAAACCTCGCCTAGATCGTAGTAAAGGTGGGTTTAGGTTCGCGAATTAGTTTAACTACTAAACAGCATTCTTCTCAGACGCACGGTACCCACTGGTTCATTGATCATCTTGAACACCAACATTATTGGCATCATATGGAACGGGAACTCCCTTTCCCCTACCCCATAATCTTGCTCCTAAAGCTGAACCCTATCAATGTCCTACACTCAAAGTAAATAATACTTGACATGGTCAGAACTACTTTCAGAGGGCCAAGGAGCACAAAGGAATTACTGGGTCCAACCATGGGGGTAGGCCTTTTACTATTGATGTCCTGGGCCTGACCTACTATGTATCCAGAGCAACTGGCCACGTACTCCTTCTGCACTAGACCCTTAGTGGTAGCTATGGCTGAGGAGTACAAGGCTCCCTCAGTGGAGAAGTGTGAATACAGGTCAGCGAACACGACTCAAAACTCAAAGAACGCACAGCAGTGTCAATAAATCAATGTTCAGTCAAATACTTATTGCTATATGGCTGAGTTTAACCTGGGGTGGCGAAGTGAGCTAAAGAACAATGATGCATTCAACCCAGATCTGTGACTGGGGGTGAGTGTCTGAAAGGTTTCAGCGCTCCGTCCATCATCTCCTTGTTTTGCTTTGTTTGCCCTAAGCTGGCAGGGTATGTCCAGATGTGGGTCCCTTCCTCACTTTGCCACTGGATATAAGCTAGCCTGGCTGATGAGAGGTGTTACCCTGAAACCAGTCCAAGGATGCTTATTTCTGGTCCAGGGAAGATATGCCGTGGCAGTTCAGTCTGTACTGTTCCCGTGATGCACAGGGTCAAGCCTGATTTGCATATGGCTGTGTCCGAACTGGGGTGGTGAAGTGAGCTAAAGAACAATGATGCATTCAACGCAGATCTGTGACTGGGGGCGAGTGTCTGAAAAGGTTCAGTGCTCCGTCCATCATCTCCTTCTGTTTGCTTTAATAAAGCAGTATATTCACATGTGGTTCAGTCGGAATTATTGAAAAAATGTTTACATCATTTCTAGGAAAGCAAAAACCCTTACTCTAAGCGCTTTATACAACAGCGATTGGTCTACTTTTATCTGGCTGGGAGACAGCGAATGTCAGCGCCCCAAATGTACTAGGAGGTTGGCAAGTGGCTCTTTGCCAAGTCTTTTGTAAAAAAACTTGCAAACTTTCATTGAAGAAATTGCTTTTGATCTTAATATTAGCACTTTCCCTGTACTGCACGAGCACCTATGTCACCATTGTACTAGCATATTCAGTTTCTATGAAAGTGTTCTTCAAAAATGTGTTATATTCATAACAGCAAATATTGCTTAAATACATTGGGCAATATATTACGGAACCTGGTGGCCGTTTTTAATGTGTTTGATACAAAACGATATGGAGTAAGAGTTATTGCTCTCATCATAATTATGTAAATGTTTTTGAAATAATTCCAACAGAACCACAGGTGATTATACTTATTTTTGGTGAAGGCGGGCACTTTTCACCACTGTGAGGGCAGCTGTTTGGAGGCCCCACCCAGTCCAACAAGACCGCAATCTGTGAGACAGGCGTATGTCATGGCGCACGCGCTGATCCGTAATTAGCATTAGGGATCCAGACAACAGTACTGTTGGGCACTCAGGGCAGGTGCACATTCATTACCGTGAAGAGGACTTTTCTGTCCCAACTCATGGTTAGATCTCTTATGTACGTAGACAAAAAGATGACCAATCAACTGACAAATGTAATATTACTAATAACACTGTGGATTTTTTTTTTTAAATCATAATAGATTCATTGCCCTCGATTGAGCAGTTTTGTGCTACAAAAAGCACCTAGTTGCCTTTTCAGAGAGGTATATTCCTCAGCCAGACCCCTGAACTATACAGAACACCAAAGCACCCACTCCCTTGCTAACCTCGAGTCCTACAGATTTATGAAAAACTATAATATCTAAACTGGGTACTCTGAAAGATCCTACGGTTTCGGCCCTAATAAAAACATTGAATTCATCAGGACATGCAGCCTCATAAATGCATAAAAAGTGATAACACAAAACTAAAACCCCCACTCACCTACAACAAAATGCAAAACAAATCCAAGAACTCTAGAGGAGACCACTTCACAGGCGAAATCTGGTCAAAATTGTGGAATAATGATATAAAAAAAATAATAATCACCCTCCCTTCCATAAAAACACTTTTCTCAATACACAAATTATACTGGACTTGTGACAAACTTGCAAAATATACCCTGATCGACTCCAATCTCTGCTGTAAGTGTAAAGCGAGTTAGGGAAACACAGAACACATGTTCCTCAGGCGAGACCTTTTCAGACCATGCTGGGAATTGGTCTCTAACTTCCTCAGTAATATTTTTAAAACTCCTCTCAAACTGGACATGACAAAGAAATCCTGGGCCCTCTCAAAGCCCCAACACTCCTCTCAAAGCAGATGACAGAAATCTATTAGATTTACTACTGACTCATATAGAGTGAATGGAAATCAGCTGACCACATTTCCTCCCACACGTGGAGGACACGGGTCACCTACACACAAAACACACATCAACCAAGTGGATAATCAGAAATACGTTGCCAAGATGTGGAAGTCTAATAAAGTCTATACAACCCCCTCCAAAATAACCCCTTTACTCCCCCTAAACCAGGCAATAAAACGTCTACCATACCCACCCACCACAGGTCACCTGGGATGTGAATCCACAACTTCCTCCCCTCCCCTTCCACCGTCTTTCCACTACATTTTCTCCAGCCTCTAAACTCTTACAAGGTATAAATCAGTCGCTAACCATTATCAGCTAATACCGATGAACCTTGTTTCTATACTATCGGGTAGTTCCTACTAATTCGTAGGATCAGCGCATTTGTTGGACAACACACACTTTGGGTGAGGTGCCTAGGCTGATTCCAGGCACCCCCGTAGGATATGTTGGCCTAGAGACCAGCTAGCTCACAGTACCACCAAAAGCCCCCCTAACTGTACCAGGGTGTGAATGGTTTCTGGCAACCACTGAACATGACGAACCTGGCCCCTCAGGGATCGTGAAAACAGATCAGAACCTTTTGCTCAGTCAGTCGAGGTAGTACTCAGAGAAATATATAGAATACACAGTGGGACGTTTTCAATATATTTATTGAACCAACGTTATTCTTCTTGTATAGAATACATTGGGCTGTGATAATCAGTAGACAGAAGCAGATAAAAGTGATTACAAGCACTAAAAGAGTAAATTGTAGGTATAATTCTACCATGGTGCTAAAACACGGTATATATGCAGGCATTTAAACAAGGCAGTAATCAGGCATACTCCTACTATGTAAATCCTACTCTGCGTGTACCTAGTGTGCTTGTAGGTGTAACGATCCAACCCCATTACCTGGTGGGAGAGAATGAAGGACCCCGTCTTGGTTACAAACTGGGCACCCCTCTTGAGATGTCAGACCGCTGCGTCGTGAAGTCTCAGCATGCAGGGACCCTCAGTGTCAGATGAAGTGCTTCCTCTGCTAATCTTTTGGGATACGCATTATGTATAATAAAAAGCACCCTTGTGATGTGCATACAGATTAGTGATGCTATGCATATGAAGATAGCCGTGTCACCCCGTGGATGAAGATAGGATGTTATTTGTACATAGTGCGTCAAGAGGCTTTGCACATGGTCTTCGAGGCATTGTGATAATGTTATGCCAAACTAGCTGTGTAAACAAAGTAGTTTCAGAGAAACTAATCGAACATTGTCTTGAATGCAAATATGTCCAAAAGGTCACAGTAGAAATGTATTTGTGCAAAATTAGGACAATGTAAAAAAAATGTGTAGCTCCGTTACCTGGGTCTAACCCGGGCACATAACAGTACTCTACACCTCTATATGTTGTTTTTTTATTCTAAAAAAACACACTGAAACTAAAAAAAAACAATGCAAGCAAATGGTTTTAAAGCTTGCCCAGTTGGACCACACTCAGTACAAACTCATTTATTTTTGCATTTGATTGGTTTCTTTCTCCTGCAGGCCCACCAGGAGCAGAACTGACCTGAAGAGCTTCAGCAGGAAGTGGGTTGAAGCCCTGCTGCTGCGTGGCGCAGAGCTTAGGCACCCTCTCTGCCACAACCCATACCCAGCCCTGAACCCTAAAGCCCCCTTCGTCTGCCCTTAAACCACCCTCTTGTACAACTCCCGCCCAGCCCTGAACCTTAAACGCCCCTTCACCATACCTAAAACCACACTCTTACACAAGTACTGCCCAGCCCTGAACTCTAAAAGCGCCACTACTCCTAAAACCACCCTCTTGCACAAGCCTGGCCCAGCCCTGAACCCTAAAGCCCCCCCTTTGCCAACCCTAAAACCATTCTCTTGCACAAACGCTGCCCAGCCGTGAACTCTAAAAGCGCCCCCTTTCCTAATCCTTAAACCGCCCTCTGCAACAACCCCTGCCCAGCCCTGAATCCAAAAACCGCCCCTGAGACAAACCTGCCCAGTCCTGAACCCTAAGACCCCCCCTTTCCCTTATATCAGGTATTTCACTCCAGATACAGACATGGACAGCAGGGAGGAGGATGGTGGGCACTGTAAGTGCGCGCCTCGGCTCGGCCGGCCAAACCGACATGCACACTTAGATTTCTCTAACTGTGTTGCACAGCAGGGTGGAGAAAAGGCACTGTGCCTGAGCAAGTGTTACACCAGCCTGCTCAGGCCAATCCTGGCACTACTCTCATGCTGGGTAATAGTATGAGAGCAGCGTCTGGATTGGGTGGGGAGTCTGGGAGTCTGTGCTGTGTGGCCGCCGGGAGCAGAGTAGCACTGAGGCGGCTGGCAGCAGGACCGGGAGCGGCTAGTAAATGTTTTTTTTTCATTATCATTATTTCCTCTGGCGCTGCCTCACTACTTTCTGTTGGCAGCAGCCGCCACTTAGTGTGCACACACCCCGATCTGATATAGTTCAAGGTGCTCTCTCATGTGATGATGAAACAAAAGGAGGCACTATAAAAAAAAGTAATTGCTTAGGATTAGATCATGTGGTGAAGTGGAAGCCGGGATTGATGCCGGTTTCCTGGTTTCACATGGTACAATTCAGCCATTACATGGTTATCTTTCTCTCCTGTTTTAGATCAAATCTTAATGTTTTGTGTTTAGTTATTTGATGCACTAAATCAGTGCACAGATTTAAATGCACCAGAGCTATGTATCTTTTAAAAGCCTCTTTGGGGAGGGTTTATGTTTTAATGTAGAAACTAAAATGGAAACCGGAGCACCCACCCACGGTCAGTGCTCTGAGACCCTTTGTTCCGCAGTTAAAAGTCTTTATTGATTGTCATCCAATCTTGAATTACTTCAGTCACCCACTCCTGCCCCTTCCAAATGTTCATTCATTCATTCATTGAGTCATTGTACTGCTCGATTTTCCCGGCTCTCTTGTGATTAAGGGGACTAATGTGACTTCAGTCTCTTTCCATCCAAGTCTAAGGGTTAGAGTAGTGTATAGAGCCTATTTATTAGGCACTTCGACATGATCCTGTGTTCTTCCCCATAGATTAGGGTTTGCACATATATCCTAGAGGATAGATCCGTTAAGTATTAGGGGTAATCTGTTCTATAGTGAGGGTATTTCATGGAGTCATGCTGAATCCAGGCCTGGTAGGCCCTAAACGGGAGAGACTCCATCTTTCTTTCTGCTCCGGCAGCTTGAGATGCTTCTAGGTTAAAGGGGATGTTTTAGTTATGAGGTGTTATTCGCTTGGAGAGAACCGGTTCAGGCCGGCCCTTATCGAAGGATTGTATTTTTCTTCATGCCGAAGACACTACATCAGGCCGGCCGGCTGGGAACGTGTCCTTGGTACGGGGAGGTACAAGAATTTGGTGGGCGGCAGGTTACGGGCTGGAATTTTCCATGGGAAAATGCACCTCTATATTAGTGAAAGTCTGAGGCAGATACTGGCACTTGCTTTTTAGTCCGTAGGCGGCACCTGGCCGTTAAGCAGTAAAGCTACTACTTATTCCAGGGAAGACAGATGACAAACTCGAAGGTGGAGAAAAACCGAGAGATAGATATTCTTCTAACAGAATAGCCAAAGAAAAGAGAGTAGCCGATGAGGAAGAGGTCCCAGTGACTCGGAGAAGGAGAAGGGAGTAGATCCGTGACTGCGGAGGTGTGACTTCCAGGCGAAGCCGAGGCACAGACGAGAAGGGAACCTAGATGACCATTGAGTGCAGGCTACATACGACCAAGGTGATGTCAACCCCTTTATTATTAGAGTGTACAACTTAATCTATCGCTTTTCTTTGCAGGTCATATGTAATATGTATTATGTTCTGTGAGCGTGTATGTAGTGACTAAATAAAGTATCCAGTTTGTAGTGAATCAACATGTGCTGCGTGTTCTTGTATAAGAGGGTAGCCTATTCTTCTAGTCAGTTGTGACTTGATATGAACAGATGTTAATCCTGATCAGGTAAGTGGTAACTGAATAAGGGAGAAAGGAGCCCCTCGAACTGGGGAACAGGTTGTGCTCAACTAGCAGTCTTTGTGTGATCTGATACATAGTAACACTGGTTCCCTTGTTGTATGTCATGGTAATTATAGGATGAACTTGTGCTAAGGCTGCCGTCTGGGCAGGAAGTCCTGGGTCCATTTGGGACCGCGAGGCTAAGGCTGCCGTCTGGGCAGGAAGTCCTGGGTCCGTTTGGGACCGCGAGGCTGAGGCTGCCGTCTGGGTAGGAAGTCCTGGGTCCGTTTGGGACCGCGAGGCTAAGGCTGCCGTCTGGCCAGGAAGTCCTGGGTCCGTTTGGGACCGCGAGGCTAAGGCTGCCGTCTGGGCAGGAAGTCCTGGGTCCGTTTGGGACCGCGAGGCTGAGGCTGCCGTCTGGGTAGGAAGTCCTGGGTCCGTTTGGGACCGCGAGGCTAAGGCTGCCGTCTGGGCAGGAAGTCCTGGGTCCGTTTGGGACCGCGAGGCTGAGGCTGCCGTCTGGGTAGGAAGTCCTGGGTCCGTTTGGGACCGCGAGGCTAAGGCTGCCGTCTGGGCAGGAAGTCCTGGGTCCATTTGGGACCGCGAGGCCGCCACTTGTATTATAAGAGGTCTTGATATATATATATATATAGTAGGAATTCCCTGTCCTTAGGTGGTATATATATATGTGGTTTCTTAGGTGTGGATAGGCCCTAGGGAGGGGGTAACGTTCTGGCTGGGTTAGAGAGGCTCTGTTGAGCGGGTTCTATCTGATCCGAAAACCCAAGCAGAACATTTGGCGTCACGAACCGTTTACGAAACCTGTGTGCGTTGTGGTTGTCTTGTGTTTGCTTTCGGCGCGTGCGTGGTTTTGTTTGCATTTTATTTTTGTATACTTCTGTGTATAGTTTTTATTTTTCTTCTTTCTTCTTTTTCTTCTTTTTCTTTTCCGCGATGTTTTCTAGACGATCTAAATCTACTTTTAAGTTGCCCGTTGATATTCCCGGATGGGATTCAACGCCTTATGAAGCCTTGGCCCGTGAGTGGGCTGATTCTACTGGTTTGAGTGAGAATTGGAATTCTTCTTTGGAGCTGGCGGAGCCGGCTAATGTGATTACTTGTTTGCAGAAGGCACCCATATCGAAGGGTGAAGAGATTCCTATTTTGGGGCGCAGAGGTTGGATTGTTCTGTCTGCGTATCGGATTCTCCATGAGAGATTGTTGAAATTACAGATATCTCTTAAAGATGGAAGCGCACTTTGTTGAGATTCAGAATTCTCATACTTTGTTGCAGTGTCAAAATAAGTTGCTTGCTGATAAGCTGGAGACTTACCAAACTATTGCCGAAAGGGCGGCTGTGCGAATTGCTCGTTATAAATGCAAGAACAGGCGCGGTCGGGTTTCGACGCGAAAGGTGCGTCTGGTCGTGGCGAAAGCCGGACTGGATTGGAATCCTGATGAATGGGATGGTAATATCTGGAATTCGAGTGATTCTTGTTCCTCGGGTGAGGAGTCTGCCAAGCGCGAGTCTTCTCGTTCCCGTCATGATTGTAAGTCTGCTTCTCGCACCTCTGATGGTGCACCCCGTGATTGCGCTCGTTCTTCGGGTGGGATCGATACCTCTTACACTGATTATCCCTCTACGAGTACTGATCAGGCTCCTTGTGATGCTCGTCCCGCGGTCTCTGCGCATCCAGTTTTTCGTCGGAAGTTGCAGCAGTCTCCCGCTGCTCCGCAGGGTATTTCTTTGGACTCTTTAGAGGACTTTACGCAACAGGAAATTAGTGATATTTTGCAGCGATTTCGGCAGCGAGCTGGTGAGACCTTGCTCACATGGATGGTGCGCCTTTATGAACTGGGTGCTGCTGGTATTATGTTAGATATTGGCGATTGTTTGAAGTTTTGTTCCTTGAGTTCGGATTCTACTGTACAGGATCATTTTCGTAACTATAATGGTGGTGGTCAAATTTCTTTGCTTCAATTGGCGACTGAGGGTTGTAATCAAAAGTATTCTACTGAGTCTGATTGGCCTGTGAATGACAAACCGTGGTATACTTTGCGCGACGCTGCACAACGTCTCAAAGAGGAGGTGATGAAAACGGCAATTTTTTTGGGTACTGCTGACAGGTTGCTTGATGGTTTGTTGACATCTTCTGTGCGGAATCGCATTATTCGGTCTTCCCCTGTTGCCTATAAGCAGGTCATGATGACTTTATTGATTAATCAGACTGGTAATGTGTTATCTACGGTACTGGAGTCGGTACGCCAACTCGGTGAGTTGGGTGAGTGGTTTAAACCTGAACGTCAGTCCCGGCCTGACACCCGTACTCCGGGTGAAAATAAACTTACTAGGCGTGATATCTTTTCTGGTCTTCTAGCTGATGGTGTGCGTAGGGAGGACATTGACGGTGAGACTACCGCTCGTTTGTGGGAGTTGTTTCGCAAACGTGGTTTGGATCGGAAGGAGGGTGCCCGGCGTGTTCGGACCACTGAGTGTGATCGTGGTGGTTCTGACGGTAGCGGTGATGACGACCGCCGTGGGCGCTCTGTTCGTCGTGATGATCGACGTTATGTACGTGATGTGTCCCCCCGTCGAGAGAGAGACAGGGAGAGAGAGGGGGAAAGAGAAAGGGGGAGAAATGATTATGTTTACAGCAGACGTAGAGATGATAGGGATCAATCCCCTGAGTTGAGGAGGAGAGAGGATCATCACAGTTTGGTCGATCGTAACCTGCAGTACAATGCTGAAGACTCAAATCCGTTCCGTACGGGGAATGGATATGAACAGGAGGTACCGATACCTAAGAAACGTGAGAGTCTTTATCCTGATTTGTCCTGGTACACAGAATGCAGCAAGAATGACTAGGAAATAGGTCAAGCTCCGGTACACAGATGGGCTCACCGAGATAATAGACCCTATGTAGATATTGATATTTATTGGAGACATCGTAATATCCAAAGGGCCCAAGCATTGGTAGATACAGGAGCGGAGGCCACTCTTATTCATGGAAAATCAAAGAAGTTTACAGGTCAGCCTTTTACTATTACCGGATTAGGTGGAAAAGAAACCCCTGCAGTTCAAACTTTGCTTGAAATGAGAATAGGTAGAATCCCTAGAAAAGAATATTCTGTACTAGTGGTGCCACTCTTAGAATTCATAATTGGAATTGATATCTTGAAAGGAATGACGTTGCATCTAGACGATGGATGTTACCAATTTGGAACCACGCATTATATATCGTCCAGACCTATACGGGTTGGTCGTTTAAGAATGCCTCCCATACAAGTTCCCCAGGCGACAAAAGTGGTTTGTCAAAAGCAGTATCGTATTCCAGGTGGCCATGAGGAGATTAGTACCACTATTCAGGAGTTGGTGGATGCAGGTGTTATAACCCCGGTTACTTCTGCTTGGAATAATCCTGTTTGGCCTGTACGTAAGAGTGATAATTCTTGGCGCATGACTGTTGATTATCGAGAATTGAACAAACACACGCCCTCTTTGACTGTTGCAGTGCCGGATGTTATTACCCTAATTGAAAGAATCCAAAAGCATCCAGGTACATGGTATGCGTCCATTGATATTGCTAATGCTTTCTTTTCTATTCCAATTGCCCCTGAGTGTCAGGAACAGTTCAGTTTTACGTGGAACGGGCGTCAGATGACGTTTAGGAGTCTTCCTCAGGGCTATGTGCATAGTCCCACAATATGTCACCGGCTGGTGGCAGAGCATTTGGCTGAGGTACCGGTTCATTCCCAAATTCAGATATGTCATTATATTGACGATGTTTTGATCCAAGGCGATACACAGGAGGAAGTTCAGACCCAATTGGACAGGATCATTGAGTGCCTGCGTGGGAAAGGTTGGGAAATCAACCCAGATAAATTGCAAGGTCCGTCCCAGTCTGTAAAATTTTTGGGTATTAATTGGCATGAAGGGCACCGTGAAGTGATCCCTCAGGTTAAACAGAAGATTCTTGATTTTGCAGTTCCGAGGAATAGGAAAGAAGCCCAGAGCTTCATTGGCCTGTTTGGTTTTTGGCGCCAGCATATTCCTCATTTGAGTCAAATATTGGCCCCCTTGTACCGGGTCACGCGTAAAAAAAATGCATTTGAATGGGATAAACCACAGCAAGATGCGTTTAGTCTGGCAAAAGAAGCAATTCAACATGCTCTGGATTTATGGCCTGTACGTGATGGTGATGTGGATTTGAATGTGTCTGTACAGGGCCCTTATGCAAATTGGAGTTTGTGGCAGAAACAAGGCAGGAGTAGAGTACCGTTAGGTTTTTGGACCAAAAAGTTACCTGATGCTGGTGAGCGTTATACACCCTTTGAGAAACAGTTACTTGCTTGTTATTGGGCTCTGGTGGATACCGAGCAATTGACTTTGGGACATGATATAGTTTTGCGCCCTGAAATTCCTATCATGCAGTGGGTTCTGAGTTCGCCGAAAACTCACCGAATTGGACATGCTCAAGAGGCGAGTGTGATTAAATGGAAATGGTATATACAAGATAGGGCACGTGTGGGCCCGAAAGGAGTTGCTTCTTTACATGAGCAGGTGGCGCGAGCGCCGTCGACTGAGACTGAGAGTGAATGTTCCGTACCTTTAGCACAGGAGTCTCCTGTCAAGTGGGGTAAGCCTTTTGATGATTTGTCCGCAGCGGACAGAAACCATGTTTGGTTCACGGATGGTTCAGCGAGGTTTATAGGAACGACACGGCACTGGAAGGCGGTGTCCTATAATCCGGTCACACAGAAATTGCTGAGCACAACTGGTGAAGGTAAAAGCAGCCAATTTGCCGAGCTGTATGCTGTTTATCAAGTTTTGAAACAAGAGTTACCTGGTACATGTCATATTTTCACTGATTCTTGGCCTACTGCCAATGGACTGGCTGTTTGGTTGCCGACTTGGCATTCCCATAATTGGAAGTTACATTCCAAGGAATTGTGGGGAAAAGAGTTATGGCAAGAGATTTGGGAGATGCTCCCACAGAGTACTGTTACAATCTTCCATGTGGATGCTCACACCCCGATAGATTCTCTTGACAAATGTTTTCATAACATTGCAGATGAGAAATCTAAAATTGCTGAGGCAGTGGTGGACAGGCAAGATTCTGACATTGCGGGATTGGCGAAATGGGCACACCAGAAGGCAGGACATTTTGGAGAGAAGGCCACTAGCAGGTGGGCTGCTGATCGAGGAATTTATATTCCCCTAGATTTAATTAAAAATGTTATCTTACACTGTCCCGTTTGTCAACATATCAGACAGCGTAAAGTGCCCCAAATTGTTAAAGGTCATTTACATCGCGGAAAACTGCCCGCTCAAATCTGGCAGATTGATTACATTGGTCCACTTCCTATGAGTAGGAATTGTCAATATGTTTGCACTATTGTTGATACAGTGGCCTGCTGGTAGCCCTTCCCTGTAAGCAAGCTACCCAATTGAATACCATTAAAACATTAGAATTGATTATGATGTATTATGGTGTGCCATTCCAAATTCAATCTGATAATGCATCCCATTTTCGTGGAAGATTGGTACAGGAATTCTGTGCGGAAAACAATATTGAATGGATATTCCATATACCCTACTATCCACAGGCCTCGGGCCTGGTGGAGAGATTGAATGGCCTGCTAAAGGACCAGCTGCGTAAGTTAACAAATGACAAGTATAAGAATTGGCGAGACTTTTTGCCTCAAGCGTTATTGATTTTGAATAACCGTCCTTTCCTAAATGCTGAATCCCCACTTATGCGTTTGTTTCCTCCGAATGTTGATGCTAAGCCCAATGAAATAAGAGAGACTGTGATGTACTGGGAAATTACACCTGGAGCTTTGGCTCCATGTAGAGCGACCCCAGGGTCGGCAGGTTTAGACTTGCATGCCATGGATGACACCGTTTTAAAAAGTAAGGATCGGGTCATCATTGCTACTGGTGTTGGTATTCATATACCACCTGGGAATTTCGGATTAATCGCCCCTAGATCGGGGCTGGCTGTAAAAGGCATTCAGGTGCTTGGAGGAATTATTGACAGTGATTATCAGGGAGAGATTAAGGTGCTCCTGCTGAATAGCAGTGAGGTTGACTTACTGATACACCGCACTGACCGAGTGGCTCAATTACTCATTATGCCTGTTTTCAGTGGTACATTAATGAAAGGCACTGCCCCAACTTTGCTAACTGTACGAGGCCAGAAAGGTTTTGGCTCTACGGATAACCCTGGGGCTAGGGTTTGGGTGCAGTCGCCTAAAAATCCCCCTGAACAAGCAGAGGTTATTGCCACTGGTCAGGACAATACCATTTTGGTTATGAGACCAGGGAAAGATAGCTGGGAGGCGGTCCCGGCTGACAAATGTTACTTACGAGAATGAATAATGCCTGTATTTGATTCTCTTTCAGATCATTCTTTGGACTGTTGCTGCAGGATGTGTCGGTACTGGACTCCTTTTGGGATGGTACGACGAGAAAGGAGGGATCCCGTCAACCCGGGATGAACTGATAACCCGAGTGTTGCGTTCCTTCGCTGCGTGGGATTCATCATCGAACTTTTGGACATCATTGGCCAAGAGGGTGACTGATGCCCCTCACTTCTGTTTGACACCGATGAGATCTGTACACGATATTCTGGCGACCTGTCTGGTTGCTGTCCCTGCCTCGTTGGAAACCCTAATTCACATTTTTAATGTTTCAAAGGCTCGTCCCAATGTTCTCCTGGGTGATTTTGCTACCCATGTATATTGCCCTTTATGTACTGAACTGCCGAACGAGCCACCCCCCATCCAGTCCCAAATAGTTACTTATAATATCACACAAGGTGATTTATGCTTCTTTCTTACGTGTAATCCTAGTGCGATCTCTGAATGTCTACGCCTCAAACTAAAAGGCGCCACTTCATTTACCGCTCATGAACGGACTTTGTGCTTTCAAAGGACACCGACCACATGTGTTTCAGTTCAGAACAATATGACTTGCAATAGTTTGGTAGTTACCCCCAGTCATTATCGCACGATGTTACTACCTGCCGGATGGCTTTTCTCATGTGGTAATACTTCCTGGCCATATGTCCCTGCAAACATTTCCGGAGGCCCTTGTGCTATTACGAGACTCAGTTTGTTAATGTTTTCATCACATCCGAATGCCAACTCTCGTGTGATTCGAGATACTGTGATGTTACAGGAGGATTGTGACTCATCTTTGCATTTATATTCCAAGTCTGAATACCTTAGCCTAGCTATTTCAATTATTGGTGTTCCTGCTCTGGCAGTTTATAATGCCAAATCCATTGGGAAAATGGCCTGTTGGATGGTGAAATCCATTAATCATACTTCTACAGTCCTGTCCGACATGTTACTAGATGCCCAGGGTGAACGTAGGGCCATTTTGCAAAACAGAGCGGCCATTGATTATCTTTTGCTTAAACATGGACATGACTGCTCCGATTTTGAAGGTCTCTGTTGTTTTAACTTGTCCGATCATACACAATCCATTCGTGCACACATTGACAAGTTGCGTGATTTAACGGAAGAAGTTAGAAAACACGTTGACCAGGGCTGGTTTGACTGGCTCTTTAATTGGTTGCCTGACGTACACATGCTACGTCAAACATTAGGTGGTATTCTGATTGCTGTTGCTGTTTTGATTTCTATCTGTTGCTTTATTCAGTGTATTCCTTCACTGCTTCAATTCTGTACACTCGGTACTAGACATAGATCAGTTAGCTTTGTTTCATATTATTCTTCCACAGATGTTAGCTCCATTTAATGAATGTATAATAGACTGAAGTCAAGGGTGAAATGTACTGCTCGATTTTCCCGGCTCTCTTGTGATTAAGGGGACTAATGTGACTTCAGTCTCTTTCCATCCAAGTCTAAGGGTTAGAGTAGTGTATAGAGCCTATTTATTAGGCACTTCGACATGATCCTGTGTTCTTCCCCATAGATTAGGGTTTGCACATATATCCTAGAGGATAGATCCGTTAAGTATTAGGGGTAATCTGTTCTATAGTGAGGGTATTTCATGGAGTCGTGCTGAATCCAGGCCTGGTAGGCCCTAAACGCTAGAGACTCCATCTTTCTTTCTGCTCCGGCAGCTTGAGATGCTTCTAGGTTAAAGGGGATGTTTTAGTTATGAGGTGTTATTTGCTTGGAGAGAACCGGTTCAGGCTGGCCCTTATCGAAGGATTGTATTTTTCTTCATGCCGAAGACACTACATCAGGCCGGCCGGCTGGGAACGTGTCCTTGGTACGGGGAGGTACAAGAATTTGGTGGGCGGCAGGTTACGGGCTGGAATTTTCCATGGGAAAATGCACCTCTATATTAGTGAAAGTCTGAGGCAGATACTGGCACTTGCTTTTTAGTCCGTAGGCGGCACCTGGCCGTTAAGCAGTAAAGCTACTACTTATTCCAGGGAAGACAGATGACAAACTCGAAGGTGGAGAAAAACCGAGAGATAGATATTCTTCTAACAGAATAGCCAAAGAAAAGAGAGTAGCCGATGAGGAAGAGGTCCCAGTGACTCGGAGAAGGAGAAGGGAGTAGATCCGTGACTGCGGAGGTGTGACTTCCAGGCGAAGCCGAGGCACAGACGAGAAGGGAACCTAGATGACCATTGAGTGCAGGCTACATACGACCAAGGTGATGTCAACCCCTTTATTATTAGAGTGTACAACTTAATCTATCGCTTTTCTTTGCAGGTCATATGTAATATGTATTATGTTCTGTGAGCGTGTATGTAGTGACTAAATAAAGTATCCAGTTTGTAGTGAATCAACATGTGCTGCGTGTTCTTGTATAAGAGGGTAGCCTATTCTTCTAGTCAGTTGTGACTTGATATGAACAGATGTTAATCCTGATCAGGTAAGTGGTAACTGAATAAGGGAGAAAGGAGCCCCTCGAACTGGGGAACAGGTTGTGCTCAACTAGCAGTCTTTGTGTGATCTGATACATAGTAACACTGGTTCCCTTGTTGTATGTCATGGTAATTATAGGATGAACTTGTGCTAAGGCTGCCGTCTGGGCAGGAAGTCCTGGGTCCATTTGGGACCGCGAGGCTAAGGCTGCCATCTGGGCAGGAAGTCCTGGGTCCGTTTGGGACCGCGAGGCTGAGGCTGCCGTCTGGGTAGGAAGTCCTGGGTCCGTTTGGGACCGCGAGGCTAAGGCTGCCGTCTGGGCAGGAAGTCCTGGGTCCGTTTGGGACCGCGAGGCTAAGGCTGCCGTCTGGGCAGCAAGTCCTGGGTCCGTTTGGGACCGCGAGGCTGAGGCTGCCGTCTGGGTAGGAAGTCCTGGGTCCGTTTGGGACCGCGAGGCTAAGGCTGCCGTCTGGGCAGGAAGTCCTGGGTCCGTTTGGGACCGCGAGGCTGAGGCTGCCGTCTGGGTAGGAAGTCCTGGGTCCGTTTGGGACCGCGAGGCTAAGGCTGCCGTCTGGGCAGGAAGTCCTGGGTCCGTTTGGGACCGCGAGGCTGAGGCTGCCGTCTGGGTAGGAAGTCCTGGGTCCATTTGGGACCGCGAGGCCGCCACTTGTATTATAAGAGGTCTTGATATATATATATATATAGTAGGAATTCCCTGTCCTTAGGTGGTATATATATATGTGGTTTCTTAGGTGTGGATAGGCCCTAGGGAGGGGGTAACGTTCTGGCTGGGTTAGAGAGGCTCTGTTGAGCGGGTTCTATCTGATCCGAAAACCCAAGCAGAACAGTCATGCAGCCATGTCTCCAATATCCCTCCATTCAATGACTGGGCCGCGGTCTATAATGCAAAATGTGTTGTAAAACGCACCATAGTTGCTATCTTTTTCACAGATTTCTTGTTTGAAGAAGTCCTGCCCCCCCCCCCCCCACTTCCGGTGTTCATTCTCACTGGCTGCGCTCGTGCGCTCTGTGCAGTGTGAGGGCGGGTCTGACGACATTTGCCAGGACTGCTCTTGGTTCCCAAACCCGCCCTGCAGGGTTGGAGGGAAAGATGGCGGCGCTTCCTGACTGCCTCTTCCTCTCAGTCCTTCACACAGTCTTCCCCTACATCTCGCGTCTCTGCGACATGGCCACCTTGTGAAGACAGATGAATACCTTTGTCTCTAGGGACACGCATTACAACATGGCCGACCTGGAGATGGGCCCAGGGTCCTGCGAGCCCTCCAGAGACTGTCATTCAACCAGGCCTTGAACTCATGTGACAGGTATACCACGAATGAAGGCGCGGCCTGTCTCGCGGGACATGGCCCCTCTAATAGGGGTTCAGTCCCCCCTGAAGCGCAGAATCAAAGATCAACATGTGGGTACTTTCAGTGGCAGCCCGCATGACTTGATGACTTGTGGGTGGTGAGGCGGGTCCTGGGGGGGGGTGTTAAGAAGGGGCACGGAGACGGAGGTGCATGAGGTAAATAATTTTTTTTTTTTAATTATACACTTACCTTGCCGTCGGGTCCCACCGCTGCGTCTCTGCTCCTTGCTCCTGCTCTCCTCGTGGAACAGGAAGCCAGGAAGAACAGCCAGGCTCCCCTGACCAATCACAATGCTGCAATGCAGTGCTGCGATTGGTTTTAAGTGTCCTGGTTCAACGCTCAACCAGGGAATGGGGGCCTCGGCTTGTTCTCCACGTAGGCTGTAATGCAGCCTGAATGGAGACTATGGGAAGTGTGCATGACTGGTTTAGCAGCCCGAGAGGCCCGACCAAACAGTCATTGCGCACTTAGGAGTGGGCAAACCACTCCTCCCCTGCCCTGCTCCGAGAGCAGAGCAGCCCCGCCCACTCGCCCACACAGGAAACATAAAATGATAATAATTTAAAGGTATTCGTATTTTATATTTCCTTTCCTTTACACGGCTCAAAAGCAGTGGGGCGATGCTCCTCCGCCTTAGAGGAGGAGCCTACACTTGGTGCTTCTCTTCTGCTCAGTGCTTTAAATGGGCCGGTACTCACCGGTACTGAGTACAGGCACTTCTTTTTTTTATCCCCAAGAGTACCGGCACTTTTTCCTTTCAAAGGAGAGTACCGGTACTCATTCAATCCGGTCGGCATTCGTTTCTGGTACAGTGAGCTGTGAGCATGCGTCACATTTTCGCACTGATGGCTGCAATGTGTGCCGTGGCGCAGCAGTGACGTCGCACAGCCAAGCAACGTCTGACGTCACCCGCCAGGTAGTTGTTTGGCGCGAAGGATCGGAAGCCGTTTGCAGGACGGAAAGCAGCGCCGCAGCATCAGATCAGAAGAGCTTTGCCATCGCCAGCGAGGAACCCTCTCCAGCAACTCCTCGGTACACCCTGCACGCGTTTTGTTTCTGCCTGCAGGATTGATGGGCCCCTTGGAAAGATGTAACGCAGGGCACCTGGGTGAAGTGCATCAGCCGCCCCTGGCTGCATTACACAAGCACCCTAATTTGTTTAGACTACCGCAGGGCCCCGCACGGCGACGGCCTCTAAGCCTCCATGTCTTCCCTCTCTTTCTGTCTCGCTCCTCAGTCAGTGAAAACCGAGACTTCAAGAAAGTGTATCACCCTCTTTCCTTCTTCGTTTATTTGCTCCCCTGTGAAATGGATCCAAAAAAAAACATTTTGCTGGAAACGTCTTTTTCTGACACAAGTGCAGCCTCGGGGTGGAGAGAAATAAAACATTCCAAATGTGAAAAATGAATAACTAATTTAAGCAAGGTGGCCAGATTGATTTATTTACATCTAAACACATTGGCGCCACTTTACAGTGTTTGCCAGTGAAGGGATGCTTTTGTTTTCTCCTCTCTCTCTTGGACAACATTGCTTACCCTGGGTGGGAAAGTGCACCCGGCCTGGAGGTACTGAAATACCTGCTTGATGGGTGAATTGGAAAACAAAATGTGTACAGCGACTGTGTGTTTACGAATGTGGTCTTTTTAAACCATATTGCCTATGTTTTGAAAGGATATAAGCAATGGGCACTAAAAACGGGTCCCTTCCGGGGCCTGTAGTGATGGCCTTACCTTTTCATGCAAAAGCACTCACTAATTTCAGAATAATGAGTGTATAAGGAAAAAGGTAAGCATGTTGTTCCTGCTTACATTTCACATGCTTTACGTAATCTTGCATTCCCTATGAGTGTTTGCTTTTCTAGGATGTTGTTAATTTTTTTTAGGCAGCATATTGCTCGTCTAGTGCGTAATTAGAATTGAGTCACATCCAGGTGTTTATAGCGGGTCAGTGCAGTGCAAGTTTCTCTCAGTGGGGCAGTATGGTGTTCAGTGGGGGAGAGCATGTGGCGCTATGGTCAGAGCTGCTGAAGTGGAACTGGTGAACCAGGTTCAGCCTTACTGACCAGGCTCCCAGGCCACTATCTTGAGGGAGCACATTCCTGTGCTACACCTTAGAAGGCGCCGCAAGATCTTAAAAACCCTGGTGTCATGGCACCAGCAGGTGGACCCTAGTGGTGGCAAGTGTGGATTAACCTTGAAGGCCTGTCCACCACTATCCATGAAGTTCACCTCCAGTCTTGGGGACAGACCTATGAAGCAGCATACCATAGAGTGGCAGTGACTCTGTCACTGAGGTCACCGGACCCTTGAGCAGGGTGGCTCTAGGGCAGTGTGACCGCACTGGGCGCTAACTTCAGGTGGGGGCGTTGTGTTTGTAAGTATAATATGGTTTTAAAAGCACTTGCTGCCTCCTCCCTGGCCTCCAACATTTTTGGGCAACAATAAAAATGTCTTGATAACTCCAGTGATTAATGCTCTTAGTAGAGAGAGATGGTGTATTGTCTAGTGGAAGGTTTGACTCATGAAATGGAATGGCAGAGGTGTAACGTGCATGCTGCTACGCACATGTACCATGCAGATCACAAAGTGCACATGATGTAAATAGGTCAGTGGGTCACTGCTTTTGTCAGAGAGACCCTATTGTTACTTGCAGTTAATAAGTTAAAATCCTAACATAGAACAGTAAGCTATTAACTGTCATGTAAGAGCTGCATGCAAACTCCAAGGTATAAATTAGAGTGTTATGTTTTTTTCCCCAGTCTTCGGTTATCCTAATGTGGCAAAAAAGGGTTCATTTGGGTAGAAATCAATTCTGATTATTAAAGAGAACCCCCAACCATGGTATTATGTTTTTAATTCTGAGTTTGTGTTTCTGCAGACCAATCACCATTAAACTATGCTGCCTACTTGTATGGTTGTCATGTGACTCCTACACCTTGTTAAAAGTATTTTAATACATGCAAGGGTATCAACAATATATTACAGATTGAAGCAGTTTGTCATTATTCGCACCCCAAAAAATTCTTGCGCCTTTTAAAGTGGCATTAGCCCCGCCCATTGTCCCGCCTCCTAGCCCCGCCTTCTTGCCACGCCCCCTTGTCACAGCTCAAATTGATGAGTACCTGCACTTTTTTTTCCCATTTAAAGCACTGCTTCTGCTGATATGTATCAACCTACACTCCAGAAAGGGGTTTCATAAACTCTTAACACTGCAAAGCGCTGCAAAGCGCCTTCCTGGAGAGAGCAGGAAGGAAAGAGGACTGCAGGCAAGAGGAGAGGTATACAAAGTGTTAGAGGCTGAAGCAATCTGTGATGATGTAATTGGTATCCAGAAAAGTGAAAAGTGATGATTAGAGGCTGAATCAATATGTGATGGTGTAAGGCACCTCCAGAAAAGTGGAAAGTGTTTATTAGAGGTAGAATCAATCTGTGATGGTGTAAGGCGGCTCCAGAAAAGTGTTAGTTAGAGGTAAATCAATTTGTGTTGATGTGAGGAGGCTCCAGAAAAGTAGAAAAAATTAATTAGAGGACAAATCAATCTGTGATGATTTAAGGGAGAAAAGTGACAAGTGTTAATTAGAGGCCGAATCAATCTGTGATGATTTAAGGGAGCTCCAGAAAAGTGCAAAGTAATGGTTAGAGGTGGAATCGATCTGTGATGATGTAAGGAGGCTCCAGAAAAGTGGAAAGTGTTAGAGACTGAATCAATCTGTGATGATGTAAGGCGGGTCCAGAAAAGTGGAAAGTGTTGGTTAGAGATGGAATCGATCTGTGATGATTTAAGGGAGCTGCAGAAAAGTGGAAAGTGTTAGAGGTGGAATCAATCTGTGATGATTTAAGGACGCTCCAGAAAAGTGGAAAGTGTTAGAGGTGGAATCAATCTGTGATGATTTAAGGACGCTCCAGAAAAGTGGAAAGTGTTAGAGGTGGAATCAATCTGTGATGATTTGAGGGGGCTCCAGAAAAGTGGAAAGTGTTAGAGGCTGAATCAATCTGTGATGATGTAAGGCGGCTCCAGAAAAGTGGAAAGTGATAATTAGAGGCTGAATAATCAATCTGTGATGATGTAAGGCGGCTCCAGAGAAGTGGAAAGTGATAATTAGAGGCTGAATCAATCTGTGATGATGAAAGGCGGCTTCAGAAAAGTGGAAAGTGTTAATTAAAGGTGGAATCAATCTGTGATAATGTAAGGCACCTCCAGGAAAGTGTGAAGTGTTAGAGGTGGAATCAATCTGTAATGATGGAAGGGGCTCCAGAAAAGTGCAAAGTGTAAGTTAGAGGTGGAATCGATCTGTTATGGTGTAAGGCGGCTCCAGATTAGTAGAAAGTGTTAGAGGTGGAATCAATCTGTGATGATTTAAGGGGGCTACAGAAAAGTGGAAAGTGTTAGAGGCCGAATCAATCTGTGATGAAGTAAGGCGGCTTCAGAAAAGTGGAAAGTGTTCATTAGAGGTGGAATCAATCTGTGATAATGTAAGGCACCTCCGGGAGAGTGTGAAGTGTTAGAGGTGGAATCAATCTGTAATAAGGTAAGGGGCTCCAGAAAAGTGCAAAGTGTTAGTTAGAGATGGAATCGATCTGTGATGGTGTAAGGCGGCTCCAGTAAAGTGGAAAGTGTTAGTTAGAGGTGGAATCGATCTGTGATGGTGTAAGGCGGCTCCAGAAAAGTGCAAAGTGTTAGTTAGAGGTGGAATCGATCTGTGATGGTGTAAGGCGGCTCCAGTAAAGTGGAAAGTATTAGTTAGAGGTGGAATCGATCTGTGATGGTGTAAGGCGGCTCCAGTAAAGTGAAAAGTGTTAGTAAGAGGTGGAATCGATCTGTGATGGTGTAAGGCGGCTCCAGTAAAGTGGAAAGTTTTAATTAGAGGCTGAACTAATCTGTGAGGATGTAAGTGGGCTCCGGAAAAGTGTTAGTAAGAGGCAGAATCAATCTGTGATGGTTTAAGGCAGCTTCAATGCACATATAGTAAGTTCTGTAAGTGGTGCTGTGCTGTAGCACCAGCCTTCCTCCCCCATTCATTCAGACATTATCACTTCCAAAGCCACACCAGGGGTTTGGCCGTGATGGTGTTACATGCGTGCGAGAATGCAGAGTGTTAAGAGCTTGTCAGAAGTAAGAGGCACTCAGGCTGTGCATACCTAGCGCCTAGGTCGGTAAACACAGCTGTCAGTGCGCACTCTTGGCGTCAAATTCTTCAGGAGTAATTGATGTAACTATTGAACTCTGTATTACTCTTTCCAGATACCCCACCAGTCCCTGCCAGTTCTGAGGGACCACTGAAGAGAAGTTTCAGATTCTCTTTCAGTGCATTTTGCGTTTTGCCTGCACAGTATAGTTTTTTAAAAGTACAGGTTTGCTAGGTTTCCTTCAGTTCTGGCTGAGCTAGGGTTCAAAATCTGCAGCTAGAGAAATTGCAAAAAAGAGTCAGTTTTCACTGGAAAAATGTAATGTGTCCAAGTTGCGTTTTGGGACATTTCCTGTCGCAGGAAATTGATCTACCCACACAAGTGAGGTATTATTTTTATCTGGAGACTTGAGGGGAACACAGGGTGGGTGGAATTAAACACATTTATTTTAGAATGTGCGTCAACCAGCGCTAATTGACCCTTTTCTCAAATGTTTCTAGGGCTGAGAGCTCACCCTAACTTCTCCTACAAGAAGTCTATCTCACTCACTCTGTTCACCTGCTGCGCTTCACTTCCAATATCATGTCAGAGCCCTAACATAGGTGATGTCTCAATAGACATGTGTCTGTGTTGTGTTGTTATGTTGTCATGCAGATAATATGAAACTTCAGCAATGTCAATTACTGTGATGTCACCTGAGTTAAGGGCACGCAAATCACTTCCTGAGAAGGTTCATGGTCAAAGGTTAGATGATGGCCCTTTCTGTGATGTCATTAAGATCAAAGGGTGTGTGATGTCACTTCCTTTACCTCTGACATTGTGGTAAATCGACGTCCGTGCATAAAGGGTGGACTCCAAAGGAATTTCAAGAGGTTAGCTGCTGGGGACTTTTTCTTGGGGCAGTAGACACGTGGAGGCCCTTTCAGAATAGGGATGCTCGGTGTAAGGTATTGGCTGTAGGGAGAAGTTGCAGGAAAAGGTGCTGTTAAAAGCTAGAGTGCTACAAGACTTTATCCGCAGCCCGGAACTGTAGCCCGCCATCAGTGACTCAATATCCCCTGTGAGAAGGGTGGTGAAGGGTTGGTGATTATATCCGGGTCACACTAGCCCAGTGCCACTGGGGACGAGTTTCACGGGTATGACGTTGTCACTAGTGATGCCAGAGCACTCATTCACCGAGGTCGGGTTACAGGAGCTCCTCACTGGTCAATATTTCTTCAGAGAGCATCAGCAGGGCGTGGATGTCATCCACCAATCGGATTCAGAATCCGGCAGACATGAGGAGGTCTTTAACTGGCCTTAAAAGTTGGGGTCTCGAAGAGGGGCGTGGCCTAAGAAGCATCATTTGGAATCTCTCCTGGAGGCGTGGCCTATGTAATCAAGCATGAAACATGTGAATTAGAATGCTGTGCTTCCCATAGAGAGCCTCGCGCCCAGTATTCTGGCGCCTCTGTGAGCTTTCTGCTGTTGCATCAGACAATATCACACAGTGACGGGCATGCTCCTAAAACAAGTAAGCCTTTGCCAATGCTTGTCAGCAGTATCACATCAACAAGTGAAAACAGTGATTTTGTTCTGAATCATTATCGTTGAAAATGTTTAAATTATGAAAAATTGAGACTGTGAAATAAATAATATTAAAGTCTGGAAGTTTAGTGGTCTTCGGAGTGCTTCAACCCCTGTCCTCTGTGGTCTCTCGATTAGGTTTGTCACTTTTTTCTCCACATCCTTCTGAAATCCTCCACTTGTGCATTTCACACCTCGTCTCCTTCCTCTTCAGCACTCTCTCCTGCATCTATTTTCTGTGCATCGCCTTCACTTCAACCCCCCACATTCACCTGTCGGAATTGCGTTTCTTTTACTTTCTCCCTGTCAATATTTCAGCAGCCGTCTACCTCCTTTATACACTTTTGCATAGAAGCATAATTAACATTACCACACGTGGCCATTGCTCTTTGTGATCTACAGAGAGGCCAAGGAGTGGATGAGCATGTGTGCTGAACAGCTTTAAGGCCACTGACAGGCACTGTGAGTTACTGGCACTTGCTCAGCCTCTGCGCCAGAGCTTGCCATCAGAGCTGCCAATCATGCCCGTTATAAACACCCACCTACAGCCTGACCTCACTCAAGCCCGAGAAGTGACTCATTTCACAGTGTGCACCATGCAAGAGTAAAGTGCCGCAGGAAAATAAAAACCTGCATTAAAAGCAGGAGCTGCGTTCCTCCATCAACTGAACTTCCATCTACCCACATGACACCTGGGCTCCGCCTCACTCCCCACGTACTCACCCCCCACATCTGACGCACTTGCAGCGGGGGCCACGCCTTCTTCTGCATGACCTGAAGCGACCTGCTCCCGCCTCCCTCCCCCCCTCCAAGCAGCACCCTCGCTGGCAGACTTCAGGAAGAAACTCAAGACCTGGCTTTTCGATGGAGACGTGGCACCCTCAGCGCCCAGAGACCCCTCTGTGTGACAGCGGTGCGCTATACGAAAGCTGTTTGTTTATTTATGTTGGTCCAGTGCAGTGTGGGAACCATCCCTACAGCCCCATGCCCCCCTTAGTGACCGGCTGGCGCCTGAACCCTTTCTCCACAGGGGCCAACGGGCCCTCCTGTCGCACCTCCCGCGCTGTGTAATCAAGGCAGGGGGGCCCGAGCAGGTGCATAAAGGGCGGTGGTTCCCCCGTCTCTGCCTCTGTGAATGATGTCGTGGCTCCCAGGCCTCCTGTGCGCCCTCGCCTTCTGCCTCCAGTCCGCCCATGGCACCGAGATCAAGGCCAATGGCACCTTCGCGGGCAGACAGTACTACACCAGCATCAGTGTGACCAACGGCGGCCCCTGGGGGTCCTGGACCTGGATAGACATGTGCCCCGAGGGGTCCTACGCCACCGGGTACAGTGTACAGGTACTGTCTGATGTGTCCCTACATCACTTCCGAGCCACTGGGGATGCAGCACTGTGCATCTAGAAATGGAGAAAGTGCAGGCGCTCAACAGCACTGTGCATCTAGAAATGGAGAAAGTGCAGACGCTCAGCAACACTGTGCATCTAGCATGAGAAATGGAGAAAGTGCAGGCGCTCAGCAGCACTATGAATCTAGAAATAGAGAAAGTGCAGGCGCTCAGCAGCACTGTGCATCTAGAAATAGAGAAAGTGCAGGCGCTCAGCAGCACTGTGTATCTAGAAATTGAGAAAGTGCAAGCACTCAGCAGCACTGTGCATCTAGAAATAGAGAAAGTGCAGGCACTCACCAGTACTGTGCATCTAGAAATGGAGAAAGTGTAGGCACTCAGCAGCACTGTGCATCTAGAAATGAAGTTAATGCAGGCGCTCAGCAAAATTGTGCATCTAGAAATGGAGAAAGTTCAGGCACTCAGCAGCACTGCATCGAGAAATGGAGAAAGTGCAGGCACTCAGCAGCACTGTGCATCTAGGCGTGGAGAAAGTGCAGGCACTCAGCAGCGCTGTACATTTAGAAACAGAGAAAGTGTAGCCACTCAGCAGTGCTGTGCATCTAGAAATGGAGAAAGTGCAGCCACTCAACAGCACTGTGCATCTAGAAATGGAGAAAGTGCAGGCACTCAGCAGCGCTGTGCATCTAGAAATGGAGAAAGTGCAGGCACTCAGCAGTACTGTGCATCTAGAAATTGAGAAAATGCAGGCACTCAGCAGCGCTGTGCATCTAGAAATGGAGAAAGTGCAGGCACTCTGCAGTACTGTGAATCGAGAAATGGAGAAAGTGTGGGCAGTCAGACTCGTATAAGTACCATATACCAGTATGACTGCATCTCCTTCTTGCTTAAACACGCAGGCCCTGTTCTTTCTATCTCACCAGTACTGTACTGCAGTACTGTGCATCTAGACATGGAGAAAGTGCAGGCGCTCAGCAGCACTGTGCATCTAGAAATGGAGAAAGTGCAGGCACTCACCAGTACTGTGCATCTAGAAATGGAGAAAGTGCAGGCACTCAGCAGCACTGCATCTAGAAATGGAGAAAGTGCAGGCACTCAGACTCATATAAGTACCATTAACCATGATGACTGCTTCTCCTTCCTGCTTAGAAACGCAGTCCGTGTTCTTTCTATCTCACCAGTACTGTACTGCAGTACTGTGCAACTAGAAATGGAGAAAGTGCAGGCACTCAGACTTGTTTACCGTACTAGTCACCAGCCTGACCGTGCCTCCTTCCTACTTACATATGCAGGCCCTGTCTTTTCTGCCTCACCTGTACTTTACTATGGCAAGGTAAATCTAGACACTGAGACCGTGCAGGCACTCAGTGTTTTCAGACCCGATCTTCAGTCTAATTGTGCCTCCTTCCGGCTTAAATATAGAGGTGGCTTACGCTCTGTCCCACCAGTACTCTGCTGCAGTATTGTCTATCTAGAAATGGAGAAAGTGCAGGCACTCAGCAGATGGAGAAAGTGCAGGCACTCAGCAGTACTGTGCATTTAGAAATGGAGAAAGTGCAGGCACTCAGCAGTACTGTGCATTTAGAAATGGAGAAAGTGCAGGCACTCAGCAGTACTGTGCATTTAGAAGTGGAGAAAGTGCAGGCACTCAGCAGTACTGTGCATTTAGAAATGGAGAAAGGGCAGGCACTCAGAATTATTTTAGTTCTGTCCCTCCGTCTGACTGCCATCTTCCTGCTTAGATGTGCATGTCCTTTCCTTCCAGTCTCACCAGTACTCTCCTGCAGTACTGCACACCCAGAATTGGAGAGAGAGCTGGCCCCGGTGTTTTCAGTACTGAGCTTCAGTCGAACTCTGTCTCCCTCCTGCAGGCTCTGTTATTTCTGCGGGGAGTGGTGGTGCTGTGACTCCCCCATCACTGCCTGATTCCTGCTGAGAAGTGCCAGGGTTCTCTGTAGCCCCATTAGAGGTACAGAAGACCTTGCCAGAGGGGGGTGCAGTCCCATTAGAGGTACAGAAGACCTTGCCAGAGGGGGGTGCAGTCCCATAAGACCTTGACAGAGGGGGGTGCAGTCCCATTAGAGGTACAGAAACCCTGCTCAGAAGGGGATGCAGCCTCAGAAGAGGTACGGCAGCCCTGCTATGAGGGGGGCACATCTGTCCTGCCCAGGAGGGGGTGGAGTCCTAATAGAGGTATAGTAGCCCTTCTCAGAGGGGGTTGCAGCCCATTAACGGCACAGCAGCCCTGCTCAGAAGGGGGTGCAGCCCCATTAGAGGTACCGAAGACCTGCTCAGGAGGGGGGGAGGGGGGGGGGTGCAGCCACATTAGAGGTTCAAAAGCCCTGCTCAGGAGGGGGGTGCAGCCCCATTAGAGATACAGCAGCCCTGATAAGGAGGGGGTGCAGCCCCATGAGTGCCTAAACATTCCTGCTCAGGTTAGGGTGCATCCCCATTAGAGGTACAGCAGACCCGCTCATATGGAAGGTGCAACCCCATTTCACGTACAGAAGCCCTGCTTAGTAGGGGTGCATCCTCAATAGAAGTTTAGAAGCTCTACTCAGAGGGGGGTGCAGGCTCATGAGGGGCACAGCAGTCCTGCTCAGAAGGGGTGCAGCCCCATGAGGGGCACAGCAGTCCTGCTCAGAAGGGAGGTACAGCCCCTGTAGAGGTACAGCTGCCCTGCTCAGAGGGGGCTGCAGACCCAGTAAAGGCACAGAAGCCCTGTTCAAAAGGGGGTGCAGCCCATTAGAGGTACAGAAGCTCTGCTCAGAACGGGGTGCAGCCCCAGTCGAGGTAGAGCATCCCTGCTCAGGAGGGGAGTGCAGCCCCATTAGAGGTACAGCAGCCCTGCTCAGGTGGAAGGTGCAGCCCCATTTCACGTACAGAAGCCCTGCTTAGAAGGGGGTGGAGCCCCAGTGGAGGTACAGCAGTCCTGCTCAGAAGGGAGGCACAGCCCCAGTGGAGGTACAGCTGGGAAATGGCGTTTACAACGCATGCTTTAGATCGCATGCCGTTACAACGCGGTTGTTACAACAACCGCATTGTTATAACGCGAACCATTACATCGCAAGTCGTAACAAAGACTTGCTGTAGGGGACAGAAGGTTTTGGATTTATAATCCAACACCTTCCCTGCTGTTGCACAAACTGGAGTAGGAATAGTAAATTATACTGTTCCTAAATCCAGCACGCCCCCTACAGCACGTCGTTGTAACAACTTGCGATGTAATGGTTCACATTGTAACAATGCGGTCGTTGTAACGTCCGTGTTGTAACGGCATGTGATCTAAAGCATGCGTTGTAAAGGCGTATCTATTCGTACAGCTGCCCTGCTCAGAGGGGGCTGCAGACCCATGAGAGGGACAGCAGCCCTGCTCAGCAGGCCAGCAGTTGCCCCCTAAGAGGTACTACAGCAATGCAACCCCAGTAGAGGTACAGCATCCCTTCTGCTGAGTCGTGGACTGTTCTCCTGCACGGGCTCCATGCTTTCTGTTGTTATGGAGGGCGGCCAGCAGTGGACCTGTGTCCACTCTCTGGTGTGTCCTAGTCTGTGCAATGCCCCTTTGAACAGTGATGATGTATTTGTGTTTCTATATTTCAGCTGGAGAAGTCCGTCTCTGCAAGTGATGACACCGCCCTCAACGGTGTCCGACTCTTCTGCACAAGTCAAGATGGGGTGGCCTACACCGTTGAGTCTGCAGTTGGAGAGTAAGTCTCTTCGCTCAAAGTAGGACTGCACGATGAAGTAAAGCTCTTTTGTTGAAGGAAGTCTATTAGGTTGAGATAAATGTCCATGGATGAAGGAACCACTCAGTTGAAGTAAGGTGAAGTCTCTTCTGCCCAGTTGAGTCCTTTTGTAAGTAGTAGGAACCTTCAGTTGTAGTGTTTGAGTTTGATGTAAGCGGCTTCGAGTGACGTCTGTTATGTACCTCTATTGGCATATGATGAATGCTGTTGGGACTGTCAGCCTATATGACTGATAGGTGACACCACTTATACACTTGTACATTTGTTTTAATTTCTTCTAGGATGGAACATTTCCATCTTTTTCTCTGCATACAAGCAGCTATAGCAGACGTTAGTTTATTTGGGAATGCTTAATTCTTGTCCCATATCCCACGTAGGTGCCGGGTAGGGATTTTCTCGGTCCTGAAGAAACGCCATGATTCCATCTTGGGCCAGCGAGACGCGAAACATGCCGACCCTAAAACACTCACTCTGAGGCTCTCACGATTCATAGATCTCAATTGACAGCACTCGCTCATTCTTTTTATCTCTGTCAAAAGGGCCACTTTATTAAAATTGGATAGGTACCCCTTAGGCAGTTTTAATTCACACAGCACTTGATCTAGTGCGCCACCCTACACTCACCTTTCCCTCAGTCATCATTACGGCAAAACAGAAGATCTCCGACAAAGAGCCCTCCTGCGGGGCCCGTCAGGCTTTGCAGTGCCGACCCGACGAGGAGCATGACCAATGATGAAGCATGACACCCTTTCGGGGTGTCTGAGGGCTCTGTCTTCTGATCATTCGGAGCTGCAGGTTTCCAACCTTTATTTCTTAGTTTTTCCTCTGTTCATAGTAACAGCCCCTGCTCCCCATGTATGTACCTCCTGCAGTGGAAGCCAACTTAACTGAAGTAAAATAAGGCTCTACAGTTAAGTAACTCTCCTCAGTTTGACTAATGTCAGGTTGGTTGGAGTTAGTTGTTTCAGTAGAAGACCTTGTAGGAGGAAGAAAATGCTTAATTTGATGCAAGTTTCTTCAGATTAAGTCATCTCGGTTGAAATACATCACGTTAGTCAAGGCTCCACGGTCGAAAGTAAGTCACCTTTGTTGACGGCAGTTTTTCAGTAGAAGGCCTCTTGGCTGATATAAAAAGTTCCTTATGGTCAACCCACCTTGGTTTGAGTTTGGTGCTTTACACACAAACACCCCAGGTGACCTCTGTGCTCCTCCTGGATG
Source organism: Triturus cristatus (assembly GCF_964204655.1). NCBI lineage: Eukaryota > Metazoa > Chordata > Amphibia > Caudata > Salamandridae > Triturus > Triturus cristatus. The sequence goes on along the minus strand of NC_140593.1, from coordinate 65,793,446 downwards.
GGTTACCAGACACTGTCTGCACTTCTTGCAGAAATAAAAAAGAAACCTCCTGTTTTTTTAAACTAAAAACCAAAAAGACCTGCTCTAGGTAGCCTGCAGTGCCTACGTAGACTCGTAGAGGATGCTACCACAGAGAGGAGAGCCCTCCTTTCATTGCCTGCTTGAATTGGGAGATCTCCAAATGATTGATATTAGCATTTAGTGCTGCTCGACCAGTCTCTACAGCTTCTGCCCCTCCCTCAAGAATTGAGGTACAGTTTAAAACAAGGTGTAATAGATGACACAGGACCATCAGAAAGATCTGCTAAAGATAAAAAGCCCCTGAAGAGATTGACAAAGATGAATGGTGCACCATAATCTGACGGGTTGAAGTATTTTAAACCATCAGCTGGATGGGTGATCAAACATTTGGGAGTGCTTAAATGTACATCATTGCCATGAATCACTGACAAAATATCGACTACAATAATACCGAGGTACAAAAATATCGTGACAAAAATATCAAAGTCAAGAATATCGACATCCTATCTACATCATGGTAAGTACAATATCGATGTCAAAAATATCGTTGTAAAAAATATTTAAAATGTTAAATAAATAATGTAAAATAAAGTAAATAATACATATAAGTAAAAGAAATATAGTTAAAATTTTGTTAAAAATAATAACTAATACATATAGGGGCAGATTCTGATCCGTTAAAAATTATTTCCTTACGACTCGAATCCGTTCTTTTTTCCATACGAATCGTACAAATCACGTCCGACCCGTGAAGTACGATTCGTACGGGAAAAAGTACGTACGGATCGGCCCGCTCCGTACGAATCGTAGCGGGAAAAGTTGTACGAGACGTACTCGGACACTTTTCTGTACGATTCGTAAAATGACAGTCCGAGCGTGCAAGTACGATCCAGACCGGCTATCCGATTTACGAATCGTACGGAAAACGGCCCGTACACGGGAAATGACACTACCCGCTACGAAGCGAAGTTTGTACGACTCGTAGCCCGGGAAAAGTTGTTCCCGGAGTAGAGTCGTATAGGCCCCCTCCACCCCCCGTATGTACGCACCGTACTCCCCCCGTATGTACGCACCGTACTCCCACCCCCCCATATGTATGCACCGTACTCCCACCCCCGTATGTGCGCACCGTACTCCCACCCCCCGTATGTACGCACCGTACTCCGAACCCCTGTATGTACGCACCGTACTCCCACCCCCGTATGTACGCACTGTACTCCCACCCCCGTATGTACGCACCGTACCCCCACCCCCGTATGTACGCACCGTACTCCCAACCCCGTATTTACAAACTGTACTCCCACCCTCAAATGCACGTACCATACTCCCATCCCCCGTATGTATGCACCGTACTCCCACCCCCCATATGTACGCACCGTACTCCCACCCCCCGTATGTACGCACCGTACTTCCACCCCCCGTATGTACGCACCGTACTTCCACCCCCCGTATGTACGCACCGTACTTCCACCCCCCCGTATGTACGCACCGTACTTCCACCCCCCCGTATGTACGCACTGTACTCCCACCCCCCCGTATGCATGCACCGTACTCCCACCCCCCCGTATGTACGCACCGTACTCCCACCCCCCCGTATGCACGCACCGTACTCCCACCCCCCGTATGTACGCACCGTACTCCCACCCCGTATGTACGCACCGTACTCCCACCCCCCGTATGTATGCACCGTACTCCCACCCCCCGTATGTACGCACCGTACTCCCACCCCCCGTATGTACGCACCGTACTCCCACCCCCCGTATGTACGCACCGTACTTCCACCCCCATATGTACGCACCGTACTCCCACGCCCCGTATGCAAGCACCGTACTCCCACCCACGTATGTACGCACCGTACTCCCACCCCCTTATGTACGCACCGTACTTCCACCCCCCGTATGTACGCACTGTAGTTCCACCCCCCGTATGTAGGCACCATACTCCCACCACCCCGTATGTACGCACCGTACCCCCACCCCCCCGTATGTACGCACCGTACCCCCACCCCCCCGTATGTACGCACCGTACCCCCACCCCCATATGTACACACCGTACTCCCACCCCCCGTATGTACGCACCGTACTCCCACCCCCCCACTCCCACCCCCCGTATATACGCACCGTACTCCCACCCCCCGTATGTATGCACCGTACTCCCACCCCGTATGTACGCACCGTACTCCCAACCCTCGTATGTACGCACCGTACTCCCACCCCCGTATGTACGCACCGTACTCCCACCCCCTGTATGTACGCACCATACTCCCACCCCCCGTATGTACGCACCGTACTCCCACCCCCCGTATGTACGCACCGTACCCCCACCCCCCGTATGTACGCACCGTACCCCCACCCCCGTATGTACGCACCGTACTCCCACCCCCCGTATGTACGCACCGTACTCCCACGCCCCCTGTATGTACGCACCGTACTCCCACGGTGCGTACATACGGGGGGGTGGGGATACGGTGCGTACATACAGGGGGTGTGGGGGTATGGTGCATACATACGGGGGGTGGGGGGGCCTGTACGACTCGTACCCCTGGGGAATCCGCTTTAACGGCTGTTTTTGGCGCCCGTAAAAAAAGAGCCGTACGGAGTGCCATAGGGACAGATCGTACTTGCTGGGCCGTAAAACGCTGCTTACATCCGTATGGACGGCACGTGCAGGCTGTTCCGGAGATGATTCGTAGTTTTTTTTTACCCGTACGGTCTTTTGTACGATTCGTACGGAAATCGGCTTTCTGTACGAATCGTACTTCCTGGGATGTACGAACAGTTTACCGGGTACGAGTCGTACGGAGAAAACGCTCCGTACGACGATTCGTAGGGCCTTGTTACCGGATCGGAATCGGCACCATAATGTTCAAATAAATTAAACATATACATATAAAATATAATATACAAACTTTATAATATCCATAAATAATTTTTTTAATAACTTATAAATTGTTAACAACATTTTAAAAATTATAAATACATATATACACATACAAAAATAATATAAATAAAAATATATATATAACAAATTAAAAAACTACAATTTTTTGAATGTTTTAAAAATAAATTATACACAACATTAAAACAATACAGAAAAATATTGGATAGCAGAGGGAAAACAATTACTATTCCCACTCCAAAGAGTGCAACAGTAGGGAAAGTGTTGGATAGCGTAGGGGTAAAAATGACTATTCACACTCCAGAGAGTGCAACAGTAGGGAAAGTGTTGGATAGAGTAGGGGTAAAAATTACTATTCACACTCCAGAGAGTGCAACAGTAGGGAAAGTGTTGGATAGCGTAGGGGTAAAAATGACTATTCCCACTGCAGAGAGTGCAACAGTAGGGAAAGTGTTGGATAGAGTAGGGGTAAAAATTACTATTCACACTCCAGAGAGTGCAACAGTAGGGAAAGTGTTGAATAGCGTAGGGGTAAAAATTACTATTCCCACTCCAGAGAGTGCAACAGTAGGGAAAGTGTTGGATAGCGAAAGGGTTAAAATTACTATTCCCACTCCAGTGAGTGCAACAGTAGGGAAAGTGTTGGATAGCGTAGGGGTAAAAATTACTATTCCACCTCCAGGGAGTGGAACAGTAGGGAAAGTGTTGAATAGCGTAGAGGTAAACATTACTATTCCCACTCCAAAGAGTGCAACAGTAAGGAATGTGTTGGATAGAGTAAGGGTTATAATTACTATTCCAACTCCAAAAAGTGCAACTGTAGGGAAAGTGTTGAATAGAGTAGGGGTAAAAATTACTATTACAACTTCAGAGAGTGCAACAGTAGGGAAAGTGTTGGATAGCGTCGGGGTAAAAATTACTATTCCCACTCCAGAGAGTGCAACAGTAGGGAAATTGTTGGATAGCGTAGGGGTAAAAATGACTATTCCCACAGCAGTGAGTGCAACAGTAGGGAAAGTGTTGGATAGAGTAGGGGTCAAAATTACTATTCCAACTCCAGAGAGTGCAACAGGTGGGAAAGTGTTGGATAGTGAAAGGGTAAAAATTACTATTCCAACTCCAGAGAATGCAACAGTAGGGAAAGTGTTGGATTGCGTAGGGGCAAAAATTACTGTTCCCACTCCAGAGAGTGCAACAGTAGGGAAAGTGTTGGATAGCGTAGGGGTAAAAATTACTATTCCCACTCCAGAGTGTATAACAGAAGGGAAAGTGTTGGATAGCGTAGGGGTAAAAATTACTATTCACACTCCAGAGAGTGCAACAGTAGGGAAAGTGTTGGATAGCGTAGGGGTAAAAATTACTATTCACACTACAGAGAGTGCAACAGTAGGGAAAGTGTTGAATAGCGTAGGGGTAAAAATTACTATTCCCACTGCAGAGAGTGCAAAAGTAGGGAAAGTGTTGGATAGCGAAAGGGTTAAAATTACTATTACCACTCCAGTGAGTGCAACAGTAGGGAAAGTGTTGGATAGAGTAGGAGTAAAAATTACTATTCCAACTCCAGAGAGTGCAATAGTAGGGAAAGTGTTGGATAGCGTAAGGGTTAAAAATAACATACTTGTCAATTAAATAATTTTTTAATTAAATCATTATTTATTAATAAATATAAATGAATTAATGATAAATACCTGTAAATTAAAATTAATAATTATGTTAATAACATTAAATTACTTCCCACCCTATTCCCCAAAAAACACACAACCCACGCCACATAAAATTTAACACAATTAATATAATTATCAATTAATCAATTAATAAAAATTAATTACCAATTACTAATTAATTAACAATAAATTAAATACCAATACCAATAATTATTAATAAATAATGACTTAATTATAATAAATTACTTCACACCCTATTCCCCTAAACACACAACCCACTTCTAAACTAAATTAACACAATTAATATATTAATCAATTATTGAGTAATAAAAATGAATTACCAATTATTAAGTAATAAACATTAAATTAATTATCAATACCAAAACAATTAAAATTATTAATTTGTTTATTATAATTAATTTACTTCCCACCCTGTTCCCCTATAAACCCACAACACGCTCCAATAAAAAATTAATACAATTAATATAATCATAAATTAATCAATTAATAGAAAATAATTACCAATTATTAATTAATTAACAATAAATTAACTATCAATGCCAATAAAAAATATTAATAATTACTTAATTGCAATTAAATTACTTCCCACCCTATTCCCCTATAAACCCACAACCCGCTACAGAACTAAAATGCAAAATTTAATTAAAAATAATTAATAATTTCTAAAAATATGAATTAATTGACTATAATTAAATTACTTCCCACTCTATTCCGCTATAAACCCACAACCCACTGCGGCACTAAAATGCAAAATTTACTTAAAAAAAAAATTACTAACTTCTAAACAATTAATACATATATTTAAAAAAAATACAAAACATAACAAAACATGTGGAAAACATACATATAAAATACATACTAAAATACATAAAACTAACATAAACTTCAACATTAATAACATCGATATTTTTGCTATCGATATTACTAACTTTGATATTTCAAAAAACTATTTTTCTTACCTTCAGGTCGATATTCTGGTCACCGGTATTCTTGATGTCGATATTCTGTCCCTACGATATTTAAAACTCGATTTTAATGTAGGTCGGAATAAAAAACTCAATATTTTGTCTCTGCACCCATTGCCATAGCCTAGGAGCGAGCTTCTCTTGAGCACTGCTCCGAAGCCCTGACTCATCCTTAAGTGATGCACCTAATTCAACATACAAGCTTTTTGGAACCAATCTTTTGAGGCCCCTGCTGAATCTTATGCAGTCTATGTAACCTTGCACATGACATCTTTTAACACACACTTTTAAAGTCTGTGCCGGATCTTAAGTGATCCTCTTCGCTTAGCATGCATTCTCTCTAAACCTCTCTTCAGAAGCCCCTTCTGAATCTTAAGTGATTAACCTCACCTCGCACGTGAGCTCTACTAAACCAGTTCTTAAGCTGCTGCTGAATAATAGCTATCCACCAAAACTCTCATGCAACCTCTTCTAAACCAGTTCTGAAGAACCTGATGCCTCCTTAGTGGTCCACATAACCACACAGGCAAGCAGGGTCTTCTAAGCCACTTTTAAAGTCCCTCCTGAGGTCTAAGTCATCCACCAAACCTCACTCCTAAGCTCTTCTAAGTCCCTGCTCGGAAACATTTGCTGAATAAAGTGGTCTACCTAAACTCACGCACTAGCTCTCCAAGCCACTCTTCAGAAGGACCTGCTGAATCCGAAAGAGTCCACCTAAATAGTACCCAAAGTCTTCTAAACCGCTCCTCAGAAGCACCTGCTGAATCCTAGAGAGTCCACCTAACCTAGTATCTGAGGTCTTCTAAACTGCTCTTCAGAAGGACTTGCTGAATCCTAGAGAGTCTGTGAGAAGTTGGCCTGGTATATGCTGTCCACTTGTTATAGTGGACACTCTGCACCAGTCCAAACAACCCCTTACTGATGATAGGTTAAAGACCAACTTTATTGAAAGCTATCCTAGTGGTAGCTATGGAGAGCAGCCTTCAGGCTAAGTCTTGAAGTGTTGTAGGGATTCTGCGTATGCACAGAACTATGCGCAGGAAACCAGAACCGTAGAGAATTGTGGTGTACCAGAAACTCCCCTCAGAACTAAGAACCCCTTATCCGACTAGCTTAGTGTCACATTCGTTATCCGAGATTTAGCTCGGCGGTCCCAATGTATAGACAACCCAGAACAAGCGACTTAGTTATTCTCAGGAATGGTGGGAACCCGAAATACCCGTTTGCACATATATATTAGTCCACAACAGAATAACTAAGACACAGTAAAGTTTAAAGAATTTATTCATAAACCTCGAGTCCTGTTATACAATACTTTGGCTAACATAAGTAGACAAATGGTTAAGATCATTACCATTAACATTGTTACAATACCATAGAATATAAAAGGAGCGATCATATTATAATGACAGTGGAAAATAACCACCCTCCTTTCTCTAGTTACTAATAAAATATTATTAGACTATTAGAAGGTCTCATAGGCTTGCATAGGGGACCCCATACCGTATAGATCAGCTCAGGTGTATCACATCACAGGATCAGCTCAGTGTTCTCTGCAACAGCTCTTCTATCGAATGCCCTAACAATATGCTGCGCTGTGTTATTAAAGCCCTCGACTTTCTGGTATTTGCAGCTTCGTGCATGTTGTGACTAAACAGTGGTACGATCACCCTGAACATAATCAGCCGGCACCGTCTAGTGTCCTAGAACAGTTCTTTACTCGATGTACAGACCAAGGGCACTAGCAACTGTTAAGGATGTATAAATAACATTCACTTGAGACAAGAGCGAGTCTACATTTCTCAAAGTAATAACATGTAACAACAGTGTCGGGTGCAAAGGCAGCGAAAGCAACAAGATGGTCCTCCAACAGCTAACGTGATTAAGCTAACTTAGCACTGTAAATAGGGAGTGGCCTAAAACCACGTGACATCCCCCTTTGATCGAACCACGGTATAACCAGGGGCGAATATTTTTACAGAACGCAGAGTTCAAGATCAATGATGCAGACTAAAGAGCTTGAAATGAGAGTTCAGAAAAATGAGAGGAAGAGAAAAAAATGTAAAAACACAATCCATCGTCCATAGAAGCTAACGATCGTTTGTGAAAAGATGGCAAAAAAAAAAAAAACTTTATTCGACTCGCCATCAGGCAGTCAATGTAGGAAAGTATAAGCAGCATATGCAGCTGCGGCTTCCAGTAGAAAATCATTTGAGTCATCCGCAAAATTGTCGGACATCCAGTTCAGCAAAGAAAAAGAACACACGTGTTCCACAGGGAAATGAGCATCAAGCACTCCTCGTGGAAAAGAAGCAGGCATCTCGATGTAACTTCGTGCCAGGAAGTCAACTGCTGCTTTCTCGATATCCCATAATCCGAGGACTCCATGCGCCGCACCCAAGGCCATAAACCCGACTCCAGAACAGTCAAACTCATGAACCACTAAGGGATACATCAGTCGATCAAAATCCAGGTCAGGTGACACCAAGTTTGACAGACACATATCCAGAGCCCATTGGAACGGACATTCGAGACAGTGAAAGACAGGCTGTACACAAGTGAAAAACGGGAATCGGAAGGATAATCCATAAGCGACACTCAAGGTAGCCAGTGGCAGAGTTCCATAAGATTCCCACATCCGGCTACGCAGATGGAACATGCTGGATCCGTGGTCGAGTAGCGCAAGTCGTGCAGCCATAGCGTAGTGCGCAGACCAACAGGAGTATGCCAGCAATTAATGCGAGTATCAGAGGAAACCCTCCGAAGACCCCAGAAAAAATAGAATGAAAAATAGCTGGTATTACACAAAAGATAGACTGGAAAGACGTCACAAGGCCAGAGCCTACAATTTTAAAAAAGTGCACCAGACCAGTCGTAGAAGAAGCATTGAAGATAGTGTGTATTAGTGTGCCAAAATGTAGGGGGAGGTCAGTATTCAAAAGCGCTTGAACTTCCGTGCGAGTGTTCGCAACTTGAAGGAGAAATGTTTCTCGTGACGAAGTCAACGCAACCTCCTTTTGAGACAAAAGAGCCCTTATTCTGCTCATCCTATTGAACTCTGCTTTCAAGGTTGGAATCGTCGGCCAGATGGATATATCCAGTCGGCCTTGCGGGGGTGGGAAAAGCACGTTATTACAGCAAACTACTCTTCGTGAAACTGAAACAATATAGGGAATTCCTGCTAACATCCCACAGCAAGCCTCACTATTTAGAAGCAGATAACTACCATTAGCAAGCAGCGTAAATGACGGCGTTATAACTGGCACAGGAATGCCCTTCAAAACGCAAGCTAAATTAGGGGCATTCATATTACACGATCCATGTAATTGGATATGTCTACATACTACAGAATGATCAGGAGCAGACGTACACTCCTCACCCTTCAAATAAACTTCTTTGCCGTCTCTCTCACAACGATATGTAAATGGGAGAGACCAGACTTCATGCAAGAAGGCAGAACCAAGTTTTTCAAATCTGCCTAAGGCATAATGTTTCATGCACGAACTAAACTTATACATAGAAATTGGTAAAGTTACCATTCCATGTACGAGCCACACTGCATAATCCGACTCAGCAACAGAAAAAGGCAAAGGTTCTAATTTTTCTATATGCAGTAGCGAATATGTAGCATCTTTCATAGACATGAATTGTTGTTTTGCTGACAGATTAAATGGGCGGAATAAAGACGAAATATTCATGTAATCCCATGGTACTTTCCCCGCCTTTAACGTCTGCAAAGTCCAAGCAAATTGCATAATCGATCGCAATTGATTTTGACCATGATATAAAACCGACACATCGTCTTGGACAATATCTACAACAGATGAAACAATGTTATCTAATGTATATATTCTTGAAGATAAGGTATTAATACTATTATCTATTACTGCCAACACTTTTTCCATATTGGCTTGGTCAATAGCACGGAGTCTGGAGGCAGCCTCAATCTGGGACAACTTCCATACTTCGTTGTAAACAGCATACACCCATCTTTTGGATCTTCCCAATGCTGGACCTTTAACAAAATCATTCAAATCAACTTTTTCATGTAAACGTGACAAGTGAATTTTAACAGAATCTAATGTGGAATGTTGCAACCATGACTGGCACAATTTACCTACCGAGTAAGTAGTGACAGTGTGTGAGGACAGAAAACGTGGGTCTACTCTATCCTGTATGTACCCGGGAATTAACCCCAAAAATCTACGTTGACAGGTATCCGAACTTTTCTGCCATATTAACCAACCTGCAGGGTCTAATGCACTAATATTGAAGGTGGAATTAGAAACTAAAGACTGCAACATAGTAAGGGACTGATCTGTGTGATTTTCCCAACCAGGATAAGCTCTCAGATCTGGGATCGAGGGGGAATTTAATTTTTTAGAGATAGCCAATCCAAAACAGGTTGTCTGAAAAATAGTAGAATTTAAAAATAACATGTGGTTTGGGATGAGGCAGGCACGATGTAAAGCTTCTGTACCTTGTACTTGCCAAGATTTAGTTCCCCAGACCGACTTGAGATCAATAGTATGTTTCCAAACGTCATACCCTCCAATTGCCAAATCGTCCATGAAGGACTTGGAAAACAATAATCTAGTGTGGGTCAAACGCACCTTTGAAACAGGTTCGTCCTTAAGCTTAAAATAAAAAGAAGCATTATTGGATACACTGAAATTTGAAAACTTTCCGACCATTGTTTTTGAACTACCAACCTTCGGGGCAGGGCAATGTTCCCACTGCGTAAAATTGACTAAACTACGAAATGTGGTTGCCCTATGAAGAAAATGTGTGCCATAATGTTGATAACAAAACTGTTCTGCATAGTTTTCATTATTCAAATACAAATCCTCAGTATCAAATGCGGCATAGTATTTTAAATCAGAAAACAGTGTCTCTATAGCTTTAACATCCCAATCGTCAGATCGAATGTCTTGCTTAACCACATCACCCATAGAAACACGATATACAGATGGCACATTTATCACTTCCGTGGGCCCATGAATTTGAAATTTAACTGTATCCCATGCTATTCCATCATGAACAGGCCAGGCGGTGATGTTCACAAAGGTCTGGTCCCTCTTCATGATGTGCGACGATGAATGTGGGGCCAAAGTTCCATTAATTAATCTAATTGTAGAACGTTCATTCAGGTAGTGTCCATTTATCAACCTAAAAAACACTACCACAAAACCAATGGACATGAATTTAAAAAATGCAAATGAGCACCAGCCAGATGTAAATCCAGGGGGGAACCAAAAATTGTCTCTTGAACCAGGCAAAAAATTTAGAAAATTTGGAAGGGGCAGTGGAAGTCAATGATTCAGTTCCAAAGGAAGAATTAGACTGGGGAATTTCTGATGAATGCAAAAGGGGCAATGGGACATCCGTAGGATATGAATATTCAGCATCATCAGGTAAAGCACCATCCGCAGGTGAAACAGCAGAATCAGAAAGTACTTGCATTTCAATGGCAACCTCAGGTACTACGTCAGATGGTCGCACCACAACAGCACTGCGCATCATTGAAGGGCAAGAAACTGAAGGTGTCCGACTATGGAGTATCGGCCACCCTGTGTAGCTTGACATTGTCAACCGAAATGTACCTGTTGTCTCTGTGACCAGGAAGTGGAGGCAAAACAATTGTGCGGGTACCCTCAACTCCAAGCACCGGCACTGGTGCACGATAAGAGGGTCCAAACTCCTTCTTCTTCTCCACCTTTTCACGTACCAGATCACCAACTCGGGGTAGCCAGCCGACTATCGGAATCTGAAGTCCAGCCTCGGTCGCAGAAGATACGTGCTCTTTTGCTAGAGTGTCTCTTGTTTCTTGAAGATTCTGTAAGACAGTACAGTGGTCATCTAAGTCAAAAGGCGCGGCTGCCGCCGCCATGTCGAGACCCTCAAGGTCAGGGACAAACATTCGAACTCCGAAAAGCATCATGTACGGGGTCCTCCCACCCAGAGACCTTCTAGGGAGATTATTAAGTGCACGCTGGACGTCATACAAATGGGATAGCCAGTTTTTGCCAGTACCTAACACCCGGGCCGTCAATGATTGCTTTAGGTCACGGTTCATTCGTTCCACAACACTATTGCCCTCAGGCCGATATGGAGACGAAAATTTGACTTGGACCCCCAAACTTCTCATAGCTTCTTTGTAAGCCTTAGAGGCGAACGCAGGGCCCTGATCAGAGTGAAGGGTGCCACATGCAAAACTCCCTATAAAGACACGCAATGCTTTGATGACAGTCCTGGCGTCAGCACTCCTGTGTGGCCACACCCAAAGAAAACGTGTGCACGAATCTACTGCAACCAAGATATACTTGTACGCAGTGTCCGAGGAAAAAGGACCGCAGTGATCTAAATAAACACACGCTAGTGGTTGATTAGAAATGTGCAGCTGCGTTTGTGGTGGACGTGCCACCGTAGACGGCTTTATTTGTTGGCAAATTCCACAATTGAGGACATAAGTCCGTGTATGTTTGTACAAACCGTACCACCAATAACGCTGTTGCAACAGTGACACAGTTGCGGACACTCCGGCGTGCGCTGACACAACACCCTCGTGCGCAGCTTGTACCAATGCAGGTCTGCAGTCCGAATTGGGAATAACCCTATCCCCAACATCATTAATCCTCACTAACGGGACGTTATCAGGACTTAAGTGATAATGGTATCGAGAAGGGAAACCTCTAGGGAAGTTTTCCCCAGTCTCTGAAGCAGCAATAGCTGCCAAGATGTCATCATCGATCTTACTTTTGGATCTTGTAACTGCTGCTACTAAGTATGTTGCCACTGCTGTTTTAGCTGCCTCGTCAGCCAAACTGTTACCGACAGCATGGACACCAACTCGTTGGTGACCAAGAGTGTGAATAACACTCACAAGGGGTAGACTGCATTTCAGTTCAGACACCCTAGCCCAAAGCGTTTTATGCTTTATTGTGCCACCTTTCGAATCACGAAATCCATTCGCAATCCAAAACATCAGATTGTCGTTGTAAGATTGTACACAATAGTAAGAATCACTCACTATAAGAGTTGTGACTTTATAATCAGCAAACTCCAGTGCAAGCACCAGAGCTCTAAGCTCCGCCAATTGTGCGGTACAATCACCCAAAGTCTGCGTATGCACCGCATCCTGAACGAATTCACCATTCACGAAAGTACCAACAACAATTGCGCAAGCCGCTGAATAAGCGTGCCTCGATCCAGTTGCGGGTTGCGCAGACCCGTCAGTGTATATGACACAATGGAACTCCTCCAACGGGCGCAATGTAAGTGGAGCCGGATGAACTAATTCATACTCCAAACTCTCCTGAGTCTGAAGTCCTGCGTCAAAAATGCATTCGACATCAGGTGAGGCTAAGGAGGTTGCCCATTGTATCCACCGTGGATGCAAAGCTTTAGAATTCGGCACACTTGCTTTAGTGTCTGCCTCTAGGGCAGGAAATGGTGTCACCACCATCATGCGTTTCCCCTGTGATAGCGCTCGTTCTTTCAGGATTGCCATCTGAACTGCTGTCAAAACTTTTTCGACAGTGGAGAAACGCATTTCAGCCGAAGTATATAAATGAGATTTGTAAGCAATGGGGACAGTGTCGCCTTCATTGTATGTTAAGTACGTGAACCCCTCAGCACCCGGCACAATTCTAATGACCAGGTTTTTGTGGTTATCACGAGTTTGTAAATATATCGCAGTAAGAAGGTCAGACTGCAAAGAGTGCAATGCAGCCGAATGCTCTGGCAGCCAGCAAGATTTGGTAAAAGTAGGTTGCACCAAGGCATATAATGTCTTGATACGCTGGGCATGTTCAGGAATGTAGGTACGACCGAAATTCAGAAAGCCCAGCAACGATTGAAGTTGTTTCAGTGTCGTAGGGATACGAAGGCGTGCGCATTTCTCAAGGAACTGCGGAGCCAAGCCTCGGCCCTCATTGTTGAGTTCGTACCCCAAGAATAAAACTGTGTACTCGGCAATGTGGGACTTCTTAAAGTTAAACTTGTAACCAAAGTCCGCAAACATACAAATTATGTTGTCCACGCGAGCAAGGTGTGGAAGCAACTCGTCGTCTGTCAAGTAGATGTCATCAACGTACGAGTACGCCTCCGGGTCTACCATCTCTAAGAGAGAGACCACACGGGCAGCAAATACCCCAGGACTATTTTTATAGCCCATTGGGAGCCTTTTGAACACTTTTTGTTTACCACCCGAAGTAAAAGCGGTCCACTCATAACTATGAGGGGATATGTTATGGCAATAAAAACCATTGGACAAGTCGAGTGTGGTTTTGAACCTTTTTCTCACAAGACTATCAACGAGAGCCGAACTATGGGTATTTTGCACCGCACAATTCCGGCAGTGTGAGTTTAAGTGCCGGTAATCCAAAACTAAGCGGTACGATCCGTCAGGCTTCGTTACAGTGAATAAAGGATTATTCATGGATGACACACACGTTTCAATTACACCCTGATATTCCAATTGTTCAAGGATAGCCGCGACGTGAGACCTAGCCTCACGTCGCATAGGGTATTGGGGTTGTGGCTGGGGGTCGGACCGCAACGGAAATTCGTGGAGGGTAGAACTTTTATCCCACCCCACTTGATTACGATACAACGCAGGTGCTAGCACCCGTGCCCACTCCTCGGCTAACTTCTCAGACTCCTCCTTGGGCACTACGTGTCCAAAAGAAGGAAGAATAACTTCTTCCCCCCTTGGAGCATTTAGAACGAAAGCCGGGGGCCAATCTTTCTCCGCCAAAAATATATCATAGGTGGTCGTTAGATTATCCCAAAATACCGCGTTAATTTTTCGTTGTATGTCACCCTCAATATTTAGAACTATGTCAAATAATCTCTCAAGGGGGGGCTACGCGAGTATCAGCAGTTTCTACTGTTACATAGATTTTAGTTGCTGTCGCCTCCAGAAATGGACGCAGTGCTCCCCGCACTACTGTAACTTCCGCCGCGCTGTCTAGCAGCGTCAAAGCCCATTTCATGTTCAGAAGTTGCGTCCGCACCATCTGAGGCATACTTCGCTGAGATAGCAGCAACTTTCTTTTTCTGAAACGGAGGACGCGGACGTGCAGAATCCTCCTGCTTGCCTTTTACGTCCGCTTGTCGAGGTTGGTCACGTCCTTGAGCACTCCTGCCTCTCCCACGGTCTCCTCCAACAAAGTGTGAAGCCGCCGATTCCTGTGAAGAACGAGGAGAGCGCTGGTCAGGAACCTGAAACCTATCAGGTGACTTAATACGAGAACGATCACGCAAATCATAAGTGCGTTCAACATACGCCTGAACTGGGGACGCGGGACGAGTCTCCTGTTTCTGTTGCTGTTTATCTTGTTTTTTATTTCTCCAATTTTGTTTTGGAAAGTTGGGTTTATCATCTTTTGTAGACGAACTCACTTTAGTATGCTGTACTACATCAGGAATCTTGATGACGGGTTTCACGCCTAGGGCACTACGTCCAACCATCCTATAGGCCTTTGCAATAACTTTTGCAAACTCCCTCGGCTTATCTTCATCCGCAATAAGCGCCATCATGTTTCCCACTTGAAACTGCATGGCATCTCCTTTGAGATTTCCCATGATCATGGAACATACTACATCGAAGCTGTCGATAAGCCGCATTCCCAACTCAATAGCTGCTTCCGCCCCATGGTCCTCCTGGACTTTTTTGATAACGGAAGGTAGTACCGACATAGACTTAGTGCCGAAGCACTTTGAATAGGTCGCTGCAAAGACCTTGCCCCAATTGTCACAATCGACAATGTCTGGGACTAGTTCTTTTGGCAAAGTAATAGTGAGGATCCTGTGTTTATCCACAGGACTAGTGTTAGGAAACACGGCTTCTAGTTGATCGAATTTCTCTGCAAGCCAATAAGGATACTCATCCTTATTCTGGGGGCGCTTGCCAACAACCGCGTTTACCATTACACCTGTACAGTGCGTGACACATACTGCACTAACGCCCTATGGACCGTAATCCGGGTCGTGTGCAGTACACGTAAGCTATCCACTCCTACCGTCAGGTAGCGTGGATGAGGTGTATGTCCGGCCAGCACCGGCCAAGTAGCTCCTTCAATAGACAAAGGACCCAGTCTCGCCGGGGTGACCGTGTGGGGGAGGGCGCCATTAAACCAAATAGTGTGTTGCCAGGTAGAAATAGGAATTTCTGATGCCATATATGGGGTATAATGTAGAGGCACCTGAGTAGCAGTGTATTTGTGGAACGTTTTATCAACGTCTTCCACAGCCTCAAAGGTAACCCAAGAGTAAAACAACTCATAAGGGTAAGTGGCACTTGCACTCACGACAAATACCACTGCCATCCCGTCATCGGGCACCCCGTACGTCCTCAAATGAGCACGTAGAGACACCCTACTATGAGCGGGAATTTCTACCGCCATAAGGACTTAAAATAAAAGATACAACGAGATCTTTAGTAGCACTTGGGCTTATATTAGTTTAACCTTTTTTATTATCAAGCTTGAAAGAACCTATAGCCTAAAACCTAGGTAGGTTAAGCCGTCACTCCCGTTATCCGGAAACCAGAGTGAGGGCGTTGTGGACTAATAAAAAGCACTACTAAGGCATCTCAGATATTAAGACCAAACGTTAGGTGCGCCATGTTGTAGGGATTCTGCGTATGCACAGAACTATGCGCAGGAAACCAGAACCTTAGAGAATTGTGGTGTACCAGAAACTCCCCTCAGAACTAAGAACCCCTTATCCGACTAGCTTAGTGTCACATTCGTTATCCGAGATTTAGCTCGGCGGTCCCAATGTATAGACAACCCAGAACAAGCGACTTAGTTATTCTCAGGAATGGTGGGAACCCGAAATACCCGTTTGCACATATATATATCAGTCCACAACAGAATAACTAAGACACAGTAAAGTTTAAAGAATTTATTCATAAACCTCGAGTCCTGTTATACAATACTTTGGCTAACATAAGTAGACAAATGGTTAAGATCATTACCATTAACATTGTTACAATACCATAGAATATAAAAGGAGCGATCATATTATAATGACAGTGGAAAATAACCACCCTCCTTTCTCTAGTTACTAATAAAATATTATTAGACTATTAGAAGGTCTCATAGGCTTGCATAGGGGACCCCATACCGTATAGATCAGCTCAGGTGTATCACATCACAGGATCAGCTCAGTGTTCTCTGCAACAGCTCTTCTATCGAATGCCCTAACAATATGCTGCGCTGTGTTATTAAAGCCCTCGACTTTCTGGTATTTGCAGCTGCGTGCATGTTGTGACTAAACAGTGGTACGATCACCCTGAACATAATCAGCCGGCACCGTCTAGTGTCCTAGAACAGTTCTTTACTCGATGTACAGACCAAGGGCACTAGCAACTGTTAAGGATGTATAAATAACATTCACTTGAGACAAGAGCGAGTCTGCATTTCTCAAAGTAATAACATGTAACAACAGTGTCGGGTGCAAAGGCAGCGAAAGCAACAAGATGGTCCTCCAACAGCTAACGTGATTAAGCTAACTTAGCACTGTAAATAGGGAGTGGCCTAAAACCACGTGACAGAAGGAATGTAAAGCAGCTTGTTTTACCAGTCTATAATCTCTTGAGTGGCTAAATGACAGGAGACCACACCAGGTATATATATAAAATATATGTATTTATTCCTAAACACACCCTACTAGTCTCTTTATGAGGCTAGAGGTAAAAGCACATAAGTTACACTTCAAATATTACAGTAAAGTAGCACAAATACACGTTAGGCCCTAGGGGCGGACCAAACCATATACTAAAATAGTGGTAAAAGAACCACGACTTAACTAGACACATGGCCTAGAGCCTGTATAATCGCTGGGACCCCAAGGAACCACCCAAGGTAGTGACACAGGGGACTCACTGGGGCCGTGTGCAGTGTGAGAACACAGCCGCAAGCTCTCGTTTGCTTCTGTGGGGAAAGTCGCGGTTAGATTTTTAGAGTTAAAGAACAGTCAGGAATGGACTAGGACCAAACCCTCTTGGACTTATACTGTTCTAGGGTCAACACCCACGGGAGCACCAGAGTACTCGAGTTACCTCACCCAGGGAAGCCAGGTGCATAGGTTTCAAATTGTGTCTGGTCGCGTCGTCGTTTTCAATGGCCGCTGGCGAGGAAGTGTTGCTGGCGGGAAGATGCGAAGTGTCCGAAGAGATCCAAGCCTGGATCGGAGATGTGAAGAACCTGAAAGCAGAGGGGACAGAGTCTGGGTCACTTGCCAGTGACCAGGGGCATGATAGACGAATGCCCACGATGTCGGGTATTTCAGGTGAAGAAGGTGAAGCTTGACTCAAGAGGACCAGGAGGCGTCGAGGACAACCAGGAGCTGGAGTCGAGCTGTCCCACAAAGGATGTCGAGTGCTGCAGTGTCGGTGCCCGGATTGGACACAACAAGCCTTGGCAACAGTATCCCACGCAGAAAGGAAAAAGATGCTTCGGTGCGAACCAGCAATGTCCGAGAAACTCCCCCAGCAAGGAGGAGTTAGGGCACATCTGGAGCAACCAGAGAAGCCCAAAGAAAATCAGAGTTACCTTCACAGGGACCCACCAGTCGACGGACCAGGGATCGCGAAGGGACCTCGAGCGGGAATGCAAAGAGCGGGCTCACGGAACACTCGTGGAGTGTAGGCCCACAATCTTCGGTGCAAAATGTGCTCGGGGTCTGGGCTACAAGTAACTCAATGCACAGCCTCGAGAGTCGTCGGGAAGCTGATGCACTTGCAAATGTGCACGTGTCCAGGGGTTACACTTCTAATGCGTGGACTCTCACCGACTGGCTGTCGCGTTGGACGTTGTACGATCTGTGGCGCACTTTACACCCTGACGATCGCGTCTACTCGTATTACTCAGTGGTGCATGATCTACTCGTTTGTATGGACAGGGTGGTGGGCTCCCATTCTTTGACTGCCCTGGTGGGCCAGGCGGAGTATTTGGGTCGGACCCATTCAGACCACAACCCTCTTAGGTTGCGTCTCACATGGGACTGCGGGCGGCCCCCTTTCCCTATGTGGCGGCTTCAACCGGTGGCTTTGGAGGACGCTGAATTTCGCGCCTCCCTAGGCACAGCGATTGAACAATTCTTTGATCTGAACGAGGGAACGGCGAGTAATGAATTAGTAGAGTGGGATGCTCATAAATCCACTATCCAGGGAAACTGTCTGGGTGCGACGTGGAATATCCGAAGGCGGCTCGCGCTGTCGCTTGCGGGCCTGGAGTCACGCCTTCTCTATTGTGAGCTTCATGGTGAGGGTGGGGGTCGTGACTCAGCACGACTGATGCGGCTTCGGGCACGTCATGCTTAGTTGCTGGAGCGCTTGCGCTGCCTCAATTATACTGCCCATTCAGCTCGCGTTCACGCCACGTCTGACAGGGCGGGACGGTTGCTGGCCTGGTTGCTCAGGCAGGAGTCCGCTCACGCGCCGATAGACGCACTTAGTAGGCCCGATGGGTCGCTCGTGCACACGCAGTGGGAAATACATCAGGTAATGATGGAACATTACGCGGCCCTATATCGTTCGACAGGGCGTTGGCAGGCGCAGGACCTAGCTGGGTTTTTGGAGGATGCCTGCTTGCCCACGGTCCCTGAAGAGTATCAGAAAATGCTTGAATGCCCCCTCACCGAAGAGGAGATCGGGGATGCGGTGTCCTCTTTGGCCTCTGGGAAGGCGCCGGGGCCGGACGGGCTTCCAGCAGAATACTATAAGGCTTATCGGGAGTCACTTGTGCCCACGGTCCCTGAAGAGTATCAGGAAACGGTTGAATGCCCCCTCACCGAAGAGGAGATCGGGGATGTGGTGTCGTCTTTGGCCTCTGGGAAGGCGCCGGGGCAGGACGGGCTTCCAGTAGAATACTATAAGGCTTATCGGGAGTCACTTGTGCCCAGGTTGCACGCTCTTTACATTGCGGCCCTTGAGGAGTGCACCTTGCCTGCTTCTATGCGAGAGGCCCACTTGGTGTCCCTGCTCAAACCTGGACGGGATCCCACCAACCTGGGATCATATCGCCCTCTCGCTCTGCTTAATGCGGATTATAACATTTTGGCTAAGGTGCTAGCGGAGCGGCTGGCCCCAACGGTGTCGATGCTAGTACATGGGGACCAAAATGGCTTTGTACCCAAGCGTAGTACCTCTCTTAATTTGCGGCAGTTTTTCCGGGTGGCACTTGACAGTGCGCAGCAATGGCCTAGGGCGGGCTGTCTGGTCCTAGATCTTGAGAAAGCCTTTGATTGCCTGGAGTGGGGATACTTGATAGCGGCACTGTCGCACTATGGGCTGGGCCTCGGGTTTCTCCAAATGGCGGCCCTATTGTACAAGGACCCCACGGTGAGGGTAAAAACAGGGCCATATATATCTGACGCCATTCCGATATGTCGTGGCACCAGGCAGGGGTGCCCGCTCTCACCCCTCCTGTTTGCACTGGCAATAGAACCCCTTGCCGCAACGTTTCGCAAGGTGCTGGCCGATGGAATTCTATAGGCGACGCGACGCACCAGGTATCGCTTTATGCGGACGATCTGCTGGTCTTTGTCAGGGATGTGGCACACATCCCGGCCGAACTGGAGCGAATTCTACTCGACTTCGCCGCTCTTTCAGGCCTCAGGGTGAATGCTGCTAAATCATGCCTCTACGCGTTTCGAGCCGACACCCAGGACCCGAGCTACCATCTCGGAGGCGTGCAGGTTAAATGGCAGCCGGACACCTTCCGTTATCTGGGTATCCAGATATATAGACGACCAGTAGATCTCGTGGAGGGCAACCTGGGCAGAGCTATGACAGCGGTCAGGACCCAGATGCGGTTCTGGGGCACCCTCCCCATGGCGGTCACGGGGCGAATCGCCTTAGTCAAAATGGTGATTCTACCCCGGCTCCTGTACTACTTCGCTAATTTGCCCACTTATATCCCGGCTTCCTTCTTTACAACCCTCACACGGTCCCTCCGGGACTTCATATGGGGTAACGCCCGTCATAGAGTCGCGTTGCTAAGCTAGATCTCCCCACTGACCAGGGAGACCTTGCAATGCCGTGTTTTGAGCATTATTACCTGGCCGCGCAGCTGCAATGGATAGCCCGATGGTTGGCGGATAGAGGGCGGGACGATACGGTGACCACGGCGCCCCCCCTCCCTCTGGCTGGTCTCCTCAACCTATTCCACCCGGCTGCGAAAGCAGTAAGACCTGTGCCCCTCCTTATGGTGGTGGCCTACAAGTGCTACCGTCGCGCTTTCTACCTTACTCGGGCTCGAACCCCTTACGCTCCGGCTATACCGATTGAGGGCTCCCCCAGCGGGCTGGGTGTGCTTAGTGCCTCGGAGCTGGCAGACTGGACCGCGGCAGATATACAAACGATGGGGGACTTTTACCGAGATGATGTTCTCCTCCCGTTCGCCTCTCTGGCGGAGGAGACGGGGCTTCCGCCTGGCCACTTCCTTCGCCACCGGTCCCTGGTGGAGACGCTCGCGAATCGATGGGGAGATCTTCGGGAGGAACCAGAACAGCATCTCACGATGCAATACCTTCATGTAATGGGGCGAGGGAGGCACCTGGTCAGATGGTTCGCGGCCTCCCTGCGCGCACATGCAGCGATCAGTCTGACTCCACTGCGTTATAAGTGGGAGGCGGATCTGGCCCGACCCCTGGCTGATAAAGAGTGGGGCAGGGCCCGATGAAGATTCCCCGGAACATGCGCTTCCGCCAAATACAATTTTTTATTCTACATAGAGCGTACCTTACGCCCAAATCCATCAACAGATATTTCCATTGTGCGGACGCGGATTGTCCTCGCTGTGCAGAACTAGATGCCGGATTGGTTCACATTTTATGGAGCTGTCCCGCGCTGTGCTCGTACTGGCAGGTGGTACACGAGACACTCTACACATGCACAGGACATACCATCCAGTTCGAAGGGCGTACCTACCTGCTGCACCTTTTTCCGCAGAACTCCCTCCACGAAGACCGCCTCTCGGTTTATTGACCTGGGGATGGTGGTAGCGAAGCGACTGCTCACTAAGCGATGGAAAGCAGCTGACCCACCTCATGCGAGTGCATGTCGGGGATCATTCCTAGTGTGGGCCAAGGCGGAAGGTATGGCTCTTTCAAGGGAGGAAACACTGGGCCTCAGGAAGACGCCTATAGCGCATCAGTGGGAGACACTATTGCAGGCCATGGTGAGACTAGACGAGGAGAGTACAGGGATCGGTCACGGGCGCGGGATGAGCACTCCCCTAGAGAGGCCGGATAGTGGGCAGCCCAGGGCTGGGGTGGACAGTATGGCGATGAGGGTGTAGTCATGCGGGTGTGGCGCACAGCGAATATGACATTGCCAATCGAGTAGTTATACAAGGGGCATCGAGATGGGGGGGATGGATCGGGGGACTGAGTTAAGTGACGCTAGAACATAAGTCAGATGTTGCTGGGGCTGTTGTTGTTTCGCTTGGGTATCTGATGTTCTACCCCATTATGTCCTGGTTCGCTAACTGTTTATGGAAAGGCATCTGGGGAAGGTAGCCGGCATGTTGACAGGCCCCTATGGGAGGAAGGTTTCTCGGCGGCAAGAACTTGACAGGGGCTTTATGGTTCCCCGCAGCTGAGACGCCTTGACTATTGCTACGAGAGCTGGACATATGCCGGCCTTCCGATACTTCATGTGTTTCTGCTTGGGTTAATGCCGTTGATATTGCTATTGCTTTAAGTTGCTCTGGCTTCAATGTGTGCTGCAAACCTTGATAAATGCCAATAAACAGATTATATAATAATTAAATGAGTCAGCCATCCTGAGATTCAGAATAACCCTTGCTGTATCGTTCTGGCTATTCCCGCCTTCGGTCAAAAGCTTTTCAGAGCCACAGGTAAAATGCAATTATATCAAAACGCCGGCCGACGAGTGAAGAGTACTCTCTGCCACTCAAAGTCTGAGAAACGATATTGTGATCACTGTATATTCTTTAAGAAGGTTGTTGGAAGACTAGCGACTATAGTTAAATTTTCGACAAGTATTGCATTTTTTGAATAGCGGTACACTGTCAAGCCCTGAGGAAGTCAGAGATGCAGACGCATCCTATCTGACGAAACACGTGTTGGCTATACGTGCATCTGGAGAAGACGTGTAATGAAATATTGAAGGAATAAAACAACGGGGTTGGAACAAAGACAGATTGGACTGTGACTTTCATACATGGAGTGGTGCTCAGGATAAATTGTTTATGCATCGGTGGACTGGTCATTCTGGTCCTAAAGTTTTGGGGGTATTAGTGGCTGCCCTCTACCTTGGCGCACACAATTTGATAACCAGCATATTTGACTGTAGGGATTACTGTGATTTAACTTGCGCATGAAACCTTGCCATAAGTAGCTGTGTATATTTGATCAATTTGTCACTCCCCTCTCGCCTAGCAACACCGCAGTTTTGGCGGACTTTTGGTGCAACCTGGTGCCCTTTTATTATGGAATCCTGTGGACTAAGATACCTTGTAAACAGTCAATAAATAGTTAAAGGAAACAATCGATCCTCGATTTCAAACATTCCATTTATTGTAGGTTCGCTCTGTCTTCCCTCGACTTAATGACAAACACTCCTTTCCTGCCATGACTTGCTGCTATGTCATAGTGTCGAAAGGCTAGAGTCTTGTCACAGCTGTGTGCCAGTGTGGTGACGTGTGGAGGGGCTACGTATCCCTTGATTAAGCATTAAAAAGGAGCCACGCCACTGGAGAGCAATGGGCCGTAATATTTTGGGCTGCAGTGCTACTACAGATATTACACTACTGAAAGCTATACCACTGAAGGGAAGACGAATCTGCTAACAAGGACATATTTTTCGATTGTGCTTGCATCTTTATCTATAAATATCTTGAATAAAAACGCTGTATAAAAAAATTAAATAAAACGCTTGTAGAACTAATGTTTCTTGCATGACGGGCAGTGCACACTGAGCCGCCTCAGCGTTCATAGTATTTAGCAGACTTTTAACTTTAAAAAAAATATTTTATTGGTTTTCAAAAGGTATACAGAAGGTGTATAAACGGGTACGCCATGGTAACCAAGGCTACAAGTTGCCCACAATCACGCAATTCATTTAAGCAGGGTCTCTGGCATTTAGCAGATTCTGGACACTAAATCAGAATTCTTTACCCCGGATCACACAGTTTAGTCAAGGAGGAGTGCTGGGAATAAATTCCAAGTCTCGTGTTCTAAAGGCAATATATTTCCCACGAGTAGCCTAGTAGTGCCTGGTAACAGACACAAAAATATGATCTGAGGGAGAGGATGTGGTGAGTGAGACACCGAAAGGCAGCTGCAGCAGTTAATGTGGATATGACGCAGTAGAGTTCCGGTGCTTTTATAATTGCACTCTGTGGCGGCCATGCTGTGGGTGTAGTGGAGAACGGGAGGTAAGAGGGTGCTACCAGTGAAAGAACGTGGTGTCTGAGGGCTATTTTAAGGTGCCCAGAGAGGTGGTGGGTCGTAGGTAGAGGAGGGAAGTGCCTCAATGTGTCAAGTGTGAGAAGGGAAAATGCATGTGTGGGAGAACCGGGCTTTTCAGGTGATAAGGCGCTGGTAGGGTTGTGCTACAAAGGGGTAACCGGAGGGTTCAGGGCCTTGAACTAAACAAGGCAAGCTGGCGTAGGGCCTTGCAGGGCAGTGCAGAGCCCATGGCCCACTTTGAAAGGCTTTCCTGATCGGGAGAACCCACATCTTTAGTGTGGGGCGAGGGGGGGAGGCAGTGGTACATGCACAAGCACCAGGATGGCTGGATTAACCTAGAGCGGAAAGGTATTTTCTACACATGTGGTTCGGCAGGGTAGGCTGAGATCCAACCACCCGCTTTTTAACTCTTCAGCTGCTGTTTTTTTGTGAGGCGAGCTCGACATGAAAGGCATTTAGCTATCTTGGCGCACCCCCTATAGTTGGTGGGTCACCTGCACCAGGGAGAATGAAGGGGTCTGAGTGGTACAGTCAGCGTTGGGGCGTATCTTCCATTTATGCACCAGGTGCAGTAGCACCGTGGTCAAGAGGCCCGAGGGGCCCACTGAACCCCCATTATTGCTTCATTTTATAATTTAAAAAACAGCCGGGTGGGGGGGCGGCCGTGCATTTCTTCCTTGCACTATGGCTAATGACACAGTGTCTACGCTGCTACTGCTGCAGCTATATACAAGGCCCGCAGCCTTGTAAAATACGTACATCGCTCAGTGGTATTCCGCCAGCAGATCGTTCATCATCACAAATCAGAAAGTGCGTCAGAATTGGGGTTGGGTCGGGCGCGAAGGAGCTGGGGGCTGAGCCGGGCAGAAGCTGGGAGCAGCGGCTGCACCTTGGCTCAATCACTGCCCGCGCTGCAGCGCAACATGCTCGCCTTTGTTGTTGTGCGACGAATCACCGCCCCTTCCCTCCGGGGAGGACGGCCTTGCAGCGAGGAGTCGCAGCAGGAATGCGGACGGAGCAGGAGGTTACTGCTGGGAAACAAGCGGTTACAACTGCACCCCGGGGCTCAAAGCAAAGCACATCACTCCAAAGAGCAGCGCCTGTCATGGCACCCGGAGGCACAGGCACAACAAGTCACCGCCATGGAATAACCACGTCACCCGTGGGCCCTGGACACGGCAGGAAGTACATTCTGGTTAACAAACAACAAGCGCGCGCACAGCAGCAGGGGGAGGGGAGAGAGGAGGGGGCCTGCGTGATTCCCTTGCGGGAGCGAGCGGTAAGGCACGATAATTGATAACATATGGCGCCAGCTGCTCGCACCCGCAAGTGAATTGCCAGACGTGCACGCGTTGCCATTGGAAACAATGCACTGCGTGCACGTTTTTGCAGGGAAAGCTGTGCCGATTACTAAAGGTCTCTTTCCTATGCAGCGCATGTGCGCTGCGTAGGCGAGACCTAAAAAGGAAGGCAGAGCCATCATTATCAATTAAGAAATTGTTAATACTCTCCTTCATAAAAGATTGGTATTCTATATACGTCAACAGATAACGAGGAAAAGAGAATTGACATATTTGTTTATTAGATGAGCTAAATGTGAGTGTCGGAGAATTATGATCTGAGGCTATCTTGGGGCAAATTTCACATTTAGCTATATTAAGGATAGAATTACTAACAAAAATCATATCAATTCTTGAATATTGTCAGTGAGGTCTGCTATAGTAAGTAATTAAGAGATCCCCCTGCCACTCAAAAAGATCCAAAGATAGTGAATCAAAAATAGATGGGTCATCCAGGTTTGGACCATAAACTACGCATATTACAAGCTTATGGCCCTGGATAAGCAGCTGTGCGATTTTCCATCTGCCTCTAATATCATGGGAGGTTCTAAGCAGAGTATATTCAAGCTTTTTATCGACTAGCAAAGCAACGCCTCTAATGGACACCATCTGTGAAGTACAAACCGCTATCTTATAGCCCAGTTGTTTTAGCAGATGCCTACCCTTATATGCCAAATGTGTTTCGGTCAGAGCGACGACATGGGGTTTGTAATTCTGGAGTTCTGCCCGCACCATCTGGCGTTTGTTCATTGAATTCAGTCCGGCAACATTCCAAGATATGATTTTGATTAGCTCCATTTATAAATCGTAGAAAAAACTAAGGCCCACATAGCAGAGCTCTGCAAGTTATCCTTTGCATCGAAACAAGAAAAAAGTTTTTGCGGCCAGGGGTTTATAGACCTCAGAACTATATACGGCAACAGTACTAGCAATACTATGGTAATAGACATCAGAATTCGGCACATAAGTGATACAGATGACTGCCCTTCTAACACTCTTATAGAGAATTCTAAAGTCCATTCAGTTGTCTTCAGCAAACACATAGTTATTTCAACCATACTTTGATAGAATCTTAAACTATAAATATTAACAATATTATAATTATAAGCAGTGAAGCTCAGATCAAACATTATTCCATTATTTACTCCTTTTGACATTTTTATCTGCCTTTTTCATATACTCCTGGAGCGGAGACCAAGTTCATAGTCCACTATGTCCTGTTTAGGGGGTTTGAGAGGTAACTCCCATCCCTCCTTCACCAGACACAAAGGACCCCTAATAGGATGGCCAAACAAAAGTTCAAAAGGGCTGTAACCAACCCCCTTTTGAGGCACCTCCCTGTAGGGAAATAAAAGGCAGGGCAAAAGGATGTCCCATCTGCGCCTAAGCTTTTCTGGGAGACCTTTGATCATGCTCTTCGAGGTTTTGTTGAATCTTTCAACTAAACTATTGCATTGTGGGTGATAGGGTGTGGTGAATTTGTAATTCACTCCACACTCCTTCCACATTTCAGTCAAGTAACTGGACATGAAGTTTGCATCTCTGTCAGATACTACCTCCTTAGGAAAACCCAGTCTTGAGAATACACCCAAGAGGGCCCTTGCCAGCACAGGTGCTGTAGTGATCCTAAGTGGAATGGCTTCTGGGTACCTAGTGGCATGGTCCACCACCACCAGGATAAATCTGTGCCCAGATGCTGTCTGAGGATCCATGCCATGGGACCAACAATGTCAATCCCAACCCTCTCAAAGGGAACCCCCACCACAGGTAGTGGTATCAGGGGGCCTTTATGGTTCCACCTGCCTTCCCACTGGCTTGACAGGTTACACAGGAGCGACAAAACTCCTTAGTGTCTTCAGACATGTGGGGCCAATGAAAGTGAGGAACAATTCTGTCCCAAGTTTTGTTTTGACCCAGGTGTCCTGCTAGGGGAATATCATGGGTTAGTGTCAATAGGAAGCCCCTAAACTTCAAAGGTATTACCAACCTCCTGGAAGCACCAGGCTTGGGGTCTCTACTCTCTGAATATAGGAGTTCACCATCCCAATAAATGTTATGGGTGCCACTAGCATTCCCAGCAGCCTCATCAGCAGCTTGCTTTATGAGGGGTTCAAGAGAGGGGTAGTTGTGCTGCTCCTGGCTCAGATCTGCCCTGGAAGAGCCCCCTGTCCCCAAGAACTCAACCTGGTCAGGTTCCAGCTCCTCTGGGACAGTTCCTTCCGCAGGTCCTAGATCATCTCCCTCAGGAAGCGGATCTGTATTCTGAGTCAGGGTGGAAGGCACTGCCTTAACCCTACTGCTCCTCCTCTTGAGAGGCACCTGGTCCATTCTTCCAGAATCCAGGGCCAGTTCAGTTTTAGACATTTTGGCCTGTGACCTGGTCACAGCAAATACATGTGCAGGGATCCCTAGCATTTCTGCGTGTGTCCTGAGCTCCACTTCAGCCCATGCTGAAGTTTCTAGATCACTGCCAAGCAAGCATTCAACAGGGAGGTCTGCACTTACCACAACCTTTTTGAAGCCAGATAGCCCTCCCCAGGAGAAATTAACAACTGCCAAGGAATGGTCTGTCCTGACATTGCTAGCATTGGTCACTTGGTACATTTCACCAAGTATAATCTACCCAGGATCCACAAGATCTTTTGTCACCATTGTGACACTTGCTCCCGTGTCCCTGAATACCAAAGCCTCTTTTCAATTAATCAAAGGCTGCTGTCTGTATTTGCCCAAGTTACTGGGACTCACAAAGGAGGACATGTCCATGCCTCCATCACAGATAAGGACAGCTTGAGTTGGAACTCTGACTAGGCCAGAGTCCATCTCAGAACACAGAGTTAACCCTACTACACCCTTCTTCTGAGTATTACCACCACCAATTTTAGCTGCACTAGGGGGAACAGTTGCCTTAGGGGCAATGGTGGCTGGAGTTGAGTCTTTGGACTTGGTGCAACCACTAGTCCAGTGAGTTTTCTGTTTACAGATCTTGCACCAGGGTTTCTTTTGGCCTTTTCCTTTGTTGGATTGGGACTCCCCCCAAAGAAGATTTTTGGGGACCTTGTGAAGACTTCTGGTCTTTACCCTTCTCCCCACCCTTGTCAGAGTTCTTTGAACCTTGCTTCTTTGGGTCACCACCTTCTGCCTCGCCCTGGTTCTGACCCATTTGTCTGCCTTCTTTCCCATCTCTTGGGGAGAGGTCAGATCAGAGTCCACCAGGTACTGATGCAACAGCTGATTTTGACAATTATTAAGGATCTGCTCCCTCATAATTAAGTTGTACAATCCTTGAAAGTCATGCACCCTGCTGCCAAGCAACCAGCCCTCCAGAGCCTTAGTAGCACAATCTACAAAGTCCACCCAGTCTTGATTTTGTGCCTTTTGGGTATCTCTGAACTTTAACCTGTATTGTTCAGTGGTTAGGCCAAACCCATCAATCAATGCACTTTTCAGACTGGAGTAATCATCGGCATCCTCCTCTCTAACAGGAGCTTATCTCTACCTTTGTCTGCAAAGAAGAGCCACAAGATTGCTGCCCACTGCTCCTGGGGGGACCCTTTGTACTTTACAGGCCCTTTCCAGTGCAGTAATCCATTTGTGGGTGTAATCCCCATTCTGGTAGGGAGGGACAATCTTGTTTAGGTTTCTATGGTCATGAGACCTCTCCCTAACAATAGGGATGTTGCTGCCACCATGGGACTCTAGTCCCATCTTTTGTCCAGCTCTATGGAGCTCTAGGGACTCCCTTTTTAGGGCTATCTGCCTTCTCCTAATCTTAAGCTGAGCTTCTTCATACTGGAGCAGTCTCTCCCTCCTCTCCTGAGAGGTGTCCATCCTATGAGAGGAGACAGAGGTCCCTATGGAGGCGTCAGAATGGTTAGACTCCTGAGAAGGAGATCTAGACCTTCTAGGCACACTCCCAACTCTACCTGGTGGAGTAAAGAGAGGGCCATCATGGCCATCTTCCTCATCTTCAGGAGGAGTTGCATTTTCCAGGTCAGGATCATTGTCATCCTGAACCCCTAGGCCCTCCCTCATCAGCTACCGCACCCACTCTACCTACCCCATCAGACCCTGAGGTCTTTCTGAGATCATCTAGGAGTAACTCTATGAGGCGTTGGGTGTTTGCACTCTTGCCTGTCTTCAACTTCCTAGTACTACACAATGCTCTCAATTCCAAGAATGGGAGTTTGTCATACTTGGAGGCTAGAAGCCCACTGGCTTCTGGCAGGGACCCACTGGTTCCTGACCTTGAAGACATTACTAGTGAGGTGTGCTGTATTCACTACCTACTCTAGTGTGGCCTACTAAACTATTGAGTTGTAGGAAGGGTGTGCTAAGCCCTTGACACACAATTCTAACTTCAGTAGAACTTACTGTATTCTAAAGCTTGTATTATATGTACCTTAGGTACCTTTAGTGGTTTTCAGTTAGTCACTCAAAACAAAAGCAAGCTGGAATCCCACACGCTGTACACCAATTTGAGAAGTTGGCCTGGTATATGCTGTCCACTAGTTATAGTGGGCACCCTGCACCAGTCCAAACAACCCCTTATTGATGATAGGTTAAAGACAACCTTTATTGAAAGCTATCCTAGTGGTAGCTATGGAGAGCAGCCTTCAGGCTAAGTCTTGAAGGAATGTAAAGCAGCTTGTTTTACCAGTCTATAATCTCTTGAGTGGCTAAATGAAAGGAGATCACACCAGGTATATATATAAAATATATGTATTTATTCCTAAACACACCCTATTAGTCTCTTTATGAGGCTAGAGGTAAAAGCACATAAGTTACACTTCCAATATTACAGTAAAGTAGCACAAATACACGTTAGGCCCTAGGGACGGACCAAACCATATACTAAAATAGTGGTATAAGAACCACGACTTAACTAGACACAAGGCCTACAGCCTGTAGAATCACTGGGACCCCAAGGAACAACCCAAGGTAGTGACACAGGGGATCCACGGGGGCCGTGTGCAGTGTGAGAACACAGCTGCGAGCTCCCGTTAGCTTCTATGGGGAAAGTCGCGGTTAGATTTTTAAAGATAAAGGACACTTAGAATTGGACGAGGACCAAACCGTCTTGGACTTAGGCAGTTCTAGGGACAACACCCATGGGAGCACCGGAGTACTCAAGTTACCTCACCCAGGGAAGCCAGGTGCATAGGTGTCAAATGGTGCCGGGTCGCGTCGTCGTTTTCAATGGCCGCTGGCGAAGAAGTGCTGATGCCAGGAAGATGCGAAGTGTCCGAAGGGATCCAAACCTGGATCGGAGATGTGAAGAACCTGAAAGCAGAGGGGACAGAGTCTGGGTCACTTGCCAGTGACGAGGGGCACGATAGACGAATGCCCACCGATGTCGGGTATTTCAGGTGAAGAAGGTGAAGATTGACTCTTCAGCCACGAGGACCAGGAGGTGTCTAGGATGACCAGGAGCTGGATTAAAGCTGCCCCACGAAGGATGTCGAGTGTTGCAGCGTCAGTGCCCGGATTGGACAAAACAAGCCTTGGCAACAGCAACCCATGCATAAAGGAGAAAGATACTTCGGTGTGGACCAGCAAGGTCCGAGGGACTCCCCCAGCAAGGAGGAGTTAGGGCAAATCTGGAGCAACCAGGGAAGCCCAAAGAAAATCAGAGTTACCTTCACAGGGACCCACCAGTCGACGGACCAGGGATCGCAAAGGGACCTCGAGCGGGAATGCAAAGAGCAGGCTCACGGAATACTCGTAGAGTGTAGGCCCACAATCCTAAGTGCAAAAGGGGCTCGGGATCTGGGCTACAAGTAATCCAATGCACAGCCTCGAGAGTCATCGGGAAGCTGATGCACTTGCAAATGTGCATGGTGTCAAAGGGTTCCGGTTCCACAGTACCCACAAGGGCTACGGGTCTCAGCTTTGCTGGAGACTCGGTTCAGCCTCTGGGAAGTCTGGAAGTCCACCTCTGGTGTTGCAAAGTCTTCAGCGTCCGGCGGGAGCTTCGGAGATGCAGACCGGGCAGATGCGTCTTTGGTGCCTGCCAAGCAGGGGAGTAACTCCTTTACTCCAAGGGAGATTCTTCAGTCATCTGGTGTTGAACAGATCATCAAAGTTCCAGGATTCGGTTTCAGAGTTTCGTCCAGGGATATCTAAAATTCTGGTTACAGAGGTTCCTTCTTTATACCCAAGGAAAGGGTTGGACTAACTCAGGGGACCCACCTATGGGAGGGTTTGGAAAGAGGGGTGGCTACACCCATTTCCTCTGTCCAGTTTCACGCCAGAGCAGGGGCTGGTAGCCCCTGCAACCGATTAGAGCTCGACTGTGCACAGGGACACCAAATGTCCCCCAGTGCAGGACTTCAAAGCACTCCTGGAGTGCTCCCACCCAGCCCTAATCCACTAACGCCTGTCTGGGAGATGGTAACACCTCCCTGTGACAGGAAACCTATTGTCCCGGCCTCCCCTGCTGGAGTTTCGGTCAGCAGGAGGAGGCCAGACTCGTGTCTGTGGCTGCAGCATCCATTTTGTGATGCCAGGGCTCTTTTATGCTGGTACCGGTAATACCGGTGCTGTCATGTCTCTTCCTCTAGAAGGGTGGGATCATACTCCCTCACCAGTTACTGGTGTGGGGGTATGATTCCAAGGTGTTTGACACCAAGCACGGCATGTTTCCGTGCAGCCAGTCCAAAGTTAGCATTTACCGTTGGGTTATAATTAAGGCTCCCTGTTTTCCGTTTTTACTGATTTTTACAGAAAAAAACAGACAGAAACCATTTATTTTCCTGCCTGAATTTATTTTTAAATGTGGATAAAAACGGAAATTGGATTTTGTTTTTGAGATTATAAATGCTGCCAATCATGACTGCCAGGCCAATAGCTGTGCTGATTGCCAGGTAAGGGGTTAAAAAATTGAATTTTGGTAAGAAGGCTTAAACAGCAGTAGATGTGCACAACCTTGATACTAAAATGTTCATATTTTCTTATAAGTGCATTGAATTATTATCTGTGGGTGTTCCTATCACTGGAACTTATCTGGCGTTCAAGTATAAATGCACATTTACTGGTTACATAAATGTGGAAAAATACTAGTTTCATCTTAATTTATTCACAAAACCCCAAATAAATATGGATAAATCCAGATATCATTCGCAAAAAATAAACATGGATAAATACAGACGGAAATGGCAAAAAAATAAATGCCATAAAGCCGGGAGCCCTAGTTATAATGCACTTAAGAGTATATGGTCAGGCTGCATCACAGACAACCCCCGGAGAAGAGATTCCAAAGGCTGCAGAGGGGCTCTGCTCATGCATGGGCACCCTCTCACACAAAACCAAGCACCCTGCTTTCCGGATTGATAAGGCCTGCCATGGGGGTGACTGATAGGTTTCTGTGTGCAGTGATAGGTGAGATATAGTGAACCTATATCTCTGTAAGGGTTGCATGCACCACCTCACCCAGGCTGCAGTATCAGACCTGTGGTGTCATTTTGGATGGCTTCCCAGGGGTGGCATAATGCATGCTTCAGCCCCTGGTAGGCCTCTGTGGTACCTATGCCCTGTGTACATAGTATACCATATACTAGGGACTTATAAGGGCACCTCAGAATCCAATCTGTGGTGTACCCAAGGTACTAAGAATCAATTTACAGAGGTAGCAGCTAGGCTGGGGTCCTGACTAGCAGGGCCCCAGCCAGACTAAAGTCGGAAAACAGTGTTACAGCAGCAAAAAGTGGGGGTAACCATAAGAAGCAGATCCTACTCTCCTACAGAGTCCACCTAACCTAGTACCCGAGTTCTTCTAAACCGCTATTCAGAAGGACTTGCTGAATCCTAAAGAGTCCACCTAACCTAGTACCCGAGTTCTTCTAAACTGCTCTTCAGAAGCACCTGCTGAATCTTAGGAAGTCCACCTAACCTAGTACCCAAGGTCTTCTAAACCGCTCTTCTGAAGCACCTGTTGAATCCTAGGGAGTCCACCTAACCTAGTACCCGAGGTCTACTAAAGCGCTCTTCAGAAGCACCTGTTGAATCCTAGGGAGTTCACCTAACCTAGTACCCAAGGTCTACTAAACTGCTCTTCAGAAGCACCTGTTGAATCCTCGGGAGTCCACCTAACCTAGTACCCGAGGTCTACTAAAGCGCACTTCAGAAGCACCTGTTGAATCCTAGGGAGTTCACCTAACCTAGTACCCAAGGTCCACTAAACTGCTCTTCAGAAGCACCTGTTGAATCCTCGGGAGTTCACCTAACCTAGTACCCAAGGTCTACTAAACCGCTCTTCAGAAGCACCTGTTGAATCCTAGGGAGTTCACCTAACCTAGTACCCGAGGTCTACTAAACCGCTCTTCAGAAGCACCTGCTGAATCCCACAGAGTCCACCTAACCGAGTACCCGAGGTCTTCTAAACCGCTCTTCTGAAGCACCTGTTGAATCCTAGGGAGTCCACCTAACCCAGAGGTCTTTAAACTTTTTGATGCCGAGACCCCCGTGTCAAAATCTTTTCGGCGTAAGGACGCCCACTGACAAAAAATTCTAGAACTTGGTATTCCTCATCATTGACAACTATCAACAACCATAAACGCCCCCAATTCCAACAAATCTTTTTTACGGTGGGGAAATAATATTAAACAGTGTTTAGCAAAGCAAAGGTTAATGATCCTAGGGGTGTGGTCAGAGGTGTAGCTAAAAACAAAGGGGCTCATTTATGAGGAATTGGCAAAGGGCAGACCAGCAAGTCCTCTGGCTGCGCTGCCCTGCGCGTTAATGTGAAAGGGCCGGAATGCACCTTATTTATGAAATATGGTACATTTCTGTCCTTTCCCCCTGCGTTGGCGCACACATTGCTGCCTAGCGCCAACATAGTAAGCATTGTTTTTGTGCAGGGAGGGACACCTTCCTGCACAAAAACAATCCAGAGAGGGGTGTTCCTCTTTCTGTGTGTGCTGCAGAAAGTGGAAATAATGAAGAGAAATGAAAACATTTCTCCCCGTTATGCCTGCTCTGAGGAGGCGTAAGCTTTTGGCGCTGCCCCGGGTTTACATGGTTTTGTAAATCTGGGGCAGCGTCACAATCCATGGGTGTTGCGTTGGAACACCCACCGCAACGCCCATGGAACGCCTACTTGACGCAGAGTAAGGCTTCGCAGCGACTTGCACTGCTTTGTCTAACTCCATATCTATGAGGTCACGCAGAGCCGCGCTGGGTGACTTTGCGTCGCCACATAGATATAATTGAGACGCTTGCGCTGCTGGAGCTTCAAAAAAGTGACGCTCCAGCGGCACAAGCGTCTCATAAATAAGCCCCAAAATATTTTGTTTGTTTTTAAGAACTTTCACAATTCGGTAGCTACATATATAATAATGGATAGCTTAACTGAAAAATACATTTTAAAAATATGTTACTCAGTGGGAAATGCACTGTAGTACATTATGAAACCAATATTAGTTAATGCACTGCAGAGGTCTGTGTCTGTAACCAGAGAGCCAGAGATTTATATTTGGTTGGTGCAGTGGAGAATAGTGATGTGTAATTTTTTGTGCTACGAGACCACAGGCTGTGACAAAAAGCACTGTGAATGCGTAAGTCATTATTTTATAATATTTTAAGATAAAATGGAGCTTTCAAAATGTAGATTTTAGTAATACCAGTACATAAGTAATGTAATTTTCTTTTACACAACTGTCCCTTCAACCCTCCTCAGGGGTACTAAGCGCTGTGTAAATACAGTTATGATTAAAAGCACGCACTTCACAGCCCAGGTATTAACTCTTCCTACTACCACTGAAAAATAAACAAGTCTTTGCACTCACAATGCTGGGAGTGATTACCGCTCCCAAGCACCCTTTACATTTGCAGATTAACTCATAGCTGCATTTGCATTTCATTCAGGCAAGCAGGCACCCTGGTGTGAGGGATTGTTTTACCTCTCTGCCCGGCCTCTTGTTTTCGCCGCACAGGAGACTCGAGTAACTTCAGCAATCAAGTTCAGCAGAAGCATTTTACCGATCAGAATGAAGCGTCCCGAACTGTTGTCTTTATCCTAAATGAAAATCACATTTTTGGATTCCAGGCAGAAGTGAGGCCTGGAAATGTACGACCCCCTTTCCATGACTGCAGGGCCCCCCTGGGGGTCGCGCCCCACAGTTTGAAGACCTCTGACCTAACCTAATACCCAAGGTCTACTAAACCGCTCTTCAAAAGCACCTGTTGAATCCTAGGGAGTTCACCTAACCTAGTACCCGAGGTCTACTAAACTGCTCTTCAGAAGCACCTGTTGAATACTAGGGAGTTCACCTAACCTAGTACCCGAGGTCTACTAAACCGCTCTTCAAAAGCACCTGTTGAATCCTAGGTAGTTCACCTAACCTAGTACCCGAGGACCTCTAAACCGCTCTTCAGAAGCACCTGCTGAATCCTAGAGAGTCCACATAACGAGTACCCGAGGTCTTCTAAACCACTCCTAAGAAGCAGCTGCTAGAGAGTCCACCTAACCTAGTACCCGAGGACTTCTAAACCACTCTTCAGAAGCACCTGTTGAATCTTAAGCGTCCACCTAAACTCACACATGAGCGCTTCTAAAACAGTTCTGAAGCCCCTGCTGAATATTTCACAGTATGCCTAACCACACCTGCAAACTCATCTAACCCACTGTCCTGAGACCACCGCTGAATCTTAATGGGTCCATTATTCGAAGCAATGTAAAGAATTAATTACAGTTAGTTTAGTTATATTTTAATAAAACGTATTGCTAAATTATTTTTTTAATGAAAACAAGGGTATTAACATCTTTTACAATTATATAATAACTATGTGTGATTTTTATGTTTTTTAGCAATAAATTATATTTATGTATGTATTTAACTAATATAAATATTTTAATTTAATTAAACATAATTTACTAATGTTGCAGTTTCAGTGGTTCGCCATGTGTGGTGCTGGACTTACTACTGTATTATTTTCAGTATTAAAATCGTGAAAATCCAAAAGTAGTAAACTTACTCAAAAGTGTAAATTACTTAAAAAATACTCAATTACTCAAAGAAGAAAAAAAAAAAACACAACACAGGTGAAGTATCTCCATATTTATTGAAGGTTGCCACCGACACCGTGCTCTCTCCTAAAACACATAACGCCCAACATGTTTCGGGCAGCCTGCCCTTGATCACTGGCTTATGAGCGCCGCATCACAGCTGTGCAAACTTTGCCAATACGACCCTCCCATATGGGAATTCTGTTGCTTTGCATTATGGGTCAGGTAGTTCTGCATTTCCACAGTGGGTGATTGTGATTTGCTGTGTCCATAAACATTTCTTTCCCCAAGTGGGTTGTGATGGAGGTGAAAGCAACACTGTCCTGCAATTTTTATGGACACAGCAAATCACTATGAAATATGGGAAATGATCCATTAAAGAATTTATTGAACAAGTTATACTTCAGTTGTTGATGTACTTGGAAAAAAATAAGGTCTAACTTGCACTTCGACCTTGGAGCGAGGGGCCAAGTAGAAGTTCAGAAAAAGCTAAGAAATAAATTAAAAAATACTGCTATTATTGTGATTGCCCTGAAGAAGACCTTCTGAGTCGAAACGCGTTGGCTACGGTCGTTTTTAAGAAGATTTTCTCAATAAAAAAACCAAGAATTAAGAACCTGCAGAATACATTTGCCTTTTCTCACGTTGTTTATATTTGCAAATTACATTAATTTCTTGACCTATTGGAGTGCGGAATCGCTGTATTTGTTGTAAATTTATAGGATTTGTTTCCTAGGAGGTTTAAGGGGTATTGAGCCTCTGATTGTCTGCACCCGTGAATTCTGTAAAAATATTAACCTCTGTACATTAAGATAGGTGCAGTGACAATTACCCCATACCCCTTGTTTGTTGTTCATTTAAGGCATCCAATTTTACCTTGGCCATAGATTAGGCCTTTCCTTATCTTGGAGTTTTATATGACATTAAAAATTGTTGGAAATGCCTGGTTGATGCCAAAAGATCAGAGTCCGTAAAAACTGTGGGAGAGGTTTTTAGGCTTGCACAGAAGTTTGGGTCGAGAGCACCAAGGGATCTTTCAAAAACGTATCAAACAAAGTGCATTACATAGCTACGCTATGGCAGCGAGGTTTGGAGGTACACTAAGGTGGATCGGATTCAGACTATGGAGAACAACTTTCTGAGCAAATTGGCCCAGGTTCCCCAGTCCACCATGGCGTTTTCTGTGCACGCGGAATTGGGGCTTGAATATGTCTCGTACCCAGTCGCTCTAAGCTCGCCCCTGTGCTGGATTAGGATTTGGAGTAGGGTGGAGCTGAAGTTAAGTCGGTTGATTCTTGAGGAATGTTTGTCTCTGGACGGGGTAATTAGTATACCATGGATTGCTAATGTTCTGGCATCTTTTTTCTCTCTAGGTAGGCTTGATATATATTCAGACAAGACAAAAATTAATTTTAGATTTAGTTTAAAATGTAAGGTTTATGTGAAATAAAGATAAATTGAAGTAGTAGCAGGAGATAGTGAGAGAATACTATTAGAAAAGATCAAGGTGTCTTGGAAACTTCCTTGTTGTGGATAATGTGTTGTAAACATTTCTTTGTTTTTAAAGTCCAGATGTGCTATGCTCTGATCCAGATGTGCTATGCCTTTTATCCACATTTGCTGTGCTCTGATCCAGATGTGTTATGCTTGTGATCCAGATGTGGAATGCTTTGATCCAGATGTGGAATGCTTTGATCCAGATGTGGAATGCTTTGATCCAGACGTGCTCTGCTCTGATCCAGATGTGCAATGCTCTGAACCAGATGTGCAGTGCTCTGATCCAGTTGTTGCTGAACCCCACATGCAGACATCTCATTAAATGTTCTATTGTGCCTCTTTCCAGATTTGGCAAATGGTCGAGGGTGACGTGGTGCCCGGATGGATACCTGAAATCCTTCCAGTTGAAGGTGAAGGAACCCCGGGGCGCTCTGGACGACACCGCTGCCAACACCATCAAGTTCCGCTGTACCTCGGGCGCCATTATTGAAGGGGAGGTGGGAGACTTCGGTCAGTATGGTGACTGGAGCGACGACTGTGCACGCGGTGGCATCTGTGGCATACAAACCAAGGTGGAGCCCTACGGTGGGGCCTTTGTGGACGACACCTCCCTCAACGATGTGCGCTTCCACTGTTGCGAGTAAATCTCAGTGTGATGTGGCTGGGTTTGTAGATTGGACGGGTCTAGTCTTTGGGGCGTTGCAATGTGCAATAAATAACATTATAGAACTACTGACATTAGTTGGCATCCTTTGAACCAAAGGCCACAGTCGGTCTCAAAGCAAACATACACACACCTACACACACACACACACACACACCTACACACACACACACACACACACCTACAGAAACACACACTCACGCACACCAAGACACGTGCACATGCGCGCACACACACACACACACACGCATAAACACGCACACATACCCACATGCACGTGCACACACATGCACACGTACCCACACACATATGCACACACACAAATTGTTTGTTATGTCTTGAATTGAGATTTGTGTTTATATTGCTCCCCCCAAAGGGCCTCAGTCTCACACAACAGTGACAATAAGAACATCTTTCTTACCCTTCTAAAGGGTGATGTGAACAAGAGGGATCTGACCTGGGGTGATGTGCAGTGCCTTCACCCAGTGCACCCTCAGAACGGAAGCGTCCACTGGGATCAATGGTACCCAGGTGCGAACAAATGCTGATGACGTTTGAAACTTATCAATGGTAGATGTGTCGCACGGGTATTGAAGCAAAGCATAAACACACCGCATACAGTCTACACAGCTCTAGACAAGCACACGGGAAGCGCCCTCGCCTGGCTATAGAGCTACAAATCGGGGGAGGACCCAAACCTGTGCTAATCCATCAAGTTGACTTTTGGACGATCTGCAAGCCACACGTAGTCTATGTCCAAGCCTACATTTAAAAGATGTAGATGTTTTAGCCCTAATATAGGTTTATTGGTTCTTTTAGAGTCACAGATCAGTTGCTTTGAAATGAATGAATGAATGAGATAATTTATAAAGCGCGCAGCTACTCAAACAGAGTGTCCCTTCTCTCATGGTCCCCATCTATCCTGCATGAAAGCCCCTAGCTGTTGAATAAGCCAGGTTTAAGCAGTAGCATAAAACTACAGTGTCAGTTGTGGAATGGCCAGGTTTTAAGCAGCTTCTTGAAAACGGCGAGGTTCGTCACAGACCTGAGGGATAACAGAAGAAGATTCCAGGATTGGGCTCCCAGAAACCTAAAAGAACTACCTGCAGACCTGGCTCGTCGTATTCTAGGGACGGAGGCACGGCCCGCTGCGGCTGACCTCAAGGCTCTCTACGTCTGAGATATCCCGCACCACTACCATGCAGGGCCTTGAAAAATAATACCAGCGTCTTAAACTTGATCCTTTTTTTTACTGGTAGCCAGTGTAGCCCCTTGAGGTGCGGGGATACATGGATCCTGGGCTTAACCATAAATATCATTCTAGCAGCTGCATTTTGTGCCACCTGCAAACGATTGAGAAGGCATTCGGGGAGGCCCAGGTACAGGACATTAGCATAATCAAGTCTAGAAGTGACCAACGCCTGGACTACAGTTTTCTTGTAGTCCACTGACGGAAGGGAAATAAATGTCCTCAGCATGCACAGGAGGCCGAAGCAGGTACCTACAACTCACTGGACTTGTGATCTCATCGAGAGTGTACAATCCATCATAATGCCCAGATTTTATACAGTATTTTGCACAGTGAGGGGAGGAGACATATCCGCCGGCCACCAACGTCTCCACTCTTCTGACGGTGAGGATCCAAAGAAAATGATTTCAGATTTCTCTGGATTACATTTCAGTTGATTCCTCCTTAGCCCCGTAAACA
This sequence comes from Triturus cristatus, assembly GCF_964204655.1. Lineage (NCBI taxonomy): Eukaryota > Metazoa > Chordata > Amphibia > Caudata > Salamandridae > Triturus > Triturus cristatus. The sequence goes on along the minus strand of NC_140593.1, from coordinate 65,753,216 downwards.
CCTTTGTGAGGCACGTTCTGATCTTCTCACCCTCAAAGTCCGCTCCCTTGTCACAAGTGAATTGAAGCGTGCATCGTCAGCAAATGAAATAATTTTTGCCCCACACTCTTCCGCCAGAGGGGCCAAAGGGGGCATATATAAGTTGAAAAGAGTGGGGCTCAATACAGAGCCCTGAGGAACCCCTACTTTCAGGCTCGGGATGAGGGCCGCAAAGGGAGGCGTCCAGACTTCCTGGCTTCTGTTGTCAAGGAAGGAGGCTAGCTTTTCTAAGACCTAGCCGCCTATTCCAAGTTCTCGTAGCCTCTCCCGGAGCCTGTCATGCGGGACAGTATCAAAGGCTGTTGATAGATCTAGTAGAATCAGAACGGCTTTGCCCCCCTGATCAAGCTTCTCCTTGACATGTTCCGAGACCTCCAGCAGAGCGGTTTCAATACTATAGTTCGCTCTGAAGCCAGACTGACTAATGTGAAGAAGGTTATTTTTTTCAGCATAATCTGAAAAAGCAGAATTCATAAATTTCTCCAGAACCTTAGAGAGAGACGGCAGAAGCGATATGGGTCTGTAGTTTGCTAGTTCTTTAGGATCAGCTGAGGGTTTCTTGAGTAGTGGCAACATTTTAGCATGTTTCCAAATGGAAGGCATATGGCCAGCAGCTCGAGAGGAATGGAGTACCTTAGTGACCAGAGGATTTATGACCGGGGCCACCGAAGCTAGCAATTTAGCTGGACAAGGGTCCGCAGGGGAACCTGACTTTAGACCCTTGATGCTATCAAGGGATATTTTCGGCAGCAGCTGAGGGAACTGCAGGAGAGCAGGAATGTCTCTAGTGGGGAGCTCTTTACCAGGGGCAACTCTGTCAGGATCATCCTCGGGAGAGACCCTTGCGAAAGAGTCCTGAATAGTCACAATTTTCCCGTGAAAGAAAGTCGCTAAATGTTGAGTCCATTCCATGGAATGAGAGAGATCCCTAGCCACGTACAATGTACAAGTATTGCTCAACCTGCGGGGGGGCTTTGTAAAGCATCCACTTTTTTTTATATCCTTATGCAGATTTCCCAAGCAAAGAAATTGCTCCAATTTTCTTTCTTGGGATCCTGGATATCACTAAATTATTATTTCCACACTGTAAATTATACAAAAAGCAGGTGGGACATGCAGCCTTTAGGAGTTTAGGTGGATATGAGACCCTTTTGACCAATCTATCAAAATTCAAAAGATTCCTTGTAGTTTTTCTATTCATAATTTTGTGTTCATGATAATGGCCAGCATGTCCCAAGAGACTTTTCAAGAATGCTGTAATTCTCACAAGAAGCCTGTTGTGGCTCCTATACCTGGGTACAAGGATTCACAAAGATCTTGAATGAGTTTATATATAGACAACAGCACAGAACCCAGGTCCAGACAAACAGGTGGAAAGGACACTTTGATGAGATTTGCAAAAATAACTAATCCTGACACTTGTCGAGGAAACAGTCACATAACTTTGAAACAAGCTCTCAGGTGTGGCCAGCATGGTCCCTGGAAGCTGGGGTCTGGGAGAAGCACACTGAAGGGCCCGATACTGTGGGTTCCAACTGCTTGAGGACCCACCCAGTGCTGACCATCACATCCTCAGGCTGCAACCAGGTGTAACCAGGACCGTATGAACCACCGCAAGGACCTGCCTCGTTTCTAGAGGAAAATATCACCCGCTAGAAGAGAAAATGGACACTCAAGTGAAATGTGAAGATAAAACACAGAATTAATACACAGCGCCAACACCACACCTTACAGTGGAGTCAATCTCTTGCGTTGAAGTACTAGGCCTCCCTGTTGTACACTTATGTTCACAAATATCAGAGGATTGGTCACTGGCCCAACCACAGTGATGCAACATGGCCATTCCCAGAGTGGAGGGGATTGGGGTGCAGGCCAAGACAGTTTCCAACTAGGTGGGGGCATTGTGCTGCTGGTGGGGGCTGGTTTTGTTGCTGGGAGCCGTGCCGGCCACGTTTCCTGCCAGCAGTGCTTCAGTGCTTTAAAATGAATCCCAACCCAACTGGTCGTCATATGAACAATGCAATGAAATTAAAAGCAGCCATAGCTTTCTGCAAGAAGCATAAATTGGTTACCGCAAAGCTCTAGCTATTAGGACCGGTTGGGTTGAAGACATAATTCCTCAGATGCCATTGCTAAAAGAAATTATATCATCACATTAATATCTAAACACTCTGGACTCACATTTGTCACATTGGAACACGAGGATGAGGGGAGATGACTAATCACCAGACTTAAAAATGGCAATAAAGATTTATTCCCCCATAAATGTATATGCTCCAAGCGCTGGATGTCCTCAATTCTGGCAATCAATGAATACAAAATTGTCGCTCCTCCCTCATGATGTTCCCACCATACTTGGAGGTGACTTTAACCTACCAATAGATGGTACATTAGACAGACAATCATGGTCTAAATCCAGATCCTTCAAGACCCACAAACAAATTTGCAACTTCTACTCCTTCCACAAACATAATAATGTCTGGAGGTTAAACAACTTAGATGGTAGTGAGCTCACCTTTTCCTCAGCCACTCATCAAAGCTACACATGTATTAACTACCTACTAGTAGTGTCTAGGCTAATGCAAAAAGAACAATTGATGGACAGAATGCAAAACAATGTCATACATTCACTCCGGTACAGAGATCTGAGCCTAAATCCATCGTTTTTTTGATCACCATGCCATTCCAGTTTGGACCCAGCCATATGCAAATCAGTCTTGACCCTGCGCCCAATGGGAACAGTCCAGCCGAAACTGCCAGGCCAGGTCTTCCCTGGACTGGAAACAAGCATCCTTGGACCGGTTTCGGGGTTTCAGGCCTCTTCAGCCAGGATAGCTTGACTCCAGACGCATGGAGAGCACGGGACCAACGTCTGGGCACACTCGTCCCACTCGTGGTGACAAATGCAAAAAGAACAATTGATGGACAGAATGCAGAACAATGTCATACATTCACCCCAGTACAGAGATCTGGGACTAAATCCAGCAAAATAAAGTGGGTGTTAAGGGAAAGAACGCGCAACCTGCAAAATTCCACAATTTTTAACTATGCGAACCAAAATTTTTTTTTCAATACAGTGCATTCAACTTGAGGTTAAACACCCCAAACCCTCAAAAACAATCGATGATTGATTCATGTAATTTCTTTTGTCGAAGCACACGTGAAATCAATAATGAATGTCTCTTGTAATAACCACGAAATAGAAAAAATTGGTATGGGCTTCTCTTCTTCCTTTTTTATTTTCGAATTGAATCTTCAAAGTTCTTTAATTCGCAAACACTCTTCCACTCCCCAACGCGTTTCGTCGATAAGGGATTAACCCATGCGACTTCCTCAGGGCTGGAAGTAATAAACAATACAAATTGGAGTACAAAACCTCCTTAATCCATACTAAATAGCCCACATTACTTCCATGTGCAAAAGGAAATAAACATGCTGTGTGATTTCACACTATTAGCAACCTGCGTTTACACGTTTTTAAATTCTTTAACAGTTTTAACCCCAATGATTGAATATTCATTACACCTGCTTAGCCACCATTATGACCGACGAAACGCGTTGGGGAGTGGAAGAGTGTTTGCGAATTAAAGAACTTTGAAGATTCAATTCGAAAATAAAAAAGGAAGAAGAGAAGCCCACACCAATTTTTTCTATTTCGTGGTTATTACAAGAGACATTCATTATTGGTTTCACATGTGCTTTGACAAAAGAAATGACTAAGTCCAGCGTCTAGGCTAATACAGTCAGCCACAGAGACATCCATGGAACCATGGTAATCTCGGACCACGTATGTGTCACGCTATCCTTTAAAAATGTCTCCAACACATCCAGAAATAAATGGCACATGAATTGTTGGAGCATGAAGCTGATGATACTGAGATAAAGGAACACATAAACCCTTCATTCAGGATAATGAGGGTTTGCTTTTGTCCTTCGCAATAATTTGAGGTGCCTAAAAATGCAACACCAGAGGCCAAATGACAAGCCGTATGTCGAGGAGGAACAGAGAAATGAAAATTAAATTAATTAATCTGTCCAAAGAAATCAAAGATATAGAATAAACAAATTGGCAAGGCAAAAAATTGAAACACCTGGACACACACAAACACCTTAAATACAACAGAATTGAAAGCAAGAGAGCTCCTTTATGGGCACAGTCACAGAAAATGAAACTATATTATCTCAACAAAGCAGGGAAACCTTTGCTGCTTATCTAAAATGTTAAAAAACAAATCAATAATCTCTAGCATTAAGGTATCTTCTAAGTATATCTTGACTAAAAAGTATGCCATTATAAGGGCATTCAAGAATTTCTCTGCCACCCTTCCCCAATAATTCTATATTAAAGGAAAAAAGCTTAGCATTCGTAAGCAACATTGCTATTACCAAACTCTCTGAAGACAAAATCGCCTTCAACAAACCCCTTGAGAAAGAAGAGATCATCGTTGCCCTCAAGGCCATTCCCTCCGGCAAACCCCAGGTCCAGGTGGCTTCCCGATTTTCCTGCGCGGTTATTGACCTACTAGAAGCTGCTCTCAAACATTTACCTCTCATGCAAGAGGTTACCGGAACAGCTGCAGAGGTGAATGTTGTTGTTATACCAAAAGTGAACAAAAAGCATCTAAACCCAAAGACCTACAGACCCGTATTCCTCATCATTATGGACACAAAAATATTTGCTAAAGTGCTAGCTAGCTAGATGTCTAGAGAAATTAATCCCAAAACGAATGCATACATCACAATGGGATTTGTAGGAGAGTAGGATCTGCTTCACATGGGTACCCCCACTTTTTGCTGGTGTTTCACTGTTTTTCGACCTTAGTCTGGCTGTGGCCTTGCTAATCAGGACCCCAGCCTAGCTGCTTCCTCTCTAAAATGGTTTCCATATACATTAGGTACATCTCTAATTGGATTGTGGAGTGCCTTATAAGCCACTAGTATATGGTATACTATGTACCAAGGGCATAGGTACCTCTGAGGCCTGCCAGGGGCTGAAGCATGTATTATGCCACCCCTGGGAAGCACTCCAAAATGACACCACAGGTCTGCTACTGCTGCCTGGGTAAGGTGGTGCCTGCACCCCTTACTGTGGTATAGGCTACCTATATCACTACCATTGCACACACATATAAAACCTATAAGTCACTCCTATGGCATGCCTTAACAATCCTAAAGGCAGAGTGCTTGGTTTTTATGTGAGAGGGTGCCCCTGCATGAGCAGAGCCCCTCTGCAGCGTTCGGAGTACCTCCTCTGATGCTGTTTGTGGTGCAGCCTGACCACATACTCTTAAGTGCTTTATAACCTCACAGTAAACGCTAACTTTGGACTGGCTGCACGGAAACATGTCGTGTTTGGTGTCAAATGCTTTGGAATACTACCCCCCCCCCGCCAGTTCTGGTGGCGGGGGTAGCATTCCACCCTTCTAGAGGGAGAGACATGTTCACACTGGTCTACCCGGTAAAGACTTTCTAAAGCCCTGGCATCACAAAATGGATGCCACAGACACGGGTCTGGCCTCCCGCTGCTGACCGAAACTCCGGCAGGGGAGGCCTGGACAATAGGTTTCCTGCCCCAGGGAGGTGTAACCACATCCCCAGACAGGCAGATGTGTATTGGGGCCGGGCGGGAGCACTCTCTGGTGCTTTGAAGTCCTGCACTGGGGCACACTTGGTGTCCCTGTGCATAGTCCAGTTCAAACCGGTAGCAGGGCCTACCTGCCCCTGCTCTGGCGCGAAACTGTAAAAAGGAAATGGGTGTAAGCACCCCTCTTTCCAAACCCTCCCATAGGTGGATCCCTAGAGTATGTCCAACCCCCAAACTTAGTATAAGTATGGGAACCCAGTCCTTGTGACATTAGATTACCCTGGACGAAACTCTGCAACATATATCCTGGACCTTCGACTTTCTATTACCGCTAGAAGACTGAAGAAATCTCCCTTGGGGTCAAGGAGTGACTCCCCTGCTTGGCAGGCACCAAAGAAGCAACTGTCCGGTCTGCAAATCTGAAGCTCCCACCGGAGCCCGAAGTCTTTGCATCACCAGAGGTAGATTTCCAAAATTCCCCGAGGCTACCCTGAGTCCACAGCAAAGCTGAGGCCCGTGGCTATCGTGGGTGACGTGGAACCGTGACCCCTGGACACCGTGATCTTTTTCCGGTCCATCATCTTCCTGGTCGTCCTCGAAGTTGTGCTTTGGGCTCCGAGTAGTCCCAGCCTTGGGCATCTACAGCACCGAAGATCTCTGGCCTCCACTCCCAGAGTGACCCGTGGGCCAGTTTCTAGTGCGACTGCTCGAGGCTCCTTCGCGATCGCTAGCCCGTTGGCTAGTGGGTCCCCACAAAGGCAACTCCTCTTCTGATTAGGCTTTCCTGGTTGCTCCAGATGTGCCCCGACTTACCTTTGCTGGGTGAGTACCCCAGACCTTGCTGGTCTGCCCCGACGTGCTTCTTCGATTTCCACTTGACTTGCCGTTGCCAAGGCTTGTTGGGTCTATTCTGGTCGCCAACACTGCAGCACTCGACAGAATTCGTGGGGCAGCTCGAATCCAGCTCCTGGTTGTCGTCGACACCTCCTGGACCTCGTGACTGAAGAGTCAAGACACCTATCAACTCACCTGAAGTACCCGACATCTGTGGGCATTGGACTATCGTGTCACTGGTAAGTGACCCAGACTCTGTCACCTCTGCTTTCAGGTTCCTTCCATCCTCGATCCAGGCTTGGATCTCTTCGGACACTTTTCCTCTTCACGGCAGCAGCACTTCTTTGCCAGCTTCCATTGAAAACGACGCCGTGACCTGACACCATTTGACACCTATGCACCCGGCTTCCCTGGGTGAGGTAACTCGAGTACTCCGGTGCTCCCATGGGTCTTGGCCCTAGACACCTCTAAGTCCAAAAGGGTTTGCTTGTAGTCGTCCTCTAAGTGTCCTTAAACTCTTAATTTCCAACCACGACATTCCCCATAGAAGTTAAGGGCGATTCGTCCCCCGTGGGTCCCCTACATCACTACCTTGGGTGGTTCCTTGGGGCCCAAGCACTTCTAAAGGCTCTAGGCCTTGTGTCCAGCTCAGTCGTGGTTCTTATACCACTTTATTGGTATATGGTTTGGTACGCCCCTAGGGCCCAAACGTGTATTTGTGCTTTTCCTGTTGAATACTGACTTGTAACTTAAGTACTTCGAACTCTAGCCTCATAAAGAGACTGGAGGGGTGTGTTTTATCTTAAATACATATATTTTAAATATATACCTGGTGTGGTTGTCCTTTCATTTGGTCATTCAAGAGATTATAGACTGGTAAAACAAGCTGCTTTACATTTCTTCAAGACTTAGCCTGAAGGCTGCTCTCCATAGCTACCGCTAGGATAGCTTTCAATAAAGGTTGTCTTTAACCATTCACCATAAGGGGTTGTTTGGACTGATACAGGGTGCCCACTATAACTAGTGGACAGCATATATCAGGCCAACTTCTCACAGGATTGGTCAAAGGTAGACTTGCCAGCAAGAACACCTGCAGTTTTAGCCATATCATAGAACTAGCGTGTCTGTCTGAATTACCAGCGCTATCTATTACTCTGGATGTAGAAAAGGCCTTCGATAAGGTCACATGGTCTTACCTGTGACAGTGCTCCATTGACACAAACTAGGAGCACAATTCATTAAAGTGACCATGGCCCTGTATGCAAAAGCAACACCAAGAGACACAATCAGCGGAATATGTCAGACAGGAACACAAGTGGGATGCCCACTCCCCCGCCCCATTATTGCTCCTCACAACGGATCCCCTATTAGAACTAATAAACCACGCTGTGAATATCAAAGGCTTTGAGTTTAAATTTGGCATCCTCAAAACATGCAGACGCGGACACCATTTTGATATTCACTGAGGAAGCAGAAACCTTGATTACAGCTCTACAAAACCTCTTCCATAACTTCATAACCAGCATTTTGGGTTACTGCCTGAAGAAAGAAAAACAAACAAAGTCTTACCCCACAATGCTTGGTGCCTCCCCAGCTGTATTAGACATACAGGCCTACACTGGCAGACAAAATTAAATAAATGCTTTGCTATATGGGTCACAAATGAGCTGAAGGAATCAGTAGGGTATTATGAACAGAAAACACAAAAGCCAAAATCAAAGACCTTCTGGACTTCTGGTTTATATATCCCGGTGGGGCACACCTAAAGCTCTACAAATTATGATGACACCTATAATTAATTTCACGTCTGATTCCTATAAGGCTCTCAAATAATTTCTACACTTCTGTTGTCAAAATCACCCCTGTCTTTCTTTGGAATTCGAAGAGAGCCAGAAAAATACTAAAACTTTGCCTAGATCGTAGTAAAGGTGGGTTCAGGATCGCGAATTAGTTTAACTACTAAACAGCATTCTTCTCAGACCCACAGTACCCACTGGTTCATTGATCATCTTGAACACCAACATTATTGGCATCATATGGAACGGGAACTCCCTTTCCCCTACCACATAATTTATTTATTTATTTATTTATTTATTTATAAAGTTTTATATAGCGCAAACATGATCCCGAAGGATATCAGAGCGCTCTACACTTTGGGGGAGAGGATGGTAATAGTAGCAGTACAATCGTCAGAGGGGGTACCAACCTGGACAAATCACATATACATATCAAACAAGAGGTTACAATCGAAAGGGACAGTAAGGGTAAGAAAAAAAACTGGAACCTAGTGAACTGGGTGGGGAGCAAGTGAACAGTAAAGCAGAATAACAGCAAACACGGTATTTAGGGAGTATGTCCAAGCATTAGAGCAGAGGATCCAAGACCCTTTTAAGGTAGGAACTTGTTCATGAGGAATCTTTTTACTTCCAATCTTGCTCCTAAAGCTGAACCCTATCAATGTCCTACACTCAAAGTAAATAATACTTGACATGGTGTCAGAACTACTTTCAGAGGGCCAAGGAGCACAAAGGAATTAATGGGCCCAACCATGAGGGTAGGCCTTTTACTATTGATGTCCTGGGCCTGACCTACTATGTATCCAGAGCAACTGGCCACGTACTCCTTCTGCACTAGACCCTTAGTGGTAGCTATGGCTGAGCAGTCCAAGTCTCCCTCAGTGGAGAAGTGTGAATACAGGTCAGCGAACACGACTCAAAACTCAAAGAACGCACAGCAGTTTCAATAAATCAATGTTCAGTCAAATACTTATTGCTATATGGCTGAGCTTAACCTGGAGTGGCGAAGTGAGCTAAAGAACAATGATGTATTCAACCCAGATCTGTGACTGGGAGTGAGTGTCTGAAAAGTTTCAGCGCTCCGTCTATCATCTCCTTGTTTTGCTTTGTTTGCCCTAAGCTGGCAGGGTATGTCCAGACGTGGGTCCCTTGCTCACTTTGCCACTGGATATAAGCTAGCCTGGCTGATGAGAGGTGTTACCCTGAAACTAGTCCAAGGAAGCTTATTTCTGGTCCAGGGAAGACATGCCATGGCAGTTCAGTCTGTACTGTTCCCGTGAGGCACAGGGTCAAGTCTGATTTGCATATGGCTGTGTCCGAACTGGGGTGGTGAAGTGAGCTAAAGAACAATGATGCATTCAACGCAGATCTGTGACTGGGGGCGAGTGTCTGAAAAGGTTCAGCGCTCCGTCCATCATTTCCTTCTGTTTGCTTTAATAAATCAGTATAATCACATGTGGTTCAGTCGGAATTATTGAAAAAACGTTTACATAATTTTTAGGAAAGCAAAAACCCTTACGCTAAGCGCTTTATACAACAGCGATTGGTCTACTTTTATCTGGCTGGGAGACAGCGAATGTCAGCGCCCCAAATGTACTAGGAGGTTGGCAAGTGGATCTTTGCCAAGTCTTTTGTAAAAAAACTTGCAAACTTTCATTGAAGAAATTGCTTTTGATTTTAATATTAGCACTTTCGCTGTACTGCACGAGCACCTATGTCACCATTGTACTAGCATATTCTGTTTCTAAGAAAGTGTTCTTCAAAAATGTGTTATATTCATAACAGCAAATATTGCTTAAATACATTGGGCAATATATTACGGAACCTGGTGGCCGTTTTTAATGTGTTTGATACAAAACGATATGGGGTAAGAGTTATTGCTATCATAATTATGTAAATGTTTTTGAAATAATTCCAACAGAACCACAGGTGATTATACTTATTTTTGGTGAAGGCGGGCACTTTTCACCACTGTGAGGGCAGCTGTATGGAGGCCCCACCCAGTCCAACAAGACCGCAATCTGTGAGACAGGCGTATGTCATGGCGCACGCGCTGATCCGTAATTAGCACTAGGGATCCAGACAACAGTACTGTTGGGCACTCAGGGCAGGTGCACATTCATTACCGTGAAGAGGACTTTTCTGTCCCAACTCATGGTTAGATCTCTTATGTACGTAGACAAAAAGATGACCAATCAACTGACAAATGTAATATTACTAATAACACTGTGGATTTTTTTTTTAAAAATCATAATAGATTCATTGCCCTCGATTGAGCAGTTTTGTGCTACAAAAAGCACTTAGTTTCCTTTTCAGAGAGGTATATTCCTCATCCAGACCCCTGAACTATACAGAACACCAAAGCACTTACTCCCTTGCTAACCTCGAGTCCTACAGATTTATGAAAAACTATAATATCTAAACTGGGTACTCTGAAAGATCCTACTGTTTCGGCCCTAATAAAACATTGAATTCATCAGGACATGCAGCCTCATAAATGCATAAAAAGTGATAACACAAAACTAAAACCCCCACTCACCTACAACAAAATGCAAAACAAATCCAAGAACTCTAGAGGAGACCACTTCACTGGCGAAATCTGGTCAAAATTGTGGAGTAATGATATAAAAAAAAAATAATAATCACCCTCCCTTCCATAAAAAAACTTTTCTCAATACACAAATTATACTGGACTTGCGACAAACTTGCAAAATATACCCTGATCGACTCCAATCTCTGCTGTAAGTGTAAAGCGAGTTAGGGAAACACAGAACACATGTTCCTCAGGCGAGACCTTTTCAGACCATGCTGGGAATTGGTCTCTAACTTCCTCAGTAATATTTTTAAAACTCCTCTCAAACTGGACATGACAAAGAAATCCTGGGCCCTCTCAAAGCCCCAACACTCCTCAGCAGATGACATAAATCTATTAGATTTACTACTGACTATTGCAAATAAGCTCATATAGAGGGAATGGAAATCAGCTGACCACATATCCTCCCACACGTGGAGGACACGGGTCACCTACACACAAAACACACATCAACCAAGTGGATAATCAGAAATACGCTTCCAAGATGTGGAAGTCTAATGAAAAGTCCATACAACCCCCTCCAAAATACCCACTTTACTCCCCCTAAACCAGGCAATAAAACGTCTACCATACCCACCCACCACAGGTCACCTGGGATGTGAATCCACAACTTCCTCCCCTCCCCTTCCACCGTCTTTCCACTACATTTTCTCCAGCCTCTAAACTCTTACAAGGTATAAATCAGTCGCTAACCATTATCAGCTAATACTGATGAACCTTGTTTCTATACTATCAGGTAGTTCCTACTAATTCGTTGGATCTGCGCATTTGTTGGACAACAGAAACTTTGGGTGAGGTGCCTAGGCTGATTCCAGGCACCCCCGCAGGATATGTTGGCCTAGGGACCAGCTTGCTCACAGTACCACCAAAAGCCCCCCTAACTGTACCAGGGTGCGAATGGTTTCTGGCAACCACTGAACATGACGACCCTGGCCCCTCCGGGATCGTGAAAACAGATCAGAACCTTTTGCTCAGTCACTCGAGGTTACTAGTACTCAGAGAAATATATAGAATACACAGTGGGACGTTTTCAATATATTTATTGAACCAACGTTATTCTTCTTGTATAGAATACATTGGGCTGTGATAATCAGTAGACAGAAGCAGATAAAAGTGATTACAAGCACTAAAAGAGTAAATAGTAGGTATAATTCTACCATGGTGCGCTAAAACAGGGTATATATGCAGGCATTTAAACAAGGCAGTAATCAGGCATACTCCTACTATGTAAATCCTACTCTGCGTGTACCTAGAGTGCTTGCAGGTGTAACGATCCAACCCCATTACCTGGTGGGAGAGAATGAAGGACCTCGTCTTGGTTACAAACTGGGCACCCCTCTTGAGATGTCAGACCGCTGCGTGGTGAAGTCTCAGCATGCAGGGACCCTCAGTGTCAGATGAAGTGCTTCCTCTGCGAATCTTTTGGGATACGCATTATTTATAATAAATGCACCCTTGTGATGTGCGTACAGATTAGTGATGCTATGCATATGAAGATAGCCGTGTCGTCCCGTGGATGAAGATAGGATGTTATTTGTACATAGTGCGTCAAGAGGCCTTGCACATGGTCTTCGAGGCATCGTGATAATGTTATGCCAAACTAGCTGTGTAAACAAAGTAGTTTCAGAGAAACTAATCGAACATTGTCTTGAATGCAAATATGTCCAAAAGGTCACAGTAGAAATGTATTTGTGCAAAATTAGGACAATGTAAAAAAAATGTGTAGCTCCGTTACTTGGGTCTAACCCGGGCACATAACAGTACTCCACACCTCTATATGTTGTTTTTTTACTCTCAAAAAACACACTGAAACAAAAAAAAAACAATGCAAACAAATGGTTTTAAAGCTTGCCCAGTTGGACCACACTCAGTACAAACTCATTTATTTTTGCATTTGATTGGTTTCTTTCTCCTGCAGGCCCACTAGGAGCAGACCTGACCTGAAGGGCTTCAGCAGGAAGTGGGTTGAGGCCCAGCCCTGAACCCTAAAGCCCCCCTTCGTCAGCCCTTAAACCACTCTCTTGTACAACCCCTGCCCAGCCCTGAACCTTAAACGCCCCCTTCACCATACCTAAAACCACCCTCTTGCACAAGTACTGCCCAGCCCTGAACTCTAAAAGCACCCCTACTCCTAAAACCACCCTCTTGCACAAGCCTGGCCCAGCCCTGAACCATACAGCCCCCCCTTTGCCAACCCTAAAACCATTCTCTTGCACAAACGCTGCCCTGACGTGAACTCTAAAAGCGCCCCCTTTCCTAATCCTTAAAATGCCCTCTGCAACAACCCCTGCCCAGCCCTGAATCCAAAAACCGCCCCTGAGACAAACCTGCCCAGTCCTGAACCCTAAGACCCCCCTTTCTCTTATATCAGGTATTTCAATCCAGATACAGACATGGACAGCCGGGTGGAGAAAAGGCACTGTGCCTGAGCAAGTGTTACACCAGCCTGCTCAGGCCAATCCTGGCACTACTCTCATGCTGGGTAATAGTATGAGAGCAGCGTCTGGATTGGGTGGGGAGTCTGGGAGTCTGTGCTGTGTGGCCGCCGGGAGCAGAGTAGCACTGAGGCGGCTGGTAGCAGGACCGGGAGCGGCTAGTAAATGTTTTTTTTTCATTATCATTATTCCCTCTGGCGCTGCCTCACTACTTTCTGTTGGCAGCAGCCGCCACTTGGTGTGCACACACCCCGAGCTGATATAGTTCAAGGTGCTCTCTCATGTGATGAGGAAACAAAAGGAGGCTCTGTAAAAAAAAGTAATTGCCTAGGATTAGACAATGTGGTGAAGTGGAAGCCGGGATTGATGCCGGTTTCCTGGTTTCACATGGTGCAATTCAGCCATTACATGGTTATCTTTCTCTCCTGTTTTAGATCTAATCTTAATGTTTTGTGTTTAGTTATTTGATGCACTAAACCAGTGCACAGATTTAAATGCATCAGAGCTATGCATCTTTTACAAGCCTCTTTGGGGAGGGTTTATGTCTTAATGTGGAAACTAAAATGGAAACCGGAGCACCCACCCACGGTCAGTGCTCTGAGACCATTTGTTCTGCAGTTAAAAGTCTTTATTGATTGTCATCCATTCTTGAATTACTTCAGTCACTCACTCCTGCCCCTTCCAACTGTTCATTCATTCATTCATTGAGTCATGCAGCCATGTCTCCAATCTCCCTCCTTCACAGATTTCTTGGTCGAAGAAGTCCTGCCCCCCCACCCCACTTCCGGTGTTCATTCTCACTGGCTGCGCTCGTGGGCTCTGTGCAGTGTGAGGGCGGGTATGACAACATTTGCCAGGACTGCTCTTGGTTCCCAAACCCGCCCTGCCGGGTTGGAGGGAAAGATGGCGGCGCTTCCTGACTGCCTCTTCCTCTCAGTCCTTCAGACAGTTTCCCCTACATCTCGCGTCTCTGCGACCTGGCCGCCTTGTGAAGACGGATGAATACCTTTGTCTCTAGGGACACACATTACAACATGGCCGACCTGGAGATGGGCCCAGGGTCCTGCGAGCCCTCCAGAGACTGTCATTCAACCAGGCCTGGAACTCATGTGACAGGTATACCACGAATGAAGGCGCGGCCTGTCTCATGACCACTGTTCCAAGGGACATGGCCCCTCTAAGAGGAGTTCAGCCCCCCCTGAAGCGCAGAAGCAAAGATCAACATGTGGGTACTTTCAGTGGCAGCCCGCCTGACTGGCGGGTGCCGGGGCGGGTGCCGGGGGGGTTAAGAAGGGTCACAGAGGCGGAGGGGCATGAGGTAAATAAATTTTTTTTTAATTATACACTTACCTTGCCGTCGGGTCCCGCCGCTGCGTCTCTGCTCCTTGCTCCTGCTCTCCTCATGGAACAGGAAGCCAGGAAGAACAGCCAGGCTCCCCTGACCAATCACAATGCTGCAATGCAGTGTTGCGATTGGTTTTAACCTGTTCCGTGCCCATGACGGAACCACTCCGTCATGAGCCACGGGCGCCGTGTGCTCATGACGGAGTGGTTCCGTCATGAGCACAGCGGCGCCGCACTGCCCTCAAACCCCCCCCCAGCGCCGCAGCGGAATTCGTGCCGCGGCGAAGGGGTTAAGTGTCCTGGTTCAACGCTCAACCAGGGAATGGGGACCTCGGCTTGTTCGCCACATAGGCTGTAATGCAGCCTGAATGGAGACTATGGGAAGTGTGCATGACTGGTTTAGCGGCCCGAGAGACCCGACCAAACAGTCATTGCGCACTTAGGAGTGGGCAAACCAC
Organism: Triturus cristatus; assembly: GCF_964204655.1. NCBI lineage: Eukaryota > Metazoa > Chordata > Amphibia > Caudata > Salamandridae > Triturus > Triturus cristatus. Next base: position 65,738,133 of record NC_140593.1, on the reverse strand, counting down.
TCCTCCCCTGCCCTGCTCCGAGAGCAGAGCAGCCCCGCCCACTCGCCCACACAGGAAACATAAAATGATAATAATTGAAAGTTATTCTTATTTTATATTTCCTTTCCTTTACACAGCTCAAAAGCAGTGGGGCGATGCTCCTCCGCCTTAGAGGAGGAGCCTACACTTGGTGCTTCTCTTATGCTGATATGTATCAACCTACACTCCAGAAGGGGGTTTCATAAACTCTTAACAATGCAAAGCGCTGCAAAGTGCCCTCCTGGAGAGAGCAGGAAGGAAAGAGGACTGCAGGCAAGAGGAGAGGTATACAAAGTGTTAGACGCTGAAGCAATCTGTGATGATGTAATTGGCCTCTAGAAAAGTGAAAGTGATAATTAGGGGCTGAATCAATATGTGATGGTGTAAGGCACCTCCAAAAAAGTGGAAAGTGTTTATTAGAGGCGGAATCAATCTGTGATGGTGTAAGGCAGCTCCAGAAAAGTGTTAGTTAGAGGTAAATCATTTTGTGTTGATGTGAGGAGGCTCCAGAAAAGTAGAAAAAGTTAATTAGAGGACAAATCAATCTGTGATGATTTAAGGGAGTTCCAGAAAAGCGCAAAGTATTAGTTAGAGGTGGAATCGATCTGTGATAATGTAAGGGGGCTCCAGAAAAGTGGAATTGTTAGAGACTGAATCAATCTGTGGTGATGTAAGGCGGGTCCAGAAAAGTGGAAAGTGTTGGTTAGAGATGGAATCGATCTGTGATGATTTAAGGGAGCTGCAGAAAAGTGGAAAGTGTTAGAGGCTGAATCAATCTGTGATGATGTAAGGGGGCTCCAGAAAAGTGGAAAGTGTTAGAGGTGGAATCAATCTGTGATGATTTAAGGACGCTCCAGAAAAGTGGAAAGTGTTAGAGGTGGAATCAATCTGTGATGATTTGAGGGGGCTCCAGAAAAGTGGAAAGTGTTAGTTAGAGGTGGAATCAATTTGTTATGATTTAAGGGGGCTCCAGAAAAGTGGAAAGTGTTAGAGGTTGAATCAATCTGTGATGATGTAAGGGGGCTCTAGAAAAGTAGAAAGTGTTAGAGGTTGAATCAATCTGTGATGATTTAAGGACGCTCCAGAAAGGTGGAAAGTGTTAGAGGTGGAATCAATCTGTGATGATTTAAGTGTAGCACTCACCCGCATTCTCGCCCTCAAACAGGCCCGTCATTGTAAAACACTAGGGTCCGTTTCCGTGTTTCCTCAACGGCAGGGCCTCCAAAACTACAATTCCCTACAGGCACTGGGGCGCATCAGGAGGCCTGCACTACATAAGCACTTCCGCTGGAGGCGGAAGGTGCTTGTCAATCAAAGATCACACGGATTTTCAGGGCGGAAGGTGCTCCCCGCCGTTCTCCAGCGAGAAGCATTTCCGCATCCCCTCCAGAGTCGGGCCGAGTCCCGTGTTCCATGAAGATCAAGCATTTCTGACGTTGAATGAGAAGCGCCACGAAAACGGAAAGTCTGTTGTACAGGTATTCCTAGGGCGTAGAGCTGGTGTGCCTTTTTCCGTTAATCCGTATAACTTTATCAAGACTGCTCGAGGCATACAAAGTCCCGGTGTGCCTTTTTCCATTAATCCGTATAACTTTATCAAGACAGCTCGAAGCATACAAGGTCCCGGTGTGCCTTCCCGCCTACTAAGTGATATTTCTGTGATTTCTCCACGAAACGCACAAGGAGAAGATACACCTTTGTTTAGTAGCACCGCGACCTCGGTGGTTGTACTCGGTCGCGGGTGCTCCCCTTTTGGTTGCATCATCTGGGCTCTGAAGAAGCTGGTGTGAGGAGTATTTCACATCACACGAAGATGCCAGGATCCGTGCAACGCTCGCTACACCCCTAGGGCGATGGTTAGGAAAAGTAACCACACACTTCTGTGCAATTAACAGGAACAGGGTGCAGCAAAGAGTCAGACCCTGGTCGGGGTATGTTGTACTTGGGGCAGTCGAGGTAGCTGCAAAGGGTAACAAGAGTGCAAGGTGCAGGGATTTGATGTAAAGTCCCAGGACACAGCAACCTGTTTAATTTAGCTATAAAGGAGTTAATTATCCTGGCCAGGAAAGAGACAATTGGACAGGGGATAGTTTTCGGATACCCACACCCTGGCGGGACTAGACGTGGCTCCGCGCTGAAACAGCACTGGTGGGTAGAAATAGGGTTGTATGATAATCCCTAACGAACTGAGAGAATTCCCATTCTCATCCGCTGTCTCTCTCATCCTTGTTCTGCAGGCATCAGTCTTCCGAGAGAAGATTACATTCCCGAAAAAGACCCTGAAGAGCTCCTACCACTGGCCTCATCTTTTTTATGTTCTCCACTCCCCTTTTTTCCCCCAGGCCTGGTCTCACGCAGCTAGGTTGTCTTCCTCTGCTGGGGATTAGGCTCTCGGGAATCAGGGACTTACTCATCTATCATCGTCTCTGCTGGAATCTCGGATACAGGTTAGTGGCGATATATTGTGACATGTGTGCTGCTGACAACCTGGCATATCTGACATTAAGGGGGCTCCAGAAAAGTGCAAAGTGTAAATTAGAGGTGGAATCGATCTGTGATGGTGTAAGGCGGCTCCAGAAAAGTAGAAAGTGTTGGAGGTGGAATCAATCAGTGATGATTTAAGGGGGCTCCAGAAAAGTGCAAAGTGTAAGTTAGAGGTGGAATCGATCTGTGATGGTGTAAGGCGGCTCCAGAAAAGTAGAAAGTGTTAGAGGTGGAATCAATCTGTGATGATTTAAGGGGGCTCCAGAAAACTGGAAAGTGTTCATTAGAGGTGGAATCAATCTGTGATAATGTAAGGCACCTCCAGGAAAGTGTGAAGTGTTAGAGGTGGAATCAGCTGTAATAATGTAAGGGGCTCCAGAAAAGTGCAAACTGTTTGTTAGAGGTGGAATCAATCTGTGATGATTTAAGGGGGCTCCAGAAAAGTGGAAAGTGTTCATTAGAAGTGGAATCAATCTGTGGTAATGTAAGGGGCTCCAGAAAAGTGCAAAGTGTAAGTTAGAGGTGGAATCGATCTGTGATGGTGTAAAGCGGCTCCGGAAAAGTAGAGAGTGTTAGAGGTGGAATCAATCTGTGATGATTTAAGGGGGCTCCAGAAAAGTGGAAAGTCTTCATTAGAGGTGGAATCAATCTGTGATAATGTAAGGCACCTCCAGGAAAGTGTGAAGTGTTAGAGGTGGAATCAATCTGTGATGATTTACGGGGGCTCCAGAAAAGTGAAAAGTGTTCATTAGAGGTGGAATCAATCTGTGATAATGTGAGACACCTCCGGGAAAGTGTGAAGTGTTAGAGGTGGAATCAATCTGTAATAATGTAAGGGGCTCCAGAAAAGTGCAAAGTGTAAGTTAGAGGTGGAATCAATCTGTGATGATTTAAGGGGGCTCCAGAAAAGTGGAAAGTGTTAGGCTGAATCAATCTGTGATGAAGTAAGGCGGCTTCAGAAAAGTGGAAAGTGTTCATTAGAGGTGGAATCAATCTGTGATGGTGTACGGGGCTCCAGAGAGCGGAAAGTGTTAGTTAGAGGCCGAATCAATCTGTGATGGTGTAAGAGGGCTCACAAAAGTGAAAAGTGTTAGTTAGAGGTGGAATCGATCTGTGATGGTTTAAGGGGGCTCCAGAAAAGTGGAAAGTGTTAGAGGCCGAATCAATCTGTGATGGTGTAATGCGGCTCCAGTAAAGTGGAAAGTATTAATTAGAAGCCAAATTAATCTGTGAGGATGTAAGAGGGCTCCGGAACAGTGAAAAGTGTTAGTAAGAGGCAGAATCAATCTGTGATGGTTTAAGGCAGCTTCAATGCACATATAGTAAGTTCTGTAAGTGGTGCTGTGCTGTAGCACCAGCCTTCCTCCCCCATTCATTCAGACATTATCACTTCCAAAGCCACACCTGGGGTTTGGCCGTGATGGTGTTACATGCGTGCGAGAATGCAGAGAGTGTTAAGAGCTTGTCAGAAGTAAGAGGCACTCAGGCTGTGCATACCTAGCGCCTAGGTCGGTAAACACAGCTGTCAGTGCGCACTCTTGGCGTCAAATTCTCCAGGAGTAATTGTTGTAAATATTGAACTCGGTTTACTCTTTCCAGATACCCCACCAGTCCCTGCCAGTTCTGAGGGTCCACTCAAGAGAAGTTTCAGATTCTCTTACGGTGCATTTCGCAGAGTGTAGTCAAGATTGAACAAGCGTGAGTTCCTTCAGTGGTTCCTCGCTGATCAGCATTGGCCTGGGCGAGCCCTTTAGCCATTCATTGAGGCGCTGGTCCGCAGACATATGATGCTTTGCCTATAAGCACGTATGAGGTGTAGACATGTCCTGGCTGGCAGTATTCTGCTGAGGAAACCTCGGGTGATATGCCACGGAGGATGGGCGCTTTGTCACTAGGCAGCTGAACCTACGGAAATAACTTCAATATCTCTTTTTCAGGTTTGGGACGACATTAAGGACAAGTTGCTTCATTTTTAACGTCCTACGTCATGTTCTGAAGCTATTGATCTAATACCGCCAATTGATCATATATTCCAAGAGAGGGAAAGCACAAGGAAGGCCTCTTCTACTGCATCCAGGGGGTTTCAGCTGCTCGTTCGGAGGCCCAGGCAGAAACAATGTAAGTTGGGACAGTCTAGAGACCTTTAACTGAAGTGAAAAGGTAAAGCAACAAAAGCTGGTCCGTGTCTGTATTGTGGTAATGCTGGACGTATGATTGAAACATGTATTAAACAGCCTCAGAAGAACGTAGGAAGAACTCAGTCATTTCCTGAAAAAGAAAACCCAACAGGAGTGCACTGTCTTCTGTGTAATTATATATTTAACACTATTTATACAAAAACACATTTGTTTCTCCTATCAATTGCTATAGAAACAAAAGACGGAGGAGACGCGCGAGTACGCGATCCAAGATGGCCACTGCGTGAGAGTCTACGCGCGTTTTCAGCCCGTTTTTGTCTTTAAAACGCCGATTTCTGTCAGAAAAGTGCCCTGGAGGAGGTCGCTGTGTCTATGAAGGTCTCACCTGCACTGTGGAGCAATTTCAGTAGTTTTTGCACGGCGGAAGTGGGTTTTTTCGCTGCCTGGTTCCTGCTCCCTGCACAGCATTCAGGTACAGCCAGGCTTTCAGTCAAGGGGGCGGAGCATGCTTGTAGGAAAGGGCCTGGCTTGGGCCTAACCACTCCCCCAGCCCATTTTAGCTGCTGCACCAGTCATTCCTTGGTGTTTTCCACAGCTTTCTTTTCCTCCTTCGTTATTTTGTGTCTGCAATTATATTTTTGACTCTTTTTCACTTTAAAATGGAAAATAAGAGTTCTGTTAATAAAAGGAGGCAGCAAGTTTCTCCTCCTCCTGCTAAATCAAAAGTAGTGGAGTCTTCTGAACCTTCACTGTCTTTAATATTGGAGGAAATTCAGGCACTTCGAGTCAATACAGATACCATTGCATCTGAAGTAAAAAATGTGTGTAAAGATATGGCCAGCCTGTCAATGAAAATATCAGATAATTCCATCAAAATAAACGATAATAAGGTCAAACTTGACTCATTTACTCCACTGGTGGCAAAAATTTCTCCTATGTGCTCAACATTATTGGATTTGGAGAATCGTAACAGACAATACAATTTACGCATATTTAATCTTCCTGAAAATGTTGAGGTGGATAACTGTAGACTATATTTGGAGAAATTATTACCTGGTCTTCCACAAATTAAATTCTCAGAAAAGTTTGAAATTGATAAAGCCCACAGGACTCCCTCACACAGGAACCCTCAGCACACAAAACCACGACAAATGATTTTTAAAGTTCTTCGACACCACCATTTGGTTCTAATCAGAAAAGCAGCTAGAGAAATCCCTTCATTGATGGTTAATGGGCATAAAATATTTATTCATCAAGACTATGCCAAAGAAACTGTTTCAATTCGCAAAGAATTTACTGCTCTTCGCCCGCAACTTCGCAGTTTAGGCTATAAATATGGTCTTTTTGATCCATCGACGATGCGCATTTGGAAGGATAATTTTTCGAAATCTTTTCAACGTCCAGTAGATTTGAAGCATTTTTTGGATCAGCAGTCTCTGCACTCTATGGATACCAATGACTCTGCTACTTGATTTTTGCCGGTTGTGTTTTTCTTTCTGACACAGTTCTGAGATTTCTCTTTATTGGGCTCCAGCGGTTTCGGTCATGCTTGTACAGCGTGTGTCCGTTTCACATTTCACATTTATGTCTTCTGTTTGTCGTTTTTTCCATGTTTTTCATTTTTTCCTTTCCTTCTTCTTTCTATGGAGCTACCTGTTTCTCATTTTCTTGATCCTCTTTTATCTTTCACTTCTTGTACCCTTTTCTCCTTTCTTCTGTTATGGCTAATATCCATGATATTAAAGTAATTTCATTAAATGTTAAAGGATTGCGCCATCCAGTTAAACGTACAAAAAGTTTAGATTACCTAGGTAGTTGCAAAGCTAATGTTTGTTTTATACAAGAGACTCATATAGATGATACAATTTTAGATTATATGCAGAAGAAATGGGTAGATGCTATTGTCTCTTCTCCTGCCAATGGTAAAAAAAATGGTGTAGCTATTCTCTTTGCAAAAAAGCTACACTGTCAAATTTTGAGTAAATCTTCTGATAAGGATGGTAGATATATACTCATTAAAATTAAAGTTCATGACTCAGTTCTATTTTTATTAAATGTTTATGGTCCTACCGCAGATGATCATATTTTTTGGTCTAATCTCACAACAGAGGTTCTAAAGATTGGTAATGTCCCTTTAATTGGCGGAGGTGATTTTAATATTATATTTGACCCTTTATTAGATAGATCATCTCTTACTAAGTTTCGCCCTTCAAAGGTATATTTTGCTTTCAAATCATTTATTCAAGCCACTAAATTAGTTGACATTTGGAGGTTGCATTTTCCTACAGAAAAATGTTACACATTCTTTTCAAATCCTCATAATTCCCATTCTAGAATTGATTGTTTATTGGTTTCCAGGCACCTAATTAGTTCAATAACTGCTCCTAATATTGGTAACATTGATATTGCAGACCATGCGATGATTTCTTTGGTTTTGAACTTAGAGTCAACTTATACTAAACAATCTAGATGGCGAATGAACACTGGTATAATTCTGAATGAGTATAACAAGCCCAAACTTTTAGCTGCTATTCAAGAATATTTTATACTTAATCCTGAAGGGTCTACTTCTATGATAAATAGATGGGATGCTTTCAAAGCTTATATTAGGGGCGTAACAATATCTATTATGGCTCATGAAAATAAAACCTTTCATGCTACTGTGAAAAACTTACAAAAACAAATTGCGAAATTTGAACGACTTTTTATTACATCCAACAATCCTCAATATAAATTTAAACTACAAAAATTGCGTTATGAATTTAATTAAATCCTTAGTAAAAGAGCAGGTATTCTATTAATGCCAATAGATTCGGTAAACTATTAGCTAATTATTTGCGCATAAAAAAAGATAAAACTCAAATCAACTCAATTCTTGGTCCTCATGGTAATATTGCTCTCTCTCACAATGAAATTGTAAATTAATTTATGAATTTCTATTCGGCATTATATAATAAACCAGATTTTCGGGAGGTTTCCTTAATGGACTCCTTTTTAAAACCATGTAAATTACCCAAGATTTCACAATCTAATAAAATTGGACTTGATGCACCTATTACCAAAGATGAAATATTATCAGCTATAAAATCTCTTAAAAAGAACAAATCTCCGGGTCCTGATGGGATCCCTGCGGAATTCTACAAAGAATTTCAGTCACACCTTTTACCATTTTTGCACCAACTTTTTACGTTTTTTAGATCCACTGGAACTACTTCTGGTTCTTTTACAGAAGCTTTAATTATAGTACTTCCAAAACCAGATAAAGATCCCACCAGAGTGTCTAATTATCGTCCTATATCTTTAATTAACCAAGACTGTAAATTATATGCTAAAATACATGCTACTAGATTGGGCCCTATATTAGATTCTATTATACACCCTGACCAATCTGGTTTTATGAAGAATAGATACTCTGCTAATAATACGAGAACTTTGCTACATATTATTGAACAAAGTCCTACTTTATCGGTGCCATCTGGAATTTTAGCCTTAGATGCTGAAAAGGCATTCGATAAACTCCATTGGCAATTTTTATTCCATACGTTGTCCTCATTTAATTTTTGAGATACCTTTATTCGCATGATTTTAGCTTTATATTTTGCCCCTGCTGCTCGTCTATTTATTAATGGCCAAGTTTCAACTCAATTTTCGCTTTTTAGAGGTACAAGACAAGGATGTCCTCTTTCTCCTCTCTTATTTTTAATTGGCATTGAACCTTTTCTTAACCTAATCAGAAATTGTGACCATATTAAAGGAATCATTATTAAGGATGTTACTGTTAAAACCCTTGCCTATGCGGATGATGTGCTCTTGTGAGATGGATTGAGCCACGCCCTATTTACAACACTAAGTTAGCATAAACAAGATCATTTTTAGCAAGCAAGCTTGTCGTTTCTGCTGCGCTGCACACAACACTGTTGTTATGTGTTATTCATTTTAGAAATGCTGACTCGACTTTGCCTTACAGGATAACAAACTGTTGTTTCACATTCTTAACCGTGAAATGTGCCCTTGGTCTGTACATCATGCAAAGAACGCGTCTGGGTCACTAGAAGGTACAGAGTGTTGTGTTTAGATTGATCGTACCACTTGTTAGACATATCATGCATACAGCTGCCAATATCTGAAGGACAAGCGTCTTTAATATTGCAGAACAATTTGGTTTTACATTCATTCGAACAGAAGAGCTGATGCATGCGAGAGCTGATCCTTTGATGTGATTCTACTAAGCTGATCTATACGGTATGGGGTCCCCCCGTTAGCCTAAGAGACCTTCTAATAGTCTAATAATAATAATGTATTAGATTCTAGTGAAAGGAGTGTGGCTGAATACCACTGTCATTATTAGTATGATTGCTCCTTTCATTTTGTATGGTATTGTAATAATGCTTATGGTTTTGATCTGTACTGTTAGTCTGCTAGTGTTAGCCAAAGTACTGCATCTTAGGACGCGAGGTTTATAAAATAAACTCTTTAAACTTTACCGTGTCTGTATTATTATGTTGTGGACTAACAAATAGTTACGAACAGGTATTTTGGATTCCCACCACTCCTGAGAAATATCTAAGTCACTTGTTCTGGTTTGTCTATACATTGGGACCACCTAGCTAGATCTAGGTTAACGAATGGGATACTAAGCTAGTCGGATAAGGGGTTCTGGGTTCTGAGGGGAGTTCTCTGGTACACCACAATTCTCTGAGGTCCTGGTCTCCTGCGCATAGTTCTGTGCAAAAGCAGAATCCCTGCAACACTCTTATTTGTTAGTGACCCTATATCTTCTTTTCCCTCATTAATGGATATTATAACAAAGTATTCTGCAGTTTCTGGATATACTTTAAATACTAACAAAACTGAATTCTTTCCCTAAAATGTTTATGGCACTCCTGATATGCTTCCCATGCAGGAAATTATTTGGCAAAAGAATAAGTTAAAATATCTTGGAATTTTATTTTCCTCTTCCATAAAATCGACAATCAATCTAAATTGTGATTTTATCCTAAACTATATTAAAGACAAAACGTCTAAATGGTCAGCATTACATCTTTCATGGTGGGGTAGGATGGATTCTCTTAAAATGACTATAGCTCCTAAAATATTCTATACCCTTGCCATCGTTCCTGCTCAATTTCCATTAAAGTTTTATAAAGATGTTGATAAACTTTTGTCACAGTTTTTATGGAACAACAAACCTCCTCGTATTACTTATAAAAAAGGTGTAACGATCCAACCCCATTACCTGGTGGGAGAGAATGAAGGACCCCGTCTTGGTTACAAACTGGGCACCCCTCTTGAGATGTCAGACCGCTGCGTGGTTAAGTCTCAGCATGCAGGGACCCTTAGTGTCAGATGAAGTGCTTCCTCTGCTAATCTTTTGGAATTATTTATAATAAAAAGCACCCTTGTGATGTGCGTACAGATTAGTGCTGCTATGCATATGAAGATAGCTATGTCGCCCCGTGGATGAAGATAGGATGTTATTTGTACATAGTGCGTCAAGAGGCCTTGCACATGGTCTTCGAGGCATTGTGATAATGATATGCCAAACTAGCTGTGTAAACAAAGTAGTTTCAGAGAAACAAATCGAACATTGTCTTGAATGCAAATATGTCAAAAAGGTCACAGTAGAAATGTATTTGTGCAAAATTAGGACAATGTAAGAAAAATGTGTAGCTCCGTTACTTGGGTCTAACCCGGGCACATAACAGTACTCTACACCTCTATATGTTGTTTTTTTACTCTAAAAAAACACACTGAAACTAAAAAAAAACAATGCAAACAAATGGTTTTAAAGCTTGCCCTGTTGGACCACACTCAGTACAAAATCATCTATTTTTGCATTTGATTGGTTTCTTTCTCCTGCAGGCCCACTAGGAGCAGACCTGACCTGAAGGGCTTCAGCAGGAAGTGGGTTGAGGCCCAGCCCTGAACCCTAAAGCCCCCCTTCGTCAGCCCTTAAACCACTCTCTTGTACAACCCCTGCCCAGCCCTGAACTTTAAACGCCCCTTCACCATACCTAAAACCACCCTCTTGCACAAGTAATGCCCAGCCCTGAACTCTAAAAGCGCCCCTACTCCTAAAACCACCCTCTTGCACAAGCCTGGCCCAGCCCTGAACCATACAGCCCTCCCTTTGCCAACCCTAAAACCATTCTCTTGCACAAACGCTGCCCTGACGTGAACTATAAAAGCGCCCCCTTTCCTAATCCTTAAACCGCCCTCTGCAACAACCCCTGCCCAGCCCTGAATCCAAAAACCGCCCCTGAGACAACCCTGCCCAGTCCTGAACCCTAAGACCCCCCTTTCCCTTATATCAGGTATTTCACTCCAGATACAGACATGGACAGCAGGGAGGAGGATGGTAGGCACTGTAAGTACGCGTGTCGGTTCGGCCCGCCAAACCGACATGCACACTTAGATTTCTCTGTGTTGCACAGCCGGGTGGAGAAAAGGCACTGTGCCTGAGCAAGTGTTACACCAGCCTGCACAGGCCAATCCTGGCGCTACTCTCATGCTGGGTAGTAGTATGAGAGCAGCGTCGGGATTGGGTGGGGAGTCTGGGAATCTGTGCTGTGTGGCCGCCGGGAGCAGAGTAGCACTGAGGCGGCTGGCAGCAGGACCGGGATCGGCTAGTTAATGGTTTTTTTTCATTATCATTATTTCCTCTGGCGCTGCCTCACTACTTTCTGTTGGCAGCAGCCGCCACTTAGTGTGCACACACCCCGATCTGATATAGTTCACGGTGCTCTCTCATGTGATGAGGAAACAAAAGGAGGCACTATAAAAAAAAGTAATTGCCTAGGATTAGACAATGTGGTGAAGTGGAAGCCGGGATTGATGCCGGTTTCCTGGTTTCACATGGTGCAATTCAGCCATTACATGGTTATCTTTCTCTCCTGTTTTAGATCAAATCTTAATGTTTTGTGTTTAGTTATTTGATGCACTAAATCAGTGCACAGATTTAAATGCATCAGAGCTATGCATCTTTTACAAGCCTGTTTGGGGAGGGTTTATGTCTTAATGTGGAAACTAAAATGGAAACCGCAGCACCCACCCACGGTCAGTGCTCTGAGACCATTTGTTCTGCAGTTAAAAGTCTTTAATGATTGTCATCCATTCTTGAATTACTTCAGTCACTCACTCCTGCCCCTTCCAACTGTTCATTCATTCATTCATTGAGTCATGCAGCCATGTCTCCAATCTCCCTCCATCACAGATTTCTTGGTCGAAGAAGTCCTGCCCCCCCCACCCCACTTCCGGTGTTCATTCTCACTGGATGCGCTCATGCGCTCTGTGCAGTGTGAGGGCGGGTATGACAACATTTGCCAGGACTGCTCTTGGTTCCCAAACCCACCCTGCCGGGTTGGAGGGAATGATGGTGGCGCTTCCTGACTGCCTCTTCCTCTCAGTCCTTCAGACAGTTTTCCCCTACATCTCGCGTCTCTGCGACATGGCCACCTTGTGAAGACAGATGAATACCTTTGTCTCTAGGGACACACATTACAACATGGCCGACCTGGAGATGGGCCCAGGGTCCTGCGAGCCCTCCAGAGACTGTCATTCAACCAGGCCTGGAACTCATGTGACAGGTATACCACGAATGAAGGCGCGGCCTGTCTCATGACCACTGTTCCAAGGGACATGGCCCCTCTAAGAGGAGTTCAGCCCCCCCTGAAGCGCAGAAGCAAAGATCAACATGTGGGTGCTTTCAGTGGCAGCCCGCATGACTGGCGGGTGCCAGGGCGGGTGCCGGGGGGGTTAAGAAGGGTCACGGAGGCGGAAGGGCATGAGGTAAATAATTTTTTTTTTAATTATTCACTTATCTTGCCATCGGGTCCCGCCGCTGCGTCTCTGCTCCTTGCTCCTGCTCTCCTCGTGGAACAGGAAGCCAGGAAGAACAGCCTGGCTCCCCTGACCAATCACAATGCTGCAATGCAGTGTTGCTATTGGTTTTGAGTATCCTGTTTCAACGCTCAACCTGGGAATGGGGGCCTCGGCTTGTTCTCCATGTAGGCTGTAATGCAGCCTGAATGGAGAATATGGGAAGTGTGCATGACTGGTTTAGCGGCCCGAGAGGCCCGACCAAACAGTCATTGCGCACTTAGGAGTGGGCAAACCACTCCTCCCCTGCCCTGCTCCGAGAGCAGAGCAGCCCCGCCCACTCGCCCACACAGGAAACATAAAATGATAATAATTGAAAGTTATTCTTATTTTATATTTCCTTTCCTTTACACGGCTCAAAAGCAGTGGGGCGATGCTCCTCCGCCTTAGAGGAGGAGCCTACACTTGGTGCTTCTCTTCTGCTGATATGTATCAACCTACACTCCAGAAGGGGGTTTCATAAACTCTTAACACTGCAAAGCACTGCAAAGCGCCTTCCTGGAGAGGGCAGGAAGGAAAGAGGACTGCAGGCAAGAGGAGAGGTATACAAAGTGTTAGACGCTGAAGCAATCTGTGATGATGTAATTGGCCTCCAGAAAAGTGAAAAGTGATAATTAGGTGCTGAATCAATATGTGATGGTGTAAGGCACCTCCAAAAAAGTGGAAAGTGTTTATTAGAGGCGGAATCAATCTGTGATGGTGTAAGGCAGCTCCAAAAAAGTGGAAAGTGTTTATTAGAGGCGGAATCAATCTGTGATGGTGTAAGGCAGCTCCAGAAAAGTGTTAGTTAGAGGTAAATCAATTTGTGTTGATGTGAGGAGGCTCCAGAAAAGTAGAAAAAGTTAATTAGAGGACAAATCAATCTGTGATGATTTAAGGGAAAAAAGTGACAAGTGTTAATTAGAGGCCGAATCAATCTGTGATGATTTAAGGGAGCTCCAGAAAAGCGCAAAGTATTAGTTAGAGGTGGAATCGATCTGTGATAATGTAAGGGGGCTCCAGAAAAGTGGAAAGTGTTAGAGACTGAATCAATCTGTGGTGATGTAAGGCGGGTCCAGAAAAGTGGAAAGTGTTGGTTAGAGATGGAATCGATCTGTGATGATTTAAGGGAGCTGCAGAAAAGTGAAAAGTGTTAGAGGCTGAATCAATCTGTGATGATGTAACGGGGATCCAGAAAAGTGGAAAGTGTTAGAGGTGGAATCAATCTGTGATGATTTAAGGACGCTCCAGAAAAGTGGAAAGTGTTAGAGGTTGAATCAATCTGTGATGATGTAAGGGGGTTCCAGAAAAGTGGAAAGTGTTAGTTAGAGGTTGAATCAATCTGTGATGATTTAAGGATGCTCCAGAAAGGTGGAAAGTGTTAGAGGTGGAATCAATCTGTGATGATTTAAGGGGGCTCCAGAAAAGTGCAAAGTGTAAATTAGAGGTGGAATCGATCTGTGATGGTGTAAGGCGGCTCCAGAAAAGTAGAAAGTGTTAGAGGTGGAATCAATCTGTGATAATTTAAGGGGGCTCCAGAAAAGTGCAAAGTGTAAGTTAGAGGTGGAATCGATCTGTGATGGTGTAAGGCGGCTCCAGAAAAGTAGAAAGTGTTCATTAGAGGTGGAATCAATCTGTGATAATGTAAGGCACCTCCAGGAAAGTGTGAAGTGTTAGAGGTGGAATCAGCTGTAATAATGTAAGGGGCTCCAGAAAAGTGCAAAGTGTTTGTTAGAGGTGGACTCAATCTGCGATGATTTAAGGGGGCTCCAGAAAAGTGGAATCAATCTGTGATAATGTAAGGGGCTCCAGAAAAGTGCAAAGTGTAAGTTAGAGTTGGAATCGATCTGTGATGGTGTACGGGGCTCCAGAGAGCGGAAAGTGTTAGTTAGAGGCCGAATCAATCTGTGATGGTGTAAGGGGGCTCACAAAGGTGAAAAGTGTTAGTTAGAGGTGGAATCGATCTGTGATGGTGTAAGGCGGCTCCAGATAAGTAGAAAGTGTTAGAGGTGGAATCAATCTGTGATGATTTAAGGGGGCTCCATAAAAGTGGAAAGTGTTTATTATAGGTGGAATCAATCTGTGATAATGTAAGGCACCTCCAGGAAAGTGTAAAGTATTAGAGGTGGAATCAATCTGTGATGATTTACGGGGGCTCCAGAAAAGTGGAAAGTGTTCATTAGAGGTGGAATCAATCTGTGATAATGTAAGGCACCTCCGGGAAAGTGTGAAGTGTTAGAGGTGGAATCAATCTGTAATAATGTAAGGGGCTCCAGAAAAGTGCAAAGTGTAAGTTAGAGGTGGAATCAATCTGTGATGATTTAAGGGGGCTCCAGAAAAGTGGAAAGTGTTAGGCCGAATCAATCTGTGATGAAGTAAGGCGGCTTCAGAAAAGTGGAAAGTGTTTATTAGAGGTGGAATCAATCTGTGATAATGTAAGGCACCTTCAGGAAAGTGTGAAGTGTTAGAGGTGAAATCAATCTGTAATAATGTAAGGGGGCTCCAGAAAAGCGCAAAGTGTTAGTTAGAGGCCGAATCAATCTGTGATGGTGTAAGAGGGCTCACAAAAGTGAAAAGTGTTAGTTAGAGGTGGAATCGATCTGTGATGGTTTAAGGGGGTTCCAGAAAAGTGGAAAGTGTTAGAGGCCGAATCAATCTGTGATGGTGTAATGCGGCTCCAGTAAAGTGGAAAGTGTTAATTAGAGGACGAATTAATCTGTGAGGATGTAAGGGGGCTCCGGAAAAGTGAAAAGTGTTAGTAAGAGGCAGAATTAATCTGAGATGGTTTAAGGCAGCTTCAATGCACATATAGTAAGTTCTGTAAGTGGTGCTGTGCTGTAGCGCCAGCCTTCCTCCCCCATTCATTCAAACATTATCACTTCCAAAGCCACACCTGGGGTTTGGCCGTGACGGTGTTACATGCGTGCGAAAATGCAGAGAGTGTTAAGAGCTTGTCAGAAGTAAGAGGCACCTAGGCGCCTAGGTAGGTAAACACAGCTGTCAGTGCGCACTCTTGGCGTCAAATTCTCCAGGAGTAATTGTTGTAACTATTGAACTCTGTATTACTCTTTCCAGATACCCCACCAGTCCCTGCCAGTTCTGAGGGTCCACTCAAGAGAAGTTTCAGATTCTCTTACGGTGCATTTCGCAGAGTGTAGTCAAGATTGAGCAAGCGTGAGTTCCTTCAGTGGTTCCTCGCTGATCAGCATTGGCCTGGGCGAGCCCTTTAGCCATTCATTGAGGCGCTGGTCCGCAGACATATGATGCTTTGCCTATAAGCACGTATGAGGTGTAGACATGTCCTGGCTGGCAGTATTCAGCTGAGGAAACCTCGGGTGATATGCCACGGAGGATGGGTGCTTTGTCACTTGGCAGCTGAACCTACGGAAATAACTTCAATATCTCTTTTTCAGGTTTGGGGCGACATTAAGGACGAGTTGCTTCATTTTTAACGTCCTACGTCATGTTCTGAAGCTATTGATCTAATACTGCCAATTGATCATATATTCCAAGAGACGGAAAGCACAAGGAAGGCCTCTTCTACTGCGTCCAGGGGGTTCAGCTGCTCGCTCAGAGGCCCAGGCAGAAACAATGTAAGTTGGGACAGTCTAGAGACCTTTAACTGAAGTGAAAAGGAAAAGCAACAAAAGCCGGTCTGTGTCTGTATTGTGGTAATGCTGGACATATGAATGAAACTTGTATTAAACAGCCTCAGAAGAAGGTAGGAAGAACTCAGTCATTTCCTGAAAAAGAAAACCCAACAGGAGTGCCCTGTCTTCTGTGTAATTATGTATTTAACACTATTTACAGAATAGCACCTTTGTATCTCAGATCAATTGCTATAAAAACAAAAGACGGAAACATTGTTAATACGTTTGTATTGCTCTATAGTGGCACCTGTGGAAAGTTCATTAATGCAGAGTGGGCACTTCAGAATAATATACCCCCAGACTGAAGGAGCTGAGGGCACTTCAGAATAATATACCCCCAGACTGAAGGAGCTGAGGGCACTTCAGAATAATATACCCCCAGACGGAAGGAGCTGAGGGCACTTCAGAATAATATACCCCCAGACGGAAGGAGCTGAGGGCACTTCAGAATAATATACCCCCAGACTGAAGGAGCCTTCTGAAATGAACTGAACAGTTGATGGTTCACCATTAATTTCAGGTCCAATTCTTGAAGCCTCTTTGCCATTACAAGTCTCTTTCAGCAATGCTACTCTAGTCCCAGGAGTATCCTGCAGTTGCTTCTCAGGCTAAAATTTGCTCTCATTCCCTACCTATGGAATTACAGGCGGAGGGGATTATGCTACATCAATCGAATTCAAGGCTATTGTACCTTTTGGGCATATTAACCCTTTAACAAAAAAGGAAGAGGAGGTGCCCTTGGCTTAGTTGCAGGAGAATTTGGGGAATAGACTTATTACACCATCTTCATCACCTGCTCCTGCAACTTTGTTCTTTGTACCTAAGCAGGATCCTAGTTCGGAGGGAAAAGCACAATGGGTCAAAAGCCTCCTTGGCCATCTTGCAGCTCTTGACTGTAGGTGAACATTAATGCAGAGATCAGTGGTTGAAGTGGGCGGGAACGGCAGGGCACGGCGTACCCCTACTTCTTCAATTCCAAGGAGTCCGTTCCCCTACTTTTTTATTTTGAAAATGCGTCCCAGGACGCAAGAATTCGCCACCGCCTATAAATAAAGCTCAGCGTTCCTGGCGTTCGTGACGGGCGGGAAGGCACAGAAGTAACAGGACTCTGTCTTTTCCTTCTTGCCCAGAGAAGAAAATACAGTGTCCACTTCCGCTCTGCCGCTTCAGCTGCCCCCCCCCACTCTTTCCTTCTTCCCTCTCTTTCTGTCTAGCAGTTCTTCTCTTACTGAAAACCGAGTCTTCAAGAGGGAGTTTTCACTCTCTTTCCTCTCCTTTCTTTTATTTGCTCCCCTGTGAAATGGATCCATGAAAGAAAAACATTTTTGCTGGAAATGTCGTATTTTAATTCCAAAGTGCAGCATCTGGAATAAAAGGTTAAAGATATGAAAAATAACTAAATAAATTAAGACAGAGTGGTAGTAAACTGGCCAGATTGATTTTATTCACACCCAAACACATTAGCGCCACTTTTACAGAGTTTGTCAGTGAAGCGCTATTGTTGTTTTCGTGTCTTTGTTTTCCCTGGGCTTGCATCTAGTGCACCAATCCTGGAGGTACTGGTTGTGTGGATTCGAAAACAAAATGTGTACTGCGGCTCTGCGTCCAGGAATGTGGTCTTTTTACCATACTGCTTACGTTTTGTAAGGATATAAGCAACGGACATTGAAATGGGTCCATTCAGGGCCCTGTAGGCATGTCCATAACTTTTCAGGCAAAAGCACTCACTGATTTCTGAATAGTGAGTGTAAACGCGTTACGGTAACCATGTTGTTCCTGCTTACATTTCACATGGTTTGCTAAATTTTGCATTCCCTATGAGTGTTTGCTTATTCCAGGATGTTGTTACTTTTTTTTGTAGGCCGCATATTGCTCTTGTCTAGTGCGTAATTTAAATTCATCCGCATCCATGTGCCAGCAACAATTGGGTTGTAGTTGAAGGCAGTGTGAGTTTTTCTCAGTGGGGCAGTATGGTGTTCAGTGGGGGAGAGGATGTGGCACTATGGCCAGAGCTATGGAATTTGGAACTGGAGAACCAGGTTCAGCCTTAATAACCAGTCCACCAGACCACTCCCCTGAGGGAGCACTATCTCATGCTAGACCTTAGAAGGCTTTGCAAGACATTAGAAGACCCGGTGTCGTAGCACCAGCAGGTGGACTCTAGCATGACAAGTGTAGTTTAACCTTCGAGGCTTGTCCACCACAATCCATACTAAAGTTCACCTCCAGTCTTGTGGGCAGGCCTATGAAGCAGCACAGCCATGAACAACAGTGACTCTGTCACTGTGGTCACAGGACCCTTTAGAGGGACCAGCTCTAGGGCAGTGCAACCGGTGTGACCGCACCGGGTGCTGACTTTCGGTGGAGGCATTATGTTTGCAAGTATATTAAGGTTTTAAAAGCGCTTGCTGCCTCCTGCCTGGCCTCCAGCAATTTTCGGCAACAATAAAAATATCATGATGACTCTGGTGTTTAATGTTCTTCCTAGAGAGAGATCATTTTGTCTAGTGGAAGTTTTGATTCATGGAAAGGTAGCTCAGAGGGTTAATGTGCCTGCTGCAAAGAACATGTACCATGCAGATTGTGAGAAGTTGGCCTGGTTTATGCTGCCCACTAGTTATAGTGGGCACCTTGTACCAGTACAAACAACCCTTATTGATGATAGGTTTAAAGACGACCTTTATTGAAAGCTATCCTAGTGGTAGCTATGGAGAGCAGCCTTCAGGCTAAGTCTTGAAGGAGTGTAAAGCAGCTTGGTTTACCAGATTATAACCTCTTGAATTACTAAATGAAAGGAGATCCACACAAGGTATATATAAAATATATGTATTTATTTCTAAACACTCACTACGAATATCTTTATGAGATTAGAGTCCAAGATACACAATAATACAGTTCTAAAATGACAGTAAATAGCACAATCTACAATGGGCCCTAGGGGCAGAACAAACCATATATTAAGAAAGTGGTATAAGAACCACAACTTGACTAGACACAGTGCCTAGAGCACGTAGAATTGCTGGGAACCCAAGGAACCACCCAAGGTAGTGACACAGGGGACCCACGGGGGATGCGTGCAGTGTGAGCACACAGACACGAGCCCTGTTCTATTCTATGGGAAAGTCGTGGTTGGAATTTTAGAAGTTAAGGACACTTAGGAGAGGACTTTGAGCAAACCCCTTTAGACTTGGGGGGGCTCTAGGGCCAGCACCCACCGGCGCACCGGAGTACTCGAGTTACCTCACCCAGGAAAGCCGGGTGCATTGTTGTCAAATGGTGTCGGGAATCGTCGTTGATTTCAATGGCGATCGGCTGCAAAGTGCTGCTGCCGGGAAAGAGAAAAGTGTCCAGTGTGATCCAAGCCTGATCGAAGATCAGAAGAACCGGAAAGCAGAGGGGACAGAGTCTGGGTCACTTGCCAGTGACCAGGGGCATGATAGACGAATGCCCACCGATGTCGGGTGATTCAGGTGCGAAGAGGTGAATCTTGACTCTGCAGCCATGAGGACCAGGAGGTGTCAACGACAACCAGGAGCTGCAGTCGAACTGTCCCACAAAGGATGTCGAGTGCTGCGGTGTCGGTGCTCGGATTGACCACAGCAAGCCTTGGCAACAGCAACCCATGCAGGAAGTGAAAAGATGCTTCGGTGCGGACCAGCAAGGTCCTGGGGATTCCCCATGCAATGGAGAGTCAGGGCACATCTGGAGCAACCAGGTAAGCCCATTTAGAAGTAAAGTTGCCTTCACAGGGACCCACCAGTCGACGGACCAGGGATCGCGAAGGGACCTCGAGAGAAAACACAAAGGGCCAGCTCACGGAACACTCGTGGAGTGTAGGCAGGCAATCTTCTGTGCAAATGCTGCTCGGGGTCAGAGCTACAAGTAACCCAAAGTTCAGCTGCAGGAGTCGTTGGAAAGCTGATGCTTCTGCAAAGTGACGCGGTGTCCAGGGGTTCGGGTTGCACGGTCGCCACGAGAAATACGGGCCGAAGACTTTCTGTGGGCACTGATCAACCTCTAAGACCACAGAAACCCACCTCCTGCATTGCAAAATTATTCGGAGTCCGGCGGGAGCTTCGGAGATGCAAACCGGTCAGATGCATCTTTGGTGACTGCCTTGCAGGGGAGTAACTCCTTTACTCCAATGGAGATTCTTCACTCATCTAGTTCAATGTAGATCGTCGAAGTTCCAGGATTCCGTATCAGAGTTTCGTCCAGGTGTAATCTAAAGTCCTGTAGCCAGGGGTTCCTTTCTTATACCCAAGGAAGGGGTGGGGCAAACTCTAGGGACCCACCTATGGGAGGGTCAGGAAAGAGGGGTGGCTACATCCATTTCCTTTGTCCAGTTTCGCACCAGAGCAGGGGCTGGTAGCCCCTGCAACCGGTTTGAGCTGGACTGTGCACAGGACACTAAATGTGCTCCCAGTGCTGAACTTCAAAGCACTCTTGGAGTGCACCCACCCAGCCCCAATACACTAAAGCCTGTCTGGGAGGTGGTGACACCTCCCTGTGACAGGAAACCTATTGTCCAGGCCTCTCATGCCGTAGTTTCGTCCAGCAGCAGGAGGGCAGACTCGTGTCTATGGCTGGCAGCATCCATTTTGTGACGCAAGTGCTCTGTTAGCTGGTACCAGGTATACCGGTGCTGTCATGTCTCTCCCTCTAGATGGGTGGGATCATACTCCCCCACTATATACTGGTGGGGGGGGTATGATTCCAAAGTGGTTGACACCAAACACCACATGTTTCCATGTAGCCATCCCAACGTTAGCATTTACCGTTTGGTTATAATGCACTTAAGAGTGTATGGTTTGGCTGCATCACAAAAAACCCCGGAATAAAGGTTACAAAGGCTGCAGAGGGGTTCTGCTCATGCATGGGCACCTTCTCAAATAAAACCCAGCACCCTGCCTTCAGGATTGTTAAGGCCTGCCATAGGGGTGACTGATAGGTTTATATGTGCAGTGATATGGAGAGATATAGTGAACCTATATCTCAGTAAGGGGTGCATGCACCACCTTTCCCAGGCTGCTGTAGCAGACCTGTGGTGTCATATTGGAAGGCTTGCCAGGGGTGGCACAATACATGCTGCAGCTCCTGGTAGGCCTCTGGGGAACCTAGGCCCTGGGTACATAGTATACCATATCCTAAGGACTTATAGGTGTACCCCAGAATCCAATCTGGAATGTACCTATAGTACTTGTAATCAATTTAAGGGAGAAAGCAAATAGGCTGGGGTCCTGAATAGCAGGATCCCAGCCAGACTAAGTCGAAAACCAGCAAACCACCAGGAATAAAACTGAGGCAACCATGCAGTCAGATTCCACCATCCTACACAGATCACAAAGTGCACATAATGTAAATAGGTCAGTGAGCTACTGCTTTTGTCAGAGAGGTCCTTTTGTTACTTGCAGTTTATAAGTTAAAATCCTAACATACAACAGTGAGCTATTAACTTTCATCTAAGAGCTGCATACAAACCACAAGGTATAAATTAGAGCGTTATGTTTCCCCCTCCCCCCTCTCCTCCCCCCGGTCTTTGATTATCCTAATGTTGCAAAAAGTGTTATTTTGGACAGAAATCAATTCTGATTACTAAAGAGAACCCCCAACCATGGTATTACGTTTTAAATTCTGAGTTTATGGTTCTCCAGACCAATCACTATTAAACTATACGGCCTAGTAGTATGGTTGTCATGTGACTCCTACACCTTGTAGTCCTTAGTCTTATGTAACATTTTCTATACAGTGATTTACACACATATTGATTGTCTCTGAGTAATGTGTGTGATGTAAAGTGCTCCGACACCCTACACTGGTATGAGTGGCACCGTAAATCAAATTAAATGCATCTGAGAGAGAGTGTGGTTATGGAGACTTGAGGGGCACTGTTAAAGGGTGGTAGTGAGGGAATCCATGGTAGAGGAGGTCATAAGGGGGCAATAACAAACTTTAATGCACAGGGCACCACCAGTGCTAAGGCCGGCCTTGCCCTTGAGGCCAGTCTGCCTCACCCATAGTTAGCTCCATTGGCCTTGTTTCAGAAGTAGTAGCTGCAACTCACCAGGGATTGGCCATGCAGAATTTGCAAGCACACCAAACTAAGTTCGCAAACTTCACAGTCTCTCTGCTTCATTCACAAGCACTTTTAGCATGTGCTGCTTGCTGTGGGGCCACTGTAATTAAAATATGCAGCAAAGGAGGACAAAATTATGCTGCAGTGTTGACTAAATTATGCATTAAAAAAAAGGCTGCCGCGTGATGCAGTATATTTTCTGATATTTTATTATTTTGACATGTGTACACATGCTAACAGTCTTTGGAAAGATTTTGCCTTATTAGTACCAGCGTAACATACAAATGCAACAGTGAGACAGGCTATCAGTCAAGCTTTGTAATAAGCCATCCACTCCGCAGCAAAACAAGTCACATTTTGTATTAACGTTTGAGCTATAAACAATATATTAGTTTAAATGGTCAGATCATGCAGCAGATCTTGCATTAGGAGGCAAATATGGCAGAGCCATAATTATATAGAAAACATTTGCAAACTAGGATATTTTGCCATCCATGTTTGACCTGCTGTTGTGGAAAAAGGGAGAAGTGCTGATGACAAACTCCATGGCTCGGCGACAAATGGCTTGTGCTTCCACATTTTATCATATTTGGGACATTCTGTGATTAGAAGCATATCCCACTTTGTGAATGTGTTTTAATGTCAATAACTCATTATAAACTTAAATAATTATGTGTATCCATTGGTTGATTAAATTGGGCAGTGAAATGCCAAACAAATACTAACAAGCATTTTAACGAGACTCGCGGATGAAGACAACCTTTCTCCCTCTCTCTCTACCAGCGCCAAGACGCTCCGGCATACGTTTGTGCTTTATAAATGACCATCCTATCCTATCCTATGGTCTCGGCATTGGTAAAGTTAAAGCTAATGATATTGCTCATGACATTATTTTTGTTTATGTTTTTAAAACATTTAAAGAAACGGCATTGTTATTTACAATGTCAATAGCTTAATCACTCTCAAATGCGAGACCTATTGCATTTGCACTCCCACAAAGGGAGAATGCACAGGCCGGTGTATGGTTGATCACACGTTGGCTGCAAGGCCACTCTATGAATTACAAAGGCGACACAAAACTCAGCGAACCAATACACTCTATAATTACCCAGACACAAGGGCCGCCTTGGAAATTCGGCATATGACAGCAATCAGGTACAGGCTGAGCTCTTCCCCGTCCCCATTCATTCCGCTCTGGGAAAATGTGGAATATACCCGGACCTGCATAGGACCTCAAAGTGTGTTTAACCATGACACTAGAAGCCATTTGAGCAGCTCAAAAGAGGAACTTGCACTCCCAGAAGCTGAACGCTTCAGCTATCTACTACTGCCCCCATCGGTTGCTTTCCCCTAGAATCAGCAGACATCCGCCAGAGCTCTGACCCCATTCGAAAAATACCTATTATACTCTGTCCGTATTCGAAAAATACCTATTACCTACCGTCGGGAATGGCGATGAGGGGAGGAAGAATGTTACTCAAATGGGGGGGGGGGGGGCTTCCCATCAGTGACGCAAGCCCCTCAGACCACACTCAACACCCCCATCACCCCCTTAGCTCTTTCTTTCATCTCGAGGATCCTGGCTGGATGGGCATGCCAAACTGGGATTAGCAGTGCGCGTGGGATTAGCCAAGCCTCTGCTCTGAGTATCCAATCAGTGGCAGCAACGAGGGCGCAGAGGAAAAAGCCCAGACCTCCACAAAGGGAATGTCAACACAGTGATACAGCGAGGGCTACCGTTAAAGAACTGCATTATCAATACCAGAAATGGGTCGCCAGGCTAACGGCCTTAAAAATAATGTCAGTCACCGGACTGGCACATCGCTCTCTGAGACGGCAAACGAATTGCGTGACAATCTCTGGTATTTGCTACGATATGCGGAAATGCGTGATGCTGCACTTGACTTGACCGCTCAACCGGACGTTCATCAGCGTACTTCTCAGTTCCGTGCGTAGATAGCTAATCCAGGCCAGTCACTAATGTTGCATGATGGGATTTGTAGTACTTACTCCATCATAAAAGCAGGACTACAAATCCTACAATTAAAATGAAATCCTGGAAGAATGAATGAGGCACTCGCGCGTGGAACCGAGAAACTTGGGAGCTCGGTTGCATGTATGTGCCAAAAAATGCAAACTGATAAGAAAATTCGTATTTCATATTTCCTGTGTGATTAATACTAATATGTACCCAGTTGTCCACCCGAAGGTATTGGAGCACTTTACCCTATGATCACCAGTTACGTTACTCAAGGACACGTTTATTATTGGATAGGCAAGGGGAGATTATTTATTTGACCAGAATCACAGAATGCTGAGTCGACGCCAAGGCTCGAGCCCCGTTTCCCAGCTCAAAATCGGCAGTTCTAGACGTAAGGCTACACCCTCTCCCCAACTGTAGAGCGCTTACCTCTGTTAGTCCTAAAAGTGAAGTATATATATTAATCATGTCTTGTGCACTCCTTGTAAGAATAGGCTTGCGTCAGATGCTGCCATTGTAGCCCTATTGTCACAATTTGCATATTTACTGGCTTCTTCGGAACATGAAAGATTTTGAAATCTGGTCAGACAGACAATATGATGCCGGCAACGTCGTATTACAATTACTTGGGGGGTGCGTGGCCGAGCCGTGCAGCAAGATGGGCGATTGGTAAAGTGGCTCTGCTGGCCTAGCACACTATCCGGCAATTATCCTGTTGAAAATTGCCCCATCCTGGCTCCCAAGTACGGGGCACTCACGCTGAAAACAAAGCGGCATGCAGAGATGTGATTGGTGCTTCGACATTCGGCTGCCTGTTGCTGTGATCGCCGCTGAGATTTGGCGGCCTGGTTCCGCCGGTGCAGGGGCGGTGATCGCTGAGGCTCACGGCGTGGATGGACGGTGCCTGCTGAAGAGTGGGCCACTGGGGCGCTCCCCCCCCGCTGGAGATTGGTGATGGAGCCGCCATACAGCGCTGAAGCGGGGACTGCATATAATGCCTAAACGGTGCGACATTTAAGCACCATTGGGGCCGCACAGAGGCCTGGGAGGAGAGGCAGCACGAAGTGCACAGGACTGCTCCCGTAACACTGAGGTACGAGGCTGTATTAAAAGAGGGCGTTGCTGTGGGGACTGGTAGGGGCCCCTCTACAATTGATGCTGCTAGCTGCAAAGGTGCTGTGACTGGGCCCTGTTTACACGACCAACTTCGGTGCCAGACTTTTTTTTTTTTTTTTGCAAAAACAATTTTTATTGCATTACTCAATTACAATTGTCATCAACAATGTTCATCATAGCAGTGGCCGTCTCCCGCTTATAGAAACCGTTGCAGAGCACAATCTAAACCACTCCCAACTACCAATGCGCTGTCCCCTAACACCCCCCTAAACAAATGCGCCCCCCCCACCCACATGTCAGTGTGCCATACTGTCAGGTACCAGGATAAGTCTCTCTTGTAAGTAGCCGTGTTAGTGGCCGCGGGCTATTCCCCACCCCCATAGACAGGCTCAAAGCAGAGAGGAAAAAAAAAGCCCTCCCGCCCTCATGAGCACGCCAGCAAGGGCCTCTCCCCCTCTAGGTTTCCACCGGTTGTTCCAGTGCTTCAATGCCCTCCTCCCCTTCTGTTCC